>NC_135614.1:11233437-12466875 GCF_053574225.1 Canis aureus
AAATATTCGCAAAGAGGTATTTTGCCCAAACATGTTCATAGCAGCATGATTCACAATAATCAAAAGATGAAAGGATCCCAAGTGTCTATTGATGGATGACTGGATAAACAAAATATGGTATATGTGTACATTGGAATATTATTCACCCTTAAAGAGGTGAATCCCCCCCCACCCCCACCCCCCCCCACCCCCCGTGATTTGATGCCAACAAGTTAACTTCAGAAGGCAGGGCTCCGATAGCTCCGTGGCTCCCATCCTGCAGATCCGATTGGAAGATAATCCAGAGAGGCTCGGAGAATTTCCTTCCTCTTGAGCCCTGCTCCACGCTCAATGAGGAGTCTGCTTGAGACTTTCTCTGCCCCTCCCCTCTGTGTATTCTCATTCTCTCTCTCTGTAATAAATAAGTAAATCTTTAGGGTGGGAAAAAATAAAAGAGTCACATGCTCTACTGACTGAGTCACGTGCCCCAAAATATCCAATACCCTCTACATTAAAATTTTTTTACTACTTTTCATTTTGGGGGGTTTATCTGAATTGATCTAATGGATCAATTCTACTAATCTACTAATTAGATTAGTATTAATCTACTAATTCTTCCTTTTACTTAATCTATTATTAAGCTCTTTTTTTTTTAATTTTTATTTATTTATGATAGTCACAGAGAGAGAGAGAGAGGCAGAGACACAGGCAGAGGGAGAAGCAGGCTCCATGCACCGGGAGCCCGACGGGGGATTCGATCCCGGGTCTCCAGGATCGCGCCCTGGGCCAAAGGCAGGCGCCACCCAGGGATCCCTATTATTAACCTCTTTTATTGATGTTTAAGCTTTTATGTTTCACTTATATATATGTTCACTTATAAGTTTCTTTTTCACTTACAGAAATTTTTAGATACTCTATTTCGTTCTTTTCCAACCCAATTACGTCATTTTTTTTTACGTCATGTTTTTATACTTTTTGTTCCCCATGGGTATTTGTTAGCTTTTCCCCTACTTCCTTAATAGAGCATCCAAGGGTTGGTTTTTGTTTGTTTGTTTGCTTGTTTGTTTTTAACAATGTGGACCTAATAATACCAGTAGCTGAAGTCTTGGAGTGTGTTTCTGTTACCTGTTACCTTGGTGTTTATTCATACTACCTTGTTTCCATGTGTTTCCTTGTTGACAGTGTCATGTTCACTGTCCTTAAAGAATTACTGATAGAACACTTGGAAACCTAGAATAAAAGTGCATCTCTCCGGAAAGGATTTATTTCGCTTGTGCCAGGGATCTCCTAGGATACAACTAATCAGAAATGATGGTAAAATTCACAGCCTGAGGTCTCTTGGTCTTCCCAGGTGTTACAAATTGGGACTGCAGATACATGTGAGGACTCAGCTGTGTTCACAGTTTCTCAGAAATCTGTGCCCCACACTAACACTGCCACCGCCACCACCACCACCACCATGTGCTCAGAGTCAAGGCAACTTATCTTTCAGATGCTTGAGTGTCAGTGTGGGTTAGGATTTACTTCTGGCTAACTCCTTCACTCTTACCCTGTGGCGTAGCCCTTCAGGGTCCCAGCTTCATGTAGGCAGGCCCCAAGCTTTACAAAGCTGTCAAAGCCCACGTGCAAGATAATCTAGATAAGCGAACACTCACTCTCAGGGCAAGAGCTGTTCCTAGAATTGCTTTACTTCTGGCTTCCCTTAGATTTTGGCCCTAGCAATTCTTTAGTATCTTGTCAACTCTTCAGTGCCTGCAAGATTTTTTAAATACTTTATCTGGCTTCCTAAAAGTTGTTTTCAACAGGAGTGTTGATTCTGAGAATTTAGCTTGCCACATTCTCTAAAAATAGAACTCAACATCTCTTACTTCTCAGGCTTGGCTTTAGCCACCCCTGAAAAACAGCACAAATGTCATATGCAGGCTTCAGGAATTTTGCCCCAACTTCTGCTGCCTTATTTTAAGGCTGTTGTTCTTTCTCTGGCCCTAAAAATGCTCTGGGTCTGAAATATTCCCCAGGATGACAGGGTACTGGCTGGGAGGCAGAGGTGCCTGGAGCCCTTGCTGCCTAACGCTAATGTGCCATGTGTCAACAGGGATCAGGCGAACCGTGACCAAAAAAAAAAAAAAAAAAAAAGAGAATGAAGGGCAAAAGAGACAAAGGAACTGGGTCAAAGTGATAAGTCACCACAACAGCTTTGGCAAGTGAGTTAATGGGTGATTTTTTTCTGCCTTTTTGTATTTCAGTATTTCTTTTTTTAAAGATTTTATTTACTTATTCATAAGAGAAACATAGAGAGAGGCAGACACAGGCAGAGGGAGAAGCAGGCTCCCTGAGGGGAGCCTGATGCGGGGACTCCACCCCAAGGACCCAGGGATCACACCCTGAGCCGAAGGCAGATGCTCAACCACTGAGCCACCCAGGCATCCCTCAATATTTCTTCCAACTTGATTTTTCTTCAAGAAATGTGTATAATGTTAATACTAAAAATAGTCCAGTGAAAAATGAAAAACAAACAGGAGAGAGGAGGCCTCAGTAGCCCAATAGTCCTGGATGGTGTTTCCAGCAGAGGCGGGGATGAGGCTGGGCAGATCCATTCACAGCCCGCCTGGTGGCCTGAGGCTGGGCTCCTGAGACAGGTGGAGGCACTTTGGGGTTTGGGCCTGGCGGGAGATCAGAGGACCGCTGTGTCATGCATGATCCCAAGGTGGCACCGGCTGAAGGGAGCTAAACCTGCTTCTCTCATTCCTCTGCTCTGAGCTCCAGAGCTGTCCTGGGTGAACCTGGCCGACCGCAGTGCGGCAAGAGTCTCCGGGGTTCCAGAGATTGCCTTCTAGTCCTGGCTCCACCTCTAGCAGGAGGGAGAGGCTTCCTGTCTCTCATTCCCCTGACCGTGTGTGACTGCCCTTGGCACACCTGGGACGGAAGGGAGAGGTGGTTCTGAATCGCCTCAGGGAGCAGGACAAGCTGGCGAGCTAGGAGCAGGGGAAACGCAGTGCCATTGAAGAGTGTCTCTCTGCCCAGGGCCCACCAATCCCGCAGAGGCTCCATTTCACACTTGGCCCTTCCCAAGCCAGAGTGCTCAAAATCCCCCCTCCCTCCCCCCATCCATTCACCCACACACAGTGACTGGATGTCTCTTCTCTGTAGGCACACAGAGGCGCTGTACAGAATCACTTGACTGCACTTGAACTTCAGCAAATGCTTAAAAGGGATGCCTCAAATGCTTCACATCTATCTCTGGAAGCTTCTCAGGAACCTGGGTTTCCTCTCATTTTTGTTTCAGACCTCCAGAGAGCTATGCCGAGTAGGCAGGTGGAGGGCAGGCCACGGGGGTTGAGCCAGGCCCCAGACAGAAGATGCCTCAGACCACCAGGGACACTGGGGCTGAACCTGCCTGCCTGGGGCTGCCTGCCCAGGGGAGCCCCATATTTCTTCTTCCACTACATTGGCACCGGAGGCCAGGAATCTGAAAGCCAGGGTCTTGGCACCTCTGTAGTTAAACGGACTTCCCAGGGGAAGACCAAGATGGGGTGAGCACTGTCCTCATGCAGACTCTATCTCTTCCTTCCCTGCACCCCAGGTGCCTTGCTCGCCGCACCCTCACCTCAGGCCTGTGAGGAGCAACTGTATGTTTTCCAAAGGGCAATTTGGGCACTGCGAGACCAACAGATTTGTTCCAGGCCACAGGAGAATACAGGGTCATGGTTCTCAGCCAAAGAAGTATCCCTTTCCTCTACCCAGCTTCCTGGTCGTCCAAGGACATGGGCGTGGGGGCTGTCCTCCTCATCAGTCTGAGAAGTCAAGACATCCAAAATCTAGTCCTGATTATGCTGCAGCTCATTTTCCAAAAGGATCCAGAACCCTCACCCCACTATTGCCTGCTCATCGCACACCCACCAGTCAGCAGTTAATTTGCTGATTCACTAGACGAATATGTATTGAGCATTTACTACATGCCAGGCACTGTGCTAGGAGATAACATGGTGAGCCAAAGGCTCAGAGTCTCAGCCCTCAGGGGGCTTAGAGTATCAGGGTGAGGGGAGACATGTTAAATAGCACAAATCAATGTAACTCTGTAAATCCGGCACATGCTGCAAAAGGGAGGTGTGGTACGTGATGATATAGGGTAAGCCAAGGGCCACAGAGGGGTTCGAAGAGCAAGAGCAGATTGAGGTTCCTCTGAAGGGTCAGTAGAAGTCAGCAGGGGGAGTGGGAAGGAACAGCTGGTTCTTGCACTGGGAGGGATTGAAGGTGGAGGTCCCCACCCAGAGGAGAGGTGGGTGTGGCTGGGGTGGAGGGTGGCTGCAGGGTGGGTGCAGGAGGGGGTGTGCCTATGTTGGAGCAGACCCCACATTGCAGAGTATGTATTTCTTCTTTAATCTAAGAGGGATGAGAAGCCATTGAACCATTTTAGGAGGCAGAGACAAAGAGAGACAGAGAGGGAATCTAGCATCGCTGGGGGTAGGAGGAAAGACTCCATGACGCTCTCAGGCCTCTGACTCATTGGGATGCTGGCTGAAACAGGGGAGCTAGTGAGCTGTGGCTGGCGCCCGACACCGGGCGGATCGGCAGTGCTGGAGAAGGAGCCGGAGGTGTGGAGGGCCCAACAGGCCTGGGCCCTGGGATGGGGGACCCTAGGACGGGGGTCCGGCCTGGGCCCCTATCATGGCAGTATGGCCTGGGCGGTAGCCTTTCCACTTCCTCTCAGTCTATTCTCACCTTGGAGTTGGCAGGGAGGATCATTAGACCTGGAATGTTCTCTGTAGAAAATGCAGAAAGACCACAGGAGAATGAGTTTTTGCTATTTTGGCGTTTCCTCCCGTCTCAGGCGCGAATGCAGGGAGATCTGAAATGGTAAATGAGCCTTGGGGGAACCTGCCTCCAACAGCACTGCTTTATGCACTGTCTGCTCGGAGGACCTATGCTTGGGGAGCTGCGCAGGGGAGGGGCGGCGGGGAGGGGAGAGGAGCGAGGAGGAGGAGCAGGCAGGGATGGGGGAGGAGGGAAGAGGAGGAGGGAGAGGAGATGGGAAAGAGCAAAGAGGATGGGGTAGAGGAGGAGGAAGAGGGGAGGGGAAGGGGGGAAGGACGGGGGAGGGAAGGAGGCCCGCAGCTGTCCGCCCAGGCCGCCCGCCGCCCGCCGCCCGCCGCCCGCCACCCGGTGAGTCACGGTGCCAGCTCCCACCGCCTGCCTCTATTTTTACATCAGCGCCTGCTCCTATCTGACTCGTTAAACAAGCCTCCGACTGTGGCGGGGAGCCTGATGGCAGAGGTGGGGGCCGAGGAATAGCTGAGGAGGCTACATAGGAATTATAAAGCGATCCCCCTCTTATCAGAAAACCCCGGCCTCTGTCCTAGGCAGGCCGCGCAGGGGGGAGGCCACGACCAGCCCCGGGGGGTGGGGGGGGGGGGCTGCGGGAGCGGAGGGAGCGGAGGGGCTCGGGCTCCGCAGCGGGGGAGGGGCCGCGGGGAGCCGAGGGCGGCGGCCGACGCACGGGGGACCCCGGCTGGCGCGCCCCAGGGCTCCCTCCGGCCGCCGCTTGAGAAGAGCGCGGCTGCCCGCTGCCCGCTGCCCGCTGCCCGGGCCTTCTAGAGAGTTAGTGCTGCTTTCCCCTGATCTGCGATGGGAACACCAGCCTTTCTGAGGTCCCTGCAGGGGTCAAGGGCACAGGTGCCCCGGCCCGCCCGAGCCTCTCTGGATTATCTTCCAGTCGGATCTGCGGGATGGGAGCCACGGAGCTACCGGAGCGGCGCCTTCTGAAGTTAACTTGTTGGCATCAAATCATGGGGGGAATATTGATTATGTCGATCCTGGCGCTTCAGAGGTACTTGGAGAGGAGAACTGGGGTTTACTCTCGCTGGGAGGACCTGGGTGAGCTGGGAGCCATGCATCCTTCTCACCATGCTTTCTTTGCAAGGCTGTGTGGACAGCTGGAACACGCATGTGTCCTTGTGTCCCCAGGATGGACACTCGCTCCACTCTTTTCTCCCAGATCCGGGGTCTGGTGGAGAAGAGGCATGAGCGTTTCCGGTCTCTCCATGGCAAGAACCCTCACATTCAGAGCAAGATCCTGGTGACCCAAGGCCCTAGGACCTGCCTGTGCACTCAGGCTGGGGGCCAGACAGGCTGAGCCCCTGACCCCAGCACAGCCCGAGGGCCCTGAGGGTCAGGCCTATAGGAGCAGGTGCAGGGCCACTGGCACAGGCGTCTCCTTTCTGGGGCCTCCCAGAATAAGCAGCTGTCTGCTCTTTCATCTGCTTTGCCTGACCCTAGAAGGAAGCAAAGGGACACTGACAAGTGGCCTGGTGTTTTTTTCCCCCCTTTCTCCTTGCACAAAGAAGTACAGCTTTAAATCCAAACTTCAGTAGGCCCTGGGAAGAGACAAGAGCATCCAGGCCCTGTTAGGAAAGTGCAAGGGGCCGGCCAGGCTCAGGGTACGTGCTGTCCTCTCCCACCCTGTCCTCCCCTGTCTCCTACCTATCTGAGCACTGTGGCAGGAGCTGAGGGCCCCATTCCCCTGGACATTGCCTCGGGTGCCTGGCCCCCATGTGCTCACCTCCACCTCTCACACCCCCCCAAAGCACTTGCACCTTTCCTGCCAGGCATCTGACCCTTTCCCTTTCCTGTGTACTGTTAATGGCCCTAGGGGGAAAGGCAGCCTGGCTTTGCGTGGCTGGGCCACTCCCATAATGTGACTCCAGAGCCCACAGGGTTCCTTCCACCAGGGCTGGCTCAGTGAGGCTCTGCTGTTGGAGCAGAGCCTTACAGAGTCTACCCTTCATGAACTAGACTGAGGGCATCTTTGCTTGTGGCCAATGAGCAACCTGCTCACGAGGAAAGCTAGAAGTATTCCCATTCTGCAGGTTTGAAAGTCAAGGCTGAGAATCGATCACAAAGTCCAAGCTCTTACTGCATCAAGAAGCCTGTGTCTCTAGCCTGCTATTTCTCCCGCCCCGGAGCCTGGTGGTGGGGATTGTGGATAAGCCTCGGGCAGCCAAAAAAAAAAAAAGTCTCGGGCAGCCCCGGAATCGGGAGCTGGGCCTCTTCTGGGGATGGGAGGAGGCGATAAAAGAGGGCATCTGTGTCTCAGATCCCTTCCGTCAGAGTCAGCGTGGAGGACAAAGCCCACCACCTTCCTTAAGCAGGTTTTTAATTTTCCATCTCCCTCGTGGCCTCGGTTCACTCTACGTGGCCGATTTTCCACTCGGCAGGGTTGGTTATCCTCTGGGAGCTGGCTCCGGAGGCTGGGGGCAGGAAGGGGGTGTGGGGAGAGAGCAGGCTCTCTGGGCGGGCTCACTGACAGCTCACCCCACATGCCTGCCACGGGCCACATGCCTGCCATTCCCTCTGGCGCTCTCATCCTCTCAATATAGGGTGCTTCTTGCACAGCCAGGCCGGGCCTCCGGCTCCAGGGTCGGACACCCTGCTGCTTGAGGGCGAGGCCAGCGGGGACAGGCTAGGGCAGGTGTCAGCTTTCTTCCTCTCCTTGCATGGCCAGGGCCCACAGCCGGCCTTCTGATTTGTGTGTATTATTAGGTCTCAGGGACTCCAGCCGGCCGTGGGGGAGCCTCGGAGGGTGGGGCGCTCCCCAGCCCGTAGAGGGAATTCATCCCTGAACCTGAGTTTGGCTGGGGGCCCTCTGGCCTGGCTGAGAGGGCAGGCCCCCCACCTCCAGGCAGGATGAGGAAGATGCCTTAATACTTCCCTCAGTGCCTTCTCCTGCTGCGGCCCCGACAGCCCTGGGCTCACACAGGGACCCACCTCGTTTAGCTGCCCCTCGTGCATCCCCCAGCCCGGGGCTGGTTTCTGTTCTATAAATTAACCTAGTTCGTGGCTGATAGGGGCTTAATTGCCTTTCTTCCCTGGTAACATATGGGCGTGTTTACTAGGGCGGTTAATGTCATGGCCCTACCGGAGAGCTAATTTGGGAAACTGGGACCGCACTGCCCTGGAGATGCAGGTGGAGGCCCCTCCCAGGGCGCAGAGCCCACCTGGCCCCATACAGGGCCCGGAGCTGCTGAGCTCAGGAGGGAGGAACGCACACATTTTTGCTTTCTGCCCTGGCCCCCAAACTACTTGACCATGGCTGGCAGCAGCAGAGAGGCTGAGCTGCTTTGCCACCAGACGCCGGGAAGTGACAGGCGTCTTTGGGCAGTGGGAGAAGAGGACATTGCCCTTTCCTGGCTGCATTTAGCTGGAGAGAAGCCTGCCCTCCACCTCTCCAGGGGCTCAGAGCCAGGCCGGGCCTCGTGGGCAGGTCTGGTTTGATTTGATTTTACTACGCTTCTTTCTCTTTCTTTCTTTCTTTCTTTCTTTCTTTCTTTCTTTCTTTCTTTCTTTCTTTCTTTCTTCTTTCTTTCTTTCTCTTTCTCTTTCTTCTTTCTTTCTTTCTTTCTTTCTTTCTTTCTCTTTCTTTCTTCCTTTCTTTCTTTCTTTCTTTCTTTCTTTCTTTCTTTCTTCTCTCTTTCTCTCTTTCTTTCTTTCTTTCTTTCTTTCTTTCTTTCTTTCTTTCTTTCTTTTTCCTTCCTTCATTTCCTCCCTCCCTCCCTCCTTCCTTCTCTTAACAAAGAGCTTCATTAACTTTTGTTTCAAACTGTATTCCTAGGCCCCTTCAGCTTAATGAGCTACAGAGGATGAGTGGTACATAAATAAGACCTGAAAAGAGCTGCAGGGTCCAAGGGGCTTGGGCTTAAAAAGATTAGAGAGGTAGATCTCATCAGATCCACAAACAGAATTTTGGAAAGCAGTCGCAGTGCAAACTAGCAGCATCCAGTAACTTCTCTCTTTTCTCTTCTTCAGAAGTCGGCACAATTCTGTTCACCTCATTCTCAGAAGCCTCATCCCAACTCCTCAAAGGACCTGGAACTTCAACACCACTGCCCGAACCCTGGTACACAGAGAACTGCTCCCCGGGGGTGAGCTCCTGAGAAGCAGCAAAAGAAGCCACATCTGCTGGGCTGGGGGGACATTGAGATGGGGACCCTTGGCCGGGATCCCTTTGCTGCTGGAGGATACACGGGTGTGGGGCTGCTTCCCCCCGGGGAACCAGCTTTCTCCACAGCAAGGCCCCATTGAGCCAATCTCACTGTGTCCTCTGATAACCTTCGGTGCACCCACCTCCTCCTGAGCTGTGCCACCTCTTTGCTCAAGGCTGATTGTCCCAGGTCTCCCAACCTTACTCTGGGACAGTCCCTCTGCGACCTGGTGCTCCCACTTTGGGCCTTATCTTCCACATCTGTCAAGCAAGGAGCAGAATCCTTACCTCTAGGGTCCCTCTCTGCCCAGAAGCTCTGAAATCCTGCCCACAGTTACTGTTTATAGCTCTGGGACGCACTGGGCTCCCGAGTGCCATCTTGGCCTGTGGCAGTGCTGGCAGGTCCTCCGGCCGCCCCCTCCCTGCCTGCAGAGCCCCTGTCTCTGGAGTGAGTTAATGCGGGGCTGGTTCCCTGCCAGCCAAGGGACTCCAGTCTCAGGCCAGGCTGTGCCCTGGGGGGAAAACAGCCAATTGTGAAAAGCTCCCCTCACAAGACAGGGTGGGGGGCAGTAGAGGAAGGAGAGGTTACCGTCTGCAGCCCGAGCTCTGCTGGGTGGGGGGGGCCCGGGCACTGCTTTTCAAGATGAGCCCTCTGCGCTCGACTTAGACATGGGAAAGCTCTCCATTTCTCCAAATGTTCAGTATGCAGTCAGCCGTACACAAAGGGCTTTTGTGTGAATGGGTTTATTTGCTTTTGTGTTGGGGAATTTTTGGAGTGACAGTCAAAGCAGGTCTGAGATCAGCCTCGGTTGGCGTGGTGCAGGCCAGGGCAGCAGACCTGAGCTGAGAGCGAAGGCAGCGAACACTCGAGAATGCGGTGCCAGAGCCAGGCAGCCACGCAGATTCAGTGTAACAACAATAATGTCAGAGGAGGGGTTAATACTTGTGTTGCACTTTGAAAAGTTTCTTGAACAGGGTTAAGTGTGATGTATATGTTGGTTGAATGTCTAAAGGAGTGATTATTTAAAACCTCAATTAGAGTTGTTGTTTTTTTTAATAAACACTTATTTTGGAAAAAAATTTCAATCTGCGAAAAAGTTGCAGTGAAAGCGCATAGAGCTTCTGTACATCCTGCCCCAGGCCCCCGGTTGTTCATATCGTCACATTCCTGGCACAGCTGTCATGCTAAGGAGCCAGGCTTCGTGTGTTACCATTACCGTAACTCCAGAAGTCATTTGGTTTTCAGCAGTTTTCCCATAAACACCCTCTCTCTGTCCCAGGACTCCATCCAGGGCATCATGCTACGTCTAGTTGTCATGTTTTCTTAGTCTCTCCTGGCCTCTGACAGTTTCTCAAGTCCTTTCTCGTTGTTTTTTGTTTTGGTTTGTTTTGGTTTTCACGAGCTTGACTCTATTCCAGTACAACAGTATTTTGAAATGATCCATAAATTGAATGAATCTGGTTGTGGTACTAGCTCAGGGAAAAATATGAGCATGAAAATAAAAATCTCCATTCCTGGGGTATAGAGGGATGATACTGGATTTTACACAGAACGGATTGAGGGTTAAAGCATTTATTTCAATCTTAGGAGACCATGTGACCCCAGTTGACATCTAGATGATGGAGAGGACATTTCATTACCTTGCATTTTCACTTTTCAGCCAGTTGTCTGCCATCATATGGGTGCAGATATAGACTTAAATGATACATCATCACATAAAGAATAAGAAAATCTCCCCCATTCCAGAGACAGCTCTATTAAGGGTAGGGAGGCAATGCTGTCCAAGCAGTTGTGTCTTTGTCTTCTGGGCTGTGTCTTTCTTTCAACTCTGGGCACTGCCTACTATGTCTATGGGGCCTTGACAATTTAGATGCTGGCACCTTCAGCACCTACCACCATTTTCACTGGATTATTAGAGCCCATAGCTCCCCCTTGCCTGGGTGGAGAAGTACCACAAGGATCACAAGAACCTGGTCTTCACTCTTTTAGGAAAAAGCCAGTTCAGTCTGCCCCCAGCACAGTCCAATCCAGGCAATGTTGGCTTTCTGATTCCCCTGTCTGAAGGTGGCCCAGCTTTACCATTATGCTGAGCTCTGCCTTCAACTTTGAGGGGACTTCGTGGCAGGTGGTAGGGCACACATGGCAGTAGGAGCCCAGTTCCCCTTACCAGCTCCCCCTCCTCTGCATTAGCACAAAGGCTATACTGCTTGAGCTTCAGATCTCCCTCTTTGAGTCAGGCTAAAGGCTATGTCTGAGAGACATATAGGGTTTATAGATTCTGGAAGTTTCTAAATTAAAAGGAAAGGAATCTTGGCTTGAAGCACCAAGACCCTTAAGAGACATGGCTTGTAAAACAGAAAAAGGTATCTAACTCTGCCTTCTGCTTAGGACTTCCTACAGGCGTGGTGCTTAATGTGTGCTGATCCTGCAGGGAACTGTGTACCCCCTGGAGAAAGAAGTGGAATTTACATCTGAGGCAGGTAAGATAAAGTAACAGGCACTTATTGGACTGTGTATCTAGTACTCTTCGCCACTGTGTATCCAGCACCCTGCTGGCCACTGGCGGAGGGGGCAATGTAAAGGAAGACATCTGTCTTGCCCTGACAAACTTACCAATCTCCTGGAGATGGTGAGATGCACAAAAAACCACACCAGGAGTGTGAGCCGGGGCCTGAGAGACCTCTGTGGGCCAACCACTCGTGACCAGGGCTTCCCAGAGGCTGTGAGAGCCGGCAAGGAGTGACATTTGGGAGCAGGCCCCGAGTGTGAAGGTCATGAATCCTAGGGGTCGCTTTCCAGATGTGTGATCTTGGTTCACGTCACTATCTCAAGCCTCCACTTCCTTGTCCATAAACTGAGAAAAATATTCGCAAGACTGTTGTGAGGATTGATGTGATGATGTCTGCATAGCCTTAGCTGGGTGTGAAGTGCCATTCAGCTCCTGGTAGTAGCTATCAGCGTTATCGAAAAGAAAAGGCCAAATTCTTCCAGTTTTGGCTGTTGGCTGCTGTGTCAGTTTGATCTACCCCGTCACTGTGGGATTTTTGTTTTTAAATCACTCCCTTACGTTCTGACACTACAAGATACTCCAGGCTCCCCTTGTATATTTGCTGGCCCAGTCCTAGGTTCAGGTAATTCTCCAGGGAGTTCTGGTTCCTTTTATTGGAGAATGGTTTTAGAACACAAAGATCTGAGGATGGCTGTGCTTATGGCTACTTGTGTGTCCTTGCCCAGAGGCCCTCTCAGCTGACAGAGCGAGAAGGTATTTAAGGACTGTAAACCTTGTATACACACAACTGCCAATACTGCTATATTGAGCAATCTGTGTATTATAACAAACATGAGTTCGTATGATGTCTCCAAATGCAATACATTAGCACGTGGTTTATTTTAGCCACCTCCCCCTGCCTTTGTAATCTTCTACTTCAACAGTGGGGACACTGACTCCTACTGTCATCCATTTACTTCTTTGTTCGAGCCCTTACACATATATAGTTGACTCAGAATTATGAAGCTATAACCCCATGGGAAGCCCCAAACTTACCAACTATGGGTCAGCAAAGAAGAGTGATTTCATAGTGGAGAAACCTGTCAACCAGGTGACCAAGTTAACGTCAACAGTGTTAGGTCATGCCCTTGGTGCATGTGACGAAAATGGCACTTTACGTCTGTGGTCTTCCTCTAAAAAAAATGCATAACCCCAATATAATTATGAGAATGACACCAGACAAATCCCAAGTGAAAGATATTCTATAAGACACCCGACCCAGTACTTCTCAAAACTGTCAAGGTCATCAAAAATGAGAAAAGTTTGAGAAAATGTCACAACCAAGCGAAGCCCAAGAAGACATTAGGATTAAAAGGAATATGGGATCCTGGAACACTGAAAAGGGACATTGGATAAAAACTAAGGAAATTTGAATAGAGTGTGAACTTTAGTTAATAGTAACATATCAATGTTGGTTCATTGACTGCTTCAAATGTACCACACTAATGTCAGATGTTAATAATAGGGGGAACCGGGTGTGAAGTATACGGCAGCTTTCACACCTTCACAATTTCACTGTAGGTCAAACACCACTCTCAAATAAAAAGTTTACTTAGAAAAATAAATAAAAGAGAAGGCCAAGTCTAAGACCACCTGCTCTGGCTACTCTCCTCCCACATGCTCTCAGGGCATCTTCTAGGATGCCTGCTCCCTTAGGAACACAAGTACAACCTGGGCCCTTCTGATCTTGCCTTAAATTGGAGCAGGCCAAGCAAACTGGGCTCCTTACCTGTTCTCTTGGAAGTAGAAAATGTGGATAGAATAATAACCCCCAGAGGTGTCCATGTTGTGGTCCCCAGAACCTTTAACCCTTTTAGCTTCTATTGCCAAAGAGACAGGTGTGACTAAGGTAAGGACTCTGACATGGGGAGGTTATCCTTAGTTATCTGGGTGGACCCAGTGTACTCACAAGAGTCCTTACAAGAGGGGGAGGCAGGGGTCAGAGCCAGGCAAGGCGATGTGACAGTGAGGGCAGAGATGGGGGTGACCCAGTTGCAGAAGAGACCAAGAGCCAAGGAATGCAGGTGGCCTCCAAGGAAGCAGACTCTCTCCTGACAGCCTCCAGAAGGAATGCAGCCCTGCTGACCCCAGCCCTTCTGACCTCCAGAAATGCTAGATGATAAATTTATGTTGTTCGAGCCACTAAATTTGTGGTAACATTACAGCCACGATAGGAAACAAATATAAGTGTCTTAAGAAAAGTGATCATCTCTGGGGCTGACTTCCCTCTACTGGGCATGGACCAAACTGCCCACAGAAGCAAGAGTTGGTGTCGTAAAGGGGGTATGTTTTCCTTAGAATCTGTACCACAAACATCTGTATTACATACAGATCACCCGGGTAATCTCTATCAGCCCAGGGTAATTAACACTGGCGCTTCTGCTGGGTTTCCACCAGCTTCTACATCAACAGCAAATTTATTATCTGTAGCCTTACTTGGTGGAAGCGAACTTGCTTTCCTTTCTTTGAAATTCTTGCCAACCTCTCTTTGGAAGGCAGTAATTATCTGCCTTTGCTATTTAGAGCAATTTTTATTTCCTGAATATCAGGATGACAACAGTATTCTGTAGATAAATTCTCTGCAGCCTGAAGATTTATTTCACACGTCGCTTTTCCTTTCTAAATAATAAAGTGTCTCAAGGGAAAGGCAGCTTCCCAGAGCTGGGCATGTAGGCCTGTGAGGATTCTGTGTGTGCACGTGTCTGTGAGGGTGTGGATTCCATGTATTCTAAACCTCTCCAGAAATAGATGAACCAAACTTTCCATGAGATTGAAGAGGCTTTAAAAACAACAAACCTACTTTATTCTCTGTGTATCATAGCTGGTTTAAAATTGAAGCAGAAATACATACCTTTAGGTAAGGCTCATCTGCCAGCAGCACCCTCCACAAAAACAAATCCTGGGTCACATCACAGATGTAGCAAGTGAGAATGCCTAAATCCTCCATCTCACCTACATCAGTAAAATGGCACTTTAGAGTTTATGCAGCAGCACTTGCACACATCATTTAAAACCTATAATGTAGTCGTTATTATTTTCATTTCATTTTATTAAAAGATTTTATTTATTTATTCATGAAAGACACAGAGGAGAGAGGCAGAGACACAGGCAGAGGAAGAAGCAGGCTCCACACAGGGAACCTGATGCGGGACTCGATCCTGGGTCTCCAGGATCAGGCCCTGGGCTGAAGGCGGCGCTAAACTGCTGAGCCACCCAGGGATTCCCTATTTTCATTTAATAAGTAATAGCTACTTTTTTGGGTCTTTCCTGAGAGTTTGAAATACAGCAGGGGCTGTGCTAGGCTTCTTACCTAGTGTAGTGGTTGGGAGCTCAAACTGCCTGGATTTGATTCCCGGCTACCCCCTCATACCCTCTCCCCTTATCAGCTGAATGGCTTTGCCCAAATTGCTTACTGTCTCTGCGCCTCAATTTCCTCCTCCATAGGAGAGAATAATTGTATTTACCCCCAGGGGATGGCCATGAGGAGGACATGAGATGATGTTGTAACAGGTCTTAGAGTGGTGCCTACCATGATGGAAGACCTCACAGCACTCTTGTGAAGTAGGTAACTGTCAACTGTATCACTTGCCTCTCTCTAGGGCTTACAACTGTAATTGGATTAGCTTGTGTCATTTGTAGTCTTTGACTGGTGGCCAGTTGATTTTCAACAAAGAGGCCAAGACAATTCAATAGAGCAAAGAATAGTCTTTTCAACAAATGGTTCTGGGACAACTGGGTATCCACATATGAAAGAATGAAGTTGGACCTCTACCTCACACCATACACAAAAATTAACTCTATTACCAGCTTCTATGTGGGTTTTTCTCATTCACTTGATGTGTAAGAGTCACTCAGCTAGTCCCCCCTCATCCTCCCCAGAGGGCATTGTTCCATATATAGCTGTAGATTCTGTGTGTCCATGGGAGGAAGGGAGTTGCCATCTTGAACTAGAACTCCAAAATCGAAATTTTGTCTTCAAATGACACCATCAAGAGAGTAAAAAGACAACCCATGAATGGAAGAACATATTTGCAATATATGTCTAATAAGGGACAGTTCTGTGCTGGTCTCAACCTACTGATAACCACGGTTACAGTTGGACTGGCCTCTCTTTATCTTTCTTATTAGATTGCAAGATGCCCTTTAGCAACAACCATCAGGAAGCTTTGAAAAAATAGAAGTTTATTACTTACAATACCTAGAAATTACACAGCATACTTGGGGCCGTATAGTGAGGTTGTGGGGGAAGAGAGAGAGTACACAGCCCGGGGTTCTGCTTTTATTGGGGTTGCGGGTGGGGGCCTAGGGTTCTAGAGACTCAAACTTTATTGGTGAATTTAAAGCATAAGAGTGGGAATTTAAAGCATAGGAAGAGACAAGTGACCCAAATGGCCAGTTATCAAAATTAACCAAGATCTCTAAAATAACAGAGCCTGAGAGAGTAGAGGGAGCCTGACTCTTTATCTAATCATGTGGCCAGCAATATGTTTATTCAAGATAGCCATTTTTTAAACAGATACCTCATTGAAATGTTTGCTTAAGCAATCAAAGCTGAAGTCAGGCACTCACATTACAAAAAAGAAAAAAAACAATTAGAGCTTACACTACTGGCACTTGTATTCAGAATAGATAAATAACTTAAGGGACGCCTGGGTGGCTCAGTGGTTGAACATCTATCTGCCTTTGGCTCAGGTCATGATCCTGAGGTCCTGGGATCGAGTCTCGCATCAGGCTCCCTGAGGGGAGCCTGCTTCTCCCTATGCCTATGTCTCTGCCTCTCTCTCTCTGTGTCAAGAATAAATCAATAAAATCTTTTTAAAAAGATAAATAAATTCAACAATAAAAAATAACCTAATTAAAAACAAGGAAGGGGTTGAATGGACTTTTCTCCAGAAAAAAAAAAAATGGCGAATAAGCACTTATACTCAACATCACTTGTCATTATGGAAATGTACATCAGAACCACAATGAGATCCACTTCATAACCCACGAGGATGTGAATAAAGACAGACAGTAACAAGTATTGGCATGGATATGGAGAAATTGGAACCCATACATTGTTGGTGGGAATGTAAAATGGGGTAGCCGGTCTGAAAAGTAGTTTTGCAGTTCCTCCAAAAATGAGACATAGCACTGTCATATGGCCCAGAAATTCCACTACTTGATTCATAAACCAAAATATCTGAAAACAGGTATTCAAGCAAATGGTTGCTCATGAATGTTCATAGCAGCACTATTCATCACAGCCTAAAAGTGAAAATAACCTAAATGTCTATTAAGAGATAAATAATGGATAGGGGCCCCCGAGTGGCTCAGTAGGTTAAATGTCCAACTCTGGATTTGGGGTCAGTTCATGATGTCAGGATCATGAGACCCAGCCCCAGGTAGGGCTCCACAATCAGCGAGGAGTCTGCTTGAGATTCTCACCCTCTCCCTCTGCCCCTCACCTGCTTGCACACTCTCTTTCTCTCTCAAATCAATAAATCTTTTTTTAAAAAGGAAGGGGGGATCCCTGGGTGGCGCAGCGGTTTAGCGCCTGCCTTTGGCCCGGGGCGCGATCCTGGAGACCCGGGATCGAATCCCACATCGGGCTCCCGGTGCATGGAACCTGCTTCTCCCTCTGCCTGTGTCTCTGCCTCTCTCTCTCTCTCACTGTGTGCCTATCATAAATAAAATAAAATAAAAATTTTAAAAAAAAATTTAAAAAAAGGAGGGGGAAGATGAACAAACAAAATGTAGTCAATCCATACAAGTAGAATATTATTCAGCCATAAAAAAGAATGAGGCACTGACACATACTATAACATACATAAACTCTGAAAGTCTTATTCTAAGTGAAAGAACCAGACACACAAGGTCACATAGTGTATGATTCCATTTATATAAAACATCCAGAATAGATAAATCCATAAAAATAGAAAGTAGATAGGTGTTTGCCAGGAACTAGGAGTGGAAAGGGGAGTCATGGGAGTAACTGCTGAATAGGTAATGGGGTTTTGGAGTAGTGATAATGTTTTGGAACTAGACAGAGGTGGTGGTGCACAACATTTTAAATGTACTAAATACCACTGAATTGTTCACTTGAAAATGGTGACTTCATGTTATGTTAATTTCATCTCAGTAAGAAAAATTAAGATAGTAATTATCCTTGGGGGATGGAGAGGATGCTGGGGCTTCTGGGTTGCTAGTAATCTTGTTTCTTTTCTTTTTTAAAGATTTTATTTATTTATTTATTCATAGAGACAGAGAGAGAGGGGCAGAGAGAGAAGCAGGGAGCCCGACATGGGACTCGATCCCGGGTCTCCAGGATCACACCCTGGGCTGCAGGCAGCGCCAAACCGCTGCGCCACTGGGGCTGCCCGTAATCTTGTTTCTTAACTAGAATGTGGAATGTGCAATTATATTGGATGTGTGACAATTTGTTGAGCTATACGTTTATGATCTGATACTTTGCTAGATATTTATTATAAATCTAGAAAAAGTTAAAATGGAAAAAACTGCCCAACATAGTATATGGAGCATAAGAGAGGCTCAACACCCATTAATCTCCACTCCTCCCCCCACCCTCCCTTATCAACCTCCCTTCCTGCCTTGCCTGCCTCCCTTCCTTATTGCTATCAGCAGCACAGTTTGGAGAGAGGGGAGAGCCTATCAGTAGCTGATTTGATCTTAAGAGACTTCCGTTGCTCACACTAGAGACCTCAGAAATCACAGCTAAGGGCAGCCCGGGTGGACCACCAGCCTGGTCCTGGAGACCCGGGATCGAGTCCCACGTCGGGATTCCTGCATGGAGCCTGCTTCTCCCTCTGCCTGTGTCTCTGCCTCTCTTTCTCTCTGTGTCTCTCATGAATAAATAAATAAAATCTTAAAAAAAAAAAAAAGAAATCACAGCTAAATTCTCAAAGTCTACTCAACTGCTGAATCTCAATGCAGAATGCAATAGATAATATACTGAGGAAATATTTTATGAGAAAACAGATGGCAAGGGAAATAGGCATAAGTGTTTAATATTTGAAAGATTCTTTCTGCCCTTGGTTATTAAATACCATGCTAACTGGTATAAAATATCCTCTAAAATAGTTTTCATGGTAGATCTAAAAGAATCTTTTCCTGTGCCAGGTTGTTTGTGAGCAACAGTTCATGCACAGCAAGAGTTCATGCACCACGGTGTGTGAGAAGTTCACGGTGGCTTCTAAAGCCCAAGGAGGACATACTGTATGGATCTGTACTGAGCTTCAGGCATCAAGAACTCCAAAAAGGAGCTCTGGGAAGCACAGGTTTCCCATAATCTCAGTACAGAAAGCACATGTGGAGGATGCACCATGCCACCATGTTCCTGCCACTGAGGTCATTTCTGGGCCCTCACATAACCCATCATCTTTTTCCTGCCCTGAGCCTTTACTCATTTTATTTCTACTTCCTATGAACCCAAGGTCTGGGCATTTTGGCTCCTTCTCATCCTTCTGAGAAGGGTTGAAGCACCAGCTTGCAGGGAGGCTGTTTTTAGGGGGCCCAGGATTTGTGTTAATCAGGTGTGGTAACACGCGCAGACATGGAAATGAGTGAAGAAGAAAGAAGTTTTTTATACTGGCAATTTCCTAGAAATAGGAGGCATACCAAGGTATGCAGGGCTACTCAGGAAGCACCAGGCTTCATCAGGAGACAGAGGGAATAAGAGAAAAATGTGGGCAACAGGCTTTCTAATGGTTTCTGTGGAAAGGAACTCGAGAGGCAGGATAAGCAGACTCTGGCCTGGGCTAATTTGAATCATTCCAGTGGACTCTGGGTGTAGAGGTGTCCCTCCCTAGTTGTCTTGCCATGGAGTGATTAGAGCAGGTGGTAGTGGTCTTGAGTAGGACAGCCGGATAGAGGACATGGTCAGAGGTGTGGGCTCTGGGTCGATTGGTTTGCATTTGAAAAACCCACTCTTGGGGCAGGTGTCTAGGAGTTAACCAACGCTGCAAGAGGCAGTCCCTCCAGGGTCAGCGAGGCCCCAGGGGTGAAAGCATCAGAGGACAGAAAATAAAAGACTTAGTTACTACGGAAGCTTTCCCAGAACAATAATGCTTATCATATTTCCTATGTCTCCTCCAGTTTGATCTGTTTCCTTCTCTAGAATGGAAGCTCTGGGGGAAGGAGCCAGGTCTATCTTCTTTACCAGTGTATCCTGGTATCTAAAGCTTAGCAGATGGGCAGCCCCGGTGGCTCAGTGGTTTAGGGCCGCCTGCAGCCCAGGGCATGATCCTGGAGACCCGGGATCGAGTCCCACATCAGGCTCCCTGCATGGAGCCTGCTTCTCCCTCTGCCTCTCTCTCTCTCTCTCTCTCCTCTCTGTGTATTCTCATAAATAAATTAAAAAATCTTAAAGCTTAGCAGATACTTAATAAATAGTGAATACATGAATCAATCAAATTTTATCAATTTAGGGAATCTCTGAAATGTTAAGGTCTATTCTGCTAGTGTCCTAATTGTGCATGCATATGTGTGCACTTGCTTTTTTTTTTTTAATTGGAGACACCACTGGTCTCAGGTGCCACCAGGTCCCCTGGTGTCCTGCCCCACATGCTATCAGATCTCCCAAATGTTCTGACAAATGTTCCCACTCATGCCTTCGGCAGTGGAGAGCTGCCTGGAGGGGACAGTATGGGATGAAGTAGGCCAGAACACCTGTCACTCATGTCCTATTTTTCTACCAGTTCCTATTTTTTTTCCAATTGCCTTTTTTTTTTTTTTTTTTTTTTTTGCTTTGAAAATGGCAAGACAGCGGGAAGGTTGTACTGAAGGGATGTTTCATATCCAGCCGAATATTTTCGAGACCAGGCCTCTAATGGGAAATAATGCTTGTGCTAATTCCCGTAGAATTAACTCCCTGACCACGTAATTCTCCAAACTGGCCTAATGTGCTGCTGGCACTTCCCCAAACTGGATTAATTCCCTTTGGCTGTGGCGTCAAATTAGAGGTTTCAAATTAGGCTGTGGAGTCCGCTGGGACTGGAAGGAGACAAGGGCTGAAGGTAGGGAGGCTGCCAAGCTCTCACGAAGAAGACGGGCTGTAGGAGTAGAAGGTGTGGGGGCCCCTCCCCACGCTGGTTACGATCACTTTTTTCTTTAGAAATGTGAGAGGTGGAAAAAGGCACTGTTTGTATTTCTTTGCTTACTAGTGACATTGAACTTTCCTCTCTGTGCAGTGTGTGTAGAACATGCTTAGTTGCCAAATTTGTCCTCCTGTGACTGGCCTGTTCATACCCTTTGCCCATTTGTTGCACAGCACGCCCACTCCTTATTACTTTGTCAGAACCATCTATATGCCAATTTCTGGGCTGGTGTATAGGTTGCAGTCGTTGTTTATGGCTCTTCACTGCCAGGCAGCTTCTTTCTGAGTGGCCAAGCTGAGGTGGTTTCCAAGTTGTTTACACCTTACCAGCTAGCAGAGGTGCGTGTGTCTATGGTTTGAGTCTAGTTTTGAGTTTCATGCTGATGAGAAAAACTCTTGTCACCAGGGATGATAAACTTACTTCCCTCGGGTGTCATTTACTGAACGGGACTGAGTGCTTGATGGGCTTCCACAGCTCTCCTGACACCCTTGCAGGATGGATGAAGAAGAAGTAGCTGCAGAGCCCGGAGGGACAGGGAACTTAGGTGGTAGGATGGAAGTTTCCTAACTTGCAGTGAGATCTTGGCAAGAATTGCAGTTTCTCTGGGCCTCTGTGACCTCATCTAAAAAGTGAGGGGATGGAGCTTATGGGTGGCTCAGTTGGTTAATTGTCTGCCTTCAGCTCAGGTCATGATCTCAGGGTCCTGGGATGGGTCAAGCCCTGTCAGGCTCCCTGCTAGTGGGGAGTCTGCTTCTCCCTCTGCTCCTCCCCTTGCTGGTGCTCTCTCTCTCAAATAAAATCTTTTAAAAATAAGAATAAAAATAAAAACATAAAAAGCGAGGGGATGATGTGAACAGGGAATGCTACAAATTTATAGAGGTTACCCAGGCAGAGACAGTAGCAGTGGGGAGTACAGGTGAAGGAGAACTTTTCCTTTTCCCTCGGTCCACTTCTGCTCCACATGAGCATTTAGAACCTCCATGTGCTCGTGTATTTCTCCAAAAATTTGTTATGAAAAACATCAAGCATACAGAATGTTACAAGTATTGGACAAGAACTGCCATATGCCCTCCACCTAGGATCCACCGCTAACATCTGACTCCACTTGCTTTACCACTTACCTATCTACTCATCCCTCTATCCACCCTTTAATCCATCTGATTTTTTGATGCATTTCAAAAGAAGTTGCAGATATATACAAATATTCTTGTAACTACTTGTTAAGTCTGTTCATAAAGAGAAGTGTTTTTCGTTTGTTTCTGTTTTTAGAAAGGAGAAGAAGAGGGAGGGGGAGAGAATCTTAGGCAGACTCCACACCCAGCATGGAGCCCCAGGCAGGGCTCCATCTCAGGATCCTGAGATCATGACCTGAGCGAAAATCAAGAGTCAGATGCTTAAGTGACTGAGCCACCCAGGTGCTCTACCTTTTTTTTTTTTTTTTTAATTTATTTTTTAAGAGAAGTATTTAAATGAAATAGTACTTAAGGTTGTCTTGTATTTCAAAGATTATAGTATGGCACTTCTTCCAAAATGTCTGACTAACAGAAAGACTTAAGCCCCTCACTGAGGAATGTATTTTACCTTCATTTCTCCAATATAAGTAATGTGTTTTTTGTCAAAAAATGAGAAAATAGGGGCGCATGGATGGCTCAGTTGGTTAAGTGGCTGCCTTTGGCTCAGGTCATGATCCTGAGGTCCTGGGATCGAGCCCCACGTTGGGCTCCCTGCTCAGCCGAGAGCCTGCTTCTCCCTCTCCCTGTGCTCCTCTACCTGCTTGTGCATGTGGTCTCTGTCAAATAAATAAATAACAACTTAAAAAAAATGAGAAAACAGGGGCAAAAGGAAAAAAAAATTAAAATCACACAAAGATTCAATTCGATTGTGTTTGGATCTAGATTTTTTTCTAATGCAAATATATAAGTAAGCAAATGGCATCACACTTTTGTAGCCTTATTAAAGAGAAGTGATAAGATTGTGAATAGATACCCATCTGCCACACTGTGTGTGAAATTTTTCTTTCATAGCAACCTATCGGGGCAGGTATTCTTATCATGTACATGTTTTAGATGAAGAGATGAAGGCCCAGGGAAGTTGAGAAACTTGTCCAACACAACACAGCAAGTAAGTCACAGAGCTGAGATTTGAATTCAAGTCTGGCTTAATACAAAGCACATATACTTAACTATTATATTTATTTCCAACCAAAAGGAAATTAGCACTCCTGTACTAAGAAACAGATGAATGTTTTTAGATTATGAAGATTATTCCCAGCTATAAAATTAGTATTTAGAGGTATTTAGTTACATTAAGAGAAGGAGATAGGATAGAGATTGGGTAGTGAGTGCAAAGTAGCCCAGTTAGCTTCAGGAAAGGTAGGAAGGGGAGTGAATTTTCAGGATGTGGGAGATGAAGCCAAGCCTCATGGAGGGAATGCACAGGGGGGCTGGAAGGGCTTTGGACACATCTCTCTGTTGTTTGCCAGCCTCCTCTTTGAATGTCTGCTTTGTTCTTCCCTTCCTGTTTGTCTGGCTCATCATAGACCACAGACACTGGGCAACTCCAAATTTATACTTACCGGTCCAACCATAGGCAAAAGCTCAGATTCTATCTAAGTTCTATCTGACATTTCCAAGAATAGGGAAAATCGGATTGGCCCAGCTTGAGCTAAGTTTCCATCCTTGGTTCAATAAGCACTGGCTAAGAAAAGGGATGCCCCAGCATTTGCATGGCCAATGGGTGTTCTTTGTTGCCAATTTAGACAAGTGAAAGGCAAAACTTCCCAGAGAAGAGCATCACCAGCTTATGAGTGGGCAAGCACCCCAACAGATTCCCTTCAGCAGAACTCGTGGAACAGAAAGACCAACAATGCAAAAGCCACATCCTATGGTCCCCACCACTATTGGAGACCACTTCACCTGCAGGGAAGGAGGGGTAGGACACAGAGTCTTTAGGGAATGCACAGGCATTAAACAGGGATGGTCTTCAGCGTGCTGCAGGGACATCTGTGTGTGTCGTGAGAGGAGGGGCTCAAAGGGCCTGGGCTGGTTCCTGTATTCATTTGCTAGGGCTGCTGTACCACAGTTCAACAGATGGGTGGCTTAAACAACAGAAAATGTATTGTCTCACAGTTCTGGAGCCCAGAAGTCCAAAATCAAGGTGTCAAGACGGTGGGTTCCCTCAAGAGCTGTGAGAGAAGGATCTATCGCAGGCTTCTCTCCTTGGCTGCTAGGTGGCCCTCTTCATCTTCCATCTTCACATGGCCTCCCCACCACCCCCACCATGTATGTCAATTTCCAAATTCCTCTTTTTATAAGGACACCAGTCATATTGGGTTAGTAACTCTAACCCACTCTACTGACCTCATTTTAATCTGATTACCTCTATAAAGACCCGATCTCCAAATAAGGTTATATTGTGAGGTGCTCGAGGTTAGGACTTCAACATAGGAATTTTGGTGGTGGTGGTGGGGGCGCACAACTGAGCCCATACAATTCCTCTCTGAGTCTCTGTAAGGATAAATGGAGGCATGAGAGCCTTACCAGCAAGGTAGGAGGGTGGAATCTCCATCAGCATCACTCTCGCAGTGAGTTCAGAATCTATTCTTTAATGTTCCAGGGTGAAATCCAAAGCCAACACAGTCTCTGTTTTAGAAAGGACAAAATAAATGTTCAATAACTATTCAACGAATGAATGAAAAAGATGATGGGCTTCTCAAAGCCTACAGGATAAGGACAGGAGCTACAATCCTAACTGGGTCTCAAAGAAATGGAAAGACAATGTATGTTCATGGATTGGAAGAACAAAGATTGTTAAAATGTTTATACTACCCAGAACAATCTACACATTTAATGCAATTCCTATCAAAATACCAATAGTATTTTTCATGGAACTAAAACAAACAATCCTAAAATTTGTGTGGAACCACAAAAGACCCCAAATAATGAAACCAATCTTGAAAAAAAATTCTTGAAAAAGCAAAGCAAAACTGGAGGCATCACAATTCCAGACTTAAGTTCTGCTGTAGTAATCAAAACAGCATGGCACTGGTGCAAGAGTAGACACATAGATCAACAAAACAGAATAGAAACCCCAGAAATAAACCCACAACTAGGGCAGCCCTGGTGTCTCGGCAGTTTAGCACCGCCTTCAGCCCGGGGTGGGATCCTGGAGACCTCGGATCGAGTCCCATGTCAAGCTCCCTGCATGGAGTCTGCTTCTCTCTCTGCCTGTGTCTCTCTGCCTCTCTCTCTCTGTGTCTCTCATGCATAAATAAATAAAATCTTAAAAAAAATAAATCCACAACTATATGTTCAAGTAATGTCTGACAAAGCAGTAAAGAATATCCAGTGGGAAAAGGACAGTCTGTTCAACAAACAGTGTTGGAAAAACTGAACAGTTACATGCAAAAGAAAGAAACTGGACCACTTTCTCTTACATCATGCACAAAAATAAATTCAATATGGATGAAAGAACTAAATGTGAGATCTGAAACCATAAAAATCCTAGAAGAGAACATAGGCAGTAATTTCTTTGACATCAACCAAAGGAACTTTTTTCTAGCTATGTCTCCTGAGGCAAGGGAAACAAAAGCAAAAAACAAACTATCGGGACTACATCAAAATAAATAGCTTCTGCACAGCAAAGGAAACAATTAACCATAGTAAAAGGCAACCTATTGAATGAGAGGAAAAAAATTGCAAATGACATCTGATAAAGGGTTAGTATCCAAATTATGTAAATAGCTGATACAACTCAACACCCTAAAAACAAATAGTCCAGTTTTAAAATGGGCAGAAGACATGAACAGATCTTTCTCCAAAGAAGACATCCAGATGGCCGACAGACACATGAAAAGATGCTCAACATTATCCATCATCAGAGAAATGCAAATCAAAACCATAATGAGATACCACTTCACAACTGTCAGAATGGGTAAACTCAAAACCACACACAAAAAAACCCCACAAGGGTTGATAAGGATGTGGAGAAAAAGAAACCCTTGTGCACGTTGGTGGGAATGCAAACTAGTGTGTCCACTGTGGAAAACATTATGGAGATTCCTCAAAAAGTTAAAAATAGAGCTACCTTATGCTCCAGCAATCGCACTACTGGGTATTTACCCAAAGAATACAAAAACACCAATTCAAAGGGATACGTGCACCCCTATGTTTATAGCGGCATTATCTATGATAGCTGAATTATGGAAGCAAGCCAGATGTCCATCAACTGACGAATGGATAAAGAAGAAATGGTGTATATGTATGTGTGTGTGTGTGTGTGTGTGTGTGTGTATAATAGAATATTATTCAGCCGCAAAAAGAATGAAATCTTGCCATTTGCAAAAACATGGATAGATCTAGAGAGTATCATGCTAAGTGAAATAAGTTAGCCAGAGGAAGAAAAATACTATGATTTCACTCATATGTGGAATTTAAGAAACCAAACAAATGAGCAAAAGGAAAAAAGAGATACAAACCAAGAAACAGACTCGCAAATATAGAGAACACACTGATGGTTACCAGAAGGCAGGGCATGGGTGAAACATGGGAAGGGGATCAAGGGAGGCACTTGTCGTGATGAACACCAGGTGATGCACAGAATTGCTGAATCACTATATTGTACACCCGAAACCAATACTACACTGTATGTTAATTAACTGGAATTAAAATAAAAACTTAAAAAGAAAGTTAGTTACATGACCAAAAAATGATGTTACATGACAAAAAAAGAAGAAATTGGGTCATGTTGGCAAAATAGGCCCAAGTCCCCAACCAGAAAGTTCTCTCCCTTGGAGTGGTGGGAAAAACACTCTTCTAAGTGTTTGCTCCTGTGTGCGTGTCTGTACACGTATGCATGTGTCTTGTGCATGTGCAAGCTTTTGCTCTGAGTCCTTCCTGAGACTCCAATGCCTTTATTATCCTTACTCAAAAAGTCAGGTGCTTGCAAATAAAACCCTTGACCTTTGATACTGTGTCTTGGGATGGATTTCAAGGCCCCAGTTTAGAAGTCAAAAACCAAGGAGTTCTCTCAGCTCAGCCTCTCCGGAGGCAACCAAACTCAGGCTCTTACTGATGAAGAGTCACCGGGTAGGAAGGATGTACCAAGAATAATGATATTTCAAGATATTCTCCTGCTCATTAAGATCAACAGATGTAATGATTCATGTGTCTCAGAGGATTTCGGGTAATAAGAAACAAGCTGAAAGAAACAGACCTCAGCAGCCTTGGCACTACTTCATCTCTTTAGCAGCAGATGACATGTGTCATTTTTGTTGAAGCCACTTTTCCTTATGGCCCTGTGACCTTCCTGATTTCAGTAGAAAAAAAGGAGTGTCCTCTGAGGAGTGGTACTGATTTTGATCACGTCGTCGAAGGGCCAGTTTGGAATCAGGAGAGAAACGGACCTGAATATGAACAAATGACTCATCCCGGGCAGACCGGTGCGAGGCCCAGCCCCCATTCCCAATATGTGTGCAGATCATTTTCCACAGTCAGCAGTCAGGAAGGAAAAACACTCTGTGCCTTCCTACAAAATAAAAATAATACAATCACTCTGTCTGGTTTTGCTCTCCAAAGCACAAGATCTTGAGCATTTCCTGTAAGCCTGGACTCTGGGCAGAAACAGCCTCATCCCTGGCTTTCAGAGTTGACGTCTGAGGATGTAACACAACGTGTAGCTGATAATTGTGTGAGGAGTTTATGCTTTTTCCTCCATGAAAAGACAGATGTAAACATGGTAATCTTACGGAGTTTTTTGTTAGATACTTGCTGCATTATTTTGGATGAGATAGTGTTCCTGAGTTCTGGCTCCCTTGCCCCTTTTTGTAAGTAAATATTTTTTTTCTTTTTGGAGCACTTTTTGCCTCTACACCTTCTCTTGACAGATATAATACATGGATTTGATTTCCCAGTTTTAGAAAATCCATGGGGTGCCTGGGTGACTCAGTTGGTTGAGCGTCTGACTCTTGATTTTGGTGCAGGTCATGATATTGAGCCCCGTGTTGAGCTCCTCACTGGATGTGGTGCCTGGTTGAGATTCTCTCTCCCCCTTGCCTCCATGTACTCTGTGTCTCTCTTTAAAAAAAGAAAAGAGGGGATCCTTGATCCCTGGATGGCTCAGCGGTTTAGTGCCTGCCTTCAGCCCAGGGCATGATCCTGGAATCCTGGGATCGAGTCCCGCATTGGGCTCCCTGCATGGAGCCTGCTTCTCTTCTCCCTTTGCCTGTGTCTATGCCTCTCTCTCTCTCTCTCTCATGAATAAATGAATAAAATCTTAAAAAGAAAAGACAGTTACACATGTCACTCTTTGCCACACAGAACATCCAGGGGCCCCAGGGTCCTGGTGCCTGCTTTGCCATGCCTCTGTCCCTGTGCTGGACTCTCCTTCTCCATAAACTGGTGTCAGGGTCTTTATCTCCCCCAGCCCAGGGGACAGAAATGGCCTCATTAGAAGCATGGAAACATCATGGGTGTGCTTCATTTGGTCCGAGTATATTCCATGCAAACCATAGTGTGCACTTTAATTTCTTTAAAAGACCATCTACCCCTGGGACTGCAGGGAGGCAAAATGTGTGAGTCTTAGAGGACTCTGGTGACTTTCAAACTATTCACCACCTGGGGCCACTTATAGGGCAACCGTGTATTTGGAAGAAAATATCAGGATGCATGGCCTGATACCTGGACCAGCCATCATATATTTGAAACCACTTTGCACTGAAAATCTAGAAAGCTGTCCCAGGAGATGTCTTAGTTCTCCTGGGAAGTCATCATGTCAATGTGTCTCTGGTTCAGCGTCAAAGTCTTGGGCTTCTAAGGGGCCTTCCTACGCACCCATGGTCATCTGGCAGTTGTGTTTAGTAAGCCCACATTACACCTTAATTGAAGAAGCTTTCAACAATGGTGGGGGTTGCTAGCAGAGCACGTGCCACGTCTCTGTAGCTCAGCTTCAGCGTGAGAACATGAGTGCTGAAATCCCCCCATATGGACCCTTCAGCTGTGGGGGAAAGCAGAATAGTTGCTCATAGCTTGGGAAGGTGTGGGCAGACGTGTCTCTCCTACAAAGCACACTGTTGCTCATGTAGGTGCCAGGGGTGGTGTGGATGCTTCCTGGTAACCATCTGTGTTTTAGTCTGCCAGTACCCTTCTTCCCTCCCAGTGCTATCAATCACATGGTTGTGCATCACCCATCCCCCCAAGAAACAGGGACCAGGCCCATGTCCCAACTTGAGCCAAGTTGGAAACAGCAGTTGGTCCTGGATGAACCAGTGATCCAAACCATCCAGAGAGAGCCCTTGACTACATTGGTCTACGGTGTTCAGAGAGGGAGGCTCACTCCTGCTGGGCCTGGACACACTGAACGGGTCACAGTTTGGGGGTGGCAGGTGGGGGTTACAGGCAGCCGTGGCCCCTCAGGTGGGGGCTAGGAGAGGGAGAGTCAGGTGGAGATGCTTAGACTGGATCTGGGGACCCGGCTATGCCTTGGTGCATTCTCATTACCTGAGTTTACAAATTCCTTACCCTGTTGTTTGTTTGCTATGAACCAATTTGATTGGGGTCTCTCACTTTCAACTAAAATAGTCCAGACGTGGGGATCCCTGGGTGGCTCAGCGGTTTCGCGCCTGCCTTTGGCCCAGGGCGCGATCCTGGAGTCCCGGGATCGAGTCCCACGTCGGGCTCCCGGTGCATGGAGCCTGCTTCTCCCTCTGCCTGTGTCTCTGCCTCTCTCTCTTTCTCTCTGTCTATCATAAATAAATAAAAATAAATCTTTAAAAAAATAAATAAAATAAAATAGTCCAGACGAAGTGTCCTTCATACTGAGGCAATTACCCTAGTGGCTAAAGTTTCAGATTTAGGCATCAGATTGCCTCAGTTCTGATCTTGGCTCCACTTCTCCAAATTCATAACTTGCAGGCGCTAAAGCCTGTTTCCTTAGCTGGAAGATGGGCCAGAGCCTCCCTAGGGCCCATGAATCATGCTTGAGTTTAATGAGCAAAAAAGTGTGCAATGCCTGCCAGTTACTATGACCGAGTCCTTTCACGATTGCCTCTTATAAAACTACTGTATGCTTTTGCTCATAATGTGCAAATCCTTACGGGAAGCTGCAGTGTTTTCTTCACTTACTTATACGTTGTCTTATCTAAAAAGGATTTATTATAGAATATAAAAGATAAAATGAAAACAAGTGAAGAAATTGGAGCACAGAGGGTTGGAAAGCTACAATAAACCTAGAAACGAGATTAGACCGGCAGGTTGGAATGAACCGTAAGTTAACTTCTGAGCTCACCAAAAGCTTCTGCAAAGAGGGGGATACAATATGATTGTGTTGATCACGTCTTTATTCTGATGGCCTGGGGCCCGGATGGCCTTGTGAAGGCCGTGCCTGTCCCAGGAATAGCAAATTCCTAGAGCTCGTCAACAACTCATCTTCAAGCACCTTACATAGGCAAACCCGCCAATCCAGAGCCCAGTCACCTCTTCCGTGGGCTCTCACACTCTGGGCCACCCTCCCCCTGTCCTAATCACCAAGGCCCAGGTGGCAGACAACTGGGGACAGCTCCTATGCCCCCTATGCCCCCAAACCTACTAAGATTATTTATTTATTATTTTATTTATTCATGAGAGACACAGAAAGGGGGGGGTGGGCAGAGACACAGGCAGAGGGAGGAGAAGCAGTCTCCATGCAGGGAGCTCGATGTGGGACTCAAACCCAGGACTCCGGGATCACGCCCTGAGCCAAAGGCAGGCGCTCAACCGCTGAGCAACCCAGGCGTCCCTCACTGAGATTATTTAAACTAGCCAGTCCTAAGCCAGGTTCTGTTGGCTCGCCTTACCTTTCCAGTGGAAGCCACAACGAAGGCTCTTGGCAACATCTTCCCCCTCTCCCTCTGCCCCCTCACTGGCCTGGCGTTCCCTGGGTGCCTCTCATTTCTAGGGAATCTGTAGGTATATAAAGAACTTCTTCCTTCATGACGGATATTTCTGAGTCTGTGTATCTTATCTTACACGAATAAAACAAATCCCTGGCACATCTACAACAGTGAGTCACCGTACCCAGGAGAAAAACCAAGCCGATTGCTCAGAAGCACAGTTACTCAGAAAAGCGAGGCCAAAGGTAATTGTCACTGGTAGTCCTCTTAAAAAGGACGTTGCATCATGGACTAAGTAATGTCCTCAAAGATAAATCCATAATTTGTTGGGTTGCTTTCAGCAGGAAGTAATGGAAAATGGGCTGAAACAAGCTTAAACTCCAAAGTTCAGAGGGAGGGTGGTTCCATGGACTTTATAGCTACAGGGGAGCCTGGTTTTTCCTTGATCCTTTGGGCTTCCTCTTTCACCCCTGGGCGCTTCCTGAGACGTAGATCTGTTTATCTTAATGTGGTAAGAAAATGTTTTGAGGGGCGCCTGGGGCCCAGCGGTTGAGCATCTGCCTTTGGCTCAGGGCGTGATCCCAGGGTCCTGGGATCAAGTCCCACATCGGGCTCCCCACGGGGAACCTGCTTCTCCCTCTGCCTATGTCTCTGCCTTTCTCTGTCTCTCATGAATGAATAAATAAAATATTTAAAAAAAAACAATAAAAGGAAATATTTTGAAATATCAGCTGCTCATTTTTATTCTTGGTATTCCTTTCTATCCCACGGCCCTTCTTTCCAACATTAGAGGCTAAGTTCAGAGACAAAAACAACCACATCTTTAGCCTTGACACTAAAGAAAATGGGCTCCCTCTCTCTCTAATAAATAATCTTATTTATTAATATCCCTCCCTCTCTCTCTAATAAATAATCTTAAAAAAAGTTGGGGGGGGAAGCCTAGTTTCTCCAACCCAGAATGAGGTGAGGAAAGCTCTTACTCAGATGTAAGGAATAGAGTCTTTCCAAATTTGGGAGAGTGGGGTAGGGTAGGAAGGCCACCAATGCTGCAGGTTTCTGAGAAGGAACTTTGTGTCAGGCACACCCAGGCTGAATGAACCATGGTAGTGACCCCTTGTTAAGTTGACAATGACCCCTGAGCCCTGGGAGCTGTGCACAGATGTGGCCAGCATAAACCAGAGCTTGGAGGAGCATCTAAGTGGGGTCGTCAGGGGCCCCAGGCTGTGGTGCTCAGGCTGGATCAGGGAAAGGTCCTGAGAGCCCACGACGTCCCGGAAGTGCTGAGAGGACCAGGGGGCACCTGGAGGAGCCCAATAGTTTTGCTAAGGATTGTGTAACTCCTTAGAGAGCTGCAAAGGATGCAGAGTTGTGGGAATGAGGACCCACTGAAGGACCACATGGGCAAAGGTGGACTAAGGTCACAACACCTCCTCCTCAGCACCTGGATGAGTCCCCAGAGCCTTGCCTCATCCCCAGGGAGAAGAAGGGCGGAGGCATCAAAACTGAAATCTTAAAATGACTTCATAGTCACTAATGGAATTTCTTTGCAAATAACAAGATTATTTTTGCTCTTGGGAGAAAACAGGGGCTCAAGAAAAGGTATAACATGATTATAGAAAATACTGTTTCATTCTTGCACAGTTGAGCTCACAAGTTCTAGGGAAACTGTGTGTAAGGTATTTTGGTTTTGGTATCTCAACAGTTGTTGCAACTCCAACAAATACCCAGTTGTTGTTGATTATTATTTATAGGCAGGACTCAAGCATGTGTCTCATTTTTTTCTCTTTTATCCTTATAGGAAAATAGTTTGTTTGTCTGTATTTCCTCAATTTTGTTATTTTTCAGTAGTGAACATTATTGCCTATGGCATTTATTCATTCAATAAGCACTACTGAGGACTTCTAGGTGTGCCAGTGTGGATAAGGTTCAGTTGTCAGGAAGAGACACAAAATAGTGACTTAAACAAGATAAAAATGTATTTCCCTTTCCTCTAAAAGGCTGGGGATAGATTATCCAGGACTGGAATAATGGCTCTACTCCGCAAAATCCTCAGACGCCCGGAACTGCTTACCTTCCTGTGCATGGTCCCAATTCATGTCACCACTTCCCTATCCAATAGGGCTGCATAGGTCCGATCATCACACACACATTCCAGCTAGCGTGAAGGAGGAAGGCGAAGGACATGACTAGTTGTCTTTTATGGAAAGCTCCTGGAAGCTGTCGTGTGATACGGCTAGTTTTGTTTCATTGGTCAAAACTTGACCAAAATACATGGTTTCGAGGGTGACTCAGAAAAGTCATTTTTATTCTGAGCACCAATGTGCTCAACTAAAATGTGGGGGTTCCACAAAGATGTAAGAAAGGGGAATGGTTTGGGGAATAATGAACAACCTTTGGCATAGTACTTCAGGAATTCTTTATGTCAATTCAATTCAGCAAACATTAATTGGGCAACTATGATGTGCCAGGCACTGTCAAGGCAGTTGCTGGAGACGCCTTCCGTGGCGGGCCTTTCTCCTATCTCCTGCTCTCCCTCTGATGAGGAGATCACTTCCTCTTCTCCTTCTGATCTGATTTGGCTTTGCAGAGAGAGTTTTTAAAAACATCTTTTCTGCTAGCAATATTGCCTGCTGCTGAACTCTGAGGGGAAGTAATTCCATTTTACTGAACTGAAGCTCTGATTCTTTATGAGGAATCACCAAGCCCACAATTACCTCTAGGCCTTGAGTAGGAATCACCGATCAATATTAAATATCTCAGACCCAGAATCATAGAATCTTAAAGCTAGAATAGTCTCTGGGAGCACTGAGCCCAAAGCCCTGGTGATACACAGGAGGGCCCCCAGCCTCTCAGGCATGTCGAAGTTTGCCAGGGCTCCATGGAGCCTGGGGTCCTTGGCCCTCTCCAGTCCCACTGGCAGAGAGACAAGCACGTGGTAGGATCCCAGGCCTCAGGCACATGTCACCAGGCAGAGCCCTGGGAGGTTGCAATGGAAGCTTCATCCTGTTCCTTAATCCCCAGGTGACCTGTCCCAGTTCTGCAGATGCCCGTTCCCAGCCCTGCTTGAGGCAAAACTCGGTTTGGATTTGTGTCCTCCTGGTCCCTGGGTCGCTCCCCTGCTCCTCCCCTCCCAGCCACTGCAGCACCTGCCCACCTGTTTCCCTGGGGGTGGGCGGGGCCGGGGGGGGGGGGTGCAGGAGTCCCACACACTCGCAGGCCTGTCCTCTGGAGGCCGCTGCAGGGAACGTGTTGCCCCAGAAGTAAACACTCCCAAGCCCTGAATGATGGGGTGAGGGTACAGAGAGGTGAGATCATCCCACTACTGATGCCATTGGACCTTGTACGCTGGTGACCTTTCTTGAGTGGGGTTGGGGGGAGGGCTGACATTAGGCCCTGGGACTGGGGATCAGCCCAGCACTGACACACCCGGGGAGGCAGTCTCGGGGTGCTCCAGCCTCTCCCCTGCGCCCTGCCAAGGGACGGGGTGCTAACTGCTGCTCACACTACCTTCCGCCTCCATTTCCCAGCAGAGAGGGCACAGGGGAGGGGGGAGGGGTGGGTGGCTCCCTGGTGGCACCACCCAGAGAGACCTGCTGTTTCCCACTGTCCCTTGCTGTCCCCCCCCCCCCCCGCTATCCCCCCGCTATCCCCCTGCAGTCCCTCTGCTGTCCCCTGTTGTTCTCCTGCTGTCCCCCCCACTGTCCCCTGCTGTCCCCTTGCTGTTCCCCCGCTGTCCCCTGCTGATTCCCCACACCCAGTCCTCCTTTGCCGGCAAGCCTGGCTCCTGTTCCCTCCCTGGCCCCTTTCCTATGGGACCCAGAGGACAAGCAGCATCCAGGGTCCGGGTCCCAGGTCCTAGGAATGGTGTCCCGTGGGGTCCGGGCCGGGAAGCAACGGCGGCAGGCCAGCCTCTGCACCCTCTGCCCAGCGCCCTCAGGAGCCCGGCTCCGGCCTGAATTCTCTGGCGCCCGAGCTGGAGCTGGGCGGCCAGCGTTGTCCCCCCTGGGCGTGAGGGAGGATGTGTAGATGAGGCGGTGGAAAAGGTCGGGAGGTAAAGAGTAAGGGACCCCGCACTCCACCTGATACCACACAAGCCCCCTGCCTCCCCCCTGGGGAACGAGGCCATGCGCCCCGGTCTGGGTTCAGCTGACTCAGGGTCCTGCCGAGGCAGGTGCTTGGCCCGGGGCTGCGCTGGGGCAGGGCGGCAGCGCTTGGTTTGCAGCAGCCTTTAGTGCAGGCTGGGGGCGGGGGGGAGGGGATAAATGTTGCTACATGGGGGGGAGGGTCGTGCCTACTCTGGTCCCCAACGAGGCAGCAAAAGTGCTGTCTGATGTGCCAGCAGCCCCTTTTCTCTCACATGCTTTTTTGCTCATGTATCTGGCTCTCGTACGCATCAGAATCTGTCCCAGAAAATCTAATGGCAGGGAAAAGCACATTTTCAAGCCTGAAAAAGCAAGATGCTTCCCGGAAGTTATGACATCACTGCCTCTGACGATGGCACTGTGCTTTTGTGGTAAAGAAAAAGGATGGTTATTATTCGTGTGAGATACAGACTGGTGGGTGGCCAATTTCCTTGCGCGTCATCCCAAGTGGAAGGCCTAACTGCTTCTCTGCCCAGCTATTCTCGTTGAATTCATCTGCAAAAAATTGCTCTCAGAGTTTCCTACAGGAAAAAAATACCATATTATTTTATAAGAAGGGCAAACACAGGCCACAAATTCCCAGTCCCCTCAGTCTTGTTTTTTGGTTTTTTGTTTTTGTTTTTGTTTTTGCTTTTTCCCCTCAGTCTTGTTTACCACATGCTTCCCCATCCCGGGCCACCTGCCTGCCAGGGAAGAGCACCGTGTCCCATGCTCAGCTCTACAGGAAGGTTTCCTTCCTTTCCTGATTCCACACTCACTGACAGGTATTTTTTTAGGATACAGGTGAAAGAGAGATGAAGTGCATTTCTGGATCGCACTCCCCAACAAGTAGCTCCTAATCTAGTGCATTTTGAATGTGGTGTGAGTGACAGCATAGGTATGTCTACAAAAATACCCTCAGGTCACCAATAAACAGAGCCCAGGAAAATCCTAGAGCTGGAGGTCTCATTGGTCACCTGTCAGATCTATCCTTGAGGCCACAGGCACTGCCTCAGAGGGGTTCCCCCTGGAGCCTATACTCATATTTCTTCTTCTGTTTCCCAATCCCTATAAGAAACTTCAAGATTTAAGGTCAGGGCAGGGACATGGAGAGATGGAATTGGACTTGGTTAGTGAATCTTCACCTTAGGCTGAGAAATAAAGTGAAGGATCTATTTCAGTTCACCATCCTGCTTTCGGTCGCCCCATTATCACCATGGAGTAGATATTATTTATCAGTTCTCTTAGGGAAAGAACAGGTGTTTATTCGGAAGCACATGTCCATAAGCTGCCAGCCCATATAGTGAAATAAGTCCCAGAAGGGCATGGCAAAACCGAAGCAAGACCAACAGGTACTTGTTTACTTTAGGGAAGGAAGGAGGTGGCTACGGAGAGATACAAGGAAAGGGGCCAGTGAAAGGGTGAGCCCCCTTTATGACCCCAAATCTCCAACAAAGTGGACTAAACTCCCCAAACGCTCAGGGTGCGTGGACTTTTGCTGGGAACAGCTGAAGAGGCTCCCTTTGCTTGGGGGCAGACACGTGCAGCACGTACAAATGTAGGAGTCAGACCCAGGGGGTCAGAGAGGAGGACTTCTATTCTGATGGGCCCTGGGATTGATGGTGGGAATGGACGTGGGTCTCAGCCAAACCAATTCAGCATAAGCTAATTTATGCTGCAGGGAGACTCCAGCGCACATCTGTGATCTACCACAAACAAGTGAGTTGGAATGAAAAGCCAAATCAGCCTGCATTTCCCTTTTTATGTTACTTGAGAATATCACCCATTTCAGAGCCATGGGCTGGTCTTTGAATGTGCTCATGCTTAAGGAGGAGTGTTCCATATTCCAGAGACAGCACCAGTTCCTTCCTCACCCGCGTGAATCAGGAAATGCACCCATCCCTCTCCATGGCCGATAAGAGTTCGAGCCCCATGTTGGATACAGTAATTACTTAAAAAAAAAAAAAAAAAAGTTGGGACGCCTGGGTGGCTCAGCGGTTGGGCACGTGCCTTCGGGATCCTGGGATCTGGGATCAAGTCCCGCATTGGGCTCCCTGTGGGGGTCCTGCTTCTCCCTCTGCCTGTGTCTCTACCTCTCTCTCTCTCTCTCTCTCTCTGTCTGTCATGAATAAATAAATAAATCTTAAAAAAAAAAAAAGTCCCAGATGACTCTAGTGCAGACAGACATTGGTGAGCAGCTGCTGCAGGGAAGAAAAATACAGTCACTCGTGGCAGAGTCTAGGTTGCTATGGCCCATGGGCTTCTGCTGCTGCTGCTGTGTGCACCATGTCTTCCTTCTGTGCCCCCAAGTGTTGATCTCCTGACTCCTCAAAATGGATCTGCTTCATGGGATGGCTACAATAATTAGCCATTAACTTCAGATCTTGGCTTAATGAAGCCTTGGGGGGAACTACTGCCCAAAGGGAAAATAGCTCAGGAGGCCACTAAAGCAAGGCAGCAGGGGGAAGGACCCTCACCCTACTTTGTTTCGGGGAGCATCCCTTGCGGCACAGAGCAATCACGGGAGCTGGCAAGGAAGCCCAGGGCCCGGTGGACGGCACAGAGCCGGCAGGTAGGAGCCTGGACGGCAACACAGGATGCAGCCCTGGGGGCAGTGGCGGCTCTCTCCGTGGTGGGTCTGCAGAGCCTGCGGTGGATCCACCATAAATCACGGCAGAGAAATGCAGGTTAGCATAGCAGACGCTGCTCCCGCCCTAGCTGTCAGCAGGGCGTATGCTGGATCCCATGCCTGAAAAATGTAGGTGACAAATCATACACGGATCCAATCACATGAGCAGATGGTGTGGTCCCCTTGACATTCACACCTGGTGGCTGCTGAAACCCTAGAAAGAGAGTGTAATTAGAAAATAAACCACCTTGCTTCATATACTCATTTCTCTTGCCAAATGAGAAATTTCACCCTGAAGCAATGATTTTCTCTTCCATGAAGGTTGTCTGCTTGCCGGTGAGACAGTAGATGGTTTCTACTTTCACCTTAACGTGGAGGCTAACAGTTCTCTTAATATTGCCACCGCCTCCATGAGTGTGACTCTGATGTCCCCTGTGCGGAAGGGACTTACGCTTCACAAAGCACCTTTCCATGGTGCCAGACCTACAGAGACCCAGAACTAGCTCGCCCTCTCCCTCTCTTCCTTCCTCCCACTTCCTGCTATGTGTTGAGTGGGCATCTCAGGGAGGAGAGACAGCTCCTGATACCGGGAGGTCACAGAGTATGGGCAGACAGACAGACGAACAAGCTGTTAGAGCCACAGTGATGAGTGCTGCAGGAGTGGTGAGGACGTGCGCTGTGATGCAGAGGCGGGGAGGCTGCTGGAAGCGGCAGTGCCCAGAGCGAGCCCTGGAAGCCACGCAGGAGTTTTATATACTAAGCCTAGAAGGTCTTTCCCATTCAGGGAGCTGTAAGCAGCACAGCGCTGGGGCACTTCGGAGAAGCAGCGTCTAGGCGGAGATGAAGACGGGCAGACAGGGGCTGCATCAGGAAAGGCTTTCTGTGTCCAGCCAAGGGGCTTGGCTTTCCCTCTTGTAGGAGCCCCTGCTAGGTCCTTCGCAGGGGAGCTTCCAGTGAGGTCCCTAAGGCAATGGTGAGGAGGAGGTCCTGGAGGAGGAAGCCATGGCTGATTGCCTGGGCAAGAAAGGCCTTGTTACTGGGCTTCTGGGTGGCTTAGTCAGTTGGGCTTCTGCCTTCAGCTCAGATCATGGTCTGGGGTCTGGGGATCAAGCCCCACGTGGGGCTTCCCACTTAGTGGGGAGTCTGCTTCTCCCTCTAACCCTCCCTCATCTTGTGCTTTCACTTTCTTTGTCACTAATAAATGAATAAAATCTTTTTTAAAAAGAAGTGGAGGGATCCCTGGGTGGTGCAGCAGTTTGGCGCCTGCCTTTGGCCCAGGGTGCGATCCTGGAGACCCGGGATCAAATCCCACGTCGGGCTCCCGGTGCATGGAGCCTGCTTCTCCCTCTGCCTATGTCTCTGCCTCTCTCTCCCTCTCTCTGTGTGACTATCATAAATAAATAAAAATTAAAAAATTTAAAAAAAATAAAAAGAAGTGGAAGGTCTGGTTGGTAAATCATTTTGGCACTTGAACTAGTAGTGATTTTTGCAAACTTAAGTGCCCATCGTGGGTCAGTTCACTCACTATCTTTCAAGCTCCACTTGAAAAAAGATATTGGTGCCCTGGATAGATCTATCTATTCAGTGAAGACAAAGGGGCTGTCCATCCAGCACTAAGGAGATGGTAGGACTGATGGAACCCATCTACCAATTCATTTCCAAACAATTGACAGGTTAAATACTTGCCACAATTAGACGGAGAAATGGTTAATATAGTCATAACTAAAAAAACCCAGAAAACTGACCTTTAAAAATCATGATAGAAAAGCAGGCAAAGGACGTGTGTGAACAAATCAAAATTTAAGATAAATAATACACAGAACCACAAAGAACATAAAATAAATACACAAACCAATGCACATGAAAAATATTTAACAGTATTACTGGTCAAAGCCATGACCAATTAAACACTGAGAGTTACTGCTTTTCATGTATCAAATTGGTGATGTTTAAGAAGCTAACACACATCTCAGTACTGACAAGACTGGTGGTCTGGGCACCCTTCCCAAAATTGTGGGGTGGGGCATGGAAGTTGGAAACTTTTCTGAAAGCAATTTAGACAATTAAACCCAAAGCCATAACAATGCCTCGCTCTATGATTTTACTTTCAGGAATCTATCTTAAGGAAATAATGAACGAGGCAGCAAAGATGTGTATGTACAAGAACACTGTTGTATTATTTCCGAGGAGCCTAAATCTTGGGTCAGGACTGGCCCAGTTGGATAAGCTTTGGTGTGTAGTGTAAGACAGACTGCTGAGCAACCACTAGAAATATATACTCCAAGATCTGGAAATGGTTGAGGAAAATGACCATGATGCAGTCTCACATAAATCAGTAGATTAAACCACAAAATCGGCATGATCTCAATTTCACTTTTTAAAATGAGTCAACAAAATTAAAAGGCAAACTACAGAATGAGAGAAGATATTTGCTAATGATATATCAGATAAAGGGCTAGTATCCAAGATCTATAAAGAACTTATCAAACTTAACACCCAAAACTCAAAAAAATCCAGTCAATAAATGGTCAGAAGACATGAACAGATATTTCTCCAAAGAAGATGTACAAATGGCTAACAGACATGTGAAAAAATGCTCAACATCACTTGGAATCAGGGAAATACAAATAAAAACCACAATGAGATAACACCTTACACCACTCAAAATGGCTAAAATTAATGACACAGGAAATAATACGTGTTGGCAAGGATGCAGAGAAAGGGGAACCCTCTTAACACTGTTGGTGGGAATGCAAGCTGGAGCAGCCACTCTGGAGAATAGTAAGGAGGTTCCTCAAAAAGCTCAAAATAGAGCTACCCTACAACCCAGCAGTTGCACTACTAGGTTCTTAACCAAAGGATACAAACACAATAATTCGAAGGGGTACATGCACCCCAATGTTTATAGCAGCAATGTCCACAATAGCCAAAGTATGGCAAGAGACCAGATGTCCATCAACGGATGAATGGATAAAGAAGATGTGCGATATATATTTGTAATGGAATATTACTCAACCATCAAAAAGAATGAAATCTTGCCATTTGCAATAATGTGGATGGAACTAGAGGGCTGCTAAGTGAAATAAGTCAGTCAGAGAAAGACAAATATCATATGATTTAACTCATATGTGGAATTTCAGAAACAAAATAGATGAACATAGAGGAAGGAAAGGAGAAATAAGATAAAAACAGAGAAGGAGGCAAACCATAAGAGACTCTTAACTATAGAAAACAAACTGAGGGTTGCTGGGAGGGGAGGGGAGTGGGGAGAATGGGGTAACTGGGTGATGGGCATTAAGGAGGGCATGTGATGTGATGAGCAATTGATGAATCACCAAATTCTATCCCTGAAACTAGTAATACACTATATGTTAACTAAATTGAATTTAAATTGAAAAAAAATAAAATGAGTATACACTTTAATAAATGTTGGAAGGACATGCATCTAAGAGAGGAAGTTATGGGCATTTCTTTTAATGTAATTTCTCTGTTTCCCTGTATTTTGCAATTTTCTACAGTAAATATTACCTTTGACCAATTTTTAAAAATTAGTCTACAAAGCGACATGGTCCCTACAAGTACAGCAGGTTGGTGTTGGCATCAGCTGTGGTCGGGGCAGATGGAGTAGCAGGTGGCCCTTTGTTGGCCAGGTGCTTGGAGTCCTCGGTGTCACTGTGTCATCGGTCCCTGTGGAGGGCCTACGTGTGGAAGTGCCTGTGACCATGTAAATAAACCCCACCAAACCCAAACATATATCTCCCTATCTCGGCAGCCTACCAGCCAGATCCCAAATTACCTGTAGCCACCCCTACACCATGTGAAGGGAAGCACATTGGAGAGAAAGTTGTAGGTAAATTACTTTTATGAATTGTACTCAAACCGAGGACTTTCTAAAAGCATTGTTAGAGTCTCTCTCAGAATCTTGATAGGGATCAAGGCAAGTGAGGGTCCCTGACACTTGAGCTTAATTAGCTTAATTAGATTTACTATGAACTCAGCTTCTTAGTGGTTAGTATTTGTTGAATTGAGAAAAGGGTGTTGTAATATTGTAATTTATAATAAGAAACATATAGTTGGTCTTTGCCCTGTTTCTGGCACAGAGCTTCCAAAACCCTTGGAATTTCCTGAGCAATAGGAGCAAAAGGAGCTTTTGTTATAATACTTGATCTCTTGTCCTCAGTTCTTAAAACTCAGATCCCTGAAGGTGAGTTGGGTGTCTTATTATTCATATAGCTGGGTTTATGGTAATGAAGTGACTTTTGAAATGCACATAAGGATGGAAGCTGGTTGCCAGGGAAACCACCTGGTGAATACAGAGTTGGAAACAGTCCCAGCCCTTGACTTCCGGGAAAGGGAGAGGGTCTAGAGATGGAGTTCAATCACTAATGGCCAATGATTTAATCAAGCATGGCTTTGTAATGAAGTCTCTATAAAAACCCAAAAGGATAGAGTTTTGACAGCCTCCAGGTTGGTGAACAAATGGAGATTTGGGGAGAGTGGCATGCTCAGAGCCAGCATGGGATCTCCTCACCCTTGCCCAATACCTCGCCTTATACATTTCTTCCATCTGGCTGTTCTTGAGTTATATCCTTTTATAATAAATTGGTGATCTGGTAAGTAAGACATTTTTCTGATTTCTGTGAGCTGCTCTAGTAAATTAATCAAACCCAAGGAGTGGAGTCGTTGGAACCTCTGATCTATAGCTAGTTGGTTAGAGGCACAGGGAACTAAGCATCTGGGCTTGTGAAGTAGGGGGAGTCTTGTAGAACTGAACCCTTAGATATCTGACAACCTCTCCAGGAAGATTGATTCAGAATTGAGTTGAATTGTAGGACACCCAGGAGGTGTCTGAGAATTGCTTATTGGTGGTGTGAGGGAAAACCATACACAGGTAGGGATTGGTATTCGAATATCAGACATGAATCCAGCCCTGAGGAAGTCAGGTTCTAGTTTACAGCCCCAGCCTGCAGGATACAGGGCATCTTGTCCCAAGCTAGATTCTCAGCCTTCCAGGGCATCAGATGAGCAGCAGGGATCCTGGAGCTCACTTCAGAGTCAGGAAAAATCTGAGTTACTTAGGAAGTTGAACACTACTCACAAGAAGTCCTTGGAGTCACTGGTCTGAGTGAGTCTTTCTCCAGGGTGAGTCCTCACACTTCAACCTGAAAACTTGGGCCATGGGCTTGAGGCTAGGGGCTGCTGTTGAGAGCAGAACCTTAGTTCCTACTTTCCCAACCAGTGGCAGTTAGAAGGGGAGGTGGGGGTTGTGGCACATTTGTTCAAAGGATCTACTGGAGTCCGAAGGCTCAGATTCCTGAGCTCTGAGTGGAAACCAGAGCCCTGTTGGGTTCTTGGTTGGGAAGGGCAGACACAAAAGAGAGGTATTTTCCTGGACTCCTGGGGTGGGTGTAGGAACCAAGGTCATTAAGTAGATGGCCATCTTGATTTCAATTGTATTGGGGCAGAGGGGCGGGTTGGGGAAGGGGGAGATTGGGGTCACCTAAGAGCCAAAGACCATGCAATTTGCTTCATATATGGCTACCTCTTGAGCAAGAGGCTTTGTCTGCTCTGCTGGCAGGAAAGCATTCAAGCACTCATTTAGAAATCAACACCCTACCCCCAGCAAGTGCATACTTGCCCCCAAGTGGGATCTATATAGTTCTCTGCTGACCAGAGACCTTCCCCCAGCCTTGTGCTCACCCAGCATGGCTCCCACATTACTCAGGCAGCGAGAGGGACAGCGCACCCCTTTCAGCACATAGGTGGCCCTGTAGACAGTAGAGGCTTGCTCCCTCCCCATGTTATTCTTGCACTCACCTCTTGCAGGACTGGGGGGCCGGGGCTAGAACCTGGCTCTGCTGTCCAGTTGGGCCTTGCCCTCCACTCCCCACCTCTGGGGATGTAGTCAGTGATAGAAAGTGATGAGGCCACCACCAGTGTTGTGGTGTTAGGTGGGTCACGTCAATACTTACAGCAGCCTCCTGCTCAGCACACAGGCCCAGGAGTGCAGAGTGCTCAGTGGATGGTTGGTCAGTCGTAATCTTTGATACTTTAGACCTCTGAAGTGCACGGCGTGTCTATTTCAGACCCAGCCCTGGATGCTTCACCTGTTGCGTGGGTTTAGGGTAAGGATTTTTGTAGTTGGAATCAATTCTGCTGGCCACTCTTCAGATAATTCCCCAACCAAGTCCACTTCTGTTTCTCTCAAGAACGCAAATCTGGACCTTCAGCCTCACCCACGAGAAGGTGCTGAGCCTGACCTCGCAGCCAAGACCCCTGGAGAAGATCAAGCTGAACACAGCATCAAGTCAGAAAGCCACGAAAGGGCTTCGACCTTTTTCAAATAAACTGGGCCATCAGCTTCTTTAGGAACTAAGTCTTCTATTCTTTTCAGTACCTCAGTCCTTTACAGATCTTCCCAAAACTAGTTCCCTAAATTCCCAGAAATTTTCTAGCCAAGTGCTGACCATTGCTGTTAGAAAAGCCCAAATCTAACTCCAAACGAGAGTGCATCTAAAAATCCCTGGTTCTGTAATGGGCTTGGTTCAGTGTTTTCACTTCACGCAGAACCAACTGCTGAAGAACTTTAAAAAATTCTCCTTTTCCTCATCTCAGCCAAACCCTTTGTGCCCAGGGGCCCCCCGAACCCCTCTAGAGATGTTTGGAGCTATTTATAAATGTGACACATGATTATGTCTGCCTTGGCAAGCAGATCACACAGAACTTGAAGTTTTGGGAGGAGAAAACAGATACCCTAGTCTGAATCTGGCCATGATATCATTTACCTTCTAATTCGTGGTGGCCTGCTGCCCGGAACCGCCATCTGAGCCCTTGACAGATACAGGGCTCCATGAGAAAGTTCAGTCCCTGAGGACCCCAGCTGGTAGGTTTGGAAATGTCTGGACCTATAACATTCCAACTAGGGTTGGAAAAGACTCCAGCACTTGGTTTTCTTTGTCAAGTGATGCCCCCAGAGAAGTTCTCGCGTGTTAAAATGAAAACCAGAGTTTCCCTTGGTCTTGTCATCCTCTGCATTGTCCTTTTAGGCAAAAGAACGATCCAGGGCAGAGCCAGATGCTTTATGAGTTTCAGACTTCAGATCCAGATCATCTATAACTGGGGATTCTGAAGATGCTCCTGGATATAATTTGGAATCCTTTTTGGTGATTTTAAAGGAATCACAGATGATAGGAATATTTAAAAAGATTGAAATCAGGCTGGATTTCTTTCTTTCTTTCTTTCTTTCTTTCTTTCTTTCTTTCTTTCTTTCTTTCTTTTTTTTTTTTAAAGGAAAATATAGCAGATTCTGAGAAACTATAGGTCTGCTTTACATTGCTTTCCAGAAAACTCTGGGATTGATTGATGATCAGGGAAGGGATAAGGAGATTTCTAGGAGTCTGCACTAGTTCAGAGAGAGCACATAGGTTGTGCCAAACTCGTGCCATTCTTTGTTGAGATTGCAGTGCTCACTTAATACCAAGGAATCCCACAGAGAGCATTTTTTCTGTTTCATACAGCATCTGACATAAAATCCTATACGTAAAATGGAGAAATGTGGGTTGGGTAGTAGTACACTTGGACAGGTGAGAGATGAGTGGGCTGGACAATTATGTTTAAAAACTGGATATCAGTGGAGCGTAGAGCATTCTGTTCTAGCTTCTCAATGTTTAGAAATGGAAAACTTGCTTGCTAAACTCATAGACACTACAGAAGTAACAGGGAAGGCTAGTCTGTAGGTAACCAGATTTGACATCTAAGCTTTATAGCCTGAAATGGTGGGCTCAGATCAATGGGTAAAATACCAACCAGGACAAATGCTAAGTTTGGATTTAGATCTTTAAATATGGGAGAGATATTTTGCCAATTCATGTGGAAGATCACGGGGGAGTTAAATAGACCATAGTGTGCTGTGATCCTGCACTGCCTTCCTGGAGCATCCATGCTGAGCTCATGTCCAGGCCATTACACATGAAAATAAGTTCACATCTAGTTCCTGGTAGGCCACATCTCAGTTCAATCCTGGGATCTGCATTTTAAGGTCCAGGAGCAGTGACAAACCAGAGGACATTGAACAGCACAACCAGAATAAGGAGGCATCTGGAATATCATACAAAAGAGAGTAAAAGAAATTTTTTAACATTTGAAACACGTATTTTAGCTTTTTACTGTAGAAAAATAAACACATCACAAAAATTGGGAAAACCAAAGAGCAGTGGAGAAAAGACACTCATTCTCTCCAAGGAAGAATCATTTTTGGACAGGAGAAGGTGACGGGTGGTGAGGAGGTTGGTTAGGGGACAGGAGTACTGCCTTGGCCTCTGAGGTTCAGGTTCATCTTCACCAAGATGGAGGGCTTGATTAGGTGACCCTCAGGCCACTTCTAATGTTATGAATGACTTACTGATAGGACAGGACTGTCTCCTAAACTGAAAGGCTGTCAGGTAATCAAAAGGAGTAGATTGAGCAATGCTATTCCAAATTCCAGGAGATAAAACTAGAATCAGAAGGATAGGCAAACTAAGAAAGCTTATTATAGCTTATCATTAATTAAAAACTTATTAATAATTAGAACCACCCCCAAAATAGAAAGGATTGCTTGTCAAGCACTGAGTACTTGCCATGGGATAAACTCATGCTTGTCACTTTCAGTTTTGGCTGAACTGAAACTGAATTTCTACAGTTGCCTCGAAGTCCCATGTGCCCGGCTCCTACACAAGCCTCATCAACCCAGATCCCCATTTATGGAGAAACTACATCTATTGAGAAAGGAGATGCTTTATAGATTAGAAGTGTTGAAATAATATCTTCCTTCACATTCTCAGAATCTTAAATACAAAAGGGAAAAGTTACCGAATTTCAAGACCTTCTCAAAGGGAGATCCCAAAGAATCAAAGATCTTTGCCACACATTTTGAGGCCCCAGTCAAGCTGATATTTATACCTGTGGAAGGCTTTCTATTTTCATAAGGTAGCAGTGCATAAAGCAGCCGGACTCTGAAACCCCTCCCCTTCTCCTTGTGACCTGGAAGCTCTATGTTGGAATGGCCTTAGCATGGTTGTGTCACAAGATGGAGAGATGGGAGATTTCTGACTCACTGCTGGGAGAACAGCCCCCTCTTTGTGTGAATGAGAAATAGACTTCTATTGTTTTGGGGTACTGAGATTGTGGAATCTGTCTACTGTAGAAGCTGACCTGACCGGGTAGGAAATACTCTCAAGGATTACTACCCTTACCCAGATGAGATGAACAGGAAGTAAAAACCTTATAGAAAAAACAAACAAACAAACAAACAAACAAACAAAAACCTTATAGATACTCCTATTTTTCTCAAGGGTGACATCACTACCTGAACTTCATCTAAAAGAACTCTCTTTCTGTCTCTTTCACTTGTTTAAGCTTTCTTGGTCAGACTTCCTTTAATAAAAGATTTCCTTTTTTTTTTTTTTTTATGGCATAAAATTTCAAAAAGTTTCTAGCACTCCTGGAGTCCTTGTGAAGCCCTCAGTGTGCATCTCACCTAATCCTCACAATGACTGTATGACATAGGTATTGTCACCATCCCCATCTTTCAGGATCTGGAAGCTAAGGCTCACACAGGCAGATGGCCAACCTGGCAGATACACTGGGAGTAGGTGAGGAAGCTGGGTGTTCAGCCCAGCTTGGACCAACCACAGAGCCCTAGCTCCTAACTGGTAAGTAGCTCCACTGGTATAATTCAGTCCTCCACTAAACACCTGGATCTCCAACAAGGGTCTTCCATGACCTACCTAATAGGGGAGCCAATCATCTTATTGGCCCATTTTAATCTGTAAGAAAGTTCTTTTTTTACTCTGAGGTGAAATCTGCCTTTCAGGCCTCCAATAAATGCTTAATGAATCGAGTCACCATTGTCCTCCTACACTAGAACCACTATATTATGTATGCATCTTTCCATTTTAAGAAGACAAAGGATCTGTACAGGAAAAGGCAAAGGCTAAAGAATAGTTTCCAACCAGCCTTCTATTACAGAGAGAGATATTATTATAAAATGTTGTATTTCACCATCATGGCAAGGAATGAAGTATGATGTTGACTACTGATTTAAGGAACAGCAGTCCCCTTGTGCTGTACTTGTTGCTATTTGAACACCCTATATATCTAAATTATATATTTGAAACATCTTTATTACAAATCATGAGCAGCATTATTCTCCTGAATCATCTTTGGAGTTTATGTCAAGTGGGCTTTTATATATATATTTTTTATATGTATAAAATATATATTTTTTGTAAAACATTTATTTAAAAAATATATATATATAATATATTTACCCATCCATGTGGATATATATTATATAATATATATATTATATAATATATATCCATATAATATATATATTACCCATCCATGTGAATGGGTAAAAGGAAAGTAAATTCTAGTCCCTGCTCTGACAATAAGCGTATGATCCTGAGGAACTTACTTACCTTCACTAAATGACCATATAAACACGCTCTCAGTTTTTATGACTAGAGGATTGTGGAGTAACCAAAATGTAAGCAGCTCTGAATTTCAGGAGATCCATGAAAGGAGATTTGTTTCATCTACTCCCACCCACTCTTGCCAACAGAGATTCTAATTTAACTTTGTAGCAATGATCATAAGGTTCAAACATTTTTTTCTCTGCTTTCTATACTTTTAAATCAAGATTCCTTTGATACACTGTGTACTTCTGTTTAATCTCTAGTATGGAGAAGTTAGGGTGCATAGTTCACAAGACCATCCTCACTTCAGACACCAGCTGCAAGTCTGGACTCCCCAGGTCCACTCTTAGGTTTGATCATTCTTTAAGAGCACCCACAGGACTCCCTGATGGTTGCAATTTATAACAGCAAAAGAATAGAGATTAAAGCCAGCCAAGTGAAGAGGGGCAGGTCCAGGAGGGCTCCAAATGCAGAGGTTCTTGTTATCCCCTCCCCATGGTGTCACGGGCAGTGTCAACTCCCCCCAGGAATGATGTTGACAGTATTTGTGGAATATTACTAACCAAGGAAATCCACCCATGACTAAGTGTCGAGTCTATATGGAGGCTCCATAGTCAACTGCATATGTAAGGGGCCTCAGTCTTCAGATTTTTTGGAGGTTGAGTTGATACTGTATGACTTAAAAGCCCTCACCAGAAGTCACATTGTTAGAAATTCTGGTATGGTCCGAGACCCCCAAGTAAACAAAGACACTCATCAGTGAGGACATTCCAAATGCTTGGAGATTACCCACCAAGAGCTGGAGGCAAAGGCCAGACCTCCTTTTGGTTAACCCTTACTATGTATGTAGAAAAGTTTTCTTTTAGATAAGTTTGTGAAGATCATTTTTTTTTTAAATCTTGTTTTCTATCTGAAGCAAAACAGTCAACTGCATCATCAAAAGCAAAAGCATTTGGAACATCTACTATGGTGCTTGGAAAATCCTGTGTTAATTGCTGACAAATTTTACCCTACAATGTCTAAACCCGGTCTTATGTATCGGCAGACATGCTGACATGCTCCAGTAGCGCCGGCTGGATGAAATTATAGAGGTGTTATCACCTCTTGACCACACATTGCTAAGGTTCAGCCTGGCTTCTGATCAGCCATTTTTGTCATGGTTGCCAGTTCCCAGGGTTCTGACAAGAAGGCATAATGAGATGTGGGACAATGTCACCAGCCTCTGAATCTGTAGTTCATTTGTCACAGTCACTCAATTCCCTTTCATGTACCCACTTTCTCCTCTCCAGGTTCAGAAAATGGGCAACTCCCTGACTCTCCAGAGTCACTTTTTTGGGCAATAAAGTTCAGTTGGCTCTGAAAGTTGAGTGCACTTTGACATCACAATGGATCTCCAGAACCATCAAAGTACATGCTATGAACTGAACTCTGTTCCTTCCAATTCATGTGTTGAAGTCTTAACTCCCACTATGATTGTATTTGGAGACAAGACCTCTGAGGAGGTGATAAAGGTTAAATGAGCCCACGGGGGGCGGGGGGCATCTTGAGATTATAGGACTGGTGCCCTTATAAGAAGAGGAAGAGCTCTCTCCACCAGGTGAGGACATAGTGAGAAGGCAGCCATCTCCAGGCCAAGAAGAGGACTCTCACCAGCAAATGACTGTGCTGGACTTACAGCCTCCAGAACTCTGACAAATAAGTTTGTTATTTAAGCCCCCGTCTATGGTATTTTGTTATGGTAGCCTGAGCTGACCAATACAGTATAATTTCCCCAAAGTGATCAACCTGGCTCTCTTACAAATGCAGGAAGAGCATGTGTCAAAGTTTTGTTTAAACTCTCATTGAAGGGACCTGCATGATAGTGAAGCTGGTTCTTGGTTAGACTTTTATTTTAAGATTTATATATTTGTTTGAGAGAGAGAACACATGTGCATGAGCGGGGGGTGGGGCAGAGGGAGAGGGAGAAACTCAAGCAGACTCCATGCTGAGTTGATCTCATGACCCTGAGATCACAACCTGAGAAGAAACCAAGGGTCAGATGTTTCATTGGTTGCACCACCTAGGTGCCTTTTGGTTAGACTTTTAAAATGAGCACCTTCCTCTGACCTGGACTCCTCAAGGCATAGGGTCATTCTGTGCTGCTGCTTTTAATAAAAAGAGCTACCATCTACTGATTGCTTATTAAATGCAGATGCGGTTCTATTAACTTCATAAGCTATAATTTTATCCAATCCTCTCAAGAACTGCCATTATGTCTATTTTACACATAGGGTCACTGAAGGAAAAAGAAGTTAAGTTACTAGATCCAGGTCACACAGTGGCAAAACCAAGATTCAAACTCAGGCTGCCTGGCCCTGGTGCCTGCTATACTTCCCCCCCACACTGCATGGTCCCCACCCTTTTCATTCTCTGCCTTAGGGAACTTGGCCAGCTACTCCTTGGCCAAATTTCTTTTGTCGTAATCATCCTTTCTAGCAACATGAGTGTTAACTCTGGAGTCAGCCATACTTGGGTTCCAGTTGTATCTCTGCTACTTACTAGCTGTATCATCTTGCTCCAGGTACTTATCAGGGCTAGTCTTCAGTTTCATTATTTATAAAAAAGTCTATTTCACAGAGTTGTTTTGAGAATTAATTGAGATAATAGGAGTAAAATACCTGTAAGCATTTGATGCTAGCTTTGTTAGATATCTAATCATATAGTTTGTCTCAGGAATAGGAGATAGAGATTCTTTTCCTGGGATCCACAGCCAGTAGGGGAGAGGATTACATCAATTTTTTTGTGGTGAAAAAGTCTATAGCTTTTCTTTTTAAATATTTTATTTATTTATTCATAGAGACAGAGACAGAGAGAGAGAGAGAGAGGCAGAGACACAGGCAGAGGGAGAAGCAGGCTCCATGCAGGGAGCCCGACATGGGACTCGATCCCGGGTCTCCAGGATCAGGCCCTGGGTTGCACGCGGCGCTAAACCGCTGAGCCACCTGGGCTGCCTTATAGCTTTTATCATATTCCCAGAAGAGTAGGTGACCCCACGCCTCAGCAAATTGGGCACCTGTGACTGTAGTGAGCATGGAGGTTGAGACTTGAGTCCTTTACTCTTCCTGCCCTCTGCACAGCTGGATACGTAGCAGGATCTGGGTCTTTTAGCTTTCCTCCCCTGAACACAGTGCTGGACACACAACAAGATCTCAGTGGTGTGCATGAAATTAAATTCCACTGAAATTCAGCAGTGGATGTCAAGGCCTAGGATGTGGGGTCCCCGATGTTGCCAGCCTGCCTTCCTTTCATACAAATATGCCCACTGTGAAATGATTTCCGAAATTACTCCTTTTGTCCAACAACAATAATCCAAAGCTGAGTATTCCAAATGCTGCATTGGAAAAGGATGCTGATTACACCAATCAAACTGCATGTGATGTCTACTGCTGGGGGGGGGGGGGGGGTGGTGGTGACGTCTACATGGGTGGTGGGGGTGGTGTATACAGCAAGCCTGTATGTCTGTATTAGCCCTCTTTGCCCTTCATCACTCAAATACCTTGAAATTATAGTGACTACCATGCAAAGAATGGAAACACAAGCTATTCAGTTTTATTTTTATCTATTTACTTGTGGATTGTTATACCTATCCTCAATTTAAAAAGGATTTATGTATATTTAGATACTGATTTCCAAATAAGGTTTTTAATATATCTTGTCCTCCTATGTGAGATCTGTGTAGTTTATATTACATACTCCTATAAATCTCATTGAATTAAAAAAGTTTACATTTTACATCAATTCTGAAGAATGAATAATAATTTTCAAACAATAAATTAACAGATTAAGAAAGGACTTTAGTGGGACGCCTGGGTGGCTCAGCAGTTGGGCATCTGCTTTTGGCTCAGGGTGGGATCCTGGTCCCGGGATTGAGTCCCACATCAGGCTCTCTGCATGGAGCCTGCTTCTCCCTCTGCCTATGTCTCTGCCTCTCTCTCTGTCTCTCATGAATAAATAAATAAAATCTTTTTTAAAAAAGAAAGGATTTTAGTAAGCATCCAAAATGCACATCATACAAAAGAATAAGTTCAGTAAGAGAGGCAATCAGAGGAAGAAAAAGAATATAAAATAGAACAAAGTTGTGGTAGGTTGGTGTACAAGAGTGGGCCATAAATTTGGCTTTATACAGCAGTCAAAGCAAAGAAAACCCACAGAATTTTCAGTGTCCAAAAGTTAAAAAAATAAGCCAATTTGTCAATAGAAGACTAAGACAAATTTCTTCTATAGGATTTCACAAAAGGATAATGGGTAAAGGAGTGGACAGACCATTGCAACTACCTTGCGTGGATTTATTTATTTATTTATTTATTTATTTATTTATTTATTTATTTATTTAAAGATTTTATTTAATCATGGGAGACAGAGAGAGAGAGAGAGAGAGAGAGAGAGAGGCAGAGAGAGAAGCAGGCTCCATGCAGGGAGCCCGACATGGGACTCAATCCCAGGTCTCCAGGACCAGGTCCTGGGCTGAAGGCAGCGCTAAACTGCTGAGCCACCCAGGCTGCCCCACATTGTGTGGATTTAGAGTATCTGGCTGTTTCTTGTAGGGTCCTCCGGTGAAGCCAATGCTCTAACACCAAATGCAATTCAGAAAAAAACAATTCTGTGAGGCACCAGCAATGCTCCTGAAGAACACTTTCTAAAGGATTGGCTAGAATGCAAGGAAAAGATTTAGGAGGGAAAAAAAATCACCTCAAGTTGTGGAGGGAGTGCATATCCATTAGGCAATCCTCCCTGAAAAATATGTTCTTGTTCCCAAGCCTGCTAAAGTTGGAGGTTCTATTCTCTGGGAGACAGGCCTGGAGTATAGATATTCTATGTTGTTTAACTAAATGAAGAGTCGAATGTCCATCATTCCACGAAAATTATGAAGCTTCAGAAAAAAGATGGGTATCCTGATGTGCACAGGAGTGGGGTAGGCTGATGGAGTATATGCAAATAGGGCCAAGAATTTCTTCAGAAACACATACAAATAGGCAACCAACATGGAGCAAGACAGCAAGAACTGCAGTCTGGGCACTCTGTCAAAGCAGGCGTTACTGATGCAGCCAGATGAGACTGCACATAGAATTGCATGTTCTGACAAATTGCCATGGTAATCACACTGTGTTTCTGGATGTGATGGCTTATTATGTAGTAGTCAAGGTAATTGGAGATATTTTTGTTTCTTTGTTAGATGGGAGCACAAGGAGGAAGATTGGGGAAGGGGATTGTTCTGGAGGGAGTCAGAAGCACTGTGCTTGAAGTCAAGGAAAGAGAGAGAAGGAGGTAGGGAAAGGGAGGGAGAAGGAAAGGGAGAAAGAGCTTGTGTGGCTGTCTAGGGAATGAATGAGAACAAGAGGTAAGAGGTAGCGGTGGTGGAGGAAGGGAAAGGGACACAGGGGTTTTAAAGGCTGCTCATGTCCCTCTGCTCCCAAATATGTTGAAACCTATGCCTTGCCAGCTGGTGTTAGGAGGGGGTCTCTGGGAGGTGATCCAGTCATGATGGTAGAGCCCTCCTGAATGGGATTAGTGCCCTTACAAAGGAGGCCCTACAGAGATCTCTCACCCCCTTGCTTGCCCTGGAAAGACACAGAAGACACCATTCATGAACCAGGAAGAGGGCTCTCACCAGAACCCAACCGCGCCGGCACCTTGACCTTCCAGCCTCCAGAACTGTGAGAAATACATTTCTGTTGTTCATAAGCTACAAAGCCTATGGTCCTTTGTTACAGAAGCCTGAATGGATGAAGAGAGGGTTCCCATCTGAGAGCCAGCCCTAGGGTCGAGTAGCCTCTTAGAGGAGCTCAATTAGTGCTCAAGCTCGGGGTCTGTGCCGAGGTTCTGACACAGAACCTCTTTGCCTATTCTCAATATGTGAAGGACTTAGGGTGGTTTTCCTTGTAAGGCTCCTGAAGCCACTGACTCAGAAGAGTCTGAGTAACCTGACTTCTGCACAGAGACCATGTATACGGCTGGTGAGGCCTTGAGAAGAAAGGTTATAACTATCAGGGATAATACAGTCAAACAAATGATTTAGTCTAGATCTTGTTCATGAAAGGACTTATCTGTATGTATTTTTGTATATGATAGTTCCTGGCTCTGTTCATTGCAGATGAGGAAGGAAAGAAGGCAGTTAAACGATGCTGGCTGTACTTGATGATTAAAAAAACATTTTTTTTTTTTTAAGATTTTATTTATTCACGAGAGACACATAGGCAGAGGGAGAAGCAGGTTCCCTGTGGGGAGCCTGATGTGGGACTTGTTCCCAGGACTCCAGGATCAGGCCCTGATCCAAAGGCAGACGCTCAACCACTGAGCCACTCAGGCGTCTCTTGATGATTTTTTTAAACGTTAGTTTTCTGTGCTCTCTCATGGCACAGGCATGGCTTCCCCTTCCCCCCGAGGACTGGGGGAGGCCCTGTGGCTGTAATAACCCATCTAGGCCTGCTCCTGGGTATAGACCCCTTATTTACTCAGGTCTTTGCTCCCTGCTTGGTGCTTGTGAGTGTGCCCCCAACCAGGATAACAGGTGATGAGAGGATGGATGCAGGAGACACTGTCTGAGAGACATGATCACACTGGCAAGTGATTGCCACTGTGGCGTCCCCAGTCACAAAGAGGACTCTGACATTTGACTCTGTGTGTAAGAGAAAGAAAATGCTGCTAGCAGTACCTGGGAATACAGAAGAAGGGCTTGGTGGAAGGGAGCGGGATGGTAGACGTGAACACAGAGAAGGCAGTGTTGGCAAGCTACACACAAGGAGATAACAGTGGACAATAAGCTGCAAGGTGGTCTCACTCTGTAGTGAAGGGCAGGACATGGGGGTGCTGATGCCATGATAGAGAGGTCATCACTGCAATGGGATCCCGGGTGCAGAGATGGCGAGGGAAGAGAGACTAGGAAAGAATGGGGAATCCTTAGTTTAAATGAGTAGAAGCAGGAATAGGAAGCTGCCAAGGAAACTGGGAATCCTACAGAGAGGAGGAAGGAGTCAGCTCTGTCCAGTGTATTAAACAAAGTGCTTAATCGTTCGTCAGAGAAATCAACTCTGCTAATTTTAGAAGAAAAGACACATATATAAAACTTGCCTGGGTGCATTCCAGAATCTCTGGATGGGCTGAAAAAAAAAAAAAAAAACAGGCTTGGAACTCTGAATGAATAGCAACAGAGACAGCCACTGCCCTGGAGTGCCAGGTATGCAGTTGGCATCCCTGACACCTGGAGCTCTGGATGCCAGCATTTCTCTGAGCACTGTGGCCACTGCTGCTCCAGGAACTCAGTCTTGAAATTAGCCTTTCAGCCAAGGAGAGAGCTTCCTGGTCCTGGCTTCTATGCAACAGTAAAGCCTGATGCTGAGCCTGTGGGCAGGAGTATCTGATGAAGGGAGTTTAGGGTCTCACAACTGCACTCTAGCTGCGAAAGAGGCTGGGGAAAATATCTAGCATTTGTAGCTTCTCCCCTGGGAGGTAGAGTTATAAAAAGGGCAGAGGGGACAGGGGACTTCTGGGTACGTTTGTGTTTGGAGAGGGGGCAGATGGGAGGGATCAGGAGAGTTAAGAAGAGAATATGTGATATGCAAAGAACATCTCAGAAGAAAGGAAGAGCGAAGCAGAGGAAGCCCTTGGGAGACAGGCTCCCTGGGCTCAGAAGGACAGTTACTGACACAGGAGGGGGTGGCACCCTGAGGGAGTGATGGCACCAGAAGCTTTGGGTAGGTAGGAAGGGCTCTAGGAAGCAGGGGCCTCAGAGAATTAGCCGTGCATCCCTGAGGTGGAGAACAGCCTGAAGTGCTCACCTCCTGTGGCCTCTGTTCCATGGCCGGCCAGACTTAGTCACCAGCAGGTCTTACACGGAATCTGTAGGCCTAAGCAGCAAATATCTACTGCTGGAAGGAGTTCAGCATTCCTTTCTATCGGCTCCGCAGACACCCGGGTGGAGAGGCTCCCCCAGGGCTGCCTCTCACTGAAGCCTCCCCTCTACCAAAGTCAAAGGGGGCAGATCTTCCCTCTCCTCCCCATCCAGGACCCTGCAGCCTGCCCTCAGGGGGTCTCCTCCAGGCCTGCTCACTTTCCACCCTCTCTGTTTCTTCTGTGAGCTTCTCAGGCCATTCCTTAAGTTTCCCTCCTGCTTAAGAAACTAGTTCTAAGTCCACAACGTTGGCCACAGTTGTTATATCTTGTAATCTCTGCTCATTGGTCCTAATTCCACCCAAAGAACAAGTGGGCACTCATCCACAGAGGCTGCTTTCAGTGCTATGTGAACAGAGGACTCTTTAGAGGAAACGTTTACCTCCCCTGATGTAGACATATAATTTGATAGATATTGCCTATGATTGTACTCGATTTCTCAGCAGCTGTACCTTATTTATGATCAACTACATCCCAGGTTCCCCCTCTCCCAAGCGCTGTCAAATTATAACGCGCTCATCTGTTCTTAGACACAAAGACAAACACACACACGTGCACATGCAGTTTTGTCTGCCTCCCGCTCCTCCTTCTGAGAGGCCACTCCCTCCTTATTCCACGTGTTTTTCCTGGGGCTGTCAATCTCAGCCTGTCACCCTATCGCCATCTACAGGGACGGACATGGTAACCCACGCTTGGCCAATCATATCACGTCCTACACCTAGCAACAGCTAACCATGTGACTAAAGAATCTTCCTCTATAATTAGAATACCAAGAAGTTCTCTTTTTGCTGGTGATCCTCCCGCTAAGACAAGATAAGCTTGGGGCTAGCAAGAGTACCTCCTCAGCCATGTGGAGGAAGTCCATTTACAGTGCGAGACAAAGAAGCCAGCCCCAGGAGGAAAGCAGAGCTCAAAGGCAGAAAGAAATAGAATCCCAATAACAGTGACTGGGTCCCTGGGTTTAGCTCTGCCAGAGTCACTAAATATCCTGTTGAAGCTGGTTGAATTGGTTCTTGTCCCTTCCAAGTGGATGAGCCCTGATAAATAATAACACTTTAAAAAATTAGAATGAAAGTAATAGACTTAATTGTGCAAAAACAGGTAAAACAAGTGTTCCTAATTCTATTTTTTTAGTTATACAAAAAATGGTACATTACCTTATACACTGTGTGTGTGTAGATGTGTGACTATAAAGTACAATCACAAATTTGCTCCAGAACTCATGCCCCTTTGCAAGGTAAGTTTGCTGCTGCTCCTCTCATGCAGAGGTGGAGTTTATTTCTCTCTTTCTGAATCTAGGCTGGTCTTGTGGTTTGAACGGTAGTCTGCAGCAGAAGAGCTGTGTATATGACCTTCTCAGGCCTTACAGCTTCTCAAAATAGAGGACAAGGTGAGAAAGTGGGTCTAGCCTCCTGGAAGAGGAGGAAGAGGCGGTGGGGAGGGAGACCAAGCCAAGGCCAATGCACAGCCAGGCCCAGGACCAAGCAGGCATGTGAGGCCCTCTTGAGCCTTCTGGGACAGCTCTCCCTCTAGCAGAATGCAACTGTGTAAGTGGATCTAACCCAGCAAAGTGAAACCAGAGAGGAACTGCCTGGGAAGCCCGCGAAATTGTGAGGAATAATAAATCTTAGTTGTTTTAAACCACTGAGTTTTGGGGTGGTTAATTATGCAGCCAAGGCTAACTGAAACAGATTGTGTTCTGCATGTTTCATAGAACTGCATATCGTCATCCCCCCCCCCCCGCCAAGTTATTAATATATTTATTAAAATTCTTCTGGTTGCAACCATCTGAAACCAACCCTGGCCAGCTTAAAAAGTGAAAAGCATGAGAAAGTTCTTGGGGGGTATCTCAAGAAACAAATGTAAGGCTGGGAAGAGAAGTCAGGGCTACTGTAGGGAAGTCTACAGTGGGAGTCCATGAAGTGTCTGTCCAGAAAAGTGCCATTAACACTCCAGTGGCAATGACTCCTGGACTGCTAACTTCAAGTTCTCAGGACAGTTTGACCCGTCCCACTTGGGCAACGAGTACCTCTGGATCATTCAGCTACAATGAATGTCTGGGGCAGAGCACGAAGACAGAAGCAAAAATAGTAGGTGAAAAACCATAGTAGGTGAACGGGGGAAATCCCAATATAGAAGCCAGAACCCAGTAACTCATTCATGGCCTCGGCCTGCTTTTCAACTGCTAATTGATTTTTCAAAGCTTCTTTCAACTCTTTTTGTAAAGAATGTATCGAGGCTCCTTTTTAATAGAGGGTAACAATCTGCGTGGGGTCATTCTTGAAAGTGTAACAACTAGAGCAACACTGTATACCCGCCCAGCGCCGCTGAATCCGCCAAGGTTTCTTGCGCAAAGGTCTCTGAGAGGGTGGGTTGGCGGTTTTAATGAAGTTTAAACATGTTTGGGGTGTGTCGACCAGAAAAGAATTGTGCTAAAACGTAAAAAGGGGTTAAAACCACAGTTAACAGGTGCCGTGAACACAGAAGGGAGGGAGGCAAGAGCCAACGCGTGGACCGCTTTCTGGGAAACGTGAGCGGCGCAGGTGCGTCCGGAGGGGAGCGCCGAGGGTCACGGTCCGGGCCGCCCCTCGGGCCCCAGCTGACGCCTGCGGTGGCGGGCGCGGGGCGGCGCGCACTGGGGACATGGGTGCGCGAGCGCCTGGGCCGGGGGCCGGGGGGCCGGGGGGCCGGGGGGCCGGGGGGCCGGGGGCCGGGCCCGGGCTGGCAGGCGCGCCGCCTCCCCGCGCCTCGCGCTCTGCAGCGAAGCAGCCGCCCCCACGCAGCGGGGCGGGGGCCGGGACCGGGAGCGCGCGGGGGAGGCGTCCGCTCCCGGGGACTGAGGCGGCGCCTCGGGTTCCCGGCTGCCGCAGGGACGCGGGCCGCCGCGCCGTCGGCGACATCTTGCTCGGGAGGAAAGCGCGGGGAGAGCCGGCCGCTCCGAGCTGCTGCGCCGAGCGCACAGAGGGCCGGCCGGGCGCCGCGGCACCCAGGAGGTAAGCCTGCAGGGCGCCCCGCCCCCCGCCCCCCCCGGCCTCCCGCGGCCCTGTCACCCGGCCTGCAGCCTCTGGCGGCCCCCCCGGGTGGCCCCCGCGGTCCGGGCCGCTCCGCCAGCCTGCAGGAGTCTCCCGCCCGGCACCCGCCGGGGCTGTCAGGACTGGGTCACCGGACGCTACCTGGCGGTCCTCCCGGGACCCGCCCCTTCCCGGCCCGGCCGCCCCGCGCCCCGCCCCCTCGCCCCCGCCCCTCGCCCCCGCCCCTCGCCCCCGCCCCATGCCCCCGCCCCGCCCCATGCCCCCGCCCCGCCCCATGCCCCCGCCCCCATGCCCGCCCCGCGCGGGCGGGGCTCCGGGTTTAAACGTCGCGGCGGGCCGGGCCGGGCCGGCGGGAGGGGCGGGGCTGCCTCCGTCGTGTCCCGGGTTCCGTAGGCGGCGGCGCGGAGCGGCTGGCGCTCGAGCCGGCGGGAGGCACCATGTCCCCGGGCAGCGGGGTGAAGAGCGAGTACATGAAGCGCTACCGGGAGCCGCGCTGGGACGAGTACGGGCCGTGCTACCGCGAGCTGCTGCACTACCGCCTGGGCCGCCGGCTGCTGGAGCAGGCGCACGCGCCCTGGCTTTGGGACGACTGGGGCCCGGCCGGCACCTCGGACGACTCGGCGTCGTCGGCGTCGTCGGGCGCCGCGGGCCCCGCGCCCCCCTGCGCCCCCGCCTCGCCGCCCGCGCAGCCCGCGGCGCGGGAGGGGCCGGAGCGGCGGGCGCGCGGGCCGGCGGAGGAGCAGGGCGCCGAGGCGGCGGAGGCGGCGGAGGCGGCGGAGGCGGCGGAGGCGGCGGAGGCGGCGGAGGCCGAGGAGGCCCGGGACGCGGAGAGCGCGGCGGCGGCGGCGGCGGCTGTGCCAGGTACTGGGCGGAGGGGCTGCGCCCGGGTCCGAGCGGCCCGGCTCCGGGTCTCGCAGCGCGCGAGGCAAGCCCTACCCCCCTCCCCCGGGGTAGAGGAAGAATCCACATCCCTTGACAAAATAAGGATGATGTCAGCCCCGCCTCCGCCCTCCCACCCTTGATTTCCGTCATCGGTGGCTCTGGGTTGAGCCAGTTGTGAATTCAGTTGAGGTGCCGCTCAACTGCAGGTCTCCTTCACCCCAGGGCCGTGGTCGCCTTCGTGAGCTCTAAAACCCCATCTATTTATATCTTAGCGCCCCTTTTCCCCGCCGACTAGCCCAGCTTTCACCCGATTCTCCGAGAGCACCTGCGGCGACAGGTTAAGAATCAGAGCCAGGCTTTCAGTCTGGTGATTGGGGCCGCGGTTTTCTCTGTTAACTCTAATCTCGCTGCCTCTTGCCTAAAGAATATTTCGAATTTGTTTACGCAGGCTGTTGCGTAACTCCTAGTTGGGGGGAGAACATTCCTTGCAAGTGCTCGGCCCTCTCCACCCCGGGCCCATCCACCCCAGAAGCGCATCCTGGTGCAGAGGCAGGGCGGCAGCTCTCCGGGGCTGCGTGCCTGGTTTCAGCCGTGGCCCGGCACCTTCTCTCCTGGCCAGACGGCTGCGGAGCTGGGGGCTCCGCTTGAGAGCCGGCTGCATGGTCGCTGGTGCTCAGGGCCAGATTCAGAGCCTCAGGCAGGATACAGCCTGCAGTAACCAGGGTCCTTCCTGCTGCTCCCCAGCCTTGGCCCCACAACCTCTCGCTCTCCACGCCGGGCCCGGGTCCCTGGATTTTAAAAAACTCCTCTGGCGATTAAAACAACCAAAAATTATTGAGAGCTTATTATGCCTCCAGTCACTTAGAGGACTTAGAATATGTATTTTCCCATTTAATGTTCAAAATAATTCTAAATGGTAAAATTTTAATCTCAATTTTATAGATGAAGAAATGGAAGCTCGGTAAATGATTAGTGGCATCTTGTTGCTTTAGGGCATTGTGAGTGGCAATTAATCCACTCTTTTCAGGTTGTCCTCCTCGCCTCTCTGTAATAGGCCGAGGAGGAGAGGAGATGTAACCTTTGAGTCAAAGAGCCAGGCTACTGTGCTCTTCAGTTCTTCTCAGTTCAACATCTGTGCCAGAGCTGCGCTCCATCCTCGGGTTCCTTGTAAATTCCCAGAGGTTGCCGAATATCTAGAAGCATGAGTCCTAGCTTCAGGGATCACTGGTAGGAATTCCAATAACAGAAGGTGGTGGGGGTAGGGGAACGGGCCTTCTGGTTTATTCCTGTGGCACAGATCTACCAGCTAAGTTGTGAAATGTACTTTATCAGACGGGACATGCTTTTCTCCTTCTGGCCCTTCCTTTCCATTGTTTGTGAAAGGGGTGTCAATTATTTCTGTGGGTATATAAATGCAATTTTTAGATAGCATTGTAGTATGGATGGTGCCTGTGTTTGCCTGAGTTCCTGATTATTTTGGTTTCCTTAGAGACACTGAATCCTACCAGTGGCTAAGGCCAGTTGTTTCTTCTCTGCTAATATTCTGGTTTAAGGCATCAGGCAGAAGAAAGGATGTTTGCTGAGTCCAGGACTCCTAATTGCAGGATCATTTGCTCTGCTCCCGCCTGATGATTCCTGTGTCTGGTGGGACTGAAAATCCTTGTTTTCAGTGGATGGTTTTATATACTAGAATGATGAGCACTCTTGAGTTTCTGTAGAACATAAACATTTGGTTCGTGTTTTTACCGAAGCCACGTGTGCACATAGGATCCTATAGTTCTGTGTGGCCTATTACAACAATCCAGCAGCTCCCTCGCCAGACACAGACCAATTACCTGTTCCTTAGGGGTCCACTTTCTACTCCTCTGGTTTTTCCCTTGGTGTTGATTTCTGTTTCTCCAAGTAACATGGAGATTGTTACTTGTAAATACCAATAAGTAATTACTATTTGCATTTAATAGTATTGGTACTTAATTTTTTTTTTTACCGGTTTTTAGCATTATTTATTGGCTTTAATTCTTTTTACCCCCTCCTAACCCCTACACATGGCCCCTTCCCACATCTTCGTAATATGTCAGCACAGAGTTTTTAGATTACAATTAGCGTCTGCAGTATGGTGCCTGGAAAATGTTGCTCAAAGCTGCCCAATATTGTTTGCCATGACTCCCTTTTCTCTCTTTCACAATACAACCAACACATCAGGTTCACTATCACTCTCGACATCTTAAGACATCCCTCCCCGGGCCTCTGACCTACTTCCTATTGGCCTGGTTGCTGCTCTTGCAGCCTGCTGCCTGCCAGTTCCATGTTGGGAGGGCTCTTGGCCACCACCCTGCAGACTCCTTGGCTTCTCTCTTGGGTAGGAGCCTTTGTGTGGCCCTTACATCATCTTCCATCTTGCTTCACCCCTCCTGTTGGAGTTGTCTTCTAGTAGCTTCCTGAGAAGAAGAGTACATAAGTTAATTTTCTAAGACCTTGGATGTCAAAAAATAGCATTAATCTGCCCTCATGATTTGGTGGGTTTGTGGCTGAGGATGGAATTCTAGGTTGGAAGTATTGTCTCTAAAAAATCTGGAGGCAGGGGATCCCTGGGTGGCGCAGCAGTTTAGCACCTGCCTTTGGCCCAGGGCGCGATCCCGGAGACCCGGGATCGAATCCCACGTCGGGCTCCTGGTGCATGGAGCCTGCTTCTCCCTCTGCCTGTGTCTCTGCCTCTCTCTCTCTCTCTCTCTCTCTCTCTCTCTGTGACTATCATAAATAAATTTTAAAAATTAAAAAATCTGGAGGCATTGCTCTGTTGTGTTGTAACGTATAGTATTGCTGTTACAGTACCAAGTCCTCCTGATTCTTGAGGACATGTCTCCACCCTCAGGAAGCTTTTAGAGTCTTCTCTTTGTCCTTTGCGTCCTGAATTTTTTCCTTGATCTAAGTCTGTTTTCCTCCAGTGTGCTTGGTGAGTCCTTACAGTGAAATTCCTGCTTTGTAATTTTGGTAAGTTTTCTTGGATTGTTTTTGTTATTTCTTTTTTTTTTTTTTTTATGCTTTTGTTATTTCTATTTCTGTTCCTGTTCCTTTTTTTCTAAACTCCTTAGTTGGATATTAGACTTCAGGAATTTATCCCCTGATTTTCTAATATGCACCCACCCCCTATTTTCATCTTTTTCTTCTGTTTTTCTGGGTGATATTCTCAATTATATCTTCCAACTCTTCTATTACATTTTTTAAAAAATATTTATTTATTTATTCATGATAGAGAGAGAGAGAGGCAGAGGAGGAGGGAGAAGCAGGCTCCATGCCGGGAGCCTGACACGGGACTCGATCCCGGGACTCCAGGATCGCGCCCTGGGCCAAAGGCAGGCACCAAACCGCTGAGCCACCCAGGGATCCCCTACATTTTTTTCTTTATTGGTGGGATCCTATTTACTTTTAAATTTATTTGATTTTATTCTCTGGACTTGCTTGCTTTCTTCCTGCCCTCTCGCCCCCTCCCTTCCTCTTTTTATTTTTTCTTAAAAAATAGTATTCTGTTCTTGATTCATCTACATAGTATTTTATGTTATCTTGCGGAGGATATTACTAGAAGTTCTTTGTTTTCTTCTCCGTGAATTTCTATAGCATAGTCTCTGGTTCCCCACCCTATCCCCATTTTTGGTTCTTTTTGCCTATAAACCTTTATTTCATGTTAGAGAGTTTTCGCAAATGTCTAGTGATCCTTGACTAAAAAGCTGTCAGGACATTTTTTTGTGTGAGGTAAGGGTGGTAGTCAAAGTGTTTACTGTGACATGCTTTGAAGAGGTCTGGACTGTCTCTAACCTTTTTTCATTGTCACATTTCTTTTTAAAATTTTTTTTAAGTTATACATATGCATAATTTTAAAAAATATGCTTAAAATGAAAAAAAAACCATAAATTCTGACCTATTTCCCACCCATACCCCTTGCTCTTTTCAGCCTTGGCCGCCCTCTTCTTATCTAGACTTATCTGTCGGCTTTTTTATTTTAAATATTATGTATTGACATCCCATCATGGGAGATGATTCAGCTTAAGATTTTAGCTCTGCCACTTCTACTCCCTGACATATATAGCAGCACCCATTTTGTTCCACATTATTAACTATATGACTATTTTGTTGAAACACTATTCTGTGTTTGAATTATGGTGGCTATGTAAAATAGTATTTACATGTGGACCATGTAGTGTATTTAGACTACATTTTCTTTTCATTTGTGTTTATCCTGAAGTTAATCATTGTTTCTTTTGTTTGTTTGCTTATTTATTTTTTATATTCCCATCACTAATTGAGCTTGAAATAGTCTGGTAGTACTTCAAAATTTGTCATATACTAGACACATTAGGTATTCTATTCATTTAATTTCTTTTCCTTAGAGACTTTTTTTTTTTTTTTTTTTGAACCCAATCCTCCTATTCCTATTTAGGCTGCCCACATCTGACACAGCTTCAGTCTGGGTGTTCTCTTCACTGTTTGCCTGAGTATTCCTTTTTTTGCTTACCTCCTTTATCTGATCCATGTCTTATAAATCTCAAATGCGGGGATCCCTGGGTGGCGGTTTGGCGCCTGCCTTTGGCCCAGGGCGCGATCCTGGAGTCCTGGGATCCAGTCCCACGTCGGGCTCCCAGCATGGAGCCTGCTTCTCCCTCCTCCTGTGTCTCTGCCTCTCTCTCTCTCTCTCTCTCTCTCTCATGAATAAATAAATTTAAAAAAATAAAAAATAAATAAATCTCAAATGTTCCTTTGTGTTGCTAATCCCTTCCTTTTGGTGTAATCCATACTCCGTAAGTCCTGAGAAATGTTGCATGGGAAGTAATAATTTTGTGACCTTGCATGGCTGAAGATACCTTTATTATATCCAAAGTTGGATTGGTATTTTGCAAGGTGGAAATTTCAGTGTCTTAAGGCATTATTATACTGAATCCTAATTTTTGGTCTGTGTTTTATTATTTTTTAAAATTTTTAAAGATTTTATTTATTTGAGAGAAAGAGATAATGAGAGAGCAAGCAAGAGTGGGGGAGGAGAGGGAGAAGCAGGCTCCCTGATGAGCCAGGGAGCCCCAGTGGGACTCAATCCCAGGCAGATGCTGAACTGACTGAGCCACCCAGGTGCCCCTGGTCTTGCATTTTACAGTACTGTGCCATTCTGACCCAATGTGGTTTTTTGTTTTATTTTTTTGTTTTTTGTTTTTTTTTTTTTGTAGCGGGGGCATTTTTTAAGAGATTCTCTTTATCCTAGGTGTTCTAAAATTCTACGTTTTTTGTTTTGTTTTGTTTTTTTGTTGTTTTGTTGTTGTTTTTTTTTAATATAAGCTCTATACCCAGTGTAGGGCTTGAACTCCTCACTCTGAGATCAAGAGTTGCATGCTCTACCAACGGAGCCTGCTAGGTACCCGATATGTGTATGTCTTTTATCATTCAGTGAGGGTGACAACTTGGTGGGCCTCTTTAGTCTGGAAAGTTTTCTTACAGTTCAGTAATATTTTCTAGCATTCTTTTAAATAATTTCTTGTGCTCTATTCATTTTTTCTTTCTATAATTTTTGGATGGGGTAATTCCTGGATCAAATCTCTAACATTTTTATTTAAAACTTCTTTGATATTGGAATTTTGAGTTCTGTGTTCTTGGAGAACTCACCAATTTTATCTTCCAAACTTTACACTAAAATTTTTAATTCTAGCATCTAGTTTTAAATTTTGAAGAGATCACATTTTTTTGGTCCCAAGTGTTATTTTTAAAAATTAAAAATAAAAAAATAGCATCCTGTTCTTGGATTTCTTTTAACTCAAAAAAAAAAAAAAAAAAAAAAAAAGAGAGAAAAAGCCATAAATATCCTTTGAGAGCTCTGTTACATTTCCTAGTCTTTTCTGTATATTTTGGTCTTTTTCTTTTTAGAGGATATACTCACATGTTTGCTCTTAGCCTGTCTCCTCATATATAAGAGTAAGGCTTGAAGAGCTTTTCAGGAACTCTATATGTGGGGGTGCTTATGGACTAGAGGGAAGACTACACAAGAAGTATCTACAACTACATAACAGAATTACCCTGCAAACTAGTGGCTTAAGATTCCCACACTTGTTTATTATTGCTCATGGTTTCTGTGGTTTGAAATTTGGCCTGGGTACAGGGATTTGCCTTGTTTCTACTCTTTGCTGTCTGCAGCCTCTGCTGGAAGGTGCCAGGCCTGGGGGCTGTCTGCTAGGACACTCGTATGTGACATCTTCATGCCCCTGGCCTTTCTCATAACATGCTGGCTGGCCAACAAGGGCATGGGTTCCTGAGAGAGAGCCGGGCAGATGCTGGATTGCTCTTTATGACTTATCACTAGGAGCCTTGTAGCACTCCTTTTACCCCATTCCCTGCTTACAAAAGTCTACGCAGGTTCAAGGGGAAGAACCGTCCACTACCCCAATTCTCAACAAGCATGTTCATATTCTGTTGTCAGAAGAGCATGTGGGCTGGGGCACTGATTAATGCAGGACCTTTGGAAAAGGCAATCTGTTGCTCTAGCCTACTACTTCATTTTCCAGTTCTCTGGGGTTCAGTTTGTGTCCTATGGGGCTTTCTTGTACAGGGAATTAGGATTCATCCTATTCAATTCTGCAAGGTCACTTCTACATCTTCATCTACTTTCTAGCTTCCAGAATTTTATTGACGCCTGATAAATTGCCTCCCTTGCTTTTTATCCTGTGAGTTCTTCCTTTTTTCCTTCACTCTAGTGGGCTTTTGGGATGAAGGGACCATATGCGCATGTCATTGGTGTATATTTAATCTAAATTCTATTTGTTAGATTTTTACTTATGTTTATTTTTTACTTTTCTTTCCTATCCTTTACTTTCCTTTTTTTTTCTTTTCTTTATTCTTTTCTTTCTTGATCAATCTTGCCAGAAACTTATGAATTCTATTAGTTTTTTTTCCCAAACTAACTCTTGGCTATGTGGATCTTCTTTATTATGTGTTTTTATTAATCCATGATCTTTTTTCCCTTATTTTAATTTTCTTTTTTTTTTTTAAAGATTTTATTTATTTATTCATAGAGACACACACAGAGAGAGAGAGAGAGAGAGAGAGGCAGAGACACAGGCAGAGGGAGAGGCAGCCTCCATGCAGGAAGCCCGATGTGGGACTTGATCCCAGGTCCCCAGGATCATACCCCGGGCTACAGGCAGAGCTAAACCGCTGTGCCACCGGGGCTGCCCTTTTCTTTTTTTTTCTTAAGATTTTATTTATTTATTTGAGAGAAAGAGAGAGAATGCATGTGCGAGCTGGGGAAGGAGCAGCAGGGGAAGGAGAAGGACAAGCCAACTCTGCACTGAGTGTGGAGCCCAATGAGGGGCTTGATCCCATGACCCTGAGACTATATGACCTGAGCTGAAACCAGGAGTCAGACACTTAACCAACCAAGCCCCTAGGTGTACCCATAATTATGTTTGAAAAATTACTTGCAGGAATAATTTAAGGCCTTGGGTCTCCAGAGAAGAGTGTAGTTTTTTGTGTTGGGTGCCTGTGGACACTCTGGATTATTAATAGCAGCCTTTATTTATCCATGGTGGGGAAGGTTGGTCCAGGAGCCCACTGTTATCAGAACTGAAGTCTCCACTCTGTTCACCCCATAACCCGCTGTGGTCTGGTTCCCTAACCCCATGTTCCCTTCTGTCAGCCATGGGACAGCTTGCTGGCCAAATGCCATGTCCCTTCCTCCTCATCTTACTAACCCTCCCTGTCGTATTTGGCAGTTAATTGCTATCTCCTTTATCTATTTATCTATTGCTATCTTCTTTATCGGTCTTCCTTAGTTGTTCACCTGGTTAGTTTTTATACTTTTCTGGCAATTCTTTTTTCCTTCTTGGGCTGTCCTTCCTCAGCCTGGCTGTTCCTTAAATAATGGTGGCCCCAGGGACCTGACTCTACTCTCCCCTCTGACTGCATTGCTCCTTGGGTAATCTGTTTCACCTTCAAACCTCAGCTCCCACCTGCTCATTCACCACCTTCTCTCCTGGGTCACAGATGAAGTGTCCAGTGGCTGGGTGGCTGCTTGGTTGTTCCAGAAGCATCTCACATCTGAGGCTAGTATCTTTTCCTTATTCTGTGGTGGGCCTTTTCTCGGGGGATGGCCTGACCATCCACTGCAAACACTTGTGGGAGCAGTAGACCCCTCTTTGCTCCCAGTGCTATGTTGTGTCTGTGTTTACCTGTCAGTCTTGCCCAGCATTGCTGGGCTGTCTGCCCTGGAGAGGCTTTGGCACCACCTCCCTGCTGTTCTGATGAGTGTGTAGTTCACAAGTGCCCAGTGAGTCTGAGCACCTGCCAAGCCCAGTGGGTGCCCTCTGGTCCTTTTTTGCCTCTCCACCCTTACCATGACTATTGGTCCCCACTTCCCCCCACTTCCCCCGCAACCTCCAAGCTTTGCCATTATTTGGTAGCTGGCCTTTCTGGCCTCACTTCTCTAACTCATCCTTCACTTTCGCAGGAGGCCTTATTCCTAAAATGCAAATAGGGCATGTCATTTTCCAGCTTAAAATCCTTTAGTGATTCTTCATCATTTTCAGGATAAAATAAAATTCCTGAGTTTGGCATAGAACGTATTTCACCCTTGCTGCCTGCTCCATGCCTTCATCCATAGACTCTCTGTGTACTTGTCATTTTGAACTATTTATATTCCCTCTTCTCTCCAGGCCTTTGAACAAGACATTCCCCCTTGCTGAGATTCTCTTTTCTATTTTCCTCCTGGCTAGCTTGTCCTTTAAATCATTTTTACCTTCTCTGGGTAGGCTTCTCTGGAAGACCTAGGTTAGTCTCATATGGAGTAGGAGAGGAAGAGGAAGAAGAGAAATTAATCAAGGAAGATGATTTAGATTGTTTTCCTTCTCTTTCTCAGTTCTGTGACTGCACAGGCTTTGCCCCCCCCCCCTTCTGTTTCCCTTTGTCTTGATCTTGATGGGCTCCTTTCCCCCCTCTTCCTAGAGCCAGCAAAGAAGAAAACAAAGATGGACACTTCACTCAGAAATGTTTGAGCAAGGAATGGATTTAGATCTCATGGTAAAATGGAAAATTGGCATCTCAAGTGCTGTGTTTAAAGATATGGCACAGTGGTACAAAGGGTACAGTGGTACTCCAGGGTCAGTGCATTGTTTGTTTCTTAAAATATATAGTAATAAATGAAACAGTCTGGTAGAGTCAAGGTCATTGCTGAAGACAGAAATGACAGATGATCTATTGAGGCTCCTTATACTTCTGCCCTGGGATCAAGATTTCCTTTTCAGGGGCTCACTCTAAAGGGAACATGGACAGAAGCAAGAAAAGAATCACAACTAAAAATAGTAAGGGACAAGGGGCACCTGGGTGGCTCAGTGTTTGAAAGTCTGCCTTTGGCTCAGGGCAAGATGCAGTGTTGAGTCCTGCATTGGGCTCCCCGCGGGGAGCCTGCTTCTCCCTCTGCCTATGTCTCTGGCTGTCTCTGTCTCTTGTGAATGAATGAATGAATAAATAAATAAATAATCTTAAAAAAAATAGTAAGAGACAAGAGCATGTCCTAAAGAAGTGATGAGGTTTTGGAATAGCAATCTATAAAATCATCAGCTAGAGACAAATTCTGGAGTATCTGAAGTGAGGGGTATCCTTAAGACCTAAACAGCTGGAGTAAATGAAATGGAGCCCTAGATGCATAAGGAGCTCTTATTCAAAATAATAAAACTAGATCACAGTCTTACACCAGACACGAAAAGTAACTCAAGTATATTAAAGACCCGAAACCATGAAATGCCTAGACGAGGACATAGGCAGTAGGCTCCTCATAGCAAGGTGTTTTTTGATCTGATTCCAAAGGCAATGGAAACTAAAGCAAAAATAAATGAGAGTACAACAAGCTGAAAACTTCTGCACGGTGAGGGAAACCATCAACAAAAAGGCAACCTATTGAATGGGAGAAGATATTTGCAAATAAGATATCCCATAAGGGGTCAATATCCAAAATACATAGAGAACTCACACAACTCAACAACAAAAAAACCAAACAACTCAAATGAAAAAAAAAAAAATGAGCAGAGGATCTGAATAGACATTTTTCCAAAGAAGTTATACAGATGCCCAATAGGCATATGAAAAGATGTTAAACATCAGTAATTATCAGGGAAATGCGAATCACCTCACACCTTAGAATTGCTATTACCAAAAAGATAGGATAGAAATCTCAGGTGTTGCAAGGATGTGGAGAAAAGGAAGCCCTCATACACTTGGTAGGAATAGAAGTTGGTACAGCCACTGTGGAAAACAGTTTGGAGATTACTCATAAAAGTAAGAATAGAACTGACCATATGATCCAGCAATTCCACTTCTGGGTATTTATCTGAAGAATACAAAAACACTGATTTGAAAAGACATAGGCAGCCCTATCACAGCATGAGTTACAGTACCCAAGATAAAGAAGCAACCTAAGTGGCCATTGATGGATGCATGGATAAAAAAGGTAAGGCATATATTTACATACAACGGAATATTACTGAGTAGCTACAAAAAAAAAAAAAAAGCCAGGAAATCTTCCATTTGTAACAACATGGGTGTTTGTTTCTTCCTCTCTCTCTTTCTTTCTCTCTTTTTAAAAAATTTTTTACTTATTCATAAGAGACACAGAGACATAGGCAGAGGGAGAAGTAGGTTCCCTGTGGGGAGCCTGATGTGGGACTGGATCCCAGGACCCCGGGATCATGATCTGAGCCGAAGGCAGACGCTCAACCACTGAGCCACCCAGGTGCCCCAATATGGGTGTTTCTAAAAGGTTTCATATTAAGTGAATAAATCTGATGAAGAAAGGCAAATACTATTTGATCTCATCTATATGTAGAATCTAAAAAACAAGACAAATCAATGAATAAAACAAAAGCTCATGGATACAGAGAACAGATTGATGGTTACCAGAGGAGGGCAGAATGGGTGAAGGGGCTCAGTCACACAGTGATGGATGGTAATAGGCTTACAGTGGTGATCACTTTGTAGTGTATTCAAATATTCAAATTATAATGCTGTACACCAAAAATTTATATAATATATACCAATTTTATGTCAATAAAATGTAAATTTAGGCCGAAATGAAACATGAGCTTGCAAAAGGTTTAAACAAAACAGTATAACTTTTATAAAAAGTTTATAAAAAACAATGAAAATCATGGAGGACCTGGGTGGCTCAGTGGTTGAGCATCTGCCTTTGGCTCAGGTTGTAATCCCAGGATCCTGGGATTGAGTTCCGCATCAGGCTTCCCACAGGGAGCCTGCTTCTCCCTCTACCTGTGTCTCTGTGTCTCTGTCTCTCTCATGAATAAATAAAATCTTTAAAAAAAAAATGGTAATGAAAATTATAAAAAGTAAGGGAAGTGGGTGTGTTTTAGAGTGTATTCTTAATGTCCAGTGTTCAACCCAGATAGGGCAGTCCCATTTTCCTTCAGAGTTTCTCCCACTCTGCTGACAGAATTTAGGACTGTGTAGACTGTGGATTCTGATTCATTTAGTCATTTCTATTGCAAGTGTTTGTTGGGGAAGCCCTCAGAGCAGGAGCCCTCCTCTCTGGCTCTTCAGGCTGGGAATGCGTAGCTGTGCACCTAGGTAACTATGGAAACCATTCCCTATTGTGACTGAGGACTTTTCAAATTACGGTCACCAGCTCTCTCTCACAAGGAGCATGTTAGAGGTTAGAGGCATAGGGAGCTCTCCATATTCATGGAACATCAAAAAGAAATGACATTGAGCATGTAAGAGCCATCGGGAGCTCTCCCCAATCATAGTGCCGTCAGGAAGAAATGGAATCCTGGAACTCCAGTTGAGTGGCTTAAAAACTAACTTTTACAGCTGCTGAGTGATTACCACAAATCCAGATCTTTATCTGAAGCAAGACATTGATGGCTGGGCCTACTTTGGGGTTGTGGAGAAAGCTGTTAGGCTCTGGTGCTTTCTAGCTTTTAATTTAATTGAGATGCTTAATCTCAGAATATGAATAAATGGGGGTGCCTAGAGCTCTGTTGAGCATCTGACTTGTGATTTTGGCTCAGGCCATGATCTCAGGGTCTTGAGATGGAGCCCTGTGTTGGGTTTTGTGCCAGGATTTGGAGTCTGCTTGGGATATTCTCTCTCTCTCCCCCCCTCTCCCCCACCCCATGTCTGCACCCCCCCCCAAAAAAAAAAAACTGGATCTTAAAAAAAATAATAATATGGAGGCACCTGGGTGGCTCAGTTGGTTAAGCATCTGCCTTTGGCTCAGATCATGATCTCAGGGTCCTGGGATCAAGCCCCATGTTGGGCTCTCTGCTCAGTGAGGAGTCTGCTTCTCCATCTCCTTCTGCCTGTGCCTCCCTCTGCTTGTGCTCTCTTCTCTCTCTTGTGCTTTCTCTCTCTCAAATAAATAAAATCTTTTTTAAAAATATGAAAAACATCTGTTCTTTCGAATAGGCTTGGTTCAATCTTGGTGTATTTGTTGATTTTAAAATGGGATAGACTGAAAAGTATGGCACTAACTTGTTTCTGTATTTCTGCTTTCCAGGAAATTGTGAATTGAGCTATCAGTGAAAAAGTTACTGAATTAAGCATTGTGAATTTTACAACCCAAATATTTAAAGTAATTCTATGTAAACATGATTTTACAACATTCTCATTTTGTTTTATCTCCTTTTTTTTTTTTTTTTTTTTAGCACTGGAAGTGAAAGATCTAAAAGAAAAACCTGAACAACAGATCAGAACAAAAGAGACTGACAAGTTACTTAACAGTACTGAACCTCGACAGCAACAAAGTGCCTTACTTGCTAGAGGAAATAGGAAAGCAGTCAAAAGTCCTCAAAGATCATCAAGTAGAATAAAAGAGAACAAGCATCCATTTGCCCTTTACGGGTGGGGAGAAAAACAGATGGATACAGGAAGCCAAAAAACTCACAACGTCTGTGCTTCCGCCTCAGTGCATGAGGTGGGTTCGTGTGCACCCAGCTTCTCTGCCTTTCCCTGGAGGATGGGGGTTGGGCTGTGCTCCTGTAAACAGGTCCTGTGCTCACTGCAATGCTTTGGGTCATGGTAGGTCTAGGGGATGGTGGGGGCAGGTGGGGGACAAGGAAAGCCCAGGACTGGGCATCTCTCTGGGCGTTACCTTCCCAGCAGATTGAGGGATTTTGCTGGGAGTTAGTTGGTGTCTGGAAGGTTTACCCAACTTGGAGCCAGGTGAAGAAGTGGCTGGAGTCAGGGTTTTCAGGTTCCTAGGAGGCCAGTTGGGGCACAGGAGAAGCACAACCAGGGCTGGCAGCTGCCCATCTGGGTTTGCCATGGGCCTCTTGAGAGGTTTCCAGTTCCTTTAGGATTGATCACTGGTATCCCTTGACTCCTTTGTTTTCTCCTGTTAGATGGCTTCTCCTCTCATTCTTGGCATCTGCTATAGACTCCCTTTTGTTCTTTGCATTATATTTGGATGATTATGTTTTCCCCTGCTCATCCACATCCAGTGGCTTTTGCTCCTTGGAACCTTGGTTGTCTCATACTTAGTCCTGAGAACGTGTCTGGCAGGAGGTCTTCATGTGTGGAGCCCCAGAACAGTGATGTATGTTAGTGTCAGCACAGCTCCCACAGCCTAGAGCAAAGAGTGAATGGAATGAAGCAGAAAGTACAAACAATTTGAATTCTGATGAAATACTATAATCAGACTTTTACCGAACATACTTCTGAACGAACCCTAGCAGATGGTGTTTTTTGGAGTGATATTTGAGACAATGAAGCTGTGGTTTAACAAAAGACTATGGTAATTCCATGGGATTAAGTTTAACAGAGTTTTGTTTTGTTTTGTTTTAAGTTTAACAGAGTTTATAGTGTGAAAATGTCTTTTAAGTGGTGAAATCCCTTGAGACTTTTTAAAAAAAAATATATTGCCGTAAAAATACTTAAAGTCTTTTAATGGAATACTTATCCAGGCTTAATGCTCAGCTTTTTCAATAACTTTCCAGAGCCAATTTCTAGGGGCATGTTGCAAATTAGTTGTTTACCATTTCTATCTAAGATTCAGTCCAGTGGACATCTCTTGTGATTGCCTGTCTCTGTCACTTACAGTGGGCAAGGGAACGGCTGTTCCCAAGGAGCTTTTACACACAGGAATGTAAGGAGGCTGGGCTTGCCTCTGCCCTGCTTCGGGTGACCTGGGGGTAGCTTCACTGCAGGAATTCTTGAAAATTATTGCAAATGCCACATAAGTTTTTATACTTTTATTTTGGAAGTAAGAATAATTTTTTACTTGTGACTTAGATTCATGAATCAGCATTACGAGCCAAGAACAGAAGACAGGTGGAAAAAAGGAAACTGGTCACCCAGAGGCAGCGTGCTCACTCCGTGGAGGTGGAGAAGAACAGACGGGTGAAGCCTTCCGCCTCCGAGAACCCGTGGATGACAGAATATATGAGGTGCTATTCAGCACGAGCATAAGCAGACACGGTTGCTGGGACAGCCTCTTTGAAAAGGTATAAAGAAAGAACAAGAGAAAAACCATCAAAAGAAAACAGAGACAGGTTTAAGAAACCAACAGATTATTTAAGGTTTTTCATAGGGAATTTCCTAAAGACTGCTCTGTCTCGACGGATCCTGGTCACCTACCTCAGCCGTAGGGTGACAGTTGAAGCCATAGACATTTGGTTATTTATGGAGATAATTCCCTAAATATTTGATATTCTTATAAGGGTTTTGTTTTAAAGCATCTTAATCTTTTCAGACACCGACACCGAATGCCTTTAAATGGCTACAGATGCTTAACATTCAATATTTTCATCAGTTTAGCCGGAGCCTATTTTCATCCTGTTCTAATAACTTTCAGATTCCATAGCCAGTAAGATCATTCCAACTTGCAGCTTAAGACCCATTTTCCTTATGTGGAGTTTTCTATGTGAAAGAATAGCTTGTTAAAAGTGAGTTTCAACACTAATACTGACTCCTGTGTAGTGAAACCAGAATCTTGGTAGTTCCTGAAAAATTAAACTTATTTGTGTTTCAGATTCGGCATCACGTCACGCAGACTGAATTTAAGAATTATCTGGGTTGGGTTGAGGGTCCTCTTTTCTCTTTAAATTGTCATTGAGGCACTTATTATTTCATAGTTTAATAGATCAAATGCATTCCAGTGAATGAAGTGCTAGTGCCATGTATTTAGAGTAGTACTGAAGTTTCTTTTGAAACTTTTTTTTTATTATTGCAACTTTTTTTTTTTTTTTAAACACATAATGGGGAATCATTCCTTGCTGCAGTCTGGCCTTTTGGCACATATGCACTGTGGATTTTTGCCTCTTCTATATATAATAGTTGGCAATGATGTTTAGAACTTACAATGTGAAATTTCATTTAATTATGCTGAGATTGTTTTGCTCACTGGGGATGGGGGACAAATGTTTTGATACCAATTAGAGATGTGGCCCACCCCTCCTTTCTGCACTTCTCCCCTACAGACTCATTTATAACAAAGCCTCAATGATGTACATTATTCAGACTTCTGGCTGAAACACATGACTAGGCAGCAGGTGTTACAGAGAACTTACAGTGGGAGAATGGTGGTGTGTGTCTAGGCACAGATGTGAGTATGTAAACAAAGTGCTCCTTCCCTGGTACAATTGCTTTTGGGGTAGAAAAATGGTTTTAAGAAACCCTTGGTTTCCATCCAGCAGATAGAGAAAAATCTACAGGAAGGTTGAGTGCTAAATTCTCTGTAAGAGACTCCTTTTGACTAGGCCAGGCACCTGGAGATGGGCAGATAAAGTTTGCTGTTAGATGTGAGGTTGAAAATTTCCTTGATATTTTTTACTCTGGATCTTTGAAGTATCATGTTCAGTTTTAACTTTTTTATTTTTATTTTTTATTTTTTATTTTTTTTTTAAGTAGGCTCCACAACCAACATGGGGCTTGAACTCATGACCCTCAGAGCAAGAGTCACATGCTGTACTGACTGAGCCAGCCAGGTGCCCCCATTGTCAATTTTTAGAACACAGATATGTTTTATTCTACATAAAGTCTTCCCACAGTATCATTGTAATACTGTAGTAAACTTTGAAAACTCACCTAATCATGAGCTTTTAAAAAAGTACTTTTTAAATGTTTGCATCATTTTGAAATGAATTCTTTTACATAGAGAGCTCTCCTAATCTTTGAGATGTATATTTAACAAGAAGTTCTATATGTTGGTCCAAACAACCTTGCTAATAATTCTGGTGATTGTTGCCGTAATTATTGTTCAAGTCCTTAAACACTGCAGGTACCTAACAATCAAAATCATGTGGCATTGTGATGGTGTAGCTGACTGTAAAAACTGTTCCTTTCAAACCACTTCTTGCATGTTTGGTTTTAGCCATGAAGCTCAAGCGTTCCTGTTGCACCTGACAATCTTAGGGAAGCTAGCCTTGGGGGTAGCTTAGGCCCCATGCTGACAGGCTGCCTTAGAAACCCAACTTTCTCTAGGCTTTGACCGAGCCAGACTCTCTCTCTCCTTTAGAGAACAGACTCGTATCTAACATTCTTACTACTGAAAACTCCAGATGGAGATAAAACCTAGGAGGCAATATTGGCCAGTTTCCCCCACCCCCCCCCTTTTTAAGTAGAGGACAAGTGATCACAATTTTTAGAGTACTTTTAATATGCATGCACAATGAATAAATCAATCTGAATTAATTGTGAGTGCCCTTCCTATGCCCAAGTCATTAGTTAGTTAGGGTGTCTTTTCTTTTTAGAGGTGAAAATTACCTTTTGAGCCCATGATGTTTTTTTAAGTGATAACAATTTGATGGTCTTACTTTTTCCTTCTCACTCTAGAAACTAATGTAGTTTTAATTATGTTTCTAATTCATGGGACAAACTGAAAGACAGTTCAAAATTACCTTTCATGTTGAAAAGTTTGAAACTGTTGAGAATCCAGTGACATTTAAAATGAAAGATAGATTAATTGCTACATAAGACTCTTTTAAATTTTGGTTTTAAAATTAAAACAGTTTGCCATAAACATGTTTTCTGTGTTACCTTTATTAAAAGCAGTAATACAGTATTGAATAACATCTAGCACTCTGCTGGACCAAAGTGAATGAGAAGTAAATAGGAATCTATTCTTTCTTTTAAAACCTAAAAGGCAAATAAAAAAATAAAAATAAAATAAAACCTAAAAGGCTGCTCTTATTTAGGAGGTATCAAAACACTTGGTACCTCTGGTTTTTTATATATATAAAAATATATATATAAACATATATATATATATATATATATATATATATATATATATTTGTTCCTCCATCGCCATAACATTTGTAAGCACACACATATATTTTTTTTAAAGTTTACTAAACACATAATAGGATGTAGGTTATCTTAATTGATCATGATGTAGTACACGCATATTTATGGCACTTCATATGTAATAGCTTTGTCATTGTTACATTAAATAAAAATTGCTAATAACTTGAAAGGTGTGGTTGTGAGATCACTCCAAGTCAGTTAACTAACTTGCATGAAAGGTGTCTGTGAGTTTTTAGAAGTCACCTTCCAAAACAGAATTTGGCACTCTTGGCAGGGTTAAAAAGAATCTGTAGTGATTCCCCTCCTCCTTTAACTTGAAATGCTATACTGAGCATAAACTTTAAAAATGGAATGTTTATAGTAGTACGTGGTATTTAAAATGTTCAAAAGTATTATTGGCAAAGAGGGAGAGAGGCAAAGCATATGTTAGAAGTGAAAACAACTTTTCTTGTTGACTACTTCAGTAAAAAATAGTTTCATGGATAGTTTTACCCTGGACTAAAGTAAAAATGGTGCTAATGTTTGTTTATCTTGATTCTGTATTTGGTTTGATATTAAAATGCTAATGCCTGACTCATAATGTCCTCACTATAGTCTGGTGATAAGTTCCATAATATGTAAAAAGGGGTCCTAAAAAAATGACCTGATCATTTCAAAATGTTTGCATTTGAAATGGATTTTTGTACAACAGAATGAATAGGGAGTTAACCGGTGTAAGTATATGCCTAATACCAAATTCTTTGCAAGGAGCTATGTCTAGATACCCAGATTTGCTCCCTTCAAGCCTATGAGTGTGAGATGGAAATAAGTTGCTTCTTTTAATACTTATTGCCATTTTGAAAGTCAGGACACCTGCATGAAGACATCAGAAGCCTCTCTTTGGATTTCTTTTATAATTAGCAAAACTGTACTTAAGAACAGTCTCCCCCTATAGTTATATGTTTATTTTGAGTACAGACTTCAATTTAACATTCTGAAGGAACAAAGGCTGGGAACCTATAATCACAAAGCTCAGGCAATGAGAATTTTGGGTTGTATTTTCTAAGAACTATGTATTGCTTTTAGCTTATATTTAATATTGCAATTTCTTGGAAAAATGTGAATAAAGTTAATATTACAGACTGAAATTTCTGTTTTGTGGAAAATAATTCTGATTAGAAAAAATGTATGATCATGTTGACTCCTAAATGGATATTTTAGGAGACAAATGTTTAATAAGATATTTTGTACCCAGGAAAAGATACTTTCTGTATATATACTTTGAGTTGAACTATGAAGTTTTCCTAGTCTTTTCCTCACACTTTCCTATTTTGAAAATTAAAAAAGCAATAGTGCCTAGTTAAAATAATTTAAAAGAAACATAGAGTAAAAAAGTGAAATTTCTTTCAGTACCACCCCATGACCAAAGTTCTGCATCCCTTCTTAGAGGAAACCAGTGTTAGGTATGTAAGCTCGCAGACCTTTTCTCTAAACACTTATCTATGGAGTTACATGAATGTTTTTTGGAGGGTGCACAAGTATGTAATGTCATACATGTTCTATCATATCTTTCTCTTAATATCGTAGAGAAGGTTTGTGTTCCAGATTAGGTGGAGTTAACACACACCTTTTGTTCTCACTGAACACAGCAATAAAACAGAATGGACAGAATGTATGGCACAACCATTGGAAGACTTGAAGAAGTAAACAACACCAAGCAGGTTAGGGAGAACGCCAGAATTCTAAGTACAACTGAAGTGGTGATTTCACCAGTTTGTATTTCCTCTGGTATCTCCCAGCCAGAATGCAACATGGCCCCAAATAGAGAAGTGAGCACAATGGTACAGAGATCCTAGAGAAGCCTGGCTTGTGGCACAAAAACAAGTGCGAGAGCTCAGAAGGAGTGGGGGCAATGCCCTCTTCTTGGTCGCCTCCATTTTTCATGCTGGAGCCCCAGGCCAACAGTAGCCTGCAAGAGCCTTCTGAGGGAAGGGAGTTTCTTTTCCATTTGGTAGAGGCTGTGGTACCAAGGAGTTGGGGCTGGGACTCACTTACTGGAGTGGGGTGGAAGTGTTGGGCTAGAGGACCCAGGAAGTACTGGAGCGAGCATAGGGATTCTACAAAGTTATTTATGAGCTTTACTCACCCATGACCTGCTCACCTGGTTCACACTGTTCACCTGTGGAGCTGACCCCAATTAGCATACCAAACATTTGAGACCTCAGCTGATAGATACCTCCCACATTTCACATTGATCGCAAGATGGTGACAGATCCAGATCCAAGTAGCACTGGAGAGGGTTTGAAAACTGAACTGGTGTTAGAATCAACACCCAGGGCAGCCCTGGTGGCTTAGCAGTTTAATGCCACCTTCAGCCCGGGGCGTGATCCTGGAGACCCGGGATCGAGTCCCATGTCGGGCTCCCTGTGTGGATCCTGCTGCTCTCTCTGCCTCTCTCCCTCTCCCCCCCTCTCTCTCTCTGTTTCTCATAAATAAATAAAATATTTTTAAAATCAACACTCACAGAAATTGTGGCCTGAACCCAACCAGATTGCTTGCTAAAACAAAGATATCAACATTCTCCATAGGATTTGCTTGCATCTCCTCATGTAACTTTCAAAATGCCTGGGATACAATCCTGAATTACCCAATATGTAAAACAAACAAACAAACAAACAAACAAACAAAAAAAACACATGAAAATAACTCTAATTGAAAAAAAGACAATAGATACCATCATAAACTTTCAGGAAGCGATGATTAAAATGTTCTAATAACTAATCACAAGACACTCTTGAAATACGCATTAAAGTAGAAATTATCAGTAAAGAAATAGATGGTAGATGAACCAAATGAAAATATTGGAAGTGAAAAGTACCTAACCAAAATGTTTAAAACCTCACTGGATAGACTCAGTAGCAGAATGGAGATGAAAGAGAAAGATCTAGATCAATACAAGTCATCCAATCTAAACAACATAAAGTTTCAGGATCATGTCATAGGAGTTACAGAATGAGAAGAGAAAGCATAGTGCTTTATTTATTTTATTTTTATATATTTTTTTAGCACAGTGCTTTAAAAACATCTGCAGAAATGATGGCTGACAACTTGCCGAGGCAGCTGAGTGGACAGGAAACAGGTTCAAACCAAAGAAATCCAAGCCCAGACACATCACAGACTGTTGAAATCTAAAAGACATCTTGAAAGCAGCCACAGAAGTGAAATATTACCTATAGGGGATAGTTCCAATAACAGTCCATTTCCTCATCATAATATGAATTTCATTATGCTTGATGAAATTCTCATTTTGCATAATTTTTTTCTCTCACCTGCTCAGCTTTACTACTTTCTATTACTCGGTTTTCCAGGTATTCATTTTTCTGCTTCGTCTAGTAAATTATTTCATCTAGTGTATTGTTTTTTTTTTAATTTTTATTTATTTATGATAGTCACACAGAGAAAGAGAGAGAGGCAGAGACATAGGCAGAGGGAGAAGCAGGCTCCATGCACTGGGAGCCCGACGTGGGATTCGATCCCAGGTCTCTAGGATCGCGCCCTGGGCCAAAGGCAGGCGCCAAACCGCTGCGCCACCCAGGGATCCCAAGTGTATTGTTTATTTCATTTATTATGTTCATCTCTTCTGCTTTTTTATCTCATTGTTAAGGGTCTCACTGATGTCCTCCGCTCTTTTCTCAAGTCCAGTATCTTTATGATCATTAAATTCCCTATCAAGCATATTATTTCCATTTTACTTAAGTCTCTTGCTATGATTGCTATGATTGCTATGATTTTGTCCTGTTTTTTCATTTTGGACATATTCCTCTGTCTCCTCATTTTCGTAACTCTCTGAGTCTGTTTCTCTGTGTTAAGAAAGACAGCTACATTCCCTGCGCTTGAAAGTAATGACCTTATGAAGAAGTCCTATAATGTCCTGCTGTGCAGGACCACCAGAACTTGTTGCTTCAGGGGTGTCTTCTATGTATTTTATATGTATTTTATATGCACCCTGCTGTTGTGATTGAGCCACTTTTTCCTTCAGTCTGATTGTCTGCAATGGCTTTCTTTGCCTGTTGGACAATGTTTGGTACCTGTGGTGTTCATGAGCCAGTCTGGGGACACCTTGGTCTTGAGTCAGACCAAGCATTTTCCAGAGATGCAGTAGTACCAAACTGTGGGGTACTTTCCCTGTGTTGTCCTGGGAAGCTTTGGTTGGCGGGTCAGGCTCAAAGTCAGAATAATTGTCTGCCTCCAGTCCATCGCTAGGGCCTCTGACTAGTTTGTATGATGATCTTTTCCTCTACCTGAGGCAGGAGACGCTGTGGAGTGGTGCTGGCCGATGCAGGGGCTGCTTGCACTCTGCCAGGCCTGTGGCAATGCCCTATATAGGCTCTGGTCAAGAGCGTGTTGGAGAGGGCACATGCACCAACACACAGCATGGAGGTGTTGGGGTCGGGGTGTGATGCTAGCCCGCTTCGTGTCCCTGCTGTGCCTGGATTAGGTGGGCTGTCCAGAAGGGTGGATTAGTAGAAGCACAGTGTGTGTATGGGGGCGAGGGGGCAGCAACGCTAGCAAATTAGTGCTTTCGGCAGGTGGCTGTGTGTTTACACTGGGGGGTGGGGGAGGGAAATGGTGCCTGCCAGTTCCTTTGTTCCTAGAGGAGTTCCCCAGGGATTTCTGTCCCTCCTGACAGGTACGTGCTCCAGTGCTCCGAGATTAGTAAACAACTCTCCCTTCTGTTTGCCCCAGGCATTCTTCAAACTGCTGTCCAATCTCCAATCTCCATGGGCGGTTTGTTGTGCTCTTTTTAAAGGTGGGGGGTTCCATTTCCTCTCACCCACATGGTCTCCCAGAGCCAAGCCTGCTTTGTTTTTTAAAAAAGATTTTATTTATTATTTATTTATTCATTCATTCATTCATGAGAGACACAGAGAAAGAGGCCGAGACAGAGGCAGAGGGAGGAGAAGTAGGCTCTGTGCAGGAGCCTGATGCAGAACTAGATCCTGGAACTCCAGGATCACGTCCTGAGCCAAAGGCAGACCCTCAGCCGCTGAGCCACCCACGTGTCCCCCAAGCCTGCTCTTTAAAGATTGCAAGTTTAAAGTCCCTCTGGTTGTAAGAACTCATGAAATTTGGCCCCTCTGGTTTTCAAAGGCAAATGTTATGGGGATGCATCTTCCCTCTGTGGGCTCCTTGCTGTGAGGGGGTCTGTTTCTCTCCTCTCCATGCCTGTGCGGCCCCCTGCCTCCCACAGTCCCCAGAGTCCATTTAGTTCCTGAGTCTCCTCACTTCCTACCCTCTTTGGCCTCTTCTCTACTTTTAGTTGTGGAATTTGTTCTGCCAGCCTTCAGACTGTTGTTCTGGGTTATTTACACTGATGTGATCCATGGGATGAGGTGGGCCTGGAGCCTCCCTACTCTGCCATCTTCCTGGAAGTCTGTTTTTTAAAAAACTGAAGTACAGTTGATACACATTACAGTAGTTTCTGGTGTACGACATAGTGATTTGACAAGTCTGTACATTATGCTATACTCACCACAAGCGTCGCCACGGTCAGTCACCATACAATGCCATGACCTTATCATTGACTATATTCCCTGTGTTGTACCTTTCATTCCTGTGGCTTATTCATCCCACAACTAGAAGCCCATATCCTCCCACTCCCTTTCACCCATGTTGCTCACCCTCTCACCCCTTCTCCTCTGACAACCAGTCTATTCTCTGTATTTATGGGACTGTTTCTGCTTTTTGTTTTATTGGATGTTATATTCCACAGATAAGTGAAATAATATGGTATTTGTCTTTTTCTGACTTATTTCACTTAGCATAATACCCTCTGGGTCTATCCAAGTTATTGCCAATGGCAAGATCTCATCCTTTTTTTATGACTGAGTAGTATTCTATTGTGTATACACCATGGATATGTGTCTATCCATTCATCTGTAGGTGGAAACTTGGGTTGCTTCCACATCTTGGTTATTGTAAATAATACTGCAATAAGCATAAAGGTTCATATATATTTTTGAATTAGTGTTTTCATGTCTTTTGTGTAAATATCCAAAACTGGAATTACTGGATCATATAGTATTTCTATTTTAAAATTTTTGAGGAACCTCCGAACTGTTTTCCACAGTGGTTGCATTTCCACCAACGGTGTATGAGAGTTCCTTTTTCTCTACATCCTCATCAATACTCGTTATTTCTTGTATTTTTGAGGCTAGCCATTCTGACAGTTATAAGGTGATATCTCACTATGGTTTTAAGTTGTATTCCTTTGATGATTAGTGACATTGACGCTCTAGCAATTTAATAGACCCAAGGAGGGTCATGGAACCTCCAATTTATAGCTGCTCAGACAGAAGCACAGGTAACAATCTGGACTTGTGATCAGCATCTGAAGTGGGAAAGGAGGGTAGTCTTAAGTGACTGAGCCCTTACACTGTGGGGTCTCATGCTGTCTTCAGGTAGGTATTGTCAGAATTGAGTTAAACTGTAGGATACCAGCTGCTGTCACAGAATTGCTTCTGGTGTCAGAAGTGAAGTGGTGTAGTATTGAGAGGAGACACACAGCAGGAGTGAATGTTTCCTTACAACCCAATAACAGTACTTCAGAATATATGTGCTTCTGTCCTAATAGTGCTGTCATGTGCATGTGAGTGTTCCTAAAACCTGGTGAGCTTCTAGAAGAGGTGTGGCAAGGATCATCCCTACAAAAATTACAATGAGCAAGAAGAACAAGAATTCTCTGTATGCCCAGGGAAAGCAGAACTATGACAGGAAACTTAGTGACTATGGTGGGCAGACTAAGTTGATCTTTCAGAAAAAGGCTAAAATTACAAAGAAGATCATGTTTGGGCAAAATATGCAGGAAAATCTGAAGATTGAAAGGAAAATGACAAATTTTCATTTATAGTTGGAGACTTCAACACTATCAGTAATAGAACTAGTAAACAAAAATCAGTGAAGATATAGAAGAGCTAAACAACATCATTGCCATCAAATAACTGGCATTTATAGAACATTCTACCCAACAACAGAAAAACTTTTTTTTTTTTAAGAATTAGTTATTCATGAGAAACACAGAGAGAGAGGGGGGGGGGCGCAGAGACACAGGCAGAGGGAGAAGCAGGCTCCATGCAAGAAGCCCGGTGCGGGACTCGATCCCTGGTCTCCAGGATCACACCCTGGGCTGCAGGCGGCGCTGCGCCACCGGGGCTGCCCAGAAAAACATTTTTCAAGTGCATATGGAACATTCATCAAGATCATATCCTATTTATAAAATAAACTAACAAATGCAAAATGAAATTATACAAAGTATATTTCTGACTAAAATGGAATTATTATTATTTTTTAATTTATTTATGATAGTCACAGAGAGAGAGAGAGAGGCAGAGACACAGGCAGAGGGAGAAGCAGGCTCCATGCACCAGGAGCCTGATGTGGGACTCGATCCCAGGTCTCCAGGATCGCGCCCTGGGCCAAAGGCAGGCGCCAAACCGCTGCGCCACCCAGGGATCCCCTAAAATGGAATTAAACTGGAAATCAGTACAGAAAGATAACAGGAAAATCCCAAATCAGTTGGAAATCAAACAATACACTCATAAATGATTTCCCAAAGAGGTCTCAATTAAATATTTTAAATGGGAGAAAAATGAAATTACAACATAGCAAAATTTGTGGGCATAGCTAACACAATGTGCTTGAAGGAAATTTATAGCTTTGAGTGCTCATATTAGAAAGTTCTCAGATCAATAATCTAAGCTCCATCTTAAGAACTGGAAAAGGATGAGCAAAATAAACCTACGTCTAGTGGAATGAAAGACAAAGTAAAAAGTAGATATCAATTAAATGGGAAACTAAAATGAAAACAGCTCATTCTTCAAAAAGAACAAAACTGATAAACCTGTAGCAAGACTGGGCACCTGGATGGCTCAAGCATCTGCCTTTAGCTCAGGTTATGATCCCAGAGATCCTGGGATCCAGCTCTGCATAGGGTTCCCTTCCAGCAGGAGCCTGCTTCTTCCTCTACCACTCCCCTTTCTTGTGCTCTCACTCTCTGTCAAATAAGTAAATAAAATCTTAAAAAAAAACAACAACAACCCAAACACCCAAAAAACGTATAGAAAGAAAAAAAAAAAAAAAACGTATAGAAAGACTGGCCAACACCCCCCCCCAAAACAAAACAAAACAAAACAAAAACCCACAAACTAGTCTTATATTACCAAAATCAGGAATATTATCTTAATTTGCATTTTACCTGGTAATAGTGAGGTTAGCATCTTTTTCATATTGTTAACCACCTATTTCTTTGATGAATATTCTGTTTGCATACTTGGCCAATCTTTTAAAAATATTTTGGAAAAATTAGAAAAATGCACCTTTTTTTTTTAAGTGCATTCCTGTTTGTGTAGCTTGTTAGGATCTGTATACATCTGGCATCAATTTTCTGTTAAATGTATTGCAAATGTGTTGTCATAGCCCATCGCCAAACTTTATGCTTTCCTTTTTCTTATAGGAAATAAAATAATAATCTGCAGAGTCAAACCTCAAACCTTTTCTTTATAGATGGGGGATTTTGTGTCACCTTTAGAGAGATTCACCTTTTGATCATTAAAAAAATTATGTTCTCCCAATATCTTAAACAAATAAAACGACTGCCTTTTGCTTTCAGTTTTTTAATCCAACTGGAATTAATTTTTTGGTGACTATGAAGTGAAAATTGAATTATTTTTTCTCCCTATTAAATGAGTAGTAGATGGACTTAACACTGTCTAGTGAAGAGCCCCTACCGATATAAGATGTCACATCATCTTTTTTGTAAATTGCCGTAGATTCATGAGGTTTCTAGATGCTGCTCTTCTATGGATCAATTTGATCAACCTGAGCTCATAACACTGTTTAATTTTGTGGTGTACTTTAGTATTTGGTATGGCAAGTCTTTCTATGCCCATCTTGTTCTTTGCTTTTCTTGGCAGTTTTCTTTCTTTGTTTTTATACTTGAATATTAGAATGAACTTACAAATCTATTAAAGTTCCCATTTGGGAGTTTTACTAAATTGCACTGATTTTGCTAATTTTGGAGGACTCACATCTTAATAATACTGAGTCTTTCTATCCCCAAACACAGTAGGTCTCCATTTAAGTTGGTCTCCTTATATTTATTTCAGAAGTTTTCATCAAAAGTTTCTTGCACATTTCTTGCTGAATTCTTCTCCCTTTCCATCAAATTTTGTAAATGATTCTTGCCTATATATAGGAAAGGGGTTAAACTGGAAAGAATGTTACTACTTTTTCTGATAAATAGGTTAGGAGAATGTGGTGAAGACTGAGACATTAACAATGCTGTCATTAATTAAATATTTTGGAATTACTTCGAAAGAACCAGAGACTTGGAAATTACCCAGTTGTTAACCAGTAAGGAATGGGTTAAAGAAAACATGGTCTATGCACACAATGGAACATTATGTAGCCTGTACTGAGAAGAAAGCTCTCAATGTACTGAGTGATACTTGCAAAGAGCTCCAAGATACATTATAGCTGGAAAAAAAGATAGTATGTAATATGTTACCTTTTGTTTAAGAAAGGGAAGAGTAATAAAAAAAATCTGTATTTACATCAAGATGCTGGAGGGATATACAAACTTACAAATGGTTACATAGAGAGGTGAGGGAAGGAAGGGAGTATGTGTGTGTGTGTGGGGGAGACTCCAATGTTTATTTTTCATACTGCTTTGATTTTTGAACTGTAAAAATGTATGTTGTTTTTAAAAATCCTAGAGAAAACACAAACTAAATACCCCTCTTCAAAGATATGTCCACCACCTAAAGATTCTTTTGTCTTTTTTAAATTTTAGCCTTTCCATATGTACTGTAGTAGTTATGAGGAAGGTAGACTTTTACTCCACAAACAGTAGTTTCTGGCCACTGTTATGAAGTATACAATGAGATTTTTTAAATTTTATTTTATTCATTCATGAGAGACAGAGAGAGGCAGAGACATAGGCAGAGGGAGAAGCAGGCTCCCTGCAAGGAGCCTGATGTGGGACTCAATCTCAAGACCCTGGGATCATGACCTGAGCTGAAGGCAGACACTCAACCACTGAGCCACCCAGGTGCCCCTACACTGAGATTTTTGAATAGTAAGATATAAATCCTAAAGTTTCACTAAAAAGACTAACTTTTCTAGGTTAGTAAAGACAAAGTATAAACCTCATGTTTGTTTTTTAAGTGCAGATTTAAGTCTGGGCCTCTTGCTCTATTAGTGGGGGTATAAATTGGCACAAAATCACTGGAGGGCAGTTTGGCTTTATGAGTCTTAAAAAGGAACACATCTTAACTGGGCAGTTCCACTCCAAGAATTTCCTGATATACCCATGTGTGCAGGTGTGTCCTGACCAAGGGAGTTCAAACCGTGTAGGATAGCGGCAGACTGTGGCCCAACCACATTGTCTGACTCTAATCATGAGCTAGACCTACAGGGGAGGAATGAAGAATGCAAAATGCAGAACAGTCTTGAAGCATATACAAAACCCAAGTGGAAGCCCTCTTGCTCCACTGATCACCATTGCTAAAGACTCATGGATTCAGGGGGTTGCCTGTGGCAGGAATCTTGCTGTGTGTATAGTTTCAATTTAAATGTAAAACGCTGGTTTTACAGTCCAATCTAGGTAAGAGTAACTACTTGTGAACATTGACTTTACCATTATCTTTTATTGTTTTTTTATGGCCTAGGTGTTGACTAACACCTGTGATGACAACATCAGTTTCTCTTTTTACATTCTTATGGCTTTAGGATTTCAGAACTGGGGAGTCCCTTTGTCTCTGCACTGCTTTCTGGTTATTGAGAGGATCCCTGGGAAGTCAGAACCAAGTGCTTGCTTCTGCCCCAGAGCCTCCTCGAGTGGCTCACCTTGCTCAACTGGCCACTTCCTTCTCCTTCTTCACGGCATCTGGCTCAGTTCCAGGGTCCTTTGTCCCATGCTCATTTCTGGATGCTTCCTGACACTCACCCTTCTTGGTTGCCTTGTATACTTTCTACAACATCCATTGAACTAGACTTTTACTTTATCCCCAGCAGACTACTCTGCTGTGCAGTGTCACCAGTGACAGAACAGACCTGACACGTGGCTAAAACATTATGTCAACAGAAGAACGTTTTGAGCAAACACCAGACTTGGCCTAAAGTTGAGGCCACTACATGGATCCTGAAATGTAACTACATTTGGTGAAAGTGTGAAGCAACAGGTGATATTTTACTAGCATAAAGCCAAAAATATTCCGGAAATAAAAAGGAGAAAAGAGGGCTACAGAATAATCTGATGGTTACAGATTAAGTTAAAAAAATTCCAGAGTAAATAATATAATTTTTCTTTTAGTCTTGCTCAAGGACTGAGTTAAATAGAGATGAGAAGCAGCACAGGCCAGGACTAGCCTGGGTCAGCAGTTTATTGCACACATACAACACAGGAATGTGGCCATGGGAAATACGTGCAATGTTGCCATGAGGGATGCAAACCCCAGGGTATAAGGTGAAGCACAATCTCCCCACGAGGGGGGTGACAGCCACTAGCACAGGCCTCACATTCTTACCTTTAACCTTACCGTTTAACTCACAAACAACTTCAGCTCTGGACAGCTTAAAAGCCAACGACAAGAAGATAGTGGCAAGCATTCCAAAAACCAGTTAGCATGCACTTTGAGTCACGCACTTTTAACTTTATACTGTTTTCAATTTACAGAAGGCAGGGACAAAAAGCAAGTTACCAAACTTGCAAGGGTTTTTTTTTTTAAACCAAGACATGGTTTCACGGCGATGAAATCAACATATTTCCCACATCTAACAATTTAACACTAAAGATTATTTTTAAAATAAAAACTACTCTCATTAGTTAAAATAAGAACTTAATAGTTTTAAAAAATTCCAATAAATGTGTGTGTGAAATTTTCATAGTACATTGTGAGGGAAGAAAGGATTCTGGTCAGTAGAAACCCTAGTGCCTTGTCTGACTGCTGAGTGGTGGGGTCCGCAGCCCGCCCCCCACCCCCAGGGCCTCCGGTTCACCTCCTAGGGGTGGCCAGCTCCTACTCTGTCTTCTGGGCCCTCAGTGGTGAGATGGGTCTTGTCATCTGCTCTGTACCACTGCAAAGGGCTGTTTTCAAAGTTGAATCAGGGTTAAATGTGAGAATATTTTTAAGTTGTAAAAAATGCAAAGCCCTTACAAGGTTTTATTATAGACGTTTTAATTGACAGTATTAAAAATGCATTTGTTAAACTAAAAGTTTTCTCGTAATTTCACTAATAAACTGTTTTTTAAAGAATCTGTGGCTATCCCCTTGGCTGCTAGCTATCTGTGGTTTCAGTTACCTGTGGTCAACTCTGGTCCATAATTATTAAATATAAAATTTCAGAAATAAATAATTCATAAGTTTAATTTTTTATTTTTTATTTTTTAAATTAATAAGTTTTAAACTGTGTTCTGTTCTAAGTTGCATCGTGCAAACTTGTGCCAACCTACTCTGTCCCACCCAAGAGACAAATCATCTTTTGTCCAGCGTATCCATGTTGTATGCAATACCTGCCTGTTATCGATAACCTGGCAGACGTGGTTACCAGATTGGCTGTTGTGGTATCATGGTACTTATGTTCAAGTAACCATTATTTTACTTAATAAAGGCCCCAAAGCACAAGGGTGGTAAGGCTGGCAATTTGGATATTCTCTTATCTAGCTATGTGTGTATAGGAAGAAACTATATATATAGGGCACAGTACTCTCTGCAGTTTCAGGCCTCTTGGGGTCCTGGAGTGTGTATACACCATGGAAGGGGGTGGGCTGCAGTACTTTGATCAGAGACACAGTGGGCAACGAAGCTGCATTCAGCAACTGGATTTCTCCAAGTGCAAAAGTATAGTTCTCATAGCTTAGAGTGAAAGTTTGAAAAATCAGGTAAAAACCTGTATAAACAACTTAAATAGATACAAAGTTCAGGTTTCAGGTGAAATCATTTAATCTTAGTATTACAGTAGAACAACTATTTGCCATTCCATTTGAAAAGACAGCAGTTTCTTGGGGATCCCTGGGTGGCGCAGAGGTTTGGCGCCTGCCTTTGGCCCAGGGCGTGATCCTGGAGACCCGGGATCGAATCCCACATCGGGCTCCCGGTGCATGGAGCCTGCTTCTCCCTCTGCCTGTGTCTCTGCGCCTCTCTCTCTCTCTGTGACTATCATAAATAAATAAAACTTAAAAAAAAAAAAAAAAAAAGAAAAGACAGCAGTTTCCAAGTTTTCAGGATCTGGCTTCTCCAACATGGGGACTTGTCAACTGTAACAGAGTATGTAATTAACAAAACGGAGAGATTTGACACATTTCACCCCAAGCATTTGTGACCATCACACAATACTTAGATAGCTGAGCACATCTAGGCCTGAAAGCAGAGGCTTATTAATAATCACAACCTCAATTGCTTCTCACAGTCCTCAAGCCTAAATCTCCGTTCTTATAGCAGCAGGTCATGAAGATGGAGAGCATACCTTGAGTACCTGCCTGCCCACGGGTTGTACCCCGAGGTACTAAGAGGCCAACCAAGAGTACAGATAGAACTCCCAAAAAATACTAATCCTAACAAGAAAGGCTCCTCTCCAAATGTCAAAGCTCTTACCCCTAGAATGTAAAATAACTGGGTAACTCTGTTTGTTACCCAACATTTGGAAAAGGAGTATCATATGCATGAGGACATAGAATTTTAGACACTTTTATCATAATGTGTCTTGGAGAAGACAGTTTTGAACTGAAATTTTGGTGTGACTCATCAGCTTCAAGAACTTGGATGTCCAGATGTCTCCCCTGGTTTGGAAAGTTCTCAGTCACTACTTCTTTATTTTTTAAAAAGATTTGAGAGGGATCCCTGGGTGGCGCAGTGGTTTGGCGCCTGCCTTTGGCCCAGGGCGCGATCCTGGAGACCCGGGATCGAATCCCACATCGGGCTCCCGGTGCATGGAGCCTGCTTCTCCCTCTGCCTGTGTCTCTGCCTCTCTCTCTCTCTGTGACTATCATGAATAAATAAATAAAATCTTTAAAAATAAAAAAATAAAAAGATTTGAGAGAGTGAGAGAAAGCTCACACAAGTGGCAGGGAGGGGGAGAGGGAGAAGCCTACTCCCCGCTGAGCAGGGAGCTTGATATGGGGCTTGACCCCAGGACCCCGAGATCATGGCCTGAGCCAAAGGCAGCCACGTAACTGTAACCAACTGAGCCACCCAGGCGCCCCTGCCACTACTTCTTTAAAAAAGCATTCTTGGGCAGTCTGGGGGTGCTCAGCAGTTTAGCGCCACCTTCACCCCACAGCCTGATCCTGAAGACCCGGGATCAAGTCCCAGGTCAGGCTCCCTGCATGGAGCCTGCTTCTCCCTCTGCCCGTGTCTTTGCCTCTCTCTCTGTGTCTCTCATGAATAAATAGTCTTTAAAAAATAAAAAATAAAAAAGCATTCTCCTCCTTCTCCCTCCCCTTCTTCAGGGACTCCAAAGCCATGTATAGATTTCTTTTTTTAAAAAAATTTTTATTTATTTATTCATGAGAGAGAGAGAGAGAGAGAGAGGCAGAGACATAGGCAGAGGGAGAAGCAGGCTCCATGTAGGGAGCCTGATGTGGGACTCGATCCCAGGTCTCCAGGATGCCGTGGGTGGCGCTAAACTGCTGAGCCACCGGGGCTGCCCTAGATTGTCTCTTAATGGTGTCCCATATGTCCCATAGGCTTTCTTCATTCCTTTTCATTGTTTCTTTGCTTCTCTGACTGGGTAATTTCAAACCATCTGCCTTCAAGCTCGTGGATTCTTTCTTCTGTTTCATCCAGTCTGCTGTTGAAGCTCTCTACTGAATTCTTCGTTTTAGTAATTGTATTCTTCAGCTCCAAAATTTGTGGTTATTGTTATCTCAACTCATTTTGTTCTTGTGTTTTTCTGATTTTGTGAAACTGTTCACATTCCCTTGTAGCTCTCTGAGCATTTTCAGAACACTGTTTTTAATTCTTTATCAGGTAATGCATGTATTTCCATTCCTTTGGGGATCAGCTACTGGGAGTTTATGGTGTTCTTTTGGTGCTGTTATGTTCCCCGATTCTCTGTCACCTTGTGTAGGTGTATGTGCATTTTAAGAAGCAGTCACCTCTTCCAGACTTGATGGACTGGCTTCAGTAAGGAAAGACCATCACCTGTGAGTGGGGCCTGCTGGAGCATGCTCTGTCTTCAAGAGCAGTAGCTCAGGGTACCAAGAGCAGGGCAGTATGGCAGCTCCAGGTCTGATGCTGCACTGGTTCAGGCCACTGTGGTCCATAGCATCAACTGTATGATCCTTTGCCAGTGCTGCAGTGGCTTCAAGGGCTATTGGGATCCTCAGTGATGCCTTCAGGTCCAGTGGCTAGGGACCAGGGCAGGCAGCAGTGGTGGCTGTGCACATACTTGGCTGTGGAAGCCAGCCACAGGGGCTGGGGCCAGAGGAAGCAACTAGCGCTGGAGGCAGCTGCAGGCTCACAAGCAAGCAGCTGGGGGACCCTGGCTGTTGGCGTGCACTTCTATGATTGCAGGACTGACCAGGGATTAGAGTCAGGCTGGTGGCTTGCAAGGGCACAGCTGGAGGGGCGAGTGTGCATGTGACATTGGGGGGTCAGGTATGGGGTGTGTGTGTGTGGGGGGGCTGTCCCAGGCTGGCATCCTGCACTTGTACAGCTGCAGAAGCCTGGGTGAGCTGCCAATGCAGATCTCAGGCTCCCGCAGGGGCACTGGGAGGGAGCAGAAAGGGACTCAGACATTTGGTGGTGGGGCAAAAAAGGAATGAAATCTGCAGGGGGGATCCCTGGGTGGCGCAGCGGTTTGGCGCCTGCCTTTGGCCCAGGGCGCAATCCTGGAGACCCGGGATGGAGTCCCACATCGGGCTCCCGGTGCATGGAGCCTGCTTCTCCCTCTGCCTGTGTCTCTGCCTCTCTCTCTCTCTGTGACTATCATAAATAAAAAATAAATAAATAAAATAAATAAAAAATAAAAGAAATCTGCAGGGGATCCACATGGTGTACCGGCTGTTTATTTCTTCAGTGGTGAAAGGTGTGGGGTCCTCTGCAGAGCAGGTCACTGGCCACCATGGTTGCTCTTGCAGAGTAGCTGCTGTTAGCCCTTGGCCCTCTTCCTTGTTCTTAGTCATACCAAGTTCCCAATGGTATGGTGATTATATAAAATTAAAAACAAATCATTTTCAGAGATGCATAGGTCTCAGCATTGCAAGCCTCTAAGTGGTGTAAAACTGAAGTGGGTCCTTTGTGTGATGCCCCAAAAGGTTAGGGAGACTGGCTGCTCCCCCGACTCTCCTTTCCCTGGTGCTGAAAACTCTTTGTAGCCAGGGAGTTCTCTCGGTGCTGAGCAATGCTGGTCTGCAAGATGAGAGAACACAGGCAGGATGAAGCTGTTTTTCCTTCCCTTTATTTGTGGTTATTCTCAGGTTTTTTGTCTCATTGTGTTGAAGATCTTCAGTGGACTCCTGAGCTGTCTTGGAGCTGATTTAGCAGACAGCTGTCTGATGTTGTCCAAGCTGATCTGTGTGGGGAGTTGGGGGTGGGGGGGCAGAGGCTGGGACCTTCTACTTTACCATCTTGGTGATGTCATCTGGAAAAGGGCTCTAGGAGTTAGAGCCCTGTCTCCCTCCCAGACAGGAAGGGATTTAGCAGGATCATATGACCATCTTTCAGGGATTTTGCAAAAAGGGATCTTGCAGTGCATAGACTGAACATCTGACTATGTTAGAAAGCATTGGGGACAGAACTGACACCTCATCTGTCCTTTCCACAGGTACTCCTATGTACTGGGCATTGGGTGTACAAAAGGCAGCCTGTCCTAGGGAGGTCTCAGCCCATGAGTGAAGACAAATACGGATAACATACAGATAAACGTGACAATATCAAAAGTTAGGAGAGAGAATGACAAGAGCAGAATGTGTGGGCCTATGTCCAGGGGTGGGAAGGGGCTCAGAGAAGGCTCCCAGCAGAGAAATTCTACAGTGCAACACCACAAGACAGCAGGGCTGCAGCCTGACAGCCTGGGAGAGCAGGTGGGGTGTATTACAAATGAGGAGAACACACAGTCCACACAAAGCCACAGAGGCAATGGGAAAGAAAGCAGGGGGACATTCAGAGAAGCACGAGTGTCTTATCAGAGCATCACTCTCCCCTGGAAATGGGTATACTATGTACTATGGGGTATGTAATATACACTTATGGCCATGGAAATGAATATGATGACTTTTCTGGAAAAGGGAATAATGTGGGAGACTTACTCTGAATTACTTATATTACAAAAAAAGAGAAAACTCAATGCAAAATTATTGGAGCCCCCCCCGCCCCGCCCCTCAGCCTACAGAAATCAGCATCCTACTTTCACACATAGTTAGCTAGGTCCTTAAATATTTAGTGAACACAATTATCTCCATGATATTTTGGAATGCAAATTTGTTTACTTAACACTAGTTTTCTTTAAAATGAAACTTATCTATGTCGCCCAGAAGTTAGAGAAAGAAGTTGTCAGAGCAGCGGCTTATCTTTTCATTCAGTTCCCCACAGAGGTCTAAGGACGAGGTCTTCTAGCAGAAGCAGCTGAGATTACTGCAAGTTTATGACATGGCTCAACCCACCTCATACTTGGTTAGCGTAAGTCAAAGTTAAATACATTCTTCATAATGTGATACAAACACATTGAGAGGATTTAAATGAAGTATGCTTCTTGTTACTACACTGGCAGAGGTGATACTGAAAATATTTACCAACCAACATTTACCAACCGCTCTGATGCTGTGCTGGCCATGTGAATAATTAGGAAAAGAGGCTGGCTGCCAGGGTGTTCCTGCCGCAGGCACGAGTGTCCCTTGCACCACGGACAGCACTTCTGGTACAATTAGCCACATGCCCCGAAAATACTGTATGAAAGATGTACACTTTGTTTTTTTGTTTTTTGTTTTTTTTTTTTTTAAGATGTACACTTTGCTTTCTCGTTATATGCTTGAAAACTTTATGTAACTCCAAGATAAGAGAAACCACCATTCTTGGCTTTGTACCAGTATCTTTTAAGAAGTTCCCAATGGTATGGTGATTATATAAAATTAAAAACAAATTATTTTCAGAGATGCATACCAGATAGTTTTGGGTGCAAGGACAGATGCCTTGGAGGTTTCCAAATGCCACAGAATTGAAAAATGGGGCAAAGGTAGAGCAAACGAAGACACACACACAGATGGCCAGATCCCACTACTGCCTTCTCACAGTAAGCAGTATTTTCTAACTCGATAGGGTGATGGCTAACACTCAGCAATGGGTCTTCCTGAATCTGTTGGGTGTTCTCAAATCCGTTTAAAGGTCTAAAAACAACTCCTTGAAGAATTTAATGCAATTGGGAAGTAACCAAGCAACAACTAGGACAAACTCCGATTATTTGTATATGAACAGGTAGAATAATTAGGAAAGAGGTTCACTTTACAACTGGCACACAAAAAAATTACTAAGAATTCACAGGTGTTTTAAAGTCCCTCTAAATCTCCCTTCTAAAAAAAGAAAAACAAAAGGATAAATTTGACAGAGAATGAAGAACCACCTACTATGTTGCAGTATGAATTGCTAATGATTTAAATTTCTAATTTTAACATCAGATTCTTCATCACTCCGAATAATACTGATCTGCTAGGAATCAATGTTCCTTAAGATTTCAAAAACTCTTACATAAGTCACAAAAAACAGATTTTCAATAAAACCATGACTGATGTGACATTCTTATTTTCACTAAATACTGGACTTGTAAAAGAATAAACAACTTCAAGTCTAAATGGAGTTTAGAATATTTTTCCAGGAAGACTGAAAAAATACTTTTCTAGAAATGTGAATTAAGAACATCCTGAAAACTTAGTAAGTTGTGGAAAATGTATGTATGCATAACATTTACTGGACTATGATATAATAACATATACTTGGTTTTTTGTCCCTGATCCCTGGCACAGAGCTAAATTCCTGGGAACCTCAGATTTCTAGCTGGCTGGTCAGAAGCACAGGTAACTTGCTTGTTACTGACGCCTGAAGTGTGTATGTGTGTTAAGGGGCAGGGCAGACAAAGCCTGTAACCTGCGGAATCTGATACTATCTCCAGGTAGAAAATGTCAGAATTGAATTGTAGGCCACCTCGCTAGCATCTCTAGAGACTCAGAGAATTGGTTGAGGGTGTTGGAAAACACTCCACTGACCAATACTAAATTACCCTCCTTCATTTCTCCTAAAGGCCTTTATTAAGAACCACCATAGTTTGGTTCTCCAGCAACTTTTATTGGTCAAAAGATGTGGAATTATATGCAGTACCTGTGGTTTAATTAATAGGCTCATTTATAAACCAACTTAACATCTTATTTTAAAAATTCTTGCTTTTGAATAATCCACTGTGGTAGAATAGACATGCTTCTATCCCATGCAAAAAGCTGTTCAAAAATGAGCAGTCTGCAAAACTACCATAAATGAGACATTGAATCGAACGTTCTTCCAGTGAGGTCCAAGAAGTAGTTCAGTCTGAGTATTTCCTTCATATTCTGACTTTTCAAAAGAAGATATCCAAAGCATTAAAAAAAGCAAAATTAAAAATACCTAAAACAGATACATACTGATATTTTTATCCAAGTCACTTTCCAGAGTTTGTAGCGCCACTGTGCTCTGTTGATAACTAAAACAACGAAAGCAGTGGGCAGCTTCTAACTGAAAGGCAATGAAATCTACCAATCAGTCTGCAGCTAAAAGTCACAGTGAAAGAACATACAGATGGTGAAGAATACTTTTTAACCATTTAGCCTTAAATAATACTGTATTTCAACTTTAAAGAAAAGTTCTATTACATGTTTTTTGCATCGACATTTTAAAATATTAGAACAAGTCTTTGTAATACAATATATATTATACTTCAATATACCTTAGGTGAATTAAAAACATGTCAACTTGATAACTGTAGTAAGGCATTTAAGTATTCAGCGAAAGCTATACAGAAATTTCTTAATGAGTGGTATTCCTTTAATATTAACTTCATTTAGTGGGCTTCCTTAAAATGAAAACATAATAAAAGACTTAAAAAAGAAGCAATGACATCATACACTGAATCCCAGGAAAAGCACAGTAACAAACAAGTTTTCCAACAGGGAGACCAGATAGAGCAGCAAACCAGCAACAGGTGAGCAGCTCCAAATTACACGGTTCATTGCATTTACAGACAGCTGAAAGCAGAATCAATTCCTTAGTAGTAAGTTTGGGTAAAGATAACAGAATCCTTGGTGCTGATCACAGTGCCTAAAACACAGCAGGTACTCAGGCTATGTTTCCTGAATTGGTCTGGGTGAAGATACTTTAAAATCAACAGAGTGCTGGACAGTGTAAAGTTCATGGAAAAGCTTTACTTTTCATTTTATTTCCATACACGAGTAACTACTGATCTAGTATTTCAAGGGTGGATTATGTAAACACTGTGTGGACTGTGGTAGACGGAATTAAACAAGCACTGCACTGGCCATCAATGCCAGTCTTTGAATATCAGGTCATAAATATAACCAACTGTGCAACATACCTGACATGATGATCAAAGTACACCTCACCATTAACAGATTTCAGTTCATATGATTAAAAAAAATAAAATTTTAGACTGCATTTAGAGCAACATTCTATCATATCCTACATCAGATACCATGCTGTGGAGACGTATTGAGCAAGAGTATATATACAGCACACAGTCAGGATTTAAACCAAAAGTGAAAGGGAAATATGGAACAGAAAATTTTTACATACATGTATACATCTAATGGTACTGTCCATTTAACGAGATTTATTGTTATATGATTTGCTGTGCCACATCTACTAGCTTGTGTAACACCCCAAATTATTTTTCTTCACACAAATATCTACTTCTGTATAAAGTAGAAAAAGATGGTGGTAAAAAAACTTCTTCTTCAAGCTCCAACAATTGTCCCAAATACCACTGTATGAACACCTAAAAAATATTAAGAACAATTTAGAAATATGCAGAACTATAAATGTACAAATACAGCTCAAAGTTCCATAGGGACTTAGTGAATGTATCTTCCAACTTTACTTAAACTTACCTACCCCTGTTAGATAATGTGGTAGGTACATAAAAAAGTCCACTGTGGTAAATGAAAAAAACAAAAGCTTTAGAAAGGTAAACTCTCCATTTGCAAATTTTATAAATAAGCCTTCTATTTTAGCAACAGACATATTTAGACTTCAATTTACCACAAAAAAGTCTCCTTATGGATACAAAAGCAGAAAAATCTCTAACCCAATTACTCTCATCACCTACCACTCTTCTCTCTTTCTGACCAAGAACCCAAGAACCCAAGGATTTCCTATAAAGTTTAAATTCTTTCAAGCAGAACATCTTTTTTAATCGGTTTAATCTACCATTTCCTATTTGATCTGTTCTTTACTCCTTTCCTCCTCTTGCCTTCTTCTTATTCAAATTATATGTTTATTCTGTTTAAATTCTTATGTTGGCTTAATAGCCCAAACTCTTTGTGATGTTGCTTTAAGACTTTTTTCTTATTAAGATTTTATTTTTATTTTTTTGAGCAATTTTAGGTTCATAGCACAGGTGAGGGAAAAGTCCCTAGATTTGCCATATGCTCCTGCCTTCACACATGCAGAGCCTCCCCCATTATCAACACCTGGGACCAGAGAGGTACATCTGATGAAGCTACAATGACACATCACCATCATTACCCAAAGACTGTTATTTACATCGCGGTTCACTCCTGATGCCATACATTGGACAAATATATAATGACATATATCCACCATTATGGTATTATAGAGTACTTTCACTGCCCCAAATATCCTCCATGCTCTGCCTATTCATCCTTCCCATCCCCAACCCCTGACCACCAGGGGGTTTCTTTTTTTTATTGTCCTCGTTTTGCCTTTCCAGAGTGTCATATTGTTGGAATCATACAGCATATCGCCTTTTCTTCAGATTGGCATCATTCATTTAGTAATATGCATTGAAAGTTCAATTCCTCTCTGCTTTTTCATGGCTTGATAGCTCATATCTTTTCAGCACCGAATAATCCATTGCTTGGATGTACAGTTTTGTTATCCATTTGCTAAAGGCCATCTTACTTGCTTCCAAGTTTGAGTAATTATGAATAAAGCTGCTATAAACATCCATGTGCAGATTTTTATGTTTTCTTTTTTTCTTTTTGCATAGACTCCACGCCCAATGTGGGGCTTGAACTCATGACCCTGAGAGTAAGAGGCACACGTTCTACCAGCCAGCCAGGCACCCAGACTTTTGTTTCCAACTCCCTTGGATAAATACCAAGGAGTGAGACTGCTGGATCATATTTACAGAGCATGTTTAGTTTTGTAAGAAGCTGCCACACTGTCTTCCAAAGTGGCTGTACCATTTTTGCATTCCCACCAGCAATCAATGACAGTTCCTACTGCTCCACATTCTTGCTCACATTTGGTGTTGTCAGTGTCTTGTATTGTGCCTATTCTAATAAGTATGCTGTAGTGGTACCTCATTGTTGCTTTAATTTGGATTTTCCTGTCAACATACGATGTGGAGTATCTTTTCACATACTTACTGCCATCTATAGTTAGTATGCCTTCTTTGGTGAGGTGTCTGTTATAGTCTTTGGCCCATTTTTAAATTGAGTTATTTTCTTATTGTTAAATTTTAAGGGTTCTTTATATAGTTGAATAACAACCCTTCATTTGGTATCTTTTAGAAATATTTTCTCCCATTTTGTGGCTTGTCTTCTCTATCTTGTTGTCTTTCCTCGAGCAGAAGTTTTATAATGGAGTCTAGCTTATCAATTATGTTTTTAGTGGATTGTGCCTTCCATGTTGTATCATTATACCCAAGGTCATCTAGGTTTTACATCTGGGTCTATGATCCATTTTGAGTTAATATTTATGAAGGGTATAAGGTATGTGTCTAGATTTTTTTTTTTAATGCGGATTGCACAGTTGTTCTAGCACCTTTTGTTGAAAGGACTACCTTTGCTCCATTGCCTCATCTCTGCTCCTTATGCAAAGATCAGTTGACTATATTTATGAATGTATTTCTGGGCTCTCTATTCTGTTCTACTGATATATTTGTTTCTTCGTTTGTCTCTACCAAACTGTCTTGACTACCATAGCTATATGGTGTCTTGGAAGTCCAGCAGCCACAGTCCTCCAATTTTGTTCTTCTTCAATCCTGTTCTTCTTCAATCCTTCAATCCTTTTGCCACTCCATATAAACTTTAGAATCAGTTTGGTTTTCCTCATATAGATCTTGTACAATTTTGTCAGAATTATACCTAAATTTTTTTTAAAGATTTTTAATTTATTTATTCATAGAGACACACACAGAGAGAGAGAGAGAGGCAGAGACACAGCCAGAGGGAGAAGCAGGCACGATGCAGAGAGCCTGACATGGGACTTGATCCAGAGTCTCCAGGATCACACCCTAGGCTGCAGGCGGCGCTAAACCGCTGCGCCACCGGGGCTGCCCCCTAAAATTTTTTTGAATGCCAATGTAAACAGTATTGTGTTTTTAATTTCAAACTGCACTTGTTCATTGCTGGTATATAGAAAAGTGATTGACTTTGTATACCAACCTATATCCTGCTATATATAATCTTGCTGTATGATTGCTTAGGGAGGAGTTTGTGGATTCTTTGAGACTTTCTACGTAGAGAACCATGCCGACTGTGAACAAAGACAGTTAATTTCTTCCTTCCCTATCTGTATACCTTTTATTTCCTTTTCTTATCTTACTGCATTAGCTAGAACTTCCAGTATGATATTGAAAAGGGGTGGTGAGAGGGGATATCCTCACCCCACTTCTTCTATTAGCAAGAAAGCTTCAAGTCTGAAGATGTTAGTGGTAGTTTTCTGTAGATGATCTTTACCAAGCTGAGGAAATTCCCCTCTAGTCCTAGTTTACTGAGAATTTTCATCATGAATGGGTGTTGGATTTTGTCAAATGGTTTTTCTCTTGATAGAACCATATGATTTTTCTTCTTTAGCCCATTGCTGTGATGGATTACACTAACTGATTTTGGAATGTTGAACTAGCCTTGCAAACCTGGGATAAATCCCACTTGAAAGTGGTTTATAATTCTTTTTGTACATTGCTGGATTTGATTTGCTAGTATTTTATTGAGGATTTTTGCATCTATATTCATGAGATATTGGTCTGTAGTTTTCTTGCAATGTCTTTGTCTGGTTTTGGAATTAGGGTAATGCTGGCTTCATAGAATGAGGTAGGAAGAATTCAATCTGCTTCTCTCCTGTGAAAGAGATTGTAGAGAAATGGTGTAATTTCTTCCTTAGATGTTTGGTAGAATTCACCAGGGAACCCATGTGGGCCCAGTACTTTGTTTTGGAAGATTGTTAATTATTGGTTCAATTTCTTTAATAGATGTAGACCTCTTCAAATTGTCTATTTTTTCTTGAATTTTGGCAAATCATGTCTTTCAAAGAATTTGTCTTTTTCTCATCTATGTTATTAAATTTGGGGGCATAGAATTATTCATAGTGTTCCTTTATTAATCTTTTAAAGTCCGTAGGATCTACAGTGATGTACCTTCTTTCATTTCTGATAATAGTAATTTATGTTTCCCCTTTTTCTTAATTAGCCCGGTTACAGGCTTATTGGTTTTATTGATCTTTTCAAAATATCAGCTTTGATTTTATTGATTTTTCTCTGTTGATTTTCTGGTTTTAATTTCATTAATTTCTGCTGTATTTTTTGTTTTTTCTTCTGCCTACTTTGAATTTAATTTGCTCTTCTTTTTATAATAGCGTATGATGGACACTTAGATAACTGATTTTAGAGCTTTCTTCTTCTTCTTTTTTTTTTTTTTAAAGATTTTATTTATTCATTCATGAGACACACAGAGAGGAGAAAGGCAGAGACACAGGCAGAGGAAGAGGCAGGCTCCATGCAGGGAGCCCGACGTGGGACTCGACCCCGGGACTCCAGGATCACGCCCTGGGCCGAAGGCAGGCGCTAAACTGCTGAGCCACCCAGGGTTCCCCGCTTTCTTCTTTTCTAAGTATGCATTCAACATTATACATTGTCCTCTAAGCACCGAGAATGTGGGGCATCCCCCCACATTTTGGTATGTTGTGTTTTGATTTTCATTTAGTTCAAAATGTTTTTAAGTTCCTCTTGAGATTTCTTCTTTGACCCATGACTTATTTATAGGATGTTGTTTAACTTCCACATATTTTGGATTTTCCAGTTATCTTTCTGTTACTGACTTCTAGTTTAATTCCATTGTGGTCTAAGAGAAGACATTGTATGATTTCTATTCTTTTAAATTTGTTAAAGTGTGTTTTATAGCCCAGAATGTGGTATATCTTGGTGAATGTTCCATGTGAGCTTGAGAAGAATGGGTATTCCACTGTTGTTGAAAATATCTGACTTTTAATTATACAATCACCTCTGGGTTTCATAATGTAGCTACAAAAAGCACTAACAGCTTTACATTAAGCATGTGTAGAAATACTGAGTAATGAACATAGTTTAGGGTAAGAGAGCCAGCAAAGATGCTATGATAAGAGCACCTACCTGTATACTCTCATCCTGCTTCTAACAACCACATTCCTGAGCACTTGGGGCCTGTGCACGACGTGGTGACCGCAACTGTCTCAAGGCAGCATCTCCATACTGAATACCAGAGCCCATTCTTTCTGGGTCCAGCTCACCTGAGGACCAAGCAAATATATATATATATTTAAAGATTTTATTAATTTATTCATGAAAGACATAGAGAGAAAGAGAGGCAGAGACACAGGCAGAGGGAGAAGCAGGCTCCATGCAGGGAGCCTGATGTGGGACTCGATCCCAGGGCTCTAGGATCACGCCGGCTGACAGGCGCTAAACCGCAGCCACTCAGGGATTCCCCTTAAAAAAGTTTTTATGTTTCTGTGATCCCAAAAATATATTAAGTGAAAAAAGCAAAGTGTGGTACATGTGTATAAAAAATGTTTTGAATAAAGAGGAAAAAATATATACATAGGTTTTCTTATATGGGCATAAGAACATCTTTGGAAGGAGACATAAAAAAGTGAGAATAACAGTTGACTTCAAAAAGGAGTTTTAGATGGGTTGGGGCCAGGAGATAGGTAATGGAGGGAGACTTTTACTATATCTGCTTTTATATTTTTTTAATTTGGGATTATATGAATATATTATGTATACAAAGATAAATTAATAAAATTAAACTACAAAGACACCATTTCCTACCTACTCAGACTGGTATGATACCCTGTGGGCATGGCTTCAGTGAAATAACCCCTTTTATTCATTATAGTGGGATTATAAATTGCTACAACCAAAATAGAAGGAATTTGACAGCCTTTACCTAAATTCTAAATGCTTATGTTCTTTAACCTAGCAATTCCACTTTTGGTAACTTATCCTGTACATACACTTCACACATAGACTGGTTAAATAAATTATGGCAATATAAATAACTGAATATTAACTATACAAACGTACACATGTATATGTATGTACATATGTATACATATGTATATGGAAGTCTCTATATGTTGATGTGTAATGATCTGTAGACCCAGTAGGTATAAAAGCAAGGTACAGTAGAATTTATAGCATGCTAACTTTTGTGCAAAAAAAAGAGAGGAGGAGGGGTGCCTGGGTGGCCCAGTTGGTTAACCGACTGACTCTTGATTTTTGGCTCAGGTCATGATCTCAGGGTGGTGAGACTGACCCCCGCATTGGGCTCCACTCTCAGTGAGCAGTCTGCTTCTCTCCTTTTCCCTCTCTCTCTGCCTTTTCCTTTGCTCACATGCATACACACTCTCTCATTCTCTCTCTCTTTAATAAATAAATCTTTAAAAAAAAAAAGAGGAAATAATGGTTTTTGAATCATATGAATGTGCAGCTTATTCAGAAAATTTAAAGTACTGCTGAAATACTTCAACTTAACTTAGATGTAATTATGATTTTGATCATCTCAAAAGAAATATATCTTGCAAGTTTCATTATGAGTCAATTTATACGTACTATATCCATGGATGCAATATTAAGGTAGCAAGGTAATTAAATAAAACTTCATGCCAAGATTAATAATAAGCATAAAAATTAATAACAATTTTGTACCAAATTTAGTAAAAAAATTTTTTTTTTGTTTTCAGACCAATAAAATCCAGGATGAACTGTCTCTGTTTTCCATCTGGGTTCCTAACCCTCTCTCCCTGCACCTCACCCAGCACCCTAGTGTCTCTGTCATCTCCTCTCCACCCTCTTCTCCTTCCCCTTCCACCTTGTTTTATCTCTCAGCATTCATACATGCTAACATTTCTTCCATCACCAAAACGTCTTTATTTTTTTTAGGATTTTATTTATTTATTCATAACAGACAGAGAGAGAGAGGCAGAGACATAGGTAGAGGGAGAAGCAGGCTCCCCCTGGGGAGCCCGATGTGAGACTGGATCAGAGGACCCTGAGGATCATAATCTGAGGACCTGAACCAAAGGCAGACACTCAACCACTGAGCCACCCAGGTGCCCCACCAAAACCTCTTTAAATTAACCCTTTATACCCTACACTACCAGCACTTTCCTTCTCAAGAGAGGAGTCAACACTCAACTCTGCTTTCTCACCTCCTTTTCATTCCTCACTTGCTGCCTTCTATTTTCATAATTCTACTGGAGCTGTTCTTTTTTTTTTTTTTTTTAAATATTTTATTTATTTATGAGAGACACACACAGAGAGAGAGAGGCACAGATACAGGCAGAGGCAGAGGGAGAAGCAGGCTCCATGCAGGGAGCCTGATGTGGGACTCGATCTGGGGTCTCCAGGATCACACCCTGGGCTGAAGGCGGCGCTAAACCACTGAGCCACCGGGGCTGCCCTACTGGAGCTGTTCTTGATAAAGACACCCAATGACTTCCTATTTACCCACCCCAGTGGGTATTTTTTTTAGCGTAGTTCTTAGCTGAGGAGACTGTTCTCTATTGCGCTGATAGTGAACAAGTCTTTGACTCATCATTTTGGCTGAAATGATGCCCACTTTCCCCTGGCTCTTTCCATACATCTCTAATAATTTCCTTCTCTTTCTCTTTTGTAGGTTCCTCTTCTTCTCACTCTGTCTCCAAGATTCCACTTTGATCACTGTTTTTCTCACTTTTACCTGCTCTCAGATTATCATATTTCTTCCATAGTTTCAACTACTCCTATATCCTGATGGCTCCCAATGTGTTCCACCAGTCCAGACTTCTCCCCAGAGCTTAGGAAATAATTCCATGGGCTTGTGCCAGTGGTACTGCAAAGGGAACACATCCAAAACAGAAACATCCATATTCCCTTGAACCTTCTTATCCTCTGGTTCAATGACATTTCTTTACCGAATTACCCTAGTGTGACATCTAGCTACCCATGGTTCCTCATGCCTTCCTGACCCCACCTCCTTACCACTTCCCATCTCAAAACCAACTGCTCTGCCCTACTATTTAGCATATGAGTTATATGATGCTACTACCAAAATATTTCTTAGACTTATCTGTATCTTTTCATCTCTAATTCACATCCTCCTTAAAGCTCTAATCAGTCTTTTACTTGGATTATTAAAAAACGCCTTAATTGCCATCCTGGTCTCCAGTCTTGGTTCTTTCAATCTGTCTTCAACATGGCCACCAACATACATGATTTATCTCAAGTTCCAACCTGACTATATCAGTCACTGCTTACCATCCTTGAATAGCTTTCTGCCCTCTACAGCAGTGGTTCTCAGTCTTGGATTAACAGTAAAATCAGTCACAGAAGAGGGCTTTTATTATTTATTTATTTATTTATTTATTTATTTATTTTTAAAGATTTTATTTATTTATTCAGGAGAGACACACACGGAGAGAGGCAGAGACACAGGCAGAGGGAGAAGCAGGCTCCAAGCAGGGAACCCGACATGGGACTCGATCCGGGGACTCCAGGATCATGCCCTGGGCCAAAGGCAGGTGCTAAACCCCCAGAAGAGGGCTTTTAGAAATGCTGATGCCTAGACCATACTTCAGCTCAATTAATCAGCATCTTGAGAGGTGGGGGCTGGGATCTGAATTTTCATACATCCCAGGAGACTCTAGTGTACAGCCAGGGTTAAGACTCAGTAACCCACAAGATAAAGTTCCAGATCCTTGATGAGGATCACTAGCCTGGCTTCTGCTTCTCTCCAACCTTCTCATCGGCCATCCCTCACCGTAGTCTCTCTGTTCTAGTGATTTCAATTTTCCAGTCATTTTCTGCCAGCCTCAAATCATGCTATCCCCCCCTCTGGAGGACTACCCTCTCCTCCTCACTCCCTCAGCCAGCTCACTCTTCCTTACACTGTCAAAGATGAGTTCAGCTGTCACCTCCTCTTGGAACTCTGCCTGACACTACCTCTGTGACCTGGCTGGGCAGGTTCCCCTTCTCTGTGTCACCCAGGATCCAATGACCCCCTCAATTACTGTATCTTTTTTTTTTAAGATTTATTTATTTATTCATGATAGACACAGAGAGAGAGAGAGAGAGGCAGAGACACAGGCAGAGGGAGAAGCAGGCTCCATGCAGGGAGCCCAACGTGGGACTCGATCCCTGGTCTCCAGGGTTGCACCCTGGGCCAAAGGCAGGCGCTAAACCACTGTGCCACCCAGGGATCCCTCAATTACTGTATCTACCATACCGTATTATAATTATCTTTTGATGTCTCCCATGAAAGACAGTTTCTTGAGGGCAAGGGTTACAATTAAATCATTTTTGTATCCCAGCACCTGACAAGAACAGATATTCAGATATTTAAGTGCATCAATTAAAAAGTGAATGTCCAGGGAGCTTGGGTGGCTCAGTGGCATCTGCCATCAGCTCACGTCATGATCTCAGGGTCCTGGGATCAGGGTCCTGGGATCTAGCCTGCTTTCCCTCTGCTCGTGCTTACTCTTGTTATCTCTCTCTCAAATAAGTAAATAAATAAATGTATATCTCAAATAATTAAGCAAGTAAGTAAATAAATAAATAAATAAATACCTTTAAACAACAACAAAGTTAATGTCCACATATAACTTTGGTAATATTTAAAGAAGACTCAGCTTTAATAAATGACAATTATATAGTACTGTCAGCTGTCTAGATTAGGGTTATTTTAAATTTATTTTTACTGAAGCAACAAATATAATAACAAGACAGGTTATTACTGAGGCATGCTCAGCTGGCTTCAGAAATAATTTCTTCATGATGCCCAAGCTGTAAGTACCAGCATCACATATGTACCCATAATTTCCTTAACGTCACATAGGCAGGTCCCCATCAGGCCACAGAACCACTGGCCCAGCAGGGCTAGCAAGCTGCTGACAGAGAGTGGACAAAGATCCAATCATCCTCCTCTAAGCGATGGATCCATGAAAGGCCATGGTTCTAAAAGCATACCCTCCCTGAAACCCTGTCTGTCCATCCTTTCACCAGTGGCTCATGGAGGGGTGGGCTTTCACCTCTGCCATGTAGATAAGACCTTCAAAACCATAAGTGACCATTTTAGGTTGGCAGGTGAAGAGAGAAATGCTCTTTGACCAAATCACTCCTAAAAAATTAAAAAGTGATACTTAGCTAGAGAGTAAAATATGCTGAAGAAAAGTTTATTAATGGAAAGCCTTTTACCTGATTCAATTTTGTTAAGTATTTTTCTTGCACATTGTACAAAGGCCTCTTCCACATTCTCCCCCGTTAGTGCACTTGTTTCCAAAAACATCAGTTCTAAAAGTGACATCAAATAAAATGTGAAGGCATGTTGAAGATAATCACAACTGAAGTACTGACAGCCTGTTTAGTATTCTCTTCAAATAGCAGGCAAAATGGAATTTATTACTTAAAAACCACATATTTCTGTAAATACAGAATCAATAAATGTCAGTATATTTTTTTAACTGTTAGGAGAATTCTCAGCCTTTCTAAAAAGTGATGGGTATCTTGTGCTGGCACTTAAGTCTATTGGAAGGAAGTACTGGTATTAAATCCTGGTAAGGAAGCAGGCTGCCTGAAGCAGCTCAGCTGTCGATCCAAGATGAATATTTTCCACTCTTCATGTCACCACAAATACAACTGACAAGTTTATCATTTTAGGAGAGGGACTACACTGCAGGTTGTCATTCTGATGGTGAAGAGGTCCTCTATGAATTAATACTTTCCTTATCTACCACTGTACTTAATAACCCAGCAGAAAGGCTGACTCTCCTTGCTTCTGTATTTCTAAATGGCTTCTTTACAAATTCATAGTGGCTTATGTTTTTGTCACATGCTTATTTTCCTAGCATAAAACCAGTCAATTTGTAAGAATATAATCTGGTAGTCCTAGAGTCCAACTGAAAATTGATACTAGGATATTTTAGTTCTTGACTGGTTCTAAAAATTAAAATTGTTTAAAATGTCTGAATTCCGATCATTCTGTTATCTATAAGCAACCATTAATTTTATGTGTCATCCTCTGGTATTCCATATGAAAATTCAGAGAATTTTCAAAGGCATATAATCAAATAACTTAAATTTAATGTAAGTAAAATAAAACCAATAAGCCCAGTATTTCTTCCACTGCTTTCCCCTTCTATTTAGATCTAACATTTCACCAACTTAGCTCCATATTATATTAGAAAAAAGACAGGACATCATGCAATTAGGACCTTTAAAAATTATTATTATAAACTTCACTTTAGATCAAAGCCTGTGTAATTCAAAGGCCCTACACCAAAAAGTCACTATAGGATATTGGTACATTTGCTTTTATCATCATAATAACTTTGGTAGGTGGCCTGCAATATAATGAAAATATGTTGAATAAGTCTAATCGCATTCAACACAACAGGAAATTTCACATTTCTTAAAAATGGTTTTAATCTTAAAATTCTAGTAGCTGTTATAAACTCAAAGCAATGTTATTATCCTCAAATCAGCCCATTTGAAAAGCAGTAATAGGTAAAACATCACTTGCCATTTTCTTGGGCAAATCTGGAGGCTTCTAAGAAAGTAACTTCACGATCTGCGTCCAGGTCCTTCTTGTTTCCACAGAGGATGATCACGATGTTCTGACTTGCTAGCATTCTGGCATCTGTTAACCAATTAGTAAGCGCATTGTAGGTTTCTCGGCTGCGTAATATAAGATTGTGAAAATAGCACATGTATTTTATAAAACTAGCAATTCTTTCCAGTCATTCACACTACTCACACTGCTTTTACATACGTCAGGGTAACGTCGACAACCTTTAGGGTGACTCAGGTAACTTGCATGCCCAGTTTACACCATACCACAGGGTTTGTTGGTTTTGTTTACAGAAAAATGAAACAGCAAGTCAGATATTTAGCTGTTTGTTTTTGCCCAATTGGGGTGCCAAAAGGAAACAGAAGTTCCTTAATTTGTTTTGCAAATATTTATTGAGCTCTTAAGTCTTAGCTCAATTATGTGCAACACGGGTAAGCAAGATCTAACACCTAACTGTTGCCATTTAGCAGATCTGTGCAATATGGTGGTACTCTGTTTTGTAGGAATTTATCACATTCTTTATAAGGACTCTGTGACACAGAATCTATCTCCCTTTTCCATGAGAAACCTGAACCCAGAGAGTTTAATTAAGTTGCCCAGCCATACCAGCAGCCAGTGGCACAGCCAGGCAGGACTTAACCAGGTCTATCTAACTCGAGGACCAACTCTGAGATCTGCTGTTTTCAGCTCTGATACATTCAGTATATGTATTCTGCAGTATGCTTAGACAGCCTAAGGACTTCATACATTAACAAGCTGAGCCTTTCACACTGTGAGCAAGTACAGCAGGGCTGGGCCAGGAGCTGCACACCTTCTTGCCACAGTGCCTCATCCCGAACACGCAGACTGGGTGTGTGTTGCAGCAACAGAGTAACACCCTCTCAGCTCTGCAAGTTTCCAACCCAGAGAGAGCCACCAGATGGTGGGGTGTAGATGACATTTTAACACTGAGATCAGCGCTGTCTGAGGGACTTCCACAAGGACAAGAATGTGCCATAACCCATAGTGTCCAATACAGTAGCCACCAACCACATGTGGCTGAGTGCTCAAGATGGGGCAAGTGAGACCAAGGAACTAAGTTTTTTATTTAATTCCTGATATGTGGATGATAGCTACACACAGAAGAGTGCACTCAGATTCTTAGGATGTGCCAAGAGCTTTATATTAACCAATTTAATAACCAGAAAATCTCATGAGTATAACACGATCATCATTATTCCAGGTAACAGATAAGGAAACAAAAGTCCAGATGGCTAGAGCACGTTGCCCGGGGACACCACACAGCTAGTGATCTGGAACTGAGGTTTGAACCTAGGCAAACAAGGCCCACAGCCTGTGCCCTCAACTTTCATCAATGTCAATTACTTCTAATAATTTATCACATGTAAACTTTCACTTTGTGAACCGTGAGAAACATGTCAAAGTATCATGCTAAAAAAAATAATGAAACACTAGGGATGCTTTATATATCTAAAGCCTCACCAGCAGATTTCCTTACACAGTTAAGTAGTACTAGGGGTTAGCTCGAACTCCTCTCAGACCCCAAATGAAAGGGCTGAGGGGATTCCAGATTCCCAGCCATACTGCCTAGCCTGACACACAAAACACACACCACATGTAGGTGAGCCTTGGGAAGATCAGACTCTGTGGGCACAGCCCCAAGCTGCTTCTTCCATGGGGGACTTCATATTACCTGGTGATGTCATAGACGAGGAGAGCTCCTGCAGCACCTCTGTAGTAACTTCTCGTCACAGACCTGAAAGAATTACACTGCTTTTACTTTCAGCCAATTGAGATCCTTTACTACTGAGCACCGTCATCTACTTTGTAAATCTCGACATGGGGACAGGCATTGCTTAAAACAGAAATGAATCAGACATTGGAATATATGTATGAGGGGCTCTTCTGTCTGAAATCATGTCATAGAAACACTGGGTAGCACTGGGGAGGTGGGGACATTAGGCCGAGGCATGAGGCATGTATGACATTTTCTAGCAGGTAAATGAAGCTCTCCCACAGAACTTAAGATTATCTTGAATTTACAAAGAGGGGTAAAGTGTCTTAAGAGAGCTAGATGGACACTAAGCATTTAGCAATCCCACTCTGCTTCCTCTGGGGGTTCCAGACCTTCCCCATGCCCCTGCAGAACTGCCCCTGCTCTTTCTCAGGGAACAGGAATGCCCTTGGATGGGAATACATTCATCTTCCAACAGAGAACCATAGATACCCTGCCCTGTACTCACCTTCTGCTCCTTCCCACTCCTAACGAGGAAGCACAGCTTTGTGCACCTTACCTATTTTACCTATCTCCACTAAGGACCTCAGAAGACCTAGCCATTCTCACAGTCGTGCGGATCAGTAACACTTTCTCCCCTGTATTATCAGTCTCTTCTTCTTGGCTAGATCTTTTCCCATTAGCAACATAAAATGTGCTCTGGTACTTCCCATCTTAAAAAACAAGAAGCTATGCAGCACGATCCTTCAGAGCTCGTTTCTGCATCCACGTTCCACCAAAGAGTTGTCTTTGCCAGCTGTTTTCTCTGCTCTGCTGTGTCCTCTATGCCATGTCTCTGAGTCCAGCGGCATTTCTTGGTTCTCATCCCCTCACCTTGCCTTGTCCCTCCCTGAATGTCTCCCTTTGCTTTGCTTCTGCAGCCACAACCTCCTCCTCTCTCACTGGTCAGCTCTCCTTCTACAGCCCTGGGTCATTCTCCAGAGCCTGCCCTCTTTGTACTGCAGTTCCTCAGTGCTAGGGCTCAGTCCTGGGTTTTCTTTTCTACTCATACCTTAAATTAAATGTAATCTTTGGCTCAGACTACTTCCTTGTAAAACTACTTATAAGATTCAGCTGCTGCCCCAATATCTCCATGTGACTGCCTACTGAACATATCCTACTTAATATTTGTAAGACAGAGTATTTTGGTTTCCAGATTGCAGGTCTATCCTGGTTTGGGGACCATGGCCTCACCATGCCTCTATTTGTACAGCCAGAAAGCTCTGCTCCTCACCTCCTCTTTTGCCCATCTCCATACTGGACCCATCAGTCAGGTTTTATCTCGCTAACTGAACATATCCTATATTGTGCATGTCCTTCCATCTTTACTGGTACCATCATAATCCAAATCACCAAGTCTCTGCCTGGACCCTTGCAGTCACCTATAGCTGGTATCCCCACTGCCATGTATGTTCCCACTACCACCTATGTCCCTTGGTCCATTTTCCTGAGCAACCAAACTCCTTATTAAGAACTACAAGGCTCCCCTCCCTGTGCTCAGGGGCTAGACATTGAGTTCAATTGCCCATAGGCAATGATTTAATCAATCCTGCTTACCTATTGAAACCTCCATAAGAAACACTAAATGATGGAGTTCTGAGAGCTTCTGAGTTCATGAACATGTGGAGGTGCTGGGAGGGTAGTACACCCACAGAGGGCATGGGAGCTCAGCACTCAATTCCAATATCCATTGCCCGATGTATCTCTTCCATTTGGCTATTCCTGGGTTGTATCCTTTATAATAAACTGGCAAGAGTATATACAGTGCTTTTCTAAATTCAGTGAGTCATTCCAACAATTTATTGAATCTGAGAGATGGGTCATGGGAACCTGTGAATTTGCAAAAGTGAGCGTGGCCTGGACACCAACTTTGTGACTGGTGTATGAAGTGGGAAGAGATCTGATGCTAATACCAGAGAGTCAGAATTGAGGTGAATTACTGGACACAAAGCTGGTGCTGGAGAATTGGAGAACTGGTATGGAAAACCCCGCCCCCCTCCATTTGGTGTCAGCTAACAGGTACCACAGAACATTGTCTACTCAGGGCAAAAAGGAAACTGGGGACCTTATCAAAAATAAACAAAAGGATGCATTATAACTTTGATACTTTGAAAAGGGCAGCTATTTTCAAATGTATTTTTAGTTCCTAAAACTCCCAAGGCAGATGGGTAGCCTGAAGCTTCCCCTTGCTACGTTTAGACTGCTCTGCAGATGGGCACATGCTTTCAGAAATGGGAGAGAGGTGTAGCCTGAGAAGGATCAGGTCATTCGTTCTTCCTGGGGTCATCTCTCTGAATGGGGGGAGGCCTCTTTTCCACATATGTTAAGAAGCAAATCTTTTCCTATTTTAGTTTCTAGGAACTACCTAGTATCAAGTTTCTAGAGAAAGAGGTATGTAAGAGTTCTTCTCGAAATAAACTAAATTATATCTACTGCTGAATCACTTATTTTAAAACACTGTAACTTGACATATGGTGCCTAACAAATTATTCAAGTATACAATTTAAGCTAAATGCTCAATAAGAATACTTTTTTGAGTTATTTAATTTTCTCAAAAGTAATTTTATTTTTTTAAAACAGCACATTTTATTTATTTATTTATGATAGTCACACACACAGAGAGAGAGAGAGAGAGAGAGAGAGGCAGAGACACAGGCAGAGGGAGAAGCAGGCTCCATGCACTGGAAGCCTGACGTGGGATTCAATCCCGGGTCTCCAGGATTGTGCCCTGGGCCAAAGGCAGGCACCAAACCGCTGTGCCATCCAGGGATCCCTCAAAAGTAATTTTAACCAGAGTAATACAAGTACATAGTTTGAAAATATTGCCAACAGGCTCAACATGAAAGTCTGCAGTGTCCTGCCCCACTCTTCCCTGGAAGCCCCACTCCCAAGGCCTTCGAATTTTATTTTTTCCCCTGAATGAAGTTATTAACACAATACACGCTGAATATCTATGTGCTAGATTCTACTCTGGGCTTTGGAGAACAAAAAAATAAAAACATCCCTACTTTTGTGGAACTTAGTTTCATTTTTTTGGTATATGCTTCCATATTTCTATAAAATGCTTATGAAACTCTTTGAGTTTCAGGGCTCTCTGCTTACCTGCTTTGATAAGAATCTAGCTCGCTCACACCCTCCCAGCCCCCTCCCTCCATCTCCTCCTCCTCCTGTCAGCTGCACCCTCTCCTGAGGGCCACCCTGTGACACTTGTCCTTTCTCTTCTCCCTAGCCGGGGCCATCTGGCTGGACTGCATCGTCCTCTTTCAGGCTTTACCTCCTTATATTGAAGAAGTATATCCTCCTGAAGTTTCTAAGAAAGAATATGTGAAAGATAAACTTTGTTTCCCCTATTCTAGAATATCTAAAGGTTTTCTGACTTTATTCTCACATTTGATTGATAGTTTGGCTAAGTTGAGTATTTAAGGTTGGAAAGGAACTTTTCATGCTGAGTTAGAAAGGCAAGGCTTCAGTATCTTCTAGCTTCCTGAAGTTGCTATTGAATGGTAAAATGCAATTCCTCTTTCTATCCTTCAAAGTGACTGGTTTTCCTTCTTAGGATCTTTTTGCATCTTTACTTCATCTTTGTCCTCTTGAAATTTTACATGACATAAATAAGTGAGATTTCCCTCCATTCATTTGTATTTGGTGTAAGGTGGGCCCAATATATCTGGGATCTCATTTCTTTGGTAGAAAATTCCAGAGATTGGGCTCTTTTACTGGGGAATCTAATACATTAGTATATTTAGACCTTTCCTCTGGAGCTCTTCATTTTTCCGTAGAGAGAAACTGTTTCTCCTGAGAGTATGTATACCCCTGGCTGCCAGCAACCAGGGTGTGTGTGTTGTGGGGGTGTGGGGGTGGGTCAGGAGTCACAGACTTGCACTAATGTCCCTCTTTTCAGTCCTTCCTTCATCCCTGTCCTCCGCTGCTGTGCCTTTGGACTTTGTGTCTTGACCCTGTTTCAACTCAGATACTGAACTTCTCACAACGTGGGTGTGTGCACACACATATGTAAACACCTTCACCCTTCCTCCTGCAGAACCTAATGCTTCCACATCCTGACCTCTTCCAGGATGCAGAAGAACTGACCTCCAGCTCACTGGCCTTCCCCCTTCACAGATACTTAAGATGCAGCTCCCTTAGCACTCAGGCAGTCACCATTCACATCTTATCTCTAACATAGCTCTGAAATCTCTTCATCGTAATTATGGAGTCTCCCTTTCTGGGTCTTTGTGAGTTATGTTGTTTTATAATCATTTCAGGGAGGATTAGAAAACATTTAAGTCTGGACTGAATCCACAATGTTCAATCAGTGGTTCCAGAGTGGTTTTCATATTTAAAAATTTTCAAAGCAAATAGTTATTGAACATTTCAAATATAATATATACCTGATTTTAATGCTATAAGTGAGAGTGAGTTTTACTTAACTAAAATTTAAAACTGTGGGGCAGCCCTGGTGGCTCAGCGGTTTAGCGCCGCCTTCAGCCCAGGGCCTGATCCTGGAGACCCAGGATCGAGTCCCACGTCGGGCTCCCTGCATGGAGCCTGCTTCTCCCTCTGCCTGTGTCTCTGCCTCTCTCTTTCTCTCTGTGTCTCTCATGAATAAATAAATAAAATCTTAAAAAAAAAAAAAAAACTCTCTTAAAAAAAATTTAAAACTGTGAATATCTGTTCTTTTTTGATTTTGTGTATTTGTTCAAAAAACACAACTAGAATATTAATCCATTTTCTTGCTTTAGTAATTACAGTCTATTAAACATGTAACCTCATCTGCAGTGATCTGGGGTCATCGCTCCAAACATTGATTATGACTGCAGTATAATAAAACTGTGCAGGAGAGAGTATCTGGTGGAATGTATATCAACCATCAGAACATGCTCTAGTTAATATAAAACAAAAGAAAACCCCAAAAGAGATTTTAAAAATTCTCCTTTAAAAATCAGAGAAGGGCAGCCCCGGTGGCGCAGTGGTTTAGCGCCGCCTACAGCCTGGAGTGTGATCCTGGAGACCTGGGATGGAGTCCCAAGGCAGGCTCCCTGCATGGAGCCTGCTTCTCCCTCTGTCTGTGTCTCTGTCCCACCCCCCTGAATAAATGAATAAATCTTTAAAAAAATAAAAATAAAAATCAAAGAGAAAAACGGTTTTACTATTTGTTTGCCTTAATTTTAATCTAAAAGTATTCTGTAGAATAAGCAATGCCACATCCTCCTAATGTACTCACTAGTCCCAAAGAATAAATTAGCCTCTACATTAGGGTGTGTTCACTCAAAAGAGATTCTAATGCATTTTTCTAATGCTGCAAAGAGACTTTTAGCTTGTGTTAAAGCTTCCAGAGGTGAAGTTTTTGAAATGTGTGCAGGGGAGGAGGAGACTATATATATGAAGAGACTATAATTGATTATTTCAAATCCAATTTTCAAATATTTTTATTAAATTAGAGAGAAAGCTACCTGAATCGTTCTTGGCCTGCTGTATCCCATATCTGTAACTTTACATATTTACCACCAACATTTATTATCTTTGAACCAAATTCCACTCCTATTGTATGATTTGAGTCATCTTTGACTGAAAAAGAAAAAGAACAAGATATTTAATTTCAGAACATTAAAAAAACACTTACAGACTTAAACAAATAAAATCATGGGTTAAAGTCAATGGAAATGTAATTTACTGTAGCCTTTCATTCTCCAATAGTCAGTTGATAAGAAGCACTCACTGTTTTAAACAGAACACACACACAGTTCCTACTCTGAAAGAGACAATAAGGCTCTTTCACAAAACCCCTGAAGCAAACCATTCATTTTATTTTTATTTTTTTTTAAACATTCATTTTAAAGCCTAAGCTTGGAAGTGGCTATGGCACATGAGAACCAGATCTACCTGACCACTGTTAGAGTACTGACATATGGGGGCTGCATAAAATACCTGGGTGCCATCCTGAAGGGATGCCCAGTAACAGACTTGCAACTTGGTCAGGAATGAGGTGGTGATTGTTTCTAATATTTGAATGGATAAATATTCAAGAGAAATAAAAGGGAAGGAAAAGCACTGTAGGCCCAAAAAGAAACTTGATAGACACCAAAGATTAAGGGAAAAAGAGGAAAAGATAAATAAAATAAAATGAAACCAAACAAAACAAAAACCAAAAACTCTATCCATATTATAGCTATTGAGTTTCCATGAATTTTAGTATTGTGTAGCAATAATTTTGAATGAATTTGCTGGAGAAGTCAATACTATCTGTACTGGGAGGCTGGCAAAGTAAGTAGCTCACTAAACCTACCTGGGATGAGCTGTCTGTGAGAAAACACTTCTGTGGTGATGAAGAGCTGGGCTAGCAGCTAATATTATGGCTATACAGCCCATGACTGACTTATACTTTATAACCTTAGGGCAGAATCCAAGTGTGCTAGAAATCATGAATGCTACTTGACGGTGTGTTGAGGGTTTCCTGGGGGTGGGAGGTGAAGGTGATGATAGGTTAATACTGACCACACCAGCCTGTCTCAGATGATGTGGAACTAGTGTGGACATTCTAGAATCAAGCTACCGAGAAACCGCAGAGTAAAAGTCTCAAAGGGTGATTGCTGAAGTCCAAGGGTGTCCTGATGACAGCATGACCACAAAAGGAATAAAGTGAAGTCCTTCCCATCATGCTATAGACCATGCAGACTAACCCAACACACATACCCATCTCTGTGGTGAGGAGTTAGGGGAGGACTGTCAAGGGAGAGCTCACACAAAGATTAATAAATGGGCAGGTTCTGGGCCCAATGTCCTCAGGGCATCCTTTCCTGAGTGAATACTTGTTACATTCAGTAAGGACTGGCTCTGTGTCACTGGACAGTGGTACCAATAAGCTCTTGGATAATGAAAACGGAAGTTGCAGAATACATTTCTACAATTTTATTCTTCAAAGCTCCTTGCCAAAGCCTTCCTCTACTCTTTCTCTATTTTGCCCACCATCACTTACACACACATGCTTCAGATGCACTGCAGTAAGTAAAATTGTTTTTGTGCCTTCACCCGACTGCCATAAAACAGATCATCCTCCATAATTCTTTCCATTATTATAAAAGCACTGTTTATTTAAAGGGGCTTTCAAACTTACAAGTCTTTTACAACACTTTGGAATAAAAAATTCAACTTCCCTTATAAAAACAATGCAAGTCAATGGCAAAAAGATCGGTCTGTGGTCAACCAATTCTAGGTGACCACCCAAGAGTACACATCCCACTTCTCTAAACCTGCAAAACAGAACTGATGACAGTTGATGACAATAACTGCCTTCACTATAATACAAGGCCACTGAGGATCCAACATGGCTGTTTTATCTACAATGTACTACTACTCAGGCTTCTTGGGCAGCTCCCTGTCAGGAAAGGAAATTCCTCTGCACCTTCCATCTCACCATGTTGTACTTCAATATCTAGAATGTATTTTAGTATCTGGAAAATGTATAGTAGAATAATATATTGAATAATGAACGACTATAAAACTGAAATAACTTAAAAATGCAATCATGCTGCTAGAAGTTTAATATAACAAATTAATATTATTTTAACAAACTTTTAAACTATAACTTTTTTCTTGAAATAATATTCAGGAAATATTATCTGCTATAAACAAATCTGAGCAAAAGATGACTCTCAGGGGAAGACATGCATAAAAACACTGACCATCTGATGTCACTTACATTTTTTTTCAATAAACTGATGAAGCAAGCAGGACTTGCCAGTTCCTGCATTTCCAATAACCAAGAACTTAAACAAAAAATCTGAAAAACAAAAAGAGACTATGAAAAATAACTTTAAAATTTGTGCTACAAATTTATTCTTACACTATGACCAAAAAAAGTTAATAAAAATCTTACTTGTTAATACAACAGAAAAAAGGGTAACTATTTTGTGAAAACAACAATAAACATGTCAACTTACCTTTTCACCTTTTTTGATATTTGGCTCACATGTCAATTCAGTGGTTTTCCAAACAGTGCTCTTGGGACAATTTCATTTGATGTTGGAAGTCTGAAGACTATTAAATAAAATTTGTTCTTTTGCTAGTCATTATTCAAAGAAATATGCAAAGCAGTGACAAAAATAGTTTAGAAATTTCAAGTGTTTTCTGCACAAGAGAAAAACGCTGGGAAACTTCTAGGCTTTGAGAAGTCCACTCCCTTCTCATTTTTATTTATTTCATTTTATTTTTTTAAAGATATTATTTATTCATGAGAGACACAGAGAGAGAAAGAGAGAGAGAGAAAGGCAGAGACACAGGTAGAGGGAGAAGCAGGCTCCACGCAGGGAGCCTGACATGGGACTCGATCCCAGGTCTCCAGGATCACACCCTGGGCTGAAGGCGGTGCTAAACTGCTGAGCCACCCGGGCTGCCCCCCTTTTTATTTTTAAAAATAAGTATGTTTCCCCTGCCCCTGCAGATTTCTGTGGTCTTGCTTCTATTCCCTTATCTATAACTTGTGGGAAAGAAGGCTTAAGCCAAGTTTGGGTCAGTATTCGAAGTGTGAAATTTGTCTCATTAGAGGTAAAAAGAATTCTTCATTTCTTCTTTACACAGAGTAATATATTTATTTTGGAAGATTATTCTCCATACAATGGAAATGAAGACTCTCCAATGGAAACTTATTAATTAACTTAGCACGATGTAGCCTCAGTAGCCCCATGCTGCCTTAATGGTTAATTTTGCTTTTCCTGTTAGCTAAGAACTTTAGTTCTGCTGAGCCCAGGAACTGCAGAGCACCACCCTCCTCCACCCCTCACCCTTTGATCAGAGCCCACCACTGCTAACCCCCGTGCTGCTGGACTCATTTTGTGGCCCTAAAGGCCCGCTGTGTTCCTAGTTCCCTGGTTTGCACCTTTGCAAGTATTCCCTCCACACACCTTTTCCAAACTCAGACCAAGCACTCCTAGCCCTGGCTCCTTCTCTTTCCCTGGGTAAGTCCAAATAGCCTATTTCTTTGCTGCCACAGCCCCGCCCTGTCTCTTAGGACTATATTCATCATCACTCAAAGGTGAAAGCCTATTCAACCTTTCATGATTTTCACATGGTTATAGGCAATAAACTTATAAGATAATGCTATTAGAATTTTAAAATATCAAATTTTATGCATCTCACCACATGTTTTAAAAGCATGCCACACTCATGTTCACAGCAGCATTACTCACAGGAGCCAAAAAGAAGCAACCCAAGTACCCATTTTTAGACAAATGGATAAACAAAATATAGTGTAAACATACACTGGAATATTGTTCAATCTTGAAAATGAGGAAATTCTGACATGTTTCAACATGGATGACTCTCAAAGATATTATGCTAAGGGAAACAATCCAGTCATGAAAGGAGAAATACTATAGGATTCCATTTATATAACGTACCTACAGTAGTCAGATTCAGAGACAGAAAGAATCATGGCTGCCAATGACTGGGGCAGAAGGGAAATGAAGAGGTATTGTTTAAAACATATGAGTATCAGTGTGGATGAAAAATTTCTGGAGACAGATTGTGGCAATAACTGTCAATGTGAATGTACTTAATGCAAATAAACTGTAGATTTTAAAATGAGGAAAATGGCAAATTTTATATAATTTTACTACACACACACAAAATAAAACATACCAAATCTCAAATCTAATCATTTTCATTGAACAGCTTTTATAAGCTAAGAAATCAAAGGTTAAGACTGCCAGGTTAAAATGAGAATACTGGGATTTCTCAGTCTTGTTCAATATTTTCTTCTATTTAAAATATAAAGCCCAGGGATCCCTGGGTGGCGCAGCGGTTTGGCGCCTGCCTTTGGCCCAGGGCGCGATCCTGGAGACCCGGGATCGAATCCCACTTCGGGCTCCTGGTGCATGGAGCCTGCTTCTCCCTCTGCCTGTGTCTCTGCCTCTCTTTCTCTGTGTGTGACTATCATAAATAAATAAAAAAATTAAAAAAATAAAATAAAATAAAATAAAATATAAAGCCCAATACATTGTATAGCTAACCCTTGAATGACTGTGTGGGTCCAGTTATATGTGGAATTTTTCACATTACAGTACTGTAAATGTATTTTCTCTTCCTTGTGATTTTTTTAAATAAGATTTATTTCAGAGAAAGAGAGCATGTGTGTGCAAAGGGAGAAGGAGAGAGACTCTCAAGCAGATTCTGCGCTGAGTGTGGAGCCTGACGTGGGGATCAGATCTCACTACCCTGAGATCATAACCTGAGCCAAAACCAAGAGTTGGACGCTTAACCAACTAAACCATGCAGGCACCCCACCTTGTGATTTTCTTTAAAGATTTTATTTATTTGAGAGAGAGGGCATGAACAGGGAGGAGCAACGAGGGAGAGAGAAAGAATCTGAAGCAGACTCTGCACTGAGTGTGTAGGCCCACTCAAGGCTCGATCCCACGACCACAAGATCATGACCTGCACTGAAACCAAGAGCTGCATGCTTAACCAACTGAGCCACCCAGGTACCCTGCTCCTTGTGATTTTTTTAAAAAATTTTATTTATTTATTCATGAGAGACACAGAGAGAGAGAGAGAGAGAGAGAGAGAGAGAGAGAGAGGCGAGACACAGGCAGAGGGAGAAGCAGGCTCCATACATGGAGCCTGATGCGGGACTTGATACCAGGACTCCAGGATCACATCCTGGGCCCAAGGCAGATGCTAAACCACTAAGCCATCCACAGATCCCCTCCTTGTGATTTTCTTAACATTTTCTTTTCTCTAGCTTGTTTTATTGTAAGAATATGGTATATAATACATATAATATAGAAAATACATGTTATCAGTAAGGCTCCAGCCAATAGTAGGATATTAGTGGTTAAGTTTTCAGGAAGTCACAATTTATATGTGGGTTTTCAACTGTGCAGAGGGTTGGCACCCTTAATCCCTTTGTTGTTCAAGAGTCACCCATATAAGTTGTAAAGAGAAAAAGGTGAGAGCCAAATAAAGATGCTGCTAATATTGTAGGTAACAGTAAATAATGCTGAGAAAGAGAATAATTTGTATATGCAAACTGAAATGTCCTGGAACAAAAACTCATATCTAAACATAGACTTTGATATGATTCTCTTTCCATTTTTATTTTCTGCTTTGGAAGTTTTGCTTAAATGTATTTTATTATGCTGTTATCTAGATTGTACCATAGCTCCAACAGGCAAAAGGGTAACATATCCACTGAACTGCACCTTTCTGGACAAAAGACAAGTAAAATATGAAATTTCCATATGTAAAAATTCCTCAACAAACTCTTCATACTCCACATCTTTAGTTAAGCAAAGTATTCATATTTTAGTAGAAAACCTTTTTGGGTCAAACATCTAGAAACGGTGGATAAAATGGATCACAGTTTCAAAAAAAAAATTGCACTGATGAGGTTTTAGGAAAGAAAGGAAAATTCTAGATGCTTGGGAAAAAGCAGCAGCAGAAAAAAGCAGTAGGGGCCTAAACGTGGGACTGTCAGTATGGAGTTTTAATACATGTATGGGACAGAACATAAGAGCTTGTAAAGAAGGAGCAGAGAGCTAAATTTGAGGGTTTTTTTTTTTCAAGGCTAGGCCTAAAGTCAAAGGGTAGTCTGGAGTAAAAAATCTATTCATTAACTCAGAGAGATGAGGAGCCTTCTTTCACTCTGCCTGGCTTCTGAGTGAATGGGAAAAACATTTCCCTTTGAAGATTAATCATGGGCTGGTATGTCAGGTGGGTTTGAAATTCAAATTTAAATAACCACATGGACAATGAACCTCCATATTAAGAAGTGAGCAACAATAAAATGAAAGTGCCTGGAAGGATTTCTTTGGAAGGACAAATCCTCAGCCCAAGAAACACAGGATTCTCACGTTTACAGCTCCTCGAAGATGAGCTCACAATCTAAAATTACAAAACACTTAAGAAAACACTCTATCCCAAGTGAGTCAGTGATCTGCAGACAGATCACACTTCTAAGAATTTGATTAAAAAAAAAAAAAAGAACCTAATACAGTATAGTTGTTAGAGGCACTGACACTACTCCATTCCCCATCCCATGTTGTGCAGTTGAAAATCCATATTAAATGTTTAACTCCGTAAATACTTAACTACTAAGAGTCTACTGTTGATTGGAAGCCTTACTGATAACATAAATCATAGATTGACACATATTTTCTATGTTATATGTGTTACATACTGTATTGTCACAATAAAGCAAGCCATAAAAAAGAAAGTGTTACTAAGAAAATCATAAGGAAAAGAAATACATTTATATTACTGTACTGTAAAAAAAAATTCATGTATAAGTGGACCTGCACAGTTCAAGCTTGTGTTGTTCATGGATCAAGTGTAAACTCATGATGAATACCATAAAAGAGGAACTCAATTTATAGGAATAAAATAAATGAAAGAACAGGTAGATTTCTAGAATGTGTCCAGAAATAAAAATTGCAATCTTTAAAATTAAATTGTGAATGGACGAGTCAAAAAGAGGCATCAATCAAAATGAGGAGAAAATTGATGAACTGGAATAGAGACTAAAGAAAATTACCAGAAGGCAGAAGAGAAGAGTTGAGAGGAGAGGAAACTATGTGACTTTAAGAAACATGGAGGGGATCCCTGGGTGGCGCAGTGGTTTGGCGCCTGCCTTTGGCCCAGGGCGCGATCCTGGAGACCCGGGATCGAATCCCACATGGGGCTCCTGGTGCATGGAGCCTGCTTCTCCCTCTGCCTGTGTCTCTGCGCCTCTCTCTCTCTCTGTGACTATCATAAATAAATAAAAATTAAAAAAAAAAAAAAGAAACATGGAGGATTAAAGCAAAAGGTCTCATAGGTATCTTGGAATGAAAACATAGAGAATGAGTATAGAGCCAATATTAAAAGAAATTATGAATGAGAATTTCAACAGAATTAAAATAAAAGAAATTGTCAGGATCAAAAATAACTGTGAACCATGATAAGAATAAGAGTAAGTCCACACTTAAACACATCACCATCATAGTGAAATGGAAGAACACAGAACTATAAGGCTGTCAGGAAGAATGGAAAGTTTGCTTATAAAGAAACTAGGTTCCTGACCCCAAAGGCTAGAAGGCAGTGAGATTAACATCTTCACAGTGTTGAAGGAAGGAGCACAAAACCAAAAACTGATATAGAATGCAATGTACAAAAAAAATCATACTCAATGCCAAGATATACCTCTGCTTCTAAGAAGCTGGAATAGAAGTGCTTTTCCCTATTCCTCCCACTCAGTACAACCTAAAACCCTAGTCAAGTATGTATCAAAGAAACATAAGGAAACTTTGAAAAGTGTAATAAAAAAGACAGACTGGCCAGGTACCTTGGGGCATGAGGAAGGATGCAGTGGTGACGTTCCTTGGGTTTTCCTTTCACCTCACACACCCCAGACTTGGAGCGGAACAAGCTGGCAATCTGGAAATGGCAATGATGCAGATTTTAAAAAGCACCAACAAAAGTCTGCTCTGTCTAGCCACATGGCTGAGTAAGGGCAGCCCAGCAAGTGATATAACTTCTACACATTAATGGCTCTACTCCAGCCAAACAGCATAGAAAAATCTGTGATTCACTCCCACCATCTATTCCAGCAAAGGCTGAGAGGGCACCCAGACATAGCCCAGTGAGACTGGAGAACCTCATTACAGCAGGGTGGTGTCAGAAAAGACCAAGTGTGGAGTTGAGACTCTCATCCCTGGTAGCTAGTTATGAGCTGCCCCCAGCCCTCAGCACAGTGTCAGTGGAGACCTTGGTGGTGGTGATGTGGGAGACACAGAACACTGAAGTCCTCATCCTTCCTAGCAGGAACAAGAGCACTCCCTCCACCTAGATGTCAAGGGAGTTGAGCAAGGAATATGGACTTCTACCTCCACCTGGAGGGTAACAAGGCTGTGCCCAAGAGTGGAAACCAGTGAAGATTTAAATAAATATCTAAAATATCATAACATAATTAAAAATGTACAGATTTCAAGTTTTATGTTTTTTAATTTTTTTTTAAATTTATTTATGATAGTCACATTGAGAGAGAGAGAGAGGCAGAGACAAAGGCAGAGGGAGAAGCAGGCTCCATGCACTGGGAGCCTGATGTGGGATTCGATCCCGGGTCTCCAGGATCGCGCCCTGGGCCAAAGGCAGGCGCCAAACCGCTGCGCCACCCAGGGATCCAAATGTACAGGTTTCAAGTGAAAATCACTCATCATATTGAGAATGCGGAAGATCTCAAACTGAAAGAAAAAAGATAATCAATAGATTCCAATGCCAAGATGACAGAAATATCAGAAATGCATGACAAAAATTTTAAAGCAATTTAAAAAATCTTTTAAAAGGTTTTTAAACATAAAAATGTTTCAACAATACAAATATGCTTGAAACAAATAAAAAACAAATCTTTAGCAAAAACAAAGTCTTATCAAAGAAATAAAAGATAAAAAGAACCAAACAAATTTTAGAATTGAAAAATACAGTAACTGAAGTATAAAGCTCAATGAATGGGCTCAATAGCAAAACGGAAGGGACAGGAGAAACCATCAGTGAACAGTATGACAAAATGATAGAAAATATCCAATCTGAACAACAAAGAGAAAACAGACTAAAAATACACAAGCAGAGAGCTTCATGGACCTTTGAAACTATAAAAAAAGCTCTAATATTTGTGTCACTGGAGCCAGGAAAGAAGAGAAAAATGAGAAGGAGGTTGCAAAAGTACTCAAAGAAACAATGGCTGAAAACTTTCTCAATTTGGCAAGAGTCATAAATCCAGATTCAAAAAGCTGAGGATGAATCCAAATAAATCCATGCCAATAGGTATCATAACTCAACTTCTGAAAACTAAAGACAAAAAATCCTGAAAAGCAGTCAGAGAAAATGACAGGCTAGAGAAAATGACAGTTTGCCTAAAGAAAAAAAAAAATAATCCAAATGACAGCAGATTTTTCATCAAAAACCACAGAGGCCAGAAGGAAGTGGCACAACATTTTTCAAGGGCTGACAGAGAACTCTCTATCCAGAATCTTCCATCTAGTGGAAATGATCCTCTAAAATGAAGGGGCAATCAAGACATCCTTGGGAGTGGTCAGAGGGACTCTTACAGAATTTGTCAGCAAGAGACCTATCCTAAAAGCATGAGTAAAAGAAATAAGGAAGTTTTCTCAATAGAAAATCAATGATAGAAGGAGCCTTGGAACATCAGGAGGGATGAAAGAACATGGCAAACAAAAACATGTATAAATAAGGGGCGCCTGACTGGGTCAGTCAGAAGAGCTTACAACTCTTGATCTCAGGGTCATGAGTTTGAGCCCCATGTTGGGTGTAGAGATGGCTTAAATAAAAATTTCAAAAAAAAAAAAAAAAAGGCTAAATACAATAGGCTTTTATTCTTCTCCTGTTGTGCTTTCTAAATTATGTCTGGCTGTTAAGCAAAAATGATAACACTGTCTTATATGAGTCTAAATATGATTAGAGGAAGCATTTAAAATAATTATATTAAAGGTGGGGCAGACTAAAGGGATGTAAAAGATGGTAAGGTTTTTATATTTCCTTCAAATGGAGAAAATGACATCAGTAGACTGTGATATATTATATATTTATATATATATATATTTATATATTATATTATATATATATATATACACACACACAATGTATATACAATGCAATACATAGAGCAATCCCTAAAAAAGCTATACTAAAGAGATATACTCAAAAATATTATAGATAAATCAAATAGAATTCTTAAAAATATTCACATAAACCATAGGAACACCAGAAAAAGAGATAAATGAAAAACAGAACAGAATTTTAAAAATGGCAAAATAAGTCCTAATATATTAATAATTACAATAAATAGAAACTGTATAAATATGCCAATTAAAAGACAAAAATTGGCAGATTAGATAAAAAACATGACATGTTGATATGCTGTCAACAAAAAACTCATTTTGATTATACTGATATAGGCAGGGTGAAAGTGAAAGGATGGAAAAAGTTCTATCATGCAAACATTAGTCAAAGGAAAGCATTATTATCATCAGATAAAACAGACTTCATAGTAAGGGAAATTGCCTGAGACCAAAAGGGTTATTCCATAATGATAAAAGAATAAATCTACCAGTAAGATGTACGAATCCATACCTGAAACTAATATAATGTCAATTATACCTCAAAAAAAAAAAAAAAAAAAGACCTAGGATTCCGAAGCGTGTGCACCAAGTAATAGAGCTTATAAAGTATATGTCTAGCAAAAATTGATAGAACTAAAAGGAGACACAGACAACCCCAACCATTAAGGTTGGAGACTTCAACACCTCTCTCTCTACAACCAAGAGAACTAGACACAAAATCAGCAAGCATACAGAACAAAAACAAAGTAAACCAACATGATCTAGCTGACATTTACAGAATATTCCACCCAACAAGGGCAGAGCATTCTTTTCAAGGACCCAGAGACATATTCAAGTTAGACTATATCCTGGGCCATAAAACAAACCCCAACAATTGTTTTTTAAAGATTTTATTTATTTATTCATGAGAGAGACACACACACACACAGAGGCAGAGACAGAGGCAGAGGGAGAAACAGGCTCCATGCAGGGAGCCGGACATGAGACTCGATCCCGGGTCTCCAGGATCACGCCCTGGGCTGAAGGCAGCGCTAAACCGCTGAGCCACCCCAGGCTGCCCAAACCCCAACAATTTTAAAAGAATTGAAATCACACAGAATGTGTTCTCCAACCAAACGTAATCAAACTAGAAATCTGATAACATGAAGACAACGGAAAAATCTCCAAATACTTTTGAGTAATCCACTTCTAAATAATCTATGATATAAAGAAGTCTCATGAGAAATTAAATATTTGGGCTGAATGGAAAAGAAAATATAACCCATCAAAATTTGTGGTATAAAAGTAAAGTAGTGCTGAGAGGAAAATTTAGAGCACTAAATGCATACATTAGGAAAAAAGAAAGTCTCAGTGATCTACCCTCCTACCTCAAGCACCTAGAAAAAGAGTACAATAAATGTAAAGCAAGCAGAAGGAAGGAAGTAATAAAGAGCAGAAATCAATGAAACTCTGAAAATAGAAGAACAAAGGGAAAAAAATCCATGAAACTAAACCTGGCCCCTTGAAAAGATCAATAAAATTGATAAACTTCTAGCAAAACTGGGATGAGTTCAAGAATTAGGGGCCAATCCAAGAAAAAGACAGGACTATGAGATGGCACAATCCAATTTCTCTGGGCAGCACTTTGACAGGTTGCATTGGAGGGGACATCTCTCACAGCAGGAGAGCGGCCAGACAAGGTGCCCAGAAGGGGAACAGGGCAAGGCGACTTTGTGGGGGAAAGGGGATTTATGTGTCCAGATGATGTCACTCAGTAGGCTGGTGGGCAGCCAGCAGCTTGAGGTCTTTTAAAGCCCCCGAGTTCGTTTATCAAAGGTTACCAGATGGTGAGTGTAATTTCACAGAGTATGCAAAGCAGGAAGTCTCTAAATGGCTAAAAATATGCTTATTTGGGCTGTATTTTAAGCAACTGAGTGTGTAAGAATTGGAGTTCAGTGCTGGTAGATTTTGAACTAATGTCTCAGCTTGCAGTGAAGAAGAACACAGGGGACAACATAAAGGGCCATCTTTAATCCACTTATATAACAAAGACTGACAAAGGAAAGGAGAGGACAACAAATAGTCCATTTCAGGAATTAAAGAGGGCATATCACTACAGACCCTGCAGACATCAAAAAGATAACAAAAGAATAACATGAACAACTCTACACATAATTTCAACAACTTAGATGAGACGGACCAATTTTTTTTCAGTTTTTTAAATAAATATTTTCGAAATATTTATTTTTTATTCTTTTAATATTTTATTCTAATGTTTATTCTTTTTAAATTTAAATTCAAATAATTACCATATAATGTATTATTAGTTTCAGAGGTAGAGTTCATTGATTCATCAGTCTTATATAAGACCCAGTGCTCATTATATCATATGCCCTCCTTAATATCCATCTCTCAGTTACCTCACCTCCAACAACCCTGTTTGTTTCCTATGATTAAGAGTCTCTTATAATTTGTCTCCCTCTTTGATTTCATCATGTTTTATTTTTCCCTCTTTCCCTATGATCCTCTTTTGTTTCTTAAATTCCATGTATGGGGGCAGCCCGGGTGGCTTAGCAGTTTAAGCGCCGCCTTCAGCCCAGGCTGTGATCCTGGAGACAGACCCAGGATCGAGTCCCATGTCAAACTCCCTGCACGGAGCCTGCTTCTCCCTCTGCCTGTGTCTCTGCGCCTCTCTTTCTCTGTGTGTGTGTGTGTCTCTCATGAATAAATAAAATTTAAAAAAATACTGTTTTAAATTCCATGTATGTGTGAGATCACATGATAATTCTTTCTCTGACTTATTTCACTTAAATAATACCCTCTAGTTCCATCCATGTCATTGCAAATGGCAAGATTTCATTTTTTGATGGCTGAGCATTATTCCATTGTGTGTGTGTGTGTGTATCCCTCCCACATCTTCTTTATTCATTCATCTCTCAACAGACATCTGGGCTCTTTCCATAGTTTGACTATTGTGGACATTGATGCTATAAATATTGGGGTGTAGGTGCTCCTTCTGATCACTACATTTGTATCTTTCGGGTAAATTCCTGGTAGTGCAATTGCTGGGTCGTAGAGTAGCTCTATTTTCAACTTTTTGAGGAACCTCCATACTGTTTTCCAAAGTAGTTCAACCAGCTTGCATTCCTACCAACAGTGTAAGAGGGTTCCCATTTCTCTGTATCCTCACCAACATCTGCTGTTTCCTGACTTGTTAATTTTAGCCATTCTGACGACTGGTGTGAGGTGGTATCTTGTTGTGGTTTTGATTTGTATTTCCCTGATGCCGAGTGATACTGAACATTTTTTCATGTGTCTGTTGGACATTTGTATGTCTTCTTTGGAGAAATGTCTATTTATGTCTTCTGCTCATTTCTTGATTGGATTACTTGTTCTTTGTGTCTTAGGTTTGATAAGTTCTTTATAGATTTTGGATACTAGCCCTTTATCTGATAAGTCATTTGCAAATATCTTCTCCCATTCTGTTGGTTGTTTTTTGGTTTTGTCGACTGTTTCCTCTGCTATGCAAAAGCTTTTTATTTTGATAAAATCCCAATAGTTCATTTTTACCTTTGTTTTCCTTGCCTTTGCAGACCTGTCTAGCAAGAAGTTCCTGAGGCTGAGGTTAGAGAGGTTGTACCAGTGTTCTTACCCAGGATTTTGATGGTTTCCTGTCTCATATTTAGGTCTTTCAACCATTTCGATTTCTTTTTTGTATGGTGAGAGAAAGTGATCCAGTTTCATTCTTCTGCATGTGGCCAGTTTTCCATAAACCATTTGTTGAAAAGACTCTCTTTTCTCCATTGGATATTCTTTCCTATTTTGTCAAAGATTAGTTGATGATAGAATTGAGGGTCCATTTCTGGGTTCTCTCTTCTGTTCCATGGATTTATGTGTCTGTTTTTATGCCAGTATGATACTATGTTGATGATGACAGCTTTGTAATAGAGCTAGAAGGAGATGGATCAATTCTTTGAAAATACGAAGTACCACAACTCACCCAACATTAAGCAGACAATTTGAATAGCCCCAGAGCAATTAATGAAATTGAATTTGTAATTTTAAAACTCATAAAAAAGAAATATTCAGGCTGAGGTAGTTTCACTAGAGAATTCTACAAAATATTTTAAAAAGAACACAATTCTATATAACCTCTTTGAGAAAACAGATAAGGGAACCCTTCCTAAGTCATTTTAGGAAGCTGACATTTATTATTACCTGATTTATTATATATTTTTATTTATTTAAATATTTTAATGTTATATATTTAACATACGAAATGTTTTATATATTCTATGTAATATATTAACATAAGTATTTATTAAATACAGATTTCTAAATATGTAATTGCATATTATACCATAAAAATATTTTAAATTTTTGTTTACATACTTATATTTATTATTATACTGACACCAAACCAGAAGACAGCACTGAAACAAAACAAACTACAGAACAATATCTCTCAAAAAAAAAAAAAAAAAAAGAACAATATCTCTCATGAATACTTAATAAAATACTAGCAAATAGAATTCAGTAGTATTTATATTTATAAACATAAATACAATTATACATATGACCAAGTGGGCTTTATTTCAGGGATGAAAGGCTGGCTCAATGTTTCAAAATCAATGTCACTATTAATAGGCTAAGAAAGAAAAGTCAGATGACTCATCAATTGGTACAGAAAAGGCATTTCACAAGAGTCAACACTTGCTTGTAATAAAACTCCCCCCACTCCCCCAAAAAAATAGAGGGGAACTTCCTTAACTCGATAAAGAATATTTTAAAAATTGAACAGCTAAAAAAAAAATTAAAAAAATAAAAAATAACAAAATAAAAATTGAACAGCTAACCTTATACTTAAGATTCATGAAGGACTACTTTCTCCCTAAGACTGGGAACATAGTAAGGATGTCAGCTCTCACCACTATTATTTAATACCACATAGGAAGTTCCAGCCAGCACAATAAGACATGAAAAGGAAACAAAGGCACACAGATCACAAAGGAAGAAATAAAACTGTTCATATTGGCAGGTGATATATGACTGTATACAAAGAAAATTCAAGGAATCTCAAAAACAAAACAAAGTAAAAATCTCCTCCAAAGAATAAGTGAATTCATCAAGGTAAAGATCACAGAATACAAAAACCAACTGTATTTCTAATACTAGCAACAAATATATGGGCATCAAAATTAAAAATGTAATGCCACTCACAGTCACTCAAAAAATATACTTAGGTGTCAATCTAACAAAATATGAGAAGAACTTCTATGCTAATAAGTAAGTACACATTACTGATGGAAAAAAAACAAAGAAAACCTAAATAAAGGGAGAGATATATTGTACTCATGGATTAGAAGACTAGAAATAGTAAAGATGTCAATCCTCTGCAAACTGACAGACATTTATAAAGTTTCTCTTTTTTTTAAGATTTTATTTATTTATTCATGAGAGACACAGAGAGAGGGGCACAGACACAGACAGAGGGAGAAGCAGGTTCCATGCAAGGAGCCCGATGTGGGACTCAATCCTGGACTCCAGGATCATGCCCCAGGCCAAAGGCAGATGCTCAACCGCGAGCCACCCAGCTGTCTCTAAAGTTTCTATTACAATTCTGACAAGGCTTTTTGGTATAGACAAGCTTATTCTAAAGTTTATGGAAAGGCAAAGGAACTAGAATAGCTAAAACAGTTTTGAAAAAGAAGAATAAAGTAGAAGGAATCACTTTACCTGATTTAAAGACTTATGTAGCTACAGCAATCATGTCTGTATGATATTGACATGTAAAGACACATAGATCAATAGAACAAAGAACCCAGAAGACCTACACTAAGTCAACCAACAGATTTTAAAACTGCAAAAACAATTCAACACCAGAAAGTTAGCCTTCTCAACAAATGGTGCTGCAGCAATTGGACATGTATACGGGGAAAAAATGACATGGGACTCATATCTTATGCAAAGTTAACTCAATATACATCAGAGACTTAAAGGTAAAACATTATACTATAAAATTTTTGGAAAAATTAGGGGAAAATCTTTAAGATTTATGGAAAAGCAAAGCTTTCTTAGACTTGACTCTAAAAACAAGCCAGAAAAAGAAGAACTGATAAACTGGACTTCATCAAAATGGAAAATTTTTGCTTTGTAGAAAATTTTGGGGGCACCTGGGTGGCACCATCAGCTAGGCATTTACCTCGTGGTTTTGTCTTAGGTCATGATCTTGGGGTCATGAAATCAAGCCCCACATCAGGCTCCGTGGTTGGCACAGTCTGTTTGAGATTCTCTCTCCCTTTCCCACTCTATATGCTGCTCATGTGCTCGCTCTCAAATAAATAAATAAATCTTAAAAAAAGAAGAGAGAAAATTTTGTTAGGAGAATGAAAAGATAAGCTACAGAGTGGAAGGAAAGACTGAAAAAAATATATACATCCAGCAAAGAACTAGCATCTAGATTATATACATTTTAAAAAAACCCTCAAAACTCCACAGTGTAAACTGAAACAATCCAACTGGAAAATGGTCATGACGTGGAAAGACAGTCATTGAAAAACATAGGCAAATGGCAAATAAACATGTTTAACATCATTAGCCAATAATCAGGGAAATGCAAATTAAAACCATAATGAGAAATCACTATATACCTACCAGAATGGCTACAATAAAAAATAGTGACAACACCAAATGATGGCAAGGATGCTCAGAAATCATATCACTTACACACTGCTGGTAGAAATATACTTTTGGAAAATAGTTCAGCAGTTTCTTAAAAAAACTAAACATGCAACTACCATATGACTCAGCAATTGCACTCCTAGGCATTTATCCCAGAAAAATTTTTATGTTCACAAAAGCCTCTGTACACTAACATTTATAGTAGTTTTATTCACAGTAGCCCCAAACTGGAAACAACCCATATGCTCGCCAACAGGTGAACCAACTCTAGTATACTCATACCAAGGAATCCTACTGAGCAGAAAAAAGGAATGAACTGTCGGTATTTGAAGCAACTTGGAGGAATCTCCAGAGAAACAATCAAACTCAAAAGATTATGCAATGCATGATTCCATTTAAGAACACTTATTGGTGAAATGGCAAGATTATAGAAATGAAGAACAGATTAGTAGTTGCTTGGGTCTACGGAGGGGTGGGGGTAGAAAGGAAGAGTGTGTGCCTATAAAAGGGCAAGAGGAGAGATCTTTGTGGTGACAGAAATGTTCTGTTTTTGCAGCTGTGGCAACATCGATATTCTGGTAGCAGAGTTTTATGAGAGTTCTGCATGATGTTACCAGTAGGGAAAACAGGTACATAAGATCTATTTTTTCTTAAAACTGTATATGAATCTATAATTATCTCAAAATAAAAAGCTTTATAAAAATTTAAAAATAGGTGATAGTATCAAACAATGACTCCGTAGGTTTACTAGGCACAGTCCTACATTGGAAGATTACCAAAGCATGTGCTTCAAGAAGGAAGGAGGGCAGGTAAGAAGCTAAGCTGTCCAGTATGCTATTTTCTGTCTGGAGACATCTGTACTTGGCTAACACTGACAAAACCAAGCACCATAATGGCTGATGAACTATTCCTTATATGTGAGAAGAATCCAACTCTAGGAGTTTTAGTTGATACCCCTCATTTATGAGGGGATTCAGAGTTCACACACCTCCTTGTAGCTGAGTGCCAGGAGACGGGAGCCCCATGCATTCATCTTCAACCTAGGGGTCAAGAGGACAGCCTGATGTTCTGTCTTCAGAGAGGGAGCATTTGAGGTTTGCTGGCCTCATGCCCCCATCGCTGTGGGTATGGTAGCATGTGTGTTGATTCTACTGACTGACTTTGTTTTTTATAATCTGTGGGCTTTATTTTCTTTTTCTCTTTCCTTGCTTGAAGTTGAATGACATACATCAGATATAAAGCATATGTTTCATATGTCAAATGTACAGTGCTTAACAGCTATGAAAGGGTTTGGAAGCAGGTAAATAACCATATTACAGAGTAAGGCAAGAAAACTAGATTGTATAAGTGTATAAGAAGATAACCTAATGCAAACTAGTTAAATAATTATGTATACTTATATCAGATTTAGTGTGGTTTCATTATACAGGTATTTTGCATCCAATTTATGATGACTGCATTCACCTGATGAGGGTTTCCTCAGCATGAATTAAGCTTGAAGGTGGGGAAAGACCATATCCCAATACAAAATCTAAAATGAATATATGCTACTAATGTGCTTTTAATTTTTCATGAGAAATTTAAATGAGATAATAGGAAAAGTATCAAATAAATAGAAATCAGTTTCTACTTAAAAGTTAACCATTCAGGAACACAGGCAAAATACAGAGCAGGAACAAATGGACTCCAAGCTAAATGAAACAGCTAACACAGCCAAAAGATTAAGTCTACAGGAGAAACCTCATTCATTTGGAACTTACTGATTTGTCTTTACATTCATTTCAAGGAACGTCTAACTCCCCAGACCATAGCAGATGAGAAGCATGTACTTAGAACTGTAAGCTACGGGTACAATGACAATCAAATGCTGACAGCAAAGGCAACTACTGACCAGGAAACAAGCCAGAAAGGGACCTGAATAGCACAGTAAAGTTGTTCAGCAATTGATTATCAACGACGACCTTGAATCTTCCAGAAGATTAGGTCATAGTGAGTAGACAAGATGGCCTTTGCCATCCTAGTTTCTCCCATGAACAGTGGCCTGGCTTTTAAGATTTCCAAAGGTCAGATAGGAGGCAAAGGTGGGTGGCCTTGACTGCAGGATTCCTTCCATGTTTCATTTCCTTGCAGAAGAATGTGGTGTGAATTCATCCTCGCCTGATGTGACAGCAAAATCAGCCAGCTGAAGATTTAAGAAGCAGGATGCTACAGATAAAAAGTACTGACAATCCTTACAAGAAGCTTGGCTGTAATGGAAAGAAGTGGTGGAGTGTTCAGGGGAATTAGAGTGTAAGGCAAACAAAATGGAAGTTACCAGGAGCAAAAGAAAGGATGGTTGGTGGTTAAGTCTGAAAACTTGAGGGATGAGGTCCAAAGAGGAAGGCAGGGACTGGTCTTAGAAGAAGAGAGGCCTCTTTTCCTCCAACACCCTAAGAGAAGGATCAAGGCTGAGTGTGGAGGTAAGTAACTTCACAGGCTGGAGAAGGGAAGGGGAAGAGAGGTAGTTTCCTCAGCAGAGAGAGCATGTTCTTCTTTCCTCTCATGCTGGACATGAGAAAATGGGCTTGAACAGATTAGTGATGGCTTAAAACAGCAGATGGAGCGAAAGGGCAGGATGACCAGGATAAGAGAGAGGATAGCTAAGCACTACTGAGTGTCCCTTGAGGGCAGACCATAAATCCATAGCGAACTTAATGGAAAGAGCTCTGTCTGTACAGCAGCAGGCAAGACAGGTTGGGAAGCCAGGGATGGGAATTTGCAAAGCACATACAGCTGAAGGACGAAGAAGGAAGAGGTGGAAGGAAAGGCTGATGGTGTCCTCCTCTCTGGAGAGGGAGCAGCTCATCACCTGACAGAAGGTGGGGGGTGGTGCCCAGGAGGCTCCAGTTCTAGTGAAGACTGGGTGGGAGTGAGCAGAATGGGACATTTGACCAGCCAGGGAAGTAAGTACCTCGGGTAGGGGCAGAAGAGAAGTTGCCTAGAGATGAAGTTAGGAACCAGACACTAAGCTGCTGACTGGCTCCTCTGCATGGATACAGTAGTCACCCAGGAGCAGGGAGGAGCTGGAGCGGAGGGTAAGATCCTATGCCAGGTGAACGTGTAGAATAAGGAATAACCCCCAGATCAGCAAGTAACAGCAATGAGAAGGAGCTCACAGAGCTCAGAACATAAGACGGCAAACACTTCAAAGAAAAAAAAAATGTTCTGGTACACTGGTCAGAGAGGAATTAAGCTTCAAAGAGCTTGGTGACATGTTGGCCTAGGAGAGGGCCTAGGAGAGGGAGACGGTTTGGGCAGCGGAAGAACATGTGATCTGTGGAGGGCAGGTAAAATGAGGAAAGGCAGGTGGGAAAGACAATAAGGCCTAACTCTAGGACTCCATTGGCCTGCCCGAGCCTCGATGAAATGCCAGCAGAGAGGATCTGTGACATCTGTGGATTTCACATTTGCAGCACAGACTCTGATGACTGCTCAAGGTCTGGGACAGAATCTGTGATTTTGCTGAAGAGCTCACCTGGATCAAACCTACTATGGGTCAGGTGTGTGGACACAAGTAGTTAGCAGGTGAGTGAGTCTAGCTAGACACCCGCCCTCGAAACTGCAAGTTCTCAGTTGCTTTCTACATGATATAATCACATACAAAAAAGAAGTAATTCTCCTAAAGTGGAAAACTGTCCAAAAAAAGAAGTCAGTGGCCAGGGCAGTGCACACAAAGAGACCTAATAAAAACAATCACCCTTAAGTGTGCAACAAGTTTTGGATACTTCAAAGAGTAGGATGTCCCATTTGATTTTGATACAAGAGAATAAAATTATATTAAGAAGGACAAGTCGTTTGTGAAATGTTTCCGAGAACACTATAACTAGTGTAATTCAAAGAGAGAAGTTGAACGGTTGATTGTTTGAGAATACATATACAAAATACTGTCTTTCTGAACTGTCTGACTCTGAGCCAGACTTAAATACTACAGTATTTGAAATTTTAGAGATTACACAGATCTGTGAAAGCATCCCTTGTAAATGTTAAAGGTCTTCTGCATTAGTTTGGGAGGCATGAGCTTTGGTCCCTGCTACTCTCCCCCTTTATGCTGAGTTCAGAGAAAGATTTTGACTCATATTAAATGTCCCATAGACATGACTCCAAAACTGGAGACAGACTTTGGTTGTCTAGAACATGCGCTAGAGTAATGACATCCAGTGGGAATGTTTCTTCTGGGTCACCACTGACCCGAGGTTTTATGGAGGAGATTTCTGTATAAGACAGAGAAGCAGAGTTAAAAACCTGACTGCCCTTGAGAATGTGATGCAAGGCAAAGCTGATTCCAAATTCTGGCTCTCCATCTCCCAGTTTTGGGACTTGAGGCAGAGTACCAAACCTCTGTTTCCTCACCCAGAAGAGGGCCCCAGTGAGGATCCGAGACACTGGACACAAAGTACTCTGTGTACACTATTCTAACTTCACCCTTTATCTAGAGTAAGAGTTAGCATTCAGCCTTGGGACACCAATGAGGAAAAATTTCCCAGTATAATCATGGAAACAGAACAATAGGTTAATACCAGAAGAATCTTCAACCAGTACACACCCAACAAACTTCTTTAGTCATGCAATAGCTAGAAATAATACCGTTCTTGGGAAAATGTAATAGGGAAAATGAACTTTGTTATTATATAATACACACCAGAGGAAATACTCTAATTCATAATGCTTTTATAGTTGTAAACATTAAAGGATCTTATTTGCATAATAACAAAAGACACCTTAATATCAATATGGACTTTATTCTTATAAAGGTGTAGTATCCTATGTTATGTACATATTTATGACAAGTTACTCAAGGTGCTAATATATGAGAAGTGGAAAAATAGCAATGGGCACCAAATAGCCAAGTTCCATTTGCTCCCAAAGTATTACCATGGTCACAGTGACTCTGAAAAGGAATGTCAGGGACAGCCTCAGTGGCTCAGCGGTTTAGCGCCTGCCTTTGGCCCGGGGTGTGATCCTGGAGATCCAGGATCGAGTCCCATGTCAGGCTCCCAGCATGGAGCCTGCTTCTCCATCTGTCTGTGTCTCTGACTCTCTCTTTCTATCAAGAATAAATAAAATCTTAAAAAAAAAAAAGAAAAGGAATGTCAGTCTTCAAAACACCAAGTATTTTTAGCACATTCACCAAACAATAAGAACTAAAAACAAGTGTAAGTTACCGTGTTTGCAAAATGACAAGAGAAATTTCAATTTTTCTAAGAAGACAAGGGATTCTAATGTGTGTGCGTATGGCCGACATAGACAGACACCATGCTCTCTCTCCTACTGTGCTGCTTTCTCTCACTACTTCCTCACTGGAGAAGCAAAGGCCTTGAAGAACATTTAAGTCCATCATCTTCAGGAAGATCACTGCCTGGAACAAATGATTGAAACTGAATTGTAGCTTACATTTTTTGGAGACTGTAGTAGGCACTGTTGTAGTAAATATTCTGCCTAACAGCTACTCCCCAAGAAGCCAAAGTAACAGGTAGACATGACCCCAAAACTGGAGACAGACTTTGGTTATTTAAGCCAATTATGGTCATTCTGAGCCAGAGACTTGATCAGAAATACATACAAACTTAAGCTACACAGTGCGAAGTATTACCCTGGCCACATAATTGGTCCAGGGTCAGGCTCTTGACCCAACATGGCCCACCCAGATGGAGAGGAAGGACTTTGACTCCATAAATGCAGGGAAGAACTCCTTTTTTCCCCATGGATATTGTAAGAAAGCACACCCTGATTACAAAGAGTAGTCATTTTATGACTCTGAGGGGGATGAGACCAACAGTGCCAGCTGGAGGAGAGAGATGGGAAGCATTTAGGTCCTAGCTGACACAGCTGAGCTTCTGAATCGCCAACCCTGAAACCTCCTCATCTATAGTTATTTGGAAAAAAACTCTTTTCATATTACCTATAGCATTTTGAGTTGGGTTTTCTGCCACTTGCAGCCGGAAGCATTCTACCTGATAAAATGACCAAAGAACTAATCATCTATTAAACAGAAATTCTGTTAATTTTAAAAATTCATTTATTCTTAGTCACATAAAATCAATTTACAAAGAGGAGGTTGTTAAGTAAGAGGGACTTAGAACAACGGGAGTTCATTTAACCACTGTTTACTTGGTAACTATCAAATGCCAGACATTTGAATGTTTAGTGACCACAGATTCAAATCATCTGATACATCGGCCACCACAATAGGGTTACTTTGGCCCCTAAAAGCCCCCTGGCTACTGCGTAGGGTGCCAGTCTCCTCCCCCAAAGTGCTTGATGGATACACCTGCCTTCAAAGCTTATTTACTTCCATAGTTGACCAACTTCCACTTGATCACCATGTTCTCTCCTTAGGTACATTTAAGTGGGCAGCAGTCAGGCCCTTCAACTCCAGAAAGCAGTGAAAGTACCTCCACAAGTCTCTGCTCCCATGCACTGTGAACTGATTTAGGAATCGAAGTCTCAGAAGGAAAATCTATTTCCTAAAGGATGTATTGTGTGACCTCTTTAATTCAAGCAAATGTGATCTGTGGAAGAGGTTTTAATTAGAGCTGCAATTACACTACCCACAATGTAAAAATTGACTTCTACCATAAAGAAAACTATGCCTTAAAGTGGGGTTTTCTATTAACCTGGCCTTTCGTTTCATATTCTGTAACTTAGAAGAAAAACACCACCCTCAAATGGAATCAACAGTGCTTTCAGCAGTCCCTGAGGCTGTGTCCAGAAACCATTCACAGCACCAGGGACAGAATGTCACCCTAGCAGTCCACTGCTTTTAAAGAGCTTATGGTCTCATCTTGAAAGAAAAATGTTCTTTGTCATAACTGAGATCTGACCAAATTATAAAATAGATATGTAAAGTCCCTAGGTGTCTGGCTGGCTCAGTCAGTAAAGCATGTGACTCCTGATCTCAGGGTTGTGGGTTCAAGGCCCACACCGGGTGTAGAGAGTTAAAAATAAAACTTAAAATAAAATATGCAAAGTCCCCACAGGCAGGGCAAAGATGTAGTACTCATTTTATGAGGACTCCTATAATAATAATCAGAAGCTAATGAACAAGAAAAATGGTATTAAAACTAAGGGAGCACACTACATATAATATTTTAAATTATAACACAAGAGAGAAAAATACTTTGTTTTTAAGTTCCCAATTTTTTTCTGCATGATTAAAATTTCATATTTGAAAAATTACAAACCTCTACAATACATCCACTCATTCATAATTTATTAGCATTTTATGAATAGTGTACCCTAGCTCCATATCTAAATATTGTTAGCTGCTTTGAAGACTAAAATGCCAAAGACACAGCACATAAGAGAAACAGAAACAAAAGACTGATGTAACTAAGTGTTGCCATACAAGAGTTTACCATTCTGAGTAGCATAGGGCAGAGCCACAAAGCATTCTTTCTCCAGGTATCACAGCCATCATTATGGGATTCATTTCTGTTGGTCAAATCTCTTCAATATAAACTTATTTTGGTTTGGAAAGCTTTGAGGGGGATTACAAAGGAAGAAAATCTGTAGCTATACAGTGCTTATTTCATTTATGTGTTATAGTGCCATTCATTACACTTGTCTTACTTTATCCATACCTTACATGTCATTTTAGCTTTTAAATCATACAGCTACAGAGAAGCAAAAAAAATGTATTTTTCAAACATATAGAGCGTAGTCCTTTATCAAGATGAGACTGATAGAGAAGCAGGGACAGAGACAAGCATTACAGAACACAGAGGATTCAAAGGTTTTCCCTCAAACTAGTTTCACTGGCATGTATCCTAATGGGGTTTTCAGGAATGGGGGAAAAAAAAATCCATGACAGCAGTCTAACCAATCTCTAGGGGATGGTTTATGAGAAGAAATTCAAGAAATATCAGCTTTCTTCTTATTCCAAAGAAATATTCAGAGCAAAGAACATCAACACACTAGCTTGCTTATATACAGGTACAAGTGACCACTATAGTATTGAACCTTACAAAAGAATTCTATAATAGCTAGTTCATACAAAGGGCCCAAAGTGCAAGTTACTTTTCAAAAAACATTGGCGATATGGTCCTTAACAAAGGAGACCTTACCATTATTATTATTATTATAAGTAAAGTGCACATTTATGCTGACACATAATCATCTTTCAAGGAGCACAACCATTTACTTAAATCATTATGATATTCCTATGAAGCTGTGGCACATGTTACCAATAGTCTGGGTCCCCAAATAAATTTGACCAAGACCCCTTCCAACACACCCCTACCAGAAACCACCAAGTCCATCCTTGCCCAGTGAGTTCATGCCAACTATTGATGCTGCTTAAGCAGTTACATGGCTGCCATGCCACGAGTGGTAGCAACTAGCATCGCTGCTCAAGTCACTGTGATGAAGAACCTTGGGATGATGGTTTTTTTTTCCTTATAATCCACTAATCTGACCCCAACGTCATCTTCCCTTGTCTCTTCTAGGGTAAATGGTAGCTTGAACTATGTTAAGGGGTCAGTTTAAAAAGACAGAAACCAACTGGACTCAGGAGACAGGATGATGAAGAATTAAAACTGGACTAACTTTCTCCTTAGGCAAATGGATACATCAGACAAACAGAAGGTTGGGGAGTAGTAGGTAATCAGTTGGGTCTGGGACACATTGTGTTAGGATACCCCAGGCCATCCAAATGGAATAGTTAGGTACAGAGTTTAATATAAGATATTAAACCTGAGTGAATGTGACTGGAAATAAAGGTTTAGGAGTGAGACATTCATAGGTAAGGACTGAAATGCTTTATAGTTTAAATGACCATGAAAAATTATCACAAACTTTTACTTTTCTAAAGAACAATGTTTTCAAAAGTCTATGGTATTGGAGCCATTGTACAGTATAGGGCCCTGAACCAACAAACAGTACCTGTCTGGCCTGGGAGCTGATCAGGTGTGGAACCTCCATCCATTCCACATCTACTGTATCAGAACCCACACCTTCACACACCAGGGGGCTCAGAGGCCCATCAGTTCCAGACCCATTGGTGTAGTGTTCCCCAAACTCTGGTTCTTAAAATGTTCACCAATTTTCAGCAAATGAGAAAAAGAAAAATACAAACATTAAACATAATAAATGTATTCAATTTATAGAAATGTCCTTTATCCTGATGTTATATGCTTCCTTCATTAACCTTGTTTACATGCCCTGTCTTTTACTAAAATTTTTTTAAAGATTTTATTTGAGAGAGCACTACAAAAATTTTTTAAAAGATTTTATTTGAGAGAGAGAGCACACAGACAGAAAGCATACACACACACACACACACACACACACACACACACACACAGAAAGAAGCAAATTCCCTGATGAGGAGGGAGCCCAATGTGGGGCTTGATCCCAGGACCCTGGGATCATGACCCAGGCCAAAAGCAGACGCTTAACCAACTGAGCCACCCAGATGCCCCTCTTTCAAGAAATTAACAAGGTAACGGTTATCTTGGTGATTTCTCTAACAGTAAGTTATTTTATACTTTATTGGTACCACATAACTTTAGAGATGTTATTTCCTTTGCCTGAAATAACCTCCTAACTCTACCTCTCCTAATAAGCCCCAATTTCTCTATGAATCGTATTCTAACTACCAAAGCCTATGTATTAGTTTTTTGGGGCTGCCGTAACAAAATACCACAGACTGGATGGTTTAAAACTAGAGAAATTTATTGTCTAACAGTTCTAGAGGCTAAAAGTCCAAAATCAGAGGTCAGTAGGGCCATGCTTTCCCAGAGGCTCCAGGAAAGGATCCTTCCTTGCCTCTTTCTAGCTTCTGGTGGTTGCCGGAGATTCTTGGTGATTCTTGGCTTGTAGATACATCACTCCAATCTCAGCCTGCATCTTTGTATCCCATTCTCTCTGCATTATCTATGCAGATTTCTCTCATTTTATAAGAATATCAGTCACTGGATTAGGGCTTACCCTTATCCAATAGGACCTGTCTTGACCTGATTACATTACGTCTATTTCCAAATAAGGTCACATTCACAGGTCCTTGGGGTTAGGACCTAAATATGCCTTTTGGGAGATACAATTCAACCAACAACAGTCTATAATGATATATTTTTAAAAGAAGATATCTTGATAATTCTCCAAATTAGGTGGTAAATATTTTAATACTGTGCTTTCAAAGTAAGGCACAAGGGCAGCCCGGGTGGCTCAGCGGTTTAGCGCCGCCTTCAGCCCGGGGCATGGTCCTGGAGACCTGGGATCGAGTCCCATGTCAGGCTCCCTGCATGGAGCCTGCTTCTCCCTCTGCCTGTGTCTCTGCCTCTCTCTCTCTCTCTCATGAATAAATAAAATCTTAAAAAAACAAAAACAAAGTAAGGCACAAAATAAAAATAGTAAGACTATATTGTAATAAAAATCAGCATAAGACTAAGAATTTGTAATGTTTCTGTTTCACAAACTGTATTTACTATAGAAACCATGAACTCCAAAGTGTAGAGATTTATCTTAGATGTTTCCTCAGTGGTAGACTGCTTTACTCCTTATTATTTTTTTTCTGGCATTTCAGGCACCACTTACTTTTTAGCTCCTTTCTGATCATTACTGCTTGGTACTACCTATTCAGTTTGTTAATTCTGTCTCACAAGTCTTGGTGTTAGGCATTACTTACAGCCGATTTCTGACTTCCCAAGTCTTGGATGGTTGGAGTTCCTCAGGAAGTTATAAGCCATACTAACTGGTCAAGGCTTTAAGAATGCTGTAAATCTAACAATATTTAGGAAACACTGTTTCAGTTTAGAGATATTAAAATCCAGGGTTTCAATCTGAAACCTGTTTAAAATTTCAACTTTGTATTACAATGTTATATACAGTATTCAATATTATATACAGTATGTGGTATATTACATGCACAGTATATATTATATACAGTATGTGGTATTGGTTTCAGGGCAGCAAAATGTTAAAAACTACTCAGTCTATGGAAGGTGAAACATTGCCTTAATATGCTAAAAAGCAGGTAGATGTAGCTAATTAGTGGTACTCTGTGTAAGCACTGGCTCTTTATTTTTCATCCTATCCCTGTCAAGCTACACAGAGACTTCTTTTCTGGAGGAGAAAAATGAGCGTAGAGCATGAAGGAGTTTAAAGGTTAGGCACACATTCCTTTACTAGCTATCAAAGAGGCAAATGTCTGGAAGCCGGAACCTGATTGTTTTACTTTTGGGGAACAATGCTATGCAAATACAGTCAATGATAAATGAAGGTGACAGTTTAGGACTTTTGGTTGATTCTTGTTTTAGGTTCACAATTTCAACTGCTACTTTTGCTGTTTCAAAAACGAATTTTCTATTCCATTAGTTTTCTCTAATTGCCTCTACTAGAGAAAAGATGAAATTGTGAGTAAAAACAGCAAAAACATATTTGGGAAGTATCATGACATTAGAATACTATTGGTGAAAGCCTTTTGATCATTTAATCAGTTAATCTGTGATGCTCAAAAGTTCAATTAACTGTGTCTAAAGTGAAGCAGAGATATGCAGTATTTTATCAAGGCTATTTCATACTAGACAAATGAAAACTCAAGTCCTTCCTTACTAACTCATTATCCCCATTTGGTTTTATTTTGACTTTTCACCCCTATCTAATGCTACTTATCCAGGTTCAAGAAATAAAGTGTACGGGGTAAGGAGCACTTGAAAATAAAGAAAAGCAAAAGTACAGCCAAAAAATTGCTAGAGAAATGTATTTTCTTCACAAAATCTCCGTGGTTATCTAAAGGGAGAAGCAGACCACGTGGATGCACAGGACCATTTGCAGCTCTGACAACACTTAAAGCACCATGGACTTCCTGGAGGATTTCCCAAGCCTTCTAGGAATAGATGTATTGCCCCAAGTAGCCCCAAGAATGGGGCAAACACAAGTCATAGGAGGGGCTGAAGGTGAAGCAAATGTGCTGTGACCTCATACCTCTGAGGAGAAAGGTGGAAACCTGCCAAAGGCCCTCTCCACCACACCCTCACCCCTGCTCCACTGTTTAGGCTCCCCTTGTTGGAACTCCACCTCTCTCCCATCCAGGCCTGGGCATCTGCTGTTCTGCTATGCTGACCAGCTACTAACTACCTCCTGGGTTCCCCAGTCTGAGCCAGGTTTCCTTCCAACATACTTTCCTAGAGCACACTCCTTCAGAACTCCGGCCTGGAGCTTTAACTACTCATTCTGTAGTACCACGATGGCATTAGCTCTGTATCCTCCACTAGACTGCATGCTCCATGAGACCAGAACCACGCCTGTTGTGTCGCCTGCAGCACTGACAGCGCCTCCCAGCACCCTGCCTGCTCCATCAGGCCCTTCCACCTATGTTGCCAGAGCAGCAGGCCAGCACAAGTGATCTAAGTTCAGGTACATACTTTTGAACTTGAACCTCTCCCTGGGATTGTAAAACTCCCAATCTAAGGGTTAATCTGAGAATGCACACATCTGAACAAGTGATTAGTGACTGGTAAACATCTCAAGCCTGGCAAAGTAGACATGTACGATATTATTTATTTTTTTACCTCGGAGGGCTAAAACACCACAAACCCAAAAACAGTCTATGAATTGGAAAGGCTTTCGATTACTCGAAAAATTATCTGTGGAGACCCCTCTAGGGGTGGGTGCTTCAGGGGAAGCAAAGATTAAACAGAGCTCTGCTTCCAGGGTGTTTATGGTTTTAAAAAGGCACATTTATAAATAGCCATAATGCAACCCAGAAAGGACTAAAAGCCCGAGAGATTGAGAAACAGAATTAAAGGAGGCAAGAGGTCTCCGCAGGAAGACATGGATTAGTCTATTGATTACTTCTCATTGTAATCCCAGGGCAAAGAAAGGAATTCCAAACCAGGAAAGGTCAAGCTGGAATATTCGAGGAACACACAGGAATGCAGGCGTCGCCCTAAGTCCTTCCCATCCCTCGTTGGGGACAACATCGCAGAGCAAAGTCCTGAACTGGCTTCCCAAACCCTGAGCTAATGAAACTGGACCAGGAAAGGGAAAACCCTCCTGGTGTGAGCGCGGGGAAAAACAGGAGAAAACTTGAAAAAGCAGCTCACGTAAGTGGGCTCCACACCGCCCGGCCGGCGCCCCCGGCCCCCGCCGCGCCCCCGGCCCCGCGCCCCCGCGCCCCCCGCGCCCCCGCGTCCCCCGCGCCCCGCCGGCCTCGTACCGTAGGTTTCGGACATGGCCGTCTGCGACATCTTGGGAGCGGCACCGCCTCTCGCCGGGTCACCGGCTGCAGCTCCGGCCCCGCGGGCGGGAGGGGAGGGCCGGGGTCGTCCTCGGCGCCTCGGCGGGATTGGCTCGGGGCGGGGGACCGGAGCAGGGAGGGGCCCGCCGTCCCCACGGCAACCGCCCGCCACCCCGCGGCTGCGGCCCTGCCGGACTGCCGGCTCCGCGCAGGCGCACGGCCTCCGCCCCCGCCCCCGCCCCCGCCCCCGCCCCCCGCCGGGCCGGGCGCCGACCGCGAGGAGGAGGAGGAGGAGGAGGAGGAGGAGGAGAGGGGGTGAGGCCCGGCCCCCGCCAGGGTAGCGCGTGCGCGCGCAGCTCGCGGCGGGTCCTCGGATCCCGAAGGCCTGGCGGGGGCGGGGGCGGGGGCGGGGGCCTCGGGGCGCGGGGCTGGATGCGGGCGCGGCTGGAGGGGCGCCGCTGGCCAAAGTCGAGTGGCAGAGGAGGGCCCTGCGGTCGGCAGGCGTGGGGTGACGGAGCGTAGGGGACGCCGAGATCCAGCTCCTGGGCAGGGGCGGCAGAGCGCCTGCGGTGGGAAGACGGCCCCGCCCGGGTGGCTCTCCGCAGCCGGCCTCGTCGTCGTCCGTAGCAGTTCGAAGGCCGGAAGAGACTTCTAAGCTGTCCTGATCGCCCGGGCAGGAGGTTAATGTATGACCCGGAGGCTGTAGCCCCAGCTGTCCTGCTAGAGACCAGCCCTGTGGGCCAGGAGCCTGGCTTGCCTGCGGTGGAAACTGAGCTTTCGCCCGCACCTCCCGGGCCTCTCCTGTAGGGCTAGGCTGGTGTCTGCGGAAAACCGTCCGCAGCTTAAGGAGCGCTTGTGGAACACCCTAGGGTGGCCCCTCTGCCTCCCACTGTAGGGGAGTCTGGCTTGGGGGCACGAAGCATCTCTTGGTTCTCAACTAACGTTAGGAGTTTTGATTTAAGGGGCAAAACTGAATTCAGAATCCCCTTCTGCTGGACATGCAGAGATAAACATATATTACGAAGAGAATTTTGCTTGGGAGTTTGCTCTATCTAAGCATGATCAGGGCCACATCATAAGACCCAACTTCATTCAAAAGATATAGTAGAATACTAAAAATATGCCTTGGCTAAGCTCCTAAGTAACTTGGACTATGGGAAATGCTAGTAAATACATTTTTTTTTCAAGTCCATTTGGCTCCATCCTCCATATAAATTGGCATCAGATTTCACTGAGGCCTTTCCCCTCTTCCCCAATGGCCATTTGGCTCTACATTTTGTTCTTCTTTCTGATCCTAATAGCAAATAAACACATCCTGGCTTCTAAATCACAGAGAAGGTCCCATGCTGAAATATTGTGAAAATGATAATTTCCTAGAATTATTTTGTATATATTTCTTGTTCAATGGCTGAGATACTTTGTTGCTGTCTTATTTGGTTTTCTGCCTGTTAGTTTTGATTTACCCTACTGAGTATAGCAGGCTAACCTGATGGAAGCTATTTCAGAAGAAAGACAGGGATGCCATTCTTTAGATCTAAGTTTTCTTCCTGCCAGAACCTTCTGTGGGTAAGAAAGGAATCACTGGATTACAGTGATTGCTTGGGTTATTGACTGAAACCGGACCTCAAGATCTCTGAAATCTGGACAGAGTGATAGAAATAAAAATTAAGCTGCTATTTCAAAGTTGAGAACAGTTTTCTATTCTGTGGACCATGAAGAGACTTAGACCTTTGAGGAAAACTATTTGTTTTGGAAAAATTACCCAAAGAAGTCATTTCATTTGCAAATAAAAGCCAGATATCGCCAACTGAAAAGGAAATACTCAAGCTGAGATTTGAAGGAACTGTTTTTTGAATAATAATGTGAAAGGTCCTTCGCATCCTAGTAACTTTGCATCTTTGAGAGAAAATAAATTTCTTCTAAAAACCCTCAGAGACCACTTTCATTCTGAGGTGCTGTTGATTGTGTGAAAAGAAAGCTTACTGCAAAATTAGTGTTTTCTCCAGTTATTTTCTCCTTTCTTTTTAGAGGAGGTTTGTGATAGAGTAAAAGTAGATTTCCAAAAGCCTAAGCACATTGAAGATTTGTCTACAGGAAATGAAGGGAGAAAGCTTTCTTCCAAAATAGATCTACTCTTCCTATCCACTCTTCCTCAGGACAGTGGGTCCTGCAAGTAGCTGGTACTCTCTCTCCTCCCTGGCAGTGCTTCACATTTAATGACTGATTAGGAACTTCAGGGGGCTGCCAGCCTCACAACAATTTCTGTTCCCCAGGACTGGTAGAGAGGACCACATGGGTTGGGACAGTGGTCTCTCTGTAGAGACAGTGGGCATATGACAATGACTGAAGAGCCTTTCAGACGCCTATGCATAGGGTTGGACCCAGAAAGGTGATCCAGTCCCTTGGAAGGGAGTTCTAAAAAGGCCTAGAAAGAGAAAGCAGTGGCACTGGGAATGAAAAGACATGGCATCCTTGGCAGAGCTAAACTTGGTAGAGAGCACAACAGTCTGTGAGGCATGGTGACTTTACTTGGTGGCTAGAGTTGAAGAACCTAAGCCAATTTGTGTCTGAGTCCTTGAGGACTCAGAAATATCTAGGTGTTACTTTGAGAAGGAGCCAAGTTCTACCCAGGTAGGTAGAGGCTTGAAAAGGTGACCTTGTTAAATACCTGTGACACACAACTCTTCAGGTTGGAAGAGACCTCAGAGGCCAGTGGACCAGTCTGCCTTCTAAGGCCATCCAAAACTACACCTCTGTAATCGGACACGTCTGCTAGGGAACGTTTAGTCAGGATGGGCTAAGTTATCTGCAGTGAAAAAGATCTCCCAACATGCCTGTAACTAACACAGTGAAGTTCATCTCTCACTCAGACCCACCTGCCCCACTCATGCTGGCTCCATTGTGAGCACTCAGCACCCAGGTTGACCCAAGTCTCCTAGGCACACGCACTCCCACCGTCACTTGGACAGGAAAAGGAACCAGCGCTAATTGTGCATTAGCTCATGATGATCCCATCAGGAGTGAGTAGAATCACTTCCATCTATATTTTACAGGCCAAAGCAACTGATGTGCCCAGACCCGTTTTCAAAGAGAACAGAGTGCAATCTTGTTATGTCCCAGAAGGAAAAGAGGAGAGGATATATTTGGAAAGATGTGGTGACTACTACAGAGCTTTGTACCTGCCCAGGCAGCTCATTCTGCTTTGATTTTAAACAGCTTCATTGAAGTGTAATTGCCATAGTTGCACATATCTCAAGTATTCACATGTTAATTTATGCTGTAGATGTATACCTGTGCTTGCTGCTACTGGGATGTCACTACTTTTGGCCTTTTCAGTGGACAGAGACATTTTCTATCGATTCTGTTTTTATCTTCTCTGTTGCCGATTAGGAATACCTTCTTGTAAGGTTATTTTTGTGGTTGTTTTAGCATTTATGGTATAGGTTTTTAACTTGTCACATGGTGCACCTACATGTGCTGTGCCTTTGTGTAAAGTATAAGAACCTCACAACACATTTACCTCCATCCTCCCCATTAACCATGCTGTGGAAGTCCTACTTCTACATTCGTTGTATACCTCACATACTATGCGGTTATTTTTGCTTTAAGCAGCCAATTCTCTTTTTAAAAATTGTGGTAAAATATGCATAACATGAAATTTACCATCTCAACCATCTTCACGTGTGCAGTTCAGTGGCATCAAGCACACTCACATTGTTGTGCAACCATGCACCTCCAGAACTCTTTTCATCTTGCAAAAATGAAACTGTCTCCCTTAAATACCAAATCTTTGTTCCCCCTTCTCCCAGGTCCTGCAACCACCACCCTATTTGCTCTCCCTATGATTTCGATACTCTGGGTACCTCAATATGAATGGAATCATACAGTATCTGTTCTTTAGTGACTGGCTTATTTCCCTTAGCATTATGTCCTTAGGGTTCATCCATGTTGTAGCATGTGTCAGGATAGCCTTCCTTTTCAAAGATGAATAATATTCCCCTGTACATATATATAACATATATATATATTCCTTTGTACACAGTGGATTTTGTTTTTCTAGTCTCTGCCTTTTTTTTTTTAAGATTTTATTTATTTATTTATTTATCCATTAAACTCCCTTGGCCTGTGAATTTAGTTTTCATCAGATTTTTTTTCAGCCACTATTTCTTCAAATATATTTTCTGCCCCTCCCCCTCTTCTCCTCTGGTGATTCCATCACACATGTATCAGGCAACTTGAATTTACCCCATAGCTAACTGATGCTCTGTTCAATATTTTTTTTCTTCCTGTGTGTCATTTTAGATAATTTCTATTGCTATGTCTTTATTTTTTATTTTTTAAAAATTTTTATTTATTCATGAGAGACACAGAAAGAGAGGCAGAGACATAGGCAGAGGGAGAAGCAGACTCCCTTAGGGGAGCCCAATGTAGGACTGGATCTCAGGACTCCGGGATCACAACCTGAGCCAAAGGCAGACACTCAACCACAGCCACCCAGGCATCCCTATTGCCATGTCCTTAAATTGACTAATCATTTCTAAAATATTTAATCTGTTAATCCTATCCATTATATTTTCCCTTTCAGACATTGCAACTTCCTATCTAGAAGTTCAATTTGTATATATGTATATCACATTCAGAACTATTTTCATTCTCTCCCTTAGCTTCTTGAACATATAGAATATGTTGTAATAATGATTTTAATGTCATTTTCTTTTTTTTTTTTTCATTTTTTACTAATTTTGTCATCTGAGGAATTTCTGAGACCATTTCCATTGATTGGCTTTTCTCCTTGTTGTGAGTGATATTTTCCTATTTTACAATGCAAGGTAATTTTTGATGCCAGACATTGAGAAGTTGACTTTGTTTAAGTGTATATATAATATATAAGGATTAGGGATTCTTCTGGACCTTGTGTGTGTGCTGAGGACTGATGTAAAAATTAGAGGGGATTCTTTACCAAGCCCTGGGTACTTTCCACACGCTCCTACACTGACCAGCAGGTGAGGGCTTGAAGGGAACCCTTTGTGAATCTCTGGCCACTCTCTCTGTGCACAGCATCCATCTCTCCTTTTGGGTCCTGAGGACTCTAGCTACCTCTCAGCCTCCCTGCCTCCCTGCTCTGTTCCTTGGTCTCTCCAGCTCAGGGAGTGCTACCTCCTCCTCCTGTCAGCAACCCCAGAGCTCAGTCTGTGGATCTCTTGTCCACATTCAGTTACTCCTTAGTGGATCTCATCCAGTTGTGAGGCTTTAAATACCATCTAAAGCTAATGCTTCCTAAAGCTCTCTCTTGCCTAGTCTTCTGCATACAGTTGTTTATTTCATATCTTCATTTGAACACCTGTTAGGCTTCTTAATACTAAGAATAAAAAGCAAACATCCAAATTCCTCAACTGAACCTGTGTCGTCTGCAATCTTTCCTATCTCAGTGAGTGGCAGTTTGTGCAGACAAAATCTTGGAGTCCTCCTTGACTCCTCACTGCCACTCATGCCTACATTTGGTCCATCAGCAAGTTCTCTGCCTTTAAACATCCAGAACACAGCTACTTCATCCCTGTGCTATTCCCTTTTGGTCCAAGCCTGCCTCACTTCTCTCTGCATGAAGATCCTAATTGGCCTTCCTGCTCCTGTCCTTGTCTCCTGGTAGTCTATTCTCAACACAGCTGCCAGTGATCCTATTAAATGTAAGTAAACAAAAACAAACCTTAAAAGAACAATACCCCTTTAGAGCAGCCAGTACTGGGGGCAAGTAGGTGGGTGGAGAGAGGAGGGGAGAGGAATATAAGTTCCATCATGCTGCTCTGCTCAAAACCCTTCATCTCATTTACTTACCCTGGATAGTCTATGGTCTGACTCCCCTCTGACTTCTCTCCTTCCACCTTCCCCCTTATTCTCTTGGCTCTGACAACATAGGCCTTCTTGTGTTTTGAACATATCAAGAAGATTTCAGCCTCAGGGCCTTTGCATGTGCTCTTTCCTCAGCCTGGAATGCTCTTGTCTCAGATGTCTATATGACTTGTGCCCTCATAGCCTTTGTGCTTTCTGCTTATATGGCATTTCATCAGTGAGGCCTTCCTTTCAGATATAAAATAGTGATTACCCCCACCCAGCATTTCATACACTCTCTACTTTGGGTGCCCCCTTATAGCATTTACCACCACCTAACACACATATCATTTATTACCATAGTATCCACCGCCCCCCCGCAAGATGGTAAGGTTTATAAGAGAGGGATTGTATCTGTCTTATGTCTCTGCTCTATCCTCATTCCTAACATAGTATTTGGCATACCAAACCCTCAATAATTAAATAGTTGTTGAATGACCAGATGAATGAAATAAAACTCAGCAGCTCTCTATTTAATACGGATTTAATTTAGTGTAATCAACTTAATTTTAAACTTGTTGATTTATGGGAAATTTAAGTTGATCTTTTAAATTCCACCATGTAATTGTGGAAAGGCTGTAATAAAACCATTTGAAAGTATCATCTAATATTAGTGTGATTTATTGAGTACTTAATAGATACTAGGTATAGTGCTAAGTGCTTTACATGTAATATTGTAAAACCTAGTCCTTACCACAGACCCATGAGGTAGGTATTATCCCATTTTATAGATGAGGAAACAAAGGTCCAGGTGTATTACATATTTTGCCCCAGTTCTCAGGGCTACTGTGTATCAACATTGGGATTTTTCTCTAAAACCACACTAAACTAGGCCCTTCTCCTTTTCATCTATAATGTGTAACAGGAAAAATATGCAGTATGAAAACTTACAAAACAAGTGTGACTTCATAAGGCATCAGACTGTTCAATGTAAGGGAACATAAGGACAAAGTGCCCTGGGGGCCATGCCCTGTTATGGGTGCTATATGTAAGTTCCCTTGACTCTCACTGACAAGTGGCTTTCCTCACCCTCCTTTTACAGGTGAGGATGGCTCCAAACCAGGGGTCTGTACTGTTCTATGATGCTAAGTATGGAAATGGGAGTGGGAAGATGTTTCCAGGAGCAAAACTTCCCTGAGCACCTTTGTAAATTAAGCTGAAGCTCAAGCTACTAGCTCTAAGCTGAACATAACCCTGAAGGTAACATCCAATTCACTAATACTAAACTTAAGTCTTTCAATCTATTTCTAAAGACAGTCTTCTGTTTATTCAAGAATATGCTACGAATGTCCCACGGAACAGTATGCACTCTGAGGCTAGAGTTGTAGACACATTTCTTAGTTCAGTGATGTGATAATTCTTCATCTTCATTCTTTAATTTGAAAGTTACCAGCAAATCTTATTCCTTCTAATGGGAATGCTTCTCTGCATTATTTCTCCATTTAACAACATTTATACTCAGGGATTTTTTTTCATGAGTCCTTTTAATTTTTGTTCTGCCTTCAGTAGCAAGGATTTTCTGGTTCCTCTTTTAATCATGTTTCAGAAATCAGATTAACTATCTGACTGAAAATACTCGAATACATGTGTTCTCTTTCCACTTTCTGGTAAAAGTAAGTAGTGTTTTAAATCAAATGGCCTATTTTCAGTCTGGTTTCTGGTTAAGAAGATTGCAAAATGAATTTTTTTGGTCTTTGTTTTTGGATTTTCCTCCTATCACCAAATATATTTAGCTGGAATTTTCTGTTAGGGGATGATTTTTTAAATCAGTTTTATTGAGGTATAGTTTATATATAAAATTCAACCATTTTATTTTTTTTTTTAATTTTTTTTTAATTTTTTTTTAAAACTTTTATTTATTTATGATAGGCACACAGTGAGAGAGAGAGAGAGACAGAGACACAGGCAGAGGGAGAAGCAGGCTCCATGCACCGGGAGCCCGACGTGGGATTCGATCCCAGGTCTCCAGGACCGCGCCCTGGGCCAAAGGCAGGCGCCAAACCGCTGCGCCACCCAGGGATCCCAAATTCAACCATTTTAAAGTGTGTAATTTCATACTAATTTTTGACAAATTTTACAGTTGAGCAACAAACTACAACACAATCATGTTATAGAACCTGTAGATTACCCCCAAACTTCTTTTATACCCTTTTGAAATGCCCTCTGGACTGACTTTTTGTTTTTTTTTAAAGATTTGTTTATTTTTTAAAGAGAGAGAAAGCATGAGCAGAGGGAGGAGTAGAGAGAGACAGGGAATCCTCAAGAAGATTCCCCACTAACTGTGGAACCTGAAACACCCCCGACTCCAGGATCCTGAGATCGTGACCTGAGTCAGAACCAAGAGTCAGAGGCTTAGCCAACTGAGCTCCCCCCCACCAGGTGCCCCACTCTGGGCTGACTTTTAAGAACCTTTATGGAGGATTACTGGTGTCACATGAGAAAATATAGCATGTCCTATGAGGTTGGCTGGGAATTTTCCCACTACAAAGAACAGCCACCCTTTCCTCCATCTACAGACATCTGTCAGCCTTCCCTTCTCCCTATTTTAATCTCTCATGTTTGTGTTAGCCACCAGCTCTTTTTCTGGGCCCAAACAGTAGTCAATACTACAATTCCAGGGCAGCCCCGGTGGCACAGCGGTTTAGCGCCGCCTGCAGCCGAGGGTGTGATCCTGGAGACTCAGGATCGAGTCCCACGTCGGGCTCCCCATGTGGAGCCTGCTTCTCTCTCTGCCTGTGTCGCTCATGAATAAATAAAGAAAATATTAAAAAAAGAAATGTCTTTGAAAAGTGACTCACCTTTAAAAAAATACTACAATTCCATAGTCAATATTACCATTTCCATCAATCAGTTGGGTGGAATGTGCTTCTTAATGGAAGACTAATGAGACCTCAGAAGAGACACTTCTTGGGTTTATGGGTGCTCCATATGACTTTACAGTGGTGAGACTTTTAAGTCCGAAGGAACTTCCCTTCCTTCCCATAAAGTGGTATAGACTTGGCCAGTAGGCATGTAGTAAAACACTGTGTAGTGTTTGTACCTTGCTACCTTTATTCATTTGCTAGGGCTACTGTAACAAATACCATGGACTGCATGGCTCAAACAACAGGAATGTGTGGCCTCCCAGTCCTGCAGGCTAGAAGTCCAGTGTGGAGGTGAAGGCAGGGTTTGGTTCCTTTCCTTGGGCTGCGAAGGAGCATCTGTTCCGGGCCTCCCTCCTAGCTTCTACTAGAAGCTGGTTTGCTGCTTTGCTGGCCATCTCTGGCCTTCCAACAAGCATCACCCTGACCTGCTTTCATCTGCTTTCTTTTTTTTTTTTTTTTTTTTAAATTTTTATTTATTTATGATAGTTACAGAGAGAGAGAGAGAGAGAGAGAGAGAGAGGCAGAGACACAGGCAGAGACACAGGCAGAGGGAGAAGCAGGCTCCATGCACCGGGAGCCCGACGTGGGACTCGATCCCGGGTCTCCAGGATCGCGCCCTGGGCCAAAGGCAGGCGCCAAACCGCTGCGCCACCCAGGGATCCCCTCATCTGCTTTCATCTCCAGATGGCATGCTCCCTGTGTGTGAGCCTGTGTTCAAATTTCCCCGTTTTAGAAGGACACCAGTAATATTGGTTAAGGCCCAGCCCAATGACTTCTTAATTAATTACACCTGCAACTACCGTGTTTCCAAATGAGGTAATTTTCTGAGGTCCTTGGGGTTTAGGACTTCAATGTATGAATTTTGAGAGGGAAACACAATTCAACCCTTAACACTTTTCATCATCCAAATGTCCCACAAAAATCATAAATGCAGTACAGCAATTATGCCTCACATTGGTATAGACCCTGATGTCTTCTCAGAAATGAAATGCAGACTCCTGCAGGTTTTTTTTTAATCCAATTAGCCAACATATAGTATATCATTAGTTTCAGATGACTCCCGCAGAGTCTTAAACTGTAGAGCATATGTGAACACCTGGGGACCTGTGAGAAACACAGATTTCTAGATCTCATCTCTGGAGGGTCTGATGAATGAGTCTGGACCAGAGCCCAGGAATCCATCTTGTTTAACAAGCACCGTGAGTGTTTCTAATGCAGCAGGTCCTCACATTGGAAGAAGTCCTGATGTGGGCTGGAAAGGGCTGTATTGCTGAAGGATCCTGGCTCCAGCTGCTTGTGGAAAATGCAATGGAGAGACGCAGAACATGAGTTGAATATTAAACGTGGTGAGTGGCAGGATCTTTACGTCTGAGTAGTGAAGACATATGCTCAGAGATCCTTCTCTGACACCTAATCCACTTAGAAATATGAATGGGGATCCCTGGGTGGCGCAGCGGTTTGGCGCCTGCCTTTGGCCCAGGGCGCGATCCTGGAGACCCGGGATCGAATCCCACATCAGGCTCCCGGTGCATGGAGTCTGCCTGTGTCTCTGCCTCTCTCTCTCTCTCTCTCTCTGTGACTATCATAAATAAAGAAAGAAAGAAAGAAAGAAAGAGAAAGAAAGAAATATGAATGGGTTAGAGATACACGATGGGCTAAATTTTAAGCTATATATCTGAATCAGTCCTTCCTGTTCAGGGGTCATCCGTCATTCCTCCAGTCAGCCAGAGCTTTCTATATCAGGGAAGCAGCCAACATTCAGCAAGAGCTGCCTTCAAAAGCTGGTGGGGTAGGGGGGCTTTGCAATGTGCCCTCCCCTTCCCTGGATCTCACCATCTCTCTTGCCTTTTCTTACCTTTCTTAAGGAAGATCTTGGCTCAAGGACTTTCCCTCAATCTTCTTGAGATGGTTGATTTCCTTATTAAAGCACAATCTGTTTGGTTTCTTTCTCTTCCTCTGCCTATTGCCATAATTTAGCAATAATAGTTTTGTATTCACTGAGCAATTTGCCTCTGACACTAGAATGTAAACGCTAAGGGCAGAGACTTGACCTTCATTGTTCTCAGTCTTTTTCAGACACTAGCACCTGCCCTAGAGCCAGGCACATTTCAGATACCTCAAAATGTTTGTGGAATTAATTGAATGACTGAATGGTGAATGCTGGTACCACCTGTGAGCAGTAAAGATGACCATAGAGACCATCTGGAGCATTTAAACCATTTCAGCTGAGTCCACATTAAGGCTGTGTGAAGGCTAAGTGCCAGAATACCAAGGAACAGGTGAGTCACTTGGGGTAGGGTTCAGGGATTGTTTTTACTGAGACTCTTTCTATGGATTTTCCTCCTGGCTTCCTTTTTCACTCAGCTTAAACATTTTCACATTGCATTTGAGGAAAGCGGAGGCTTTCCTTACTATTGAGCTTAAGTGAATGGAAATTTTGTTTGTGGGAGAAGTAGTCTTGGAACTTGAGGGGCTCTTTGGGAACCAATGTGCAACGGGTTTTTGGAGCAAGCTTGTTAGACCATGTGTCTGAATGGAAGAAGGGGTGGAGAGATGGGGCCAACAAGGAAGTGGCAGCCTAATGCAGGCTCTTCCTGGGCAGCTTTGCCTAGAGTTGAAAATTACCTCAGAGAGAAAGAAGTTGATCCAGCTCATGGCCATCATACCCTTCAACTTATTTATTGATGCATGATTTCACTTGAATCTTGGGTCCAGTGGGAGATCCTGGCCCCTCTAATTGAGCTCTTTTGGAATCCCCAGAGGGTGCCCTGTGCTAAGGACTGTGAGGAGCTACTTCTCTCTTCCTCAAGAATCTACCATCGCAGCTCAGACTCTATGGCTCACCAATAGGAACAATGAGGTTTAAAGCTACTTAGAAATCATCGTTGGAAAAATCAGGAAATCCTTGAATCTGTCTGGGCTATCAAATTTGAAGATCTTAATTTAAGAAATAAAGTGAAGAAACAAATTCAGTAAGGAATTTAACAGGACCACGGGTATTTTTGTCACTTTCCTGGTCAAGTGGTGCCCCCTTGTGTGTACTTTGATGTACTCACCAGGATGCCGGGCTCTAGCAAAGCAAGGCAGGCTGTGACGACAATCCCAAGAACGGATAGTTTAGGCCCAGTCGATGGTTCTCTGTGGATTGTCTACTACACAAGAATGTAACTTATGAGAGTGGTGTGGGCTGATATGTGTCCCTTCCCCTCCCCCCCAAAGATATGGTGGTACCTGTGAATATGACTTTATTTGAAAATAGAGTCTTTGCAGATATAATTAAGGAATAAGTAAAGATCAGGCCAGTAGAGTGGGCTCTTCATTCAATATGACTGGTGCCCCTGTAAGAAGAGGAGAGGCACATGGGGGGAGAGAAGGCCATGTGGGGACAGAGGCAGACATTGAAGTGATGCAGCTATAAGCCCAGGAAAGTGCAAGATTGCCAGCCTCAGCAGAAGCTTGAATGGGGCATGAGACTGAGATTCTCTCTCAGAGCCCCCCAGAAGGAACCAGTTGTGTGGACACTTTGTTTTTGGACACCTATAGGGCTGTGAGAGCATAAGTGTCTACTGTTGGAAAGCATTCAGGTTGTGCTACTTTGTTATAATAGCCTCAGCGAATGAATGCGGAAAGAGTCTGTGATTCTGAGTCCAGGTACTAGCTACCACTTAAAGGTTGTATAGCCTTGGACAAGTCACTGCAGTGTCATTGAGCCTCAGGTTTATTAAGTACATAATGGAAACATGCAAACGTAAGAGTTCCTCTACCCTGAGGTTCCTGTGAGGATGAAGTGTGATCATGTATGTAAGCACATTTTGTTAATTGTAGAGCACTGTGCAAATGTTATATTATTATGTAGTAAGGCAGTGTTATAGTGTGGTGGCTAAGAGCGGGTCCTGAAGTTAGTTTGCCTGGGTCCATGTGTGGAAATATCATAAAGGAGAATATCGTGAAAGCTTGATTCTCAAATAAGCCAAAGGCAGTGATGCCCAGGAATGGAGTTGGAGTGCATTGGAGGATCAATAAATCATTGTTATGTAACAAATTACCCCAAAACTTACTGTCTTAAAACAATGAACACTTCTTATTTTACATAATTTCTGTGGGCCAAGAATTTGAAGCAATTTAACTTGGTGCTTCTGGTTTGGGGTTTCTTATAAGGATGCGGTAAAGAAGTTGGCTGGGGCTGGGGGACCCACTTCCAAGATGGTGCACTCACACAGCTATTGGCAGGAGGCCTTAGTCTTTACTTACCACGTGGTCCCCTCCATGGGTCACCTTGAGTATTTTCATGATGTGCCATCTCCTCATTCCTCTCACCTTCCCTGCCTGCTTATCTCACTATGTTCTTCCCTTGGCAGTGGTTCTGAGGCCACAAAACCTAAAACACTAAAGAGGATTAGGGACCCTCCCTCAAGTAAAACACATATATACAACTATACAGACTATCCCAGATAGAATTTCAAGAGATTCTAAGGTCAAGTGTCATTTGTCCATAGATCTCTGTCAAACACAAATCTTTTTTTTTTTTTTTTTTTAATTTATTTATGATAGTCACACACACAGAGAGAGAGGCAGAGACATAGGCAGAGGGAGAAGCAGGCTCCATGCACCAGGAGCCCAACGTGGGATTTGATCCTGGGTCTCCAGGATCGCGCCCTTGGCCAAAGGCAGGCGCTAAACTGCTACGCCACCCAGGGATCTGATGTCAAACACAAATCTAACTGTATAACTCCCTGTTTAAAATCTTTCCAAGACCCCTAATCCCTTCAGGATAAAGAAACTCATTAGCATGTCAAAATCTGACCCCAGTTTACTTTTACAACAATATTACCATATTGAGTGTCTTCTGTGTGGCAAGTACTTTCATATTCTTTTTTTTTTTTAATTTTTATTTATTTATGATAGTCACACAGAGAGAGAGAGAGAGAGAGAGGCAGAGACTTAGGCAGAGGGAGAAGCAGGCTCCATGCACCGGGAGCCCGATGTGGGACTCGATCCTGGGTCTCCAGGATCGCGCCCTGGGCCAAAGGCAGGTGCTAAACCGCTGGGCCACCCAGGGTTCCCTATATTCTTTCTAATCCTTAGAAGAACCCTATAAGGAGTGAGTTTTATTCTTGGTGTTTTGGAGATAAGGAACATCTCAAAGATGAGATGTAGTGGGTCCAAGTCCCCACTGAGTTTTGCTAACTCTAAAGGTGGCATCCCTCTGTCAGGCTCACTGCCTCACTGTGTGTCCCATCTGCTGCTGGACACACTATACACTCCTTCCTTTGGTGCTTCAGAACAACTGATAATTTCCAGAACGCTGTGGGTTTCTGCATGTGTGGTTTTCTCTTCTTCAAAGTTCTTTCCTCTTCTCTCACTGTCTCTCTTCTCCAACCTTCATCCCTCATCATTGTGTTCTGGTATCCTGTTCTTTCTTCAAGACTTGGAGTATCACTTCTTTCATGAAGCTTTCTGTGGACTCCCCAGAATGACTCCCACCATTGACTTTCTAGTGACTTATCACATATTCTACAACCATCACCGGGCTGTGTTGTAATTTCTAATTTATTTGCCTATCTGCTACCATAAGACTGAGTTCCTAGAAGGTAGGCATCAGGCATCTCTCTAACCTTGTTCTCCTCAGCACTTGGCACAGGATGGCTGAGGTATATTTGCTGAGTGAGAGAATGAATGAATGAGTACATGAATGGCATTTTCTGCAAGAACACCTAACTAGCATGTAAATCACCCAGCTTTTGAATCCATGTGGCAGGAACCTCAACAGTTCCTGAGGTTTCAGCAGTTTTTAGACTGTCTCTAGTAAGCTGGGGGTGGCCAGGAGATGTCACACCTGGAAGTATTCTATCACTCCTTTCTTGACAATTCAGCGCCCAAAGGGAGAGGCCAGAGCAGTAATTTGTGCCTGCCTGTTGAAGCCATGTAATCCCTCTGAACAAAAAGGGTATCTGAGGTTCCAAACAATTACAGTGTCTCATCCAGACGTCCTATCATGTAATGCTCTGCTGACTGGGGACCAGGATCCAGGTGTGAGTCCATGTCTTGGGGCATTTTCCCGAAATATACTACATTTGGTACAGGAAAAGTGAGAGCCTCCTTTGAGAACTTGTGAAGGCTCTATTGTCTGTGGAATCATGCATGTTAAGGAAAAAAAGCATATGTCAATCAGACTTCAAGCAGTTTGACATGGTTCCATTTTAATAAGAAAAGTATAAATATATGTATATGTGTATAAGTATGTATATGGTAAAAGGTATATCAAAAAGGTATATCAATAATTGTGATCTTCGGGTTGTAGGATTTTGAATTATTTTTCTTTCCTTTTTTATGTTTTCTAATTTTTGTATAAGGTGTATGATTTGCTCATGTGATTTAAAAAGTCTTCTAGTTGTCAAAATAATAATGACCTGCAATAAGATAAGCTCTCATTGCAAGTTATCACTTTTCTTTCTTACTTTTTTTTCTCACTTTTCTTTCTTTTTTTTTTTTAATTTTTATTTATTTATGATAGTCACACAGAGAGAGAGAGAGAGAGGCAGAGACATAGGCAGAGGGAGAAGCAGGCTCCATGCAGGGAGCCCGATGTGGGATTCGATCCCGGGTCTCCAGGATCGCGCCCTGGGCCAAAGGCAGGCGCCAAACCGCTGCGCCACCCAGGGATCCCTCACTTTTCTTTCTTAACACAGATAAAATCACATATAGTTGGGTGCCTGCGTGGCTCAGTCGGTTAAGTGTCTGCCTTCGGTCATGATCTCAGGGTCCTGGGAATGAACCCGGAGTTGGGCTTCTTTTTTTTTTTTTTTTAATTTTTAAATTTATTTATGATAGTCACACACACACAGAGAGAGAGAGAGAGAGAGGCAGAGAGAGAAGCAGGCTCCATGCACCGGGAGCCCGACGTGGGATTCGATCCCGGGTCTCCAGGATCGCGCCCTGGGCCAAAGGCAGGCGCCAAACCGCTGCGCCACCCAGGGATCCCCTGGAGTTGGGCTTCTTAAGTGGGGAGTCTGCTTCTCCCTCTGCCCTTTTCCCTCTACCCCTACTCCTTGCTCTCTTTCTCTCCTCTCTCTAAAATAAGTAAATAAATCTTAAAAAAAAAAAAAAATCACACATAGTCTGCGCATAACAAAGGAAGTGGTTTCTAGAGCAGCAGAAAGACCAGGTGACTTTAATATGAAGGCAACTTTTATGAAGTCTATATTTATAAAAGTTCAGTTCAGTGAAATAGTTAACTTGGTTGCTTATTGTTTAGATCTAACATCTTTAAAGAATGTCAGGAAGCCTAGAGGTGGAAGATGTAGGGTATTTTCTGAATATTTTACTCAATATTGAGTGTGTCCAGCAGTAAGGAAGATCCCTTCATATTTGCGTTGTTGTTAGCTTGTTGGTGGATTTTCTTTTAAGGAAGTTAAATTGTGTTGTATTATCTATTTAAAAAAATCTAAGGGAAACAAGTTAGCTGAAACAAAGGCGGGGCTCTTCTGCTTCATTGCCTCTGTGTTGACAGTTTCCTTTGGTGCTGGTTTCAAAATCATTCATTCATTCGATTTCTTCATTCATTGATTCATCCAGGTTCCAGTTCTGTTGTAGTTCCTGGGAATGCAGCAATGAACAAAGCAAAGTTCTTGTCCTCACGAAGCAGACTTGCTTGTGGGAGGAGACAGAGCATGAACAAATAAATATGTAATATGTCAGGAGTGATATATACATGGAAGAACAGGTGGTGGTCTAGTGTGCTGGGGAGGGGTGGGGCAGGGGAAGTGCCATTTTTTTTGTAGCCCGACAATGGGTTTCTTTGATAAGGAGACATTTGAGTAGAAATCTGAAGGGGGAGAGAAGGAGCAACCCTAGGTGTTGGGCCGGCGGGATCAAGGGGGATCCGGAGGAACCAACAAAATGGCGGCAGACCCTCCATCTTGTTACCCCGCCTCGGGACCTCCCCGCCAGCAGCCCACCGCCCAAGGACCGTCATCAGGGGGAGACAGGGCCTATGCGGGAAGCCTGAACCGCGCCTCACCCAGACCCCATGTAAGAGCAGAAGCAGTTACCGCCCCGTACCGATTCCACCAGTAACATGCCCTAATACCTATCGCTCCGTATAGACGCACAACCCCTTACCCCTCCCCCTTAAAAAAAAAAAAAGCCCGCTGTTGTCCCCTGGGCGCGACTTCCCCGGCCTGAGACTTACCAGGCTTCACTCCCTTGCGGGGCTGCGGAACCTTGCCCAGAGTGCGTCCATTAAAAACCTGTTTTGACCAACTTTTGCCTGGCCTCTCTATTTCATTTCACTACCAATCAGATTAAACCTGACCATAAGTAAGGGCAAAGACCTAAGATGAAACTGTGCTGGGCATTTGGGGACACAGCTGGAGGGGCTGGGGGACCATGCATTAATGAGTCAGCAAAGGGTGAGGGCAGCATATGGGGTCTTATAGACCGCTGAGAAGAGATTGGCTCTTATTCTGAGTGAATTAGTCAGAAGAGACTCTCTGAGACTGTTAAAGGCTGTTGGAGACTAGGCCTTAGAGGGACCACAGGGGGGCTATTTAGAGAGTGTTAGAATAGCCGTGGGAGATGATGGAGGCTTAGATGGGAGAACAGTGAAGCAATGGGAAGTGAATGGGTTCTGGATATATTTTGAAAGCAAAGTCATCTGGGTTTACTGATAAATGAGATGTAGGATGTGAGAGAAATGAATCTGGGTTTTTGGCCTGAGCAATGGGGTCGATAGTGGTTCTACTATCTAAGAGAGGGATGATGGCAGGAGTAGGTTTGGGGGTGTTTCTAACTATCTATTGCCTAGTAACAAACCATCCCAAACTTGGGACTTGAAACATCAACCATCGTTAATTCTCACAAATCTGCCATATGGACAAAGCTCAGTAGGGACTTAGTGGGTGCAGGTGGTATTAGTTGGAGCACCCAGATGCTGGCTGGAACTATTTCAGATTTCATCAATCCCATGAAGCAGTTGATGCTGCCTGTTGGCTGGGTCCTCTGCTGGGACTGTTGGCCAGCACACCTCACCTCTCCATGTGGCTGGTGGCTCTCTCACAGCATGGTGGCCGGGCTCCAAGAGTGAGCCTTCCAAAAACAAGGTGGAAGTGCATGACAATTTTATGCCCTAGCATAGGAAGTCTCACCACCTCATTTCTACTGTTCTCTATGAGCGAGTCACAAAGATCAGTCCGGTTTCAAGGAGAGGGGATATAGGCTTGGTGGGAAGTGTCAGCATCACATTGCAGAAGATGGGATGGAAGGTACTGTGATTCTCATCTTCAGAAAATACAATCTGCCACCAGAAGAGTCAAGGTTTGTAAAATGTGAGTGGGGATGTTGAGTGGGCAGGTAGATGTATGAGTCCAGAGAGCTCAGAGTCAGGGAAATACAATCTGAAGGCTTTAGGATATTGCTGGTATTTAAAGCCATCTAGAATAAACAGGGAGAGGGAGAGGGAGATTATTAAGCATTACATTATTTATTGAGTGGTTATATACTCAGCATTGTGGGAGATTGTGGATACCACGGGGAAGAGCTCACTCCCGTGAAGGTAGAATTCAGCTCAGTTTCTGACTCTCGAATTTTTCTCTTGCTCCCATTGCTCACAGAGGGGGAGCCCATGATTAGATCTAACAAGCCTCTTTTGTCCTCAGGAAGCTGACCTCTCTGCAGAGCTTGGAGTGCCCTCAGGCTTTCCCTGAATAACAATAGCCAAAAGTATTCAGATTTTTAAAAAACCAAAAAAACCTTCAAAAGGGCAATATTGAGAAATAAAGAGCTGAATTATTCCATTGTTAGGCAACTCATGTCCGGGTGAGAGAGAACAAGAAATTATGGTGGTTAAAGTATTCACTGAAGGTTAAAAAAAAGAAAAAAGAAACTAGCAAGCCACTTTTCATCCTTAAGAGATCTGATGAAGTTTAGAACCAAGGCTCTATTTAAGATCTTTGCTTTATGATCAGACTAAATGCCAGATGGTCGGAAAAGGGTAAACCATAGCTTCTGAGTATGGCACATAGAAGCTTTCATAACCTGGTCCTTTCCTTTCCAACCTTATTATATTACATTATATTCTGGTCACTCCACTCCCAAATCCCCTAAACGTGCTACACTTATTTACCTCTGCCTGGTTTTGTTCCCCTATTTGATTCCTGGCAAACTCCTACTCATCCTTCAAAGTCATCTGTTCTACAAAGCAGGGGGTTGCAATCACCCTTCTGAGTGCTCCTGTAGGCTTTTGTAGTGCTATATTGTTTATCATCGAGCAGACAGCCAGTTCCTTAAGGGCAGAAGCTCCAGGCGCTTTCTTGGCAGCTCAAGTACCCAGTAATGCTAGGCACAGAACTGATTATTTATGTGGGAAACAAAGGTAGAAGGAAATGTAGATAAAATTAAATTTCCTTATAACCTGTAGCCCATTGACAAATACTTGAAGTGGGCAGAGGATAACATTCCCCCAGGAAACTCATGACTGTCTCACTGTTAATGCTTTGTTAGAGGGAAAAACAACCTTAGCTTGGCAATAGCAAGGCCACTGGGATCCCGTGATTCTTCTTCAGTATACAAAAGTCCTTCTGGAAACCTCCCTTGTCTTTATCTTTCCCACCTTCATTAGTATATAGTCAGTTGCTCCTCACAATCCTGGGGCACCCATGATTCTGCCCTGGGGTGGGTCCTGTCCCTGTGCTTTCACAAAACCACATTTTTGCACCAAAGACTTCTCAAGAATTCCTTCTTGGCCATCTGCTCTGAACCCCCACCAGCATTACCATGTTAATAATCACTACATTTTTTCTGGTTTTGGAATGATATACTAAAACTTTAACAATGCTCTTTAGTGTAGAAAAGCCTTTAGTTTCTGTTCCCATTTCCTGGGTCTTGCTTCTTGACATGCCTGAGTGGCTCATCAGGCAGGATTTTCACTGTGGAGAAGTCTCTTGCTTGGAAAGAAGACCCATGGCTTGGACAGGAGGACAGTGTTATCGTAAAATCCTGGGGCTTGGTTTCTGCCTACTTCACAAATAGGGGTTAGGGAGCCCTATGGTCTCACTGATTTACTTAGGAGTTTGTCTTTTATCCTGAACCACCCTAGCACAATTATCTGTTGCCTTCCCTTATAAAATCTAAAATGTCAGGAATCAATTGGGCTTAACAAATCATTTTGATTACCTAAACGCACTGGCTATAGAAGCTGGTCCTAATGCCATTTTCGAAGCTTGAAGAAGCTTGAAGAACAAGGGCAGAGGGATGTAGACTGTACTATTTGTAAAGGTGACACAGTTGTTTGAACAGAGCTTGTCTTTTGGAAGCTCTGTGGTAGCATAGGAGATAATAGAAGAAGTCCCTGCAGGTCTATTGCAGACAGTTACTTCCAGGGCTTACGGATAATAATATCTGGTTGTGAATGAGTGGGGTGAGTGTCCCTAGAATGCTGAAGATTTTGGGGAAGTAACTGATGTACCAGAAATTCCCTCTCTGTGTCCCTCAGTGGCTGTCACTACTAAGAAATAAAGAAAAATCCTTCTATCGGAACAACAATAAACGTTCTCCTCTTCTGTTGTTATACAAAACATAGTGAGGTTGTTGTTTGAGGTACGTAAACTTTATAACAATGCTAACCGGTCTCAAACCAGACATGGATGTGGAAGGTCCTGGCATAGGTGATGAGTTCAGGTAAGTCTACCTTCCATTCCAGTCTACTCACCTCCTGAGCTCTCAGGAGATCTTGAGATTTTCTCTGGAACCTCGGTGGCCCTTCTTCCCTGGGGGCATGTGGCTCCCTGGTGGGGAATTACCAACCACCAAAACTAGAGATGCCACAACCTTAGTCACGAGAACAGTTATCACATGCACAGTTATCACATGTGGTGCTAGGAAGCCAAGGTCCAAGTGAAGGGGAGGGAGAGTGAATCTGGGAGAAGAAACTGGGAAGAAGCTGGAGGAAGGGAGTGAAGGAAACAGGGTGATGGAGCCAGTACTTGGACCCAGGGAGGTCAGATCCATTAAGAGAGAGTGGGAACCAAAGGGGTCGTGTTGAAAGGCTGCTCAGGATTCATTTGCTATGTCTTGATGCTCCATCTGGGACTGACAAGCAGAAGGAACAGCCTTGGTTTACTGTGCTGGGGTAGCCAGTACTGTTGTTGCTGTTCAGGTGCAGCTTCATCTTTCCTCCTTAGTAGCACCTTGAACTGAAATATACAACAATAGGTGTGTAGACCTGAGCAGGGCTGGGGAGAGTATCTCAGATGCAGGAGATGAATGGGTGGGGCTATGTGTGCTTTGGGGTGCTGTGGTGGGAAGAGAGGTAACGAGCAGGCTGGATGCTGGGTCTTTCTGTGAATTTTCTTCACTAAGTCCTTGGAAGGATCTCTGTCTCCAAAAAGACACTGTGATTGACTTCTGACCTAGAAAATAAAACGTGCTTGCCTTTCTACTGCTATGGAGCCCTATTTGAATCAAGCAGCACTAGCAGTTGAGACTTCCATCCTGAAATCTAACATTTTAAAAAAAGATTTTATTTATTTATTCATGAGAGACACAGAGAGAGGCAGATACATAGGCAGAGAGATAAGCAGGCTCCCTGAGGAGAGCCTGATGTGGAACTCGATCCCAGGATCCTAGGATCATGACCTTAGCCAGAGGCAGACCCTCAACCACCAAGCCACCCAGGTGCCCCAGGCTTTTATTTTTATATTTAACTTATTTATGCCTTTATATTTAAAGTGTTTTTTCTTTTTTTTTGTAGACAGTATAGATTGAGACTTGCTCTGTTAAAAAAATCTGCCTGACAATCTTTGCCTTTTAATTGGAGTGTTTAGACTACTACTTTAACATAATTCTTGATGCAGTTGGGTTCAATCTACTGTCTTGAATTTTTTACCTATTTGTTCTATCCATTCTTTATTTCTTTTTTCCTTTCCTTTCCTTTCCTTTTTTTTGCCTTCTTTTGGATTAATTCAGTACATCTTACAGGTCTCTTTATCTCTGCTCTTGGTTTGTTAGTATATCTCTTTGTTTTAATATTATTGTTATTATTTTAAAAGACTTATTTATTTATTTTAGAGAGAGAGAGAGAGAGAACATGAGTGGGAGGGGCAGTGAGGAGAGAGGATCTCAAACAGACTCTGTGCTGAGTGTGGAGCTTGACACGGGACTGGATCTTACAACCCTGAGGTCATGACCTGAGCTGAAACCAAGAGTCAAACGTTTAACTGACTGTGCCATCCAGGTGCCCCTGTTTTATTATTATTCTTTAGTGATTATTCAAAGGTATGAAATATACCTCTTTAACTTATCACAGTATAGTACATATGATGTGAGAACCATACAACAGTATACTTTCATTTCTGCCTCCCATCCTTTGTCTTATTGTTGTCATACATTTAATGCCTACATATGTTATAAACTTTGTAATATCTTGGAGTTTTTTAGCTTTAGATCAGAGGTTGGCAAACTTTTTGTGTAAAGTTCCAAATAGCAAATATTTTAGATTTTGAGGGCCATACAGTCTCTATTGCAATTACTTAACCCAGCCATTGTAGCACAATAACAACACAAATAGTAAATAATGAACATGACTGTGTTTCAATAAGCTGTATTTACAAAAACAGGCAGCAGGCAGGATTTGTGAACTCTGCTTTGAATAATAAATTATATATTACAAAACAAGATGTTTTTTAAAAAACTTATTTGTTTGAGAGAGAGAGAGTGCATGAGTGGTGGGGAGGGGCAGAAGGAGAGGGAGAGAGAATCCTCAAGCAGACTCCCCACCGAATAAAGATCCCAACACAGGATTTGATCCCAGGACCTGAAGATGATGACTTGAGCCAAAAGCAAGAGTCAACCACTCAACTGGCTGAGCCACCCAGGTGCCCCAAAAAACAAGATGTTTTTAATTTTGACCCATGTTACCATGTCTGTCACTCTTCTCTCCCCTACCTTTTTGAGATTGCAAATTCCATTTGACATTATTTTCCTTCTGCCTGAATAATTTTAACATTTCTTGAAGAGCAGATATGCCTGCAGTACATCATCTTAGCTTTTGTCTGAAAAGTCTTTGTTTTGCCTTTATTTTTGAAAGACATTTTTGCTTGGCATAGAATTCTAAATTGACAGGTTTTTTTTTCTTTCATTGCTATAAAGATATGTCTACTTTGTCTTCTGGCTTCTATGGTTTTAGTCAAGAAATCAGCTATAATTATTATTTTTTACCTTATATAAGTCATTTTTTCCCCGTCTGTATTCATGATTTCTCTCTTTGAGTTTTCAGTAATGTGACTATGATGTGGCAGGTGTTTTCCTTTGCATTGGTCCTGCATGGGGTTCTCTCAACTTCTTGGATCTGTAAAAATTCTTGGACATTATGTCTTCAGATATTTCTTCTGCTCCATTCTCTTTTTACTTCTTCTGGGATTCCAATTGCATATATGTTAGACTGTTTGAAATTTTTCTATGGTACTTGGATTTTACCATCATTACCACTACTACCATCATCACCTCTACCATCTCTATCACCACCTCTTTATCCTTCACCCCTACACATCATGACCATCTCCACCACCACCACCTCCATTTCTACCACCTCCACCTCTATTTTTACCTCTACCATTACCTTCATTACTACCACGATCATCATTTCCACATATAGTTTTTACTAAGGGGCAGGTATTATTCTAAGTGCTATTAACTCTTTTAATCATCACATCAAATCTATAATATATCTATATACATACTACTAGTATCTAAATTTTACAGGACTTGGGAGAGGTGTCTGTACTAAAATGGAGGAAAATAACACAAAGAAAATAATAATAAGGCTCTCTAAAGCCTTAGTCTATGATATTGAAAAGTTGTTCTAATACTGAATCTAGTGACTCTGTTTCAGAAAAATTCCTTCAACCAATCATTCCCTCATCAAACAGTATGGGATGACTACTATGTGACACAAAGGGACACAGATGAATAGCCAACAAAGATTGGTAACACCTGCCCCTCCCTGCATCTTTCTCTTTCCTCTCTTTAGTCAACAGACAAGAAGGGTTTGAAGAATCAGTTGCCACCACTCTACCCATATATCTAATAATATAAGCTTTCAGCTTTGGGCCTGTGCCCCTCTGGAGGTCAAGATTGCCTGTGGGTTTCAGAGTGCCTTTGACCACAGGTGTTGCTTCCCTACCTCTACTTCTTACCCTCTTCAGAACTCTTCCTGCTTTGGAAGTCCAAATGATAGGTTGATGGGTGAATCACTTTGTGGTCCTAGGCTTGGAACTGGGCAGCTAAGCTACTTCCTAGGATTCTAGGCTTGTGAGGTTTCTTTTCTCTGTCTTCTACATTCCAAAGTCCCAAGAAATAAGTTTGGTGGTATTGGACTTGCTAAAAATCATATAAACTAAAGTTTTCTCTCTGGAATACAGTTTTTAAAGTGAGAATTAATGTGTGCCCAGGACAGTTCTGGTTCACACCTATTGTCTGAGTGTAACTATTAGTTGCATCCCCATTCACTCACAAAAAGTTACATGGTCATCTGAAGTTAAGAGACCTCCAATCCAGTGTTGTGACAGCTTAATCTATTTTCTCATCTGTTAAGTGAGTCTAACAACAATTCTCATAAATGTTATGAAGGCAAATGAAAGATGAAAAGGGAGTGCTTTGAACTTGCTAAAAGAAAGACATTCTAGAAATCCAAGGTGGTTTATAATTCCTATTATAATTTTTATTATGCCTGCTGGCTGTAACAGATGTACTCCAACTTAGGCAATAGCTAAAACTTTCATGCTGGGATCATAATTTTGCAACTTTAATGGTATATTCTTATGAATTTATATATTTTTTTCAGATGCTTTCTCTTTTTCTGAAGGTCTTAAATTGTCTTTACCTCTCTCTCACTTGTTTCTTCCCAAAACTCTCTATCCCTCAATCCTTCTGTACCTCTCTCCAAAAAGCAGTGGACTGCTTTTGTGATGTGGATGTTGGGGTATCTAATGGGAGCCATGTCTGGGCAATAGGATGGGCTCCAGTATCTCTGCATTGTCTAGACCAGGGGTGGGTAAATTTTTTCTGTAAAGGGCTAGATAGTAACTATTTTAGACTTTGCAGGCCATATGGACTCTGTTGCAACTACTCAATTCTGTCTTTGTAGCACAAAAGCAGCCATAGATGATAGTGAAGGTGTTTGTATTTCAATAAAATTTTATTTATAAAAAGATCCTTGAGTCATAGTTTGCTGGCCTTCTACTCTAGAGGACTATTTGAGGGATTTAACCTGGGATCTCATCTTAATAAGCTATTCTAAACCAGATGTAGGAGACATGTTAACATTTAAAGGAGGCCTCAGGGATTAATAAGCCATTCTAAACCAGATGTAGGAGACATGTTAACATTTAAAGGAGGCCTCAGGGATTCCATCTTCAGGGGCTAAATAATAACTCCCTTCTGTCTTTTGAGAAAAGGAGTTTTCTTAGAATGATGATAGGTCAGTATAGGTTTATTCATTATCAGACATTTAAGGAAATTAAGATCTTAAGTATTGACCAGGCAATACTGGTCTCAGTGACTGACAGTCACTGAGAAAATTTAAGTGATTGGTTTACCAGGCCATGCCAAATACTTGTGGTGGGCAGAGAACTCCACTGCACAGATCTCTTTTCACCTATTTTTTCACTTTCACACTGCTATCCACCTCATTTCCGTATTTACCTCCTTTGGAGAAAAAAATAAAAATTTCTTTGTTTTTATATGGATGAGTGGTCTTGCAAGAGCCACTCAAAGGAGGTAGAAGGGTGGTTTCAGATATCAAATAATTGAAGGTAAATATTGCAACTCTGCAAGAATGATTGGAAACCTATAGCATGGTTTAGCTCAAACTAGGCTTCTTCTGCTCCTAGTTATGGGTGCTGACTTCAGGATGGCTTTGCCAGTCAATGCACAAAGCCTCCTGAGACAACAGCCCCAATGGGGTCATGTGGTTTCATCGTTGCATTAAGTATCTCTGGTGAGGTGATGATTAGCACAGAGTAAATGAGCCCTTATGTCTACTAGTCTCAGAGGGCTGAAAGGTCAGTGAGCACTCATTGATTCTGTTGTAATGCAGTTATGGATCTTCTTTCTAGGCTCTGGGTTTCTATCACAGGACCCTGCTGAGGGCCATGCAAGAGGTGGCCATTGGCAACAGGACCTTTGAGAGCAGCTCTTCCTGGAGGAATCATAGTTCTCAATTTATGTGTATGTTAGGTACCAAGAATTGTTAATAAGTTAGTTGTTTGGAACCTGGAATATACTCTCATGGAAACAATGTCATGTATTGTGGTAAGGTGGACACCAGCTTACTTATTTAAACCCTTGTGAACTGACCTATTAATACTGCAAAACCTGACCAGTGTGTATAGAGAGCGTTGGGGGACCAGCAGATATTGGTGGGATCATATCCCCCCGTCCTCAGGAGTATCAGAAGCTCCCTCCCTTCCTGCCCCATCCACCCTTGCAGACACTCACTCACTGTGGGTTTCAAGGCCTGAGAAACCCAGGGGGCAGGAGGAGGAAGAGCTGACTCTGGGCCCCAGGGCAGTGGGTAGGGGCAGTTACAGGTGTACAGTGTTTCTGCGTGGGAACCACAGGCTGCATCTACTTCCAGTTGACTCCTTTATATTACTAAATATTATAATAATGTTTATTGTTTGTCTTAATCCATCAGTAATGAGAATTCATTTTAGAAAACTTAGAACATGTAGATAAGCAGAAGGAAGGAAATGTAAAGGCTCATTTGTCATCGATTTGGTATACCGACTTCTAGTGTTTTTCTATAAATGTGTATATACACATATATTCTTATATTCTGCATAATATTTGTAGCTTATTCTTCATTTAATAATACATTGTGAACACTTTTTGTATCATTAAATATTTTTCTACTGCATTTCAAAATGGGTGGATATACACCATAATGTATTTAACCAACCTTCTACTGTTGGACTACTAGACTTTTCTATCAAAAAATCATCCGTGATGAAGCCCTTGGAGTTGTGATCATCACAAAGATCCACTATTTTTTCCTTTGGATAATTCTGAAAGAGGTCAAAAGGTGTGTTGAGTTAAGACCTTTAATAACTTACTGTCAAAGTAACTTCTGTCCCCAGTTTGTAAGAAAACTTACCTCCACCTTTCTAATACTTGATAGTAAAAAATTTAAAAACTCTTTGCTAAATTGATAAAACATAATAATAGGTTTGGTCACAATTTTCTTTCTTTCTTTCTTTCTTTCTTTCTTTCTTTCTTTCTTTCTTTCTTTCTTTTCTTTCTTTTTAGAGTATTGGTGAGCTTCTACATTTTTACATGCTTATGAGCCCTTTTGTGAATTGACTGCTTTTTTCTTTAAATCACAACATTGGTGTCTCTGGATTGTTAGGGCCCTATGGAACAGAAGTGAATGGATTCAGGTTTTATTACCCTTTGAAATGTAAACACACACAAACCTTTCCAGGGTAATTAATTCTGTCTCTACCTCCCAAGTCTTGTCTTCATTCTCTCATACTCTGACCCATGCTGCCCTCACAGTCAGAATTACCAACATATTCACATGGTTTCCTATCATACCCACACGGGGCCCAGTGTAGTGAAGTTTCGTCTATTTGGAACTGTGAGCTTTTACAGTAATAGGAACAGAGAACGAAATTGGATCAGTAAGACAACAGGGATCCATGGAAGGCCTTAAAGCCAGGAAACAATGCATCTGTTATGACTGGACATTTGGGTTGTTTCTAGTTGTTGGCTACAGTAAATAAACTTGCTAGAAATGCTTAGGTATTTGGAGGGTACATACACCTGTTTTGACTTGGGTATTTATTTAGGAGTGGAACTGTGGGTCCCAGTGTAGGTGTATGCTTAGCTAGTAATAGTAATAGTATGTTTAGCTAGTATTTAGTAGTAAATAATGTTAACCAGCTTTCAAAAAAATCCCCAATTTACACTTCAACCAGGCAGAAGATGAGAGTTCCAGGTGCTTTAAATTTTTACTGACTTTTGATATTTTTAGACTTCTAATTTTAAGTTATTCTGGAAGGCTTAATATTTTTTTTTAAGATTTTATTTATTTATTTAAGGTGGGGAGAGAGCACAGAGGGAGTGGGATAAGCAGACTCCCTGCTGAGCATATATCCTGATGGCAGGGCTTGGTTCTAGGTAGGACCCTGAGATCATGACCAGAGCCAAAGGCAGAAGCTTAACCAGCTGAGCCACCCAGGTGCCCCCATATTTCTTTTAATAAACTAACGTGATACCACATATAATTTGTATTTTTACTTTGTCGATTTTCATTCATTTTAGTTTTAACATAGATCTTTTAATTTCTCTAATCTAGACACCATATTTTGTAGAAACACTTCAAGATTTTATTTAACACTTTCTAATAAAATTCTAGGTATATTTATTACTTTATGATTAATTTGCTCCTTTTGTACTATCTATAAATAAAGATTGACTTAGGCTCATATCCTGCCCGTACAACTTATTAGCTGTGTGACCTTGGGCAAATCTCTGAGAGCTTTGGGTTCCCCACCTGTGGAGTAGGAATAAAAAAATCTACATCTTAGGATTGTTGGAATGATAAATGAGATACCATATGTAAAGTGTCTAACATGTAATACATACTCAGTAAATATTAGTTTCCTTCTGTGTTGGAGGCAAAGACATCAGGTGCCTCTTTAGTATTCTTGCCTCATTAGTTCACAAAGCTATTAAAAATGGGCACTGCCTTGCTTATCTGCTAACTATACCTAACCAGTTGGAAAAAAACCTAAACCATTAAGCACTGCCTTGACTTCATTTTACTTTTGGTTTGCCCTGCACCCCATATGAATCTAAACACCCTTTATGACATTCCTGATCTTGCTCCAGGACACAAATATAATATGAATCAATATAAAACTTGATCTTTTGATGCTCAGAATGTCATCAGACAAAATGATCTTGCATTTGTGATTTTGAGAGACTTCCACAGATTTGTCAGTTGGAATACTATCTCTCTCTCTCTCTCTCTCTCTCTCTCTCTCTCTCTCGCTACATTTTGTGCATATTACTTCAGCACTTGACATTTATATCCGTCTTCTAGATGGTTGGACTGCTGGCTCCCCAGTTTAGTTAGAACTTTGCCAAGTAGCTTGGAAGAGGGGACCCACTTTATATTCTGGAGCCAACTTCATGCTCACTGACCAGAGATCCATCTCTGCCACCAGATGAAGATGCTGGCACCCAGTCCACTAGACTCCTGATCCTACTTATTAATGCAAACACTTTGAAAATGGATGGCTAAATAATAGAGGATGAAAAATTCAGGATGCTCAAAAATGCTAATGACTACCAGAAAAAAGGTAGCTTGTGCTTGGTGCCTTGGAAATTCTCAACACTTTCCTTGTTGTCTTTGCTCCCTCCCTCTCACCAGTGTGCACACACAGGCTAAGAAAAGCTGGCATCAAGAAGGGGCTGGCTTGCTTAGTAAGGAGAAGTCATTGTCCGTCAAGGGTTCAAATACAGACTCAATAGAGAAAAGGGACACTTTTTCTTCCCAAGGTTAAGCACAATGCCATTTGGAACAAGGAATTCCAGGGGAGAGTGAGAGAGTAGGATTTAGTTTCTTTTTGGAGGCTGTCTAGGAACATCCTGTACTGTGACTGAAGCCCATTGAATAGTCCTGAATAAGGCACGCCCTCTCAGTCTCTTTGGAAAGCATTCCTGATCTCTACCATTGTGATTGTCACCTGGGTTTCCAACTCCTCTTCTCCCCTGAGCTACAGTGCCAGGTTGTCAGTGGCCCCAAGCCAATGCTTCTTGGGGTGTTCATTAAACTTTCCAAAATGAATTAATCATGTTACTTCCCTTGCTGGTTTTTCTCCTGTTCCTCTTGTTTCTGTTAATGGTACCATGATTTTCTTGGGCCATTCTTTCTACACTGCTCAAAAAAGGTGTGATTTATTGCTTTAGGTAAAGTGGTTCCATAACAGTAAACAGCAGACGAATTCCCAATATCTATTAATCTCTTCTTTCACAGTAATAGGATTTTCACTTGAGTTGTCCAGGATCAAGACTCCATTTCTTTTAGATTTTAGATTTAGATTTCTTTGCCCCTGGGTATGAACATATTAAGTTCTGACCAAAGGGCTGTGTAACTTCTATGTCATATCCTTAAAGGGAAAGACTGATTTCCTTCTACCCCTTCCTCCATCCTGCTGCATAGACCATGGAGGAAGTGGAGTGAGCCAGCTGGGAGAACACCAACAAGGACAACTATAAGGATGACAGAGCAGCTGGAAAGGAAGAACCTTGTCTTAGACCCATGAGGCTGCCATATAAGCCTTAGGTTCTCACATGTGCAAACTATTACAGGAGAGAGAAATCAATGTCTACTTTAAGTCCTAATTATTTTAGTTCTCTGTTAGAATACTTGAAATTTATCCCAATGAAAACAGCCACCAGAGAGGCCCAGTTACCACCAAGCTCTGCCTCAGAGCTCAGTCCACTTGTAAGATCAGGCTCTGATTGGAAGGCAGAATTTGGATGCCAACAATAGTGGCAGCTAGGGGAGCTTTGATGGAAAATCCTAGCATGTTAGTTGGAAATACGGAGGCTCAAAATCTCCACATTGTGTCCTCTTCTATCTTCTATAACCACCCAGACAGTGAATCTTGTCTCTTCTGATGTCGAGTGTCTCTTGTATTATACACTCCTTTCTGTCTCCAGTTGCTCAGGGCTTTGGGTCTGGGTGACATTAGGGCTTTCCTAGAACCTTTCTCTGCCTTTCTTCTTTCTGTGCTCCTATCCATTCTATATTTTGGTGTCAGATTAATCTTTGTAAAATAGTCCAATGTCTTGATTTCCCCTCACAAATCTTTAATGACCCATATATTATTATTAAAAAAATTTTTTTAAAGATTTTATTTATTTGACAGGAAGAGAGAACAGAAACAGGGGTAGCAGCAGGCAGAGGGAGAGGGAGAAGAAGCAGGCTTCCTGCTGACCTGAGAGCTGGATGCAGGGCTTGATCCCAGGACCCTGGGATCATGACCCAAGCAGAAGGCAGATGCTTAACTGACTGAACCACCCAGGTACCCCGACCCCTATATTATTGTTAACTTTATCCTACCTCATCTGCCATCTCTCCCTTAAGTGAACTTTCCTTTTCTACTGTGTTAGACACACTTGTCAGAAACCTGTTAGTTCTGTTCCTTCTTGTCTTTGCTCGTAGAGCCTATTGACTATGGTGACCTCCTTTTGCTTTTGCTCTCCAAAGTTGACCCAGTCCTACAGTGAGAAGGCCAAGTTTGCTCCTGCTCACTCTGACCTCTGCTTTGTGTGAAGTCCCCATGTCACCTAAAGTTGGTCATTTAATTATTCTCGGTCTGAGGCGTCTCTTCCTAATTCCACTAGAACTAGTTCATAGAATTGTTAGAATTTTGGAATTGTCAATGATTTCAGGTGTGTTTTACCCCAGCTAGAATATATATTCAGATAGCCCTAATCAGACCCCCTTTTTACCACGTGCCCTCCCCCTACTACTGTTTCAATCATATTAGAACAAAACTCAAAGTCAAACTCCACTGGGGGCAATCACGTACCACACTATTTATAATAGTGTTATTCACGCAGCCTGTTTTACACCTTCACCTTCAGGCAATCTAAGCCCCCCCACACCCCCGCACCCTTTGAAGTAAATCACAACCCTCACTTCCTGTTTGTAGTTTTGGGGAGAACAGTGATGTGAAAACTCACTGTACATAAAGCAAGTAGGAGGGCGTCCGAGCCAAGATCACAGGATCCTGAGTTTTGCCCTTGAGGTGAATCAACAGATGACAGTGTATCCCTGGCCTCCATGTGCCAGAAACAGAATCTCTCTGTCATAAGAAGCAGGGCCGGAAAGGCCACATAGGCAATCTGGATGATTTAGATTTATAAGGGTGGATTTCTTTCTCTAGAAGAGCCTGGATAAACTCAGAAATGACTTCTAATTCCAACATAATGACAAGCATGTAGTGGGAGCATAATAAATGCTTACTGGCTATCTGACTACTGAATGAATGGCTCACCTTAAGTTTAGCAGTGGAATGCAGCTCTGATCTCAGAGACAAAATCATCTGCAACTTGCTCTTTTCCTTGTCATATTGCTTCCTAAAGTCTTTCTCCAATTTCTGGCTAGCCTGGTTTTCATTTCCTGCCTACCTCAGACTTCTACCTACTTTGTTTTTGTGCGTTTGACTATAGCTACCATATGGTAGAGCAAGCTACTGTGGTACCCTCAAAAATAATAAGGCAAAAAAAAAAAATAATAATAAGGCTTTCTAGTGTGCTGTGGTTTTTATTTTATTATTATTATTATTTTTTTTTCAAGAAGCAGTGGACTTCAAAGGTTTGGTCTAGCATTTAAAAGTGAGGTGGAAATAATGGGTGCTCAGATGCCTTGGGCAATTCCAAAACTCCTCTAGCCTAGCAAGAGTTAAGTGGTGTGGTAAAATTTGTTTAGAAAAAGAACTTAGGTATTTTAGTAATTTAGCATTTATTTTGTTGATGGTAGCAGGTGTTTGCTTTGAAGCTTAGCAATAATAAGGTAAGGGTGAGTCATAATGTCAATACATTTATTTCTAACTTTGGTAGTTTTTTTTTTTTTCAGTTGAAGGAGCTTCTCAGTCAGTGAAAAGAAAGTCACTGCTCTGCTGATTATCTGATTGAGCAGACAGCCAGAGGGGAGCAGGAACTGGGAGTGTGGTTTGGAGCAGGTTGGGGTGTCAAGTGCAGGGCCCAGGAGAACAGCGTGCCAGCCTGTGAGGCCCCGGAAGCCCTTGACTGGTCAAAGTGCCTGCAGGGCTGTCACCATGATTTAAAGCTCTGAGAATATAAATTAGCAGGAGGTAGGTTGAGGGTGGATGGTGTCATTCTGGCCCTGAAAGGCCTTCATAAATCAGTGACAGTGGAGCCCCAGCCAACTCCCTTCCAGCTGGTTTCCGGAGGCCCTCCTTCCCAACTCTGCTCAGACAAGTGGAAAGAAGTGATTCTTGAGTGGGTGGGCTATTGGCCTCCCCTCTCCCTAGCTCCGAGACCTGAGCACCTGGGTTTTCGCTGCTCCCTGATGGTGAAACCACAGGCTCCTTGCTCCAGTGGTGGGACTCAGATTCAGGTCTTGGGCGGGATTTGCCTCTGACAGTGGGGGTGATGAGGGTGTCTTTCTGTCCTGTTGGAGAAACACAATAGAGCTCTCTCTGAACAAGAATGGTTTGTTCCTTCCTTCTACCCTTTGTGCTTTGTTAACAGAACGTCCCTGGCACATCTGTGCTCCAGCGTGCTGCCAAAAGCTTAGCTCTGTCCTTGCACAATACTGGGGGACACTGTCAGAAGGTCAGCTGTAAGTTCCTCATCTAGAGGCAGATGGAAGAGCTAAAACCCTGCCAAGATCCTTAGGATGTTTATTTTCAGTTCTAAGGTCTGAACTCATTCCCTGCAGCCATCCTCTACCTCCACACCAACCCATCAACTCCTCCCTCTAGCTAGGGTGGAGATCTGGGGTTCAGAGTGTCTATAGCGCCCCTCTGGAAAGCAAGAGCACCCAGCCATTGACACCAGGTGCCGCATTATTGCTCTTTGGTCTCTTTGGTTCTGTGCTGCAGGAGGCTTTATATTTTACGGAAGAACCAAGAGTCACACGGAGGTCAGCTGTAGTCAACTTCCCCCCACCTCCCCAACTCACTTACCTCTCCTGTTAAGCACGTAGGCCCAACGTCATCTTGTCATCTCATAGTAGAAAACAGAATGGGAAAAATGACCTGTAAGCATCTCTTAAGAACTGAGGAATAAGATTCAGATATCTCTCTGCATTTGGACAGTTTGCTTTCTTCTCTTCCCTGGAATGCCAAACTCCTTTTACAAACCTTGAGAGGTGACTTACTGTATGGCAGTTGGCTGAGCCTAGGATTCCTGACCTCACCCCTGTTGTCTCTGCAGGCTGCTCAGCTCAGGGGGTGAAGGAATATTTTCAAGGTGCCAGGGCAGGGTGTCTCCTTCTGGAACGAAAGTGTGTGTGGCCAGACATGGACCACCTTAACTTTCGGACACACAAATGCTTTGTTGTTTGGTCATCAGGGATATAAGGACAGGGAGCGGTAGATCAAGTACCTGGAAATACTATTATTGCACACATAGGGAGGGCAGAGCGACCTGCCTCCCACCAGCCTTTTGCTCCATGTAGCTACCCCGGCTCTGCTGCTCTCTGGCCGTGTGACCTTTTCAAATGACTTTACATCTCTGTGCCCCATTTTCCACCTCTGATAAATACATTTACTACAAATCAACAAATCAATAGAAATTAGTCAACAAGTTAATGAATAAAAATACTATTCTCTCAGGGTCGCTGTTAAGATCAAATGAGGTCGTGACCGCGAAGCTGCCGGCAGGGTGCCAGGCGCAGGGAGCTCAGGGCGTTCTCATCCGCGGCCGGTCTACCGACGGCTTTTATTACCGTGGTTACTTCTGGACAAGCGCCGGCTCTCAGGTCGTGCGTTTCGAATTCCGGCCGTGTGACCGCAAGCCACCTGCCGACAGCTCTCTGGGGCGACGGCTCGCTGGCCTCTTAGGAGCGACCGCGGGAAGCCGCGGCTCCCGGGCCCAGCATGGCTGCCGCGTCCGCCTCCTTTGTGCGCGGCCTTGCGGCGCCGGCGCCCCCGTTGCCATCCCACGGGCAGCGCGTGCTCGCGGAGCGGCCAGCAGGGGGAGCTACGCGGCTGTCCCCGAGCTCTGCGCCCGCTCGGCTCCTCCCAGGACCAGCGGACCGGCGGGGCCCGGCCTGGGCATCTTGACGTTGGGAAGAGGGGAACCGCGCCTGGCGGAGGAGATCAGGCTTCTAAGGGTCCGGGCTCAGCTTGGCTTGGGGAAACCTTCAGGTCTGGGTTGACACAGGTGATTTGGTTTGGTTTGGGGCACATGTGGAAGTCTCCATGTGTCCTGTCCCCTGAATCTCAAATGAGGCTGGGTGTCTTCTGCAACTAGAGGGCTGCTCTCATTGCTCTCGGTCCTCGGGGACAGATTTCCTTTGTTTCCATCTGAAACTCTGGGTCTCTTATGGAGGGATAAAAGCCCTGTGGGTAGAATGAGCAATTTGTTTTAGCCCTGAAAGTCCTGCGTCCTGGCAAACTCCTTAGTCACAGCTGGGGTTGGCCACTTTGTGGGATGTAGCACATGAAACACTACTCTGAGGCAGGACATCTCTGGAGGAGAGCTCCGTGGCCCTAGGGGGCACCAGGGAAGACAGGAAAAAATAACTGCCATTTCCTCCCACCACCGGAATTGATGTTGGCCTTCCTCAGGCATCTCTCACAACACCTAATGAATGGGGCATCCAGGCCAAGCCAGTCTCTTCCAGAATTCAGCAGTGACAGGGGTCAAAGGTGGACTTATTCCCGAGGACCACACCTTGGAATGGCCTCCTGGCTCTGTGCCTCACAGCCCTCAGGACCAGGTCACTGGAGCCTTGGCCACCGGGCCCGGGGGCCCCTGAGGCATGCTGCAGCAAGCCCTGCTAGAGAGCAACTGCAGACCTTTGCTTCTAATTGGCCTCCGTCTCTGCACACAGCCATTTCCTCTGCCTGCGGCAGAAGTCATAAAAAGCCAGGCTTTCTTCCATACCTTTGAAAAGTTCAAAGGAACCCATATCCTGGGGAGATCTGGCAGTGCAGGCACCTGGATCTGAGGGGACCGAGGACTCTGGGTGCCCCCGCCCCTGCCCTGTACTGCTTGTCAGTGTCAGTATCCCGTGCTGCACGGGAGGGGAGGCTCAAACCTTCCAAGGCTAGCTCTGTTCTGTTTTATGGGATCAGGCTGTGCTCTTTAACCCTGCCCTGCATTTTGCAGCAGGAGCTCTCATGGCCACAGAGCAGGTCATGAAACAGATGTCAAGCCCATCCTAAAGCAAGTGTGTGATAAAGCCAGACTCAAAGCTGGTGAGTCAGTCAGCCCTGCTCTGGTCACATACTGTCTCCATGGCTTTGCTCCCATCATGTTTCTGCTCTTTCTCTGGGGACCCTGTGTTCCACGTGGAGGTGGAACTCAGGTGAGCTTACTTGAGCCCAAGGTGCAGATGTGTTCAGGTTGGGGGTAGGCTTTGCAGGCTCTTAGGCATAGCTTTTTGGTATTGACTGAACTTGGTTCTTTCCCAGTATCCAAATTGGTGACTTTTTAAAAAAATACTTTATTTATTTATTCATGGGAGACACAGAGAGGCAGAGACAGGCAGAGGGAGAAGCAGGCTCCCTGTGGGGAGCCCGATGTGGCACCTGATCCCAGTATCCCAGGATCACAACCTGAGCTGAAAGCAGATGCTCAACCACTAAGCCACCCAGATGCTCCCAAATTGGTGATGCATAACATCTTAGATACTATCCTGAACTTCAGACCCCCAGAGTTTCTAGGGGAAAATGAAATAGGTCTGTGCTTTCTATCCCAATTGGTGGTGCTTACAATGTGCTCTAGAAATGTTCAAACATTTCTGAGAAGGAAAACCCAGAGGTCCCAGGTTCTGGAACTCTGATAAACCGAGCCTTCCTGAGGTGATTGGATTCTTGAGGGATTGGGACCAAGGGCTGAGGGGCAAAAGTAGGATTCAGGGAATGGAGAAGGTGCTGACAAGCTTTCCACTGTACACATTAATGCAATTGAATAAGCATCCCATATTCATCTACCAGCTAGTTTGATGGGCAGTAAAAGAGTGAATCTCATTGTGGGGGGGATATATAAAAATTTCACCTTCCAATCTAGCCCCATCCTCTTTCTAGATACATGTGACTAAACGGCTCCCTTTTGAGATCCCAGTTTCCTGTTCCCTAAGCAGAATTTATTCATCCATTCAACAAGAGTTTCTTTCTTTTTTTAAAAGATTTTATTTATTTGAGAGAGCATGCATGCACACATAAGTGGGAGGAAGGGGAGGAAGATGGTAAAGGGGGATGCAGACTCCCTGCTGAGGAGGGAGCCCTAAGTACATGGGCTCAATCCCAGGATTCTGGGATCATGACCTGAGCAGAAGGCAAAGTGTTTACTCTTTTACTACCCATCAAACCAGATGGTAGATGAATATGATATGCTTATTCAATTGCACTCATGTGTACAGTGGAAAGCTTGCCAGTACCTTCGTTCCCTCCAGTGTTTGACTGAGTCCCTACTGCAGCCACTGGGCAAGTATGTGGCATCTGTAGCCACATCATTCTTAGCACATTGGGCTGGAATGTCTGCCTGTTGCTTCACATCTACAGCCTCTAGATCATGTAGGGTGGAGGTGAGAATTGAGCCCTCCCTTTCCCCCCAACACACGCGTATTCACACACACACAAGCACACACACATATTCACAAATACACAAATGTGCATACACACTTCTACACACAAACACTACAAACATGTACATACTCCCCTCTCCCTCAACCTCCTCCCACTGGTTGAGGAATTGGGCCAGAAGAGAAGATAAGGAAACTTTTATCTGCTTTTAATCACAGCATTCTGTAGAATAATTATTCTGTAGGATTTTTCAATGTCTCACTGAAATTGTTCTAAGTTTTACTGATAACAATAGTTTAACACGATACAAATAGATACGGTTTTTATGGTTTGCAGCCTCTGGAACATGGTCATTTGTCCACATTTAAAGAGTTTGAGGCAGCAATATCCTTCAAGGTTTTTTTATGTTATTAGTTTGCTTCTGAAACACATCTGCTCAATCCTGCTGTGGTACATATCGCCCCAGCTCCACCCAGGTTATGAATGTCAGTGCTGAGTTCTGCCTTGAGATATGAATTCAGTTTGTCTGGCAACAGTTCTGATTATAGTGTGTTTTGTGCAATGAGTCACCAAGCTCAGCATCTCCCCACAATGGGGGGTTCTGTGTGGGGCTGACTGCTTTCCTGACCAGCCTTGATCACTTCTGAGTGCTGTAAGCTTGGAATTACTGTGATACTCTGCTGTTCGCTCCTCCAGCTACTTGGCCATAGTAGTGCCTCTGTTTCAGGACTCTTGTGACAAGTAAGTGAGAGATTTTAGTAAAACCTCTGACACATGTTTTGTGGCCCACTGGTGAAATAAATTTGATGGGCTGTGACCAGTGTTAAAGAAATAAATAAACAAAATAGAATGGATATTGATTTTTCTTTGGGGTGATGAAAATGCTAAAAGTTCTCAGAATAGATGATGGCGAATGTTGCACTACTCTGGAAATATGCTAAGAGGTATCAAGGCATACACTTGAAATGGGTGAATTTTGTGGTATGTAAATTGTATCTCAATGAAGCTATTTATATATATATCTCTATATATCTCTATATATAATCTCTAAGAGATTAGGAGCCCTAAAAAAATCCATCAAGCTGTGTGTTTGAGATTTGTATACTTTATTATGGTATGTAGGTAGGCCTCGGTTAAAAATTAAATATAAAAAATGGAATAGAGAATATAAGAATCTCTCCCATGTAGTGAGGCCAAACAGTATTTTTGTGAGACATATGTGTAAATATGTGTGCGTTTGTGCATGTGTGCATGCACTGGGCTACGATAAAATGTGCTTCTTACTGTGGGTTGTTGCATAAAATGTTTAAAGCCTAAATGTTTAGCCTAGATCTGCCCAGTCAGAATAGGCATTTAACAATGGTTATTTATACCCTCCCTTCTTTTCTTTTCTAGAAACCCAGAGCGTGCCCATGTTCAGTCATTGACCTTCCAGTATGGCTGTTTTTGCCACAGAGAAGAGAAATTCTGACTAGCTATAGAAGCCCCCCCCTTCCTTCCTCCCTTCATGTGCACACACGCACGCGCGCGCACACACACACACACACACACATACAGACACACACTCAATTAAGTCAAGCTGTTTTTTCCAGTTAAATAAACATCACACCCTTGAAAGGAAGAACAAATAGCGGGACTATCCCCAAAGAAAACGTGCCTCTGGGCTTCTGGTTTTGAAGGTTTTGTAATGTTTACTTTTCAGCGTTCTCTACTTGACTGCTTCCCTCTTTCATTTGATTTTAAATACCATGGTTTGAATTAGCTATCCTTGTGCCCTGACCCTGGGTAAGGGGTTGTTTTGACAGACATGTGGCTCCCCAGCCCCTCCCTCCTTCAGAAGTGAGAGTGGTAGAGCTTGTATCCAGAACCTGGAGATACAGAAGCACAGCTGTTGTGTGGGTGCGTGTAGCACGGGGATCTCAGCCACTGACACCCTCAAGACATGTGTGGACTGTGACTCAATCCAGGTAAATAGATTAAGTCATCAAGCACTTGGTGACCTTATGAAAATGACCAAGTTGCAGATAGCCTGGGGTTGACTCTGTTTGACCAGGGATGAAAAGATTGTGTTTCTGTTGCTTTTGGACAATGTTTTTTCCTTTGGGTGTTTGCTCATGTGACACCTTTCATGACTATCGAGGGGGCTGGCACAGATATACTGGATGGAGAGACCAAGTTGGGAGTGACAGGGATGGCAGCTGTCTATTGGCACAGGGATGGCACTGAAGTCTGGGAAATTGGGGAATTATTAGAATTTAATCTGGTTTTGTAAGTTCTGGGTTCAAATTCCATTTTGTGTTTTAGAGCAAGATGACTAGTTTGGGGCCACTGGGCAAGTGGTTTGGGATAGAGGGTTAGCCTCTGATTGTGATTAGCTATGATGATGAGAAGGCCATGTCAACTCCTTTAGTCACTTGGTATCCCTGAATGCCCAGAGCAAGGGTGGATGTTTTTATTATTTTTACTTCTGATTTTCTGCCCCCCCCCACCAATAAGATGATCTATGGTAGATGATAAATAGTAGATGGTGGGTGGTAGAGGCTCGGTAGTCGATGGCCAGTAGTGGATGGTAGTGGTTAGGTCCCAGACCTTGGACTCAATCTACCCACTGGGAATCTTGGTTTTGTCTCTTATTTGCAGCCTGGTCTTTGTGCTTCAGTTGCTGTATCAGCAAAATAATAGCACTTTACTTGTGGGATTTCATTTCTATTGTGGTAAAATAATATGTAAAATTTACCATCTCAATTGTTGTCAAGGGTACTGTTAAATATATTCATATTGTGTTACCATCACCACCATCCATTTCCAGAACTCTTCATCTTGCAAAACTGAAACCCTGTCCCCATTAAACAACAACTCCCCATTCCTCCTCCCATCCCAGATCATGGAAACCACTGTTCTATTTTCTTTCTCTATGGATTTGACTGTTCTGGGTACCTCATATGAATGGAATCCATACAATATTTTGTTTTTTGTGACTGACTTATTTCACTTAGTATAGTGTCCTCAAGGTTCATCCATATTTGTATCATGTGTCAGAATTTACTTCAAGGCTGAATAATATTCCATGTATGTACATGTTTTGCCTGTCCACTAATCCATCAATGGATACTTGAGTTGCTTCCACCATTTGGTAATAGTGAATAATGCTGCTGTGAACATGAAGGTAGAAATATCCATTTAAGTCCCTGCTTTCATTTCCTTTGGGTGTATACCCAGGAGTGGAATTCCTAGGTCCTATGGTACTTCTATTTTTCATTTTTTTGAGAAGTCCATATACTGTTTCCACAGCAACTGCACCATTTTACATTCCTACCAGTAGTGTACAAGTGTTACAGTTTCTCCACATCCTCACCAACACTTGTTATTTTCTGTTAAAAACACCTTTTAAATAATAGCCCCCCCACCCGGATTTTATTTTTGAGGGTTACATGACAGAATGTATGACAAGCGCTTAGCATAGTGCTTGGCTCAGCAGATGATAGCTGCCTTTGGTACCTCAGGTTTTAGCTCTTTCTTTCCTTTTTTTTAAAGATTGTATTTATTTATTCATGAGAAACACACAGAGAGAGGCAGAGACACAGGCAGAGGGAGAAGCAGGCTCCATGCAGGGAGCCTGATGTAGGACTTGAGCCTGATGTAGGACTTGATCCTGGGACTCCAGGATCATGCCCTGGGTTGAAGGCAGACACTTAACCCCTGAGCCACCCGGATGTCCCACTCTCTTTACTAGTAGAATAAGTGATAACTTTCTCAGAAGCCACTTCAATGCCTGCTTGTCACCTTGCAGATCACTGGCCCAGGAATACCAGGGCTGTGCATTTGGACAAGAGTAATAGATTCAGCTGTAGTCTGGAAAGGCCCTATATGGCTTGGGGTCATGTCAAGCTTGGAGATTCTTGAGAACAGTGTGGCTTTAAGGGTACCCCAGGATGGGGAGTCCTTTCTATGTAACCTCTTAGTCTTTTCTTGTCTGAGTTCCCACCACCTTACCAGGTTTCACTACCTGGCTTGGTAGACACAAGCTCTGTATAGATAGATGAGCAATGAGAATATTTTGCTGTGTCCCATGGACTCTTACAAAGAAAGACATGGTGATTAACACAAAGTTTTTTTTTTGAATTCTTATGGAAATGTTGGGAAACAACCTTTTTAACACTTGATCATTTAGTAAGAGGGTATTTGAAATATTCTCTTGAATAACTAGCAAGATGAGAAATGGCCTTTATTTTCTAGATTGAGGCTGCATATTTGAAAAAAGGACAAAATGAACATGATATCAGGTAGGAAGACAGTTAACATCAATAGCATTTATTTCATAATTGGAATATTCCAAAAGAGGCTAAGAGACATGCTCTGCGTATACACTATTTCTCAGCCAGACATTGGGCTCTGTCCTCTCCACCTTCAGCAAATGACTGCAGATTTATGTACCACATGTAGGGGTTTATACTCTCTGGTAAGGCCTGAGAAGTGATTTTTGGACTAAAAAACCAGAAAGGGGGTGCCTGGGTGGCTCAGTCTGTTAAGTGCCTGTCTTCAGCTCAGGTTATGATCCCAGGGTCCTGGGATGTAGCCTAGCATCTGGCTTCCTGCTCAGCAGAGTCTGCTTATCTTTCTCTCTCCCTTTGCTCCTCCCCCCTGCTGGTTCTCTCTCACACTTGCTCTTTCTCCTAAATAAATAAATCTTAAAAAACAAAAAACAAAAAACAAAGGAAGAATTCAGTAATTCCCCCCCCCCCCCAAAAAAAAATAAAAGGAAAAGGATAGAAACTTCTTTGTGGTCTGGAATTTTGCTCAAAAAAAAAAAATTCAGGGGAAGGTGTTTTTGTTTTGTTTTCTTTTCCAAGGCAAGTTCCCCCCCCCAAGGCAAGTTTTTTTTTTTTTTTTTTTTTTTTTTTTATGATAGGCACACAGTGAGAGAGAGAGGCAGAGACACAGGCAGAGGGAGAAGCAGGCTCCATGCACCGGGAGCCCGACGTGGGATTCGATCCTGGGTCTCCAGGATCGCGCCCTGGGCCAAAGGCAGGCGCTAAACCACTGCACCACCCAGGGATCCCAGGCAAGTTTTTAATAGTCATGTTTCCATCAGCTCCATAGTCCTTACCCCTCAGTTTAAAAACAAACCTAAATGTAAATAGTTTTACATTTTGATCCAACCTTAAAATAACTCATTGGAGTATACTTGTTACATATATCTATGTATCTACATTTATTGCGCGCGCACACACACACACACACACATATATTATCTGTAGATACAGGAATGGATACCAGTTCCATAGTGTGGTAGCTCATAAAATTTCAGTGGCTTTTTTTTTTTTTATTTTTTTTTATTTATTTATGATAGGCACACAGTGCGAGAGAGAGAGGCAGAGACACAGGCAGAGGGAGAAGCAGGCTCCATGCACCGGGAGCCTGACGTGGGATTTGATCCTGGGTCTCCAGGATCGCGCCCTAGGCCAAAGGCAGGCGCCAAACCGCTGCGCCACCCAGGGATCCCTCAGTGGCCTTTTTAAAGAAAAAAAAGACATATGTTCTTACTGTGCAGAATTTTCCAGAAACACAAGTGTGTTAACCCCTCCCAGGTTCTGGCGGAAGCCTGAGTTTCGCCGGCTTCCTGGAAATCTGCCCGCGGGCATACATGACCCTCTGTGAGGTGTGCCCCTGCAGAGGCTCCCCGGAGGGTGCTCCCTTGTCCGGGGCTCCGCCGGCGGTGCCGCACCCCGGGAGCCCCGCTGCAGCTCCCTCCCGGCTCCGAGGCCGCGGCCCCTCCCTACCCGCACGGGCCGACTCGCGTCCAGGAACGGCGCTTCTCCGGAGCGAATCCAAACGCTTTGGTCTTGATGAGAAGATGAGAAAACCTGCGGCGGGGGGAGGGGAGGGGAGGGGAGGCAGAGAGAAGAGGGGGCGCAGCGCCGGCTGGGGGTGCACAGGGCTCTCCCCGCCGCCGCGGCACGAGCAGCGCCAGCTGTTTCAAGCTGCGCTGGCAATGGCCTCTCCACGTGGAGGCCGGAGGCCGGGAGGCCCGGAGGCCGGAGGCCGGGAGGCTGGATTATTCACGAGACGCGAATCGGCCGGCGCCCCTGGAGCCCCCCTCCAGCAGGTGCGTGGTCACCTCCCCGGGGTCCCGGGAGCCCGCCCGGCCGAGCTCGGCCGCCTGGAGCCGCGCTGACCGCCACGCGGCCGGATGCTCAGCGTCCAGCCGTCCCGTCTGTGCGTCCTTCTGTCCGCAGAGGCGCAGGGTGGGTGCTCGGGAGAGGAAGGACAGCAGACGCACCCCAAGGCGAGGGTGCCCGTGAGGAGAGCGGAGAGAGACCGGGGAGATGCTCCCGGGTACACGGACCAGGGGCCCGGTGTCTCCGCGCCCCGTGTACCCAGACTGGATCCTGGGTCAGGGAGAGAGGCCATAAGGGACGTCATGGGGGCAAAGAAGTTGATACATGAATTATAGAATAGATCATGGTATTAAATTTCCTGCATTCGAAAATTATACTGTTGTTACGTAAAATAGGATCTTTGTTCTTCGGATGAAAATGCTGAAATATGTAGGCATAAAAGGGAATATTGTCTCTGAAACTTACATTCAAATTGTTCAGAAGATAGTAATTATGTATACATATATGTATACATACATATATAGAGAGTGTACAAATGTAGCAAAATGTGAGTAATTGCTAAATAAAGGGCATAAGGGAGTTCTTTGTACCATTCCCAAATTCTCTAAAGTTTGAAATTATTTCACATCAGAAAGTCACAAAATAAAAAAGTGGAGGGTATGGAGTTCCTAGAGCCATGTATTTTGGGGTGTTTTCCACCTGTCTATGTTAGAATTCCTTGGGGCGTTTAATCCTTTTTTTTTTTTTAAGATTTTATTTATTCATGAGAGACAGAGAGAGAGAGAGACAGACAGACAGACACAGGGAGAGGGAGAAGCAGGCTCCATGCAGGGAGCCCGATGTGGGTCTCGATCCCGGTCTCCAGCATCACGCCCTGGGCCGAAGGCGGGGGCTGAACCGCTGAGCCACCCATGAGTCCCGGGGCGTTTAACGCTAAATCAGCTCCAGCTCCTGCTTCTACGGCATTAGATCAGAATTTTGTCTGCACGTTGGAGGGACGGCTAGCCTGGGAGAGGCTCTGACAAGGAAACACACCTGTCCTTCCACCTATTAGGTTATAAGCTCATCTTCCTGGAGGAAGTGTTTCTTAAAGTAGCAGCTGCTGGCTGCCTGAATCAGAATCATCTGGGGGTGCTTGTGGGAAATGTCTACTCTCAGGCTCACCCCAAATCTGCTGGAGCAGAGGTCTGTGGGTAGAACCCTGACTCTGTAGCTTAAACACCACTTAAGTATGGGGAGGGGGCATTTTCTGTAGGTTCCATTAGGTCTGACAGATAAATATTAGTTATGTCCCAATAATAATAATAATAATAATTATAAAAATACTGAAAGCTTTTGTCTCAAACTCTTAATCAATGGCTTTTGGAATCATCAGGGGTTCCAGAACAGGTGGACTCTTCCCCTCTTTCATTCTCTGGTAGTTCCTCTCTTTGGCTACATGAGTGATACTGGTGCCACGAGTTCCCTCGTGCCATCACCTCCAAGGTGCCCCTTGCTGTTCCTTGTAGGTAAGGGCCCAACTATCTCTCTTTTCTCTCCAGCAGTTATGCTTATTTATTTCTTATTTACTTAACTTTTATTTAACCTTTATTTATTGAGTAGCTCATATACTCACAGAGTTGAAAAATAAGAGGTATGAAGAAGACATGAATAACATCTCTGTGATTCCTGCCTCACCAGCTCTCCCAGGGGCACACAATTTCTTGTTTATCATTCCAGAGAGAGTCTCTCTGTATTAAGGAATAGGCTTTTCTTCATTTTTAAAGAACAAATTCTAGTACATTTTAGATTTTATTTTGTACTTTGCTTCTTTTGCCTATTTAAAAATATATCTAGGAGATCATGCCCCAGCAGTCTATAAGAGGGATCCTCATTCTTTCTGTGACTGCATAGTATTCCATTGTGTATATGACCCATGATTTGGTTAATTGATTCCCTTTTGATGGCCATTTAGGTTGTTTTCAAACTTCCCATTATAATACATATATGAGCATATTGCATGTTAAATTCCTAAAGGTAGAATCAGAATTGCTGAGTCAAAGGATATAAGCTTTGGTAGGTTTGATACATGCTGCCAGATTTCCTTCCACTGAGGTACCAAATGACATGGCTACCAATCATCTGTAAGAACCTATCTTACCACACTCTTGCTGCCATAATAGATTATAATTTTTTTTTGACATTTGCAATTTTATAAATGAAAAAAATGGTGCTCCATTGAAATTTTAATTTGGATTCTTCTTATAATAAGTGGATTTGAACATCATTTCATGTTTAAAATCCATTTTCATTTTATTTTGAAGGCATTCCCCTGCACCTCCCCACCCCTGCCCATATCTCTCACTCTTTTCTCTTGGGTTATGTTTTTATTGACAAGGAGCTGTTTCCAGATTAGCAACTTGTTAGTGACGTGAGGTGCAAAATGTAATGCCATGCAGACTCTGAAACATTTGTATGTAGTTCAACGGATCAGTCTTTTCTTTAATGGATTCTATTTTGTTTTGTAGTTAAGGAGATATTCTTTATGCCAAGATGACTTAAACAATTATTCCATGAAGACTTCTAACTCTTCCATGACTTAATTTTTATATTAAAAATTTAAATCCAGACTACATTTACTCTGGTGTAAGATGTGAAGTATGAATTCAACTTCATTGTCCCCACAGGTGTTTATCTAATTGTTCCAACATCGTATTTTCTGTACTGATTTGATGTGCTGTCCTTTCCATACACTAAATTTTCATTTGTGCTTAGGTTTATTTATAGACTTTTAGTTCTATTTCATTTATCTGCCTCTCTACTTTTTATCATTACCACACTATTGCAATTACTAATCATAATATGTCAGTATTTGTCTGGGTTGTCCGTTATTACTTTTCTTTTTTAAAAATGTGACTGCTTTGTTAGCTTGTTTCTATGCATAATCTTTAGGATCAGGTTATTTACTTAAATAATCTTGTTGGTGTTTTATTTGGATTGTTTCTTTATAGGCTATTTATTTATATAGTAAGTTAGAGAGAAGTGACATTGTGTTATTTCCCAATCCAAGAGTATGATGAGCCTTTGTATTTGCTCAGGATATTTTTAATGTGTCCTACAGTAACATTTTAATTTTTTATATAGATTTTTACTTAGTTCTTTTTGACTTTATCCCTAAGCAGTTTATCCTTTTCTATTGTAAATTACTCTTTTCTTTAATACATATTCTAATTGGTTGTAGTTAGTGTATGTTGAAGGATATTGAGTTAATCATTTTATATTATCACTGAATTTTCTTATAGTTTGAAAGAAACACTGAGTGGCAGTTTTAATCATTAAAAATTAGCTTTCTCCCTCTTCCCTTTAATATTTATTCATGGGATAAATTCTTTCTCTAACACTGGTCAGCTCAAGTTTTCTTGTGCAAGTGACTGATGTTGAGTACCGTTTACTTTGACAGAACTTATTATCTAATTTGTCATGGGTCTCCTTTCAGTGGGACTGGTTTCTCAGAAATTTTATGTTATTTATGTTGATGCCATTTTTGGGGTCAAGTCAGCAAAAAAAAAAAAAAATAGTTTGCTCAAAGAATTTTGTGATTCACTTCTCTTCACTGATTGAATTGTCAAACAATACAAGAACTTATTCATCATAATTGATTATGTAGACTAGAAATCTTTTTTTCTGCTAATTAATGTATTATTGCTTTTGGTATGGTCCGAAATTTCTTTTGGTTACAATTTGCTTCTTGATATCAGAACAATTTCTATTGGTTTCTGTGCTTCTATTTGTCACTTTTGTTTCATATTCTAATGGAATTTATATATGAATTTTCTCTCAGGTTTTTTTAATTTTTTTTATTTTTTTTTTCTCTCAGGTTTTTAAATAGATAAATTTAAAGGTGAGAAAAGAAAGTCCCTTTCATATATACACAAAAAAAGAAATTTGTACTTATGTTTCAAAACATCTTTCAGTGGCAGTTATAAGGGTGTATTTAAGCTTTAATAAACTTTTAAAAAACATTTTATGGGACACCTGGGTGGCTCAGCGGTTAAGCATCTGCCTTCAGCTCAGGGTGTGATCCTGGAGTCCCAGCATCAAGTCCCACGTCAGGCTCCCTGCGTGGAGCCTACTTCTCCCTCTGCCTATGTCTCTACCTCTCTCTCTGTGTCTCTCATAAATAAATAAATTAAAAAAAAAACACCACAAAACATTCTGCATTTTGTTTGTATTCTGGGTTCTCTTCCTTGTATTTGGAAATACATTTTAGACTCCGTAAAACAATGTTTACTCATGTTGTGGAGCTTGAATAGTGGATTTTGGGGAACCTGGTGAGAGTTGGGGACTCATTCCCTTAGGTTTAGTGGCCTTCAGTCACCTCTGTGTATCATCAGTTGCTGTTAATGTCCTGGTGTGGGCTAGCTCCCAGGAATATCTTATTGCCAATCCTATGACTGACCATGAGGATGTAGGAGCCAGTTCTGTAGCCACCTACTCCAAAACAGAGAGGAAAGAGATGGTGGTCCTAATGGAGCTCAGTTAAGATATTTCATCTTTGCAAATATTCAGGAACACACAACCACATTAAGGCTAGAGCTCTTTACAGGTGTTGAGATGATGGTGCAGGTGATAGGCTAAGGCTTGGCCTCTTCAGTCCTTTGCAATCACCTCTGATGATGCACCTGCACAGGCTCCATGGCTTCTCTAGTTTTTCTTAGAGAATCAAAGGTCCTTTGGTGACTTTTGATTGCCAAACTCCATTTCAGCTAGGCAATTAGAATGTGCAGGCCTGTGTAATAATGAAATCTTCTAACTTGATTCAAAGTTATACTAATTTCTACTTCCCCTGGTGGGCCTTCTGCACTTTGGAACTGGGATGGGTTACAAACTTTCTTGTTCCTAGTACAGATTTTATTTTTGACAGTATTTTTGTTGATTTTCTTATTCTTTTCCATGTAAACAATTCTATTGTTTGAAAATGATTGGAATTTTGTAATTCTATGTTGATTTTTTTTTTTAGCTTTAGTTTCTTCCTTTTGCCTAATTGTTTTGGCTAGTGTGCACAAGAGTTAACATGGCAGGCCTGAACTGCTTTCCTTGGGAAGGTCTGCTTGCAAAATTGGCACTTGGCTATCTGGAACTTTGATTTCAGGAGCATCCCACCATTCCCACAGGTGACGAGTGGCTCACTGTACCTAAGCTGTTTGTACAAACAGCATGGTCTTTGCTAAACACCTACTTCCTTCTAGGTATCTGGAATTTGGGTCCTTGCCAGCTAGAGGCTGCTTACATGATCAGCCCCCGATAAAATCCCTGAGCAATGAGTGTCTAATGAGCTTCCCTGGTTGGCAGCATTTCACACAAGGGAGTTAACCCTCTTGACGTTTTGATATCAAGAGTGAACACTGCCAAAGTGGTATAGCCATCTCATGAAGTAATGAGATCCCAACAAGAGTTAAGGCTAACAGGGACCTTGGTGAAGAGGACACAGTTGATAATAATGAGATCAGAGTCAAAATCTTTTCAACTATGGGATCAGTGTTTCATTTTCAAAACCAATAGATTCTTTCAGGCTTTTCTCCCCACCCCCATTCCACTCTGCACACTACACCCAGAATAAGCCACTTTTATCATATCACTCTGTTCAATATCAGGAGTGGCCTCTACTTGCCTGGCTTGTTTTCAAATCCCTCCAAAATTGGGCCCCACTAACCTGTCTATAATTCTTCATACTATATTTAAACATCCTAATGTGGGGCCATACACATAGCATATGTACACCACCCCCATGCCAGTTTTCTCATTGCCTCCAATAGACGTAGTTTCTTTCTTTCTTTTTTTTATTAAGGATTTTATTTTATTTGTTTTTCAGAAAGAGAAAGAGAGAGCACAAGCAGGGGGAGTGGTAGGCAGAGGGAGACACAGGCTCCCTGCTGAGCAAGGAGGCTGATGCCGGACTCGATCCCAGGATCCTGGGATGCATGAGACACTGAGCTGAAGGTAGACAATCAACCGATTGAGCCACTCAGGCTTCCCGCGACATAGTTTCTGCTCATCTTGTTGTTGCCTCCCTAAGCCACCAGTTCTTCTTTCATGTAATAATTACTCCAGAAAGCCTGGCATAGTTGGCTATTCTGGAACTGACATGGGTTTTGGGGTTCCTTTTTTAAAAAAGATTTTATTTATTTTTATTCATGAGAGACACGGAGAGAGAGAGAGAGTCAGAGACATAGGGCAGAGGGAGAAGCAGGCTCCATGCAGGGGACCAATGCGGAACTCAATCCTAGGTCTCCAGGATCACGACCTGAGCCGAAGGCAGTCACTTAACTGCTGAGCCACCCAGGTGTCCCTAGGGTTCCTTTTAATATCAAGTTCCAAGTGCTTTTGGCATCCCTGGAGCTGTCCTCAAAATGCCCAAGAGCAAATGTGAACGAGGCATAGCTAATCTGTAGGACAGTAAGGTGAGCTCTTACATGGCTGATCTGAGGCTGTGTTAATCCATCAAAGCCTGCCCTTTGCAGCAATTCCAGGCTGACCAAGAGACATGCTGTTACAGTTAGCAATCCACAGAGTGAATTTAAATATAATATATTTTTCACAGTGGAATTATAAGATATTATCAGAGGTCAGGTTTAATCAGAACATTGCATTCAAGTACAGAGCTGTAGCAGCATATTTTCAAAAATTAACTTTTATTTATATAAATAATTTGTACTTATTGTACAAATTAATAATCAAAAGTTATTAAATAAAAGGTTCTTCTGAAATTGCCCACTTAACAACACTTTGCTGGGAATCCTTTCCAATAATTTACACATAATATATATTATATACATATATGATATACATATGTATGCTTTTCTTTCACAAATGAGAAATAATTTGTACATATTATTGTTTTGTTTCCACTTATCCATATAAGCCAGACATTCTTCCTTGGCATATAGAGATAACTCGTGTTGTTTTCAACGGATACAGGGTATTTTGCTATATGGATGTTCCAGTATTTATTTTAGCAGCCTCTTCCTTTTAGCCTTCTGTTTTTTCCCAGTTCTTTTGTTACTAAAGACAATACTGAAATCAATATTTTTATGCAATGATACCATTGTATATTTTTGAAACTTTATCTGGTGGAGAAATGCCTGGAATTCCAATATAATTGCTGGGTCAAAAATATACATATTTATAATTTGGGTGGATGTTATCAAGTTGCGCTCCAAAAAGGTCGTGTTGATTTATACTTCCACCTACAGCATTTGAGAGAAGAGCTACATCTTTGGCTACAAAGATGGAAAGAAGATATCTTTCTACCTATCTGTGCTCTCAATGGCAGCATATGGAGAAGTGAAAGAGCACAGAGATGGTACTCAAGAAAATCTTGTAGCATCAGTTTGGTGTCGGACAGAAATCAGAGAGTTTGGGAATCATAAAGACTTCAGTTTTCATCTTGATCCTGCCAGCCACTAACAGTGAATCTGGTGCAATTCACACAATCTCTTTCAGTGGTGACAACAGTGCTCCCCTGCAGCGGTGCTGTGAAGGTTTAAGATAATATATACAGAGTATATATAGGTAACCATCTGGTCCTGGACTTTTTTTGTTGGGAGTTCTTTGATTACTCATTCAACATATTTGCTGGCAATCAGTCTGTTCAAATTTCTATTTCTTTGTACTTTGATTTTGGTAGCTTATATGTTTCTAGAAATTTATCCATTTCGTCTAGATTGTCTAATTTGTTGGCATATACTTTTTCATAATATGCTCTTACAATTTTGTATCCCTGTGGTGTTGATTGTTATTTATCCTCTTTCATGTGTGATTTCATTTTTTGGGGGTCCTCTCCCTCTCTCTTTTTTGATGAGGCTGGCTAAAGGTATATCAGTTTTGTTGATCTTTTCAGAGAACTAGCTCCTGGTTTCATTGACTTATTCTATTGTTTTGTCTTAGTTTCTATATCACTTATTTCTGCTCTTCTCTTTATTATTGCCTTCCTTCTGCTGGTTTTGTTTTTCTTTTTTCTTTTTCTTTTTTTCTAGCTCCTTTGTGTGTAAGATTAGGTTGTTTATTTGAGGTTTTTGTTTTGTTTTGTTTTGTTGTCTTCTTGAGGTAGGCCTGAAATGCTATAAACTTCCTCTTAGAACTGCTTTTGCTGTGTCCCAAAGATTTTGGACCGTTGTATTTTCATTTGTCTACATGTAATTTCTGATCTCTTCCTTGAACCAACCAAGAGGCTGACCCATTCATTATTTAGTGGTATATTATTTAACCTTCACATATTTGTGGTCCTTCCAGTTTTTTTCTTGTAGTTAATTTCTACTTTCATAGCATTGTGGTCAGAAAAGATGCTTGATATGACTTTGGTCATTTTGAATTTTTTGAGACTTATTTTGTGCCCTATTCTGCAGAATGTTCCATGTGCGCTTGAAAAGAATACATATTCTGCTATTGTAGGAAGGACTGTTCTGAATATATCTGTTAAATCCATCTGGTCCGGTGTGTCATTCAAAGCCATGTCCTTTGATGATTTTTCTGTTTAGTCCTGTCCATGGATGTAAGTGGGGTGTTAATGTCCCCTACTATTATTGTATTACTATTGATTAGCTTCTTTATGTTTGCTATTAACTGTTTTATGTATTTGGGTGCTCCCACGTTGGGTTCAGAAACATTTACAATTGTTATATCTTCTTGTTGAATTGTCCCCTTTATTATTATATAGTACCCTTCTTTGTCTCTTCTAACAGTCTTTGTTTTAAAGTCTATTTGGTATGATACAAGCATTGTTACCCTGGCTTTCTTTTGACACCCATTTGCATGATAGGTGTTTCTCCATCCTTTCACTTTCAATCTGCAGGTGTTTGAAATGAGTCTCTTGTAGGCAGCATATAGATGGGTTTTATTTTTTTTTTTTTACCCATTCTGTCACCGTATGTCTTTTGATTGGTGTTTTCAGTTCATTTACATTCAAAGTAATTATTGGTAAATATGTAATTTAAAAAATATGTAATTTTTGCCATTTTTTAAACTTGTTATATGGTCGTTTTGTAGTTTTTTTTTTTTTTCTGATCCTTTGTTCTCTTGCCTTCTTTCATGGTTTATTAGCTTTCTTTAATTTTTTTTTATTAGCTTTCTTTAGTGATATACTTAGATTCCTTTCTCTTTCTCTCCTTTTAAAAGATTTTATTTATTCATGAGAGACACAGAGAGGCAGAGACACAGGCAGAGGGAGAAGCAGGCTCCCTGTGGGGAGCCCGATGTGGCACTCAATCCCAGGACCCCAGGATCACGACCTGAGCTGAAGGCAGATACTCAACCACAAAGCCACCTAGGCATCCCGATTCCTTTCTCTTTATTCTTTGCATATCTACTACTGGTTTTTGATTTGTGGTTACCATTAGGTTTGCATAGAACATCTTCTGCATAGAGTAGTTTACATTAAGTTGATGGTGGCTTAAGGTTGAGCCCATTCTTTACTTCTCTCCCCCCATGTTTGACATATATGGTGTCATATTTTGTATCCTTTTATTTTATGAATCCCTTGACTGATTTTTCAGAAATATTTATCTTTATTGCTTTTGTGTGTTTTGCTTTTTATACTCTCCCTTATGGTCTTTCATTTCCAAAGAGTCCCCATTTTAATATTTCTTGTAGGGCTGGTTTAGTGGTCATGAACTCCTTTAGTTTTTGTTTATCTGACAACTCTTTATTTCTTCTTATATTCTGAATGACAGCCTTGCTGGATAGAATATTTTTAGCTGCAGATTGTTTCCTTTTAGCACTTTGAATATATTGTGCTACTCTCTTCTGGCCAGCAAAGTTTCTACTGAATATCTGCTGATGGCCTTATGGGGTTTCCCTTCTATGTAACTGTCTTCTTTTCTTTTGCTGCTTAAAATTTTTCTTCTTTATTACTACTTTTTGCCATCTTAATTACTATGTGTCTTGGTGTGTACTTTCTTGGGTTGATTTTATTGGGAAATTTCTGTGCCTCCTGGATCTGGATATGTTTCCTTCTCCATTTAGGGAAGTTTTCAGCTATTATTTATTCAAGTATTTTCTGCCCCCTTTTGGTGTGTCTTCTGGGATTCCTATAATGCAAATGTTACTACACTTGATGGAGTATAACTTTAGTGGAAGTCCCTTAGACTGTCCTCAATATGCATACTTTTCCCCCTCTCATTTGCTCAGCTTGATTACTTTTCATTAGTGTGTCTTTCAGGAATTAATTCATGCCTCTTGTTTTTCTAGCCTATTATTTGTTCCATCAAGTTCATTTATTGTGTTTTTCATCTCTGCTTGCCTCTTTTTTTATCTCTTTGCTAAGGGTTTCACTGATGTCCTCCACTGTTTTCTCAAGTCCAGTAAGTATCTTGATAATCATTCCTTTAAATTCTGTCAGACATATTACCTATATCCATTTCACTTAGGTCTCTTGCTACAATTTGGTTCCATTCTTTCATTTGGGACACATTCCTTTGTCTCCTCATTTTGTCTCTTTGCATCTGTTTCTGTGTTAGGAAAGTCAGTTATGTCTCTTGGTCTTAAAGGTAATAGCCTTATGAAGAAGAGGTCCTGTAGTGTGGTGTCTCCTGTTCCCTAGGACTTGGCAATTCAGGGAGTGTCTCCTATGTGTTTTTCATGTGCCTTCCTGCTGAGACCTGGCCTTTCTTATAGTCCAGTTGTCTGCCAAGGCTCTTTTTGCCTGTTATAGGCAGTGTTTGGTCCCCGGCTGGGTGGGGCACTTTTTAAGAAGATATGTGCTGGTCTACTTGTGAAATGAGACCTGCTGTCACTGCTGCCAAAACTGAGGCTCCATAAAAGGCATAGGTCAGGAGACACAAGGCTGGTCTTCTGGGAGCGGGGTACTGCAGCACAGGGACTGAGGTAAGCAGGACTGGAAAGGGTGGATCCGTGGAAGCATGGGGAGCAGGGCTTGGTGTAAGCAGGTTATTTAGTGAGTGTTGGCATGGTAATGGTTCCTGCAGATGGCTATATGTTTATGTTTGAAGGGTTGGGGAGGAATATGGTGCATGCCAGCTCCTTTGTTCCTGAAAGGGTCTCCCCATGATCTCTGCCTCTCTGGGTTATGCTCTGAGATGAGTAAATAATGCTCCTTACCATCTGTCTCTAGCATTTTTCAAAATGCTGCTTCCAGGCTGTATCTCCACTGGCTGTCTGCTCTCTCTTTAAGGGCAGGGACTCAGCTTCCTAACACCCTCTGTGCTCTCCCAGAGCCAAGCATGCTGATTTTTAAAATTCCAGGCTCCAAGTCCAGCTGGTCATAAGAACTCACAAAATTCAGTCCCTCCTGCTTTCAAAGCTGAATGTTATGGGGATTTGTCTAACCTGAATGGGCTCCCCAGTGTGATTTTCTGTTTCTTGCCTTTCTCTGCAACCCCAGCTCCCTCCTGCGCAGATGGTCATGGTTCTTTTCACTCCCAAACTGCATCTTTGCCCTTCCTACCTTCTTTGATGTGGCCTCTTCTCTACCTTTAACGTGGAGTTTGTCCTGCCAGTCTTCAGGTCATTTTTTGGATTATTTATGCTGATGTGAGCGTTAGCTAGTTGTACCTGTGTGATGAGGCAAGCTTGGATTCTCCTACTCCACTATCTTTCCAGCATCCTCCCCCAATTGTTCTGTTTTGGGACTTAAGTAACTAGTGCATGTAAGTGCTTAGATGAGATATGGAACTTAGCAAGTCCTAAGTAAATGTTTGTTAGAGAAATGAATTACTTAGGGCCCTCTCTGCCTAGATGACCCTTAGACTTGTTAAATGGATTTGCCATAAAACATTTCAAGCAGGGTGCTCAGTTCAGGTGAAAGAGCTAGGATCTGGGGACAAGGGAGCTAGATCCAATAAACTCTAAGTAGCATAGTTGCTTTTCCTGACCAACAGGTTTCTTGCCAGACCTATATATCACAGGGCCAAGAAATGACACAGGATCATAATAAAAACTCTCTATTGTTTCCAGTGTAATTACAGCTGAGAATGGAAGCCAAGTCTCCTTTCTTCACTTCATTTATTGTGGTTATACCAGCATGCTCTGTTTTACCTTCAAGCCATAAGGTCAGACTCCAAGCACACTTATACCACCCCTTCCTTGGCAAACATAACCCCAAAGCTGCTGGGAAGGCAATGTCTGTACTAATTTTGCCCCAGTAGGAGCTTTGGAGCCACAAGGAAGAGGCATTGAGGGAACAAGAGCTGAGTCTTGGAATGGAGAGCCCTATAAACTGCTCTTAAATTCTTACAAAGTGGCGATGTCATGCAGAGTGATGGCTCAGCTATGAAGAGCTTGTTGTTCTCTATGACATCAGAGGACCAGAGGTCCTCTTCAGAGATCCCTTGTGATGAGTCTCAGCCTGCAGTCTCTGCCTATTTCTGGGTATGTTTGGCAAAGTCAGCTCTTTTAGGTAAATCTATCTTGGATGGAAGGAGAGATGACTTGGCCTGAAGTAGGACTCCTGGACTTATTTCTGGATTCACCCACTGTTTTTCTTTCTGATCTTGCAGTAGTCATTCAACCCCCTTCCTGCTTTTTTCTTACCTAGCTCTAAAATTGCCATTCAAGAAGCCACTAAGTCCCTAAGCCACAGTGAGGAATTGATGATGTTCAGGAGTGGCTCATACTCATGCTGCTGAGAAAGAAAATATCACTTAGTCTCCCTCCCTCTCTTCCTTCCTCTCTTAATAAGAAGGGGCTGAATTCATCTTTGGGACACAGTCAAGAGATTTGGAAAGTGATAGAAAAATCTTACATACTTAAGAAGAAGTCTTTAGAAAGGACTCACTCATGAAGAGGTGGGATCTTTAGATATTCTTTGGGTTCTGCCCTTAATTTGTACTGTCACTAGGCAGTCATAAGACAGGTATGTGTCACCTTTGTTGCTGGGGAGTTGAGAGAGCTAATAAATTAGGGTTCTTGTGTGTAAAATTGTATGAGACGTAACAAAAATATCTTTACAAAAGTGAAATTTACAATCCAATACCTTGAAGGCAACAATGATTTTCTGTGATTTAGTAGGAATAAATTGTTGCAGCCTCTCTGTAGGGAAAAAAAAAATCCTGCCCTAGACCCTTTGACACTACAAGTACCTGCTGGTCTGAGTTGTCATCAGCAGTAAAGATCCTTTAAAAATAGAGCCTAATTAACAAGGCAGAAGCAGGGTTCTTTTTTTTTTTTTTTTTTTTTAAGATTTTATTTATTCATCATAGAGAAAGGCAGAGACATAGGCAGAGGGAGAAGCAGGCTCCCTGCAGGGAGCTTGATGTGGGACTTGATCCCAGGACCCCGGGATCACTCCCTGAGCCAAAGGCCGATGCTCAAACACTGACCCACTCAGGCATCCCAAGAGCAGGGTTCTATAATAATCCTATAATAGATGGGAAGGGAAAAATAGTTCTTTTATGGTACATAGTGCACAACCCTCTACCCTGGGAAAAACCATAACATGAAGTGATATCATACTGTTTCTCTCTGTAGCAGAGACTAATGTCCATTTCAAGAGTACTCTCCACCCTGGCCTGGAAAGAGAAGTAGGATTGCAGCCAATTGTCAGGGGAGACATGCTGCATGGTAAGACCTGCAGTGAGTATAGGGCTAGCCCACTTGGGAGCTCACCTGTTAAGGGCCTACAGAGTGCCCTACCGTGGATGCTTAGCAATCTGCATGTTCTCAGTGGATGACATTTGAAATTCAGATATTGGGACAGCTGAAGGTCAGTGTATGTTCTGTATAGCATTTAGCACATGAATGATATTTAGCAGAGGGATGAAGTTTTATTGTTTGAGAGTCTATGACCTCTCACCAGAATCCACAAGGATCATTCCTAGAAATTGTTCAGGTGAGAGCTGCTCGGGGTCCAGAGAGTTTGGGGGCAGATGTCCCCAGAGGAAATCTGCCCTGCTGCTGGGGTCTGGCCTGTGGGAATCCTTATGTCCTGTCTCTAAGTATGCTGACCTGACTTTCTGATCCTCTTTATTTCATCAAAGTGGAGGAGAAGATGGTGGGCACTTACTTCTGCCATAAAGTGCTGAGGAAGGCTTTTCTCAGGTAATCCACATATCTTTGAGTTATGGAATTCAGAAATAGGATAAGACTTAGGAGTCTGGCCACATTGAATACTGCAAGAGACAGCCAGGAGAGGCTTATGGTAGATGAATTTGAAGACCTCAAGGGGGTTCAGCCAAAAAATGGCAAGAGAGAAGTTTGGAAGGAAAAGGAAGAGGACAGGCATTTCAGACCATCTAAAGGGCTCCTCGCCTATTGCTGGAGCAGAGGGGAGAGGACACCTCAACGGCCAGTTGACTCACCTAGCTGTTTTTCCTTTTGGTGCCTGGCCACGACCTACCCAAAAACAGTGCTGAAGCATGGAGGAGGAGCCAATTTGCAATTTGTGATTTGCCCATTATCATTGCAAAGCAAGAGGGACTGAGTGGCTTAGTGTCCTCAGTCTGACCTGACTTGGGAATGGGACACTAGCTCTGCATGGAGGCTGATTGACACAATGTCAAGTAGCAAATGATAGATGTGCCTCTGAATTTGTGACTACATAGGAGAAAAACACTTGGCTTTGGAGCCAGACAGGCTAGACTGAAATCTAGGTTTCATCACTTAGTATTTTTGCAGCTTTGAGAAAGTCCTCTCCAAATATCAGAGTCCCCATTTGTGAAAGAAAAAACCGTTCCATTGCTCAAGGTGGTGGCCATTGCAGAATTTGCATGCTCAGAATGGCAGGGAGTCAGCTATGGCTTTTATGATGGAGGAGAGCTCCTGATCCTGTGTCTTTGTGTCTCTTCTGAGCCTCCCAAGTAGTAAGCCTATGAGAGACACATTGTTAAAGGCAGAAGGCACTAAAATATGCATGTGCCAAATGTTGGGAAAGCTTGAATGTAAGCAGCGTAAATTGGAAACAGCCTTGCAGTGTAGCATGACTAATTTTATCGCTCAGAGAAGTTATCGAAGCTCCTCCATATCATCCAGATGACTGTATTAAGGAGAACATCTTGAAAATTTCAGATGAGCTTCTGATCCTAAGCGTGACATGCCATGGTTTCACCCTTAATGCTTTGTATCTCCCAAGGTGGGGTTTGGTCGTATTTACAAGCTCACTGATGGTAGCCTGGGGAGAGGCCAGGGCTGAACCCTCTACCTAATCCCTACTTTTCCCTGGGCAAAAAACTGGCAGGGTTTTCGGTTTCTGAGGCGATTCTGTGATCATGGCATTTTTTTTGTTTCCTTGCATGAGCTGGTACAGGACTGGCAGGGCAGCTGTCTTAGTGGCTGGGTAGAGGGTGTGGAGGGAGGCCAGAGGGATAGGGATGGGGGAGGGTTAGGGCCAGTCTTTGATCTCAGGTCTCCTTCCCCACCCTCTGGACTTGTACCCTCCTGCCACTGGCCTCATTCTCTCTCCCCAGAGGCCTTGACTGGACCTTTCTGGCTTACACACCACTTCTCTTGAGACTGTTATCTCCATTTGTCCTCAGATTGTAAGGAATGTATACTTCCGGGCCTCATCTGCCTGGTGCTTTTGAATATTGAGATCTAAAACCATGCTAGGGCAGCCCCGGTGGCGCAGCGGTTTAGCGCCGCCTGCAGCCCGGGGCATGATCCTGGAGACCCTGGATCGAGTCCCACATCGGGCTCCCTGCATGGAGCCTGCTTCTCCCTCTGCCTGTGTCTCTGCCTCTCTCTCCCTCTGTGTCTCTCTCATGAGTGGATAAATAAAACCTTTAAAAAAATAAAAATAAAAAAAAATAAAACCATGCTAAACTGAAGAAGTATAGTTTTTGGTCATAGAAGATCAGGCATATTTTCTCCTTTTACTCCTTTCCCACTTTTCTCAATGCATAGGCATCCCCTACATGTGCCTGGAGATGTCTCAAGTACAAGGCAATCTGGTTCAGTGAAGTTCCTGTGGACATATTCCTGGTTGGAAAGTAGTTGGTTCCACATACGACCTTCGTGGAAAGTGTGACTGCCATGCTGGTGGGGCTCCTCTGCTTTGGGGACACTGTGGAACTTCACATGGGCAATGCTGAGCCTGTGTTCTTGGAAAAATGGTCTTCAATCTGCATGAGGCTACCTGGTCAGCACCAGGAAGTTGCCTTGTCCCCGCCTTCTGTGGATGCTCCCTGATGCCTTATCACTGACTAGAACTCCCAGCCCTCCTGAAGCCCATTGCTGGGACAGACACCTTTTGAAGCCGCTATTCTACTATTTTCTGAACACAAGCTTTGTGCCAGGGACTCATGTGCATGCCCTCCTCTAATCCTGACAACCCCTCTGCCAGAGAGACATTGGTAGGCTCACTTTACAGTGTAGAAGCTGAAGCTCACACTGACATACGGACTTACTCAAGGTCATGTGGCCTCTGGGATTGGAGACCAGCCCAGCGGGCTCAATCTCCTACCACACTGTACTGCACACAGGCCCTTGACCAGCACAGGCCTGGGTGTGGCAGCAAGCTGCTGAGTTAATGCACAATGAGAAATGGGACATGTGTAGGTGGGAGTGGTTTGATTGACAGCCCAGAAAATATTTCCAGAGCCACACTCAGACTTATGACTCCTTTCTTTCCTTTCTGGTTTAAAAATCTGTATCCTGGGGATCCCTGGGTGGCGCAGCGGTTTGGCGCCTGCCTTTGGCCCAGGGTGTGATCCTGGAGACCCGGGATTGAATCCCACATCGGGCTCCCGGTGCATGGAGCCTGCTTCTCCCTCTGCCTGTGTCTCTGCCTTTCTCTCTCTCTCTGTGACTATCATAAATAAATAAATAAATACCTTAAAAAAAAAAAAAAAAAAAAAAATAAAATCTGTATCCTGGGTTCAACAGTTCTCACCTCTAGAATCACTGCAATTGGGATATTTTTCTACTCCCAACTGTTTCCAAGGATAAAGTGGAAGTGATAAAAATAATAGCAGCATTCTGAAAAGTATGGAGCATCAATGTCCAGAAAATATTTATGGCTTTGGAAAGTCTATTAACCAAAGGGCTTTTTATGCTAAACAACCTAAAATGCACAGAAGCCCAAGAAATCTACAATTTCAGAAGTGAATTGTAGGAGAGAAAAACAGCAAGAGTTCAACCAGAGCTTCACTGAGCCTCTCACTATGAGAGAAAACCCTGGATTCCACAGATTTCATCCCTGTAAACTTTGATGAGTGAGTGACAAGTCCTTCACCCAGTAAGATTCCACGTTGGAAGCATTACATCATGGAGGCAAAAGCTCATTGGTTGTCTGGCCTCCGAGATCCAATCTCTGGCTGCTGGCAGGTGTAAAAACTGCTTTTTGTTGGAATGATGCTTTATCCAGCTTCTAGCATCCTTCTGTTTCAGAAGGCACATGTTTGGTGTCCCTTGTACCCAGATGAGGGGTGCATGTATTTGCACTATTAGGGCCACTGACAAGACCTGTTAATGAATACTACAGCTTCTGCAATCTGTAATTGAGTTTCCCTGCGAATCCTGTTCCAACTTTGTGGTAATTCTAGTGTCACTGCAGGACAGATATGTTCTATTGGATCAGGAACTGGGAAAGACAATTTTAACAGTTGGCTCATTTGCTTAGTGACTGGAGGTTTAGGTCTGTATTAACCTCTCAAAGCAGATAAAGTCCAGATTACTGCAGTTTGAAGGTTCTTCTCCCCAGAGGAATGTTGTAGTGGTACCTCTCCTTGGCCTAACAGGGATGGGAAGAGCCCTGTAGATTCTACACATAGAAGGATGGGGTAGGAGTATCTGTTCCCACGGGAAATTCAAATTCCTGCTCCAGGAAAGCATTTCCAGCTGGGAATGGAATCATCTGTGTCTGGGAAGGGTCTTGTTAGAACTGGGAAGAAGAGTGATGTGTGCTTATCTTGTCTGTTATTTTTACATGTTTGAAGTCATATGGCAATAAAACTTGCAGAGAGAGATAGAGAACCCCAAGGCCACAGATGGGCTTTCTTTTTCCCTTGCATTATGATATGTGGGAGAGACCACCGGATTTGAAGTCAGAAGAGCTGGATAGAAATACTGTATGACTTTGGGCAAGTCTCCAGGCCTCCTAGTGTCTTGACTTTCTCAGATGTAGCAAACTGTTGATAATAACTCATTTCTTACATGGATGATATGAGAACTAAATTAAGTAATTTGAGTCTATGCTCTTAACCACTAAAGGAGAGGGCAGTGTCAGGCCATGACAAAAGCCCTCCTGGGATATCTGGTTTTATATTCTTCTGGTTTTACCATACCATAGCTAATATCATAGGGTGGTTGTCAGAGAATTGTAAATATGGATTGCTGTAACTCAAGGGTTGCCTGCGTATATAATTGTGAAATAGTTTGGCACCAGCTCTTGGTAAAATTGCAGTTCAGAACAGAGGAGTTAAATTGTTTTAGTAATGGCAGGTAACTGCTATAACAAATACTCAAATAAAAACTTATTTCTAGTGCTCACTTTGGCAGCACATATACTAAAATTGGAATGATACAGAGAAGATTAGCATGGTCTCTGTGCAAGGATGACATGCAAATTTATGAAACATAGGAGAAAGGAGGGAAAAGCAAAATAAGATGAAATCAGAGAGGGATAAAAACCATAAGAGACTCTTAACTATAGGAAACAAACTGAGGGTTGCTGGAGGGGAGGTGGGTGGGAGGATGGAGTAATTGGGTGATGGGCATAAAGGAAGGCACTTGATGTAATGAATACTGGATATTATATGCAACTGATGAATCACTGAACTCTACCTCTGAAACTAATAATACACCACTATATGTTAATAATTGATTTTAAATAAAACTTAAAAAAGAAAAAAAATTATTTCTATCTTACTTGGTGGTCAAGTGTGTATGTGAATGTGTGTGTGAGTACGTGTACATGCATGTACATGATACGTGCAGGGACCCAGGTTGCTTCCCTGTAGAAGATTTGCAATAACCTGGGCCTTTGAGTCCTCCACTGGATGCACTGCATATGGACAGCTAGTGAGGAAATGAAGCAAGAATAATGGCTCAGAAGACTTTTTAGGGGCCAGACCTGGAAGTGCTATGGACATTTCTACCCATGTTCCCTTAGTCAGAACTGTTTAGCCCTACTAACTACAGAGAGACTAGGAAATAGAACTCAGCTATGTGTCTGAGATGAGAAGAAAAATGGGATTTGGGAAATACATAGTATTAATGTGTTTGCCATAGTCTATCCTTCTGGTCATTAAATACCTGTTTTATCTTTCTCCCACATTTATTTCTCCCTAAAAGAAGCACATCCCATAATCCCATCCAGTCTCTGCATCCAGTTTAATGATCACACACAAATGATGTGCAGTCCTCCCCACCAGTCTGCATGTAGCTGCTTATGGTCTAATGCCCTAAAGACTAAAATACATGTCTTTCCACATCCTCATAAACTGAACATGAAGGGTAGAACAAAAACAGGATAATCACAGTAGAAGTTCATATTTGCCAAGTTTGTCTAGAACTGGACACAAATTGAAAAGCAGTAGGCTTACAGTAGTTTTAAACTCTTAGTGGACAGATTGTGAAGAGCCCCTCCCCCCTTTTGATTTGATCATTGTATTAGTTATCTATTGCTGCATAGCAAAATATCTTAACATTTACAACTGAAAGCAATAAATGCTTACTTATATTGTAGTTTCTGAGGGTCAGGAATCTAGAAGTAGCTTTCATGAGTAGTTCTGGCTCAGGGTCTCCCCTAAGGTTTCAGTTAGTATGTTGACTGGGGCTGTTGTCATCTGAAGGCTTGACTAAGGCTGGAGGAGTTGCTAACCCACACAACCGTAGGTTTGAGGCCTCAGTTCCTCTCTGGCTGTTGATGAGCAGTCTCAGTTGCTCATGATACAGTTCGTAGGACTACGAACTGCTACATGGCAGCTAGCTTCCTAGAGCGAGCTATCTAAGAGAGAAAGAAGGAAGCCACAATGCCTTTTTAAAATGCTTTATTTCAAAAGTCATACATTATTCCATCACCTTATTCTATTTGTTAGAAGCAAGTTTAGACATTTAAAACCATCACAACCATGATTCTGCCTTCTGGAAGAATACCCAAGTCCATTGTTTCCATATTAGTTCTGTGTTAGTAACACATCCAGAGCATATTTCCTAGACATTATTACTACTATTATTTTTCTTTTTTCCTCCATTATTATTTTTACTAATTATTTTTCACAATAATCATTCCTCTTTCTTATCAACTTAATGGTGGCCATTTTGTTATTATTCAAGAAAATTATTAGGGAAACAATACCCTTAATGTGATCATTGGTGAAAGACTGAATTATTCAGCTGAGAAGTTTACTGGACTTCTGACGTTAGAAATAGTTGGGTTTTCCAACCTTTCAACACCCAAATTTCCAGACTATATTTCCTTTCATTCTGCTTACTCATTGGTCAGGTCTCTCTTGGTCTCTTATCTTATATATCTCGCCCAGAAAAAGCCAGTAGTGGCCGATGCACTCTACCTTACTGGTTCTTTCCAATTTTTAGTACATGTGCTGCTGAAGCGAGCACAACCACACTGGTTCTTTCCAATTAGTTACCCTGAAGCCCTCTGGTTGGTAGGCAGGTGGTTTCCAAGTTATTGCAGGTGGCAGTTTTACCAAGTGCTTTACCACCACAGAATATGGGGTGCCATTTTTCTAGACTCTGATCCTGGTTTCTGCATGCCTGCCACACAGCTGTTAAGCAAGCTAATTCCATATTTAATTTTCATGGTGAAGACTCATTTCAAGGCTCCAATGACTGTACCAGTCAAAGTTTGGTCTAAAACTATTCTGGGGCAGCCCCGGTGGCTCAACGGGGCCCCTGATCCTGAAGACCTGGGATCGAGTCCCACATCAGGCTCCCTGCTTGGAGCTTGCTTCTCCCTCTGCCTGTGTCTCTTTCTCTTTCTCTTTCTCTTTCTCTTTCTCTTTCTCTTTCTCTTTCTCTTTCTCTTTCTCTGTGTCTCTCATGAATAAATAAATAAAATCTCTAAAACTACTCTATATTTTAATAGAAAAAGATATAATATGAGGAATTATATGCTCATAAAATTGTTGGCAGGGTTGAGGGTACAAAGGAGAAACACTCCTGGATTTGAGAAAAATTAGAAAGTGCTGGAATTGTAGGAGGTCACCACTGGGAAATCCACTACCTGCTGAATTAAAGCAGGTGATTTCTGGGAGCTTGCCTAAATACCATGAAACCTGTGTCTGCTGTCTGGTCATACACCTATTCACTGCTATTAGAGAAGAACAATACTTCATCCTTTCTCTTCCATCTTCCAGATTTCATCTTCCAGTGGCATAATGGCATAAGCTAGACCAGAAGCTTCCCTGGTTGAGAGAATAAGATGTAATTTCCAGGATTTCAGTCCCTGTGATATAGGAATGATCAGAGGTGAGAATGGTGCTGAGGATCAGGAGACAGTAGGACAAGGGCACCATCCTGGAGAAAATAATACTTGATTCAGGAAGCAGACATAGGATTTGAGTATGTAAAGAGACTAGATGATGCCTTTGAAAGTGACTGGAATCATATGATGAGAACATATGTATGACAACTTGCTTAGTAGTTTTGGTCCTAAATGTACTCCATAAATAGGTGACAGATGAATGTAGGTGGAGATGAGTGTACTATATTCATGGAAAGAGACATCTGAATGGGAAAAAGGAGTGGATTAGATCTAGAAGGGTATCATGCCATCTCACTCATCTTATAGTTTTCAAAGTTCACCTATATTATCTTTGGTCCTTTTAAGTAAGGTAGGGGGTGGATTATCAGGGAGCTTGACAAGAGGTGTGAGAATTCAGATGAGGGATGGGAGATGACAGCTGGCATTTACTGAACAGTCATTACATCTAGGCTTTTTACATACCTCTCCTTGTTACCTTTGCCTAAGTAGTTCATCCTGTTCACCTTCACCTCAACATGCTCACATCTACCCCTATATATTCACCTTGTTCATCATTATCTTTACATAGTTCAGGACAATCCTAGCTGAATGCAGTTTTATTGTTTACTTTCTAATGAGAAAGATTAATGTTTAGAAAACTTAGGTAATTTTAGGGCAATGCCTGAATTTGAACTTAAGTCTGCCTGACTTTTGGTCCCAGTGCTTTAATCTTAAATCTAATCCAAGATTTCCTCTTGGGCAAGAAAGAGCCAGGCATTCCATGTCTCAAGAGCATGACTTTACTTGGTAAAAAAAAAACTGTGTAGGCTGTCTCCAGGTAGCAAGTCCTTATCTGGCCAGGACTGACTCCCTCCTCCAGGTTGCAGTTTCTAATTCCATAAAAAGAGGGGATTGGACTAGAACAGGGTCAGCCAACTGTGGCTAGTGTCACGTGGCCCTTGCCTGTCCCTGTGGATATGGCTTTATGGGCACAGCCACACCCTCTCACTACCTCCTGTCTTTGAGGCTCTTGCTGTACCACAGTGGAGCTGAGTTGTGACAGGGACTGTATGGTCTACAAAGTGGACACATTGACTCTCTGGCCCTTTACAGACAACATTTGTGACTTTTGGACTAGATGATCTAGAAGGGCTCTCCTAGGTTTGTACTCTGAATTGTAAGGTCAGTTCTTAAATTCCTCAACTAACTGTCAAACCCTTGCCAATGGATCATTTACTTCAAGAAATATTTGTACCAATTCCCTTTACAGAAGATCTCTTGCAGTTTGTGTGATGGGGTGTGACCCATAACATTGCTCAACACCCTTGTTGCCCACAGCCCATTGCATCCAGACAGGAGGATACTGGATACTGACCCTTTTATCATGTGTAAAAAGGGTGACCTCTGGAAAAGTAGCAGACCTTGCAAATATCCAGGTAGTACATTCCCTACTGTTAAGAGGCACAGGGGACCATGGCCTCTCACATCCTTATGGTTCTGGTGAGGTTGAGCAACAGTTGGAGCACGCTGGGCAGAAGAATGTGAGCTGGGTGGAGCTGGCCTGGCCCATCCTGAGGGGCACTGCTGTCATGATCTCACTTGAGACAGCAAGATGTGGCCTGGGATGTGAAAAAGTGGGCCATCTGGTTTTGTAGCTGCCTATAGCCTACCAGATAGTTTATGATCAACTGACCTGATCAACTGCTCAGGTAATTCCAGTGACCCCTGCTGGGCTATTCCTAAGTACTATCCCCTTTGTGTGTGCATAAGGAAGTTGTCTTTCCATCATGTTGCTTTTTTGAATAGTTTATCCTCAGATCACTGGCTTTTGTGCTATTTTTTTTTTTAAGATTTTATTTATTTATTCATGAGAGAGAGAGAGAGAGAGAGAGGCAGAGACACAGGCAGAGGGAGAAGCAGGCTCCATGCTGGGAGCCCGATGTGGGACTCGATCCCAGGACTCCAGGATCACGCCCTGGGCCAAAGGCAGGGACTAAACCGCTGAGCCACCCAGGGATCCCCTGCTTTTTTTTTTTTTTTTAAAGATTTTATTTATTTATTCATGAGAAACACACACACAGAGAGAGAGAGAGAGAGAGAGAGAAAGGCAGAGACACAGGCAGAGGGGAGAAATAGGCTCCATGCAGGGAGCCTGACGTGGGACTCGATCCCAGGTCTCCAGGATCACGCCCTGGGCTGAAGGTGGTGCTAAACTGCTGAGCCACCTGGGCTGCCCCACTTTTATGCTTCTTTGAAGATGATCTCAGTAAGAAATTCATTTTATAGTAAACCAGTAGGTAAATACTCAGTGCTGATAGACGTGTATGTGTCTGCCTATAAAAATGAAACCGTTTCAGACAACAATACTCACCCTCATTCTTAAGTGATATAATTTGATAGATCCTATCCTAGTCTGTACTTTATCATGGTTTCAATTTACTAAAGTGATTTTCCAGGAAAATCAAGTCATGACTTACAGTTTGAAAATACTGCTCTAGATAATATGTGGAAAGCTTTTGGGGGAGCTATTATTATTTTTCCATAATTCTTAATTGCAGGCCACCTCAGGAACACTGGCTTGTATCATGAGAAATGCATTTGTGCCTATGTATCTGTATGAGCTTAGACATGTCACTCCCCACTCTTGGGTGCCTCTGCGCTTGCATGTAAAATGGGAGTTAGGACTGGCTAGTAGTAGCTGGGTTTCCTTCCAGCTCCAAGTAATCAGTGAGTCTATGTTGTGTGTGTTCCCAGGGTGTCAGGAATACCTATCCTGTAATATCGGAGACAACATTCAAGGACCCCTCTGCTCAGGAAGGAAGAGGTGCTCCTGGATGCTTTTCCATTGCAGCCCAAACAGAAGGAACTTCTCAGAAAGGTCACTAAGAAGTCTCAACTTGGTTGTTGGGCTCGTCATCTGATGTACTCACATGTATTGTCATCCTTCTTTCTGGAATATTCATATTTACCTCATGATACTCTCTCTTCATCCCTGCAAGGACCTGCAAAGTGCCTATGTGCTGTATGCACAGAACTGCAGAGGCCAGGCTCCTTGTGCAGAGCTGGATGAAAATCTAGGCCTCTGACTCCCACCTAGTGGGACCTTGAGGCCCCTAAATGGGCAGAGTTGATATCTCTGGCTGCAGAAAGCAGGATGGAGAAGATGGCCTGTTCAGGGGACCCTGCCAATTCTAGCATTTCTTATTTTGTCTACTGTAGGAGACCTATCAGGCATGGTGCCTGCTATAAGCAGTGTCACCCCTCCTCCCTGCTCTAACCCTGCTTGGGAAGGAAGCAGTTCCAGGCTAGGTTGGTGTGTGTGTTTACCTGACCCAGAGGCTGGCTTTGAGGTTCTGCCCAGAAGAGCAGGGGCAGGCGGCCACACCAAGCAGTCTAGGCCCGAATCATCTAAGCTGGGGAGACGGTAGGACTGGCCAGCTGGTGGGAAACAGGCAGACCTGGACAGAGCAGCAGAAGCTGTGAGGCCATGAGGGCAAATGGGTGTCCACCTTGTACTTCCTTGTCCTCTGTTCCAGGTTCAGGCTCCTTGGAGCCTTGCAGGCAAGGACCTCCTTCCTCTCGGGGTGGCTGACTGTGGCTTGGCCACCCACAGTTGCATCCCTTGCTCAAAATTATGTAGCAGGGTGGGGGAAAGATGGGATGTTCCCAGCTTTCAACTCCCCGCTCCAGCCTTGGTCCTTATGTTCTCTGATCATGTCAGTGGAAAGGTTTTGGGCTTACACTCTCAATTGTGAGTTATTTATTTTATTTAATCTATTGTACAACTGTGTTAATATAATTTGTATATTAAAAATATACACAAAATAAAGATCAAAGTGATATACAAGTAATATTTTGAGTTAACATTTGTTTATTACTTATTAAAGAGTCCAAAAATCATTTTCTCTCAGTGGGGAAAAATATTTACATATTCTCTATTTTCTTTTAACATCTTGGCTCAACTCTGAGTGATGTAGTGATTCTAAGGCCTGTGATAAACCCAGTTTATTTAGATACATGGATTAATGGCTGCTGCCGCTAAAGAAGATACACTGGGTCCAAGTGGAAGCTGCCCATACGAGGTGGCACATTCTAGGCCTTCACTGAGTGTCATTACTCATTTTTCAGTTGTATCTACTGATTATGCAAAGTTCTTTATTAAAACTTAGTAACTACATTTCTACCTTTCTTGCATTAATCAGTGAAGTTCTTAAAATGAATTGGATTGCCTTTATATATGCATTGTTTGGAGATTTAAAAAACATTTTGGAAAGGTCTGTTTTTAAGGATTTTTTGGTATCAGCTTTATTGAGATATAATTCACATACCATATAATTTACCCATGTAAAGTGCCCAATTTAATGGCTTTTGTATATCCACAGAGTTGTGCATCTATCACCACAGTCGATTTTAGAACATTTTCATCACCATAAAAAGAAATGCTAACCCCGTTACAGTCCCCCCTCATTTTTCCCTTCCCTTTAGCTCTAGACAACCACTAACCTACTTTCTATCCCTATGGACTGCCTTCCCTGGACATTCCATATAAATGGAATCATTCAGTGTGTGGTCTTTTGTGACTAGTTTCTTTCACTCAGCATATTATTTTCAAGGTTCATCAATGTCATGGCATGTGTCAGTACTTCATTCCTTTGTATGGCCAAATAATATTCTTTTATATGCATGTATCACATTTTAAAAATCTATTATCAGCTAATGGACATTTGGGTTGTTTTCACTTCTGGTTATTATGAATAATTCTACTGTGAACATTCATGTACAAACTTTTGTGTGGACATATGTTCTCATTTCTCATACCTAGCAGTGGAACTGTGGGGTCATATGGTAACTGTGTTTACCTTTTGAGAAACTGGTGGATTGTTTTGCAAAGTGGCTGCACCATTTTATCTTCCTATCAGTAACACTTGAGAAGTCCAATTTTGCTATAGGTTTTGCTTTTGTTTGTTTGTTTTTGTAATGATTGTTATTATCTGTCTTTTTTATTATAGCTACCTAGTGAATGTGAAGTGGTATCTCATTGTGGTTTTGATTTGCGTTTCCTTAATGTCTAATGATGTTGAACATCTTTTCAGGTACTTATTGGGCATTTGTGTATCTTCTTTAGAGAAAACCCTATTAAGTTGGGTTGTTTGTCTTTTTATTATTGCATTATAAGTGTTCGTTGTGTGTTATATGATATTATATATGTGATTTACAAATATTTTCTCCCATCCTTTGGGCTGTCTTTTCATTTTTTTAATGTTTCTAAGTTTTAAAAATGTATAGATACCAGGGTTTCTGTAGGTGTCACACTTAGGTGGTTTTAGGAAGGAAGTCACATAATGATGTAAACATTTTGTGACTGGTTTTAAAAATGCCTTCTCCAACACACAACTTTGTTTCTAAAAGAGTTCTTTTCCCACTCTTGGTTATAACTTTTCTTTTATCTTGAAGAGTAAGTGTGTTTTAAAAATTTATTTACATAATCTTAATAAAATCTGCTGGCAAACAAACTGCTGAGTCCCTCTTGTCATCACAGAAAATGTCAGCCAACTTGGAGTACCTTGTATAAGAAGAACAATTGGATTGATAAGTCTTTTAAGTATCTTGCCATGAGGCAACCATTATGGTACAGAGTTTCATGATCACTCTTAATAAAAGTTTAAAGGTTTTGTTTTTATAAAACTAAACACATTGGAGACATCTAGCAGCACTTATTGTTGCATTGTGACATCCACTGTTATGCCAGAGTAACTTGTCTGCAAATGAAGTTCAAGTGAGGTGCTTTATGAAATTCTGGAATTTCTCATATATATATATATATATATATATATATATTCTCATATATATGAGAATCCTGGTTATAGCAGAGTTTTAGTCTTCCCATAGACTTTATTTTTATTGAAGTATCATTTAATGCTGAGTACATCTCCAGGGCATCTTTTAGCAGCTCATAAAAAAAGCCTTTTTAAGACACATTGCATTATTGATTCAGACTCTAATAAATACTAACTATCAGCCAAACCATGTTAGGGACATCTGTCTTTTCATCTAATTGTATAATAAACTTCCTCAATGAATTAATTTGCTTTGATGCTTACTTCTTCAAATGCTCAACAAGATTTGAACTTGTGTCTTTCAGTAGTATCTGCTAACAAAGGGTTACATTTTAGTTTGTTGCTATTGTTTTTCATATCTTTTATTTCAGTCATTCTTCCCCCAGCAGGACAAAAAAAAAATATGTGTTTCCCAAAACAATGATTTTGTTAGTCTACTGTTATGAAATTAGAAGAATTGAAAAGAATTTTAAAATTTATCATTTAGTGAGCTTTTCAAAGGTGGTGGATGAAATATTTCCTCACTTTTTTTTTTTTTTTTAATTTATGATAGTCACACAGAGAGAGAGAGAGAGAGGCAGAGACATAGGCAGAGGGAGAAGCAGGCTCCATGCACCAGGAGCCCAACATGGGATTCAATCCTAGGTCTCCAGGATCGCGCCCCGGGCGGGCCAAAGGCAGGCGCTAAACCACTGCGCCACCCAGGGATCCCTATTCCCTCACTTTTAAACATCACTGAAGAACGGATACAGGTCTGTCCTCGCATCTATATTCTTGTTTAGATTTTAAATGTCTCACTCCTAATAATGATTTCATTATCATTAGCCAGGATCTTGACATAATATACACTTTGAGGAGATTAAGAGTAGCCATAAATTCATTCTTCAAATCATCTTCTTGATTATTGTAATATTTGTGGCTGATTATCCATCAGGTCTGATTAGATTGTCCATGTTTTTACTTGTGAATGTGACTGATAGAGAGTTTGTATCAGGGATGGGAAAAGGATCATCTCTGCCATTTTCTGGTAGTTCACTAGGCTTAAATGATTAATTTTATCTTCACTCTGTCGTTTTCTTGCAGGAATCTTTTAAGGTCGTTTTGTAAGAGTTAATCTAGTTCAAACTAGACAACCTAATGGGGCACATGTCACTGCACCACGCAGCAGCCACTGCAGGAAGAAATGAGTGAATGAGAACCCCATGCCACCTCTTCCAGGGTCCCTCAGGATACCTGTGCATTGCTTCCAACCTGGGACAGTCTGATATGTAGAAAAAGCAAAAGTTGCAACTTCAATCATGGAGTAAATAGCACAAAACAATCTCCTCATTTTGTAAGATAAAAATTAAATTTCTAACATTTGTTTCCATCCCCTAGTAGATTGTTGTGACTAGTTTTAAGGTACATGCACCCTACTTTGGAAACCAACTACTCTAAACATTAGACCAAAATAACTTTTTAAGACAAAGATAGCAAGCAAGTCTGATATATATAATTGTTTTTCAAAAAGAAAAAACCCAAGCCTCCCTAGAGGCATGCCCATTTAACAAATGTATTACTTAATAGTTTTATTGGAAACCTAATTTTTAAAACAAACTAATCTAAGTAGATAAGGAAAACTTGTGATCCTATGATGGATGAATCCATTGTGTAAAACAAATGATCAGTCCCTAACTGGATTTCATAATTTTGGACTTTGTTTTTAACCCCAGACATGGAGGGCTGAGTTAATAACACTTCTTGGCTCAGGGCACATTATCCTCATTGTCTGTACAAGATCCTACTCTGGTTTCTAATTTTCATTATTCATTTCTTTTTATAGGCGTTTCCCATTACCATTTTCTTTCTTTCATAGGCAACCCTTCCCCATTTTGGATCTGTATCTATATCTGCTTTTTTGTTTATAAACATACAGTTTATCCAAATACAGTTCGTGCATAAACTATGTATAAATGTAATTTATAAAATGTGGTGTAGTTTTGTATGCATGTGTTTTTAAAATTTAAATAAATGGTAATGTGCTCTAGATCTAATTCTGTTTCCGTTTTTCACTCAACACTATGTTTTTGAGATCTGTCTGTACTGCTGTGTGTACATCTGGTGTGTGTTTCTCACAGCTGCATAGGATTCCACAGTGCCTGTCTACCTCATGGGTATGTTGCTTCATCTGGAAATGGGTGCTTAGATCACCCTACTTCCACAACACCACAACAAACGGAGACAAACATCCATGTATTCATCGCCTTCATCCCCTTCTAGGACATCTATGAGTACTTGCTATAGACTGAATATTTGTGTTCTGAAATTCACATGTTCAGATCCTAACCCCAATGTGATTAGGGAGAAGGGCCTCTGGGAGGGGATTAGATCACAAGGGCAGAACCTGTATGAATGGGGAAAGTACCCTTAGGAAAGACACTCTCCAGAGTTCTCTGAACCCTTGTGCCACTTGAGGACAGCCACCCATGAACCAGAAGTGGCCTCTCCCCAGCCACTAAACCTGCTCGTGCCCTCATTTTGGACTTCCCAGCCTCCTTATTGTGAGAAATAAATTTTTGTTGTTTATAAGCCACCTGGTTTATGGTACTCTGTTCTAGCAATGCAAATGAGCTAAGACAGAACTACTCAGGAGCTGGATGGTGGGTCCTAAGTGTCCATATACCTACATGGAATAGCAACCATCAGGTTGTTGGCCACATGGCCGCACCAGTTTACAGCAGGGCACTTAACACTGCCCAGCCTTTCAGTTGTTGCCAAATTAAGAGGTATTATGTGATATTTTGTTGTTTACTTTCATTTTTCTGATAATAATGAATTTGAATATCTCACCCATGTGCTTGTCAGTCCTTTTGGATGTCCTTTTCTGTGAATTGCCTATTTCTATACTTGGCATACACGCTATTTTTCTGTTTGGCTTCCTTGTTCTATGCTTGCTGGTTTGTAGGAATTCCTTATATATTCTAAATATCAGTCCTTTGTTTTTAGACACATTTTAGACACACTTTAACAAGTAGCACCACTCTGTGGAGTGGCTGTGTGGCAAAGTAGAATGTGGCTCCCAGCGGCCTGGCTGGCTCAGTTGGTAAAATGATCTTGGGGTTGTGAGTTCAAGCCCCACATTGGGTATAGAGCTTACCTATAAAAAAAATGAAGAAGAAAAAGCAAGAACATGGCTCTAGATGTTTGCATCTAGACAATCTGGGTTTGCTTTCTGGCTAGGGCCATTAACTATTAACTATGTGATCCTGAGTATGTTAACTTCTGTGCAGCTCAGCACCTTATCTGTAGAATGGGGATAAAAATAGTACCCATATCATAGGGCTTCTAAGAACATGAGATCAGTCAGTATTTTGAAGCACCTAGATCAGTGCTGGCACATAGTATGTTGTATAGGAGTATTTGTTAAATAAATACAAAATATTAACTTTGCTCTGGAGTTTTTTTTTTTTTTTTTTTAAGATTTTATTTATTCATGAGAGTCACAGAGAGAGAGGCAGAGACATAAGCAGAGGGAGAAGCAGGCTCCCTACAGGGAGATCCTAGGACTCTGGGATCATGATCTGAGCCAAAAGCAGATGCTCAACCACTGAGCCACCCAGGTGCCCCTGCTCTGGAGTTCTTAGTTGAACAGAACTCCTAAAATTTGATGCAATCATATTTGTCAATATTTTAATTCATGTTTTGTGCTTTTTGGGATTCTGTTTAAGTTATTCTCCATTCCTAGTGAACAAGTTTTTTTTTCTACATTATCTTCTATAAAACTTACAGCCTTACTTTCTACATTGGGATGTTGAACCATCTGGTTTCTACCATTTCATATGGCTTTAGGAAAGCATCCAGCTTTATTTTTTGGAGTCAGTTTCCTAAGCCCATCCCGGGATGTCCTGGCTTCAGTGATTATAGTTCACCTTCATCACAGCCTCAAACACACTTGGGCTGGTGGAGTTCTCAGTCATGTTTATCACCATTACTGCTGTTGAGCTGTTGTCATGTGGACATATTAGTGGGGCTTTAGAGATGGTAGTAATATCTAGTTACGTTTTTTTTCTCTTCTTTTTCAATATAGATTTAGCTATATATAGATATTATTCTTTCATAAACATTTTAGAATGTGTTTATCAAATTCCTCATAAGGTTCAGCTATCATTTTTACTGGTGTAGCATTGAATTTACACATTTATTTGGGAGAAAAAAGGTATCTTTAAAATATGATGTTAACCCAACTGAGATCATGGAATATTACCCTATTTTTTCAGCTCTGTTAAAATGTCCTTTAAAAGAGTTTTGTTTTTCACAGAAGTCTGAGATATTCTTTAAGTTCATTCTTTGATACAATTTTTGCTACTACTGTTAATCATTTATTATTAATATTCTCTTGTTGATTTTTGGTGATAAAGAGAAATGCTATAGTGATTTAGTTAGTTTTTCTTGTCTCTGGGAATTTTTATGAAATCCATTTGGTTCCTTAGTATAGATGATTCCATTCTCTGCAAATAATGATACATTTTTCTTTTTCCTTCCAAATTTTATGATATTCATCTTTTTAAAGAAATTTCTTGGGGTACCTGGGTGGCTCAGTTGGTCAAATGTCTGCCTTTGGCTCAGGTCATGATCTCAGGGGCCTGGGATTAAGCCCTGCATCAGGTTCCCTGAGCCTGCTTCTCCCTCTCCCTCTGCCTGCGGCTCCCTCTGCTTGTGATCTCTCTCGCTCTGTCAAATAAATAAATAAAATCTTAAAAAAATAAATTTCCTGTTGGCTGAGACCTCTAGGACTGGGTTAAACGCTGGTGATGGGAAAGCACTGTCTTACTTTCAGTCTTAAAGGGAGTGAGGCTGAAGCTTCTCCCATAAGCATAACATTTGCACGTTTGTAAGTTTTCTGGTATAAAACTTTTTCTGAGTTAAGATATTTCCTTTCAACTTGTAATTTGTTTAGTTTCTTAAGAGCTTTTAAGATACTGAACTTTATCAAGTGCACACTTTATCAAGTGTGTTTTTTGCAAAAATTGAGATAATCATAGAATTGTTATTTATTCTAGTAATGTTAAAAATTACATTGACATATCTTCTTATTTTTATTTTTTTAAAGGATTTTATTTTTTTATTTTGAGAGAGAGATAGAGCACTCACGCGCGCCCATGCACATGACTGTGGGGAGTGGGGGGTTGGGGGCAGGGCAGAGGGAAAGAAATCTCAAGCCAACTCCATGCTAAGTGTGGAGCCTGTCACGGGGCTCCGTGCCACAAACCTAAGATCATGACCTAATCCGAAATCAAGAGTTGGACACTTAACCAACTGAGCTGCCTGGGTGCCCCTAGATCTTTTTATTTTTTAACGCTGAACCACTATTGGCTTCTGGAGATGAATCCTGATTAGTTATAATTTTTCTTGATATACTGTGAGAAACAGTTACATTATGAAAAATATCTATTCCTTGAAAATTTGGTAGAATTTACCTATAAAACAGTCTTAGTGTGAAGATTCAGGTTTTGATATGTAGTGTTTTCATTGTTAGTTCACTGCTAAGTATTTTATAATTTCTCCTTTAATTTTATTTTTAATTTGATATTGATTTCTAATTTTATTGTTATGTGGTCAGAGAATATATATGGATATATTAAAAATATATATTTACATACTAAATATATATACATATATATATTTATATTCCTTACAACCCGTCAAGGTACATGGTTGCCTTTTTATGGATATTTCATGCATTCTTTAAAAGAGTGTGTATCTTCTTGCTAGGTGGTGTTAAATCCTACCTACAGCCGATAGCTCAAGCACACGCTACATCTTTGCTCATGACTTTTGTCTACTTGGCCCATTAGGGTTTGAGAAAGTGTGTTGAATTTCCATCTACAACCATTGATTTACTGACTTCTCCCCACAGGTTTGTTAGTTGTGGCCTCATATATTTTGAGGTTATACTGTTTTGAATTTAAGTGACTATGTCTTTTGGTTCTATTATTCTTTTCACTAGTAATCTGTGATACCATATGCTTTGGATTCTATTTTGATAAATATTGTTATCCTAGTTTTTGGATTTGATTCACATTTGCCTAGTAATATTTCCCACCTTTTATTTTCATCCATTTTTTTAAAAAATTTTTGTTTTTAGTTCCCAATGACTATGTTTTAAAGGTGAGGGTATTTGTGTTGCATTCTACGTACGTGGAGAGTTCTATGGTACCTGTGAAGCAGAATTTACTCAGGGCAGCAGGTGCTTTTTCTGATGGATGACCAGTCCTGGTTTCTCTTTCTCTACCAATGCCTTCATAGCTCCCTGACTGCAGAGTGTGTCTGGTAGTGTGGCTTTCCTGAGTCACACCAAAAACAAAAGTAAAGGTCGAGTTTCTCAGTCACTGGCCTCCCAAGCTTGAGAAGCCTGAGCTTAGTAGGAGTTAGCGTTAACTCTCTCATGGACACTAGTTGATGTTTATTTGAAGTACGACCCCAATCCTAGATGAAGAAACCAAGAGAGGAGGCAGGAAGTTTCACTGAAGGATAAGCCTAAATGATGCAATTGAAGAGACACTATAATGGTTTGAATTTTGTACCATCTTGTGCCATTCTCATTACTCTCTTCTCCCACTTTATGCACTGAGAGTTGGCCTGAAGGCTTCACCCCCTAAGCTCTGATACAGGCCTCCTTCTTTTTCCTAACTTTCATAGAATGAATCTGCCCCTGCATGTGGGTTAGGCCTGTGAGCATTGCCTTTTTCTTCACTGGTCCTGTTCCCCTGCTTGGTCCTCTCCATCCCTCCATGCTCTGCTCTTCACAAATCATCTCTCACCCTCAACCCATCTTCTCACCCACCTGCAGAACCTGATTTCCCTTTCTGACTAATAATTAGATTTGGAGCCGAGTTCCAGATGCCAAGGATTTTTTTTTAATATTTATTTATTTATTTATTTATTTATTTATTTATTTATTTATTTACTTGGGAGGTGGGGGCAGAGGAGAGGGAAAGAGAGAATCTCAAGCAGACTCCCCACTGAACACAGAGCCCACACAGGGCTCCATCCCATGACCTGAGATTGTGACCTGACTGAAATCAAGAGTCCAATGCTCAACCAACTGAGCCACCCAGGAGCCTTCAGATCCTAGGGATTTTAATCTTGAAGACCCAGCCAGAGAATGACCTTGAGAAGCCAGCAGGCACACCCATGCTATTGTGGCCCTGTGTTTGCTATTCTGTCACTATGGGAACAGTGGCATTGCACGTGCCCCGACCTGGCAGGGACTTAGATTGGAACCATCTGCACACAGAGCTTGGGACTCACTCACCCTGGCTCTTACCTATCCTGGGGTGACCTGGGATAAATGTTCACCTTTATGAAACTTTGATTTCCACCCACATTTAAAAGGTAGAAAATCAGCCTTGATCTTTACCCATTCCTATCAGCTCTGGTTTAAACTGATTTATTAAAAATCCTTTTGTCTCAGCCCAATGATTCAGGTTTTAATTATCAGTCATTAGCAATGTGTTTTGTGTTCTGCTCTTTCCTCTCCTTGCAATGATTTACCTTCAGAGAATTACTAATGAATTTGACTTGAAATAAAAGTTGAGACTCATCCGACCACTTCCTGAATGTATTTTCTAAGGCAGGGGTTATCCCAACCCCTTCTCAAGGTTCTGTATGGGTGGGACGAGGAGACCAGGCCTTGGAGAGCTGCAGGTGCTGACAGTGTGGGCCTTGCACAGGTGAAAGCATGTGTCTATGCATGAGCATGTGTATAAAACAGGGAAATAGACTCTGAGATTCTGAAGGCAAATCCAATGTGAGTTCTAGGTATTTTATGAATATTAATCATCTAGAGAAGAGGTTGTTTCTTGAAGGTTCCTGGAATTTGGTTCATTACTTGAATTTTGCTTTGTACTTTGTAACCTGTACCCATTTAGATTGTGCTGGCAGTCACGATTCATTGGACACAGCTGGAAAGGATGATTAATTACTCCTTTGTTCCTGTGGTTTGATTTGAGAGCACATAGGGACAGCTGACCTTTGGAGGTTGGTGTGAGAAGCTCTGTGCTGCTGGGGTGTTTAAGGCCTTGTGCATGGCAGATATCTTAGCCTCCCAAGATTTAAGTCCTTGAAGCAAGTTGATTAAAGCTTGGTGTTCTTTTGCTCACTCTTTGTCCCTGAAGAGTGAACAGTTTTATACTTTCCTGAGCTTCGTTTTGGTGACTTAGGAAGGACTTGCCTTTTGAGCCGCGTCAGAGAGGACAGAGGCAGAGTTTGGGCCACCATCTACTAGTGCAGCTCAGCCATGAGCCCTATTGGTCTGGTAATAGTGACCATAGCTGAGGCTTCTCTGTGAGATCAATAGGTTAGGGAGGGTGGCAGGGACAGCTCATTGCCATTTTTGGAAAGGTAGCCTAGGATATGTTTCTTCAGCTGTAAACATTTATTATCCTATGTGAATTGACTGGAGTAGATGCTGTTCAGTATAGCCCAGCTCTATCTAATACAAAGGGAAATTTGTTACAAAGCATGCATATGAAGTGGTTTATTGATCATTTCATTCTCTTGCAAGAGAAAAGGGAAGTATGAAGGTATTGAGGGCCTGGCCCACAGGCAGGCAAAGAAAATGTGGGGAGAGTCAAAATAGACAGTTGGAAGGTGATTGGAGAACCCAGAGCTCCATGTGTCATCCCTGACCACTTCCCACTCTGGCTCTGAGAGTTGACTGGGAGAGGATCCCTGCATGTGAGTGTCCTTGTGGATTGTGTATGACTTCTGCCAAGTGTGGCTGTGATAACCCTGTGGGCCTGGGGCATTTGCCTTGTTATTTAGACATGAAATATAAGAGAATGTCACCAATTCATGAAAGCCCTAACTCTGGCCACACTATGTTCTCTCTCATGTTCTTGATGACTCTTTTGGGTGATCTATTTAATAGGGTTGTGGTACTGACTTCAGTGGTTGTTAAGAGCTTTAAATGCATCTAATGTACCCCCACTCCATCCATATTTGTGCACCCAGGAAAGAGTGTAGATGAAAATCCTCCCCACTGCCCAGCCTTGACTCTGCACTGCATCTCGATGGCCTTATGTCCATGTGGTGGAGACCTTAATTTCATGTCCCTGAAGACAGCCATTCAAGCCTAGGAGTTTACACACCTACAGGGTGTTCTGTCCTTTGGAAGATGGATCCAGGGAAGAGGTCTGTGTGGTCCTGGAAACTGACCCATTTAGGGGCAAGAGCTTCAGGAGACTGGCCTGGAAGGGAAGGTATACCTGGTCCCCTGACCCCCAGACTCCTCACCCCAGAGGGAGAGAGTGGACAAATGAGAACATGAGCAGGACCCTCTCAAGTGGGAGACCCAGAGACTGGAGTGGCTCAGGTCTAGGGCTGGTGCTGTGACACACCATAACCTATTAGGAGACTTTCTGATGTAAGGAAAAACCTAACTCTCTCTAACCAGCTAAGGAAAAAGGGACTTATTTGCCTCAATCAGAAAAAAAACAGAAATGGGGGCAGCTCGGGTAGCTCAGAGGTTAGGCATCTCCTTCCGCCCAGGGTGTGATCCTGGGGACCCAGGATCGAGTCCCAGGTCGGGCTCCCTGTGTGGAGCCTGCTTCTCCCTCTGCCTGTGTCTCTGCCTCTCTTTCTCTCTCTCTGTGTCTCTCATGAACGAATAAATAAAATCTTAAAAACAAAACAAAACAACACAAATGTAGTGGCTTTGGGCATGTTTGGATCTTAGGACTCAAAAAGTGAGGTTGAGGCCTCTCTTTTTCCTCTTGTCCTCCATCAGCCCTGGGGTGCCAGTGGGTAGACTCGGTCTCCTCATGAAGACAGACCTGTTTCTTATGTAGCCAAAGAGGGACACACAGATCACATCAGTTTAACAGCACCAGAACAAAATAAAGACTTTTTATTGTGCTCATTGAAAATACTGGTCACATGCCCATCCATCCCTGGGCCAATCATGGTGTCTAAGTAGAAGAATACTTACATCCTAAGTATTAGGATGGGCCAGGCCAGGGCAAGTTTTGGGGTAGGATATTGCAATGGGTGGAAGCACTTGAAGGGAGAGAGGCAGTTCTCCAACAGAGAGAGGTGCTGTGAGAAGGCTGTGTGGTGTGAGCAGAGGGAGCTGGATAGACAAAACAACCTGTGTACCACTCCCCACCCACAGCCCTGCCTAGGGAGGAATCTGCTCAGCCTGGAAGAGGAAGCAGGCCAACCCCCCAGTCTTTCTGTTTTCTCCTTGGAAAGCATTTATTATGAATAACTCTTATGCAAAGGAGTCACTAAGATTTTCCGTATTTATCTTTTTTTTTTTTTTATTCATGATAGTCACACACACACACACACACAGAGAGAGAGAGAGAGAGAGAGAGAGAGGCAGAGACACAGGCAGAGGGAGAAGCAGGCTCCATGCACCAGGAGCCCGACGTGGGACTCGATCCCGGGTCTCCAGGATCGCACCCTGGGCCAAAGGCAGGTGCCAAACCGCTGCGCCACCCAGGGTTCTCTCCGTATTTATCTTTATCCCCAGTAGGGTCTGATACTCTTTCCAATTCTCCATAAAAGTGGGAGCCTAATCATATATGAAAATATAGGGAAAAGCTGAACCTATGGATCTGGACTCTGGTCTTGCTCCCACTCCCCCTAACTCCCTACCCTTCATGGTTTCTCCTCTTCTCCTCCCTTTTTACTTCCCTTCCTGTCTTCTCCATCCCCATCTCTCCTCCCCCTTTCTCTCCCTCTGTCTTTCCCCTTTCACTCCTATTCTTGGTAGATTTCCCTCATTTCTTGTACATCAGCTGGATTCACATGTGAACAGATGTTTTGATCATGGACTTTGCCTAAGTGCTAAAAGTAGCCAGCTAGCAAGTTCGGTACAGTGCACTTAGAAGAATCCCTCAAAACGCAAAGCAAAGGTAAAATTTTCTTTGATTTTTCTTCTTGTTTGTCATCACATTGCTTTAAGGTAGGTTTATCTCTCACAGCTGCAGGCTATATTTATCTTGATATATAAGTTTAAGGGATTTCCTCTACCCACACCCAATATAAGGTCTTAAGCTTTCAATCCAATTACTTTCTGATTGGATTTGCATGCTTCTTCCTCAATTAGTAAATGAGCTGTCATTTCATCCATGGGGCATGTCCTTCCCTCTTTGTTGAAGGTAGCCCTGAAGTTTTCCGTTTTTCCTCGGGCTGGGTGTGTCAAAAGCTGAGCCTGCAATATATATATATATATATATATATTTTTTTTTTTTTTAAGATTTAATTATTTATTCATGAGAGTCACAGAGAGAGGCAGAGACACAGGCAGAGGGAGAAGCAGGCTCCACGCTGGGAGCTCTATGCGAGGACTCAATCCCGGGTCTCCAGGATCACGCCCTGGGCTGAAGGCTGCGCCAAACCGCCCAGCCACCCAGGCTGCCCTGAGCCTGCAATTTAAAGCCTGCTTCAACCATCTGTAGACAAGAAGCTCTTTCCTGATATATGGGTGTCAGCACCCTGTAACACAACATGCTGGATGAAGCTGGTGCTAGCCAGTGTACACTGATGGTGCAATCTCTGCGGTGGAGCCAGTGGGCACCGCTGAAGCTTGAAGGATATAGTTTAAGACAAAGAAGGAGGAAGAATTGCAGTTAATAAATTTATGAAGCTGACACAGTCTGGAAATATTACTCTGTATGTCCAGAGTCATAGACAACAGAAATGTGATGGGCCGTCAGTGGTGTTTTTTGTTAATTTTATTAAGATGCTCCATTTGAAATGTTCCTAGAATCATCAAATGCCCTACAGGGCACCATCTAACTGAGTGTTTTACCATGGGGCCCTGCTGATCTGGACAATTGCTTGTGCATGGAATTGACACCTGCATAGCAGAGCATTTAGCATCCTAGGTCCCTGGGTAGTGAAGGCTAGGAGCCCCTTCCCCGTTCATGATGTGAATCAAAAATGTTCCCACGCATTCCCATAAACTCTCTATAGTTCTCACTTTTTGGACAAGGAATCTAAGAGAATTGAGGCTTTCCCAAGAGTAATAGCTTGGTGGTGTCTTGACTCCCATAACTTTCTACTTATACAGGTCAATTTGCACAGAGTGAGGGGCCTGAGCTAGGCAGAGTGGCCAAGGAGAAGTGTCTTTACTTTGTTTCATGGTTGGTATTAGAGGACTGAGTATGTGCTCTCTTGCTCTCTCTGTCTCTCTCTCTGTGTGGGTCTCTCTCTCTCTCTCTCTCTCTCACACACACACACACACTCTCATCCATCCATCCACACACACAATCAGCGTTCTCTGAGGTTCTTTCTGTGTTTTCCCTGATGCTTTTAGCCCTCCCCAAAGTGGCCTTGAAATGCTAAGGTTCCTTGCATCAAACCACAGATCAGAATACAGGATTTGTTATTCCTATTCATTTTACTTTTGGGCAAGAAACTCAGACATAATGGTGAGCGGTTTGTTTGTTGTTGTTGTTGTTGTTGTTTTTGTCTTTTTAATCCAACAGAATGGTGTATATATAGATTTACTAGACCATGAGCTCCTTTAGGGCTGCATATTGTCATCCTCACATTTCTGTTTCCAGGGGCAACCACAGTGCCTAACACATAAGAGTGAGTGTGCTGTGCAACAAATGAATGAACGGGGGATGGGCAGACCTCAGGCTGTCCTGATGGGCTACACAGTTCCTGTCAACATTGACCCCATGAGGTCACAGTGACAGAGAATTGCCTGATGTCAAAGGGCAGAGACCTCAGAGGTAATATTGAACTATCATGAGTTATTAACACTGTGTACATGGTCCATTGTTTGCAGTTATGAGTAAGTAGGGACTCATGTATTAGACTAGAATAGTCTCAGGAAGTTTGCTACTAATCCACTTAAATATTAACAGTAATGAAGTTCATTGTAGATCCTTTCCTAACCAGAACTTAACTGACTAGACCTGTGAGGTGAATGTTTTCCTTTCTACATTCAACTTTCAGGAGACGATATTACTGTTTTTTGCTGAGACAAAAAACAACCCCTGTCTCTCAGTGATTTTCTTCTCTTCAACGGGTTGGCAGGGCAGCTGCCTGGCTTTGCTCCAGGTCGGGTCAGGTCTGGGGACTCCTAGGTGAAGAAGCCTGGTCTCCTGCTAGGGACCAAGCAAACCCTTGGGAACATTCAGAGCTTTGCCTGGACTTGGCATAGTCATGCACATTCAGATTTCTTTGGCAAGTCTCATGTCCCAGCCCAGGCAAGTGTGTGTGTGTGTGTGTGTATGTGTGTGTGTGTGTGTTTGTGTGTATGTGTGTATGTGTGTATTTTCTTGATTCCAAGATACCATCAATTCTAAGATACATCCTGACCACTTAATAGCATTTTACAAACAAAAGAAGTACTTTAGTGGAAACATGAATCCATTTCAGAAATAGTAAAATGTGATAAAAGTACATTTTTAAATTGCGAAAACATATATATCATTCCCAAAGTGGGACCATGCTGCACATACTGTTTTGTAACACTTAAAATTAATATCATAATTATCTCTCCTTTCCATTAATGCGATTCTACAACATAATTTTAGATGTCTGTAATCATTAACTTAAATCACTATATGGATAAACATAAAATATATGACTAATTCTCTGTTAAAAAATTTACAATTTTTTTCACAGTTTATTCTGCAATTAACTTTTTGTTTACTAATATATGTGCATACCTATGATAATTTTCTTAGGATAATATTGAAACATTGTTAATGATTGTTATATGTTAATGATTATCTTGGAGTTTGTTTTGTTTTGTTTTGTTTTCTAGTGGTTGTCCTAGGGCCTAGCATATGCATCTTTACTTATCGGAACGTATTTCAGATTTATTAACTAAGTGTGCTTACTAACTTAATTCCAGTAAGATATAGAAACACTCCTGTATAAATCTACTCTCCCATCCCCCTTGGAACACTACTACTCATTACACATTACATCAGTGTATGTTACAAAGCTAATAATACATTGTTATAATTATTACTTTATATTCTCTATGCCTTTTAGAGAAACTGGGAAAATAAAGAAGAGCAGGTACACAGTATATATTTATTTCTTTCATTTCATGTGATCTTGTGGACTTGTGTTACCCTGTGGTGACATTTCCTTATTCCAATACAGTTCGTCTCCACCTACCTCCTTTGTGACGTTATTTTCAAATATATTACATTTCCATATATTATAGGTCTGACAGTACATTACAAATATATGCAATTGTTTATAAAATCAGTTCAGGGCAGCCCGGGTGGCTTAGCGGTTTAGCGCCGCCCTCAGCCCAGGGCGTGATCCTGGAGACCGGGGATCGAGTCCCATGTCAGGCTCCCTCCTTGGAGCCTGCTTCTCCCTCTGCCTTTGTCTCTGCCTCTGTCTCTCATGAATAAATAAATTTTTAAAAATCTTTAAAAAAATAAAAAATAAAATCAGTTCAGAGAAGAAAATAATATACATTTAAAATATATTTTATAATTACATAATTACCTTTATTGGTACTTAATTTTTTTCATGAGGATTTGAGTTATCATCTGGCCTCCCTTGCTTTCAACTTAAGGAACTTCCTTTAGTATTTCTATTAAGATGGGTTTGCTATCAATGAATTATCTGTTTTTGTTTAACTGGGAATGTCTTTATTTTGTCTTTGTTTTTTGAAAAATAGTTCTACTTGATATAGAATTCCTGATCAATGGTTTTTTTCTTTCAAAACTTTAAATATGGTATCCATTTAACAAAGCAGCAAAGAATATCTATCCACTGGAAAAAAAACAGTATTTTCAATAAATGGTGTTTGGAAAATTGGACAGCCACATGCAGAAGAATGAAACTAGACCATTCTCTTACACCATACAAAAGATAAACTCAACATGGTTGAAAGATCTAAATGTGAGATAAGAATCCATCAAAATCCTAGAGGAGAACACAGGCAACACCCTTTTTGAACTTGGCCACTACAGCTTCTTGCAAGACACATCTATGAAGACAAGGGAAACAAAAGCAAAAATGAACTATTGGGTCTTAATCAGGATAAAAACCTTCTGCACAGCAAAAGAAACAGTCAATAAAACTAAAAGACAACCTACAGAATGGGAGAAGATATTTGCAGATGACATATCAGATAAAGGGCTAGTATCCAAGATCTATAAAGAACTTACCAAACTCAACACCCAAGAAACAAACAATCCAGTCATGAAATGGGAAGAAGGCATGAAGAGACATTTTCCTAAAGAAGACATACACATGGCCAACAGGCACATGAAAAAATGTTCTACATCACTTACCATCAGGGAAATACAAATCAAAACCATAATGAGATACCACTTTACAATGGTGATAATGACTAAAATCAACAAGACAGGAAATAACAAATGTTGGTGAGGATGTGTAGAAAGGGGAACCCTCTTGCACTGTTTGTGGGAGTGCAAGCTGGTGCAGCCACTCTGGAAAACTGTGTGGAGGTTTCTCAAGAGTTAAAAATAGAGCTACCCTATGACCCAGCAATTGCACTACTATGTATTACCCCAAAGATACAGATATAGTGCAATGATGGGACACCTGCTCCCTAATGTTCATAGCAGCAATGTCCACAATAGCCAAACTGTGGAGGGAACCAAGATGTCCACGGAGAGATGAATGAATAAAGAAGATGTGATACACACACACACACACACACACACACACACACACACACAATGGAATATTAGCCATCAGAAAGGATGAATACCTACCATTTACATTGACATGGCTGGAACTGGATGGTATTATGCTGAGTGAAATAAGTCAGTCAGAGAGATAATTATATGGTTTCACTCATATGTGGAATATAAGAAATAGTGAAACAGTCTATAAGGGAAAGGAGGGAAACTGAGTGGGGAAAATTAGAGAAGAAGAAAAACCGTGAGAGACTCCTAACTCTGGGAAACAAAGGGTTGCAGAGGGGAGGAGGATGGGGTGGCTGGGTGGTGGGCACTAAGGAGGGCACTGGATGAAATGAGCACTGGGTTTTTTTTTTTTTTTTTAATTAATTATTTATTTATTTATTTATGATAGTCACACAGAGAGAGAGAGAGAGGCAGAGACACAGGCAGAGGGAGAAGCAGGCTCCATGCACCGGGAGCCTGACGTGGGACTCGACCCTGGGTCTCCAGGATCGCGCCCTGGGCCAAAGGCAGGCGCCAAACCGCTGCGCCACCCAGGGATCCCTGGGTTTTATACTATATGTTGGCAAATTGAATTTAAATAAAATATTAAAAAAATAGATAACTATGGCATCCAACTGCACCTGGCCTCCACAGTTATTGATGACAAGTCAGCTGTTAATCTTACTGGGATGCTTTGTATATGATGAGTCATCTGCTCTTGCTGCTTTCAAGATTTTCCTATCATCTGCCCAATTATTCTACTTACAATATATTCCAGATAGAAGGCACAGTAGTGTGATAGTTGTTACCTTTAATTTTACATATAAAATTATATATAAATTATAATTTGCTTATATAATTTAACATCTACACTTAATAGATGATCACGCTTTGCTATCTAATCCTCTTAACAACTGCAGGAGGTTATAATTTTAATTTTATTGATGTGGAAACTGAGGCCCAGAGAAATTATGAAATGTACCAATATGACAGAGAAACTAAAGAGTCTTCCTTCTCTCTGTCCCTCTTTTTCTTCTCCTGCAATCTAGAGACACAAGAAAGAGCAATAAGGGTGTGAGTTCATGTGAACATTGGGAGGGGAGAAAGGATTAGAGTGGGAGGGAAACACCTTTTGGGGATATATCAGTAAACAAGTCCTGCCCTGATAGAAGTTTCACACTAGTTTGGGAGACAGCCACACTATGGCAGATCTGACCCCTGCATGGGCAGCTCAGTGGCTCTTGTCCTGGGCCTAGATGTTCTGTAGGTCTATAGAAACTTTTATCTTGACTCTTGCCTTTTCCCTCCACCATGTCTTCTTGCTCTTTCCTGTGGAATGCTTCTCCACTTTATCCATCTTTCCCTTCCTCCCTCCCTTCCTCTTCTTTCTCTTTCTCTCTCTTTCTTTTCTTTTCTTTTCTTTTCTTTTCTTTTCTTTTCTTTTCTTTTCTTTTCTTTTCTTTCTTTCTTTCTTTCTTTCTTTCTTTCTTTCTTTCTTTCTTTTCTTTCTTTCTCTTTCTTTCTTTCTTTCTTTCTTTCTTTCTTTCTTTCTTTCTTTCTTTCTTTCATCTTTCTTTCTTTCAACACAACTGGACACCAGACACTTAGTGAATCTCCTGGATCTCTTCCATGACCTTTTCACTGGCCCTAGCCTGGCCTCTATTACAAAACTTATTGTGAGTCCCTACTGTTGTATTTTCCAAGGCCAGGCTCCCTGGTAGGTCTTCAAGATGATAAGATGGTCCATAATTTTGCCCTTCCCAACATATTTGACTTCATCTCCCATCCTCTGGAAGTTGACCCCTGCTGGTTAACCAAGTTCCCCTCCCTGTGTCCTCCACACAGATCTTAGGTTCATCAAGCCCCCACCTGTCCTTTTGCCTACTTTTTTTTTTAATGTTTTATTTATTTGGGAGAGAGAGAGAGTGTGAGTACAAAGCAGGGGGAGGGGCTAAGGGAGAAGAAAAGGGAGAAGTAGAATCCCTGCTAAGCAGGGACCCCAGTGTGAGGCTCAATCCTAGGACCCTGGGGTCATGACCTGAGGTGAAGGCAGATGCTCAACCGACTGATCCACCCAGGTGCCCCTCCTTTTGCCTTTTTGAAAAACAAGTTCCTCCTGCCTCCTGTCCATCCTAATGTGCAAAATTGTAATTTTGGGCTTCAAGTTAAAGAGATCTATGTTAAAATTATGTAATTACCACTTGGCTGTTGTGTGTGACTTTGTTTAACATTTAAAGTCAGAGTTACCGCATATAAAATGAAAATAGTAGGAGCAATTTCCAAGTGTTGACCAAAAAAATGACATGGTAGAGAGTCACATACAAAGCACTTAGCATAGGGTAAATGGGAAGGACTCACACGTGGTTATGGTCATTGTTACCATCCATTCTTTAAAGTCCATCCCAGATCTACCTTCTTCATGAGGCTTCTTTGGTTTCTTTAGCTACATAGCAATCAAGTCCTAGTGTACCAAGGGCACCAAATTTGGCTAAATTTTTCTCTATGTGGTGAATGTTTTAGACATATCCTCCACACTAGACCACACACTTCTGAGAATGTAGACTGTGGTTTTTCTTTATATGCCTTTTGTCTGTCCACACCACTTGTGAAATCTTCTGGTCAGAGCTAAGGGAAACATAGGGTGGTTTCTTCATCCATTGCAAGTCCATGTCTTCTGAATCTAAGCTTCTGAATATACTATGAGCCCACAACCCCCATATGATTTAGGCTGTGGTCACCCCCTAGAGGGTTGCTGTAACCTGGGAAGACCCCCAACTGGGTTTGAATAAAGTTGGTCTGTGGCAAATGGAGGGGGTGGACTAGGGCTGGATGCCCAGCAGTATATCAGCTTGCTAGGTGAGAGAGGGCTTCATAGTTATGGCCCTTAGGGGCCAGTCAGTATCCTGCTTTGCACATCTCATGGAATCTTCATGGGTAACATATTGAAATAGGTAGAAGGATTTTTACATGAAACAGGCATGAGTTCTATTTAATGAGAGGAATTTGAGAAGTGAGCTACAGAGATTATGTGAACCAACTTCTTGACAATGTTATTACAGGCTATTTTTCACCCCTAAATTGAGATAGCTTAACAAGGCACTGGCCCTATTTTGGTTAGCATAAGGGAACAGAGACCTACCTCTGCCTTTCAGCAATGGGCTGAGGCTGTCTTTGATGTTGGAGTACCAAGGAGGTACATCTGCAGTGGAGTGGTGCTTGTGTTAAGAATATTCCTAAAAACAGGTGGGGGTGGGTGGGGCAATTGGGTGATGGGCATTAAAGAGGGCACCTGATGTGATAAGCACTGGGTGTTATATGCAACTGATGAGTTATTGAACTCTACATCTGAAACTAATGATGTACTATATGTTGGCTAATTGAATTTAAATTAAAAATAAGAATATTCCTAGGGTGCTTGGGTGGCTCAGTCAGTTAAGCCATCTGCCTTTGGCTCAGGTCATCATCCCAGAGTCCCAAGATTGAGCCTGCATTGGCTCCCTGCTCAGTGGGGAGTCTGCTTCTTCCTCAGACCCTCCCCTCTCTTGTATTGTCTCTCTCACTCTCTTTCAAATAAATACATAAAATATTTTTTTTTAAAAAGAATATTCCTAAGAAAATGTGTGTAAATTGTTTTTTATAAATATTTTACCTTTGGCTGACATTATAGTATTATTCATTTTGAGCTGATCATCAAACACCTTGAATGCTTCATTTTTTAGTTTCATAAGTAGTTAATTATCGTAAATATGTGAAGGAGGGACTCTATTTAAAGCAATAGGCTGTTTTAAATGAATCTTTTGTAAAGCATAAAATCCTATTTTGGTGAAGAAAAATTTTCCCCAATTGATCTAATAAATAGGGTTTCTCTTGCTGTATGTAATCTCTAATGTACTAGAAGTAGCCATGTCTAGATGGCTCTTGAAGTGTATACATGTGGGTAGAGCAGTGTGGTGGAGGAGCACCTGATACACTCTTGTGTAATGTACTCAGAGCCCTGTGAGGTAGGTATTATTATCACCATTTAGCAGATGAAGAAAGTGGGGGCTCAGAAGAGGTCCATGACCAAGGTTGCATGACAGGCAGGGGCAGTGCTAGGACCCAGTCCAAGGCCACCTCACCACCTGGCCCAGAAGGATGTCCCAGCCTCACAGTCCTCTGCCTCATGCCCAGGCTTTTCAATGGGAAGCAGCGTGGGAGAGCATGTAAGCTTTGGGTTTCCAAGTCACCCCCATTTGCAGTTCTTTGAAGTCAATCTCAGGGTCAAGACCCCTTATCCTTAGAAAAATGGAGATGGATATTCTCAGGATGCAGTTTTCCTGCGTGGCTCCACTGTGGTAGTGGAGAATAGTGGAGAAAAAAATGGTGGCTCAGCATTTCTCTCCTCATCCTCCCCAATACCTTGGACACTGCCAAGTCACTTTTTTCTTTATCTTCTCTTCTCCAAGGTGAAGGCAATCCTCTAAGACGACCAAATTATTTAGGGCAGCAAATAACTTGATTGTCCTATTTTGACCAGTAACTGGGATTAACATTTTTAATGGCTAGGGGTTTCTCACATTTTATAGATGCTTTGAATAGAGTCACAAAAATAAAGTTCAAATTTATAAACACCAATACATTGAGAACTGATGGAGTAGGAAGAGTATTTCTATTTTCAAAATGCTAACTGGACAAAATTTTTCTTTAGCATTCCTTTAAATGGTGAGCTACCTAAATGCATATTATATTCCTAAAGTTAGAGCTAAGTTTTTATTCAAGTCTGTTTTATTAGAGATAATTTATCTGGCATCAAGCTATTGCATAAAGTATATGAATTAATGTTTTAGGGGTGGCCCCGGTGGCTCAGCAGTTTAGCACCGCCTTCAGCCCAGGGCATGATTCTGGAGACCTGGGATCGAGTCCCACGTCAGGCTCCCTGCATGGAGCCTGCTTCTCCCTCTGCCTGTGTCTCTGCCTCTCTCTCTCTGATGAATAAATAAATAAAATCTTAAAAAAATTTTTTAAAATAATAAGTACAACCACAGCTAGCCTGGATCTTCCCAAACTGTGCTCTGTGGAACTTTAGCATCCTGCGATGTTAACAAAGTGTTCTTTGAAAAAACCTGTTCTATAACTAAAGCATTAAGAAAATATTGAGTCAAACAAAGTAAAATGCAGTTAAAAACATTCAGAATGCCTTCTGAGATTAAAATATGTTAATATATTTGTATTAGTTATATATTGTGGTATAACAAACTGCTTTAAAATTTAGTGGCTAAAAACAACAAATGTTGAATAATGCTCAAAATTTCTATAGATCGGAGTTTGTGGGCAGCTTGGCTGGGTTGTTCTGGCTTGGAGTCTGTCTTGAAATTGCAGTTAAGATGTTGGCTGGGGCTGCATCATCTGCAGGCTCGGTTAAGGCTAGAGGAGCCACCTCTAAGCTACTGTACTCACCTGATGGGCAAGTTGGTCCTGGTTATTGGTGAGAGCCCTCGGTTCTTTTCTATGTATGTCTCCCCAGAGGGCTGCTTGAGTGAGTGTCCTCATGGCATGTTGGACACCTTCTCCCAGAAAACAAGGTGATCTTTGGGGACCACCTGGAGGCTGGCTGCCATCATAGTATGCAATCTTAGGTAGAGATTATGGTATGGAGTTTTCCCCACATTTGCTTTTACCACAGATAATCACAAAATCCCTTTGTTTTTTTTTAGGGAATGCTTATTTCTGGTATGTGTTGACATCTTATTATTCTAGTTCATGTTGTGAACCACTGTCTACCACCCTGCATGATGCCAGAAGACTCTTTTGTATTATGTGTGTGGGTATGTACATATGAAACTGTGTGTGGGGTATGTAGAGCCAAGATCCTGATATGAGGCTAGATGGGATGCACTGTGCAGGCCAGGAAAAGGCTGGGGTGTCCTCAGGCAGAACCCTGAGTTGAAGGAGCTCCTGAGCATTTAAACTGCACTCCTCCAGGTGGACCTTCCCTTGTTGTACATACTGAGTTAGTGCCCTCCTCTGACCACTCTCTCCCCATGGTCACAGACTCCCTTGGAGTCTCTACTTCTCAATCTCTTCCTCACCTTCTGCCTGGATCCTTTATTCTCTTCCACATTGAACCCATCTTCCTGGATTTTCTTTTACAAAAAGCCATGATGGCCAAATCAGAATGAGCCTTTAAAACAAGATTATGAGTCATTAGCAACAGAAAAAATCAGTTCTCTCTTCTTTGCTCTCAGGAAGACTCTACTTATAAACACAAGTGCTTGCTGTGTACTTTCTGGGAAATGTTGTTCTCTCTCCCTGCCCATCCTAGAATGTACCACATCTAAGGTGGGGAAAGAAACAAAAACAACTTGAAATTTTATAACAAATTAGATTGAGTATTCATATAAGGAACATATTGGAACATTGCTTCTATTGTAGGTCTGGCTCCACCTGCATCTACACTTGGGCATAAATGGAACCTTCATAATAATAAGGCTTCATTGAAGTTCAAGAAATACTCAAGAGATGATGTCTTTCCTGCTTTACTTTTGCAATGATGCTCCCATCCACTTCCCTAAACCCTTCTATATACTGAAATTGCTTCACATTTTCCTGCTGCAAACTGGGCTCATCCCTTCACCTGCTGTCTCTTACCTAGAGAAAGTGTGAAGTCATGGAATTAGTATCTGAAGGCTGTGATCCTGATAAACATACTGTTGCTAGAAGCTGAGGCTGTGATAACTAGCATCCCCAGGAAGCCAGGCAGAAGGCCTGGAAACCATGCGTGTTATTCCTTGTTTATCTGTAGGTTGCCTTGCATGGTGAATATGGGAAGGCCCGTAACTGCCCAATATCCTAAGTTACACAATCCTGGAAAGGGAGAAGAAATTCAACTACATCAGATATGGCCATTCCTGGGGGTATGAGGCAGTAGGAGTGTAAGTTCAATCTATGTGGACACGTAAAGCATCTCTGAGAAGCAGAGCCAGGGAGGAGTAATAAGTCTGTGTGTGTGTGTTTGCATGAGTGTGTGTCTCTGTCTGTCTCTGTCTCTCTTCTCTCTCTCACAAGTGATTTACTTTTCCATCCACTTTACTTGAAGTGACCTCCTGAGCAAAGGTTACTTATTTGTGGGAATCTTTTCCCTTGTATCATTTCCTTCCTTCTATGAAGAGCAGATGTTCCACTTAGGATATCTGGTCACAGGCAAGAGGAAAGTGTTTCCTAGACAGGGTAGTTCTGGAAATTTTTGGCTCTCCTTTATATTGTGGACCAACAGACTTAAAGTACTTTTTTCCTACACAATTGCTGATTAAGCACCAGAGTTGTTATTACAAAGAGAAAAAGGGTGGTTTCTAATTTTGGCAGGGAGGATAAAGACTTAACCTCTTCAACAAAATGCTTATCAGGGAGTTTCAAACTCTTGTCAGAGATCTGTCTTCCCAACTGAGGAAGGTTGCCCTCGCTTCTTCAGCAAATCTGCTGATATTTTCACTTGTTGATTCATTTTCCCAAAATGCTGCACAATCATTTTTTCCTTCATTGTCTCATGGAACTACTTAGTATGTTTTTCCTGAGTAAAGGGTGACAAAATTGTGGCATGGAGACAAAAAAAAGCATAAATAAACTGCTTCAAAGGAACTCTTCCGGGGCTTATGGACAAATGGGGTGGAGTTGGGGCAGTGTGACTACCTGCATGACTTGAGTCATTTGGGCCAGGTGACTGTCTTCAGTCATTTATCCCCAGATCCTCTGGCCTAGCCTTCCACTGCATCATAGAGAGAATCTGGAGATCATTGCTGGCTCCTAGCTGTGGAATGCCCTGGAGTGGGATGGTCAATATGGAGCCATTTCTGAGCAGAAGACTTAAGAGCCATTCATGGCCACCCCATCTCTCTTTTCTCTCTGCTGGAAGACCAGCATGTCCCAGGGAGGGATGTTCCTTCACTTTCAGTCCTGATTCTTGACAACCTGGAGCAGGCTGAAGCTGAAGCCAACCCTTTTGGCTGTGACATAAATGAGAAATAAATCTTGGATATTGTAAGCCACTAAAATTTTGGAGGTGTCTGCTAGGGAAGGGTAAGTCAGCTTAAGGTAGCTGGTAAAGAGGTTAAGTCTATGTATATAATCAAGAGTTGATTCTCAGGAAACGGAGACAAGATGTGGAAAAGCTGGGTGGGCTTAAGATTTCAGGGTGTAATCAAGGTAACAGGGTGAGGGGTGAGACATTCAGAGAGCGGGAGGTTTCAGAGCAGCTGTGGTGTACAAGAGAGTTGGAAGGGACTGGAGAGGAGAGGAAAGGGATATCTTTTCTAGGTTTTAAATCAAATCACTATAATGTTCTTTGAGAGAAAAGATTCTACCAGAAGCCTTTGCATGAAACGCTGCTGAGACTGAATTTTTAAAGACCCAGGTCCTTGCAGCAGTTTCCAGAGCACTGGCAAGGACTCAGGGTGGAGGTGACAGGAGGCCAGAGGAAGTGGAGAGAAATGAAAAGGGATAACACAGGGAAGTCTTTGGTACCTCAGTGAAATCTTTGTTCAGATGTTCAGTGAATGTTTCTCATTTTACTAGGTATTGTCACACATGATACGCACTTCAGGAAGTGGATGATTATAGAGGGTAGAGTAGAAGACATATCAGAGCTTCACGCAGAAGCACAGATCATTTCCTTCTAGCTGCCTATCCCACTTTTGCTGGAAAAAACAAGAGCAGGAGCAATCCCTGATGAAAGAAATATCTATTTGCATTGGGGTGTCATTTTTCCATGGGTCAATCAGAGGCTCCTGTGGAAAGCAGCCAAACCTCTCCTTAATATGTTCGGGGCTGTTAACCTTGGCACAGACTCACAAAGATGGTAGACTCACTACTAAGCAGATTCTCCCAATTGGTTGAAATCTTTTCTACACTAAACTTTTTTTTTTTCTTTGAGAAGGGCAATTGATAAGAAAACCAGGTTATATTAGGCATTTAGTAAACAAAGAAGAGTGATTTCCAGATTCTCAGTTGATCCAATAAGACCCCCAACATCAGTGTCCTTTATGCACTGTTTTTGTTTTTTGTCTTTTGGTTTTGTTTTTTTTTTTTTGTAGTATAACTTCTTGGTTAAACAAGAACAAATCTTTTATTCTAATATATAAAACAGTGTAAGTGCGGTTGCCCTGGTTGAAGAAGGGGGGTGGGATTTAGAACTCCATCCCCTTGGACTAGACACCCTTTCCCCACCTCCAACCCCCTCTAGCTGGTAACTTACCTCTGAGTGTGGCAGACAACCCATTGGCCATCCCTCCACCCACCCACCCAGGGCTCCTGGACCATGTGGCACTGCACCAGCCTCAATGCCCAAAGGTCCTCTATTCTAGACCTAATCTACTAGGAAAGTAAACTATAGACTTATACCTGTAGGATGGGTATTGAGGGATCCCTGGGTGGCGCAGCGGTTTAGCGCCTGCCTTTGGCCCAGGGCGCGATCCTGGAGACCCCGGATCGAATCCCACGTCGGGCTCCCAGTGCATGGAGCCTGCTTCTCCCTCTGCCTGTGTCTCTGCCTCTCTCTCTCTGTGACTATCATAATAAAAAAAAAAAAAAAAAAAAAAAAAAAAAGGATAGGTATTGAAAATCATCCAATTCAGCTTCCTGTCTTCATAATCAAGAAAACTCAGGTCTAGAGCACTGTTGTCCTGGGTGAAATGGTTAGATAATTGTAGAACCTGGACAAGAAATCAGGTCTCCTGGTGTCATTCCAACAACCCCATTTGTTTTCTTGTATACCGTTTGCTTGCTTACATTTTAGCAAGATTAAAGGAAAACAGTACAAGCTAAAATAAAAAACAAGGTGGGGGGTTTTTGTTAAAACTCAGTTAATAGGCATTTACGGTTTTCTAGGACTATTCCTCAAGCAGTCTGGCTAACCATTTTATCTGTGTATCTCAGATACTTCACATTCAACATGAAAATGGTAAACCCACACCTTGGTGAGGCAGCATTTCACCCCAGTGGTTGCATTTTAGTTAGATTTTATCCCTGGGGTTGGTGGGTGGAGAGATTTGATATTGAGGGAGAGATAGCAAATCATCATGAAGAGGAAGGCTTATCATAGGCACAAGGGGTTGTCCAGGGAACTATTGTGGGGAAGAGGCACCTTCCCCTTCTCAGTGCCCACAGGTCTGGAAATCTCTTTCTACCATATCCTGTCACAGGCTTTTCTCCAACAGTGGGCATGCCAGGAAGGTTTATGGAACATGTGCACTCAGGAAGTACAAAGAAATGTAATGTCCAGGCCCTTTATCCTTTGCAAAATCTTGGGGAACCACCAGAGGCCAGAGAGCAATCTGGCTTTGAGGATGCAATGGGCTCTTGTAGGGAGGTTCTGTACTTTTATGGTTGAACTTTGAGCAAGGACAATGGAGAACTCACCTGTCCCTGCTGACACAGGGCGGAGACACATCTGACTCAGGCTAGTTTGGACTAGCTCAGGACATATAGGTAGAGAACAGAGCTTGGTGACTAACTTGAAGCACTCAGACAAACTGGGGCCAGGCCACTGGCTGAGGACCAGGGGCATGGATATTAGTAATAGGCTCACAATGTAGTTATATGTGTGCAGGGTTTGAAATTGATGTACTTTTATAGCTTTCTATATTTATGGTTAATTAACTGTTTGATAACCCACCAATGTTTATGCCATTGCGTGAATTCAATTCTATTCACCTTCTATTATGTTGTTACTTTGCAAATTCATGAGTTAAAAGAAATTGCTTCATGTGTATTGGGAAATTAGAGCAACTGATGTCTGGAAGCATGGGATCCAGAATTATGTCCTAAGTCTAAGACTCCATGAGCTTCCTGTGGGAGATGAGCCCAGAGAACAGCTCCAGGCAAGAGAGCACTTTGATGCAAGTTGAGGCTTTGGCTCTGACCTCCATTGCCATTCTCTGGAACTTTGCTACATCCTGTGGAGCAGGGGAATGTTCTGCTCCATAGACTCTGGCAGTCTAAGCAGCCTTTCCCTGGTGTCATTTTCAGATTTCTTCTGGGCTTTTTCTGGGAGTGGGGATGGGGCAGCCAGAGGAAAGACTCAGATCTGCTGGGGTTCCTGAATTTACAAGGAGAAGAGACAGAACGGAGCAAGCAGGGAGGGAGTGAGCACATGAGGGAGATAGAATGAGGGTGAATGATGGTGGGAGAGGTGTGTGTGTGTATGTATATGTGCATACGCATGTGTGTTCATGTGCATGCGTGTGTCTGTGTGTGCGTGAGCATGAGAGAGCAAGTTTGGAAATGGCTTGCTTTTCAGTATCCTTACCTCTCATGCCTTATGGGGAAAATGATGTCCCCAAAGAGCACGCTTCTATGGGCACCAAACTCTAGCTTCCATGTTCACTGTGTTCCAGTGTTAGGAATGGTTTTGAAACTAATCATATCACAGCAGAACAGGTCCTCCATGGAGGTGGGTTTCAGCCCTGGAGGCACTCCGAGCTTATTTTTTGTCAATATGGTGTTGTGGAGGAGAAATACTTGGCCTGGGTAGACTCCCCTCATATTCCTTGTCTCCCTCTCAGTGGTGTGGTCTGGCTGACCGTGGCCTTGTGGACTGGCCCAGATCAGAGGCTATTGCTGTTTGGGTATGTTGTATCTGCTGCGTGCCCACAGAGGGCTGTGGGACAGAGAGCTCCAAGGACCTACTAGCTGCTCTCACAAGTGCTCCTAATGCCCAGGGTCCCCCAAGCCCTCCCTAGAGGGATACCTGTCACCTGTGGAACTTATATACACCCTTTCAGACAGAGTTAAATGCTGAAGACCTCCTTATGGGGATCTACTGTAGGTTGGGGCATCCTTTAAAGGCATCTCCCAAAGCTCCTGTTTACCTCTTCAGATTTCACTTTAGATATGTGTCAGAGATCAGCCAGGCTATTGGAGAGAGGCCCTCCCTGCTTTTAGACCTAGAGGATACTGTTGATAAGTGCCAAATACATGTAGTAAGATGAACCTGGGCAGGGCTCGAGAGATAGTACTCCTGCCCCAATTCTGCCTTCATCCACCTTGTCGCCTGAGTCCTCAATCTTCTGGGGGCAGAATGAGATGACAGCTGAGGTCCCTTGCCCTGAGGCCATCTGAAGGCTTATAGGTTCCAAAGGAAGCTAGGCACTAGTCCAGGGCCCATCTGTTGTCTTCCCATCTGACCTGATGGAGAGACCTCCTGAGAGAGCCCATAGGAATGGTCACCAAGAGGCAGGAGGTTGGGGCCTCTAGTGTGTCCTTTCTTATTAAAATCTCTCAAAGCCAAAGAGCATCCATGGATGGAAGACAACCTTGGGGATCATGGAGTCTAGTGGTTCTCAAACTTAGTAATGCGCCAGAATTACTTGTAGAGCTTTAAAAAGGCAGACTTCTGAGACCTGTGAAGTACCCAGTGAAGCAGGGTGTCCAGGGATGAGGCCTAGCTACGTGGCCCTGAGCTGGGGCAGTGCTGCTCTAGCCAAGCCATTAGCACATGTTTGTGGCCAGAGTGGATTATCTGTTTACCAGCTCTGTCTGTCCCAGGACAAGTTACTCAGCCTCCGTTTCCACGTCTGTAAAATAGGAATAGCAGCGCAGGGCCAAGGTCGAGGGTTAAGGAAGCTGCTGTGTGTGAAGAACTCAGTGTGGGGTTTGGGCCCAGTTACCGAGTTACGGCTAGCCCCAGGTGTTATTTGCTGCGGCCCCATGGGGAGCAGGTGGCAGATCTCTTGTGGGGGAAGGTGACCTGCTCATCCGTCAGGCATTCTTTCCTCAGGGGAGACTGGGCTGCAGCAAGAAATCTATCCGATCATGTGAGTCCTGGACACAGAGGGAGTGACTTTGCATAACAGACTCTGTAGCGGGCTCAGGACACACCGTTCTGGGAGCGCCAGCTCCAGCAGAGACGGCTCAGCGTTATCTTTCCCTCACCTCTGAATACTGCCAATACAAACGGGTGGATGGATTGTTACCTGGGACACTTGATTAAGTAAAACCAGAGCTTTGTGCCCAGGGGAGCAGCTGGAGGATGGAGGGCTGAGGAGGGAAGGGGTTATGTAAATACTGGCTGAATAACTGGGTTTGTGTGTTGATTAGATAAGGGCTGAGAAGCTGAAGCCCAATGAATAACAATTGAGCTTCCAGGCTAGTAAATGGCCTGATTTGAAAGTCTGAGGCAGGACCGCCTGGCACGGGGTGAAGGGCGGATTTCCCTGATAGGTCTGTGGCTGCTGAGATAATGCCGGGTGACAGGGGGACAGAAGTACAGGGACCTCTGCATGCCCCTTCACAAGTGAGTCCAGGCCTATCTGCCCGTTCTCTTGTCCTCAGTGGAATACAAAGACAATCAAACAGATGGGAGCATTGCCCCTGGGAGTTTAAAATCCTAATGAAGCTTAAGTCAAATTTTGAAAGTTAACCAAATCCTATGTAAATATTTGTAAGCATCACAAATGTCATGAGCAGCCATTTGCAGGCTTGGGAGTCAGCTATGGGGACAAAGAAATAGCAGAGGACTAGCATGTACTGCCCTGTGCTGGGTTCTTTGCTAGTTATCTTTGGGGTTCTGTGAGGTAGACGATCTCATCTTCACTCTGTGGATGAAGCGGCTGAGGCCCAGGAACATTGAAGGACCTCGTAAGTGTCCAGCCTAATAAAAGACAGAGCCAGGATTCTATCCATGTCTACCTCAAGTCACAGCCCTTGACGTAGGAAAGTGGGCAGGAAGGACAGAGGGGAGCACAGCAGTTCCACTCATAAAAGGCTCTTCCAGTTACTGACTTTGGATGGTCTGAGTGTTTTGAGTCACACCAGGGGCAGTTTGCTGAGGCCAACTCAGCAAAAAGGCCAGATTCCTATGTTGAAGTCTTAATCTCCAGTACCTCAGAATGTGACTGTATTTGGAGATGGGTCCTTCATACAGGTGGCTAGGTTGCAATAGGTTATTAGGGTGGGTGGTAATCCACTGTGACTGTGGTCCTTCTAGAAAGAAGAGATTAGGAATAGACACATAGAGGGAAGACCATGTGAAGACACAGGGAGAAGATGATCTTCTGTGTGGCAAGGAGAGAGGCCTCAGAAGGAACAAACCATGCTAACACCTTGATCTCAGACTTCCAGCCTCTAGAACTGCAAGAAAATAAATTTGTGTGGCTTAGTTCCCTGTGATACTTTGCTGGTGGACCCAGCAGACTAATACAGTTGGTTTCACCAAAAGGGGAGAGTGGAATGCTATGAGCAGCACTGCCTGAAGGCTTCTCTCTCTTTTGCCACAGAAGCTAAAATAAGACCAATTGTGATTCCCGTGGAGAACCACTGGCAATTTCAAGACTAGGTAGTTTTGGATGTATATATGATAGGAATGCTTAGGAGTGAATTGGAACTATCAGAAGAAGCTTTATAAAGAATGGAAGGTGGCAGGGATGCCTGGGTGGCTCAGCAGTTAAGCATCTGTCTTGGGCTCAGGGCATGATCCCGGAGTCCCACGTCAGGCTCCCTGCATGGAGCCTGCTTCTCCCTCTGCCTGTGTCTCTGCCTCTCTCTCTCTCTCTCTCTCTAATGAATAAATAAAATCTTAAAAAAAAAAAAAAAAAAAAAAGAATGGAGGTGGCTGACCCTTGAAGAATGAGAATGATGGAGATGAAGAAAGAAGAGAGACCCTCCTAGGTGGGTGTTCCAGCACATTTTCAACAAAAAGCAGGCAGAGGCCTTGTCCCAGGGCCCTAGGAGTCTGTGACTTCCTTATTGGGGATTTCCTGAGACTCCATATCACACTTTTAATCCATGAAAGATACCTCCAGCACCATGGAATTTTCTGGGATCTGCTGTTATATGGCCCAAGAAGCCTGACCTGCTGCAGGGCTCCTTCTTGCTCAGTGGCCCACTCAAGACTTGGTAGCCTTCTGTGTCTCCTGACAAATGGTTTGGTGTATTCTCATGTGCCACGTATGCTGCCTCTAAAGCCTGAAGAGCCCTACCAGGCACCGTGTTTCTCTTGTAAGTGCAACTTGCAATAACTTGTCCTCTACCTTGGAGAGTATTTCCAGGAAAGATAAATTTGGAAAAAATTCTGTGTCACCTGTCTTCGTATTTCGCCCCTCTAACTGGAGGATCATGATGACTTTTCAGATCTCCTCATGTCTGCTTCAGCTCAGACCCATATCTAATAGTTTTGGAAATATCTGTCTAAATCCTTTCCTCAGGGTTTAGTGACTTCAGCAAATGGCCTCTGGCCACTTTGAAAAAGGTTTGGGGGGAAATTTAGTCCATATACTTGTGATGATGTTGCTAAGTCTTTCTTCAAGGGGATGTAGGGTCTAGTCAGTAGGGTCTAAATCTGTGAAAGATTTATATCTGAGAATTGAATGAAGGACCAGAGCTTAATTTTTTCAGTACAAGTTGAGTGGCACCCTATATATAGGATGGAGATAGACTCTCCATCTATCTTGTGCCTGATAACACCAGGGTCTAGTAGCCGTCACCACACATAGCACCTTGATTACAATTCTGGTCCGGGGAAATTGTATGCAGTTTTCTTTTGAAATTTGAGCGCCTCCTGGAATCTATAGTTCCATGAGTCTGTTATCCTCACTGATATTGGAGAGCCCAATTCTATGACATCATCTTTCACTGTCAGCTCTGCCCTAAAGAATGCAGTCATCTCCAGGCTTTTCAGTGATGTCAGTATAGCCAACAACAGTGCATTCGTTATCATCTCAGTGAAGGGTGTATCCTCTAGGCTTTCTTGGGTAATGTAGACAGGGTGACTTCTCAGGTCTTATTTGGAAAACCACCCTAATTTCCTTAACCTCCCTGTGCTGATTGATCCTTTCCTTTGATACAATGAAAGGGAAGTTGGAACCATTGCCCCATTATATGTGGGTTCTCTTTATATCTTATCATCAAGGGGGCATCTCAGTAGAGTCTTGGGGCTGGCTCCAGGTATCCCTGTCATAACTTTGAACCCCAAGTTCCATGTCAAGTAAATTCTCCCTTATCAGCCTATGTCTCTTGCTTCCAATGCCAATATCCTCAACATTATTCCCACTTGTTTTTCCAGTTTTTGACAGCACTAATTATCCAGGATGGCAATTCCTTTGGTATGTAAACTTTATTGTAGAGCAGGGACTCTATTTTCCCATTTAGGTGACTTTTGTCCTGAAATCAATCAGGGTAGCCAGGAGCAAATCCAGAAGAGAACAAGTATCATCAAGCACGTCATGTGCTTCAGGAAGGTCTTTTGCTACTCAATTTCCAGGCAAAGGGATACTCTTCTAGGAAGGAGGATTGGGCTTCTTCTTCTTTTGGTCTTTTATTATTATTATTTTTTAATTTAAATTCAATTAATCAACATATAGTGTATTAGTTTCAGAGATAGAGTTCATGGATTGTGTCAGTTGTATTTAACACCCAGTGCTCATTACATAATGTAGGATTGGGCTGCTTCTGATGGTCCACTAGATTTAGGATAGTCTAGAGACTCAAAATTCTAAGTCTCATCCATTCAAATAATCTTGGTACAGGTCTCAGGGTCCCACTTTTATTTTTTTCCTCATCAGGGCCTTGACTTTGACTGAGGACACCTATCAAAACTCTGAATTCAGTCTCTTCTGTAGCCAGTATGGCTCTGCTATGGTTATAGTTTGATCCTGGGCCTGATTTTCAGCCTACCCTGCCCTGTGCCTGCAAGAGGCTACACCCTCAGTAAAGCCAGCATTGAAGCTTTCTGACATTTACCAGATATGAGTTGGGAGAGGACTGTCCTGAGTTTATTTTCTTTTTTTAAAAAGATTTTTAACACAATAGTGTGTCTTCTACTTGTACCTCATTTCAGTTACCCATAGATAAAAGCATTCAGTATTTCACGATTAAGTGTGATATTAGTTATAGTATTTTTTCAGAGACAGGATTTACCAACTCATGATTTGCTATGAGTTGTTATCAAGAATGGATGTTGGATTTTTGTTAAATGCTTTTTCCAATGTTAACTGAGGTCATATAGGGTTTTCTATTAGTCATTTTATGTATTGTTGGATTTTGTCCATTAAAATTTTGTTTTTAATTTTTAAATCTATGTTTTTAAGGACAATGATCAGTAGATTTCTTTCTTGTAATGCCTGTGTCTGGTTTTATTTTCAGGGTAATACCTGTCTTATAGAATGCATTGGGAAGTAGTATCCTCAATTTTCTGGAAGAATTTGTGTAAGATTTGGCATTATTTCTTTATTAAATAGTTGATAGAATTTACTACTGGAGTTACCTGAGCCTGTAGTTTTCTTTGTGAGAAGGCTTTTAACTATAAATGCGGTTTCTTTGATAGTAATAGGACTATCCAGGTTATTTAGTTCTTATTGAGTGAGATTTGGTAGTTTGTGTATTTCAAAGAATTTATCCATTTCATGTTAGTTTTCAAATTTGTTGGCATAAAGTTGTTAATAAAATGTCCTCATTTTAATATCTGTAGAATTTGAGTGATACTATGTTTCTTGTTCTTGTTATTAGGAAATGGTGTATACTTTTACATTGGCTTAATCAGTTGAAGTAGAGTTTTGTCAGTTTTATTGTTCTCTCAAAGAACTAGTTTTTATTTCATTGATTTTTGCTTTTTTTTTTTTTAAGATTTTATTTATTTATTCATGAGACACAGAGAGAGAGAGGCAGAGACACAGGCAGAGGGAGAAGCAGGCTCCATGCACCGGGAGCCCGATGTGGGACCTGATCCCGGGTCTCCAGGATCCCGCCCTGGGCCAAAGACAGGCGCTAAACCGCTGCACCACCCAGGGATCCCTTAGTTTCTTATTCTATTTTCTCTCTTCCCTTTTGTTTTCATTTCCCCTCTTTCTTTGTTGCTTGTGGTCTCTCTGCACTCCCTGCCCCCTGCACTGCAAAGTCTCTCACTCTTGGTTTCATTTGAAATTGTCTGCTTCAGTGGATATAGGACCTAGGGGATATGTCCTCTTAGGGACAAATGAAGTATTAGAAAGTGTTTGGTTCCATCCCTGAATTCTTCATCTCAGTTAATACATTACTTTAAAGAAATGCAACAAAGGCAGATGCCAATGCTGCTGCTGGGGTGGGACAGGTCTGAGGTTTGGATAAAGCAACACCAAACCTGAGTAAAATCAGCCCTTCTGATTTACTGGTTATTGGAAGATATTTTGAACCCACTCATGATGCAGTAAGGCACTGAGCACCCCACTGTGCCCTCTGTCAGCCCTGCCTGTCAGCCCTCTGTCAGCTGTCAGCCCTCCCACTGAAGCAGGGACAGTGAGGCAGGACACCAAGAACCTTCTGTGACCCTGTCTGCTCCTGACCCCTTATGTCCAGATTCCCAGGGAGGGCAGTAGACATGGACCCTGAAGTCCACCCGTTGGGTTTAAGCCTGATTCTAACACTACTGGGTGTAAAGCTGATTCTAACGGTTGGCTTTCTCACCTGTGAAATGGGAGCAACAGTCTACCTCACAGCATCATTCTGTGCACTGACATGAGGTGGGTGAGTCACTTTGAAAATGGCACCCAAAACAAGAACTCTTCAAAGAAAAACATGTGACCTGTTCTTCTCCAGTCCTAAAGTGGGGGAGGACATAGTTGCCACTGACTTTCTGCAACAGGAAGGGAAATGAAATGACTATGTCCCTAGAGGAGTTGAAAGGGGATGGCGGCCTTTTGTGTAACCAAACTCTGTCCCCAGTGGCAGGGCATGCTTTAGTTAACAGGCACTGACTGGCAGAAATGTCTTTAGAATGTGAGTAGTATGCTACCACGGATCAAGTTTCTCTGGAGGTTGATGGTGGTGGCCAAGACCTTGCTATGCAAGTGCTGGCTCTCACCATGGAAGCCTGGCCCTGGGCTGATTGGCTGGCTCCCTGCTCAGTGCCTGGAATGCTGCAAGGAAAGGCCCTTGTTGGCCTCTATCAATCTGGGGCTATTTATTAGAACCAGGGGCTGACAGGAAGAGCCTCATTCTGAGCTACAAAGATATCCTTAGACCCTTTCCCTCCCCACTACTTCTCTGACCCAATTTGGAGGCAAGTTCCCTTCCCATCTCATTTCAGTTCTATTTTTAATTTTATTTTGATTCTGGCAAGGTGTAGTGATTTATGATAAGGATTTCTTTCCTTGCTGGCACACATCTGCATAGTAAACATGTTATTGGAGCTGTCAATCGCAGTGTACCAGTCAGTTGCTCTGGGTGATTGGGAGGAGGGCTGGATGGATATTTGGACAACTTAGAAGTGTGTGTGCTCAAAATCACCATCTCTAAGTCAAGACAGAAAACTGGGGCTACATTTTGAGACCGGCTCCTTTTCTTCCCTCCAAGGGTGGGGAAAGACAGAGCCATTGTTGGGTTGGCAGTCTTAAAATTTATATTTTATTACTGGAGCATGATCAATGTAAACTTTGCTACACCGAGTAGGTCTTCATACTAAGTGTCAGTGAAAGACTAACAGTGAATGTTCTCACGGACACCTCTTGTAACATTCCCCAGCCCCAGCCAAGCACAGACTCTGGGACTCCACTGACTATCCAGCAACATAGGCTCAGCCCCTGGGTTTTTGAGCCATTCTGATCAGCAGTGGACTCTGTGCTAAGTCTCCATAGCAATCTGAGGTCTCATCTGCTTGTGGAGACTCTGCTCTCACACATGCTGTCAGGACCATGGGCTCCTCTAAATGAAGCTACATGTTCCTTACCAGGGCTTCTGTCTCAATTCCCTGATTTGCAATCTACATACAACAGCGGCGACAAATATTTTCTGAGCATTTGTTGTATGTAGGACATTGATGGTTACAAAGATGAGTCAGACATGGAGGCTGTCCCCAAGGTGTGGCCATTCTAGTTGGGGAGATAGATGGGAAATAGAGGATTCTAATGCAAGGTAGTAAAAGAAGAGGTGAGAACAGAACATCACAGGAGGCCTCAACAGGGACCCCCAACCCAGATTGGGTAAGGGAGACTAATCTAGGGAAGATCTCCCAAAGGAAATAGAACACTCCCACCCCACACCTGGGACTAAAGCCCTGATTTAAATCTCACCTGGGAACTGTATCCTGTTGCCTGTTTGCAGCAAATGTCTGGCCTCTGCTCTAGGTCACAGCCCACCTGGTCTTAAGACATGCTATTGCTGCGCTTCGGTATTGCACTGCCTGAGGACTCCTGGTGCTTGCCTACCCACTATACCACAACCCCAGCCCCAGCCACCATTTGGGCCATGTGTGGTTTCCCCAGACTCAGTCATTTCTTTGGGGTCTGGTCTCAGAGGGTGCTTTGGGCTCTATGTTTTTTGGGGGGGAGGGTCCTTCTCTAGTAACCTGGCTGACAGCCTTGCTATCTGTTCTTCTGACTCAGACATCTGAATGAAGGCAGGATCTTTTGCAGTTGGTACACTGACTTCCATTCTCAGTACACTCAAAGAATTCTGCATCTGTTTTCCTCTTGACTTCCTGTGGGCTGGTTTTTGGGCACCTTAGGTACCCTTCAAAGTGCCACACTTGAGGCAAAACCAGATTCTCAAAGAGCAAAGAAGAAAGGAGCTGGATGGCAAAGGGGGTGGCTGGCCCCCTTTCTCTTTCAAAAGTCATCCTTAAGACTGAACCTATCTGCTGGGTGAGTGTGGTGGCCCTGCCCCCTGACCCATGGTGTTCAGATGCTTTATAACAATGTATAGATGTGGGTTTTGATGCAATTTCAGTAGGTTAAGAATATATGATGAAAATATCTAATTTAAAAAAATAAATCTTTTTCTTTGGTAAAAGCCCATTGGAGACCCACATCATTTGTGACACTTCCCTAAGGCTCAACTCTTTCTTTAAATTCTTCCCCAGACTGACTCTTGATCTATCCAACTCACTTGGAAATTTAATCTTGGCCTGCCTTGCAGTATTTTTTCCATTTATAAACTTTGCGTCTGCAAATAGACGGTCAAGACCTCAAGGCCAAGGACTGTGTCACACTTCTTTTTATCACCCCCCTCTACCCTTCCACCCCTTCCCTAGAGCTTTGCCAGACTCAGTTTAAATGCTCACTACACACTGGACTGGAATGATGAATGTCATCTGTTATTTCATCTAAGGTTTTTTTTTTTTTTTTTTGAAGTGGTTTATTTTCAGTTTGAGCCACCTTTTAGGTAGACAGTTTTGAAGCTTATATAAGAGAACTGGACTATCTTAAGGGCATGTGTAATTTCCCCTCACATCCTGATGTTCAAATGAGCTTTTAGAAATTCCTTGAAGGCAAATTAGGGGCAGACTCAAGGGACCAGCTGTCCCTGGGAACTGTGAATTGTGGCCTAACTTCTGAGGAATGTGTGCACAGAATAAGAATGTGGGCAAAACAGAGCAGACCCTGGAATGAAGGAAAGGTGTGCTCTCATCATACCCACAGAGGCACCACACATTTGGTAGCTTTCCCTGTTAAGGCAGTTGATGCCAGCCTGAATCCAGGGTCTCAGCAAGAGATAGTTTCATCTGCAAGGAGATGGGAATGTGAGAGGTTGAAGAATCTGACTTGAGAGATGCCTCTGCCTATGCACAGCCTTCTATCTCTACCCTATCATGCTAAGGCTTCCGGATCTCCTGCCTAGATCTCCCAGCTTGATCCACTGTTTGACCTGTTTGTCTAGTGATTCTGATACCAACCTATGTATAGCAATTCAATTCTGGCACTAACCACCTGGAGTTAAAGCAGACCCCATAAATTAAAGGGTGTGGTCCATAATAAGATTGCTCTCATTTCTTCTGACTGACTAGCTACAGGTCTGGGAGGTTCCCATGATCCCCCTCAGGTTTGATAATTCACTAGAATGATTCACAGAACTCAGAAAAGTGCTATGCTTATGATTATGGTTTTATTATAAAGGATACAAACAGCCAAGTTAAGAGGTACAAAGGGTGAGTTCTGAAGGGTCGCAAATGAACACAGAGCTTCTGTGTTCTGTTCCCAGGGAACGAAGGCACATCACCTTTCCAGCACATTGATGTGTTCACCAACCAAGAGGCTCCACCAAGTCTCAGTGTCCACAGTTTGTGTTGAGGTTTCATTACAAAGGCATGATTGATTGAACCATTGGCCATGTGACTGAACTTAATAATCAGCCCCCCACCCTTCCCTGGAGGTTGGGAGGTCAGGCTGATGTCAGTGGCTCAAAGCCCTAATGTTCTAATCAATCACATGGTTGGTCTTTCCAGCATCATCAGTGCATCCTGAAACTATCTAGGGGCCCATGTGAGCCAGCTCATTAGCATAAACTCAGATAGAAACCAGGGGCTCATGAACACTGAAGACACTTCTATTACTTGGGAAATCCCAAGGACTTAGACTCTCCCTCCCAGGAACCAGAGACAGAGGCCAATCAAATTCTTTATTATATGATACTAGCTTTTGGCCTTCTTGTTTTATTTTCCAGATTCTAACTCCTCTATTGGCTGTGAGCTTGGGGAAGTTATGACATTCTCTAATAGAAACAATGGGAGCTGCTCCCCACCTCCCCATCACTCAACTCCAATAAGATTATGATAACAGGGAGCTTCAAGATCACTAGAACAAAGCACTGCTGTCCACTTGCCCTGAGTGGACCTCGCAGGTTGGTGCCACTCTGTTCCTCAGGGGCTTCATACCAAGCCCCAGGCTCATGGAGCAGCCTCCTCAGAACGTAGCCAGCCCCTGGGGCAGAGGAAAAGAAGGGCATCTCCCAGCAGACATAGGCCCTTATGGCTTCTGCCATAAGTGACACATCACTTCCATCCCCTTTTCATTGGCCGAAGAAGGGCTTTTGTGAAGGGATAACTGTGACCCAATCTGAGATTTAGAAAGACAAATCACCATCCGGTGATAGTGCGCCAAGGCAGAGACAGGACTAAAGGAGGGGAGGGGTGCCAGAGGCCATGGGGAGCAGTCACATGAGGAGGCAAGGGCAAGGAGGAACCCAGGGGTTCCTGAGGGGTCCAGCTTGTGTGACATGGGGGCGTTGGCACCCAGAAGGTCAGGTCAGGAGGAGCCAGTAGAATGTTTGTCTGCCTTTGCAGGATGGTGTGGGAGGCAGCACCTGGGCTTCCAGCCAGCAGAGGGAATATAGGGAAAAGATGAGGTTTCTTCATCTCATAAACAATCAACCCATCAATAAGCAGGCGGCCCTCTTAACCTGAACTCCCTGTGTTAATCGAAAGCCAGGAAGACTTTGACCATGCAGGCTCGGTTGCATAACTGGTTTCAATGCACTATTGTTTTCCTGCCTGGTTTTTTCCATGATGGAAATGATTCGCGTGCCCTGCTGGGCAGGAGATCATATTTAAATGTTTCCTGGGTTTGATCTCCATATGGGGCATGAATTCATGCCTGTGCTAAGGCACAGGGTAAGTGGTAAATAGATTTAATTAACTTAAAAGTATTTGAGCCATCATTATAGGCAGTGGTGACCTATGATGTGGACACCTGTTGCTTTCCAGCCTGGTCAGCACCAGAAATTGCCGCATTTTTACTTTAACAACTCAAAGGAGTTTGACAGTGGAGAAGCCAGGGTGGAGGTGGGGAAGCCAGGCCAGGAGCCAGGTGTCTATAACGTATTTCTGCTTTTGCTGTGAACCTGGGCAAGTCATGACATGTTCTAAAGATTTACCGACTGTTCAAGGACGGTGATGGGGTGAGGGTGGGTGTCCTAGCTAATGGGTAATGGAAGTTTGTAGACAGCTCCTTAGAGGAATTCTAAATGGCAAGCCACCTTCCAGGAAAAAGAGATTCCCTTTCCTTCTCTACCGTGGCAGTGAACAGGGACCGTGCTGTTTGCAAAGAAGCCTCCACCCCCTTCTCCTGGCCCTTCCCCAACCAAAGTAGATTGTCTCTTTGCCAGCTGCGTTCCTGGCTTTTCTGCTCTGGAATCTGGGCAAGGTGGAGGGGGAGAGAAAGAATTGGAGAGTCAAGGACACAAGTGGTGAGGAGTGTCTGGAATATGGGGCAGAAGAATCAGAAATTTGCATACAGAAGGGAATTGAGTGTAGGAGAGGCAGCTGTGTACCCTGGGTTGTGAGGAGACGGGCTGGAGGGGAGCAGAGAGTCAGAGAAAGTTATTGGGGGTCAGTGGTAGAGAAGGAGAAAGAGATTTTAAGAAAAGTGCATGAAAGTCCATACTATGATGTCCTCTTGAAATTCTAAGTATTAATTGATTTTTAATTAAAAATTCCCATGAAATGGTTTTTTTTTGAATCCACATGTGGGATTTGGGGGCTCCCTAGAACTTGAGCTACCCTGTGGCTTGAGTCCGTGTGGGTGCTCACGGCTGGTGGGAGGGCAGGGTCTGTGCCTGGTGGTCCCAGCTTTACAGCAGACGATGCTGGGCAGGGCTGGCTGCCTTCTGGGGCCTTGGCTCTCTCAACTGCACAACTAGAATGGCCCTGCCTGCTGCCTCCTTGACTCTAGCTTTCTAGCTAGACTGAAAGCTCCTCAGGGCCAGGCCCCGTCCACCCATGTGTGCAACAGTGGGCACTCATTCCAGGTCTGTGGAGCAAGGAAGAAAGTGTGCACGGCTGGTGTGGCCCTTCTTCTGCACAGGAGCCCTTGGCCATGTTTCTTTTAAAGCTTTGCTTCACTTTTCCCGTTTGACGCTTCTCACCAGATGATGAGCTCTCTGCATCCTGAATCCTTTCCATTGGAAAACAGGAAGTGGTGTTTTACCCCCGCCTGCTCTCCCCACACCCAAGCTTTGTAGCTTCACTGGCTACCACGAGGCTGGTCAGGCGGCCTCCTCAGCATCTGCTGCAGCTTCCTCCTCCTGTTTACTCCGGGTCTGCAAACGCTGGGGCGCTACACCTGCTCTTCCCAGGTGCTCTGCACTAGGGTTCTGGATGGGAGATAGTTTCTGCCACCCAGAGGCACATGATGGGAGAAATTTGAAATGGAGTTAAGCAAAAAAAGAAGAAAGAAGAAAGAAGAAAGAAAGAAAGAAAGAAAAAGAAAGAAAGAAAGAAAGAAAGAAAGAAAGAAAGAAAGAAAGAAAGAAAGAAAGAAAGAAATGGAGTGAAGTGGGGAGACAGAGGCAGAGCAGGAGTGCCTCTAGGGCAAGCACTGCCCTTGCAGCCCTGGCTTTCTGGTTTGGGGGCTGGGAAGCCCCCCGATCACAGAAGGAAGGTGGGTCATTTGGTACCTGGTCCTGTAGTGTGGCTTTGGGAGATGAACCTGAGGCCTGGCCTGGCCTGCATTAGCCATCCCAGAGATTCTGTGGCCTTTTGGTCACTCACAGGTTGGCCTTTTCTGCTTTCAGATAGACTAGGTTCTCTGTAGCTGAGCCCTGCCTGGCATCTAAGAAAACCCTGGTTCGAAGGGTGGCCATCTCGAGTGTGGTCCTGGCCACCATGCCACAGGGACTGATTCGGCTCTCTGGCTCCTTGACCTATTACCGTTTGCCTCTTTTCCCCACCACTAGAACTTGGTTGCTAAGATGCAACCAGGCAGGGATAGTGGCTAAGATGGAGGGGCAGAAAAACCTGAGAGCCGGAGACCTGTGACACTGTGCCTCTGGGCTCTGCGTGTATATGTGAGGAGTTTCTTCAGCCTTGGCCTTCCTCTGCTTCTGCTGCCCTCATCCGTCTCCTGCCCAGGGCCAGGGCAGCTTCACTCTCTCTGGTGTTGTATTTTTAGCTATATTGCTCCTCGAAAGCCTTTATGTTTTCTCTGACATGGATTTTCCAGAATAACCCAAGGGTGGGTTAATGCTTTTATGTCTCGAATTTTCTGTGCTTTGTCTGTTATGAGAACAAACATGAATGTTAAAAAAGACTGTACCTTTGGATTAATCTCCTAGTGATTAAGGTGGAGGGCATAGGGGGTGAGAAAGAGGGAGGAGGCTTTAGAGTCAGACCCAGCAGCTTTGAATCTGGGCTCTACCACTCACTAACTGTGTGACTTTGGAGAAGTAACTAAATTTCTCTGAGCCTCAATCTTCTCGTCTAGAGATTGGTAATAGCAACAGTCACCAGCTCATTAGAAGTTGAAGTAAGATAATGAATCTGTAAATATTTGAATAGTTCATGTGTTTATTAAGAGCTATTTTTAAAAAATAAAAGCTCTTGGGACACCGGGGTGGCTCAGTGGTTAAAGCGTCTGCCTTCAGTTCAGGCCGCGATCCTGGAGACCCAGGATCGAGTCCCACATGGGACTCCCTGCATGGAGCCTGCTTCTCCCTCTGCCTGTGTCTCTGCCTCTCTCTCTCTCTCTCTGTCTCTCATTAATACATAAATAAAATCTTTTTTTTTTTTAATTTTTATTTATTTATGATAGTCACACAGAGAGAGAGAGAGGCAGAGACACAGGCAGAGACACAGGCAGAGGGAGAAGCAGGCTCCATGCACCGGGAGCCTGACGTGGGATTCGATCCCGGGTCTCCAGGATCACGCCCTGGGCCAAAGGCAGGCGCTAAACCGCTGCGCCACCCAGGGATCCCCATAAATAAAATCTTAAAAAAAATAAAAGCTCTCATTGTAGTTCGCCTCAGTGTTTTCATCTGTAAAAGGGACAAATAGTACAATGGCATAAACTAATATAGAACTGGCTCCAGAGCAAGGAATTTCTATAAGGCAAACCCAATTTTCTGGCCCTTTGGCTTATTGGCCTGACAGAGGGTAAGAGGAGATCTGAGTGGGGGCAGCTGAGAAAGGTAGGAGCCAGGCTCTCTGGCTTACGCAGCGCTGATACCCTCTCTCCATGCGTCTAGTGATTCTCCATGCACTCCATGCACAGACTTCAACAAATGGGCCAGCAGCAAGTAGGTCCAGGATTCTCACTTAAGGTAGGTTTTCTTTCTGTTGCACATTTACATATGGCATCTTCCTTGGGATAAAGGAATTCTGAGTCAGCAAGAGGGGCTAATCATCAGGCTAGAAGCAATCTTGTGAGGCCCAGTTTAGGTATAAAAAGTTGTCCTTGGTGCATCAGAAGAAAGGAGAATCTGCTTTGCTTGATGATGACGGAGCCCCTAAAATACTAAAGCTTGAGGGGATCCTTCTCAGTTTTGTACACCAGGCCTCCAAGAGCAAAACTATGGAGTGGTATGAAAGGGGGAAAAATACATGTTGGTCCCTCTAAGTCTCTTCTACAAATGTTTTCTCAACTTTTTCTAGATCTACACTCACTTCAAATTTGGTCTCTAGGATGAGATATTTTGGAATTCATCTTAATAAATGTAATTAATCTCTTCTGTCAACAATCTTCAACTCAGCATGAAGTATGTACAGAATGGAAGTTCAAGAAGTCTTTTTTCAAAGTTTAACTTCAATCTTTCTTCATCGTCAAAAGTTTGCTTTGAAATTCATTGAGAAGATCAACATTTTTGGATGGGTGTAGGAGTGAGAATCAGATCTCTCCCACATGACTTTGAAGACTCCAGCGACAGTCAGCTTCCATGGTGTGTTTGGCTCTGGACTTGGGTTGGAGGGCTGGCTCCAGGCCACCGTGGGGGTACCCCACTCCTCCTCCTTTCCCCCAGGGATCCCTTTGTGGCTTCCAACACGCTGTCCCTCAGAAGGCTAGTGCTGGTCACATCTGTTCCTTGGGATGGTCAATCCCCATGTTAAAAAGGCAAATGTCTGATCATAACTTGTTCTATCCCTTGCCCCCATTTTGAAAACTCCTAAGCTCTAGTATGTGCCATTAGGAATTACATTTATTGGAATTAGCTTTTCTCTTTGCCATGTGTCTAACCTGTTTAGTAAAAATATAGCCTATCTTTAGATTCCTTTTCCTCCATATGCTCTTCAGTTAAATTTTTTCCCTCCCATTTCCCACTCTGCTGCTAACTTTCTTTAGGTGTAACCCCACTTCCTTCTTTCTCCTGGACCTCTTTTAGTCAAAGGATCCTTATGCTCCCATTATTTTGCTGGTCTTCTCATTTTACATCTGATTTACAAAGAAAACTGGCATTCTCAGACCTTTCCATGCTTGCTTGAAATACCATCTAGTGAAGTAATGTATCTGAAAAAAAATTGAAAATAGCTTTTCAGGCTCCTTCAAAAATTCTTTCGTCTCTAGTTGCAACACATGGAGCCAAATAGCAGATGGAATACATTTCTTCATCTTTAAAAACACCAAATGCTTTTTTCCTTATTTGATTTTTTATAGTCACACTGATTCTCCATCTAGCCAGTGTCTGTTCTTCATCTCCCAAATCTCCTAGTTCTGTTTATCATGAAAATAATCCCCAGGAACATGAAAACTTGGGCTCTCAAGGTGTCCATCCATTTGGGGAGACAAGCTGGCTTAAAGGATAAACAATGTATGGAGTACAGGGAGCCCCACTTTCAGGCTGTGACTATAGGTTCAGCAAATAAAACATGAGTCTTCCCTTATTCCCACAGAAAGAATGTGGGTTCTCACAAATTGGGGCCTACAGCAGTGAATGAAAACTTCACTTCTATAGTGAAGGAGCTAAATCTTCCTAGCTTTATTTATAGCTTGGATAAAACATTAAAGTCTCATGCACTGCACAGGTCTCAGATGTTCTATATGGCTTCTTTGTGGGCCAGTTTTCCATTATGTTTTGATTTAAGTCTTGATTAGTCATTTCACACATTTATAAAGTGTGAGTTGTGGATAAACCGTAACATTTAACATGAGGGAGGAATGATTTGGTGAGCGGCTGAAGCAAGCTCATACACAATTATAATCCAAAAAGAATATAACTGCCAAGACAGAGATTCCATGAGGGACGAGGTCATATCCTTCTGAGGGCACAAAAGAAGCAAAATCTGCATTAGAGCCCAAGAAAGCAAGGGAGGAAGGATTAATTTGGGGAGTTGAGGAATTTATGGGAGGCAATAATGAAGAATTTAAAAGCTTATCTGTATGATTCAAAATCATATTATTATCATATGTCTATTCTATAATGGTATGTATTTTACTTAAAAATGAAAAAATGAGCATGCTATCTCTATAACTGGCTGTAACAATAATTATAGTTCTATTCATAATTCTGTTTCTGAAGACAGCAAGATTTTCAGTCAGCTTTCTCTACTTTCATTAAGAGTTTATTAATGATAGTTCACTAAATCACAAGTCTTAATAATTTCTTAATGGAGATGGAAAGGAAGCTGACTTCCAAAATGTTATCCTGGGCACCACAATGGCAAATAGGACTGCAGTTGATTATTAATGAACCAAATCCTGAAAGTGATTTAGCATCACCCAGATTTTATCAAACTACCCTTCCAACACTGCTCAAGTGAAGATGCTTCAGTGGGGCCAGTCTTCAGCTCTTACCTCCTGCTCTTGTGTCGTATGGAGCCTGTTGCCCCAAGGAAACAACTGCTTTGCCATTATTTCTTCCTGAAGAATGGTCATTGGTCATTCCTACTCAGAGAGCTGTGCAGAGCCTTGGGGCCCCTGGTTTCCCTGGGACCATGTGCAGAAGAACAGTTTCCTTCTAGAGACATCAAATGTCTCTGGGGTTTCTCTCTGGTCTGCCCTGGCCTTTCTAAGTAGCAGAGCGGCAGGATTCTGAATTCCAAACATTCGGCTCTGTCACATGAGGATTATACTTAGGAATGCAGACTGCAGGCCTCTCCCTCTGCTCTCTCCAGGTGAGGAAGGGGCTATGGACTGAATTACATCCTCCCAGATTTACATGTTGAAGCCCTAACCCCCAATGTGATGGTATCTGGAGGTAGAGCCTTTGAGAGATAACTGGGTTTAGATCAGGTCAGGAGGGTGGGCCCCAGGGTGGAATTAGTGTCTTCCTAAGATGCTGGAGCTCTCTGTCTCCCTCTCTTTGTCCTGTGAGGACACAGTGAGCCAGGAAGTGGGCCCTCACCAAGAACTGAGCCAGCCGGCACCTTGGTCTTGGCCTTCCAGCCTTAGAACTGTGAGAAATAATTTCTGGTTAAGACACCCACTCTGTGGTATTTTCTTATAGAAGCAAGTGTTCATTGACCCTCAAAGGTTGTCATTGCCTGTCTCGCTCTCCTGCTCCACCCTGGCCAGTGCTGCGGCGCTCTCACAGGGCAAGTCTAGGCCTCCTGACAGGTGCTTGTTAAGGCCCCAGAATGACATTTGTTTGGAACTCCTCTACTGATGTGGTGGCTCTTTCCAAGCAATGATGAGGGAATGACAATATTTGTCAGGGAGCAGTGAGAATCCTTTAATGGTTCCTTTTTGCTTCTAAATTGGAATGTTCTTTTGAAGGCTAGAGTTTTAAATACAGGGGTTTACTCTCCTCCTTTTTTCTTGTAGTTTGTAAACTATATCGCTGGTTGACCTGTGGCTTTTTGCTTATCCACGGGTTTGGATGAGCATAGAGGAGCTTGCCTTTGTAGAGCGTGGATGAGCCTTTTGGGGTCAAGACTACCAGGAGGTCAAAGCAGGGCTGTCAGGTACCTGGGGCATAAGCAATGGGGCAGTGAAAGGAGAAGCAGGACAGAGGGGGCACATCTGAGAAGGAGGAAATGCAATAACAGAAGCAGGAGCAACAGAGAGGCTGAGGAGTGGGAAGGTGAACATTTAGGGGAGCGAGGGGGGCCAACTACAGCTGCTCCAAGTCTCCAGGGCTTCCCACTGCCTGTGGAGGCTGCCTCTGGTGTGGACTGGAAGCTGAGTCAGGCAGCACAGAGGATGCCAGGGAGAGGGGAAGGGCTTCACTGAAGGGGACAGGAGCCCAGTCTGGCTGCCCTGTCCACCTGTGTCCTTATAAACCAGGACACCGCCCTAGGGGGGAGGAGGGGGAGGTAATATGCATGAGAAGTTTGGCCTTACTCCCAGCTGCTTTCATGGAACCGAGTGTTTACCCTCTTGAGCACAGGAAGGGGAAGTTGGGAATGAGACCAGAGTCTGAGGAGGCGGAGGTTCTGGTTTATTGACCCTTCCTGATAGCAGGAGTGACTGGGACCTCTCCACCCCACCAGGCACGGGCCTGATAAGGACCAGGGACACTTCTTAGGTCAGCTAAAAATAGGTTCTTCCAAAACCCTTTCCTTCACATTACTGCAGCCATGAGTTACTGAGATAGAAAGACAGCCCCCTTCCCTACCAGCTTAAAGTTTGGCTCAAAGTTCCCAGGTCCCCGCCCTGCACAGGTTTGCTTCCAGACTGGTGTAAAGCCCACCGTGCTGGGAGTGAAGGAGCCTGTGACACTCCCAGAGCACAGTTGATAAGTGACCAACCATTTCTTGTCACCAGGAGTGACAACAAAAGCACAAAGGGAATGCCCCTTTGGGGCTTGGCGGATGGCGGGCTGCCTGGCACCCAGCAGCGCTCAGTAATACAAATGGGCTGAATGAGCCAAGTGACGCCAGGCCTGGGCACCAGCCCCGAGGCACTGGCTGAGCTCAGCTCTGGTGCTCCATCTGGGCCAGCGAGACTGGGTGTGGGCTCAGGTGTCCAGGCTTTGGGGGATGCGGGGTGGGTAGGATTCCCATGCTGGAGGTGGCAAGAAGGGGGCCAGGCCCAGGGTGGAAATCACACTAGACTCCTGCCCCATCTCTGGCCTTCCAGGTCTCCCTCTCTAGCCTCTCTCTCACGTGCTGCTTCCCTCAAACTCCCATCCCGCCAGGTCACTCCCCTGCTCAGATCCTTTCAATTGGCTTTGTAGGACAGAAGACATCCACTAATTTATCCATCAGGCATTTGTTTAGGCCCAGGGATTATGGTAGGTGCCCTGGCAGGGAAGGTGAACGTCAAGGAGCCCACAGACCACTGAGCGGGGAGGGCTGTGCCTCACAGGGAGCAGAGGAAGGAGCATTAGTCAGGCTCCTCCTGTGGCGTCTGGGGGCCAGCTTCCCTCCCAGGGCCGCCCCTTGCTCTCCTCCAGTGTCAAGCCCTGCATTATTGACATATTTGCTCCATTCTCTCCTTGCGATGTCCTGGCTTCCCCAAAGCCTAGTGCCGGGTTGATGCTCAGTAGCTGACAGTTCTCCCTCTGTCCCCAGACCTTCCTTAATGTGACTCGGGCAGAGTTCGCAGTCCATTCTTCTAGAAGAGAAACTGCCTCATCCATCATGATGACTGGGCCAGTGCTTGGCACAGAGCAGGCCATGATTCAGGTGTGTGGCAATCAGTCAGAAATTGGGAAAGTTTCCATCCAAAGAGTTATCTGAGTGAGCTGACAAAAGCATAATATCTTACTGGGAAGGTCTAGAATGAGGGGCTCCACCTTGGGGTTTGAGCACCTGGAGGCCTTTGCCTGGGGCTGGCTCTGTTGTGGCAGGATCTCCAGTGACGTCAGCCTGGGGTCTCCTGAGAACACAAGCTGCTGGCTCACCTGGAGTGTTGCCTTGGGTGCCAAGGATGGCCTCCAGCATCGGAGGTGCCAGACCCAGGAGGTTAAGTTAATGGTCACTTCAACTGAGGCATCATCCCTTAGAATAAAGCCTTGGAAACTTGAGAGAATTTATAAAAACACACACATAGGAGAGCAAGAATGATTTTCCACACTGATGAAAAAAATGCACAACAGGACCCTGCTGCTTTGAGGTAGAGTCTGTTGTCGGCACCATCAGAGGGAAAGAATTTGCATGTGATTTCTATTAAACAGCATCTCAGGATGCTCGGGAGGCCCTGTTACCGGTTTGGTTTAACTTTACCAATCCTTTCTCTGGATACATCTGCAAAGTTTAGCTGGGTTTACAGTCTGTAGGAACTAAAAACAATCCATTTCTCCACCTCTTGAAAAATCAATCCCACTTTCCTTGGCTGCCCTCCTAAGTTCCAGAGGGAAAGGGAGTAAGTTTGTAAGGACTTAATCGGCTCACTCGACACATCTGAGCTGTTCCTAGACCTCCTATGTCCATATGGCTGACTTGGCCAGCACACGCCAGACAACATGGATCTCCTGAATGGAAAACCTGCCCCAGGGACTCCTGGATGGCTCAGCGGTTAAGCGTGTCTGCCTTCAGCTCAGGGTGTGATCCTGGAGTCCCGGGATCAAGTCCATCAGGTTCCCTGCATGGAGCCTGCTTCTCCCTCTGCCTGTGTCTCTGCCTCTCTCTGTGTCTCATGAACAAATAAATAAATAAATAAATAAATCTTTAAAAAAAAAAAAAGAATTAAAAAAAGAAGAAGAAGAAAGCCTGCCCCAGGCAGAGAGGCAGTCTCTTTCCAGATCCAGAAAAACATATTTATTATTTCTGTTGAGGAGTCCTCAGGTTCTACACCCTCCCTTCAAAAAGATTTCACTTTTCTCCTCTGAATCTAATAGGAGACTTGCCTGGTATCCCCTTTCCCTCTCAGCTGTGGTAGGCTCAGAGGCCTCAGTTTCTCTTGCAGAAGTGCAGCCTGTGGCCCAAGGACAGGCTGGGACTTGCCTGGTCCCCAGGAAGGCCTCCCCACCTGAAAACAAAGCCAGGGGACCTGAGGTGACCACTGAAAGAAGTAGAACACATATTGTAGCTGACAGGACAATCTTTAGGTCCAGATACATTGTCTGGAGGTGCCTGAAGACCCCAACATTTCACACGCTGTCTTTCTCTGGCCAGGAGGTGCCAGGCAGCACGGACACCTGACTGAGAGGCAGCCTGCCATTTGCATACAGCCTCAGGTGGAGTCTCTACCCACACCACTGGCGGATGTGTTCTCTCCGCCTGGGTTTCATTTTTAACACCCCTCGTTAATTCTCCCTGGAGGACACTTGACAGGAGATGGGCCAGCTCGCTGCTGCTGCCCTGGAGACAGTGCAGGCTGTTTGTTCTATGGCTCCAAGTCCCTGTCCCCATCCTTCTCTGTCTCAGAAAGGTCCCATTGTGCAGGGCTGAGTGTTGGGTGAGAGCAAAGAAAAGCATGCACCCAGCCTGTCCTGAGCCAGCTGGTTGTTGGTAGTGGGGTCCCCAGGCCATGGTGGTCATCCTGGCCCTTCCCCCCAATACTGCTTGCTAGCTGGGGAGGGCCTAGGAGAACCACCAGTGACAGGGAGAAGGGAGAAGTGGGGTGTCAAGTGTCAGATCCAGGTCCCTGACTGATGTGTGCTCCATGTGGACATGAGCACAACTCCTCATCTCACTCTGCCTTAGTTTTCTCATGTGTGAAATATCCAAAACTGATGGCATATATACCATGTTCGTGTGTGAGACACTGTGGTTGTATATGTGTGTGTCATGAGTGTGTTACTGTGTGTGGTTGTGTGTGTGAGCAAGGGTAGTAGTATTTGTGTTGTTGTATATGTGTGTGATGAATGTATATGGTTGTGTGTATGCTAAGTATGTGTTGCTGTGTGTGTGTTGTGTGTGTGTGTGGTTGTGTGGGTGATGTGTGATGTGTGTATAGTTGTATGTGAGTATGCTGAGTATGTGTTATTGTGTGTAAGTATGTGGTACATGTGTAGTTGTGTGTGTGGTTGTGCGTATGTGTTATAGTGTATAAATGTGTGGCATGTGTGTAGTTGTATGTGAGTGTGAGGTGAGTGTGTAGGGGGTGGGGGGGAGGGTGGTGAGAGTCATTTCTAAGGTTTCTCCAGTTCTGACTTCTGCAGGGCGGAGTGTAAGCCAGTCTTTGGTGCCATTAAAACCAGGGAGTGACACAGTGGAGTGACAGGTGGCATCTCCTTCCGGCCAGGATGCCCTAGGTCTCTCAGAAGTGATGGAGCAGCCCCCACGGCTTCCCTGACTGCACTGGCTTCCATTCCCTACCCCCCATGCCTTTCCTCCAAGCCCTGGTAAAGTTGTGACCCGTGGGTGCTGCTGGCACACCTTGGCAACTCCTTGGCTCTGTCATCCTCCCTGATGCTCCTTTGCCCAAACTCCTCAAATCTTGGTGTGAAAAGGGCAGTGGGGACTCTGGGCCACAAGCTCCTTCCAAGGGCTCTTCCTTGCAGTGGCTCTTCCCCTGTGCTTTGAGCACACCTGAGGATGAGAGCTCATCATGCCAGCATGGCCTGGCCTGGAGAGGTTTTGACCGCTCCCTTGAGCTGAGCTCTGGGTCCTCACAGAGCCAAAGGGAACAAGTGCAGCATCTTCCCAGACACAGTCTTTGGCTCTCTTCAGTTCCTTGTACACCTGCTTTTCCAGACCAAACAGCTTGGTTCCTCAGCGCTTGGTCATTTGAGCCAGTCTCCTGTGAGCATGTGCACCATCCAGCAGGGGCTGTAGAGGGAAGCCTTTCTGGTCATAGACCCGAGTCTATGAAGCCCAACTCTCAGAAGACCCGAGTGTGAAGCCCAACTCTGCCACGTTGACCTGTAAACTGGGATCAAGATCTCTTCAAAAGATTGTGAAGACGATGAGATTAAAATGCACGTGACTGTACTTTGCAAAGTATTGTCAAATTAGATTAGAGATCCCTTTTCTGACACTGTCTTCCAGTAACTTCCTCAGTGTTCTCTTATCTCTGCAATTACTTTTTTAAGCTTTCAATATTAATATTAATTTTAATTCAATGTTAATAGTAGTATTTGATATTTAGAAAGAAGTTTTAGGCTTTTCTTGTGTGCCCTGGAGCTGCTATCTGAGCCCAGGGAAGCTGGGCTGCCTTGCTCCTGTCCTTCCCAAAGCTCACCTGTCCTGAGTCACTGTATCCTTCCTCTTATTGACAGTTCATTGGGGCTGATGTTCTCAGTGGGCTCCCCAAAGCCATCACCAACCATTCATTCCCTCCCTCACTCACTCATTTCTCACTTGCCTTGCAGCTGAGCATGGCACGTAGAACATAAGGCAAGTGTGTGGGTGGTGCAGGAGATGTTGGGGTCCCTCTCACAGTCCTGCCTGGTCTGCCTTGGGTGGTGCCACGTGCAGTGGTGACTCTTGGGTCTGGGACAGTCTACTTGGAGTCTTGGGAGGGAAGACAAGAGAATGCAGAGATGCCATGTCACAGCTACTGAACCAGCCAGAACCTTCCTCCTGTTCTGTTATTCAGTAAACGGTGAATGCGTTTCTGGTTTAAACCATATGGCCACTGCCAGCCTGCTGCCTGATTTTGTAAATCGAATTTTACTGGCACACAGCCAGGCTCATCTGTGTACTCATTGTTGGTGGTGCTTTGGAGCTACAATGGCAAGCATGGGCCTTGTGACAAAGCCTCAAACACTTATTTTCTGACCGTTCAAAGAAAAACTTGCTGATGCCTGATTTAAATCATTGGCTAGGGCAGCCCAGGTGGCTCAGCGGTTTAGCGCCGTCTTCAGCCCAGGGTGTCATCCTGGGGACCTGGGATGGAGTCCCACGTTGGGCTCCCTGCATGGAGCCTGCTTCTTCCTCTACCTATGTCTCTGCCTCTCTGTGTGTGTGTCTCTCATGAATAAATAAATAAAATCTTAAAAAAATAAAAATAAATCATTGGCTAGTTGGGGTTTTGATTCCTTTCAGCCAAATGCATCTTACCTGATCTTGTAAGAGAAAAGGCAACCCCCAGGAGCTTAGTATTGCCACTAATACGTGACCAGGAGTGGGCTGATTGGTATGGTCGAGTCTGTATCCTGCTCCATCCTTGCAGGGTGGATGCCACAGCCTCAGAGTCATCAATTTTACAGAAATGTCAGGTGAAAGAAGGCAATGATTTTTCCTTCTGTGGATTTTTAAAATTTTAGAGCAAAGAGCACTCCCCCAGACACCTCTCAAGAGACCTCCACCTCTTGCTTCACACTGAGTGGATCTGGGCCATGTGTCTACTCCTAAACCAGCCATTGACACACATTGGTCACTTGGATTAACCCAGATCCACCCAGCAGAAGGAGATGGGCATGAGACACAAGCAGGAAAGTAGAAGGGCCAGCATGGAGGCCCCTGGCCCTGCCTGCCACCACCACACATTTTATTGTCCCTTTTATACAGAACTTGGGACCTAGTGACAGAGAAGCTACTCACCCCGCTAGTGTATTCTAAGTATTTGCCAGGTGTGAGGCTCTGGGCCGGTCGCCCAGGGGTGGCAGCCTAGCTGGAGAGATGGGTACTGCTCACCTGTGACAAGTGCTCTGCCCACAAGGGACCCGACAATGGTAACAATGAAACAGGAAAGGGAGGCATCACATCTACCGCCCTCTCTTATTTTCACCTCAAAGATGTGAGTAGTCACTCCATTTAAATCTCCAAGGTGGCTGTCCCAGCACATCTGGGCAGGGCAGGGAGAAGTTTCCCATCACACCTCTGAAATCACCCTCAGGCCAATGCTTATTCTGTCTCTGTAAGAACAGGGTGGACATTTATACGGCCTGTTTCTTGTGCCAATGATTTGCATAAAATAGCTTATTTAATTCTCCAAACAACCCTGAAAGCCAGGCATCATTACCATTCCATTTCACAGAAGAGAAACCAAGGTGCAGAGAATTCTAGTATCAAGCCCTGCTGTGAACACTCAAGGTGCCAGGCTTTGGTCTGGTGTCTGGCTCTGGAGTCTGTGTGCTTCGGCAATATACAATAAGGCATCTATGAGGGATCTGTGCAAGCTGTGGGCACGAGCTGCCCAGAGTCCAGAAACTGCACATGCGACACCATCGCTGGTCTGCCCACACACACTGAGGTTGACCAAGAGGTGGTTAAGGAGCCAAAAATGTCCCCAGTCTGCAGTTGTGCCTTTGTTGTCTTTAATAAATGTGAGGGAAAGTTGGGTAAGAATTCAATTCAGCAAGTTTGCACAACATTGTCTGTGAGCCAGGGTCCTCTTGATTCAAAATAAACAAGGCAAAGTCCTGGCCCTGAAGGCCCCAGGACTGTGGGGGAGTCAACAAGCCAGTGGGTAATGGCAGGGATTGGGGAGACAGGAGGCAGGGACTTCTCAGGGAGATGACATTGATTCTGAGACTCAAGCTATCAGTGAGAGCCTTTCCCTGGGAAGCCTGGGAACCCTGATAGTGTCTTCTAGTCCGATTGTCGGTCATTGGGATTCTATCGCTATTTGTTCCACCTTAGAGCTTATAGGATTTTTCTGAACTTTCTCATATGGGGATTCATCCCTTGGGCAGGGACCCATGTGGGAAGCAGTACCCTGTTACAGTTCTGTTTTATAGGCCAGGGCAGAGAGGGCTTCAAAGTGACTGCCAAAGTGTGAAGGTTAGAGCTCAGGTCTGGATAGACTCAGAAGTCACCACCTTTTCCATGAATCTGCCTCTGTGTCTCTGAGCAAGCCACATTTGTTGGGAAACATTGACTAGACTCCTGCCTTAAGCTGGGCACCATGCTATGAGCTGGAGATGTAGTGGTGTCCCAGATAGTCAAGGTCCCTGTCATCCTGAAGTCACACACTGGCATGGAGGGAGATGTATGTTTCAGGGTCAGATGTTTGGGATGAAGAACGGTTTTGGAGGGAGGCTGGGATAGGCTATCATCTGAGAAGTAAGAGTGATCATGAGTATTATAGACATCTGTACATACCCGATAAAACTGTGTTAGATGAACAAATGAACCACACTTCACGGTTTATAAAGCACTATGAGGTTAGCCAAGCGAAGAAAAAAATGAGATCATTTACTCGAGTTCCACAGACCCAGCAAAAAGGAAACATGTCTTGCCTTAGATGAGGGGAGGAAGGCAGTTTATCCTCTCAAGCTCACTGAAGATGGGATGGGTAAGGTGCCTTGGAGGGAGACCCCCATTCTGTCCCCATTCTGCTGGAGATACAGAGATGAGTAATAAGTAGACTCTGTCCTCAAATGCTCAGGGGCTGGTGGTGGGTGGTTCAGAAAGCCATTCTCATTGACTCAAGCAGCAAACATGTATTGTCTGCCTCTGGCCTCTCCGGGATATAGCAGCCCAGGTATGCAATCCCCATCGCTACGGAGCATACCTTGCAGAGACTGGGTGTGGAGACAGATGTCAGGCAAGCCACTCTCAATGCCTCACTTGGATACTGCTTTATCTGTCACCTGCCATCTGTCATCATCAGAATGGTCCAAGCTGTGCCTTGGGTGTGTGGCTGTTTCCTGTGTCTTGCCCTCATGGTGCCAGGATGTGACACTGTGACAGTGTACATCTCATCCTTCTTGCTATCACTGCATCCAAAGTGCCTGGCATATAGCAGGAGAGCAATAGATATTTTTCAATAAATTAAATAAGGAAAAAACCAAATATACAATTATAGCTGGAGAGGAGTAAAGGCTCTCTGGGAGGGAGAATGTGGTGGGAGATAGGGAGGTGCTAGAAGGAGCCACTGGAGCTAGTACCAGCAGGCCAAGGAGGAGCTGGGGTTGAAATCAGAAGGGGTGGCCATGAGGCTGTTGCAGGCAGAAAATGGCTAGGTAGTTCTCTCAAGGAAGTCTAGCCTGGAGGGGAATGAAAGAGGGATACTTTCACTCTGTCCACAGGGGAGGAAGGGCTGGGTAGGGAGGTCCCTGTCAGAGGTGGTATTGGAGGTGGGTCTGGAAGGACCCAGAGCATGTGGCCAGGGAAGAAGGAAAGGCCGTTGCTAGTGGGAGGAACTGCAGATGCAAAGACAGGGAGATCTGAGTTAGAACATCATATTCTAACAGCAAACAGCCTGCCTGCCTACTGTGTAGGGCCTGTGGGGAGTGGTGGATAAGTAGGAGCGGTTCTCTAAGAGAAGAGTTTAACATCTAAATTAGGATCCTCTTAGTGGGTTTGGTGGCAAAAGTTCATAAGTTATTATCTTTGCCTCCCTGCCTCCATCATCATGTGGATGACTGAGCTTTGGCTCTGTCCCTGAGCTTCTGAATCCTCATCAGGGGAGATTCTAGATGGCCTGTAAGCTGGTGTCCAGATCTGTTATTCTATAATTCTTTCATGAGCCCAGTAATGGTGGGAAACCAGTTACCCGAAAGAAAGCTGTTGGTCTCCAGTAAACACTATTCTGTTGGGCATGATTGTGCAGGTCTCCCAGTGCACAACCTGTGCAAGCATACATGGTGACCAGGCTATTCTACAATTAATTTATTCTACATTTATTTAATAACCTTTTTGTATTAGGTACATGCTAGGTGATGAGGATAAGAAGTGAACTACAATGAGTCTTGTCCTCAGGAAAAGACAGACAGATAGGGCCTTCATGTAGGGCAGTGTGGGAAATGTTTTGACAGAAGGCTCAGCAAAGGTGCTATGGGAAGGTAGGGAAAAAGCCCTTAACCCAGACTTGGTGGGAGTAGCAGAGAGAAAGAGGAGGACTAGGCCAGGAAAGCTTTGCAGAGAGAGTAGTAACCAACATTTGCTATGTTCTCCTGGCCCAGTCTTGACAGACCTTAGATAGAGCCATCGTCCTTTCAAACTCCACCACTGGATCCTCGTTCTTCGGTTGGCATGGCGTTATTGTAAGTGAAGTTACTCTTCCTGAAAGAGAATGCCTATCCCCGGGGATGTGGCTGGAGGGAGGCCAAGTGGGACCAGGCCCTTGCTCCTATCTGCTGTGGTTGTGTCTGTGTGGCCTGCCCTGCCCCCATCTGAGGTCAGAGGGGTGAGCAATAGGGCTGTGCCTTCTAGACTCAGTTGGCCAGGATTTTAATCTCACGCCGTCTTCAGTGGTAATCACTGTTTAAATGAGGTGTCAAATGTTTTTCAAACCATGGAAACATAATGCAGCAGCACATCTCTTATCCAGAGGGCACTGATCTTGTAACAAACCAAGACCCAGTCAGTAAGACAAAGGCCCTGGGAGGCCCAATGACTGTTCTCATCTCTGGACAGTGAAGTGAATATACCAGAAGGACCCTCAAGCCCTCACTCGTACACATGTTTGCTCTTCTCACAAACTCCCCACTGACCAATGTAGCATATTCCTTCAGGCCTGTCCTGTCTCAGGGATGCCCCAGCCTCCCCCCTGCCTGCTGCCCACCTCCAGGTGCTTATTTACTCTACAGCCTTCACCTGGAAACAGCTTCTGTCTCCATTCCTTACTGTTCCCTCCTCTCTCCCCTAAATTCCTGTAGTGGTCTTCAGCTGAACTCCCTTCCCCTTGCAAATTCACCATCCACCCCTTAGCAGCCTGACCAGGCTTTCTAAGCTGAAAATCTGATCAATTTTTCCAAACTCTACCATGATTCTTCATTTTCCCCAAGATAAAATCAGAATTTCTTCACGTGGCTTCTAGAGCCTCCTGTGATCAAGACTCTGTTTAACTCTCAATTCTTTCTTCCCCTGATAGTCTTTGCCCTAAATCCAGAGACTTGCTCTTAATCCTCAGACATGCCAGCTCGTTTGTGTCCCTGGCTTTTGCACATACTGCTCCATGGCTTATATTGTGTGTCCCTAATTAGTTAAATTCCTCTTTTCCTTTAGCACTCAGGTTGAAGACTTCTCTGGGAAGGCCTCTCATCCCTTGTCCAGCTGGGCAAGGTGCTTCACCTGCTGTACTTCCACAGTGTATTAGGATAACCCCATGAGGGTACTCATCTCAAAGTATCTTGATTCTTCACTGGGTCTTTCCTTAGACTAACTGCTGCGTGAGAGTCTTATCGATCAAATTGCACAGAGCAAAGCTCATAGAAGGCATTCGGTCAATATGTGTTAAATGAATGATGAATCTGAATTCCCAGGGAAAATTAGAAGAAAAAGTTACTTGGGTTTGAGATATTTGATGAGGTCAAATATGCTACTAATTAGTTAGGAATGCTTTCAGCTGCAATGACATAAAGCCTCAAGTAATGATGGTTTGTGAGAGAAATGTGTCTCTTCTTGTGAAAGTCCCACCCACTGCATGAACTGCAGAAGTGGTGGCCTCCTGGTGATGCTGGGAGAGGAGCCATCTTCTGGAAGCTTTGCCCACATCCTGTTTTGTTTTTAGCCCTCCTGATAATTCTGTGAACTATCTAGATCTCTTTCTGTCTTAACTAGCTGGTATAGATTCTAGTTGCCTGCAGCTAACAACTGTGGCAAATACAAATCTTTTACTTAAATCTCCCAAAAATGTCAAAGCAATAGAATGTCTGGTTTTGTAGTAGTAACTGGGAGACGTTTAAAAGGCAGCTCTGGAAATAGTTGAGACACTAGAAGCTGATTCCCAGGGGGAGAACTGGTCCCTGCTTAAAACCCACACGTACTCTCAAATCTGTTTTTTCCATTCTCAGTTACTGAATGTTAGAATTAGAAAGGATAACAAGTTTCATAGTAGAAATGCCCTCATTTGATGAAGAGAGACCAAGATGCCCAAACCACATGCCTTATAGGCTAAGCTGGACTCAGCCCCTGGAGAGCAGAGTTGTTGCTGCTGATCCATGCTGCCAAAGGCCAGCTGAGCAGAGAAACAAAGTAGAACGCCAGAGCCTGATAACTTGACTTAAACCTTGTCTACCAGCTTAACAACAAATCTGTATAACTGTCAAATTGCCTGCTTGTAAATGGTTTATATCCCAAGAGGGCCTAGACCAAATTTCCTTTGCACTCAGCACAGCCAGCTGGGCATGTGCAGAGCCTGACCTCCCAGTGGACAGTCATGGGGTCAGAGCCTTGCTGTCCAGAGTCTGGGTGTCAAGCCTAACAGAGGACCACACTCCATAGCCCTCTGATTTTCTAACATTAGCCATTATAGCATTTTACCTGGAAGGTTTAATTAGATCCCTGGAGTTTTCTCTTTTACATGAGTTTAACTTCAGATTTCAACATCTTAAGCATTTCTCCAGCCTGCAGCTAACGACTGTGGCAAATACAAATCTTTTACTTGAATCTCACAAAAATGGCAAAGCAATAGAATGTCTGGTGCCAGGTGGGCCTGGCACCTTTGGGAAGTGCATTTTCTTTTGCAGGCATTGGGGGACCACTAACTGCTGGGAAGCTCTGACAGGAATGGCCCCATTATTACTGGGCTGTAGGGGGAAGGCACTTCTCTGGGTGCCTCAGTCACTGAAACAGTAGCAGCAGCTTCTGGAGCAGAGCCCTGCTCGCTAGGCTGCCCTGAGAAAGGTGCTGGAGAGAGATAAGGGGGGGTAGAAACTGCTTTAAAAGTTAATGAGCTCAGTGAGCCTTCCAGGGCTCTGTCTTCTAGGCAGCTTTGCAGCACTTTGAATTCCCACTCCCTCTGAGGATTGGCTCCTGCGGAGCCCAGCTGGCTTTTAACCCTATCAGGCACCTCAGATGCTCCTGTGAAGGATGAGCTCCTCTGTCCTCTTCCAGAACTATTCCATGTCTCTGGTCATTGCTCTGGGAAATCCCAGCTTCCTAGACCAGCTGGGCCTGGAATGCACATCACTGTTCCCCACTGCTGCCCATGACAGGATGACCATGGTGCTGCCTCCCTGTAGGTCTGTGCTCCTCTGCCTCCCCTGGCACCAGGCCCTGTCTCTCCCCAGCTCACAGGCTGCACTGCAGGCTGCTGGGCTGTGAAGACCCCAGAAACTCAGTCCCAACTTCAGTGTTGAAACACTGAGTGAGGGCCCTGGGCCTGTGTGGGGTATAGAGCATATTGGACCAGGTTGGGGGGCTGGCCAACCTGGCTTTCTCATTTAGCTGAGACTGTGAGCCAGCAACCTCCTTCCTTAGGCTCAAGGGCTGCCTCTACAAACTTGCTCTTGATTTGTGGTGTAGGGGAAGAAAAATAATTTTCCTCTACTCTTCTAGGTTCTTGGCTTAGTCCCTGTAATAAAAAGGCAGATTAACTGGAACAAAGCAACAGAAGTTCAATAACACGTATATCTCCTGTATACATGTGAGATACGTGGAAAACTGAATAACTCCCAGAAATGGCTGAAGTCATTGCCTTAAATACCATCTTCAGCTCAAGACCCTTCCCCCTCCAAAAAAAGACATTGGGGAGACAGGTGTCAAGGCCCATTATTGAGAGGTCACCAGGAAAGCACAATAAATAGGGCAAGACTGTAATGCAGATTTAAATCCTTGCCTTCTGCATTGGTAAGAGTTTCTAGAGATTGGGTCACTCCCCTCTTCCTGGTACAGAGTGGGAGACACCCTTACAAATGGAGATTTCCTTTTAAATGTGAATATCCCTTACAAAAGAATAACTTCTGGGATGCCTGGGTGGCTCAGTGGTTGAGTGTCTGCCTTCAGCTCAGGTCTTGATCCCTGGTTCCTAGGATGAGTCTTGCATCAGGCTCCCTGCAGAGCCTGCTTCTCCCTCTGCCTATGTCTCTCTGCTTCTCTCTGTGTGTGTTTCTCATGAATAAATAAATAAAACATCAAAAAAAAAAAAAAAAGAGAGAATAACTTCTAGGTTTTCAGAGCTTCTCCTGTGTCTGCTATTTCTTAAAAATAATCAGCTCAAGATAATCCTTATGCCAAAGAGGCATATTTTGGGGTGTCATATTCTCCCTTTCCCTGGTTTTCTTAGCAGGGAGGGGGTGAAGGAAGGTATCAAAATCACTGTGGGGTTTTAAAAAGTTCTCATGTTGACCTTCTTTCTAGTGGGCATTTCAACATATAGTGGAAGAAGAAAGAGGGCACAAAGAGCTCACATGCACATGTGTGTGTGCGTGCACACACACACGTGTGTATTTTTTCTTTTTTAGAAAGAAAAAGATCCCTAGTTTAATTATCATCTCTCTTAGCTGAGAAACACTGGACCAGATTAGTAATTCCTAAGCTCCTAGCTATTTCTAAGAATTCCTCAGGCTAGATTAGTTAAGAATTCAGATTCTTGGACCCCTCCTCAAATCCACTCATTTGGAACCCCTGGAGGAGGACCTAGGAATCTGTAATTTAATAAATCTCCTGGGGTATCTTTAGACTCAGCACCTTGGGGAGACCACTAGGCAGGGGTTCACTGGGTAGTCTCCAGCTCCATGTTGAGGTCCAGGGAGCAAGATGCTTTAGGTTTGGGGGATGCTTGGACCCCTCTTTAGATCAGCCCTTCAGAATTTCACAGGGACATCCTACGTCCCCCCTAGCCTGGGAAGGCTGCTTACCAGTCAATTCCTGCAGCACAAAGCAAAGGGTGCTCCATCTGATAGGAAACAGACAAAACTGTGCTTGGTCACGTAGCAGGGGAGGGGAGGCAAGATAACCTAATTCACTGTGCCTGTACAAATATGATGTAAAATCAACATGCCCTCTGTCGCAGGGTGGAGAATAAGGGAGCCCACAGCAGTCTGCAAAAGGACCAGGCATCAGCTCACTGCCCAGGCCACTTCAGTGCAAAAGGCTCAGTACCAAGCATGGCTGAGGTCCTTTTCTAAACGTGTGTGATCATCCTACCCAGGCCCTCTCCTCTAAGCCAATCCCTTGCAAATTCTCCATGTATTAAAAAGATAAGTTTCTGCAACCCTGTTTTGTTTAGCATTTGGAGCTGTCGTTTGACATTAGAGTGTCAGCAAAGGAAAAGAGAGTTGTGTCTGACAACAAATAACCCGAAGTCTCATGGAAAGCTCAGGGCAATGGCCAATGAGAGTGGTCAAATACTGCAATGTCATGATCTCTGCCTGTCTGGAGAGACCCACTGACTGTGGAAGACCACAGAGAAGAGTTTCAAAAGAAAAGATTTTCTTTCTTTTTTTTTTTTTTAAGATTTTATTTATTTACTCACGACAGACACAGAGAGAGAGAGAGAGGCAGAGACACAGGCAGAGGGAGAAGCACGCTCCATGCAGGGAGCCCGACATGGGACTTGATCCCAGGTCTCCAGGATCAAACCCTGGGCCAAGGCAGCGCTAAACCGCTGGGCCACCGGGGCTGCACCTCAAAAGAAAAGATTTTCTTAAAAAAATACCAAACAACAATAAATTCACAGCTGTGTCTTAGATGGTAGACCAGGTGGTACAAAAAAAAAAAAAAAAAAAAAAAAAAAAGCTGCAGAAATTACATTCAAAGCAGAATGGATTTTATTTCACACTGAGAAAGAGAAGAGCAGCTATGTACCAGGGGCTGGCCTGGTCCTCTTGGCTGAACACTCACACCTGACCAGTGGTGTCCTTCTGTTGAACAGAAACATTTCTGTAGAACACCAACTTCAAACCAAGATCAGTTGTGATGGAGCCAGACTAACACCAGATCCCTCGGGATCCATCTGAATTCAGCATACATACTGTCCAGCCACAAAAGACCAAACATGCCCCCCTTCCATCTCCAGAACACTCAGCTGCCGCTGCTCATTCCCCAGTTCTGGGCTTGGGTCTGGGCCTCACCATCCTGCATTCTCAGTGAGATTTACTAAGATACCCCATCATAAAATTACCTCTGCTCTTGTGGCAGCTTCCAATTCAAGCTCCTTGCCTGAAGCCTATCCCTTCACTGCCCACCAAGGCCCGAGTCATTCATGTCCTTTCTGACGGGGCTCAAATGCCCAAGGGTCTCTGATACATTACCCCCTCACAGAAAACAGTTATCAATTCAACTGGTTCAGCCCCAGGGACCTCCTGGCCCTTGGCTGGAGGGCTCTGACAATGGAGTCTGAAATGCAGACACAGCAAAAGCATCTTACAACACAGAGAATGTGGGGCAGCATGGAACTATATCCTGTTTTTAAGCTAAGATGGCTTCAGAATATTTGGTGAAAGGAAACCACACATGCAAGGGTGCTGGCTGCAGAGAGATGCTTGTGTCCATGGGAGAGGAGTTGGATGGGGGTGGAGCACAAACTGCTTTCAAAATTGATTGAAAGACCAGTTTTTCTTCTATAACCTCTCAGGTTGGTAGTTAATCCAGTGACTTAACCACTTTTTCTCTCATTTATCTTCTGTGTGTGAGTAAGAGAGAGAGAGAGCACTTAAATTCTACTCTCTTAGCAAATTTCAATTAGACAGTGTCGTCAACTATAGTTACCCATTTTCTGATCATAACCTAAATTCCCAGGTGTTACTAGCTGTGACTAGCTGGAAGGCCTAGAAAATCACTTGCACAGTACTAGACTGATGTAGAATGTTGGTGCCTCAGTTGTGCTCATCTGTAAGTTGTTCATCTTGCCCTCTCCCCTGCTGAACTATTGTTTTCCCATAAGGGGCTTCTGGACATCCACATGCCCAGGACTCAGGCAGAAGATGGCAGTACAGATCCTCCACCAACCACATGGTCCTGTGGACTCAGAAACAGCACTGTTTGAGCCCCCAGCCTCACAGAATCCCTCCTTGGAACCTCATGGGCTGGACCCAAGGCCTCACTCTCCTTGGTTGGCCTTTTATCTCAATAGACTCAATTTGGGAGATGGACACACACTCCCCTCCCTTTCCATTGGCATGAACCATTCCTACTTCTCCTTCAGGTAAAATCCAAAAGTACCAAAGTGAATAAGACACACAAACAAACTCTTCTGGGGCTCTCCATCCCCTATGTGGTGGTTACTAAGTTCAGCAGAGCCCACAAATCAGGTAACTGTGTTAGGAAATGCAGAGGGTGAGCTACAGATTTCTAAATAGACCATCTGGTTGCAATTCCTTGATCTGCCATTTGCTGGCTTGAGTGTGTTCTAGACTTTCTGGGCCTCAGTTTTATGGTTCAAAAAATGAGGACAATAATAGTTCCTTCTTGTTAGAGTTCTTTCGAGAATCAAACAAGATCATCTAGGTGTAGGGACTGTCACAGTGCCCGGTATACACTAAAGTCTGTAAGTGTTGCCTTTTGGTCATTGTCAATCATCAATCAATTCACACATTCAGAAAGCAGACATACACAGAGAGGAGGGAGGAATGGAAGCTGATTTGTTTTGAAGTAAACCCGGCCAAGGAGGGGGATACTAGGGTACTGCCCATTCAAAAAGCAGCACTAAGCAGGGCTCAATGTTCACTAACCCCTGTACCCCCTTGGCCAGGGTCCTTGCTGTATCAGTGCAGAGGGAGAGGCTCTGTTTAACTTGGCCACCCAGCCAGCCTCAGGCTTTGCAGGTGAGGCCCTTTAATGTTTTCTGTCCTGTGAAGCTGCCAGCCTTGATTTCCTTAATCACTAATTGGTTGGGATTCTCTCAATTTGGCTGTACATTTCTGTTTCTGTGGGTTTGGGCTGAGCATCAACATCCACATTTCCACTTGTGTGAATAAACTTAGGTAAACGCAGCCATCTGGGAAAGGACCCTGAGATCCATTCCCAAGCCGATGAGATGCTAATGTGGGGAGAAGAGAGGAAAGAACTGGGACAGAAACACCAGTCAGGTGGATGAATTTGAGTTCTCAGCAAAGGCGTCGTTGGCAGCAAAATAGCTCCAAGGTGGGCAATGGGGAAGGGGGTGGAGAGGAAAGAAGGGGGGTTGTTTATCAATGGGGCAGTGTTAAATCTGGGGCAGTAGTCAAAATGTCCACTTCTTCCTTCATGCTCTGCCTGGATAAATGAACATTCTTCCCAGCTCCCCTGGCAAAAGTGCCTTAGATGAGGGCATGAGGAAAGACTGTTAGGTGATAGGAAGCTTCATTCCCTTGTCTCTGTATCCTGCCAAAGTGGGGGGCCATCACAGAACCAGGACTGAGGGGCAGGAGATCTGTTCAGCGTCTGGTTTGTCCATTGCCTTTATTTATGCACCGTGGAGTCAAAGACATTTTATTTCTCTCCTTTTTTTTCATGGTGATATTCATGGAGACTAAAGGCAAGGTTGCCAGATTAAGCGATTAATAGTACAGGATGCCCAGGTATATTTGGAAAATGGCTCTACCTGCCAACCTTTTGTAGTTTATTGAAACAAGCTGAATTCAGGACATTTAGGAAATCCTGAGAAAGTCAATAGAGGATGAAACATCATTAAACACGGGACACATCCCGGCTCTATCAGCAGCCCCAACTAAAGCCATCACATTGAACAGCCATTTTGAGCCGTGATAGACACAAAGAAGCTAGCGCAACATGGAATATACATACATGTGCTTACCACCAGCTGCTTATTCATAATGAACCAGTTTATAACCTACTATTCTCCCCAAGAGTTCAATACAGAACATCTCTGTGTTGATCATGAACTAGGGAATGTGGACACCGACTACTGTACCATTGATCATTCTTGGCAATCACCCATCCATCTACTTGACTAGATCTCTTAAGGAATCCACCCGCGTCAACCAAACGCAGATGGTGTTTGGAGCCTAAGAATCATAAGATTGGGTTTTAAGTCTTGAAATAATGCCAGTGCCTCAGAGCATCATTATTCTGAGTCATCTGTAGGCCAGGAGATATGAGGACAGGGACTTTGTCTTGTCCTTCTTTTGTATTCTGTGCAAATGCTAAATAGATACTTATTGACTGATTTCCAAAATTAACTCTTTTTAGATTATTAGCTATTGAAAAGAACATTTTTATTTCTCTGTCCCTTTTTTAGATCATAATTCCATGCCTTACTATAAATTTTATGGGATGTGTAACCAGCCAAGATTACTAAAATATGTATGCATTATTATTCTAAGTAATAGCAAATTCATAGTTCTGTTGATCAAACGGAGGCAAAAAAAGGTTAACTCCCCAATCAGCTTAGGTAGTTTCCCAAACACTAGTTTATTGGTTGAAAGAACTTTTTGCTTAGGAACATAGGAACACAAAGTTCTATAGGTTTAGGCAGCAGCTCAGGGGTTAACAGTGAGGGCCTGGCAACAGAAGTGGAGAAATCCTGGGACAGTAGTGATTTCAATGTTACTCCAGTCCTATCTGAGGGAAACACTTCATTGGTAATAAAACACAAATATGGTTATAGAAAGCCAGCTCTTTCAATGGAGAATTAATGTTTACTACTTTCATTTACATGGAGTATGTTTGTTATTAATTGCTAATCTCTCTCAAAGCCAAACTTAGTGGGTGATCACAATACTGATCATTAAAGAGGGAGGAAAAAAAACCTGCCAATAGGTCAGCAATCACTTGTTTCAGAAATATTTATTGAGCAGCCTGTGGGTGCTAGGTGGTAGGGGTGCCTAGCAGGTTGCAGGGGAGGGATTGGTAGGAGTATACAGCATGCTCCTCTCCCTTATCACAAAGCCAATGGCATCAGGAGGGAATCCTGGGTCCATGTGGAAACCCAGCTAGTCAGCGCAGACTCTGCTCTCTTCTTCAGCACCCGACCTGGGGGTTATTTAGGGTTCTGGGTCAGCCCCCTGGCTGTTCCCACAGTGAACTCATTGATTTTCATGCAGTTGGGAGCTCTGATGGGCAGCAGCCTTATCCTTGCAGAACTCACTCCAGTCAACCTACAAGAGCTGACATCATGTGGAAAGCATTGGGAGGCCCACTGAGCCCAGGTGGGCAGTGCAAAAGAGACCAGTGTTGGAGAATGGGGGGCCAGGTGGGAGAAGGACCTTCCTGACACATATAGACATACATTCCTGCATGATAGATGACAACCTCCAACCTGACTTGTTTGGCTGTCAAGAAGCTGATGAGGCTCAGCATGTGGTGGAGACGGACCAAAGTGTAAGTGGAAAATGGAAGATGTTTTTATCTGCCCAGAAATAGTCAAATACATACCCTTTGCAGACTTTCATTATAAGCTTTGGGGAATAGGAGGTTTCTATAATGAATACACAGATCAAATGACAAATGAATAATAGAGAAAAATAAGTTCTGGAGAAAAGAAGGCCCAAATATTTGAGGGCTACTGAAGGCATCCAGATAATCTCAGTTTTCTCCCTCCTTGCCAGGTATGTCCCCATGAACTGTATCTACCTGTCTCTGCCACAAGGAGTAAGAGCAACTTGTAAGTACAGGAAGGAGAGACTACTTCAGCCTGAGTGAAGGGGGCCGATTTCACACTGGAAGTGGTCACTGAGCCTGCTTATGGAAGATGAGTCCAGTTATAGATAAGCAGATGAATGGGAAGTGAGTGGGTTGACTGGGCGGAAAGGCATGAACAATGGTATAGAGGGGGAAAAGGAGTCTAGCAGAAGGAGTATTCCTACATCCATATATATGCCAAATAGAATATATTATGTGTATAAAATCATAATAAATATATGTTACACACACACATTTGCACCATAGTGACCAACTTTAGGATCTGGGAATATAATCACTATGGTATATACATGTAGTTTATACAGCATACATATATATATATATATTTATATATGTATACATATATATATTTAGTCACTAAATATAGTATATAAAACATATGTAATCACTATATATATTTACTATAGTATATATACTCTACAATTAAGTACAATCTTTTTATTTTTTTATTATTTTTATTGAGGTATAATTAACATTCAATGTTATATTAGTTTCAGGTGTACAATATAGTGATTCAACAATTCAGTATATTACTCAGGACTCATCACATTGAGTGTATTCTTAATTCCCTTTATCTATTTCACCCATTCCCACACGTACCTCCCCTCTGTCAATCACAAGTCTGTTCTCTGTGTTAAGAATCTGGGGTTTTAAGGGGGCCTTTGTCTCTCTCTCTCTCTCTTTTTTTTTTTTGTCTTTTTGTTTTGTTTCTTAAATTCCACATATGAGTGAAATCATATGGTATTTTATTCCTTTGACTTATTTCACTTAGCATCATATCCTCTAGGTCCATTCATGTTGTTGCAAATGGCAAGATCTCATTATTTTTTATGGCTGAGTGATGTCCCTTATATAGATATATACCATTTTTTTCATCTATTCATCCATGGATGGACACTTGGGTTGTTTCCATATCGTGGCTGTTGTAAATAATGTTGCAATAAACCTAAGAGTGCATGTATCTTTTTGAATTGAATGAAATGAAAAATGTTTTCATTTTCTTTAGGTAAATACTCAGTAGCAGAATTACTGGATTATATGGTAATTCTACTTTTAACTTTTTAAAAGGAGCTCCATAGTGTTTTCCATAGTGACTGTGCCAATTTGCAACCTATCAACAGTGCTCAAGGATTCTCTTCTCTCTACATCTTCACAACACTTGTTATTTCTTGTCTTTTTAATTTTAGCCATTCTGACAGATGTGGCATGATGTCTCGTGGTTTTGATTTGCATTTTTCTTGATGATTAGTGATATTCAGCATCTTTTCAAGTGTCTGTTGGAAATATGTATGTCTTCTTTGGAAAAATGTTTATTCAGGTCCACTGTTCATTTTTAATTGGATTATTTGTTTTTTTGGTGTTGATTTGTTTAAGTTCTTTATATATTTTGGATATTAACTTCTTATCAGATATATCATTTGCAAATATCTTCTCCCATTTAGTAGGTTACCTTGTGGTTTTGTTGATGGTTTCCTTTGCTGTGCAAAAGCCTTTTATTTTGGTGTAGTCCCAATAGTTTATTTTTGCTTTTGTTTCCCTTGCCTCTAGATACATATCTAGAAAACTGTTGCTATGGCCAATCTGATGTCAAGAAATTACTACCTATGTTTTCTTCTAGTAGTTTCATAGTTTCAGGTCTCACATTTAGGCCTTTAATCTATTTTGAGTTTATTTTTGTGTATGGTGTAAGAAAGTGGTTCAGTTTCATTCTTTTGCTTGTAGCTGTCCAGTTTTTCTAGTAGCATTTGTTGAAGAAATTGCCTTTTCCCCATTGTATATTCTTGCTTTCTTTATCTTAGATTTTTTTTTAATTTTTTTAAATTTTTTTTATTTATTTATGATAGTCACAGAGAGAGAGAGAGAGAGAGGCAGAGACACAGGCAGAGGGAGAAGCAGGCTCCATGCACCGGGAGCCCGACGTGGGATTCGATCCCAGGTCTCCAGGATCGTGCCCCGGGCCAAAGGCAGGCGCCAAACTGCTGTGCCACCCAGGGATCCCTCTTTATCTTAGATTAATTGACCATATAATCATGGGTTTATTTCTGGGGCTCTCTATTCTGCTTCATTTATCTGTGAGTCTATTTTTGTGCCAATACCATACTGTTTTGATTATTACAGCTTTGTAGTGTTTTTTGAAATCTGGGATTGTGATACCCCTAGCTTTGTTCTTCTTTCCCAAGTCTGATTACTTTGGCTATTCAGGGTCTTTTGTAGTTCTGTACAAATCTTAGTGTTATTTGTTCTAGGTCTGTGAAAAATACTGTTGGTATTTTGATAAGAATTGCATTAAATCGATGATTGCTTTGGGTAGTATGGACACTTTAACAATATCTCCATAAACATGGGATACATTTCCATTTATTTGTATCATCCCTAATTTCTTTCATTAATGTTTTATAGTTTTCAGAGTATATTTCTTTCACCTTCTTGGTGAAGTTTATTCCTAGGTATTTTATTATTTTGGGTGCAATTGTAAGTGGGATTGTTTTCTTAATTTCTCTTTCTGTTGTTTCATTATTAGTATATAGAAATGCTACAGATTTCTGTATATTAGTTTTGTATCCTGTGAATTTACTGAATTCATTAATCAGTTCTAATAGTTTTTTGATGGAGTCTTTACAGTTTTCTGTATATAGTATCATGTCATCTGCAAATAGTGAAAGCTTTACTTCTTCCTAACCAATTTGGATGCTTTTTATTTCTTTTTGTTGTCTAATTACTGTGGCTAGGACTTCCAGTACTGTGTTGAATCAAAATGGTAAGAGTGAACATCCTTGTCTTGTTCCTGATCTTGGGAAAAGCTCTTGATTTTTCACAATGAAGATGATGTTAGTTGTGGTTTTTCATAAAAGACCTTTATTATATTGAGGTATGTTCCTTCTAAGCCTCTTTTGTTAATAGTTCTTATCATGAATTGATGTACTTTGTCAAATGCTTTTCTGCATCTATTGAAATGATCATATGGTTCTCACTCTTTCTCTTATTGATGTGATGTATCACACTGATTTGCAAATATTGAACCATCCTTGCAGCCCTGGAATAAATCCCACTTGATCATGGTGCATGCTTTTTTAAATGTATTATTGGATTTGGTTATTAATAGGTACAGTCTTTTTAAAGATGACAAATTCTTTTAGATCCTGGGACTAGTCTCTCAACCTTCAGGAGTCTTCAGATCAAGTATATGAAACACTGAATTATTATTTAAGAGAGTTTGGCAATCACTTGTCCCAACCTGATCATAAATAAATATAAATATAATATAAAAATAAAACATGAACACAGCTACTAAAGTCTTCTAGATCACCTAAATGATCCAGAATACAGTTATTTTTGAATTTCTAGATTATTGCAGTGAAAACAAAATAATTAGGAGTATATTTACCTAGCAAATCTGTGAGAATATGCATACAGAGCCTCAGACACACATGGGGAAATGGAGAAATTCTGGTCAAGGACAATAACAAAATTCCTTTAGAAGAAGAAATGTCTCTTAGGTCTGTGAAACACCTTAATGACTTGTTGGTTATACAAAATTAACTTGGGTCTTGTCTGAGTAAGGGGAGTGGTGTTTAAGGCAGATATTTCTTTGTCTATGTTGTTTTCTTTGTGGTGGCTAGAAAGACAGAGGGTCTGGTTCTGGGTCCTATGAATTGAGAGAGGGAATGGGCTCCCTACAGAGCATAAGGAGTCCAGGAATATGGTGGTAGGCTGGCACCAAGGAAAGGAGTTCATGGTTTCTTGGGAGAGAAGATAACCAATGAACTGGAGGGATGATGAATCCAACATTCAGTCAAAGATATTCCTAATCCCAAATCATAAATAACAGACTGATGGAATCAATAACTTATTATGCTTGGAAAATGAAGAGGAGAGGAAGAGGCTGTGCTCATCTGGAAAAAAGAATATAGAGAGAAGGGCAGGTCCAGGGATGAAAGGGGGAGGGGCTGAGAGTTAGGTAAGAGCAGGAATTTGGAGTGAGAGAGAGTGGGAAGGTGGTCAAGTGATAGTACCAGGAAATCCTGGAAGATGCTGAGCATCCCTCAGTCCCATGGGAAATGTGGGTTGGGCTATATGTTCAAGTTGCCTGTATGCAGGCAGTGACATGTTGTCTGGTCTTTACTTGTATTATTTATTTGTATTTGTAATTGCATTTTTACTAAAGTTTTTGTGTGTATTATTTTAATGATGTCTCTTCTGCAGTAGCCATGATTCTTTGAAGGATACTATGGACAGTTAAAATTGAGTTTGGAAGTCTGTGTAGAGGAGTAATCAGAGAGAAGTTGGAAGAAGTTGGTTAGAGCCAGATCATTCTATAATATTGTTTGTTATATATTTCAGAATACTTCAGTGTGAGCCCTGTACTCTGTTTATGAATGCATGGAGTTAACTTCACACCTTAGGAGTAGTGGTTAGTAAGCAATCAAGAGCTTATACTTGATAAGGGCTTTAGCAAGTGCTTCAATGTCATTGTATAAATCTGCACAGAGAGCCCATTATTTAGCATATCAGATATTAGAAATAACTTTTCATTAGTGAAATAAGTAACACTCAGGACATGCACTTAGCTAGAAATGTTGCATGAGGATCTGCACGATGAGGTATGAGGACACAGAGTGCTCAATTTCCCTCCCCTCCTATAGAGATTTCTGTAGGGAACTCTGGTGAGTCCTATGGCCTTACCTCACCCTCCCCAGGGGGATCTGTCTCATCTGGCCCAGTAGAAGACTGGGTGGAAGAACTCTTACAACATCAGCCCCCGAGTGGACCTTGCATGCAAGGTGCTTACTAGAGGCAAAACTGACAGCAGTATCTCACCAAGGTGACAGGACCTGGTGGAAGCACTATTTTAATGCCTGCTGATAACAGTCTCATTTGAGTGTTATGCTCATTGTAACATTCAAAGTGGCAAAAAGCCATTCCTAATATTTTCTGGTCAGTTTGCAACACACAGGCAGCCTTGACAAGTATGCAAAGGGTGTTTAGAATTTGAAACTCTGGCCATGAGGGAGTCATTGAAGATTTTGAAGCAGGGGAATGATACGGAGAAGGTGCTGCAGTGCTGAGGGCAAAGTGGCAGGGAGACAAGTTAAAACCAGAGAGTAGAGCCAAGAAGAGGGTGGACCCAGAGCTGGGGCTTCTGCAAGGTCAGAATCCACAGGATCCCCCAATTCTTCTGAACCCTGGGGCTGGCCCAGGACTTCCCGAGTCAGAGGGGATGTGAAGAGAAGCCAACTTAGTCGACCGTGACAAAACCGCGTTGTGATGAGTCAGGAGGAAATCTGTCCCAGACACATGGATTATATTTCCTCTCAGATATACATGGGGATGGGAGTGGGGTTGGAATTCAGAGTCAGGCCAATGTGAATGGCGGCCTGAGCTTTGCCAACTAGAAATGCTCACAGAAATGATGTTGAAGCAGGCAGGAAGGCTCGGAGGCTCAAACTCTCCTAGGGCAGGCTCATTAATTCTTGTCTCTTGTGAGAGAAAACTAGAGTCTGTTGGAATGGCCTCTGAAAGGAGCCAGTGTGAAAAATCATTTTCATAAAAAAATGAATGGAACAGGGACTCACCCTTGCAGATCCCTTGACCAAGGAGATGGAGCACTGGGCTCAGGACCACTTCTTGACTTGTGTTTCTTCTTCCTGCTTTCCCTTTCTGGCAGGGTCTGGCATTCTTGCCCCTGCTTTCTCTCTCTGAGACTCATTTCCTAAGTTTGGCTTCTTTTCAGTTGGAGGCTACATTTTCTCTGATCAAAACTCATTAACTGTGCAATGCACTAGCTATTGCTCCCTGGAGTGGGTTTTTAAAAGTTTGCAAAAAATGGAGTAGAACAAATAAACATGCTAGAGAAAAGCCTGGTTCCCCCACCTGCTCTGCAGCCCACCCCCAGCCTACCCTCTCTCTCCCAGGCTAGGTTTATAGGATGGGATGAAATGACTTTTAGAAATCTTTAACACAATGACTTTTTCTTGGTGTTTAGGCAGGTGTGGACATTTGGGGACCCAAGCTGAGGCCAGATTCTGCCTGTGGGTCCCTAGTGATGACTGATACCAGTGGGGTTTTTTTTTTTTCTCAAGATCTTGACCTCTTTCTACTCACAGCACTGCCATGAGGAATAAAAACTATTTGTGAAGAAGAATTACAAATATAGTTAAGCATCACTGAATGCTTAGTGTATATGAGGCATGAGCCAGGCACTTCATGTGGAGCATCCCATTCAGTCTTCACAGCTCTTTGAGAGGGTGATTACTGAGCTCCCATTTTACAGATGAGGAAACTGAGATTTAGGGTAAAGATTTGACCGAAGTCATTGCAGCAGGTTGAATGGGGTCCCTGACCCCCAATATGACTGAATCCGTGGTCCTGTGAATGTGATTTTATTAAAAAAAAAAAAGAAAAGAATTTTTGCAGACATAATTCAGGATTCTGAGATGAGATCATCCTGGATTATCAAGGTAGGCCCCAAATTCAATGACAAGTATCTTATAATAGAAGACACAGACAAAACAGAAGGCTAGGATGGAGTCAGAGAGTAGAGTAATATAGCCCAAGGCCATGGAATGCCTGGCATCACCAGACACTGGAAGAGGCAAAGCAGGGTCCTCCCCCTAGGCCTCAGAGGGAATTTGGCTGTGCCCACACCTTGAATTTGGACTTCTGCTCTCCACAACTGAGGGATACATTCTCTTGTTTTAAGCCACACAATTTGTTCTAGTTTGTTGTAGCGCCCCTAGGAATCCAATATGGTCACAGAGCTCTTAAGTGATGGGGCAAAGGTGCTAGGAAAGTTAAAGCTATCATTATAGAAAAAGAACCAGTGACATCTAAAAGGAGTTATATTATCAAATGAAAGAAACAGGCTTTAGATATATATTTTTAACTTTTATATATTTATATACATTTGTATTTATACAAATCATATATATATATATATATTTTAGAAAGAGGTTCAGTGGACTTATAGATGCACTTATTCACCTGACTGGTGAGATAGCAGGGCGATAAGGTGGAGCTTCTTGGAATACCCCAGGAAGCAGGGTTCCGGAAAAAGCCCCACTCTTTCAGCAGCTCTGGCCACCAGAATCCCCACATCCTCTACAAAAGCCTATGGATTCCTCATGAGGACCACAGAGTCCGCAATTAATTACTTTCATTTAGGTATTACATATGCATACAATTATGCCTCACATTGATAGATATATTCTAGTAAGGTTGTGAGCAAATGAAGTAATAAATTGCATTGTACTGAAAATGAAGCAGATGAGCTGTGGCTGTGAAGCTCACTTGGATATTTTTGTAAGGAAGATTATTATTTTGCTTTGCATCCACTCCCATTGTCCACTCTCTCTGTTCCTGAGGAATCCATTGTGGGTAGACTAGATTTCCTTGAAGGGGGGAGGCCTCCTTGCTCTCTCATCAGGCACTTTTAGCCTCTTTTTTTTTTTTTTTTTAAGATTTTATTTATTTGTTCATGACAGACACACAGAGGGAGAAGCAGGCTCGCTGTGGGGAGCCTGATGCGGGACTCGATGCTAGGACCCCGGGATCGTCCTTAGCCAAAGGCAGACGATCAACCACTGATTCACCCAGGCATCCAGGCACTTTTAGCTCTTATATGTAACTGCTCAGAGCGTTGGCGCACTCGCCCACACCTGTGACCAGCACCAGGCACACACTGGCAAGGTAACTCCCAGCAGGCAAAGCCTTTAGCAACTGTTCCCCTGGACACCCTGTCACAGAGGTAAAAGTAGAGGTGGAGAGAAGGGCTGATGTCCAAAAGGGAACCTACTACCCCTGCTTGTGGGGCTGAAGGGGGCCATTGCCGGGGAGGTGAGGCCAGGAGGGTCAAGAAGAGTTGCAGGTGGGCCTGAGAACACGGAAGGGGCCAGATCTGGGGTCTGAGGTCAGGTGTGGGCTACTGTGAGCTACGCCACTTCCAGTCCCCTGCCTCTAGCACCACCGGGGCACAGCAAAGATCCTGGGCTTTCTCTGCTGTGCCCACTCTGAGGGGACAAGCTGCAGGTGGCACTGCAGGTGTCAGAACCAAGGCAAGGAATGTAAGACAGGGTCAGGCAATTCCAGAGCCCTAATAATGAGCCAACTGTGTTGCTTAGTTTTGTTTTGTTTCTAGTGAAACACTTTAAAAGCAAAGGGAGGTCAGAAGTGAATTACTTCCACAGCTGGCTTCAAATTCTTCCACCTGGATTCTTTCTTTTAGTTTCACATTTAAGGTTTTGCTGTTTTAAAAAATCTAAATAAACGAGGCATTAGAGCTAAAATGTGTTTTTCAACTACTATCTACACTAAAATCAAAAATCTCAAGCTGGCCACAGGCTTTGACCATTTCTCAAGGTCTTTTTAATGAAATATTGTCTATTGCTTTTAGGAACAACTTAATATTAGAATTAATCTATATCTAATCTAATATTAAGAATATTAAGAATCTAATATTAAGAATTGGCAGAATTTTTCCCTCGGTCCTAACAGTACCATCTGTCTAGTTTAAGTCAAGAGGATTTCCTTGTATTGTCCTAGGGAGTTTGAAGAATCTCCATGAGGACCACAGAGTAGACCTGGATGCTGCCTCACCAGGACCAAAGCAATCAGGACCATTCAGCCAGGGACAAGGCCAAACCCTAGCTACCATGACCCACGTGCAACTCAACACCTATGATCCAGGACATCAGAAGCTACCTTGTGGGGACACCTGGGTGGCTCAGTGGTTGAGCATCTGCCTTTGGCTCAGGTCGTGATCCCAGGGTCCTGGGATCGAGTCCCACATTGTGCTCCCTGCAGGGAGCCTGCTTTTCCTTCTGCCTTTGTCTCTGCCTCTCTCTCTCTCTCTGTCTTTTGCGAATAAGTAAATAAAATCTTTTAAAAAGGTGGGGGGTGGGGGGGAGAAATGACCTTGTGACTGCCCAAAAGGACCAGCTATGGGTGCTTATCAATTCTTATTTCCCACCATCTCCCAGCATGTGGAGAGATATTCATGGAGGAGACTTGAGCCCTCACCTGGTAACAGTGTGTGGAGCTCCAGCTCCCAGATAGAAAACAGAGTTGTACCTTCTCTGATCTACAGTCTGATCTGTCATGAGGATTTTTAAGGACTGATTTGATGAATAAAATATAAAGGTTTAGGGTGAACCCCAAATATGGAGGGTTCAAGAGGATAAGTAGCCCTTTGTATGTCAAAGATCCTTTCTGATAACCTAATCTGAGAAATCTCTGTTTCAGCCACATCTGCTGCTAGGGAATGCTGAAAAAATAGTGACTATAAAATGAAATGAAGCTTGGAGGTGAACCATATGAAATCCCGTGGATTGGGGGAGAGGTCACCCACTATTACAATGGAGTCTCGTGAAGGAGGGGGAGAGGAGGTGGAGAGACCATGAAAAATCAACAGTGCAGAATGAAAATGTGGGTTTTCTCTTGGGAAGCTCCCTAGCCCGGGAAAGAAGAAACCATGATCAATGAAGCTTTGCCTGGAGAGCAATACTGTTCACATTTGCATGTTAAACGGATTGAGGCTCTCCTAGGCTCCCCCTGGGGAGGGCTGTCAGAGGCAGCGCTAACATCTAATGGTTCCTTGCGTACTCCTTACTCTGGTTCAGAGCCCACAGCCTCAAAGAGACCCTGGTTTGCCGTAGGTGCTCAACAAATATTTGCATAGAATTGCATTTAAAAACTACTTTCTAAAAAAAGTAAAAAATAAAAATAAATAAAATAAAAGCTACCTTCTTGAGTGACCCCCTCACAAAGTCTGTGCGTCTGTGCTCAGGTATATCCTTATGCATATCTTGAATTCTGTGTGATCCGTACAGCAGCACTTTAGGAAGAGGTCGTTTTCATCTAAAAGCCTTCCTTGCATTAATTTCAGTTTTATTGCCTGCCCTCTCCCCACCTTTGGGAAAACAGGCCTGAATTATCCCCAGAGCTGCAGAAACAGCATAAGGAGTTTGAGACAGGGTCAGCCTTGGTTTTAACTGTGGTGACTTGCAAAAATCTAGCTTGCCCTTCCTAGGCTCTCCAGGTAGGGCAGAGACTCCTTACCCCTCAGAGCACTTGCGATGGGGGCCATGCGCTGGAGCTTCATGCAACTCACCTGCAGGATGCGTGAGGCTCTTGGGGCACCCTGTCTTTACACACTGTATGCATATCTGTCCTAGCACCATCCACCCACTGTCCAGACCTCTATGTCCACATGCTTGGAATCTGGTAGCTCTGATGAATAAATTTTTTTCTTTTTTGTTCACTCAGTATATGGTTATTGAAGAACCACTTTGTTCCAAGCATTTCTCTAGGTGCTTGGGGATGCAGCAGGGACAAACTAGATAAAACTCGACCTTTATGGAGCTTACATTTTGGTGGGGAGGGATAGGCGATGATAAACATGATCAGTAAGTAAATGTTGTGTTAGAGGGTGATGTGCTTTGATTAAAAACAGAGCAGGATAGGGAGGATCCAGAGTGATTGAGGAGGGATTGAGATTGGAAGGAGGTGGTTGGGACAAGCCTCCAATAGAAAGAGAGCCAATGGCATCTTGGAAAGAACAGCTGTGGGCTCCAAGGAAAAGGCAGGCATTGGCTGTGCAGGAACCTGTCTGACTCAGTTATTTGCACTAAGAGGGAGAATGGGTGCAAGGGCTGCTGGGGAGAGATTCAATCATTAATTTTTGGATATTGTTTATGCAAACTCTGAAACCTTACAAATGGGGAGGAGGGTAAATGAAGAGAATGAACTTGACATAGATGACAGAAGGGACCTCTGCCTGGATACCAAGGGGAAGATAGAGGGAGGGTGGAGAGGAGGACAAGATGCATGTGTGCCAGGACCCTGCAGAGTATTCTGTGCCTTCCCACTGGGTGGGACCTAGGCTGGAGTTGCCCAGAGATGACCTCTGTGACTGGGTTTGGGTTGGCCTTGGTCAGAGAGCTGAGGAGGGTGAGTACCATCCCCTGGGAAAGGTCTCTGTCTTCCCCTCTACGGAGAAGACAAGGGCACCCTACATTGATCTTTGGAATGCAAGGGGATTTTGTCCGTCTGTTTGGTTTATTGATTGCATCTAAAGTGCCTGGGAAGGGGCCTGGATCATAGGAGGAGTTCACTGAATAATTGTTGAGCGAGTAAATGGATTCATCAAGTACTCATGGGCCGCACTCTGAATTCCGCACTTGCTAGGTATGGAAAGCTCACAAGGAGATGGGAGTGTCACTCCTCCTGGCAACTCTGAAACCTGGTTCAAGAAGCAGCATCTTCCTCCAGCAAGCCAACGTGTCTCCTGAACTTTAGAGACAAAGACACAGGGATGCCTGGGTGGCTCAGCAGTTGAGCATTTGCCCTCAGTTCAGGGTGTGATCCCAGAGTTCTGGGCTTGAGTCCCACATTGGGATCCCTACATGGAGCCTGCTTCACCCTCTGCCTATGTCTCTACCTCTCTCTCTGTGTCTCTCGTGAATAAATAAAATCTTAAAAAAAGAGAGAGAGAGAGAGAGAGAGAGAAAGACAGAGTGAAGAGCTCTGAGCTTGGCATCAGGGAGCCCAGGTTTACTGGCCCCAGACTTGGCCAAATCACTCAACTTCTGTGAGCCCTTTCACCTGTGAGTTGCAAAGAATGGTGCCCTGCCAGTCTTGCCTGTTTCGCAGAGCACTTTTGAAGAGCACACAAATGTGCATAAGGAAGCACTGGGGACCAAACCACCATGCAGTGTGAGCCATTATTCTCTCTACTTTTACACTTGGAAAGAAAATTAAAAACAAAGTACAAAGAATATCATGACAAACACAGAGGTACCCACCCCTCCTAATAACAGGTGCTAATAATTGGTCATATTGCTTCATATCTCTCTGGAATAAAATCATGATGTATAAAGTTCAAGTCCCCTGTTATCCATGCCTTAATTTTATTCCTCTCTATCCTCCTCCTCAGAGACAATCACTATTATGTATTTGGTGTATTTTGCTTTATACCATGTCTCAAATATTTTGAACATACTGTTTATGGGAATCACAACATATAAACAACAATATAAAAAAATTTTAAAGCGGCACCTAAGTGGTTCAGTTGCTTAAGCATCTGCCTTTGGCTCAGGTCATTATCTTGGGGTCCTGAAATCAAGCCCCATGTTGGGCTCCCTGCTCAGTGGGGAACATGCTTCTCCCTCTCCCTCTGCTCTTGCCACCCCTGTTCATGCTCACTCTTTCTCTTGCTGTCTCTCTCTCTTCCTCAAATAAAAAAATAGGTAAAAATCTTTAAAAAATAAAGTTTTTTCAAAAAAAGTTTGCATAGGGGCATCTGGGTGGGCCAGTCGATTGAGCATTTGACTCTTGATTTCTCCGCAGGTTATGTTCTCAGGGTTATGGGATGGTGCTGGGTCAAGCTCCGTGTTCAGCTGAAAGCCTGCTTGAGATTCTCTCCCTCACCCTCTGCCCTTTCCCTGCTCTTTCCCTCAAATAAACACATAAATCTTTTTAAAATTAAAAAATTAAAAGTTCACATAAATAATACAAAATTTCTGTACCCAATTCCAAGTGTGTGTGTGTGGCTGGAGGTTTCCCGCACCACCAAGCAATTCTCCAATACCATCTGGGTGTCCTATAATTCATCTCAATTCTGACACTGTCTACCTGGAGACAACATCAGATTCCACAGAGTAAGGTTCAAGCCCACAAGACTGGGCACCTCCAGACACAAATCACAAGCCCAGGCTGTCATCTGTACTTGTCACCAGCTATTGATTGGAAGTTCCAACAAATCCCTCAATGGGTTCAATTAATTTGCTAGAGTGGCTCACAGAACTCAGAAACACTTTACTTACTAGAGTACTGGTTTATTACGAAAAGATATAAGTCAGGAACAGATGGAAAAGATGCACAGGGCAAGGTCTAGGGAAAGGGTGTGGAACTCCATGCCCTTTCATAGTGTGCCACTCTCCCCAAATCTCCATGTGTTCACCAACATGAGGCTCAAACCTAATCACTTTGTGTTTTTATGGGGGTTTCATTAAATAGGTATGGTTGATTAAATCATTAGCCCCACAGGGAGGTCACTCCCTGATTTAGGCTCTTTTTTGGGGGAATGCCAAGGAGAAATGAAACATGAGGGGCTGGCCCAGCACTGAAGATTGTTTTCCCTTAAAATCAATTCCAAACCCTGGGCTTATCCTGGATAAGCCTCTCTGGGCTCAGACCTGGTTGGTGGCAACATGGCCAAACACACCAAGAAGGTAGGAATCGTGGGTAAATACAGGACCTGCTATGGGGCCTTCCTCAGGAAGATGGTGAAGAAGATTGAGATAAGCCAGCACGCCACGTACACCTTCTGTGGCAAGACCAAGATGAAAGGGCGAGCGGTAGGCATCTGGCACTGTGGCTCCTGCATGAAGACCGTGGCCGGTGGCGCCTGGACCTACAACACCACTTCTGCTCTCACAGTAAAGTCGGCCATCAGAAGACTGAAGAAGTTGAAAGACCAGTAGAAGCTCCACCATTTGAAACATTGCTAGCCTATAATAAATGGGTTAATTTATATAATAAACAAACAAACAAACAAAATTGGGTCCTTGGGGGAAACAGATGGATAGGATTGATGTATATTTGGAATTTATTTGGACTCTGACCAAAAACTACCGCAGAACTGACTTTCAAGTAAAAGAGGCATTTTACCTCTCTCTCTGTCACTGTCCTGGCCATAGCAAGAAGCAAGCTGATAGGAGGAGTGGCCCCCAAGGATGAAGCATTCCATGGTGCTTTCTCCTGCTCACAGAGGGCTGGGTGCCTAGGTACCACCCAGGGGACCTATGCGTGGGGCCTCAACTTCCAAGAGCTCCATCCTCTGGCTTGTTCTTTACAATACATTCCAGAGTCATGATATGTCTCTCAGAAAGGAAGACTTATTTTTGCCCATGGCATAAATAAATCCAGGAACCAGTTCCAGTAATCACAAGTACACGCCAGCTTTTGAGTGCAGTCTTGACAAAAACAAAAATCACAAGTATAGCCAGCCTGTGGTGTGGAAGCCAGCAGGATTCTGGAGAAAGGGAGCAGGAAGGAGGGGCTTGATTTTTATTTAACATTATCAAGTTTTTCAAATAAATGGAAAGATAGAGCAATTAAAAATTTTTTTTGAAGTAATTTTGCCCCATTTACTCCAGATCTTAAGAAATAAAAATAAAACACGATGTTCCACTAAAAACCTTATCATACTCTATAATTCTCTCCCCAGAGGTCTTTGCTATGTCAGTTTGTGTTTACCTTGCTCTTGGTTGCTTTAATATTTTCATTATAAATATATATAATACATCTATAAGAACAGCTGTATGTGATATTCTTTTGTTTTTAACTTTCCTTATTTTTTCTTTTGATAAATTTATTTATTTATTTTCAAATTTAATTTTCAAATTAAATTTTAGTTAGCTAACATATGGTGCAACATTGGTTTATGGAATAGGATTCAGTGATTCATATTTTACATACTATACCCAATGCTCATCACAAGTGCCCTCTTTAATACCCATCTACCATCTAGCCACCGGCTCCCCCAACTCCCTCCATTAACCCTCAATTTGTTCTCCATTGTTAAGAGTCTCTTATGGTTTGTTTCCTTCTCCTTTTTTCTTTTCCCCCTTCCCATATGTCCATTTGTTTTGTTTCTAAAATACCACATATGAGGGAGATCATTTAATTACGGTATTTATAATTCTCTAACTTATTTCATTTATTATAATATACTCCAGCTCCACCCACATCCTTGAAATGTTTTTGTTTTTTTTTTAAAGATTTTATTTATTTATTCATGATAGTCACACACACAGAGAGAGAGAGACAGAGAGAGAGAGAGAGAGAGAGGCAGAGACACAGGCAGAGGGAGAAGCAGGCTCCATATAGGGAGCCTGACGTAGGATTCGATCCCGGATCTCCAGGATCGCGCCTTGGGCCAAAGGCAGGCGCCAAAACGCTGCGCCACCCAGGGATCCCAGATTTTGGTTTTTTGATGGCTGAGTAATATTTTCTTGTATGTGTGTGTGTGTGTGTGTGTGTGTGTGTGTGTATCACATGCCTTTCTACTGTACATATGTTTTGCAACTTGCTTTTTTTTTTTTAGAAAAATGGTAGCGAAAAGAAAAAAACACATGAAATTCACCCTCCCAATAATTTTCAAGTGTGTAGTTTAGTGTTGTCAACCACATAAACCCATTCTGCATGGCTGAACCTACATCCACCAAACACAACTCCCCACCTTCCCTTTCCCAGCCCCTGGCAATTACCATTCTACATTCTACAAAGTTGACTGCTTTAGATACCTCCTATAAACCTCTGAGTATTTATGTGACTGCCTTATTTCACTTGTATTATGTCCTCAAAGTTCATCCATGCTATAGCCCGTGTGAAATTCTTTCCTTTTATGGCTGAGTGATATTCCATTGCATGTATATGCTACATTTTGTGTATCCATTAATTCATTTATGGACATTTAAGTTGCCACCACCTCTTAGCTGTCATGAACACTGGTGCCACAAACATGGGCATGCAAACATCTTTTTGAGATACTGTTTTATTTATTTATTTTTTTAAGATACACACCTAGCAGTGAGATTGCTGAATCATATGATAATTCTATTTTGAATTTTTTCAGGAAATTCCTGTTTTCCCTAGTGGCTGCACCATTTTATATTACAACCAGTAGTGTGCAAACATCCCAATTTCTCCTCATCCTAGCTAACACTTGTTGTTTTCTGTGTTTTTGATAGTGGCCATCCTAATGCATGTGAGGTGATATCTCATTGTGGTTTTGGTTTGCATTTCCCTGATGATTAATGAGTGATGTTGAGCATATTTTCATGTGCTTGTTAGACATTTGCATATATTTGGACAACTGTTTATTTAAATTCTTTACCCATTTTTAATTGGGTTGTTTATTTTGTTACTGATTTATAGGAATTCTTTTTATATTCTGGATTAACTTTTTATCAGATAAATGGTTTGCACATATTTTCTCTTTCCAGTGTGTTGATGTTTTGTTGCTCTTGTTCACAGAAAATTTTAATTTTGACGTGGTCCCACTTGTCTGTTTTTGCTTTTGTTGCCTGTGCTTTGGTGTCGATCCAAGAAATTCTTATTAAATCCAATGAAAGCTCAATGACATTCTCCCTGTTTTCTTCTAGGATTTTTATGGTTTCAGGTCTTATGTTTAGGTCTTTAATTAATTTTGAATTAATTTTTGCTTATGGTGCATACAACTTGCTTTTGAACTTATTTTGTCTTTGAGATTTATCCATATTAGTACAAAGAGTTCTAGCTCACCTACTGTCACTGCTGATGGAAAGTCCATGTAACATTCTCCACAAGTTGTTCACCCATTTTTCAACTTGTCACAAACAGTATTGTGTTGAACATTCTAAGTCTTTTACGCACATGTGTAAAACAACTAGCAGAATCGTTGGCCCCAAGGGTGTACTTGTAAAAACCTCTTCCATATTAATATACATCCTTTAACTGTCATACAAAAGGATGGTATGAATAGACAGTGTTGCTTTTCTTCCCCACAGGCACCTATACCCTCCCTCACTGACGATATAAGATAGTGCCTCATGGTGTTAATTTCCATTGTCCCGATTACTAAGTAAAATTTGAGGTATATAGTTTATTAACCTGTTTCCTGTTTTTCCACTCCCCTGAGGAGTTAAGACAGGTGATTATCATAATGATAAAACTCAGGAAGTAACACTAAGTTATTCCATGGAACACTCTTTTGACTCCTGGCCTCACAGTTTCAACTCGATGATAATAACCCATCATAGTAGTTTGGAGCAAGGTGAGGGAATAAAATCAGCAAAATTTATGCCTATCTTTTTTTTTTTTTATGATAGACACAGAGAGAGAGAGAGAGAGAGAGAGAGAGGCAGAGACACAGGCAGAGAGAGAAGCAGGCTCCATGCACCGGGAGCCCGACGTGGGATTCGATCCCGGGTTTCCAGGATCCCGCCCTGGGCCAAAGGCAGGCACCAAACCGCTGCGCCACCCAGGGATCCCCCCCCCCCTTTTTTTTTTAAGATTTTTATCTATTTTTTTATTCATGAGAGACAGAGAGAGAGAGAGAGAATGGCAGAGGGAGAAGCAGGCTCCATGCAGGGAGCCCGATGCAGGACTCGATCCTGGGTCTCCAGGATCATACCCTGGGCCAAAGGCAGATGCTCAACCATTGAGCCACCAGGCTGCCAAGTTTATGCCTATCTTAAAGCGATAAACTAAAGGAGAAATAGGTGCCTGGTATGGATATTGGGTCTTAAGCAGGAGAAGAACTGCCCTATACTTAGGTATCTAGGCCACATTGTCCTCACTTGTTCCTGAGGATCCCTAAGTAAAGATACACTATAAATGGGAGGTAAATGACATTTCTCAAATTCAGACTAATAGTGAGAGGGGCTGATCTGAATTAATGATGACTGAGTTGTGAGCCATCAAAAATGCAAGTTACTGGGCGTCTGGGTGGCTCAGTCAGTTAAGTGTCTGCTTTCAGCTCAAGTCATGATCCTAGGGTCCTAGGCTAGAGACCCACATAGGCTCCTTGCTCACTGGGAGCCTGCTTCTCCCTCTCCCTCTACCCCTCCTCTGCTAGTGCTGTCTCGCTCACTCATTTTTTTCTCTCTCTCAAGTAAATAAATAAAACCTTTTTTTTTTTTTTTTAAATGCAAGTTACTAAGTTTTCAAGGGCATACAACAAAACAAAGGCAAGTAGGCTTCTTTAGCAACCCCATAAGAATCACCTGTCTGGTCTAGCCCTCTAGCATGGGAGCAGGAAGATGTGGGCACCCAAGGCCCAAAGTCACACTATAAATGCAAAGGCAGTTCAGTTTGTCTATTTGGAGTTACAAAAACACCAGGTAGGCTCCAATATCAGAACGACCCCCTGAGAAAAGGCTCTGCCAGGGGACAGGGTTCAGGTGATAAGATAATAAGAAAAGATGCTGATCTAGTATGTTTGGAATTTGTCACTCCTGTGCTCATGACAAAGAAAAAGCTGAACAAGCTGAAAATCAACAAGTCTTTTTAGATCCATTAGAGAACTAAAGTCACAGGGCAATCAGTTGCTTTCCAAATTAGACAGACATATAGGCAGATAGAATCACAACTTATTGCCAGAGGATTGCAATTTACTGGAGCAATAGCTTAGAAACAAAAATCTTGGTTGAAACCAATACTGGTATAGGAAAAGCCAAACTTTAACTGATGAATTGCTAGAAGCTCCAGTCTGAGACTCGGACAAGTCTGAGAGTTAAAAACTCCTAGGGGAACTCAAGATTTGGAAGGGCTCCTCCTTTTTCTGAGTTTTACTTCCATGAGCCCTCATAGTAAAGACTGGAGAAAAATATCCCTGGGCTTCTGGCAAGAGGAAGGGAGAAGTAACCATTTTGAAACATGCCAGAATGCTCCTTCTTAATAAGGTCTGCTCTCAAGAGAAACTACTCACCTACCGGGGTTTTATCAGAGCCTAACCAACTTGGAGGAGGTAAAACACCCAACTCCAGTCCTCTCTAGCCATCCTATTTTGTGCAAGTTGCAGGGGTGGGGGGACCACTGAGAAACACTTGTGAAGATTGTAGTCCAGGGCTCAGGCTCATTAAAAGACTGAGTCCTAATCATAAAAACATAGATTTTCCCCTCCCCTTCACCTCACCACATCAGTAATGCTCCTGTATAATATCAAGGGAATACAAAAAAAAAAAAAAAAAAAAATTAAGGGAATACAACAACAGGACCATCATTATGTCTGATCATATTTAAGAAGACTTTATGGAAACCCAAGCATGGACATTGAGGGGAGACAAAAGGACACCAGAGGTAATTTTAGCCTGTGACACTTACAATGATAGTAAACAGTAAACACAGCCTAACTCCTAGCCAAACAAACATAAGACCTCACACTAAAAATCTGTTTACCTCAGTTCCTTTTACTTAGTATATCCTGTCTGGTTTCTACCAAAAAATTACAAGTCTTACTGAAAGACACAGTTTTAAAAGACAGGGCAAGAATTAGAAACACAATCAGGTTTGGCAGAGATGTTGGAATTATCAGACCAGAAATTTGAAGCAACTATAATTAATATGATAAGGCCTCTAATTAGAAAAGTAGATATCATGGAAGAACAGATGGGTAGTGTAAGCAAAGAGATAGAAATCCTAAGAAATAATCAAAATGAATTCTATAAATAAAAATCACTCTAACAGAAATTAAAAATGCTTTTGAGGGCCTCATCAGTAGACTGGACATGGCCAAGGAAAGAATCAGTGAGTTTGAAGAAATGTCAATAGAAATTCCCAAACTGAGATGAGTGGGTGGCTCAGTGGTTGAGCGTCTGCCTTCAGCTCAGGGCGTGATCCTGGGGTCCTGAGATTGAGTCCCGCATAGGCTCCCCACATGGAGACTGCTTCTCCCTCTGCCTATGTTTCTGCCACTCTCTCTCTCTGTGTCTCTCATGAATAAATAAGTAAAATATTTTTTAAAAAGGAGGGAATTCCAAAACTGAGATGCAAAGATAAAAAAATAAAAAGATGGAACAGTTTAAGCAGTGTAAAACAATTATAAAATGTGTAATATACATTTAATAGGAATACCAGAAGGAAAAAAGAGATAAAGAACAGAAGGAATATTTGAAGAAATAATGACTGAGAATTTTCCAAAATTAATGACTGATACCAAACCATAGACCAGGATGTTCAGAGAATACTAAGAAGGACAAATGCTGAAAAATTTATACCTAGGCATATAGTCAAACTGCAGAAAATCAAAGACATAGAGAAAATCTTGAAAAAAGCCAAAGGATAAAATGCTTTACCTGTAGAAGAACAAGAATAAGAATCACATATGACTTTCTTCAAAAACTGCAAGCAAAGAGAGAGTGGAATGTATTATTTAGTGTTGAAATTAAAAAGCCACCAACATAGAGTTTTGTACCCAGTGAAATTATCCTTTAATAGTGAAGGAAAAAATAAAGATTTTTCTCAGACAAACAAAAATTGAGGGAATTTGTTGCCATTAAATCTGCCTTGCAAGAAGTATTAAAAGTTCTTAGAGAGAGAAAAAATGATGTGGGTCAGAACCTTGGATCTACATAAAGAAGGGAAGAGCATTAAAGAAGGAATAAGTGAATAAATAAATAAAACCTTTTATTAAAATAAAAGTTAAATAAAACCTTTTCTTTTTCTTATTCTTACTTAACAGAAATAATTTGCCTAGAACAATGGCAATGCATTTGGTGATTGTAGTTTATGGATAACTGAAGTCAGTGACATCAATGTTATAAAAAAACAGAAGAGAGAAATTGGAAATAGTCTGTTGCAAGGTACTTGTAATACTTGTGAAGCAGTATAGTGTTATTTGTTGTAAATGTATACTGCAAACTCTAGGGCAACTACTAAAAAAAGTTTTATAAAAGGTTATAATTGATCTGTTATTCAGGATTCTCCAAGAAATAGGGTGTGTATGTGTGTGTTGTGTGTGTGTGTAAATAAGGAATTGGCTCATGTTAGACTGAGAAGTCCCAAGATCTGCAATCTAGAGACCCAGGAGAGCCAAGTACAGGTCCAATCAGAATGTAAGAGCAAGAGAACTAGGAAAGCCAGTTGTGTAAGTTCCAGTTCAGGTACAAAGGCAGGAGAAGACCAATGTTCCAGCTCAACATCATCAGGTAAGCGAGAGAACTCTCTCTGGTTCAGCCTTTTGTTCTTTTCAGGGCTTTAACAGATTGGATGAAGCCTGTGCATATTGTGGAGGACAATCTGCTTTACTCTGTCCATTGATTTAAATGCTAATTTCATCCAGAAACACAGACACATTCAGAATATTCTTTAAGGAAATATTTGGGCATCCCAAAACCAAATCAAGTTAATACATAAAATTAACCATCACAATTGATATGCTAAGAGGGAAGAGAAAATGGAATTATATAAAATGCTTGATTAGAACTGGAGAGGGGAAAAAAAGAATAGAAGACAAAAACAAACAAATGAACAAAAAACAAAAGCAATAGCTAGAGAAATGTAACAAATATGGGAGATATTAACCTAGGTATATCAATAATCACTTTAAATGTTAACTGTCTGAATATACCAACTAAAAAATAGGCTGTCAGAGTAGGTTAAAAAAAAAGACCCAACCATATGTTATTCACAAGAATCTCGCTTTAAATAAAAGGCACAGATTAAAAGTAAATGGATGCAGAAAGATAGACCACAGTAACACTAATCAAAAGAAAGCTGGAAGAACTACGTTAATTTCAAGCAAAGGAAACTTCAGAGCAAGGGAAGTTATCAGAGATCAAGAAGGCATAGATAATGATAAAGGGATCAGTTCTCCAAGAAAAAGAACAATCTTTAATGTGTATGCACCCAATAGCAGAGCATCAAAACAGAAGACAAAAATGATAGAAATGCAAGGAGAAATAGAAAAATGCAGTATGAGAGGTGGAAGCTTCGACTCCCCTTTATCAGAAAGGGACAGATCCAATAGACAGAACATCAGTAGGATATAGTTGAACTAAACAACACCATTAACCACCAACAACCATAGTTAATTGACATTTACTGACTACTTTAGCCAACAACAGCAGAATATGCATCCTTTGAAAGTTCATACAGAATATTCACCAAGATACACCACATTCTGGGTCATAAAACAAACTTAACAAATTTAAAAGAATAGAAATCATACAAAATTTGTTCACGGGTAATAATAGAATTAAACTAGAGATCACTAATAGAAAGATCCTAAGAAAATCCCCAAATAGTTGGAGATTAAACAACATACTTCCAAATAACACAGGAGTCACCAAAAAAAGTCTCATGAGAAATTTAAAGATATTTTGAACTAAATGAAAATGAAAATACAACCTACCAAAATTTGTGGAATACAGTGAAAGCAGTTCTTATAGGAAAAACTACAGCATTGAATGAATTTGAAGTATTATAAAAGAAAAAAGATCCATTATCTAAGCTTCTACTTTGGGAAACTAGAAAAAGAAGAGCAAATTAAATCTCAGGTAAGCAGAAGAAAAGAAATAATAAAAACTAGAGCAGAAATCAGTGAAATTTAAAATAGGAGATTAAAAGTGAAAAGCAATGAAACTCAAGCTGATTCTTTGAGAAGATCAATATAATTGATAAACCTGTAGCCAAGTTAACTAAGAAAAAAAGAAAAGATACAAATTACTAAAAATCAGAAATGAAAAGAGCCAACACCAATGATCCCATGGACATCGAAAGGATAACAAAGGAATAGTATGAACAATTCTATGTCCACAAATTTGATAACCTAGATGAAATGGATTAATTTGTTGAAAGTTGCAACTTACTGAAAAGCACACAAAACTCATAGAAGGAGAAATATATACCTTGAACAGGTCCATATCTATTAAAGAAATTGAACCAATAATTAATAACCTTCTAAAACAGAAAACACCAGTCTAGTTAGATTCATTGCTGAATTTTGCCAAGCATTAAAGGAAGAAACTATTCCAGTTCTTTATACTCTTTTCCAGAAAATAGAAGCAGAAGGAATACTTCCTAACTTATTTGATGAGGCCAACATTACCCTAATACCAAAACCAGAGAAAGACATTACAAGAAAGGAAAACTACTGATCAGTATTTTTTATGAACATAGATGCAAGAATCCTCAACAAATTATTAGCAAAATTGTATCCAACAATGGATAAAAAGAATTATACACCATGACAAAATGGGATTTATTCCAAGTATGCAAGGACAGTTCAAACCTGAAAACGAATTAGTGTAATCTTATCTGCTCAGGCTGCTATAACACAGTACCATAAAATGGGCCTTAAACTAGAGAAATTTATTTTTTTCACAGTTCTGGGGACTGAATTTCCAAGATCACAGTGTTGGCAAGTTTGATTTCTCCTGAAGCCTCTCTCCTTGGCTTTCAGATATCTACCTTCTCCCTATATCTTCACATGGCCTTTCCTCTGTGTGCATATCCCTGTAATCTCTGTCCTTGTGTCCTAACCTATTCACAAAAAGATCAGTGGAACAATCAGATTGGACTAGAGTGCATTTTAAATTAATTACCTCTTTAAAATGCCCCATCTTTAAATATAGTCACATTCTAATGTACTAGGGGTTAGGACTTCAACATGTGAATGTTTCTCTCTCTCAAATAAATAACTAAAATGTTTTATTTTTAAAAAAATGTGTGTGGGGGAGGAGCCCACCTGGGTGGCTTAGTCAAGTGTCTGCTTTAGGCTTAGGTCATGATCTCAGGGTCCTGGGATTGAGCCCTACCTATGTCAGGCTCCTTGCTGCATGAGGAATCTGCTTCTCCCTCTCTATTTACCCCTCCTGCCCTCATATGCACATTCTCCACCCACCCCCCAAATAAATAAATACAATCTTTTTTTTTTTTTTTTTTTAAATTCATGAGAGACACAGAGAGAGAGGCAGAGACACAGGCAGAGGGAGAAGCAGGCTCCATGCAGGGAGCCTGACATGGGACTTGATCCTGGGACTCCAGAATCACACCCTGGGCCAAAGGCAGGCACTAAACTGCTGAGCCACCCAAGGATCCCCAATAAATACAATCTTTAAAAAAATGTGAATTTTAGGGAGGACACAATTCAGTCCATAAAAGGAATATAATCACTATAATTAATATTATATATAAATATATACAATATATTTATTAATTATTTTGAACAATATTTTCAAGATGTTGATTCTTCTCAATTTGGTCTATATATTCAAAGCAATCAATCCCAGCAAGTTATTTTGCGAATATAGAAAAACCGACCAAAAGTTTATGTGGAGAAGTAAAAAGCCCAGAATAGCTAACACAATATTAAAGGAGAACAACAAAGTCAGAGGACTAACACTACCCAACTTCAAGACTTACTATAAACTACAATAATCAAGACAGTGTGGTATTGGTAAAGGAATAGACAAATAGATCAATGGAACAGAAAAGAGAGCCCAGAAAAAGATCCACAAAAATATAGTCAACAAGACCTCTGACAAAAGATCAAAGGCAACTGGATGGAGAAAGGATAGGTTTTCACATAGTAGTGCTAGAACAATTGGGCATCCGAATGCAAAAATAAGAATCTAAACATATATCTTACAACTTTCATAAAAACAAACTCAAGGGCAGCCTGGGTGGCTCAGTGGTTTAGTGCTGCCTTTAGCCCTGGGTGTGACCCTGGAGACCTGGGATCAAGTCCCACATTGGGCTCCCTGCGTGGAGCCTGCTTCTCCCTCTGCCTGTGTCTCTGCCCCCCCCCCCCCCCGTGTCTCTCATGAATAAATAAATAAAATCTTAAAAAAAAAAAAAAAACTCCTAGAGGATAACATAGGAGAAAAATCTATGTGACTTTGGATTTGGTGAGGATTCTTTAGATATAAGACTAAAAGTATGATCCATGAAAAAAATTGATAGCCAGAGTTTATTAAAATTAAAAACTTATGATCTGTGAAAAATACTATGAAGAGAATGAAAAGATAAGTCACAGACTGGGGGAAAAAATCTTTGCAAAACACACATCTGATAAAGATCTGGCATTCAAAATATACAAAGAACTTCTAAAAGCCAACATAAGTAAACAGACAACCTGATTAAAAAATGGGCAAAAGACCTGAACAGATGCTTCACCAAAGAAGATATACAGATGGCAAATCAGCATATGAAAAGATGCTCCCCATCATATGTCATCAGGGAATTGCAAATTAAAACAACAATGAGATACCACTACACATCTATTAGAATGGCCAAAATCCAAAACACCACTAACACCAAATGCTAGCAAGGATGGAGAGCAACAGGAACTCTATTCATTGCTGGTAGGAATGAAAAATGCTAAAGCCATTTTGGAAGATCGTTTGGTAGTTTCTCATAAAACTACACATACTTTACTATATCATCCAGCAGTCTTATTCCTTAGTATTTACCAAAAGGAGTGGAAAATTTATGTCCACACAAAAACCTACACACAAATGTTTTATAGCATTTTATTCATAATTGCAAAAACTTGGAAACAACCAAGATGTCTTTCGGTAGGTGAATGGATAAATAAACTATAGTTTATCAAGACAATGGAATATTATTCAGTTCCAAAAAGAAATGAGCTATCAAGTGGTGCCTGGGTAATTCAGCTGATTAAGCATTTGCTTTTGGCTTGGGTCATGATCTCCAGGTCCTGGAATTGAGCCCCACATCAGGCTCCCTGCTCAACAGGGAGTCTGCTTCTCTCTCTCTCTCCCTCTTCTCCTCACCCCCTGTTTGTGCTCTCTCTCAAATAAATAAAAATTAAAAAAAAAAAAAGAAATGAACTATCAAGGCACGAAGAGACATAGAAAAAAACAAATTCATTTTACGAAATGAAAGAAGCCAATCTAAAAAGGTTCATTCATACTGTATGATTCCAACTCTATGGCATTCTGGAAAGGGCAAAACTATGGAGACAGTAAGGTCAATGGTTGCCAGTGGTGGGGGATGGGAAGGATGGACAGGTGGATTTTTAGGGCAGCAAAGTATGATACTACAGTGGTGGATACATAACATTATATTCTTTTCCCCTCTACTCATAACACTTCTGACATCAAATGTGTGGGGTTTTCCCACATTAACCAATTCTAATCTCCCAACACCAACTAGATGTCCTACAATTCAATTCTGACACTCCTGGGAGCTGGTGAGGACTCACAAAACCCAGAAAGTGTAAAACACAAAGAGTGAGTGTTTAAAACAAGTGTCGATATTGGCTCACCAATTGTAACAAATGTATCACACGAACACACAATGTGGATAAAGGAACTTGGCCTGGAGAAGGTAAGGCTGAGCAAGTATATGAACTCTCTGTTTTCTGATGAATTTTTCTGTAAATGTAAACCTGCCCTAAAAACAAAAGTTTATTAATTAATTAATTTTTAAAAATATTTATTCATTCATGAGAGACACAGAGACACAGGCAGAGGGAGAAGCAGGCTCCATGCAGGGAGCCCGATGCAGGACTCGATCCCAGGTCTCCAGGATCAGGCCCTGAGCCGAAGGCAGGCGCCAAACCGCTGAGCCACCCAGGTGTCCCGAAAGTTTATTAATTTAAAAAAATAGAAGAGCAGGTGGTTTGAGGTCAAGTAAATTGAAGAGATGACTAAATCAGAATGGTGAGGCAGATGGGAAGAGAGATATGACACAGGTATTGACATGGAACACACAGAGAGGGCCGGAGGAATGGGCATGTTGACAATGGGCCAAGGAGTCGGGAACTTGTTTTGACAATATCTCCACTCTGCCTGGTCAAAGAAGAGCCTTTCAGGGGCAGACCACTGGACCACAAAACCATGAAATATGCAGATAAGGCAGCTGAAGAACTTATAAAATATTTTGTCTTTTAATTAAGTAAATCTTAACCTGTAGTATAATTTTTCCTACTACTTTTTTTTCTTACTAATTTTTAAAAATGTATTTTATTTATGTTAGAGAGAAAGAGCATATGAGCACTGAAAGGGGCAGAGGGAGAGGAAGAGAAGCCGACTCCCCACTAAGCAGGAAGCCCAAGGCAGGGCTCCATCCCATGACCCAGAGATCATGACCTAAGCTGAAATCAAGAGTCAGATGCTCAACTGACTAAACCACCCAAGAGCCCCCATCCTACTACTTCTTTACCAAAACTTTTCTTTCATAGATAATTCAAAAGTAAACTAAATCCGAGTCCCTTGGTGATTCTAGGCTGGGGTCCAGGTGAGTGAAGTCTTCCTATATTACTATTCTATTCTGAATTGTCCCTGTCTGTAGTGATGAAGTAGTTTCAGTTTCTGGGTATTGTGGAAGGTAGTAGAAGAACAAGTACAAGCTCCACCAGCATTTGCCCTCAATGGTCAACCTCTGTGTTTGCTGCTAAAGCCTTATATACATAAGGGTTAAGACCCTTTAATCACCTCATAATGACTCAAATAAAGACCACCTGTGAACTCACAGCACCTGATCACTTTCTCTGAACTTTGGAATCATAAGCTCCTGCCAGTGGGATAGCTCCTTTCGGATGTCCACAGGTGCTCAAACAAAATGTGTCCGGCACTGAAGCTGGCTCTTCCTCCTGTGATCTGATCCCCTCTGACTGAGGATGGCACCATTGTCCTCCAGGTGCATAAGCCAAAAGCATTGTCTCTTTCTTTATTCTTCCTTCCCCTTCCATACCTGTGTGTCCTATAGAGCCTCCACTCCTTTTCCCTACCTTAATATAGAGCACACTTATTTGTCATTTGGAGGACAGTTTCCTTTGTTGTTTTCTTTTCTTTTTTTTTCAAAGATTTTATTTATTTATTCATGAGAGACAGAGAGAGAGACAGAGAGAGAGATGCAGAGACACAGGCAAAGGGAGAAGCAGGCTCCCTGCAGGGAACCTGATGTGGGACTTGATGCTGGGACTCTAGGATCATGCCCTGTGCAGAAGGTAGGCGCTAAACCACTGAGTCACCCAGGGATTCCCTTCTTTTCCTTTTTGAAAAAAGATTGATTGATTTGAGAAAGAGAGAGAGCATGAGCAGGGGAAAGAACAGAGAGAGAGGGAGAGAGAATCCACAAACAGACACCCCTTTGAGCATAGATCTCAGGACCCTAAGCCCATTACTTGAGCTGAAACCACAGGTCGGTCACTCAACTGACCAAGCCACCCAGGCACCCCTACTAGTTGTTTTCAAGGAACCCTGTTCTTTTCCATTGAAAAACTTATCTGTGTAATTACACACCCATTGTGATGGTTGATTTTCTGATTTCCTCTTTTGACCATAAGCTCCATGAAAGCAGGACTCTTTCTTTCTTCTCCCCATTTTATTTCCAGTATCTCTACGGAGCCTGGTGCATACCAGACCTTCATAAACATTTGTAGAGCTAGTGGGTGATTGAAACAACTCCCTAGTGATCTCCTGCTTTTGTGTTCTCCAATCCCTTGTCCCCACTGTAGCAAGAACACATATCTGATCATGATGTCATTTTCCTGATGAAAACTTTGCAATAGCTTCTCATTGCCCTCAGATAAAATTCAATGCTTGACAAGGTTTCCGATATTATTTTCCATCATTGCCCCTAAGAGCTGGGAGCCAGTCTCATTGTGTAAATCCTCCCTCCAGCTCCTTTCAGGCCTCCACATTTGTTATTCCCTCTGCCTAGATACTTGCTCTTTGATCCCCTTTTGTTTGACTTGATCACTATTTCTGATTTTGACTTGAATGTCACCCCTGCCGAGATATCTTCCCTGACCCCCTCCATCACACTAGTGCTCTACACACCAGACTATTTCCTCTGTCACTTTACTCATCTGACTATATTTTATTTGCATTCTTCATTGCCTATCTTCTTTATAATATATAAATCACCTAAGAGCAGACATCTTTCCTATTCATTGGACTCATCGTAGCTCTTGGCTTGGGGTAGACCCAGTCAATCCTTGTTGAATGAGTGAATAGATAAATGAATAACCAAAGGGCAAAGCATACTGGCTAATACTTCTAGGCTCTAAAAATGGGATGGGATATAGAGTTCATCCAAGATTTATTTAGTGAGCATGCATTAAGGACATGCTCTGTGCCAGGTCCTGAAGCACAGATAGTGTCATGGAGATGGACATAGAGAACAATTGTTGTAACAGATGTGGTGAGTGCCTTTAGAGCATGGAATTCCCATCACCACCACCACCACACTGGGGAGACCCTGCTCCACTGGGCTCCCAGAGACAGACAAGGAAGACGTGGGTGCTTTCCACCTCTCTTGCTATTTCACTCACAGATTTTGTCCCTTCATGTACTCATCGAATTTTTCTCTCACTATCTATGATGGAAAATTAGTCAGAAAATCATGGGATGTAGAGAAACTTGAAAGTCATCTAATCACTCTCTGTCTGGACTTACTACCTCTCTCCCATTGGCTCTACCTTTATGTTGTCATCCCTGCATACTAGCTCCCTCAGAGTGTGGTCTAAGAACTTCTCAGATCTAACTTGCCTTGAGGGTGATAAAAGGAATTAATTAGATCTCCATTTGTCAATATTGATTGAACTCCAAAACACAGTGCTGAATAAAGTTTGACAATGAAGCATACAGTACCTTATTTATGTAAATGAAATACTATATAAAGCAATAATATACATTTTATGGATGTGAACACAAACACAAACAAGTCAAGTGTGAGAGAAGGGATGGGAGGATGCAGTAATAATATGAGATTGTGTTATGGGACAGTGGGACCAGAAGCAAAGGTAAAGGGACCCAAAGAAGAAATAAATGTCAGCATGTATCAGACAGCCTGTGGTATGGTGCCACCAAGGAAATGGTGACTCGAATTTGTTCAAATTTAGCCCCCACAAGGAAAAACACACAACTCAAGGTATGTTACATGTAGAGGAGGCTCTGAGGTGGACAGAATGCAGAATCAGGGGAAGGGAGAGGATGGGTAAGAGGAAGACGCCAAGGGAGATGTGAGCAATGTGCGCATGCACTCTCTGGAACTTCTGTTACAAGGTACATCTGTCCACAGAGGGAAAGAAAAAAGAAACAAGAAATAAGAAAGTCCGAGCAGTGATGCAGGGGAAAATAGTCCAACATTTTTTTTTCTGGCGCTAGAAAAGATATACAGACATGTCCCCTGTGATAGAACAAACAATCCTACAAGAGATCTTTAGCTTTAAACATCAGATATGTTTATATAAACTGAGTAGCAGTTAACGTCATGACTTTGTGAGACTTAGATTTGGTATTTTTAAGGCAATGTCACAAAGGATTCATGGGCTTTTGAGGTTGCTGATATAAATATCCAGCCATTGACCCCTTAGGCTAAATCTCCAACTCCTGATGGAGGAGCCATTCCCAGTGCACGGTGGCACCCAGCACTCACTGTCCCAGGGGCTGGGATACCACCCACCTTATTCCCACATCCACATTTCTCTTTCTTGCCTTCAGGCTTGTTTGTGTTTCTTTGAACTTTATCTAAATTGTGTTATATTTTTAAAAATATTTTTATGTTATTATGTTTTGCTGTCTCATTGATCTGTCTCTGAACAGGGTGAGCACATTTCATAGAAAAACACAATTCAGTTAACTGCCTATTGGAAGTAAGTTATTTAGACTACAAAGCCCTAAGCCCACAATGCCAACTTGCCTGGATCTAGAGCCCTGCCTCTGGCCTGCCACTTGCTAATTCCAATTTTAGCTAATGGTGAATGTTCTTCCTACTTTCCCCTCCATAACCACCCAGCTTCCACCGCAATTACTGTTATACTTTGTAATGCAACAGTAAGACTCAGTTTCACCTGAGGCACCAGTCAGCAAATGGCCAGCACCCCCATGTTTCAAAGATGCGAGGCAGCCACCCTCCTAGTAGGGCTTTCAAAGGAGATCTTTGCACATGGTGTCTTGCTACCTATAAAAAAGGATGGACAGAGGTGAGGGGTCCAAGGGACAGAACTTACATTGTGGGCACACAGTGAGTCCTTCCCCTTCTGTGGGGAAAGAATAGGGGTGTTCCTCCTCACCTCCAGTTTAAGGAGAAAAGCTTTAAGCAGACACAGCTGGGCACTGACAAGGGGATCTAAGTCTGACACTGGCCTGAGAATGTGAGGGGGACACTTGACCGAAATGGCTGGAGGGAGTGAGAGTAGGGGTGCAGGTGGAAAGTTGTTAGTCCTCACAAGGGATGCAGCAAGGAGACGCTCTGGTCTCATGTGAGAGAGCAGGCCCTGGGCCTCTTTCCCCTTGATACCCCAGGATAGAATGCCCCCCACCTCCTCTGTGCAGATGAACCTCCAAAAACCAGGGACTGAAAGGGAGTTGTTGTGGCCAGCTGGCAGTGCATCATGTGACCTCCTTGAGAAAACTGGAGGTGAGAGGTCCCTAGAAATGTCAGGAGTAGGTTCCCAAAGGACTCAAAATAAGCCTACAAGAGGATCTTTAGATAATAAGAATATCTTATTCTCCAGAGAAAGGCTGTTTTTTTAATATCTGCTGTGGCCACAGGGCTCCAAAGCCAGAGAGAGAGAATCCTTCTCTCTGTGCTAAGGCTCTACCCCCTTTCCCTCCCCAGCTACAGTTCTGGAGAGGTCAGAGCTAGGGAGAGGGGGTGGGGTGGGAATGCTGGCAAAGAGAGGAGGCCTACCAGGTGTTACTGGTTAAATTGCATTTCCCCCACTCCCTGAAGTCATATGCTGGGGTCCTAACCCCCAGTCCCTCAGAATATGACTATATTTGGAGATATGTCTTTTAAAAGCTTTTTAAATTAAGTTTTAAATTTTAAATCCAGTATACTTAGCATACGGTATTATATTAGTTTCAGGTATACAATATAGTGATTCAACAATTCTATACATTACTCAGTGCTCATCAAGATAAGGGTACCTTAATCCTCCTCCCTTAATTCTCTCTCTCTTTCTTTTTCCTTTGCTCATTTGTTTTGTTTCTTAAATTCCACATGAGTGAAATCATATGGTGTTTGTCTTTCTCTGACTTATTTTGCTTAGTATTATACTCAAGCTCCAACCATGTCATTGCAAATGGCAAGATTTCATCCTTTCTTATGGCTGAATAATAGTCCATTGTATGTATGCATCACATCTTCTTTATCCATTCATCAGTTGATGGACACTTGGGTTGCTTCCATATCTTATCTATTGTAAATAGTGCTGCAATAAACATAGGGATGCATGTATCCTTTTGAATTACTGTTTTTGTATTTGGGGATACATGCCCAGTAGTGCGATTACTGGACCATATTTAGTTCTATTTCTAACTTTTGAAGAACCTTCATGCTGCTCTCTAGAGTGGCTGCACCAGTTTGCATTCCCACCAACAGTGTACAAGGGTTCCTTTTTCTCCACATTCGTCCTAATTCTCGCTATTTCTTGTGTTTTTTATTTTACCCATTCTGACAGGTGTGAGGTGATATTTCATTGAAGTTTTGATTTGCATTTCCCTGATGGTGAGTGATGTTGAGCATCTTTCATGTGTCTATTGGCCATCTAGATGTCTTCTTTGTTTTTTGTTTTGTTTTGTTTTTTTAATTTTTTTTTTAATTTATTTATGATAGGCACACAGTGAGAGAGAGAGAGGCAGAGACACAGGCAGAGGGAGAAGCAGGCTCCATGCACCGGGAGCCCGATGTGGGATTCGATCCCGGGTCTCCAGGATCGCGCCCTGGGCCAAAGGCAGGCGCCAAACCGCTGCGCCACCCAGGGATCCCTAGATGTCTTCTTTGGAGAAATGTCTGTTCATGTCTTCTGCCCTTTTTTAATTAGAATAATTGTTTTTCGAGTGTTGAGTTACATAAGTTCTTTCTATATTTTGGATACTAATGCTTTATCAGATTTGTCATTTGAAAATATCTTTTCCCATTCAGTAGGTTGCCTTATAGTTTTGTTGATTTTTTTCTTCATTGTGCAGAAGCTTTTTATTTTAATGAAGTCCCAATAGTTTATTTTTGCTTTTATTTCCCTTGCCTCAGGAAACATATCTAGAAAAATTCTGCTATGGCTGATGTCACATAACAAAAAGAAATAAAAGGCATATAAATTGTTAAGGAAGAAGTAAAACTTTCATTATTTGAAATGACATGATACTATATATAAAAAGCCCTAATGACTTCACCAAAAGACTACTAGAGCTGATTAATAAATTCAGTAAAGTCACAGGATATAAAATCAATGAACAGAAGTATGTTGCATTCCTATATACTAATAATGAGGTGGCAGAAAGAGAAATTAAGAAAACAATCCCATTTGCAATTGCACCAAAAACAATAAAATATCTAAGAATAAATATAACCAAAGAGATGAAAGACCTATACTCTGAAAACTAAGAAATACTGATGGAAGAAATTGCAAATGACATAAAGAAGTGGAAAGACATGTCACGCTCATGGATTGGAAGAACAAATATTGTTAAAATGTCACCACTCAAAGCAATCTACACATTTGGTGCAATCCCTATCAAAATACCACCAGCATTTTTCACAACGCTAGAACAAACATTTCTAAAATTTGTATGGAACCATAAAAGACCCAGAATAGCCAAGGCAATCCTGAAAGAGAAAAACAAAACTGGAGGTGTCATGATTGCAGACTTCAAGTTGTATTACAAAGCTGAAGTAATCAAAACTGTATGGTACTGGCACAAAAATAGACACATAGATCAATGGAGATAGGGTGTTTCAAGGGCAATTAAGTTAAAATGAGATCATCGGGGTGGGCTGTAATCCAACCTGGTGTCCTATAAGAAGAGATTAGATTAAGGGAAGACCATGTGATGGCACAGGGAGACAGCAGCTGACCACAAACCCAAGAGAGAGGCCTCAGAAGGAACCCCTGCTAATATGTTGATTGTGAACTTCCAGCCTTCAGAAAAATGAGAAAACAGATTTCTGTTATTTAAGCCACTCAGTCTATGGTTCTTTGTTATGACCACCTAAGCGGCTAGTATACCATGTCTCTTTCTCTCTGCTGGCTTCCTATAATGGGCCTGAGTTTTCACTTTGAATGAGATTCACAAAGGGAGTGTTAATAACTGAACTACAGTCTTTCATGGAGCTCAGATTATTAGCAAACTCCGTGTTCATGGGTGGGAACATGAGCTATAGCCTCTCTTTTTTTGCCTGGGTCCTAGAAGAGCCAGCCCCATAGGTGGGTTTGCAGGAGAGGTCAAGGCAAAACTTGAAGTTGCCTCATGACTACACTACAAAGGCCCTGCTCTTTTAGCATCCTCTTGATGTAATTCATGAAAGCAACAGCCCCATCACGGTCATCTTACAGGGCTCTCCCACATTTTATAGAGGAGCATACACCTCCTAGGTTAGATTTTTGGCTACACCAATTATTCTCTGGAGAAGATGGAAGTCGGAATTCAGGGTAATGAAGTTACTAAAGCATGCCCTGCCCTCAGCAAAGTCCTGGCTTTAGCTCTGCTGCTCACATCTGGGGTGATCTACAAGTCTTATTGAAGCTGTTTTATAGTCTATTCTCCAAAAAGATTCCTCTCTCCAGGCTTCAGTGACATTTCAGTTGCTCTCCTTCAAATCACTTTCCCAAATTTAGGGGCTTGTCTTGGATTAAATCTGCTGAACCAGGATTTGTTGCAAAAATGACCCTACAATTCCATAGAGGTGTGCTGAGTCCCCAGGAATAAGAAAATTGACCCCAAAGGAGAGAGATTGTTTTGAGCTTGTTCTCCAGAATACTCAGGGGGTGATCTGCCCCAGTGGCAGGAAGAGGCTGCAGAAATGGATTCTGAAATGAATGTTGAAATGAAGCTACCTCACCCTGGATGCACTAGCCCAATTTCCTAAGTCCACCCAACGAACAAGAGCAAACCCCCTCACTTCCCCTAAGACCAGCTCTCTCCCTCCCAGGAGGAGCACGGCCCCTTCCTCTCCATATCACAGAAATGGCCCTTGCCGTGGACAGCAGTTGAAGTGAATATTGAGAGGTCCTGGGGCTGTCGAGTTAAAATTACTTTAATTTGGAAGTGGGTCAGCCTCCACTCAGTCCTCGGTGAGGAAGCTGAGCACTCAGCACATTTGGCAAGGTTAATAAGACAAATCATGTTGTAGTGAAGCCTGTGAGGATAAGCAGAAGGCCCTGGGGGTGGATGCTGGGGGTAGCCTGGCCACCAGGCATCCCTGGGTTAACTCAAGGCTGATGCCGCATCAGTGCTGGAAACTGTTGACATAGGTCTTGTGCGTCATCGAGCCCTGGGGGTGGTCCAGGGATCCTGGTCCTGGCAAGCTCATAGAGTGCCTGAGGATGCTACTGCTGTGCATGATCGCTACTCCGTGTACCAGCAATAACTACTAGGGACTCAAGCCAAAATCAGCCTGCTGGGGGAGAAGAGTGCTTGAAAGACACATTTGGAGGCCTTCATTTGGCTCCTTCAAAAAGAAAACCAATCGAAAGTGGCAACCCCCCCCCCCCCCACCATCTGAGGATTCTTCGCTAAATGTCCAGCAGGTTCTAGGAGCTTCTCAACTCCCAGAGTGATGCATTACTCTGCAGTTATTAGTCCTGTGCAGCACCACTGAGTATAGACCCATCAGTTCTTTGTGGGTACTTGGAGCCTCAACTCTTCTGAACAGGTACAGGGTTGCTTTTCTGAATTCCACCTCACCTGCTCCTGCAACATAGCCACTCCCAATTTCTCAGACAGCAGACACATTTCGGGAGAGTTGCTGTCAGTCTTAGGAAGCTTGAGTACACCTGGGGGAACCTGTTAAAGTCCAGATTATACATACCTATGAGAACGGTGAGGATTCAGAGCTCTGACCACCCTGGATGCTGTGGGTGCAACTGTAACAGTGGTCCCCTGCTGGTGGGGCAGGTTGATGGTGGGGAGACTGGGCATGTGGGGGGCTGTGGGGTGGAGAAGAGGGTTTATGGGAACTGTGACTTTCCACTCAGTTTTGCTGTGAACCCAAAACAGGTCTAGGAAAAATGAAGTCTATTTTTAAAAAAAGAGTTCAGATTACTGGGGACCCACTTACCCATCCAGGAGGGATTCTGATTCAGCAGTGCTGGAGCTGGGCCTGGGAATCCGCATTTTGAAAAGTGTTCTATATGCCCTGGTGCCCATGGTATGTGGGTCTCCCTCAGAGGAGCAAAACCACTCAGTCCTTGAGACTGCTGGCAGAGGCAGACAGAGTGCCACAGCCTGAGCTTCCCTCTCTGGGGGCCAGTTGCCCCCTCCCCCCAGCAGCTGGGGTGAGCTAGGTACCCTGGCCTGGGGGCGATGCAAGAGGGTCTGGCTTCCCCCACCCTATGGTCCTGCCCTTTGGGTTGGCACATTGGGGCAAAGGTTTTCAAATGTCTACTTACCTGGCCCAAGGTTTGGTGTAGGCGGAGGTTGGATTAGTACAATGAATTCCTTCCTGGCTGTTCTCCCAGCCCGGGCTGTTCTCCTCTGCAGCACCCATGCATATACTGACCGCCCAGTGCTCCTCTTACACATTCCCATTATGCCATCTCCTTCCTCAGGAGCCTTCCCTGCCTCCCTGTTACCTTTAAGGTCAACCGCCAACGCTGGTGCCCCTGATCTCCAGGTCTTCGGAAGCCCTGGGTCCCTCTGCTCCTCCCGGGCCCACGGAATGGCCAGCTTCAGCCAGGCCACTGTGCTTTCTGTTTCCTGGAGATCGGCTCTCCTTACCACCCATCTCCCTTCTCGAGTATGCACGGTCCCCTCTCCCTTCCCGATGCACCTCATAGCTTAGTTTTGCCAGCACTTGGCTTACAACTTACCTCTGTGGGCAGCTTCTCTGCTTGATTCCCCAGGCCCCAGGGCATATAGAAGTGTCATTGCTGAGGGCCCATCTACCTGAATTTGCCTGGGTGTGTCCTTCCACCTGTTCTCACCCTGCCTCCCAGCGAAGAGGCTGGTACTAAGGCAAAGGAGACACAGGACAAGGACCAACAGTACGGAGCCAGGGGATCTGGCCTCAAGGACAAACTGCCATCTGGGAGCTCTAAGACCAGCACAAGTTACTTGGTTTCTCAGAGCTTTTGTTTCTTTACCCTAAAGTGAGAATAATAATGAATAGTAATGCCCTTTTCCTAGGACTGTCGAGAGAGGGAAAGGACAGTGGTCATGGATGTGAATGTGCTTGAAATTAGAAAGCACTTCCCAAGATTCAGCAGCTGTTAGGCTTTATCAAGCCTGGTTCCTCAAAGACCAGGCCAGGCTTGGCCCAGACACAGGACCAGAGAGGGGCCGCTGTCCTGAAGCCAAGACTTCTGTAGGACCTACAGAAACTGCACTCAAAGGCTTGGAGGCAAGAGCAACGGGAAAGAGTGTGGGCTGGAATATGCAGAAGACAGAGATGCAGAGCTGACCGAGTGGGCACCCGGGCAGCAAAATGTCCCCAAACTGAGGCCTGGACAAGATGGCAGGCAAGCTGCAGAAGGAGGCTGAGGACAGACCCCAGTTTCTCTGGTTGAGGTAAGAGCATCTGGAACATTCTTCATCCATGGTCCACCTGTGGCCTAAAACATCACTGGGGCAGTCCAAGAACATGTACCTGAGGTCAGGAGTCCCAGAAACTCAGGAAGCTAACAGGTTCTCCATTAGAGGGTGGTTGTTAGTGCAGGATTTAAGGAGTCTGGGTTGTGTAATGATCTGGGGATCTGATCTGGCTTTGAAATACTTTTCTGTGGCCTCTCCAGTGTTTTATAAGTTCTTGAAGCTTCAATTCGTCCCCTGTAGAATGGGGATACTCATAACTACCTCATAGCATTGAGGATGAGTATTTAATCAGATAAGGCACATAAAATGCTTAGGACAGGGCAGGGCATATAGCAAGTGGTCAGCAAATCCTAGTTCTAATTATCATTCTTATTGTCGCAGAGACTACTTAGGTGATCAGTAGAAGCTGGAAAGATGTGAGTCTTCCCTGTACAAAATATAGATAAGGAAAATATGAATCCACCTGCTGCCATCAAGATCAAGAGAAGCTTCACCAGGCTGATGCTGGGAAGAGCACCTCCCATGCTTGCTTCAGCCCAAGAATAAGTCTGTGTCTCCAAGAGGCAGACAGGGGCTGGGGAGCATTTTTCTAGATCAGTCTCTGTTGTCCAGACTTCCAAGTTGCCCATCCTTTCAAAAGACTGCTTTCCAGGATGGTGACCTTGAAAATGCTTGCTGCTGTCAAGCAGTTCATGTCCAATAACTCAACAGAAAGTTACCAAGTTGGGCACACAGTGACCTGCCTGTGAGGGAAGCCCCAGTGGGAAGGGAAGCTGTGGGGCTGGAGATCTGGCCGCAGGGAGGAGCACAGCCTGCTCTGTGGTCCTGCGGCGGGTCTGAAGAGGTGCAGACTGGCCAGACCACAGGTAAGCGCAATGTCCGGGGTGACTTCTTTTGATCTGAGAGATAGCTACACCGTAACTGAAGGATTAAACTCATTTTGTGGGTAAAAATTCGGAAGCAGTGTGTTGAAGTTGGCAGTTCAAGACCACTAAGATAATGCTAGGAGAAGGAAGAAGAGAGAAGGGAGGAGAGGAGCAGGGAGAGCTGGAGGCTGGACCAGCTCCTCAACTATGAGACTTTTGACATGCTTAATATAAATAGTACTTCAATTCATGTTTACTTTTTCTAAAGACTAATTTGCTAAATGTTTCTCGCACTGCTGTTCAGCTGCTATGTACTCTTAGGGGGATTTCTCTGAAGAGGTAGCCAGGGAGCAGCCTTATTAGGGTCCCACTTCTCAGAAGGCACTGCTGGTGGTGTTTTTTCCCAGTAGAATGACATTTAACCTCATGAAACATTTGGGAACAAGTGTAAGGGGCGTAAAGATACTGCAGCCCCAGTCTGCGTCAGAGCTAAGGGCGGGGGCCACGCCACGGCGGCTCTGCATCCCACCCGGTGCAGGGTTTGGAACAACATAACACAGAGCATGTGGGCTTTTCTTTGGAAAGCTGTCACATGGGTAGCAATCTGTGTGTTCTCCCATTATATAGTTTGATGTCTTGTGAGAATAGAAAGATTTCAAAATTAGCATCAACATTTGAGAAGAAATAAAATTTCTTCCATATGCTGCTTAGCTTGGGTGGCAGCAAAAAAGGCAGAGCTGAACCCCAGAATGTTCTGTTTATCACCTCTCCCCACGGTCCATCCGAAACTGTTTTCAGACGTGCTCCTGCCTCCACGGTGGCCTGAGTTCTGCTTTCACTGCTCCTCGCTCTTTCCTGCCCCCGTCTCACGCTGGGCCTCTCTGGGCTGGCTTGGTGCCTGCCCTTCCTGCCTCAGCCTCGCCAAATATTGACATCAGGAAGGTGAAGGCCGGCCAACCTCCTCTTCCTCACTCCTTGGCTCTTCTGGCCAGGCCCTCCCGGGGTGACACAAGCCTGGGTGTCTTCCAATTGAGCCACACCATATTCTCCAGAGGCCCTGCCACACGGTCCCTTGACCTAAACATACAAACAGATGACACTGACCCTACGTCAAGGCTCTGATGGGGCCCTCGGATTCAAAGAGCAGAGACCCTCAGATCAAGTTAAGCACAAATTTATGGACTTCTCTGGCCTAGAAGTATTCTGTTTTCTGACTTGTTCATATTCTGGGGACATAGGTCTCTGGGCATTTTATGGTGCCCTATTGTCCAGAAAATAAACAGCTAAGACCTTGACTTTTTTTTTTTTTTTTTTTTTGGTAAACTGAACAGTCTCCTGTGTCTCACCCAAGTAAATGACATTTTTCTTGTTCATAAAAGCCCCTGCGGTAAACAATAAATTCTCATATAAAGGAGATAGCACAGAATCTTATTAGATGGGATTTTACTCACCCTGAGGAAACCGCCCATTTGATCCAGGTGATCTATCTTGGAAAATTGTCAACTAGTTCAAACTATATAAAAATTCATTCTTGGGGCAGCCCGGGTGGCTCAGCGGTTTAGCGCTACCTTCAGTCCAGGGCCTGATCCTGGAGACGGGAGATCCAGTCCCACGTCGGGCTCCCTGCATGGAGCCTGCTTCTCCCTCTGCCTGTGTCTCTGCCTCTCTCTCTCTCTGTGTCTCTCATGAATAAATAAATAAATAAAATCTTTTTAAAAAAATTCATTCTTAATATGCCTACATCTTTCTATTTGGCCTTTTGTGCTGTCAAAACATAGAGACTCCACTGCCCAGGGTTCAAGAACTGGGCTTTGGCCTTGAGTCTTCCCCATCTCTCATCCCCTTCCTTCTTAAGACCAAGGAAAACAAAATAACTTTGATATTAATAAAAATTAATTTTCATAATTTATTATATTAACAGATGGAAGTAGGAAGATACGTTGTTTTCTTAACATACATGGAAATAATGGGCAGCATCCAACAGCAATGCATTCTAAATAATTATTCATGGACTTGAAATAGAAAGGAGCTTCCTTACCTGGGCCCTTTGTCATTGGCACAGATCAGTTTACTGAACCAGATAGTTGACATCTTGAAGCCTTTGGGAGTCTAAGGTCAGGAAAATGTCAGAGGAGAGGGAAGGGGCACAGGAATAGGACAGGCACGTGGGGATGGGAGCCAGGGGCTCCCCAAGGGCTCATGGGCATCTCACAGTGGCCCCTGGCATGCTGCCAAGTGGGGTGGTCCTCCCCTGTTCATTCTCTGTCCTCTGCCATCCCCTCCTGAGTGTCACACTCCAGCTCCTGTCCCAGACTAGGAAGACAGGAAGAAAGCATGGAAACAGCCTTAAGCCCATTCTTCTTTCCTGTCCTCAAAATTAGCTGGGGGGTGTTGCTGTACCAAGGAGGCCAGACAGAACAGACTCTGATTTCTCTCTCATGTAGCAGTCCGGAGACGGGAGGGTCCAGGCAGATGGGTGGGCTCAATGAGGGCCTCCTAGACCTAGGTTCCTCCTCTTGCTGCTCTGCTGTCTTCAGCTGTGGTCCTCAGCCACATGGCCACATCTGCATTGTAGCCTGTGGGACAGAAGTGGAGTTGGGGGACAGGATTTTTAAGGCGTGCCACCAAGAAGTTGCACTTAGCACTCTTGCTCACCTCCCATTGACCAGAGGCTAGGCAATGCCAACGCAACCTCTAGGGAGATGAAAAATTTTAGTGTCTAGCTGGGCAGCTCTGCGCCCTGCTAAAGCCCTAGCAGAGGGCAAGAGTAAGAGAATCGCTACTGGGAGCTTGTCGGCAGTCTTTGCCGCATCCTCCCTCCTGGGGTGGCCCGGACACTGAGGCCAGAACATGGAGTCCTGGGCTCCTGCCCTGCTCCGGGTGCTCCTGCATTTCAGTGACTGAGGCTGCATCAGTCCCCTGCCCCCACATGGCCTGATTTGAGGGGCTGGCTGACTACCTTGGCTTCTATTCCAGATTGTGTAGTAGAACTAAGGACACTATTTCCGGCTGCTGACCGCCTGCCTGAGCTTTGAGAATCAGCAGCTGAGACCCTGGCTCTGGCCCCTCCAAGTGCCGGCAGGGGTGTCTCTGCTCAAGCAGCCTGAGTCCTCAGAGGCCACAGAACCCCCTTGCCCCCATGCCATTGTCTACCCTCGTAGGTCAGGCCAGTCCTTCTCCCTTGGGCCCTCCTCAAGTGACATGGCACCTGATGGGGTGTGGGAGAGGGTGATGGAAGAAGAAGTGTCTGAGGGAGTGTGCTGGAGGCAAGCCTTGAGCCCTGAAGCACTCAGTGCCACAGGGGCTGTTATGAATTGTGCCCCCCTAACGCCCCATTCCCATGTTGAAGTCTTAACCCCACCACATCGGAATGTGACTGTATTTGGAGACAGGGCCTTTAAAGAGGTGATTAAATTAAAATGAGACTTAGAGTGAGCCCTAGTCCAATCTCACTGGTGACCTTTAAAGAAAAGGAGATTGGGACACAGACACACACAGATGGACGACCCATAAAACCACAGGGAGAAGATGGCTGTCTACCACACCGCGGAGAGAGGCCTCCGAGGGAGTCAACCCTGCCAACACCTTGGTCTCAGACTTCTAGCCTCCAGAACTGTGAGGACGTAAATGTCTGCTGTTAAAGCTGTCAAGTCTGTGGTACTTTGTTATGGCAGCCCTACAGACTGATACAGGGGTGAGTAGGGACAACTGAGGATATGAACTCTGATCACTTGGTTGTCAGGTGCACATTTCCTCACCCCCACTGTGGCCAGGGCAGGGCAAGGGGCTCAGACTCAGCAGCAGAATGCAGGGGCTGAAGGAGATGTCAGCCTCCCCTGTGTTGGCAGGGCTCCCAGGGTGCTGTCTACAGCCCTGCATTCGGGAGCCACCCACAGGTATGAGAGAGGAAGGGGCAGCCCTATGGGGCTCAGTCACCATTCTCCAACCTCTCTCCTTTATTATGAGTCTCCAGTTTTTTTCTTAATGCATTTTGGGGTTCTGTGTAATATTTCACTTACCAAAAAGAATCCAATTGGTTTTGCAGAAAAAGAACTTAAAAGCCACTGACCTAGGACAAAACGTTCATTTTATACCTAAGAAAATCATTGGCCAGAAAAGGTAAGTGATGGAACTGTCGTCACATAGGGAGCTGGAAATCTCAGAAACAGAGTCCAGATCTCCTGACTCACAGCCCAAGCGTCTTCCCACCCCACAGTGACGTCTGTCCCAGTGGGAAGGATGGAAGGCCGCAGATGTCTCAGTACCTCTGGACCAGAAAAAGGTTGTGTTCCAGGATCCCAAGGCATCAGCCTGGAGCTCAGGAGGCTTGGGAAGAACGGATCAGTGAGATCTACAGCAGAGTGCAGGAATTCCAGCTCAGCCCTCCATGGGACATCCAGACTTTACTTTCCCTCGCTGTGATGTAGGAAGGGCACTGGAGGAACAGTGAGTACAAGTTACTAAGTGAATTGTTGTAGGTGTTAATGGGAAGCAAGGAGGAAGTCTTAGAAGGAGCAGAGTAAGTGGTCTTCATCAGTGCTCCTCAAATTTTCCATGCAGATTCTTACTGAGTAGGTCTGATGAAGCCTGATTTGAGGTTTCTCACAAGGTCTCAGGTAATGTAGATGCTGTGACAGCATTTATGATTTTATGTGTCAACTTGGCTGGGCCACGTACCCGATTATTTGGTCCAACACTATACCAGATGTTTCTGTGAAGGTATTTTTAGAATGAGATTAATATTTAAATCAGTGGGTTTTGAGTAAAGCAGATTGCCCTCCATAATGTAGGTGGGCCTTATCCGATCAGCTGAAGGCCTCAAGAGAACAAAAACTGACCTACTCCTAAAGAGGGAATTCTGGCAGCAGACAGCCTTTGCGCTCAAACTGCGACTCTTTCTTGGGTCTCCAACCACTGGCCTGCCCTTCAGATTTTGAATTTACCAAGCTTCCACAACGATGTGAGCCAGTTCCTTAAGATGATCTCTCTCTCTCTCTCTCTCTCTCTCTCTCTCTCTAAGATTTTGGACAGGTTATTCCAGTATTATTTTTTTAAGATTTTATTAATTTATTCATGAGAGACACAGAAAGAGAGAGAGAGGCAGAGACACAGGCAGAGGGAGAAGCAGGCTCCATGCAGGGAACCCGATATGGGACTCCATCCCAGGACTCCAGGATCAGGCCTTGGGCCGAAGGTGGTGCTAAACCACTGAGCCACCCGGGCTGCCCTGGACAGGCTCTTCCAATTCTTTGCTGCCTTCTCTGTAAAATGGAGATTTTACATTTAGCACAGTGCCTGGCACTACTTAGGAAACTCTTAATAAATTCGAAAAATAACCTTCATCTACACAGTGGAGATTATCACCATAGTACTGGGAAAAACTGTTAAGAAGTCTCGGCTTCTCTGCCTTTAGGAAATCTTGCCTCCACTCCTTCTAAGCAGTTAAAAACCTCATCTTCGCAATCTCAAGGAAATGAGATTGTACTGACCTTTTCCTGAAACCCAGCATCTCTAGACTCAATCCCTCCAATAGTGTTTTTAGTCTTGCATCCTGTCCTGGAGAAAGCCCTTCCTGGCACGTGAAGGGACCAGCCCTCTTTTCCGGCCTGTCTGCTCAGTCCTGGTGGCCTCACTTCCCACCTCTTTCCTCGCTGCCTAGCAGGAAGAAGAAAGCAGCAGAGGGTTTTCCAGTCAGGACATGCTTGCCATCAGCTTTTTTGCTGTTAACAGAGCCAGCTTTCTCTTCCTGTTTTAATTGGCATCAATCTGTTTATTACCAGTGTGGTTCTTTGGAGAAAAACCAGAAGAACAATCTCATATCTGAACAGCAAAGAGCACTGGTCTCCTTTCTGCTTGCTGCTTGCTGTCTATCTTTAGGACTTCTGGCTCCTTCTGTCTCATGGGCGGGCAGGCACATTGAGTTAGTGTCATGTGTAGAGGAGTTGACTGGTATCAGGAGAAAGTTTCTGCAGCACTATGGGTAGCTCCAGGAGTTTTGCACAGAAGGGACTTGGAGGTAGGAATTTGTTGGCAGGTGGGGGAAGGTACTAGAATTGTCCTACACCTGTGTCTCTAGAGCAATCACTCTGGTTTTGTTCAGAAGCCATATTATAAAGCATGGAGGTGGCAAACTTTGACACTGGGCCAAATCTGGCACATCTCCTGCCTTTGTAAATAAAGTTTTATTGGGATACAACCCATGCCCACTCATTTGCCTATTGTTTATAGCTTCTCTTGTGCTACAGGGGCAGATTTGAGTAGTGGTGACAGAGACTGTATGACCTGTATGCACAAGCCTAAAAATACTTACACCTTGGCCCTTTGCAGGAAAAGTGTCCCAACCCCTGACAATGGCAAAGCAATGACAATGACAATAACAATGTTTATACAAACATGAGAATGCATCCTTTGCACATTTCAAATAATATTTGTATCTGGGGATGTCTTGGTGGGTGTGATAATAATGATGCCTTGTGAGGAGAGGAGCATCTGGTTTTCCTAAGCTGCCCATTTGTACCGTGATGGTTCAGATGCTCGCTCCTTGGCCCAGGATTTGACTCTGCAGAATGTCAGCCCTAAGGTCCTGGCTTCTGCCTTGTGTTCAGGTCCAGCTTCTGCCCAGAGCTCCTGCTCTCCTCTTATTCTGAGTTGTTTCTCAGTTTTTTCAGGCCATGGGATCCACGGAAAATGACATTATATATAAAAGGATGAGGCCGCCCCCAGTGAAAATGCCATGTGTAAGAACTATGCCACCCCAGGCCCTCTCCAGGCCCCCAAGACTGAAGCCCAGGCCTGTGGATGAGGGCAAGGCCACTGACTGCCTGGAAGTTATCACCACCCCTGAGGAGTCTGAGTGAGCGCTCACGTGGGTGGTAAGAGCTCTTTGGATCTGCTAATCCAGGAGGTCAAGGAGCATGAGCTACACTTTCCTGCTCCTGCTCCAGGATGGGACCTCCTGTCCCCAGAGCTCCCAAATGGACTGACTGTACCACCTTAATAAGCACCTGGTACAGCATTCTAGATCCGCGGATGAGTTCTCCAGTGTTTTCTCCTCCCTTTCATTTAAGCCTAACTGAAGTTCTGACATTAGGCCAGACAGCTCCTACTCGCTCTGTCTGTAGCTGAGGAGATGGGACCTTGGAGAATGGAAGCAGGCTGCTCACGGTCTCATAGGACCCAGGCTGGCGAGGGCCCGCAGCACCTTCAGGGGTGTGCTGGTGCAGTAAGCAACGGGCTCTCTCCTGGAAGTGGGAGTGGAGAGTGTGCAAGCACAGCGCCCGCCTGGTCCTGGTGTAAGTCCTCCCCCAACCCCCTAGGCTGGGCTGGCACACGGGTGCGGCTGGGCCAGCGTGGCAGGAGGAAGAACGGGGACTGTGCGCCCAAGGCAGGCTCTCAGAAAGGAGGGTCAGGGTATTGGGCCCCTGCAGCTTGCCTGTCATGGCTTGACACCCGGCTCTGCTACTCACTAGATGTGGGGTCTGAGAGTCAGTTCCTAAACCTCTTGGGGCCTCCCTTCCCTTCTGAGGGCTGAACAGGCATTGTGGGTACAGCATGGGAGCAGACCTGACACAGGAAGAGATCTGGACGCCTCACCGGGACTCTTGGACTCTGGGAGCTGGTGTGCAGAGAGCCCTGAGCGCACCCACCCCCATCACCCACACACAACTAAAAACGAATACAGCACTGAATCATATATTTACAAAACCCCAAAACATTCAGAGGTTTTTCTCATGATGCCTATATCAAAAAAGTTTTTTTAATGAAAATCATCAAAATCTTAAAAAACGAAAAGCGTTGGGGTCCCCATGTTGATATTATACTAAATTCTTACCTTTTCTATTGGATGGCCCAGGATGGAGGTAATATGTTTGGGAAAAATGGGCACCTGGTATCTTTCAGGACCCAGCTGGAAAAGTAGGAAGAAGTAAAGGTGTCCAGCTTGGGGTAACTAGTCTGGGCTCTATTTAGACGGATCCCCACAGGATTGTGCCCAACTAGCTGCCTTACTACTTGTCTCAACCTCTCCTGAAGTGTTTGCTGACTGCCTCCGAGTGCCTCACAAAAGGGTGAAATCCGTCTGCTCAGAGCTGGCTTCGAGCCCAGGGGGTGCTGCTGCCACAGTGGATGTTGGCCAAGGGCAGAGAAGGGTCAGGCTCGGGGGGCCTGGGGTCGAGTGGGGAGTCAGGAGATCACTGCTGAGGGTGGCAGCCAGGGTTGGCTCCCCAGATGGAAGGAGAAGCAGATGAAGACAGGAGGTGGGGTCAGCACTCCCCTGCCTCTGCTGTGTGATGGAAGGGTTTCCTTCCTCTAGCACCTCAATGGCTTTGATTCTCCCTTTGATCTTCTCTCCTGGTTTGGTCCCCAGCTTGTCCTCAGGTGAGAGAGCGGAGCCTCAGGTGAAGACCCGTCTGCTGGCTGGCCTCCACCGTGTGGGGGGGCCACTGCTTTTCAAGCCCCCACCCTTGGCTGGGCGGGGGTCAGGAGAAGGGTGCCCCTCCTTTCCTGGGGCAGAAGAATATACCCAGGACTCAGCTCTCCCTAAAGTCATCTTCACACCCCTCTCATGAACTCATTTTCCCAGTAAGTAGGCCAGAGGCGGGTGATGGGCTGAAATTCAAAGAACTAGTATTTGGCCACTTTTGGCGCCTCTTGAAGGTGCTCTATTTTGAGGACGTCTCTTTAGAAAGCAATGCACAGGGGATCCCTGGGTAGCTCAGTGGTTTAGCGCCTGCCTTCGGCCCAGGACGTGATCCTGGAGTCCTGGGATTGAGTCCCGTGTTGGGCTCCCTGCATGGAGCCTGCTTCTCCTTCTGCCTGTGTCTCTGCTTCTCTCTCTCTCTCTATGTCTCTCTTGAATAAATAAATAAAATCTTTAAAACAAAGCAATGCACAGGTGCTCACAAACTGTCCTTTTCAGCAAAGATCTTAATGCAACAGGGCAAGTCCTCACGTGACATCCTGTTACACTCTCTATACTGATTCTACATCCTGACCGTGGGACCAAAGAAAGTCCAAAGCAATTTGAAAAATAGGCAAAAACGCAGCAAGGGTCTAGGTGCTGTTTTCTTAGTTGCTTGGCCATCCCTTTCAGTCAGACTCCTAAGGGGGGCTGTGCCCCAAAGAAGGGGAGGACTGCTGGTCTGTAGGGAAGTGTGGTGCATTGCCAGCTTCCTCCGCACCCTGGGGCTGCCTTGCCCACGGTCTCCTGACCCCTGCAACTCTTTCACCAGGTCCTTAGGTCCCCTTCCTCCACAAATGAGGCCTCATTTTCTAACTGGATTCTGATTTAAGCAAATGTTTTATGATTTCATCATTTACCAGTTGAATCTGGGATCTACTGCATAGCTGAATCCTATTTCGTGGGGGCTCTGTGGCTCCGTGCAGGTGGATGCACTGAGACTTCCCCTGTGTGGTCCTGCCCACGGCCTCTGTGGGCACTCAGACCCTGGCGTGACAGGCTCCCCCATGTGCTCTGTGTCTGCTCAGCCTTCTGCAGCAAAATCCATCACCTACTCACCCTGTCCTAGCATTGGCCAAAGGACCCCTGACCTGTGGAACCAAACAGCTAGGAAGCCGGGTCCCCTGAATTTCCTTGGCAGACCAAAAAAAGCTAGGGACAAAGGCAGAAGGGAAATGCTGTCCTTATACTGCTTTCTCTGTTCTTTCTCAACTTCCTGATTGTCCTATAAACCTCTGTACTGTGAGTCTCAGTAAGGTGCTAGGTGAGGAAACAGAGAAGTGTTCCTGTTTTAGCTTAACTACAAACTCTGAACTTTGTTACTTCTGCTAAGTGACAAAGGCTATGCACTACTGGCCCTCAGGATGGTTGTGAGGACAAAGCTGGCGACCTGCAAGAGAGAGTTCCCAGGACAAATGTCTGCACAGATAGGGTACTTGGAAGAGGCGGAGGTCCTTGGGTCCTACCAGCCAGAGCGGAGTCCGATTAAGGCAGAACCGACCTGTGCTTTGCCAATGAAGAAATCTCTAAACAGAAGTGTTGGGAAAACACAGCAAATCCAATAGCAAGTCCTTTCCAGAGGCCTCCTGGGCCAGCGTCTGCACCAAGTCAGTCTCTTAGTGTCCCACACAATGCCTACCGGATTCGCGTTTGTTACTGCAGCTGCTGATGGGAAAGGCTCATGATCAAAGCTATGCTTATTTATATACCTCCTTTATAGACAAAATTCTCAAGTCTTTCTGTGATATTAAGGAGGTCGATGAGGTATGCCTGTTTTGTGCACGTGTCTGGTATGTGCATTTATGGACGTGAGTCAGAACCCAGGGCCACCTGTTCCAGACGCCCATGACAAATACTCAATGCTGTCAGACCAGCGCTCTGGGTCTTTGTGCCGTGAAGAATGTGGTCACAGTAGGGTTAAGCCCGGAGAAAACGGAGGCATGCAGCAGATCTTGTTCTTCCAAGGGAGACTTAGTAGATAAGACAGAAGGCAAAACCACAAACTGGATGCAGCAGGGACAAAACAGGCTCTTACCGTGACACAGATTGGAGAAATGTGCTGCCCTTGCCATTACCCTCCACCCAGTGTGAAGGGCAGAGAACGCTGTGAGCACCCAATGGCTTTATTATGGAGTAAAGTTTGGATGACCTGGGCATGAAGTCACAGATCTGGGTGGCCAGACCCACAGGACACCTCAGCTGTGTGAAATGATGCCAAGAGCAAGTCTGCACACCCCAAAGAGCACCACCTCCTTTCACTTCAGCTTCACTTTTCATTTCACAAGAGGGCCTGTGAGCCAAGGACAGAGCATGGCTGGCCTTGGGTGGCGGCATCTCTCCAGTCGTTGGATGCTCAGAAGGCTTCTTACAGATATTTGCCTAATTCCCACTTTAGACTGCACCCCCTGGGTACTTGGTCCTGGGCTTTGCAAGCCCTCCGTGGGCTCTCAGGCTCTGTCTCACTCTTGGAGTACATCTGTTTTATGGCTGGCAGAAGAAATTCAAGACCCATAGGCCATAACCAGATCTTAAACAGCAGTGGCTTTGCTGAAATCAATTTCCCAGTGACAGATGAAGCATGGACTCCATCGATCACCTCTTCTCATAGGCTCCTTTCTCTCTCGTGGCACCTGCCAGCCAGCTGGTGCTCACCAAGCTGAGCTCTCTAGAAAACCATGAAGATAGATGTCAACTCCAAGATTTCAAGTCCTTGCGCCTTACAGAGCCAGGATTCTTGGAAACACCTGTCTGGGTACTTCTGTCGCTCTCTCAATTGGCTTGTCTGTCTGTCCATCTCCCACACACACATGCACACAGGGGCATGCACATACATGACCTTTAAAACTCCCTTTCTCTTTATTTTCCTTTTTCTTTTCTTTTTTAAGGTTTTTGTTGTTGTTGTTGTTCGTTTGTTTGTTTTAGAGAGAGAGAGAGAGAGAGAGCGCACCGGCACGCATGAGAAGGGGCAGAGGGAGGGGCAGAGAGAATCCTGAGGCTGATCACAGAGCCTGACCCAGGGCTTGATCCCAAGACCCTGAGATCATGACCTGAGCTGAAACTATGAGTCGGATGCTCAACCAACTGAGCCACCCAGGAGCTCCTGTTTTCCTTTTTCTCAGCATCTTTACTTATCACACTTAAAATACTGGATATGCTGTCTCTTCCCCTTGTAGGTCCATATCAACTTTACTCTCAGGTTTTGTGTAATTTCAGAAGGGACAGGAAAGAAAAGGTATCTTGGCAAGACCTTCTTTTATCGATCCATTCATTGATTCACCGAATCATTCAAGAAAACTCCTCTGCTGCATGCTTTGCTAGTGGCAACAGGTGAGATGATAAATATGATGAGGAAGCCTCGCTCTCACAGTGTTGGGTGTCCGGCAGGAAGCCATCGGTGTTTGGAGAAAGTTCTCCTGCTACCACAGACGGATGCCAGCCTTGCCCAGGCCACAGTGTGAAGCCGGAGTTTGGTCTCAATGCTTCTTCCCTCATTCTTCCTCTCAATATCCACCTTTTTCTGCTTTCTCACTGGGCCCAAGATCCCTGCAGAATGATGGGCAGTCCCTGTGTTTCTTCTCCTATGACCTCATGGCTGGGCCATGGCTCCCCTCTCTGCATCCCTACTCTTCATGGTCATGGTCTGCCTGCTGACTGCCCTTCCCACACAATTGACCTCAAGAGTCACCACTGACCACTGAACTGAAATAATCACACCCACCCTGACCACCCCTTGAGACAGGGGCCCTCTCAACTGATATCCTAGCATATTTATAGAGATTGATAGCTTAAAGCCTTTTATCCCTAAAATAGTACTTGAATGAGGCAGTGTTTTTGTACCATTTTAAAACTCAACACTGAAGCTAGGAGAGGTTGAATGATCTGCCCAAGTTCATGGAACTCCTAAAAGGCAGGATCAGGCATCAAACCCAGATGTCTGACTCACACCTGCTTCTCCCGCCAGGTGGAATCATGAGGTGGCCAGGGTTCGGGGACAAGCTCTGAAAGCTGTAGAGTGCCAACCAAACACGAGGTACTAGTCTGCTTCTGTTTATAGTTGTGATTTTTAGGATTTTTAGAGCCTCAACCCAAAGTCCATGGGAGATTTTTTGAAACCTCAAACCCCCTACATGATAGTTCCACACTTTGCTGGGTGTTACAATGATTTATTGGGTATGCCTTCTTTAGTAGATGGGGAGGGCTCTTGAGGTGGTGAATATAGAATGTGTAGGGGATGGGGGGCCTGGATCAGGAGTAGGGGAAGTACATGAAGGGACCCAAACTCTTGGCTATGGAATTACTAATAATAAGATAAATATGCTGAGTTAGTCCAGGAAGCCCTTGGCATCTGAGTTTTCAGAAGGTCCAAGGTGTCCCTGGACACCCTTGGGAGCTGATGGCCCTGACCTGGCCTGCACCTCAGAGCTGATCATTGGTTTGCTGAGTTTATCCCCTGCTCTAAAGACGGCTTCCACTCTAGGCTCAGCTGAACTTCTCTGTTTTGAATCACTTTGCCAGCCTTTGGCTTCCTGAATGTTTGAGAGAATAGAAATCTGGATAATTATTAATTGGCCACTTAGCTGGCAAAGAAGGGTATGGGTCCTAGAGCTAGCAGATGGAGCGGCAGCAATGAGGGCACAGACCAGTCTCCCCAACTCCTGGCCTCTTACTCCTGTTCTCCTCTGGGCCTCCTCCAGGCTGCCCCTGCCTGCAACTTGCCAGCTCCCTCTACTCTGCACTTCTCTCTCTGTTCAGTTTGATCCTTTCTCTCCCTGAATCTTTCTTTCTTCTCCCCTCAGTCCCCTTTCTTCATTTTTTTTTAAATTTTTTTTTTATTTATTTATGATAGTCACAGAGAGAGAGAGAGACAGAGAGAGGCAGAGACATAGGCAGAGGGAGAAGCAGGCTCCATGCACTGGGAGCCCGACGTGGGATTCGATCCCGGGTCTCCAGGATCGCGCCCTGGGCCAAAGGCAGGCGCTAAACCGCTGCGCCACCCAGGGATCCCCCCCTTTCTTCATTAATTGAAGTTAATTCATAATATGACTTTGAGGCTCATTAAAAGTTATTTGTAGGATTTAGTAAGCCAAAACGTGTTTATTTAAATATTCATTGAGTTTAACATCTTCCATCCTTCTCACATTGAACTTCTCATGTTCAAGTGAATCCCAGTGGCTCTGTCCAAATTCTGTCTGTCTGAATTCTGTTTTAGGTAGGTCAGGGACCTTGAATGCTCACCCTTAAGGGCAATGAGGATGTGGATCTGGGCAGGTGTTCTGTCCACAGTTTGCTGCTTGGCTCTCACTCAGCAGATGTTATGCTTGATCCCTTAGTGTACTTCCCTGTAAAATACAGGCTTCCTTCAAGGAATGGCAGTTAATGCATGCCTCATTCTGAGCTGGGTGCCTGGAAGGACAAAAGAAGTAACAAAATACCTGTTATTCTGGGAGTAAGAATACTAGCCTGGGTATACTGGGAGGCTGGTTCAGAGAACTCAGCTGCATTTCCACAGAAGAAAAACAAGACACAAAGGATAGCTTTATGCCCTCACCCATTCTGCTGAGCTCCAAGACAGGCTCTCTTGGCTGATAGCCAGCCTTGGGAAGGGAGATATGCTTGTACACTCAGGCTGGCATGATTGCAAGGTGCCTCCTCATTAATTTCTTCCGTTGTCACTGTGCGTGAGCATGTGTAGCTTTAGGAGGAAGCAAGCAAGCATTAGGAGCACCTGACAGAAGCTTCTCTTTCCTCCCAGGTCTAGTGCGGGGGAGGGGGAGGTGCGGGGGAGTGTGTAGGAAACAGGGATATGCTCACAGGAGGTGATTATGCAAATAAGTAAATGATTTTATGAAGAGTTCTTAATAAACATAGGAAATGTTTATGATTTGAGGTTATGTAAAAAAAGGCACACTCCCAAATCACCTATTACATAGTGGGAACTCCATGGCCACAATGGTCCTGAGGGGGAACCTGTAGGGTGTCCTGCGTCAGGACCACATTCATCTCTGGGAGTCTGGTGGTCCTGTGGGCAGACTGAGCGCCGACAAGCATCCTGGGAGGGAACAAGGCCTGAAGGAAGAGATCTGTGCATGGCCAGTGACAGGGCTTGGAGGGGGGGATATTGACCTTCACTTTGGCCCCGTCCTCATGGGTTTCCATCTCTGTCCTGAGAGTGCAATCTGGGAACACACAGAAGAGAGCCTTTGCACTCAGGGTTCTGTGGGGTGCTGGGTGGCAAGGGCCCAAGTGCCTTACCATCTGAGAGTGGCAAGAAAGGTGCGGGATGGCCCCTCTACTCTGCCTAGGGCTGCCTTTCACCTCTCCTGCAGAGGGTTCCGGGAGGAAGGGGCAGGGTACCTAATGCAGCCAGCACTGTCTAGGGAGTCAAGTCCCCCTCTCCAGGTGGCTTTTGTCCTGAATTAAATGTGTCTTTTATTTTTGGTTTTCTGATGTTTTGTCATCTGGGGCCTTGTTGACCCTGGAAGGACTGTTCCTCCCGGGGCTAGTCAATTCCTAAAGATAGTAAACAACTCACCCAAAGGTCCTGCTTTCCCAGTGCAAAGCAGCCAATCCAGAGCACACCCCATTCCCACCTCCTCATCCAGCTCTCGTTCTGGGCTACTATCTGCCTGCCCTAAGTGCCCAGGGCCAGGGATCAGAAAACAAGGGACAGGCCTCTGTCCCCAAGCCCTGAAGTTATTCATGCTAGCCAAACCTCAGCCTGCTTGCCCTGCCTCTCCCATGCCTTTGCCCAAACCATAGTAAAAGGCTCTTGCCCACGTTTGCTCTTACAACCCTCCCGACCCACCCCGATGCTTCCCTGAGTGTCCTACATGATCCCTCGGTGACGTAGTGTGCCCCTTTCTTCTGGAATCTGTGGGCCACAAACTATCTTCTCCTTGATGGTAGTTTCCTGATCTGTTAGCTTTGTTGTATATCAAAGAAGGCCTGGGCCTGGCCTGAGGAGGCCAGGGGAATAAGAGTAGGCCATGGATAAAACCCATGAAAGTCAGCAGGGAATGTGCCCAGACGATGCCAGAGTGGGTTAGGTGATCTTTTCTGCTTCTATGTACCCATCTTTTCCAAAGGTCAGCAGTGAGTATGCTGTACTTGGGTGATGGAGGAAAGGCTAAGTTTTGTTTTTGTTTGTTTTTAAGTGGTCTCGGTCTCTGCAGAGGAAAGATGAAACAGTGGGAGTGTGTGCTCTGCCAGCACCATCTCTGCTTCTTTGGGTCTTGATGAGAAGCAGCAAACCGGAACCTCTACACCCGGAGGCAGGAACCGGCCCCAGTGTGTCACCTGCTGATCAGCCTCATATCCCGGCCCCCCAGCTGGAGAGACTTTCACTCTGTGAGTTCAGTGAGAAACCACATGTGTTCCTGGAACAGATTCTCGGCCGACTCCAGGGATGCTGGTGGGGCAGCTGTGTCGAATTAGCAGGAGTGGGCAGGCCCACCCCACACAGCTGCAAGACAGCAGCCCATGGGGCCAGAAAGGAAAGGGAGGGGATGCTGCGCTTTCCCAGCCTTGGAGTATAGGGACAAGGCTCAGGGTGGGTCCCAGGCAGGCTGTCCTCAGTCTCAGGCTGGCGAGTGCAATGGAAGGCACCCAGCCTTGGCATCAGGAGACAGACAACCTTGCACAGTGCCCCCTGCCAGCTGATGAGCTTGCAGACATCATTTATCCTCTAGGTATGATTTTACCACCTGTGAAATGGAACCATCATGGATGGGTAACATTTTCAGATCCTGACTTGTGTAACATTTCAGATCCCTCCCCTAAATCTAGTAAAGATTAGGCTCTGAGTCCTGTGCCCTCAGGGTGGCAATGCAGGTGAGGAAGAGATGGGATTAAAGTCTTCTGACTCTTCTTTCCAAAAGCCTAAGCCTCAGAAAGAGAGAGGATTCATGGGGGTGGCGTGTGGATCCATGATCATCAGCCATGCACCAGAGCTCCCCTTTGATCACATCCTCCTCAACACTTGTTTCTTTTCTTTTTTAAAAAAATAACGGCCATCCTAATAAATGTGAAGGGGTATTTCATTATGGTTTTGATTTACATTTTCCTACTGGCTAGTGATGTTCAGCACCTTTTCACAGACTTACTGGATATCTGTAGATCTTCTGTGGAGGAATGTTTGTTCAAGTTCTTTACCCATTTTTAAATTGGGTTGGTTGTTTCTGAGTTTTAAAACCTCTTTATATATGTTGGATATTGATCCCTTGTCAGATACATGATTTCCAAATATTTTCTCCCATTCTTTGGGTTTTGGTTTCACTCCCATGGTAGTGTTGTTTGATGCAACAAATTTTGCAGCAGTCTTATTTATATATTTTTTCTTTTGATGCTAGTGCTTTTTGTGCCATTTCCAAGAAACCATTGCTAAAACCAATCTCAGGAAGATTTTTCCCTATGTTTTCTTCTAGGAGTTTTATAGTTTTAGTTTTCATGTTTAGGCCTTTGACCAAGTCAGATTATTTTTTGCATACAGTGTAAGGTAAGGGTTCAATTCAACTTCATCCTTCTGCATGTGGCTATCCAAGTTTCCCAGCATGGTTTGTGTAGTCTGTCCTTTTCCTACTGAATGACCTTGGAAGCCTTGTTAAGAATCAACTGACCATATAGGCAAGGGTTTATTTCTGGACTCTATTCTACTTCACGGTCTATATGTCTATCCTTATGTCAGTTTCATACTATTTGGCTTTTGTTGTGGCCTCATAGTAAATTTAGCAATCAGGAAATAGGAGAGCTCCAAAATTGTTCTTTTTCTAGATTGTTTGGTTATGTGGGGCCTCTTGAGCTTTAATATGAATTTTATCATATTAACTAAATCTTTAATTATGTGTTAACATTTCTCCATCTTTATTTCAGTTGAAACCTCTTCAAATTATTGTGGGATATGGAGAATAAACACATGAGCCCTTGGGCCGGTTGCCATGCATCCTGAGACTATCTGCAAGGGCCCTCCAGTACAAGTGCCTGATCGCACTTCATGCTGATGTCTTAATGAGAAGTTTAAGGACGGTGGTTGTAAAGGGGCCCACAGTGCTTCTGGAAAACAGCAACAACAAACTATAGTAAAGGATGACTCTCCTTTTCCTGGGAAACTTTACCCAAAACGATTTTAAATCCTCTACAGTGAGTTTATCAGTCTGATAGAAACTTCTAGTTTATTGTTACTATTATCATTATTAATTTTGTTTTATGTTGTTTTACCCATCTGTGTGTGTGTGTGTATGTGTGCACATGCTACAGAGGAGGCAGAGGAAGATTGATTGTTTTTCCATCCCTAAAGTGGCACAGAAGTGCCCACCTCACCTCACTCCTCAAAGGGACTGCCCCTTTACCTCCTGCCCTAATACACTCAAGGATTTGGCTTCATTATCACTTTCAAGGAGCTCAAAATTTGGCAAACTCCTCTGAAACCCTTCACAACCCCCTGTGGAGAAGGTCATCTGATACCCATCCATCCCTTTGCTGCCTTTGGAGTTAACTCACTCCCTGCTCATGACTGGACAGCCAATTAATAGCAAAGCTGGAGAGAGAACAGGACTCAGGAGCTTCCCGTTGGTTCCAGAGCCTCCTGAATCCAACTCATTTAAACTCCTGCTGTGGCCCAGGATGGTGCCCAGGGCTCTCCTCTTGAACATGCATGTACAGAATTCTGAGAATTAGGCAATGAGTCCCACTCTTGTTGTCATCCCTTTCTTCAGTGCTCTGTCTGCTGCTGAGAAATCGACTTGTGAGCTTCCAAAAATGAATTTTAGATGGAAGAATTGATGAGAGATAAATGAGACAGGAAGAAGAGGCAGAGGAAGAAGATCTTTTTTAACAGCTGACTCCTCTTCCCCTCAACTTGTGTTTATAAGACAAGGAGTTCAACGGATGTTTGGTGTCACTCTTGGCTCTGTCGCCTGAAAACTTGAAACAGATACAGTGTGTAAACCTTTAAAATGAGTAAGAGGATATCTGGGCCGAGTGGGGAACAGCTCCCAGTGCGGCCAGATACCACATCCCTAGCTGATGCTGAGGCCTGGCCCAAGGACTTCTGGCAGGACTGCCCCCACCAAAGGTCCCAAGACCTGCCTCCACAGGAACCAGAAGGAGGGAACAAAACCTCCTGGGACAACTGGTCTATCCTACTAAAGAGTTGTTTTGAGCTCCCTTCTCTTGGTAGCTAATGTTCCCTTTTAAAAGAGAGACCCCAGAAATGCCACAGAGTAGCCTGTGCTAATATTCCAGTGCACAAACCACCAACCAATTTGTACAGTGGGCTGGTTTGGCCATAAATGTAAGATTTTTTTCCTCAGAGTCTATACACAGATAAGTGTGTTTGAAAATTCTAACTCCTTTGTGTGTGATGAAAGCATTCAGAAATTCAAACTGTGGTGTTCTGCTAAGGACTTATCGAGGCAAGACACTATCTAAACATTTAACTTTGACAACAGGCCAGCAAACAGAAATACCATATGTGAATTTCCTGCTTGTTCTTTATCTGAGACATTATTGGTGGTTCCGTCTTTCCTCTGTAGCACCCCCATCTTCCATACTCATTTAATTATGGAATTAGTAGAAACTGATTTCAAAAATACGATCCAGAGAACAGGCCAGTTGCATGGGCATGAGACAGAAGGACCTGTATTTGATTTAGTTCTCTGCTGTCAGTGTCTCAAGATTCTTAATAACTTTTGGACAAGGAGCCTCATAATTTCATTTACCACATTTGCGAATTATGTAGCTGGTCCTGTTCGGATATACGACTTCCCATCTTGGCTCAAGCTTGTGGTGTGCCTTTAGACAAATATTCTACTCTTTGGGCCTCCGTTTCCTTGTCTAATTTTCTCCCCAAGGGCAGTGGTTGCATATTTATTTACTGTAAATTCCCAACCCCTAGCATGGTGCCTGACACATGTAGGTGCTCAGTAAATACCAGAGGAGTGAATGAATTAAGGTCAAATAAAATTTGTTGCTGGAGATTTGAGAAAGAGTGCTGAATTACAGAAACACATTTCCTAAGAGTTATAAAGACAAGCATACTGAATGGTCAATATGAAATGAGGATGACAACAACAACACTTCCCATCTGATAGCTTGGCTGGTAATTTACTAAATAGTGGATGAGAACAAAAGAATAGAGCTTTCAGTGAATAAACCTGGGACCGGTGCCAGACATTTCATTGGATCTTATGAATTCCTCATCTTTACATGAGCATTCATGGAAAAAAGCCTCACAAGCTATAAAGAAAGCTCTGGATATTACATTTCAGGCCAAGGTCTAGTTCAGATGCAATCTGGGAAAAGCATCATTTGGAAAGCTGTCTGCCTGCAGAATTTTATTCCTCATTAATATTTTGGTCTTACTCAAGACAGAGGCAGAACTAAAGCCTGGGCCTGGGAAGCAAGATTTCTTGTGAGGATGTGTTCAGGCAAAAGTGTGGGCCTAGCCCAGATCGAAACGAAACACCAACTCCAGCAAACTGGGAGGCATTTAATCAATGGCTGTGTTGGCCTCTGCCTCAGACTTCTTGATCATCTTCCTTGCCTCTTTCCCCATCCCTGGGCACTGGCATCCTCGGCAGAAGCTTCATTTAGAATGTGCCTTACCACTGAGCTTCTGGGGGATACAGGCACAGCTGTGCCTCAGATGTGAGCAGGTAACTCTGATCAACATAGCTGAGCTTTTACTCTTCAGTACTAAGGTTAGAAGGGAGGTCACAGACCATAGTAGCTACTGAGTATTGGATACCTACTATGTGTCAGGTAACGTGTCAGGTGCTTTGTGTATATTATGTTCAATCCTCAAAGTTCCTGAAAGAACCTAATATTATACCCATTTTAAAGATTTATTTATTTAGTTTGGAGAGAGACAGAAAGAGAGAAAGAACATGAGTGGGAGGGGCAGAGGGAGAGGGAATCTGAAGCATGCTCCACACTGAGCATGAGCCGGGTACGGTGCTCAATCTCATAAGCCTGAGATCATGACCTGAGCCCAAACCAATAGTTTTGGCTGAGCTTAACCAACTGCACCACCCAGTTGCCTCTATTCCACCCATATTAAAGGTAAGGAAAATGAGGCTTAGATAGGTTATTTGGCTGAGTTCAAGCATTTACTAATGGTACAATTGGGATTGGAACTCATAATCCAGATCTCTCTGTCTCTAAAGCTTATACATATGCTCGTTCTCATCTACTACCTGCCTCCTGACTTCAGGCTTGGCCATGACTCCTGATAGAATTTGGGTGGGTGTGTTGTGGACAATGGCTCTAAAAGCACTTGCCATGAGAAAGCGTGCCTCAACAAACCATTGTCCCTCAGACTCAGCCTCAAAATGGGCCGTGTGGAATAGACTGGAACTGGGTTTGAAGCTGGAGGGTAACTGAGTTTTGGGGCCATTTGTTCTACACAGCACCATTACAGCAATAGCTGATTAATACAAGCCTAGTGTCCCTCCATAGGAAAAGAGAGCTGAGATGATACATATTATGAATTCAATAAATTCTTATTTATTGATTACTCACTCTGTGCATTGAGTTTAGTTCTGGGGAATACAGTAACTAATGAGTCAGACACCATAGGCTTCCTTGGTTTTGCTTGCTGATTTATCCTTTTCTACCCAACTTTTTTTTTTTTTTAAACAGATTTTATTTATTTATTTGAGAGAGAGAGAGAGAGAGAGAGCGCGCACAAGCTGAGGGAGGGGCAGAAGGAGAGGGAGAAGCAGGCTCCCCACTGAGCAGGGAGTCTGAACAGGGCTCCATCCCAGGACCCCGGGATCATGACCTGAGTCCAAGGCAGATGCTTTACTGACTGAGCCACCCAGGCACCCCTTTACCCAACTTTTAAGTGTTAGCATGAAGACTCCATTATAGATCATCTCATTTCTCTATAGCCCTTCCTAAGCAATTGTGTCTCTGTCCAGAGCTTTAATTCCACCCACATCTATAAATCTCTGCTGTGCTGAGCTCCAGATTGGCAGAGCTAACCAAATTTCCACTGCCTACTTCACTTTGCCACCTGCAATTTATAGGCCCTCCAAGCTTAACATTTCCAAATCTAAACTTAATGTTCCATTTCCCCAAATCTGAGCTTTCTCCTTTTGGCAACCAGAGAGGAAGTCTTGTCCTCATTCTGTGCTGACAGAGCAACTCGTACTTCTCCTTGGTAGAGCTTACAAAAGTCATAATTAAATCTGTTAGGTACTTGTTTGTCTCTCTCATGGGAATATAGACTGCTGGAGAGCATCGACAGATGTGCAGGTGATTATATACATTCACCTGCAAACTAAGGCCCTAACTTTCCCATAGCTCTCAAGGCTTTCTGTGGTCTGGCCTCAACTTACCAGGTAGGCCTAACACTCTCCACTCATAATTGCTCTTTTGCCAGAAAGGGAAAGACCCTTAAATGTAGGAAGAGTATGATCTATTGTCCTGCAAATGCAGGAGGATGCTCATGGCCCTAGACCTTGCCTGCTGGCTCTGAGGAACAGCCCTCTCTGAGTCTGCTGTCCCCAGGAGCAGACGCTTTGCTGCCCCTTTTACCACTCTGTCTTCCCGCTTTCTGAACTATCCCTGTGCAGCACTGAGAGAGAGAGCACAGAGCAACTGAAGCAAAACTGAATCCTGGCAAGCGGAGGCTGTGGAAGGGAAGGTGGCCTATGTGCTCTGACCCCCTTGCGTCAGAGCTCACATCAAGCCCTGGGGTTGGTGTGTCACCTTTTTCTTTTAACAATTTTCGTGTACTACAAACTCTAATCTTCTTGTCCATTTCTGGAAATCCCCTCATTTTACTACTTTCCCAAAGGCCCATTTAAAATTTTGGCTTTGCCATGAGCAATGTTTGGATCTGAATAGCTCTAAGATAAAGTGAAATGTTTCAAGTTAACATTTTCTTTTGTTTCAAGATTTCATGTGTATTTTTTTTTCTGGTTAAGACCGCAGTCCAAAGTCCACATTTCAGATAGCACATCCAAGCTGCAATCTCAGACCAGTGAGCTCATGCGGTGTTTGTCTTGGCTCAGGCCGCCTGGCCCAACAGGCTCTCAGGGTGGGTCTCCTGATTAGAGTGACAGTGACAGTCCGACAGTCCAACAGTTGACAGTCGGGTCCTGAGATTTTGTTAAAGATGAGGCCAGTCAGCCTCCTGGGGAGCTCCAGCACCTTCCTCAGGACCTCAGGAAATCGTCACTGATCCCCGGTTGGACTTCCTTTGCACCTCTGTGGTCTTTGACATTGGCCAATGCTCTTCCGCTCAACTAGGATAGTGGTGGCAGCTGGTCAGGGACATTCTAAGCAGGTTGTGAGGCAGACTGGGGAGTATACACATCCCTGACAGTCTCTCTGAGCAGATGTCATGCCTGCATCCAGGGCCTGGTTTTCAGGCCTTTGCCCATGGACCAGCTGATCAGCCCATTCCTCACCTGCCAAGTACAGTTAAACACACAGAGACCACACTGTCCAGTGAGAGCTGCACCCATTCCTGTCCTACCCTAGCCTGAGTCTTTGCCAACATCCACACCCCTATCTAGAATCCTCCTGTGCTGTTTCTAAGTTGCCCCCAGAGCCCCACGAGGCCTCTCCTTGCCTGTTGGCATCAAAACTTCCTCCAACCTCACAGGAGCTGGCATCCAATTTCTTTTCTAATAGACCTCCAAGGGCCAGGCTCCACAGACTCTGGGGCTCAGGCCACTTGGCAGCTTCTGGGGATGCAGAACTTAGGGCTTCCAGTATCTCCTGAGGTCCAGGGGGGATGACCATGTTTGGACTAAGGTGGTAGCACCATATTGATTACATTTTGAATTCTGTGAGGTGGCATAGAAACTAACTACCACTAATGATACCTTTTCTGTGAGAAAATATAATGTGTTTTCTATTCACCTGTTCCACACCCAGAGCTCTGGGATGTGTGGGAGCAGCATCTGAGCTGTTAAGTTTGGGTCTGGAACAGGCCAAGTTCAAACCCAACCATTATGGCCAATGGTTTTCATGGCCTTGAAGGGCTATGTGTGGGTAGCATAGCCAAACCTCAGTAAATGAAGTAAAATGAAGACAATAATCAAATTTTTAAGTCTTTGTAAGGGACAAAGAAAATGTATGTGAAATCCACTGCATGAGGCCTCCCATATAGCTCTTGATGCTATATAAATCCTAACCATCCTCTCGATAACTTGTTTCTAAGTAAGAGATCACTTGTCTGTTGGTAAAGATCTTCCATGGAACTTTCTGGAAGAATATAGCAGTACAATAGAGGTCTTAGAATGTGAGGGTGGGTTCTGATCTGTCACAGCACTGTGTGACCATGTCACCCACAATGACTCTGGGCCTTGCTTATCTGATGTGTACTATGAATGGTTTGCCTAGAATTGTTGATTTTCAAGCCAGCTCTGGCCACACAGAGATGCTTGGGGAAGAAGAAGAGAGGGGGAGCTCTGTGCCCATCTCCTGGCTTCTGCAGAAGAATCTTTCTTTATCAGGGCCCCCATAAGCTTTCATTTGAAAGAAAGTTTTGTACTTACAAGGGAAAATTGAAAACCCCAGAACTAGGAGAGAAGTAAGGAATCCCAGATCTAACATTCTGGAACTGAGGCTCTAGCAGTCTAGCATATGACAAGCTGGCATTGCACTCTGCTCTGTAAAGGTTTCCCTTCTGTAAAGGTTGACTCACTCACAGGATGGTAATGAATTCTTGTCAGGGAGAATGGCGCCAGGATCCAGCTCATAACCAAGTAGGCTGAACAACACTGATTATACAAAGGGCATGTCAACTTGTCGCAAAGTACCATATGGTTGATTATTTCTAATAAAATGAGCTCACATTGGATTGCCAATCTGTGTGTGTCTCCACTGTCCCAGAAAAGACAACCTAAATTGATTGAAGGCTGCAAGTCTTCAGAAACTGCATTGTGGATATGGTCATTGAACTCAGCTGTCACTACCCTTAAGCCAATGTGGCCAGCAGAGATGTGCATGTTGATGGGGTGTGCTTCTAGGCTGGCTCTCTACAGGTAATGGGGTTAGGCTGGGCATGGGGTCAGCATGGGCTCCTCACCAGGGGCAGCCAGATGGTCTGTGACAGATGCTCATATGTTGCCAAGTCCTCACTTAGTTCCTTTTATTTCTTCTCCTGCCATTGTCCCCACCCAAGAGACAGAGCTGGGTGGGGAAGGGAAGTCAGGAGGATTCTAGGGGTTTGGGGGTGCTGCAGTGGCAAAGTTCCTGGAAGCAGCCTGCTGTGTAACTTGTGACAAGATGGCTCCACTCACTGCCTTCCTTCTAAACCAAGCCTGGTCTCTGCCCCAGTCACTCTGAGGTCTGGGGAGAGTCTAGAGCTGCTGCCCAGGACAGCAGCCACAAGCCACATGTGGCTATTGAGCACTTTAGGTGTGGCAGTTCCTAATTGAGATGTTCCGCCATGGAAAACACATACTGGATCTCAAAGACTTAGTACTCAAATAAAGAAAGAACATAAAAATTTTATGAATAATCTTATATAATAATTTACATATATCTTACTAATAATTACACGTTGAAGTGATAACATTTTTGATATAGTGAGTTAAATAAAACATGCAATATTACTAAAATTGATTTCACCTCTTTCTTTTTTCTTTCATGTGGTTACTAGGAAATGTAAGATGACACATGTGGCTCATATTAAAATTCTGTTGGATGGCCCTGGACTAGAAAGAATCAGATTTGCAAGAGGCCCAAATGGACCCTTTCAACAGATTCAGCAATGTTCACCAAGCAACTCTGTGTGCCTAGAGCTGTGTTAGGTAAGGCAACAGGGGTGGGGGGTGCTCCGCTCTCTGCCCCACAGATGACTGGCTGAACTGCTAGGGGAGGGTGGGAGGGGGAGCTAGGTGCCCTGATAGTCAGAGGGGCTTGGAGAGCAGTGTCCATGGCTACTCTGGGTTATACCGCCACATCTCCCTAAGAATGTCTACTCCTGGAGCGTGCCCTAGAAATGCACAACAGAGGACATTCACACATGCCCACAACAGTTCCCAGAAGCACACAGGCCAAGACAGTGGAGGATCAGTTCTGACCATATGCCCGAGAGCACCTGGCCCTCCTCTCTCCTCCACTGAACACCCTCACCATTCCCATGTGGTGACTGTCAGGCCCAGACAGCTCCGAGATTTTGGGGAGCTGCCTGTCCTTCTCTGGGTCCTCTTCCTGTGGGGAGAGCCAACACGTAGTGCAAATCCCGCGATCATTTGTGGACAGGATAGACAGTCTGATAGAGAAGGGCAGGAGGGAAGGAGAAAGGAAAGATGTTGTCACAGTCCCCCCAGGGGAAAGCCATGGCTCACCTTGGACAGATGGACTAGGGCAAGGAGTGCATGAGCAGCTCTGGCACTGCTTGCCCTCAGCAGGTGAGGGAGCACGTGTGTGGGGGTGGGGGGTAGGGGGGTTCCTCCTCCCTCCTTCCTGCCTCCCTCCCTTGCTCTCTTCTCCCTTCTTCCTCTCTCCTCCCTTCCTCCCTCTTGACTTCTCTCCCCCCTCTCTGTCCCCACTCCTGGCCTCCCTCCCCCCTCCCTCCCTCCTGCTCTGTCCTTCCCTTTGATGCCTGGGACTACAGCATGGGAAGAAAGCAAGGCTCCTGCAAACATAAAAGCTGAAGGTAAACCCCAAAGCTTCCTTTGTTTTCCCTTAATCTGCTTCAGGCTCCCACTAGCTCAGTCCTAATTGAGTTAGTCCTTGAGTGAAAGGGGGTTTAGAGACGTTAAACTGTTATTTAATCACAAGTGGCAGGTGGGGTGTGGGGCAAAGGGCAGGAGAAGAAGGGTCCGTGGGAACCCTGAGCTGAGGGGCGCCCTCCATGCCCTTTCATTAGTATTTCAGCCAGGGTTTTCCAAACTGCTGACCATAAGCTATTAGGGGATTGGGAAATCAGTTTAGTGGATTTCTACCAGAATGTTATAAATGTGGGGGTGGCCTAGGGTGGAGAAAAGGAACAGAAGGCACTGCATACAGTAAACAGAAGTGTTGTTTTGTGAAATTTTTGATTCAGGGGTATGTGTGCTTGCCCACGTGCGCGCGCGCGCGTGTGTGTGTGTGTGTGTGTGTGTGTGTGTGTGTACACCAGGCTGTAGGTCACCAGCACCAAAGTATGAAAGCTACTCTGATGTATCACACGCTTCTAGAAGTAGAATCCCCAATGTGTTTGGATCTGGAGACATGGTAACTCACAGGGAGTGGAGTACCCATCAGGCGAACAGAGCTCTGCAAGAGGGCCGGGGAAAGGATTTGGGGTTGGGGTAAGGGGCAGGCCAGAGGACTTGGAAATAGGAGTTGTGGGCTGTGGCAGAAAAGGCAGCGGGGGAGGTGGGGGTGGGAGGTGGGTGAAACCGAAAGCCCTGAGGGTCTAAGCCAAGTCTGAACACAGTAGCTGGACCCCAGCGGGTGCGTGGCTCCTCATGCTGAACGTGCTGAACAAGAGAGGGACATTGTCTTTCTGCATGTTCGTGAGTGATGGGGGAAAGGAGGACGGCAAGGGGCAGATGGTCCTGGAGAAATTTCAGAGCACGCTAGCACGGACCCACAGTAGGCAGCTTTCCCCCAGCCCAGAGGACCTTTCATTTTTTTTTTCTCTTTTAGATTTTATTTCAGAGAGAGAGAGAGAGAGAGCGCGCATGTGTGCAAGCATGAGCAGGGAAGTGGCAAAGGGAGAAGCAGACTCCCCAGTGATCAGGGAGCCTGATGGAGGCTCCAGCCCAGGACCCTGGGATCACGACCTGAGGACCTGAGCGGAAGGCAGACACTTCACCAACTGAGCCACCCAGGTGCCCTGAGCAGAGGGCCTTTCTATTTCAATTTTTAAATAGCCCACCTTATTCATTTGCCTTTCATCTTTTATGTGTCACAACAAAGAACCTATTAGTCAAATAATGAGCACTTGGGATTCCCACTGACCTATTTGTTCTATTTCTAAAATAATTTTTCTCGCTGAATTTTTTCTTTTGGTTCCCTCTATGTCTTATTCCCATTAAACTTAACTAGATCGGTAAGTGGGGTATATTTGAAAAAGCAATCAGAATGGTGAAGTAAATCCTGGTTGATACGTAGCCCTGTGGAAGGAAGCAGCTCATCTCTAGAAGAACAAAGACAAGGCCCTGCGATGCTCCAGTGTGCGTGCCTGGAGGCCAATCCGACAGCTCCCAGGCCGTGAAGGTTACCAGTAATTGTCTGAGAGCTACGTGATTCCTTCACACCCATGCAGAACCCTGAGAATCTCATGGGGAAATAGAACTTTATCTCCAAGACAAACTTTGAAGTTTAAAAATAAAAGCAGGCCCGCCGTTTCCTAGAGCTGGTGTTGAGATTGCCCAGAACGGGTTATTTCTGTACAAATAAACAAGCGTCCAACAGGCTAACGAGCTAATCACCCTTTCAGATGGCTGTAACCTCCTCCTCTAAGGCCGGCCCTGGGGAAGGGTCGTTTGTTTTGGGCTAACATGTTCACATCAAAGGAGAGATTTTAGAAATCACCTTTCTTATGGAGAAGCGGGGAAATCCATTATTTGATGAAGGGGACATGGGACATCCTGAGGATTCTCTGTGTTGGTTGGGCTTTAGGAAACAACAAAGAAACAGTCAATTGGTGAGAAACGATGTGCCTATCATTGCTCTTGGTGGCAGGCAATTACTCACAGAGAAAAGCCCAACACTATTTCTTTCTCCAGAGTCCCAGGGGACAAGCCGCAGTGTGTAGGGATGAGGGAGGAGCAGCAAGCACTCAGCCAGAACAACTTAGCTCCCTTTTACTTGCTCTGCTTCAGGGGTGGTGGCAGACTTAGGGTTTCTTCCCTTCTCATGTGTCCCTTAGTCGATCCCAGCAGGACTAAGTGAGTCTGTAGTGCATACCTCTCAGCCCTGTGGAGTTTCTCCCTGCCCGGCCCTGACTTTCTTATGTGCCCACAGACCCTGGCAGTGGCTCCCAGTCCCAGGATCACCTGCAGCATCACCTGGATGTGGGGGAAGCCACAGGCCCAGCGTGCATACTCTGCCCTTTTGAGAGGCACACACCGGGAATTCTCTGTGGTCCTTCTGGAGGACCGGGCTGCCTGAGTGCGGTCTCAGCAAGCCCATGTGGCCCTGGCCGCCCGCCATCTCTCTCTGTGGCCACCTTGGCGCCCCCAGGTTGTCAGCCCCCCTCCTCTGCTGAAGACCCGGGGCCGGCCCTGGCAGTCTGTCTGAGGGAAGCTGTGGCTGCTGGACAGCTGTGCTCACGGGCATGTCCTACAGGGCACCAGGCTACTGGGATACAGACTTAGGACAGCCTGCAAGCTTGTCAAAGGCAAAGGCTGCAGAAGACCCTTCCCTCTGCTCCGATGCCTACCACCGTCCTGCGATTCTCCCCATCTCACACATGAGAAAAACACAGTTTCCTGAGGGTCAAGGAATTGATGGAGTTCCAATAGTTTCGAAGTGGCCAATTCCAAACTAAAAGTGAAGCTTCATAATTCTAAAGTTGATTCTGTGCTACTGTATCAGGCTCCTCTTGTAACTCATGGATAATTTCATGTTGGTGGAACAGACCAGCGATGTATAAATCCTGCCTCAGTGATAGTGAAGTGCAAGATGATGGGGCCCTTCTTTCGTGATCAGAGTGATGTGCCCCTCTCCAGGGAACCCTGGCCTTCCCTGGACTAACCCACCATATTTGCAATGAATTCTCCTACCCCAGTATTTCCTTCTCCCAAAAAAAGGGGCTTTGTAGAGGAGTCAGGATATGTCTGAGTCAGGGTGAGATTAGACACCTCTCTGGATTTGTGGAGAATAGCATATTGTAGGCTCTGGCTGCACCCCGGCACTTCCGCACAGCCAGACAGAGTTTCTGTGTTGCTTGTTTGCAAGAAAAGGGCTCCTATCTCTGTGTAGACTGAGCGGGCGATGGCAAGTGTTCTTGTTCCCATCATTGGTATCTCTGGCCCAGAGAGCCAGGGAGAAAATAATGATTAACTTTGCTCCAGCTTTCCTTTCTGTGGACGCTCTGGCAAAAATGTTCTAATTTTTCCTTTTGTTCTACTTGAGGAAATCATATCAGGAGGGAAGATTTCATTAGGACGAATGGATTAAGTCCTGGTTCCTGGCCATCTAAGCCTCCCCGGGGTCCCTCCTGCCTCCTCCCAGCACACCAGTTGGCCAGTCTGGGCACTCCTCCCAGCATGGGGTCCCAGGCAGCAGCTACAATGCACGCTTTGTTCTGGAGCCTTAGGAAGGCAATTGACTACTCAAAAGTTCCTCCACTGACCAGGCCTGTCCTTGACATCTGGCATCTCTCCCAGGATCCAACTCCAGCAGGATTTTGAAGTAACAAAATTAGAGTCTTTTGAAGTGATTTGACAATTCTCCTCTCTCAAGTTTAAATTACATTTACCACTTAGTGTGTCTAGATGGTTCTAACACTTTTAGAAATTACCACCTCCCAAATCCCTGGTAAATATTCCACGGAGTTGTCTTTCTAGAAGAATGTGACTCCATCCAGTAGGACCTCCTGCCCCAGCAGATGGTGGTAACATATCTTTGTTTACTGAGAGTCTTTGCCATGCACGGAGCATTTTATATCAATTGTCTCTGATATTCACAACAACACAAAAGGTAAATAATAAGATCTTTACTTTTTTTAAGAGATCAAGATTTTATGCGATTACTCAACTAGAATGTGGCAGAAGGCAGATTTGAACCCATATCCTTCTGATGCTAAATAAAACCTGTGAGGCTCCATGGTGTCCCTCTAAGGGACAGCTGTCCATGACCATATTTACAACCATGTGTGGACAACAGTTCCTGATGGAGCAGCTGCAAATGTCACAGTAACATGTAGAATAGGCTTCAAATACATCCAATCGCTATGTCATGCAATCGACTCCAGCCTGACTCAAATATTGTGATTGTCATAGTAGCCAGCATAGAAATAGACAGAATTTAAATCTTTTAATACCCCCTCCCAGCCCCCTCCTTCTTCCTGGAACTTTACCTTTAGAAAGTTGGAAGTAAAATTCCTACCCAGTACCCCATTGTAAGTGGAGCCTGTAGTTACCTGGGTTATTTTCCATTCAAGGGTGGTAAGACTCAGGATCAGGATTGATGCAAATATACACCCACAAAAGGGAAATCAACCCTAAATGTGATCCAGATCCTCTGGATCTATGTACTGCATTGAACGAACAAGGGTCAGAGGAACATGTTAAATGACACCATGAGAATCTCTAGGAGATCCAGACCATGAGAACCTTCACAAGACAAATGACCTGGTTGGTTCTCCAACAGCCATGTGCCCAGAAAATGGAAGGAAAGAGAGGGTAGAATGTACTGATTAAAAAGGCTTCAGAGATACAGCAACCAATCGCAAGGTACGGATTTTTTCTGAATCCCAAGTCAAGTAAATGAAATACAAAAAAATGGTAGGCCAATTGGGGAAATGTCAACAGTGCCTGGATATATGACAAAATTAAGGATTCACTTCAGTTTTTTAAAGATGTAATGATCATGTGACTAAGACTATATGTTTTTCAAAACAGTCTTTATCTTTTAGATTTACAGTCGACCCTTGAACAACACGGGTTTCAACTACATGAGTTCACTTACACACAGATTTTTTTTGGTAAATCCAGTACAGTACTATAAATGTATTTTCTCTTCCTTACGATGTTCTTAATAACATTTCCTTTTCTCTAGCTTCTCTATGGTAAGAATACAGTATAGAGGGTCCCTGGGTGACTCAGTCAATTAGGCGTCCAACTCTTGATTTTGGCTCAGGTCTTGATCTCACAGGCGGTGAGTTCGAGTCCTGTGTTGGGCTCCATCACAGGCATGGAACCTACTTAAGAAAAAAAAATTACAATATAGAATACATATAACACACAAAATATGTGTTAATTGATTTATGTTATCCGTAAGCCTTCAGGTCATGAACAGGCTATTAGTGGTTATAACAATGTTCACAAAACTTCTTCCACAGGAATTTAGGCAACATAATTAGTAGTTGGTGTAGAAATACAAGGATAAAAAAGGTGTGAAAGTGTAAGACAGAGAGAATGGATCATGAGTAGGAAATAGATTGACATGCCTGGACTGGGATCCTTGCTCCCATCCTGTAAGCTGATATAGGATTCAGGGTGCAGTGCAGGGCTGCCCACCTTCCTGCCTGGCTAGCTTGGCTGGCAAAGCCAGTTCTTCATGAAACAGCCTGAAGGTCTGGGATTGCCCAAGGGTCTCAGCAAAGTGCTGCCACCTGGCAAAGCGGATTGCCAAGAAAACTGAAAAAGCCAGCAGAAGCTAAGAGCATCACACACCAGAAGCAGAGGTGGGGGAAGAGTGGGAGGGAGCAGGGAGGTGGCTGGGAGACAGTCGGAAAAGGGTGCACTTTAGCCAGGAGGTCAGTTCTGGGACCATGAGTGTGGGCTGGATGAGAAGTGTCCAGGCAGGCCCTGCTTGCCCTTTTCTTGGTGCCTTTGGCCCTTATTGCTGGACCTCCCTCTCTGGTCCTTAGACTTCTCAGACCTCAGGGCAGGAGTAGGTAAGACCCCAGTAGTAGAGCTGGGAGTGGACCATTTCTCATCAGTTCACCCAGGCCCACTAGTGACAGCTCCAGAAGAGGGCTAATGTCTAGACTGTCCTGGCTCTCTGGGGGCTGGTGTCAGGCACTTAAGGCCCAGATTTGCATCCCAGCTTCTTCTTATTGGCTTCAGCCCTTGGACACATCATTTATTTGCTTCATCTGTAAAATGGGAGAAGTAATACCTCTGGCAAAGTTTTATTTCTGTATGTCTGAAAATTAAATGAGGTGCTACATGTAAAACATGCAGCAAGTAGTGGTTATTATCATTACTAGAGAAGTTTGCTTAAAGGAAGTTTAGAGACTCTGAGTGTTTCCACTTTTCCCGGAACAACTCCCCTCCACCCCAGAATTGCTATGATAATTGAGATGATTGCTGTTTCTAGACAGGGATGTGGGAGGCATAATGAGCAGAGGACAGTGGGATGTTGGGGAGAGAACGGGGACTCCAGGGCCAGGCATAGAAGGATAAACGCCTGTTCCTACTCTCACCAATCTCCAGCACGGAATAAAATTTCTGGAACTTTCAGATTTTCCTCTTGCTCAAAATGGTTCCTATTGTCCTTTGCACTTTATTAACAAACAACAACCAAAAAATTTCTTCCGTAATCAAGCTCTTCATCCCCATCAATGTTATCATGAAAGACTCTAGTACCCTCTTGGGAGCATGGATGTAAAGTATAAGATAATATAGGTAAAAGTTCTTGGAAAACACTCAGGCTATTGCAAATCTCTTTCAAAGAAAGCAAGTTTAGGGAAACAAAAGAAGCATTGCTCCCTGCCCCAAAGTACCAGTATCATCCATAGCAAAAAAGGTTTTTGAAGATGGTAAATGTTACATTAAACCACAGAGAACAATCTTCATAGAGAACAGTTGTCTCTCCATCTCTTTCCACCCACAGGAGAGGATGTTAGCTCATCTTCCATTAAAGGGGTTGATACCCACCTTCAGCCTCTTCCTGGTGATCACTTATAAGTTAGAAATTTGCCCTCCATCTGTGGCTTTATTCACACTGGTCCCACCAATGGGAGCCAGAGCCCAGGGAGAAGAGTGGCATGCACCAACTGGAGGGTGGAGCTGGAAGCCAGAGGCCCCTCTCCGGGCCCCTGGCACAGCTTTACCTGAAAGCTAATTGGCTCCAGGAAGATCTAGATGTGAAATCACTTTCAGGTCCTCAAAAGAAAGTTGCTCTGATACAACCAAATGTTTCTCCTTTCAGAGGAAGGATGCTTACCATTGGAGACAGGAGCCCCTGGTGTCACTTGGGAACTGAAGACTCACCAGGAGCCTTCTCCAGGGATATGGGGCAAGTGGCACACCCTCAGGCACACAGATGTGGTCCAATTCACCCTCTGTCCATTGGGTGGTGACAGTAATGTCCCCCACCAAGTTGTTGTGGGTGGCCATGGCTACGAGCAGACTGTGTCAGAACCTTAGAGTGGCTAATTGACAAATTCAAGCTGGAAGCAGACCAGCTGGGGCAGGCAGCTGGACCCAAGCTCAGGCAAGCTGGCACATAGCAGGGCCCAGGGGGAGCCAAGCTCTCTGAAATGGGCCACCCTCTCCCTGTTCCCCTACATCAGCACCCCACGTTTTCTCTCCTGCCATCTATTAGAGCTAGCTCCACCAGCTGTGTACTGGGAAACTCTTGCTGAGTAATAATCTCTGCCAAGTTGTTAATGACAAAGAGCACTGAGTTTGTCCTTCTCAGAGGTATATGAATTAAAAATCCGTTTCATTTTTTTGTGCAACTATATGGCATACCATGACATTTTTTCAAAGCAGATAGCTCATCCAGCTACTTTTATTTTGTCTTGGGTTTTTCTCATTCTTGTTCATTTGCATAAACAAGGTTCATGTAATCAAACAGAGCACCTGCTATGCACCAGGCATTGTCTTAACTGGTGGGTGTGGAGCGGAGCACACCAGAGATGGCCCTGCCCCAGTGCAGGGCGTGTCCAGGGGTGAAAGGGACAAAGCACAAGTCAATGCAAGTGCAAGGGGCAGCTAGAGCCTGTGAGAAGTGCTGCAAAAGCCAAATGGGCATCGTGGTATAGATAACGAAGGGGACCTACCTGGACATGGTGCCTGGAGCCCCTCCTCTGAGGAAAGGGTATTCAATCTGTGGCCTGTGGCCTCGTCTTCTCTGTATCCATATATTGTTGTACAACTTACACATTTGTCATACAACTTCCTATTTATTAACTTGGTAATTCCTTATTTTATGTGAATTGGCCAATTGTGTCTTTTTCCCAATTAAGGGATTATATCCTTTAATTCGGAGATAGGCGGTAAAGGAAGAGCGACAAGCAGAGATGAGAGTAGCATTTGTTAAGCTCATGTTAAGCCTGGCAACGCTCAGGCTCCTTGCACTCTAGAAGTATATTTTGAGGAAGACCACCCCTGCAACGTGCTTCATGAAGAAGTGTTCTGCGACCAAGTAAATTTGGGGAATGCTGAATTCTGTGTACATCTCCCCGTTGTCCTAGAGATTCATAATGCGCTTCATGCCATTAAGAGCTCTGAGAAGTCCTGCAAGTAAAAATAAACAATCTCTTTGACTTTAGCCTGTCAACTTTTTCTCTTTGATACAAATTCTGAAGGATCTACATAATACTTTACAAGCTGTGTGGTCCAGTGCAGAGCCATGAGACCCTGTGGTTTTTGAGCACTTGATCTAGGGTTGGCCTGAACTGAGATGTGCTGTGAGGATGACATGCACACCGAGTTATGAAGAGTCTGTGCAAAAGAAGAATGTAAACTATCTCATTAACAATTTTTATACTGATTAACTGTTGAATTGATAATATCTTGGTGATAGTGGGTTAACTAAAATGTCAGGAAACGTACCATTACTCATTTCTTCTTTTTTATGTGGATACTAGAAAATTTAAAATTACATCATGGCATTAAAACAAACTCTGACTACATTAACAAGGATAAATTGCAAAACATAATTTTATATAGAAAACCAAGTTACAGAATGAAAAATAAAATACGAGAGTATATATCTAATGTTTAAAAACCATTCAGAATGATAGTATCAATGATCACATACCATGCATGGGATTAACACCAGAACTTCAGGTAACTCATCTTTCTTGTAGACTGACCACTGGGCCCTTTTTACTTCTTATCCCTTTAAACACATCACAGAGCTTGTATTCCTCAGAACACAGCTTGGGAAATCCACACTTAAAACTTTAATCTCTGTCAGTGGAATTTAAGAGCTGGCTCAATGGGTTGGAGAAGGAGATATTTTTTAAATAGATGATCTCTCTGGCTAAAAACTTCTGCTTTATGTGTAAAACCAGGAGGAGGCAACAGTAAGGAGAATTTTCCCGCATACGTGTGAGGAAAGACCCAATGAGCCTGGCTAGTCTCTCAGCCTCATCCTTCAGAGGGAGAACTGACGCCAAGGTAGAGTCGTGGCACTCTTCATGGTGGGGGCTGGGGGGTGCCTACCACAGGCACAGAGAGGTGGGCTATTCACCGAACTACTTGTGCGAAACACTGCTCAGCCACTGGGGCTCATTAACTTACCCATTTGGCCTTAATTTTCTCAACTGTAAAATGGGGATGATAGTGGTCACAGTTGACTAGATCATCGTGAGGATTAAGTGAAGTGCTATCAGTGCAGTGCTTAGACTAGTCCTTGGAATGTGTTTGTTCAAGAAAATAAACTAAAATAGAATCCTGCCCTATCAAAGCTGAAGCTTTGGTCTTAAAGAGCCGCCCAGACTAGCACCCCAGGCCTCCAATGCCAGGATCTGGTCCTGTCCTCAAATGCCCACAGAGTTCTCACAGGTATCGGTGGCCACTGCAGAGAACGTCCAGGACAGACTTGGCATCGTGCAGACAGAAACAGGGTTTCCAGTCCCTGACACAGGATTCTCTTACATTCTGCGTGAACTGGCCGCTGCAACTGGGTCAGTTCTATGAATGCCCTTCAGTCTCCGGCGCTGGATGTGTGAAAGTTCAGGCCCGGCTGATGGGAACGAGGCATCTTGCACTTTCCCTTTGCTCTTCCCAAGCACTCCAGACAGCTTTCTTTTATTTGCTTGGCTGGTTATCACCTAAATAAGGCGGCCCGCTTACGTATGTGGTCATCACACAAGTGAAACAGCCTGAGATAATTTGAGACTAGTTTCAGACCTTTGCTTTCTCTCTCAGGTTATCTAAAGTTACTGAACAAGGCACGTAACTCAGAGCAACTGAGACAATTTTAGCCTTTTTCTTCTTTTCCCTCCACAAAACAGGAGGACTGTGGGTGGGAGTTGCCGCTTGTTCTTCTCAAGTGGGTTTGCCGTTTCGCTCATGAGTTAACTGTAGTCAGATCTCATTAATTTTTATTCAAATAATTTGAAACGTTGTAAATCATACAGGACTCAGATTGATGTTTCTGATCCTTGACAAACAGTATTTTGGTGAAAACCATGGGATGGTGAAGAGTCCCAAATTTAGATCCAAAATAGGTGGGTTCAACCCTTAGTTATATACCAAGAAGTTTTCCCATAAGGCCACTGGTTTCTTAACTTATATATTCTCATCCATAAACTGGAAATCATAGTAGAAGTGCATACTTCGCAAAGGTGTAAGGATTCAGCAAGACAATGAAAGCGAACAACCTTTGTAAACTGCATATGCAAATAAAAATAGTATTGTTTATACGCAGTGTATCATAGGAGTACAAGCAGGAAAAGTAAATTATCCAACATAATAATGCAAAGCTCTACAAGCATTCTTGTTATTGCTAACCCTCCCTTTTTTTCAATTTTTTATTGTATTTAAATTCAATTAATTAACATATATTGTATTATTGGTTTCAGAGGTAGAATTTAGTGATTCATCAGTTGCATATAACACCAGGACTCATTCCACCGTAATGCCCCACCCACCTCCTTTCCAGCAACCCTCAGTTTGTTTCCTATAGTTAAGAGTCTCTTATGGTTTATCTCTCTCTCTCTGATTTCTTTTGTTGTTGTTGTTTATTTATTCATGAGAGACAGAGAGCGAGAGAGACAGAGACACAGGCAGAGGGACAAGCAGGCTCCATGCAGGGACCCTGACGTGGGACTTGATCCCTGGTCTCCAAGATCACACCCCAGGCCGAAGGTGGCGCTAAACTGCTGGGCCTCTGGGGGTGCCCTCCTTTTTTTTTTGTATGTTTTTTTTATGGGAGTTCGATTTGCCAACATATAGTATAACACCCAATGCTCATCTTGTCAAGTGGCCTGCTCAGTGCCCGTCCCCCAGATACCCCATCCCCCCTCCCACCTCCCCTTCCACTACCCCTTGTTCATTTCCCAGAGTTAGGAGTGTCTCATGCTCTGTCACCCTCACTGATATTTCCCACTCATTTTCTTTCCTTTCCCCTATAATCCCTTTCACTATTTTTTTATATTCTCCAAATGAATGAAACCATATAATGTTTGTCCTTCTGACTGACTTACTTCACTCACCATAATACCCTCCAGTTCTAACCATGTTGAAGCAAATGGTGGGTATTTGTCATTTCTAATGGCTGAGTAATATTCCATTGTATTCATAAACCACATCTTCTTTATCCATTCATCTTTCGATGGACACCGAGGCTCCTTCCACAGTTTGGCTATTGTGGACATTGCTGCTATAAACATTGGGGTGCAGGTGTCCTGCCATTTCACTGCATCTGTATCTTTGGGGTAAATCCCCAGCAGTGCAATTGCTGGGTCGTAGGGTAGCTCTATTTTTAACTCTTTTGAGGAACCTCCACACTGTTTTCCAGAGTGGCTGTACCAGTTCACATTCCCTCCAACAGTGCAAGAGGGTTCCCCCTTTCTCCACATCCTCTCCAACATTTGTTTCCTGTCTTGTTAATTTTCCCCATTCTCACTGGTGTGAGGTGGTATCTCATTGTGGTTTTGATTTGTATTTCCCTGATGGCCAGTGATGCGGAGCATTTTCTCATGTCCTAGTTGGCCATGTGTATGTCTTCTTTGGTAAAATTTCTGTTCATTCTTTTGCTCATTTCAGGATTGGATTGTTTGTTTCTTTGCTATTGAGTTTAATAAGTTCTTTATAGATCTTGGATACTAGGCCTTTATCTGATACGTCATTTGCAAATATCTTCTCTCATTCTGTAGGTTATCTTTTAGTTTTGTTGACTGTTTCTTTTATCTTAATTAAGTCTCAATAATTCATTTTTGCTTTTGTTTCCCTTGCCTTCATAGATGTATCTTGCAAGAAGTTCCTGTGGCCAAGTTCAAAAAGGGTGTTGCCTGTGTTCTCCTCTAGGATTTTGATGGAGTCTTGATTCACATTTAGATCTTTCATCCATTTTGAGTTTATCTTTGTGTATGGTGTAAGAGAGTGGTCTAGTTTCATTCCTCTGCATGTGGATGTCCAATTTTCCCAGCACCATTTATTGAAGAGACTGTTCTTTTTCCAGTGGATAGTCTTTCCTGCCTTGTCAAATATTAGTTGATCTCTCTCTGATTTCATCTTATTTTTCCCTCCCTTCCTCTATGATCCTCTGTTTTGTTTCTTAAGTTCCACATATTAGTGGAATCATATGATAATTCTCTTTATATGATTGAGTTATTTCACTCAGCATAAACCCTCTAGTTCTATCTGTGTCATTTCAATCTCCAACCCCTCTTTTTAATGGACTGTGATCAGCTTCCTAACAACCTCTTTGGAATCACTTCCTTAGTAGTACAAAATTGTCTTTTTAACACAGCCACATATTTTATAAAAAGTCTCCTATGTTGAAACGTGTTCTTTCCTACCGTTAGTACAATTAGGGAAGTCAGTACATGCTTCCATTTATAAATGGAGAGATCAGGACAGGCTACATAGTTTGTGGACAGAAATGCAAAATGAAGATGTGGGTCCCTTGTCCACAAAACATTAACAGTTTCAAGTGGTGACAGCAGAGCATCAAACCAAGACAGGGCCCTTCCTGGGTGACAGCAGTGATGCAGGAAGGTCAGAGGCTGATAGCAGGGAGGTAGGAGGGTCACCCTTGTGCCAAGTGTGTCTCAGTAGCTAGTAGGAATTTGCCCATTTCTGATGCCTGGTTCAGATTCCTATGATATTAAAGAAGTTAGAAATAGATATATTGACACAGCAAACATGTACTAGGTGTCTGCTCTGTACATAAGACTAAACTAGATCCTGAAGGAGTGGAGAAGAAAGGCAAGCAGTCAGAAAGAGGAAATAATAAAATAAAAAAGATTAAAATAAAAAAGATTAAAAATAGGTCTCTGGCCATCCTTCCAAGGGAGCAATGAATTCTAATGTGAAGAACAGGGAAAGAAGACTCTTGAAAAGAAGGGGACTTTGAGTTCACCCCAGAACCTGGGTAAGAATTGAATGACGTCCTATCCATCTCCACTCACGAGTCAAGCAGACCCTTGGGCACTACTGCTTATTTGAATTTTCTAATCCTGGGTAGGCTCCCAGAAACCCTGCTAGGAATCCCACATGATGGGGCCAGCCAGGATCAAGAGTGACAACTTTTGGAGAGAATAGTTTGTTCCTATGGCTTATTAAGTGTTTATATGGAAAATAAGTTAGTTGGTGAAATCCCAATCAATCACTCATCATGACTTCAAAAAATTATTTTTAAAAACTACATATTCTTGGCAAAGTGTACGAAGATAAAAGATAGCAACCTGCTTCAAAGAGGGGTCCTGTAAAATGCAAGGGCTGAGGTCTCCCTCTTCAGATTTCTGTGAAAGGAAAGCTTGACTTGGCTGAATCTTTCAGAGATACACAGGAGCACCCTCCACCCTGGAAAGAGAGCTCTGTGGGCACAGGCACATCTTCACTTTCATGCTATTGGTGCTCTTCACCTCCAGTAGATTTGTCCCCTTACCTTCCTTGCTCCTTTCTCCTCCCCTCCCCCTTCCCTTCTCTTTGAGTACTTGGGTCTACTTAGCCACACATTATCTAAATCCTACTTAAGATAAGCAGGAAAAGGGATTTAGGAGTTCAAGTGCAAAAGTCCTTGAGACATTCAACTCCGGGTATGAAAACAAAAGGGAAGTGAATAGGAAACCAAAGTGGGGGAAGAGATGCAGAGAAATTTCTAAGAACTGACTGTGGAGTAATATTTGCAAACAAATCATATAAATATATTAATCACTGGTAGCACATCTGTGGGTAGCTAGGAAGATATTCCCCCCATAAGGCATAAAGGGGGACACTTCCAAAAGTCTTAAAATTGAACATTTTTTCGCATAAGATTAAATTTTGGGAAGGTAAATTTTGGAGGGTATAGGCAGTGAGGAGTAGAGATAGCAAATTGCAATAGAGAATTGGTTGCTAAAAAAAAAGAAAAAGAGAATTGGTTGCTCAACAGGAACCTCAAATGTGTTTACAAGTCCCTGATGCTCCCATAGGACTAGAGATCTGTGAGGTGCCGTTGCCAATAGTCTCAGCTAGCTGGGTGGGTCCCCTCCCACCCCTCTGAGCAAGCCCTGCAGACTCTGCTAAAACCTTTGCCTGCCCTGAGGTCTCTGGTCTGGGAGGGAAGAAACAGATGGCGAAGGAGAGGCCTTGCCTCTGGTGAAGGCAACAAAGATAATGAGAAGACACCTGAATTATTTTTTTTTATAAAACAGAAAGCCATGCAACAACATCACAAAGGTCATGAGGCAAGAAAGAAGTTGAGCCCAATTCTGTTGCCCCATTTTTCACCTGAAGGGCATTTGCTTAACTGGGGTCCCATAGACAATTCTTAACATGCCTGCGGTGTGCAAGGACAACAGAAGTTTCAAGGCGTGGCTGTCCAATTTTCCCAGCACAATTTGATCCTAACTGTTCTGACCCACCCCTGGGGCCTTTGTACCCCATCACTTCAGAGTGTGCAGGAAAAGGCCTACTTCTGAATGCCTCTGTAGAATTGGCATCATTTCTCCCATTAGCCTCTTATGCTATCTTAAGATCTAGCCTGGAAGCAAAAGACAGTCACCACTGACCCCCAACTGAACTGGCCCAGTTGCTGTTCCTTAAACATTCTTTCTAAGTTCCCCCTGATGCAAATGTCAAGGATCTCCTGGGCTGGAGGGAACCACAGGGGGCAGGTCCTCCAGATTCCACTAACATTGTCCAGATACTGCTGGAAGGAATCAGGCAGGAGTCAAATCCCTTCCAAGAACATTTGTGTGGAGGCTGTATGTTCTTGGTTCTGGGATCCTTACCTCTAAACTAAATGATATGGATACCCAGCACCTCTCTTGACCAGGGACAACCCTAAAGAGGCAGAATGCGTATGGCGAATATGCATGAGGCCAAGAAAAGCAAGGGAGGTACTTGTTTTCATCAGTGCTCTGACCTTTTGTGCTTAGCCACGAGCTCTGGCTGTCCATCAAAGGTGAGCACTAGTGGGGCCAGTGCTCCCTAAGGTGGGGGTTGGGGGAAGGCACAGACCGATGGAGAGGGCTGAGGAAACTGTGAGGGGCACAAACACTATGTCTCAGCTCACACCTACCTTTGGCCTGCCATTCTCCCCGGGGGTGGGGGATATGTTGGCTTTCATCAGAGTACATAAACCATAACTCACCACACTTACCATAATTATAGCCTCGGCCTGAGCCGGGACCTGGCTGGCATTCCCAGCTGTCTGACAGCCAGAGCTAATGCTGAGTCTCTGATTTGAGAATATGCTTGGTTACCGAGTCAGTTTGTCACTCTGTTGAATCAAGCTTGTGCCCAACCCAACTCCAAAATTGAATTTGCTCTTCAGAGGAGAAAGGGATGGTATGAAGGAATCTATCCCATAAAGTGTTGAGACCAAGAAGAGAAGCAATGTTTCTCTAATTATCTTGGAGTTTAAGTATTTATCTTCCATCCAGATTTATCTGCATCCTATCTATGTGAATTTGATCAGGCATATTGGCTTCTCTATACCTCAGTACAGTCATCTGTAAAATGGGGGCAGTGACTCTCCCCACAGGGTCATTGCCAGGATTAAATGAGTAATCATGGAAATGCTTTGTGCTTTTCAAATATTAGGTATTATAGTCTGAACAATCTAGAAAAGACCACTCCTAGCCTGGCATAAAAAGCTACTCTCTCCCTGACCCCCCCTCCCCACAAGGCACCCGGTTCCTACCCGCCCCCCCCACCCCCCCCCCGCCCAGTGCCTTGAGAATCATTTGGCCACATTCATTTTCATAACCCTGTTCTTGATAACTTATGTCCTCTTGGCATCCATGCATTCACCGCTGTGACACTGTCCCTCAAATGACAAGCTTCCTTGTTATATTTTCTAAGCACTTCACTGGCCTTATCACTGCCCTGCTGAGGCACTGCCCTTTGTTGGTTGGGTCCTGATGTCTTGCTTTCCTCCTGTCAGCCCACCCCCTCCCTGAGTACTGGCTCACACACATGCCTGGTGCTGAGTCAGGCTGGAAGTTGGTCCTCTGTTAGACAGTGCAGCAGGCCACCACCTCATCTTGTGCTCTGGAAGCCTCCAGCAAGCACTCCTCAGCATAGGCCTCTTATCATGAGCAGAGAAGAAACCAAACTTGGCTGAGCTATTTTCAATGGTCAGGAACAAGGTAAGGGAAATCAGAGACCCTTGTCAGAACCTAAAGGAGCTCCCCCAAGATGGGACCAGCTGTGCTTACCTTTCTTGGTTTATTCACTGAGAATGTATGTAACAGGTGCAGGCCGGGAGGGAAGGAGGAAATGGGCAGCGGGCAGAGCCTTTCAGAAGATGGGGCCTGAGATTAAGAAGCTCACCAGGAAGTGACGTGGGGAGGTACCCAGGGAAAAGGGGCCTCCAGGCAGTCCAGTTTGTTTTTCCAGTCTGGATCTCTGGCTCCTGGGAAGGGTGACTTCATCTCTTGAAGAGTTTCAGAGGTCCTACAAACATTTGATTTGCATTTCTTTTCTTTTTTATAAAATATTTTTTAAATCTACTTCAACCAGACAGGAAAGTACAGCAGAGAGTAAAAGTATAATACAGCAAAATACAAAGAATAATACAGCAAGCAGATTTTATAAATGTTGATTTTAGAAAACTTTAGATCTAAATGTATGGCTCCAGATAAATACACATACAGGTATACATGTATATATGCATCTATGTATTTAATATGTGGGGTTTTTTTTAAAGATTTTATTTATTTATTCATGAGAGACACACACAGAGGGGCAGAGACATAGGCAGAGGGAGAAGCAGTCTCCCTGCAGGAAGTGTGATGCAGGACTCGATCCCAGGACCCCGGGATCATGCCCTGAGCCAAAGGCAGATGCTCAACCACTGAGCCACCCAGGCACCCCTTAATATGCATTTTAATTATGAAAAGTAGCACGCACCCAGACAGACTATATACAAAATGTGTACATACTTATCAGACTAGCTCTGTGCCAACTTCAAAGTAAAGCTCCCTCCTCCTCTGCACCTTGTTTGAGGCTCACTGTACAGGAGCCGGTGGTGGGGCGGCCTGTAACTCTGTATGGGGGCATGAGTCAGTGTGCCTGCAGCACTAGACAAGACAGGCAGCGAGCAGCAGAAGCCCTGGGCTCCACGGTCACTGGATGGGTCCTTGTGCTTTCATCCCTTCCTGTGCAGCCTTGCTTCACCTCTCTTGTCTCCATGTCTCCACCTGTAAAATGGACAGGAATCATGCCGACCAGATAGCATAGTTGGGAGGGCTGAAAGAGCTATAGCTCATGCAAAGACTTAGAACCATGCTGGCCTGTGGTAGGGCCTCAGTAAGCATTGACTGTGATTGCTGTGAACTATTATTATTGTTGTAGTATGTGTCTGCTTGGCATATGGTCCTGTCAAGGCATGACTGTGGTTTTTGTGGTTATTGTGAATTTTGCATACTTTTTGTTTTACTTCTACATTTATAAATGCTTTTTTTTTTTTTTTTTTGGCATAGTGGAAAAACTAGAACTTGATTACTGATTAAAAGTGAAAAGTTAGGGGCGACTTGGTGGCTTGATCAGTTGAGTGTCTGACTCTTGGTTTCGGCTTGGGTCATGATCTCATGAGATTGAGCCCTCTGTTGGGTTCCACACCCAGTGGGAAGTCTGCTTGAAAGATTCTCTCTCTCTCTCTGCTACTTCCCCTGCTCACTCACACTCTCTCTTTCTCATTCTCAAATAGAAAAAAATAAAAGAAAAAATTAAAAAATAACTTTATGGTATAGGCAAAAAGACTGGCTAGGTAAGATGGCATCACAGTAATCTCTCAATCAATGTTTCACCCAGTGCCACCCACACTGACAACCCTGTAGGACAGGAAGGCAGAGGGGTGGAATCGGGGTCCAGAGGGCAATGTCCTAACGACCTGTTGTCAGGGCTCATTGCTTACTGTGACAAAGATCTTCTCATGCTCTTGGTATGCTTATGCTCTTCCTGCCAAATTAAGATATCTTTTGAAAATAAAAAAAAAAAAAAAGGAGAAACATGAATATATGGTATTCATCTTATTTCAATGCAAATGGAATGTTACTGAAAAAAATATAAAAACAAATGAAATGAGAAGATAAAATACACGTATAGAGATGTGCAAGACAAGTTACTTCTATTACACATAAGAGATTGAGGCTATACAATGTGAGAGGAAAACTTTCCTTATTTGGGGACACTTGGACATATATATAATGAGCAGGCTTTGGGAAATGTGACTCGTGCCACCATCTGGTAACAGATCCCACACATAGATCCAGGAAGCCTTGCCCTGACCTGATGGCCTGGTACAAAGTGTGAGATCAGAGGCATTGTGCAGTCAACTGGGTAAGCCCATGTTCTGGGTTTCTTCATTTTACTTATTTTTGCAAAATATGTTGACACAGGTGAGCAAGGTTTGTCTTATGTAAAACCCAACACATTCACAACTGCCACAAAGAAAACATTCCATTCAGGTGGGTTTTTAATATACCATCAAGTGAATTAGAAAACATGCAGTGTGGGCAAAAGACATGAATAGAAATCTCACAGAGGAAGACATAGACATGGCCAACATGCATATGAGAAAATGCTCTGCATCACTTGCCATCAGGGAAATACAAATCAAAACCACAATGAGATACCACCTCACACCAGTGAGAATGGGGAAAATTAACAAGGCAGGAAACCACAAATGTTGGAGAGGATGCGGAGAAAAGGGAACCCTCATACACTGTTGGTGGGAATGTGAACTGGTGCAGCCACTCTGGAAAACTGTGTGGAGGTTCCTCAAACAGTTAAAAATATACCTGCCCTACGACCCAGCAATTGCACTGTTGGGGATTTACCCCAAAGATACAGATGCAATGAAACGCCGGGACACCTGCACCCCGATGTTTATAGCAGCAATGTCCACAATAGCCAAACTGTGGAAGGAGCCTCGGTGTCCACCGACAGATGAATGGATAAAGAAGATGTGGTTTATGTATACAATGGAATATTACTCAGCTATTAGAAATGACAAATACCCACCATTTGCTTCAACGTGGATGGAACTGGAGGGTATTATGCTGAGTGAAGTAAGTCAGTCGGAGAAGGACAAACATTATATGTTCTCATTCATTTGGGGAATATAAATAATAGTGAAAGGGAATATAAGGGAAGGGAGAAGAAATGTGTGGGAAATATCACAAAGGGAGACAGAACGTAAAGACTCCTAACTCTGGGAAACGAACTAGGGGTGGTAGAAGGGGAGGAGGGCGGGGGGTGGGAGTGAATGGGTGACGGGCACTGGGGGTTATTCTGTATGTTAGTAAATTGAACACCAATAAAAAATAAATAAAAAAAAAAAAAAAAAGAAAACATGCAGTGACATTTGTAGCCACGATAGGGCAGTCCCAGGAGGAGAAACCAAATGGCCACCTTGTGTTTTACTGGCTCTGTGTGTGTGTCGTTCTACATTTGAAGATATGTAAAGCGGGCTTGCACTTCCCCATTTGCAGAGTCCAGGTTGCTGCTGGGTGGTGGTGGTCATTGCTCACCCGTGCACGGGTTGCTCAGTCTTGAGGACAAGAGGGAAGCATCCTTTTCAGACCTGAGTCATCCACATCCAGGCAGCTTGGAAGATGTACTGCAGGAAAACACAGGGATCAGTCTAACTTTGTGAAGTTTCATAAACAACTTCACCAGTTTTATCCCACTTATATTTTTTGTTTTATGAAAAAATGTGATTTTTAAAAAATATGAATAGGTTAAAAATAACACTTCTAACAATTATAAAATTAAATGATAAGACATAAGAAATAAGATAAATGTCTTTGTCTAGTAATGTTTTTCCTTTCATAGTTGTGCTCAAGATAACAGTGTTAGCTTACATTTCATGCACCTTTGATTTGGGAAAATATGCTACATAGATAAATAAGTTGCATAGATAAACACTCTGCTAGGATCTTTCTTTCAAACTGGTATTGAAAGATGATACAGAAATGGTCAGTTTTACTAATAGTAATTTGTAACTTGTCTTTTCTTAATGAAGTCTAATGTCTGTACCTAGAGAAGATGTAATACTGAATATTTAAATGAGACACAAAATCACACATATATTATGTGTGTATATGTGTGTATGCATATACATATACACATAAAATATGTATTTTGTGTCTATATATATATATATACATAAATGTGTTAAATGTGCCTTTTTTTTTTTTTACTGATGTAGAAACTCTACCCAACTAACTGCCAGATACAACATGGTTGTTCTAGTTTCCATGTTTTGCTGATATTTTTAATAAACGGAACAAATTCAATTCAGGCCATGAGAATCCCAACATTGTGATGATTGCAACTGCAAATAAATTGTTGGCAACAAGAAAACAAAAGTCTGAACTCGATCTGCAAAATTAAATAAATTGGACTGTTTTAAAACTTTACTTAAATATTTTCCAGAGATGGAGTATTGGGGTATCTAAGATTTTGTTTTTTAAATGACATGGTTTAACACTCAAAATGTTTCAAGGATATATTAGAAAAATATTTTTGTAAAACATGGAAAAACATTCTTTGATTTTCTTTAAATTGCATATTTACTAATTAATGATTTGAAATAATCAGTTAGAACTTTTTTTGATTGGTGATTCAGCTTTGGAAAATGTTCTATTGTTCTCTTGAGTGTCTATATCAGAGGTCAGTAAATAGCAGGCCAAATCCAACTCACCACCTATTTTGTACAGCCCATCAGCTGAGAGGGGCTTTTCCTTTTTTAAATGATTGGAAAAAAGAAGAAGAAGAAGAAGAAGAAGAAGAAGAAGAAGAAGAAGAAGAAGAAGAAGAAGAAGAAGAAGAAGAAGAAGAAGAAGGAGAAGAAGAAGAAGAATATTTTGTGACATGTGAAAATTATGTGAAAAGAAAATTTCAATGTCTATAAATAAAGTTTTATTGGAATCCAGTGAGGCTTATTTATTTACACATGGCCTGCAGCTGCTTTTAAGATACAGAGCAGAATAAAGTAATTGTAACAGAGATCATATGGCCTACAAGTCCTAAAATGTTTTCTACTCAGCTTTTACAAAAAATTCTGTTAACCTCCAATCTAGATGAATTTGATGAAAGAACATCCTGAAGCCGCAAAGTAAATTATTTAAAAATTATTAGCATGCTCAACTATTTATCTGAGCAAGCCAGACCTTTCTCAACATTCTGAAACTAAAAACGATAGAAATAAATCACTTGGTAGTGCTGTTATTAGTATTTCTGAACTTTTTCCTTTTTTTAGTATTTCTGAACTTTTTGTTAAAGTGTTTCTAATGATGCTTGTTGATTGAATCTGTAATTAATAAATGTTATAAATTTGAAGTAGCATAAATTTATGCCCATAAAACATCAGTTTGTGGCTTTCTATTTTGGGCTTTGGCATAAGATTTTATTTAAAAATGGAATCCATCCCTGTAAAAAATATGTGAGATTTATTGGAACATAAGAAGTAAGAGTTTAAAGAAGTAAAGACTTCTGGGTGTTGATGTGCCATCCTTCGAGGTCTCTATCAAACGCTGCCTCCTTCAGGTAGATGCTGACCACTTTGATTCTAAGTGTCTTCTTCTCAGGGTGTGTAGTAGCCCATTGTCTCCACCTAGGCAGTTCTCAGTCATTCTTAGAAATCTTTCCTCTGTTTGAATCTAATTTCCTTATTGAAGTTTTAAGTTCCTGAGGGCAAGTGAGATGTCTACCCCCTATTTCTTCACTGAGTGATCCCTTTGGGGAGATTTATAATTTATTTGAGTTTTTCCACTTTCTCCAACTTCTGAGTTGGGCCCGGGAGATAGCTTTAAGAGCTAATGATGGCCATATGACATTACACTTTTACAGTTAAGTATTTCTGCATATATGATCTCAGTTGAGTTAGGAAGAGCTGGTCATAATTCTGCAGGTGAGATCTGTGGCTTGGCCAAAACTCAGGAAACTAGGAAGGGCTCATTGGAATCAGTACCTGAATGTGTGGTTCCTAGTTTAAAGTTTACGACCGGACTTTGAGCTAAAGCAAGGCAGAATGGTAGGGCCCATGTAGGAAAACGGGTCATGAGAAGTGTCCCTGAGTAGCTGCCTTATATAATGGTTGAGGGACTGATGTGGTGGTCTATGTCATTTGGGACACACTGGACATCAAAGGGATGGAAACTTACTGAAGGTTTCACATGTATGTTCTCATTTAGTCCCAAGACAACTTTACAGAATAGATTCTAAATCCCCATCTTGTAGATGTGGACATGGAAACTTTATGAGTTCAGTAATCTGCCCAAGGTCATGCCACTGGGCCTCTGTGGAGTCGCACTTTAAGCCTAATTGTCCAGCATGGGGTCTGTGTCCCACCCACGAGGCTCCCTCTTATCCTACTACATATGCCTCCCATCTGCAGGGCTGACTCCTGCTCATTGGAAACCAGGGAGAAGAGCCAGTGTCCTCCCAGGGAAGCTAATCGTGGTGATGCGCCTCAGGACAAGGAAGTCCTGCAGAAAGAGAAGCCAAAGCCAGTCAACAGGGCAACACGAGTGAAGAGAGTAGCTGTGCTGCCCAGGAGCCGGGGCCTGGAGACTGCACCTTCCAGACGCCTAGGACCAAAGAAACCAGAGGCATCTCAACAGCACGGGAAGAGGCTGCTTCAAGGAAGCTCGGCTCCTGCGTCTCCTGCCTCTGGGCTACTGGGATGAGGGCTTGAAACCTGCCACGATTTTTCCATCCCTGGTTCCAAGCTCTTGGAAGGCAAAAGCTGTTCTTCTTTCTTTTCAAACTCATCTTCAAATCCACAAATCCAGCTGCTCACTGAGTCGGGGAAGAGGAGAATACTGCATAAATGGGAATGGGTGGGTTTCCAAGTGTACATGCTTGCTGTTGGCAGATTGCATCCGTCTACCTGCCACTCTGCTGTGTGATCTTGAGGAAGTTAGAAGTCTCTGTAATTCTTGGTTTCCTCATCACTAAAATGAGAATAATAATATATACCTGACAAGCTTGTGTGAGGATAAGATGAGGTAATGTGTGTGAAAGCACCAAGCCTGTGGTGGACACACAGGCAGCATGAAATCCTTGTGAGTCTGTCTATCTCTCTCTGTCACACACACACACACACACACACAGAATTATTCAGTTTATGCCCTTGGCATATGCACCATGCTTGGGAAAGTGAAAGATTCTGGCCAGTGGCCAGTGCCAAGGATGGGTGGCAAGGCTCTTAGGATTCCCGTCCTCAGGTCAAAAGGGACTATAGGAAGCTGAAACAGGAAGAGAACATGAAAACACCTGGCATCTGCCTTTGCGTTTTAAGAACCTGCTCACACGGTGTCTTGACTCACTGGACAAGAGGAGCTGAATCAAGCAGAAACGCATGTCTGCCAAAGAGCCTCCTGCACGCTTCCCCTGCCTCATTCCCCCTCCTGCGCACCTCCCTCCTGTACACCTCCCTCCTGCACACACCCCTCCCGCACACCTCCTGCCTAGTATCACAATCCTGCTATGACCCAGGCTGCGGGACAAGGACCACAGGCTTTCTGCGGGTGGCCAGGGGAGAACACAGAACAGCCACGAATATCCGGCTATCTATTCACATAGTATTTTCTTTCGCCTTGAAAGTGCACCACTTACAGAACGAGAAGCCATTCTGCTGCCCAGCGGCGGAGGTGAAGGGGAGACTACTGCTCCCCACCAGGCCTGCCTTACTCTTTCAGCTACAGTGAGAGTGGCTGACGCACGCTCCTCTGCTCTCAGGGCTGACCGATCCTTCCTTCCCTCAATGCAGCACTGAAGTCCACAACTTAGGAAGAAAAGTGTATATAGAAGTGATGAGGAGAGTGCCCAGAGCTTTCTCTGAATGCCTATGTGATGTCGTTTGAGGGCCTGCAAAACGCTGACAGGGAAAAACATTCCCCTTGCTGATGCCTGAGATTTCATGAGAAACTGGCGGTGCTCTGAGGCCGCTCGTGGGCACCATGCCCGAGACAGGGAATATCATCTCAAATACCTGTTGGCTCAAAGGCTGGTTTGGAGGCAGAGAGCGTGTCCATCTTGTGTAGCTGTGGCAAAGCAGGGTCTGCGCCGGGCTCCGAGACGCATGTTCGAGACCCATCACTTCAGGCTTCCGGCCCAGCACAGCTGAAGCCCTACGGAGGCCCAAGAAAGGAGCGCGTCTGATGTGATGTGCTGTGCTGTTGCGGGGGGAGGAGGGGACTCGGAGGGCCTCCCCCATCTGAGTGTTTGTCAGGATTAACAATGGGTGCAGCCAGAGCGGCTCCTCGGAGTATGGCCCAGGGCCCTGTGGCCGCAGGAGGGCAATAAATATTTGTTGACTGACAGACTCCACTTCTTGTCTTATTTATTACATAAACCCTTGGAGGCCTGTGGCTGCTGGTGAGCCCCCAATATGGCCCCGGCAGAAAACAGGAGACAATAAATGGAGACGGATGGTCTGTCCGGGGAGTGACACGGCCTTCCATTTGGCTGGCCCCTTCCCAGCTGTGCCTTCATCGAAGGACAGAGTCAGTGGCCTCCAACTGGCTGCCCGGCAACAGGGCCAGGCTCTCTTCTTTCCCCACTCCCTCCCCTGACCCCAGGCAGGATGGACAAAGGGAACTACCACGTGGGGGTTGGATTATTGGCCTCCAGCAGTCACACGGCCTGGCAGGGGGCCCAGGCTGAAGTTTCACAGAGTCAACAGATGTGCTTCTAATTATTTATTAGAACTTCTCTCAGTGGGAATCAATTCTTCTGAGGAGACCCTAAGAGCATCCAAAGGTTGGCCTGGAGGCCAATGACACAAACAGGGTGAGGAAAAGCAGGAAGGGCAACTGGGACATACCCTTCTCCGTTTATGCTCAGTCTCTAGATTCAGGTATGTTTTTATGTAAAAAATATGGAAAGTTACAGATTTAGATTCAAAGCCAGGAGTGCACTGGCTGCTGAAATGACCCGAACGTTGACTGTTATGGGCTAAGCTGTGTCCCCTGCCCCTGAAATTCTTATGTCAAAGTTCTAACCCCCCATACTGCAGACTGTGGCAATATTTGGAGCTAGGGCCTTTAAAAAGGTGATTAAAATTAAACGGGATCATTAGGCTGGGCTCTGATCTGACTTGGTCCTTCTAAAAACAAAAAAACAAGGCAAAGACACCCATAGAGGGAAGACCATGTGATAACCCAGGGAGAAGGCATCATCTCCAAGGCAAAGAGGCCTAGGAACCGATCATCCTGCGGACACTGTGGTCTTGGACTTCCACAGCAGGGAAAGAAAATTCTGTTGTTTATTCCATCCAGTGTGTGGTACTTTGTGATGGCAGCCCCAGCAGACTGACACAGTGACCACGGTAGGCCTTGGGAAGGCTGCCCTTTGTACTGGTGATGTGTCACAGTTCACAAAACGCACTCCCGGCTAAAGGCTTATGTGATCCTCACAACAGGAGTAAAGGGCAGATCTGGAAGTGTCCAAGGCACCTGGTCCTTCATCCAAGCTGTTAGGGACAGATATGTTTGGACCTCAGAATTCCTCATTTTAGATAGAATATGCTGCATATGCCACACATCACTAACACACCTAGAGGTCTGAGATAGCACCCATAACCAAACACATTACCATCGCTGAAATGAAACAGAACAGCATATGTAGATAGATATCTCGATACAGATATATATTTGCATTAAGAGGATATATATATATATATATATATATTTCACATCAAATTTTGCCACCAAATGAGTTTGTGCTAAATGGAAAAATATTTTCTTGGTTTTGGGGATTTCAGAACTGTGCATAGGGAATTACAGACTTATTTAGGGCCCTTGCCCCTGTCTCCTGACTTTAATGCTCACAGAGGGATAAATCAAGACTTAGGGAGTTATTGCTAACTGGGGATCATCTGGCTCATAGAAGACCAGCTGGGCTCTTCTAATTCCAGGTCTGTCTTTCCAAATGATCCCAGAGGGCCAGCCTGTATAGTTTGTTCTCCCTCGGCTCCTTGCAGGGCACTACCTCCTCATCCACAGATCACCCACAGCCTTCATCTGTAGCCTGTTACTTTCCCTGCTTACCTGGAGAACTTCACAGCTGTCAACCGGATCTCATCTTCTAGGGTGACTTCCCTGACCCATCCAACTCTTTTAAAGTCAGAATTGGAAATGATGTTAAAGATACAAGTCAGGCTGTTCCAGATGAAGCCTGAGCTCCTTTTCACCCCCAACTAACCAGAGGGAACCAAGGGACCTCCACCGAACTCTGGGGATCCTCAAATACAGCCCAACAACCCCCAGTGCAGTATGACTCCCCCTCAATACTGTAAAGGGAACGAGCTCCACCATATCACAAAAGCAGCTGATGTTTATGAGAGGCAGACCAGTTATTACTAATCTTATTGCACAGCGTGAGAAGCTGAGGCCCCAAAATGACAGGGCAAGAAACCCGAGAGCAAGTAGGCTGCTGTTTACATACTAACCCGTGGGCCGGTGGCAGCATTGCGCATGGTGTGTCATACAGATATATGTTCCATTTTGTTCCATCTCCCATATGTTAAATGAAAGAGCAAGACATACTGTTTGAAATGATGCCCAGTTGTTTCTTAGAATGATGAGGCTTTTGTTCAGGAATTCTTAGTAGGGATGGTTTGCATAACATGAGCCACAAACTCTCACGCCCATCCTTGTGCCCTTGTTCATAACAATGCAGCGACTCCTGAGTTAACCAAAGAAATCCCAAAATATGTTACATAAGAGAGATTTTTATTTCTCTGCTCTAGAAACTGCCAAATGGAACTTGTTCAAACTTTCCATCTTAAAAAAAAACAACAACAACAAAAACTGCCTAAAGACTAAAGTCCAAAGTACAAGAGTTCAATCCAAAAAGGATAAAATTTTAAAAGGTTGTGATCCTGTGGATGTCCTGGATTGCAGTGAGAAATAAAATTGTCATGGTAGGAAAAATATGTTTTTAATGTGTTATGTATTTTGGGGAAGTTTCACCAAAAAACCTTGACTATCCCTGAATTTTCAAAAAGCCGCACCCCCATCTTTGTCTTTGCTTTCTTGATTCCATTTTGAAAGTCTCTTCTATATATTTGGAAAGAGCTCCGGGGACTTCAGAGTTTGGGGGTGTAGCACTGGTCAGCGACTATCTGAAGAGTGGTAGGGACTGTAATTGACCTTCCATAGGCATGCCCTTCTTTTCTGGATAACCGAGTCCTCTGGGAGGCGGGGCTCCTATCTCTTTACATAAAGATGACATTTCTCAGCTTTCCTTACAATGACATACAGCCCTTTGATAAAGTTGGGGCAAAAGGGATGAGAGCAGAGTGATGTAGCACAACTTCTGAGTTATGTCCTTAAAAGGACATGCTTGCACTTTGCCTCCCCACTGCTCTGTGAGATCGAGGACAATTTCCTAGGGTTTTGTAAAAGAGAACCAGTTCCCTGGTTCGGTTGCATCCCCCATGCTTTGGGTCATGTGATTTGGGACCCTTCGTTATAGCAGCTGAGCTTTGTGGGCTGACGAGTATAAGAGGTTACATGTGGGTGTGAGGATCAAAGGCTCCTGCTCCCTCCACATGCATTTGCTTCACTTTGTGACCCATTTTCTGCTTGTCCTTGCAAAGTCCTATCTGAGCAGAATGGCTGTCCTAATTGTAAAAGTGCCATGGAAAAATCTATGGAGGCTTTTACTCTGAGGAGTGCACTGTGCTAGAACAAGGGCAAGAAGTTCTGGCCTTGAGCAGAAGCCAGAACATTAAGTCAGCTTCATGTTCACTCATGAGCTGTTGGAAAATTAGCCATTGCAACCGAGGACCCGGGAAGGCTCCGGTGTTACTGAAAACCGTCTGCTTGATGTTGTGCTTACTGATAAGGGTGATTTCGGCCAATGAGAGCAGTCCTGCCACAGAGCGTGGGGGTGGGTTTTAGGCCTGAAGCTCTCACATCTGGTTCAGATAATGCTATCTCATGCAATCATCACCACACTCCCTTCTCCCACAGGGCTTTTCTCCACGGAGCAACAAGCAGATGTGAACTTTCTATACTGTGGTGGGGGCGGGTAGAGCGGACTCCGAAATTTTGATCACTTAGTCACTTGTTCACCAACAACTATTTATTGAGGGCCAACTGTGTCAGGTGCTATGCTTACCAAAACAGTCTAGGCCCCTGCTCTCATGGCACTTGCATTTTAGTGATGGAAGACAGAAAACAAGTAAGTAAACATTAAACAATATCATTTCAGAAAATAATCAGCAGTATCAATACATTAAAATTTAATAATGTGAATAATGAATTGAAGACTACTTTAGGAAGAGTGGTCAGAGAAGGCTTCTTCCAGGGGCTGGCATACAAACTGAGACCAGAAACATAAGTCATGTAAGGGAAGAGCAAGTGCAAATGTCCTGGGACTGTGAAGATCTTGGAGGAACCTAGAGAAGGCTATGTGACTAGAGTGCAGGGAGTTTGTGGTGGAAGGAGATGGGCCAAGGTCAGGGGAGTAGGCAGGGGTCAGATGGTGAAGGGCCTTGTTGACTCTGATACAGAGTTGAGAATTCATTTTAAGTGTAAAATAAAGCCATTGGAGGATTTGAAACAGGAGAGGCACATGGCCTAATTTGCATATTAAAAAGATTGCCCAGCTGCTGTGTGAAGAATGTCTTTTAAGAGTGCAAAAATAGAAATAGGAAGACCAGTTAGGAGGGTATTGCAGTAATCCTGGCAGGAGGTAATAACTATTATTATCCCCATTTCACAGAGTCCTAGAGAAGATGTAATTTATGCAAATGAATACCAAAGATAATAATAATGCTTTACTTTTATTTGCATAGTGATTTCATTTTGAAAAGCCTTTTTAGTTATATCACTTTATTTGAACTTCAGAACCACCCTGGCTTAAATTATTATCTGCATTCTTCAGACAAGGAAACAAGGCTCTGAAAAGTTGCTACCTGAGGAGATTAAGTGTTAAGTACAAGAAACTTGATTTAAGTCCAGATCTCCTGATTGCCAACCCTGTGCTTTTTCCACTCCCCTCTTCCTATACCAACCATGCCACTCCCCCAAATTAAAAGCAGTGGGCATAGTTATACTGTGACATATGGGAGCTACACTTGTGGTGAGCACAGCATAGCATATAGAGTTGCTGAATCACTGTGCTGTACACCTGAAACTAATGTGACATTGTGTCAGCTATACTCAAAGGGAAAAAATTTTAAAATACTTGATTAATACTGTAACATCAGCAAAAAGTTAGTATTTATTCATGACCTTCTCCTGAAAATCTTTGTTCTTCTAAAACAATGTTCTTTGAGGAAACATTCTTGTTTATATTACACTGGAAAGATTTTAAAAATGAAGAAGTAGTATAGTAGTAGGCATAGAAGCCCAATCTGGAAAGCAACCTCCCAAAGTCTGAAGACCAGTTGCTCCAGAAGGAGCCAAGTCATTCAGATGATACTCACCTAGACCCCCTGGGATGCCATATTCTGCTTATTTGCTGCAAGAAGGTCAGAGAACAAAGGAAACAAAAGACATCCCTCAGCTTCCACTGGCTTGAAATCTAGTTGGAAAAATTGGACAGCCGTCATAAATAATCTAAGAATGCTCAGCAAATTACACATCCAATTATAAAAAAAACTTTGGGAAGAACCCAAATTCTTTTCTTGTGGCACATGGACCTGGATTCCACTAACAAGCAGCTTCTTTAAACGGGCCTTAATGGTCATCAAAAATAGCCACCAACCCATCAGTTCTATTGGCATCATCTGGGTCATGCTCAACTGGAAGAGTCTGGCTCATGTGCCCCTCAGTGATTCACTGCCCCACAGCACAACACTTAGTGGCCTAATCCAATAACCACTTTGAGTGCTGTCGTACTGCAATTTGGACAGGCTGGAGCAGAACTAGCTTGTCTCTGCTCCATCTTGTCTGGGCCTCAGTTGAGAGAATTCAAATGGCCAAGGGCTGGAGTCCTCTGACAGCCTACAGGGCTGGTGGTTGGGCTCGGATGTCTCAAAGGCTGAGCTCAGCGAGGCTTCCTGATCAGAGTATTTCCATGTGGTCTCTTCATGAGGCTTTGGGTCTTCACAGCAGGGCAGCCTCAACGAAGTCATGTTTTTGTGTGCAGCTCAGAGCTCTATGAGCAGGGGTCCCAGAGGACAAGATAGAAGCCACTGGAAGTCCCACAGTGTCAGGTAGGCAAAACATCACAAGCCCATCCACGCTCAAAGAGGGGACCAGAGACCACTTACCTTTCAAGGAAGAACATCAACATTTTTACAGCCATAATCTAGAACCACTACAGTCTCTTTTTGTGCCTTAAGCAGTAAATTATCACGTATAAAGGATTGTGAAATAAGACTTGTGCCATTGTTTTGGATTTTTTCTTTACAGTAAAAAGCTATGGAAAACAAAGATATCTTCTTATATCAAATGATTTGGAGCACAGAATTTTGCTGCATTATAATCAGTAAAATGCCACCATTACAGACAGATCCTTAGCTGGAACTCTGTAACAATATGTAATTATTGATTTGTGTGTGTATATGTGTCTAGGATTTGAACCTTGTCACTAAATATAAATTAATACTGAGTAAGGTGTGCATGTGAACATTACTGGTATGAAGCATAAATAAATGACTACAATTAAGATCACCTACTTAGGAGGGTATTAATGTAGACATTTTTTTTTTTTTGGAAAGTTCATTTCAGTCAGGTTTTAAAGGATACAAGAAAATATTTATTTCAGGTGAATGCTGCTAATTGTAAATGAATCAACTCTTTTCATTACAGCAAGCCCAGCAGGACTTATACTTGGAAGCACTCAGTATGAATTAATAGAGTTATTATGTACTTGAGATAAAAAGAGAGAGAGCTCTGGATTGTGAGAGGAGAAAAAAGTAAAGTGCCAGTGAAAGAACCATGAGGGAAAAAATGAGATGTTTGTTGATTTTCCTGGTGGGCTCTAGGATCACTGTCTAATCAAGTTTCTGGTAATAAGAGCAGTATGATTTCAGAGTGTGGGACAAAAGAGAGAAGAGAGAAGAGGATATAACCATGTATGTATGGCAGATGTAAAATATCGGTTAGTTTGACCTCTTCCAATTGCTTTTTTAAAAAAGACTTATTGAAATATAACTCATGTACCATAAAATCTACCCATTTAAAATGTACATTCAATAGTTGTTGGTTCTTTCACTCAAATTGTGCAACCATCAGCACAATCTAACTTTAGAACATTTCCATCACCCTGAAAAGAACCCCATACCTGGGGCACCTGGTGGCTCAGTCAGTGAAGCCTCTGCCTTCAGCTCAGGTCATGATGGAAGGGTCCAGAGATTGAACCCTGTGTTGAGCTCCCTGCAAAAGATACCATACCTGTTAGTAGTCACTCCCTATCCCCAACCCAATCCCAATACAAAGTAACCAGTAATCTACTTCTGTCTCTCCAGATTTGCCTGTATTGGGCTTTTCACATAAATGGACCTAAAGTGATTCTTTGTGTTTGGCTTCTTTCACTTAGTATTGCTTTCAAAGTTCTTCCATATATCAGTTTTTCATTCTTCTTTATTCAAAAACAATATTCCATTATATAGATATACCACATTCTTTTTGTCTGTTTATCAGTTGATGGATATTTGAGGTTTCATTTTGGCTATTATGAATAATACTGTCACGTATTTATGTCCAAGTTTTGTGCGGACATACAGTTTCTTTTCTGTTGGATGTATAGCTAGGAGTAGAAGGCAAGGTCACATGCTGACTCTATGTAAAATTTTGAGGATCTGCCAAAGTGTTTTCCAAAGTGATTGCACCATATTACATCCCTACCAGCACTGTATGAGGTTTCCAATTTCTCCAGATCTGTTTTTTCTCCATGTCTGTTTTTTGACTATGGTCACCCTAGAGGTTGTGAGGTGCTATCTTACTGGGATTTTGATTTGCATTTCCCTGATAACTTCATTTCTTGTGCTTACTGCCTATTTGTATTTCTTCTTTGGAGAAACACCTACTCCCATCCTTTTGCCCACTTTTAATTGGGTTACTGGTCTTATTATTGAAGCTGTGTAGGTTCTTTATAAATTCTGGATACAGTTTCCTTATCAGACATACAATTTGCCAATATCCCTCCCCCGCCCCGCATTCTGTAGGTTATTTTCCCTTTCTTGATAGTACAATTTGTAGCATAAAATATATTAATTTTGATGAAGTTCAAGTTATCTAATTTTTCTCTTGTTACTTGTGCTTTTAGCATCATATCTAAGAAACCACTGCCTAACCTAGGTCATGAAGATTTACTCACAGGCTTTCTTCCAAAGGTTTTATGATTTTAGCTCTTTTCTTTATGTCCATGACCATTTTGAGTTAACTTTTGGGTATGATGTATGGTAGAGGGTCCAACTTTATATTTTTTATTTGTGGACATCCAGTTGCCTAGTACTATTTGTTGAAAAGTCTCTTGTTTCTCTCATTCCATTATTTTGTTTTTTTGTTTTTTTTTAATTTTTATTTATTTATGATAGTCACAGAGAGACAGAGAGAGAGGCAGAGACATAGGCAGAGGGAGAAGCAGGCTCCATGCACTGGGAGCCTGATGTGGGATTCAATCTCAGGTCTCCAGGATCATGCCCTGGGCCAAAGGCAGGCGCCAAACCGCTGCGCCACCCAGGGATCCCTCATTCAATTATTTTGGTAACCTTGTGGAAATTCAATTGACTGTAAATTTAAAAGTTTATTTCTGGACTCTCAGTTCTAGATCATTGATCTGTTTTCCTCATCCCAATACAATGCCATCTTGATTACTACAGCTTTATAGTAAGTTTTGAAGTCAGGAAATGAGAGACCCTCAACTTTGTTCTTTTTCAAAACTGTTTTGACTATTTGGAATCCCTAGCATTTCCATATATACTTTAAGGAGCAGGTTGTCAATTTCTGCAAAATAGCTGGTGGAGATTTTGGCAAGGATTAAAATGAATCTAGAGGTTAATTTGGAGAGGATTGTCACCTTAACAATAGTAAGTTTTCTTACCCATGACCTTGGGGAGTCTTTCTATTTATTTATTTAATTTCAATGTTTTATAATTTTCAGTGTATGAGTCTATTTTGTTGTTGTCAAATATATTCCTAAGAATTTAATTTCTGTGATACTAATGTATATTTAGTTTAATTTTTCATTTTTAGAATTAATTTTCATTTTTGGATTGTTCATTGCTAGCATGTAGAGATATAATTGATATCTGTATACTGATTTTTGTATCCTGAAATATTGCTGATAATTAGCTTTAATAGTTTATTAATTGTAATAGTTTTTTAGTGGATTCTTTAGGATTTTTTATGTATAAGATCATGCAATCTGCAAATAAATAAAATCTTTTTAAAAAAATACACTAAGTCAACCTTAAAGGTAAATTATGGGCCTAGAGTTTGGAATTACTTTTTTAAAAAATTTTATTTATTTTTTCATGAGAGACAGAAAGAGAGAGAGGCAGAGACATAGGCAGAGGGAGAAGCCAGCTCCATACAAAAAGCGTGATGTGGGGCTTGAAGCCAGGACTCCAAGATCATGCCCTGAGCTGAAGGCAAGCGCTTAACCTCTGAGTCACCCAGCCATCCCTGGAATTACTTTTTAGGACTAATACCTCAGCAGGTGGGTCTGATGAGAATGATCAAGGTACCCATATAATACAATGGGAGTACTTTGGGCCTAATTTCTATTTTCCTTCTACTTTGTCTGATTTTTAATAGTGCTGGTTACCTTTTCTTCCGGGTTTGGGAGGTGAGTCCAGCTCATCACAAACATCCTGAGTGACCCAAGAAAAGATTTGACCTGTTTATAGTTTTCTTTCCTTCCACGAAAGAAAAGCCATATGAACTAATCTCCTAGAATAAGAAAGTGTAAAGAGTTTTGTGGTGGGACACATGACCTTTGTCCTCTTCAGAGTCCTCAATCAATAGTGGATTCTTGGATGGCTAAAACTAACACACAAGAAACAATAAGTATCTGTGAGGATGTAGAGAAAGGGGAACCTTCTTGCACTGTTAGTGGGAATGCAAACTGGTGCTGCCATTCTGGAGAACAGTATGGAGTTTCCTCCAAAAGTTAAAAATAGAACTACCTTATGATCCAGCAATTGCACTCCTAGATATTTACCCAAAGGATACAAAAATACAGATTCAAAGGGACAAATGGACCCTGATGTTTATAGCAGCATTATCAACAATAGCCAAATATGGAGAGAGCCCAAATGTGCATCAAGTGATGAATGGATAAAGAAGTTGTGGTGTGTGTGTGTGTATATATATATATATATATATATATTTATATTTATATTTATATTTATGTATTTATATTTATATATGTGTGTGTATATATATAATGGAATATTACTCAGCCATTAAAAGAATGAAATCTTGACATTTGCAAGGATGTAGATGGAGCTAGAGTGTATTATGTTAAGTGAAATGAGTCAGAGAAAGATAAATATCATATGATTTCACTCATATGTGGAATTTAAGAAATAAAACACATGAACATATGGGAAAGAGGGGGGAAAAAAGAGAGGGAAACAAATCATAAGAGACTCTTAACAATAGAGAACAAACTGAGGGTTGATGGAAGGAGGTATGCGGGGATGGACTAAATGAGTGATGGGTTTTAAAGAGGGCACTTGGTGTGATGAGCACTGGGTGCTGTATGTAAGTGATGAATCTCTGAATTCTACTCCAGAAACAAATATTGCATTGTATGTTAACTAAGTAAAATTTAAATTGAAAAAAATTTTTTTAATTTAAAAGTAGTGGATTCTTAGAAACCAATCAGAGACTAAGGCAGAAGAGCTGCAGAACCAACTCTCTGTAATCACATATGCACACTTGGTCATGTACCGCCACATATGCACACACACACGCACATACATGTACACATTCATACACACGCACACATGCACAGCACTCCTTGGAGGGTATGCTGAAGCCTGACAGAAGTCCCAAGAGTCCCCAGGCAGGTTGCCTGCTCCTGAGAGCAGTCTTATCCTTTTATCACAGGTAGTTATGCAAAGATATCCTTTATTCTGAGTGCCACAGCTTGAGGAGGTCTGGGAAGTCCTGCAGGAGGCTTGGGAATCTTCATAGGAGGGAAGAGAGGTCTCTGTGTCCTCTTCCTGGGGCAGAGGAATCAGGAAATTGGTTCTAGTCCTGCCTTTGTCACTATTCTGGGAAAGTTTCCTCACTTTCCTGGATCTTCTTCACAATAAAATGAAGACATTGAACATGATTTTTATAATTCTTTCCAGCTCTGGAGTTCTTTGAATTTATGATATATAACTTCACAGAGCAGGGAGTCCCAGTGTCTGCATGGCCATGGTCCCATAAAGGGCCCTTCCCCCCACCTCTTGTCAGGCTTGCTCAGGCCATGCCTCTGGAAAAACAGCCTCTTTTCTGGTTTCCGTCAGCACAGCAATTGTGAACTTCCTGCCATGTGGCCCATAAACCCAGAGTCTGAGCCAAATGTGGAGAAAGGGCAAGCCTGCCTGTAAGAAAGGAGCTGATGGACAGGCAGGCCGAACTCCAACTTCCTTCTCATGTGCAGGCCAAAATGCAGGAAGCCCCTGGGCCACCTCCCCTGCCAGTATTCAGTGTGCAGGGCACCTGACTAAGGAGGTGCCTGACATTACCAGTACCACAACCTTTGCCTCTACCGTGTCTGGGAAGCTCAGGCCCTCAGCGTTGGTGTATGGTGCAGAGGACATCAGCCAGCCCCTTTTTCAGCACCTCCACCCCACCCCCAGCCCAGCTCTTACATCAAAGCAGTGAGCTCAAGAGTGGCCCTCTGAGGATGTCCCAGGAGCAGACTCAGGTCACAGCTGAGGAGAACTGTTCATGCAGAGGCCATACCACATTTTACAACTCTAATTGGATGCTTTTGCAACTGCGGCAAGTTGATTAAAAACACACACAGGAGAGCTCTAGAAACTTTGCTTATTTTGCAAATGCACTGGAGTAAGACTGCAATGTCACTGCTAATGTCTGATCTACTGAGAGTGTCTGTGGCATCTTTCCAAAAAGACGGCTGGGCCTGTGAGGGCCATGTGGGAAACCAAAGGCTCAGTGGAGAGCCCCTAAATCTCCCCTTCTCTTGTTGATTCGTGGATGTGTCAGATCCTGCCTGGCACTGACTCAGCAGGGCTGGAGGTCATGAAGGCTGCATGTTTGATTCTCTTGGCCTGAGGATCTAGGGCCAGCAGGTGGCCTGGGGCAGGCAGTACGTAGGTGGGAGGAGTGGAAGGCAATCACTGCAGGCCAGGACTGCAAATGGGGCAGGCCTGGGACTACTGAGGGTGTCCAATCAAGACTGGTTAAAAAGTCCTCTTGCTGGGCACTGGAGTAAGCATCTGTCTTTGGCTCTCATCGTGATCCCAGGGTCCTGGGATTGGGCCCTGCATCAGGCTCCCTGCTCCTCGGGGAGCCTGCTTCTCCCTCTCCCTCTCCCTCTCCCTCTCCCTCTCCCTCTCCCTCTCCCTCTCCCTCTCCCCTCCACCCAGTCCATGCTCTCTCTCACTCACTCTCTCTGTCTCAAATAAATAAATAAAATCTTTAAAAGAAAAAAAAAAAAAGGGATCCCTGGGTGGCGCAGCGGTTTGGCACCTGCCTTTGGCCCAGGGCGCGATCCTGGAGACCCGGGATCGAGTCCACGTCGGGCTCCCAGTGCATGGAGCCTGCTTCTCTCTCTGCCTGTGTCTTTGCCTCTCTCTCTCTCTCTCTGTGTGACTATCATAAAAAAAAAAAAAAATCCTCTTGCCAGAGCTCCTGACTCCCCTGAGGCAGCGTGGTCTACACCGCGGATGCTGAAGGCACCTCCGGCTTGTCCCTGCCAGAAGCCGTGCTTGCTTTCTGCCCCAGCTGTCCCCAGCTCTCCCTCATCTTTCTACCTCTCCTGAGAGAACATTTCCGAGGGACATCTTCTCTCACTGCTCCGGGGTCAGCCAGTCCCGTGGCACCCCATCTCCGTGGGTATCAGGACCTGCGAGTCCTCGCCCTCAGCACCTGCCTCCCGCAGCCACCCCTCCTGGTTTCCCCTCTCTCCCTTTACAGCCTGTTCTCCAAAAACGGCAGGAGCCAGCTCTCAAAAATGTAAGTCAGATTATGTAACGTTCCTGCCTGGAATCCCCCACTGGCTTCCCATTGCTCCTGATTGAAATCCTAAGGCCTTACCACAGTCTAAATGCCCCCTCCCTCCTTGACTCCTTCTGTTAGTACTTTTTTTTTTTTAATTTTGTTTATTTATTCATGAAAGACACACACACACACACACAGAGAGAGAGAGAGAGAGAGAGAGGCAAAGACACAGGCAGAGGGAGAAGCCAGCTGCAAGCAGGGAGCCTGATGCGGGACTCGATCCTGGGTCTCCGGGATCACATCCTGGGCTGACTGGCAGGTACTAAACTGCTGAGCCACCCCGGCTGCCCCTGTTAGTATTCTTGTCAGTCTGTTTGCTCCAGCCCCGCCCGAGGGGCTTCTTCCTGTGAGCCCCCAAATCTGGCCTGTCACAGGACTTGCGCATTTGCCATTTGTTCTGCTTGGAAGACTCTGCTCCCATGTCCCTGGGGCCAGGGTGTTCTTACCACCTCCTCAGAGATGGCTTTCCTGGCCACCCAAGGGAGGAATATCCCCTCCTCACGCACGCTTCTGCCAAATACTTCACAGTTTGTTTGGGGCAGCCATTACTATCCAAAATTTAAATGACCATTTCTTATGGTGTTTATTAGCTTATGCATTAACCTCCCCTATAAGAATGAAAGCTCCCTAGGACTTTTTCGTTGACCACAGTGGCACATGCTTGATGACCAACAGTTATTTGTTGACTCAGCAAGGTGCGGTAAATGCAGGAGACTAGGTTGTACTTTCAGATGTCACCTTGCCTCAGTAGGCACTTCTCACCATTTAGAGAAGAACAGCTCACCCCACAGGAATCCCCAGGTCATCAGGGCGGCCTGAGGCATGAAGGTCCCTCCTCCTGGAGGTAAGAGACACTGATTTCGGCAGAGACCTGGGAGCTCTCCTGTGTAGAGGTGCACGTCAGCCCATGGGTGAAGCTCAGTCCACACTTCTGTATCACAGTTCATGAGTGACCGGCTGAGGTCGCCATGCTCTCCCTCCTTCTTTGCCTGGCTGAACAATCCTGCTTATGGGTGTCCATGGGAAGGTGAGGGATGTCTGTGAGTGAAGGAAGAGGCAAGGTGAAGAGGAACCCAGTAATTTCATCTTTTCCCTTTTGCTGGCCTCTCTTTTGTAATCATTTTATAATGACCATGTATTTCATAATTTTCTGAAAAAAGAAAAATGATTACTAATAATGATATTATTTTAAAAAGAGAGGGCAGCCTGGGTGGTGCAGCAGTTTAGCGCTGCCTTCAGCCCAGGGCCTGATCCTGGAGATCTGGGATCGAGTCCCATGTCGGGCTCCCTGAATGGAGCCTGCTTCTCCCTCTGCCTGTGTCTCTGCCTCTCTGTGTCTCTCATGAATAAATAAATAAAATCTATAAAATAAAAAGAGAGAAGGCTAGTAGTGTCAATTTACCTTTAAAATTTCCTGAAAATAGATGCAACCAAGTATAAATTTTTATGAATAAAGCAGAGTTGAGACAAAGGTGGCGTGGCCCCACAGCGGAAAACATTTACTATCTGCCCCTTTCCAGGAAGAGTTTGCTGACTCCGGCCCTGGATGGAAAGTTCTCTGCCTTCTGTGCTTCCTGGGGCTTCCTCCACAATGTTGGGCAGTCACCTGCAGCTACTTCTGAGAACTCCATCTCCATATAGTGTGTCTGTCACACTCATCATTATATTACCACAAGACCCGGCACATTTTGGGCCTTTGAGTTAGTTTATATTAAATAACCGCAACTGACCGTTGTTCACACAGGGATTAGGGGCGCCAACCCCTGCCCAGTTGAAAATTGATGTATAACTCTTGACTCCTCAAAAACTTAATTACTAATAGTCCAATGTTGTTTAGAAGAATTCCCAATAACATAAACGATTAACACATATTTTGTATGCTATGTGTATTGTATGTTGTAGTCTTACAATACAGTCAGCTAGAGAAAGGATGTTATTAAGAAAATCACAAGGGAGAGAAAATACATTTACGGTACTGTACAGAATTTATTGGGAAAAATTCTACATATAAGTGGACCTGCGCAGCTCAAGCCTGTGCTGTCAACGGTCAACTTATTTCCATCTTGCCTACTTGAGGAAGACTCGGCTGATGTTCCACTCTTCAGTGAGGGCAGGTGTGGCTGCAGAAGTGAGGTCTGCCCTGGGTCCTGAGCCCTATGCAGGAAGCCACCTCCTTCTCAGCTGGGCAACAGGGGTGCCCTGCACCTGAAAGTGCTTCTTCACCCTTCTGGCCCGCTCAAGACTGTTTCTTCTGGCACCCACAGCTCTAGACTGCTGTGGAAAGTCCTCTTCAGAGCCAGCTGAGCAGACCCAGGAACAGTCAGGACAAGTTGGGGAGGAGGTGATGGTCTGCATTATTCAAGTCTGACATGCAATTGTGTTGTTTTTGTTTTTGTTTTTGTTTTTAGAAATGTCATTTTGTTCAGTTCAAATGAAAGCAACTGGGTTCATGCTTATAAAACATTGCTAAGCAGGCACAATGGGGAGCATGGATTGAAAAGTGTCTATTCACTTATAATTTGTAGCAAACAGCAATGGCATGAAACAGGCCATCTGATCTAAATTTAATCTGCCCCAATCTTGTGCAGACTATGAATTAGCTTTTTAACACTCTCTTCATAAGTAACATAAAGGCAAATAGCAGCCGAACATAGCTCTCAGCCAGACCAAATGATCACAAATCTAGGCCAGCAGAATTCAGTTAAGGAGACTGCCAATGTGGCAACAGGTCCCATAATTCATGTACAAGGAGAAGAGTGTCTATTGCATGGGCCTCCAGAAGTTCTGTGTGTGTGTGCACATGTGAGTGTATGTGCGAGCATAAATTAGTGTGTGTCTGGGGTGGTGGGTGTGAGTGCCCAGGGGTTTTTATTTATTTATTTTTTAGATTTTATTTATTTATTCATAGAGACACACAGAGAGAGAGGCAGAGACACAGGCAGAGGGAGAAGCAGGCTCCATGCAGGGAGCTCGACGTGGGACTCGATCCCGGGTCTCCAGGATCACACCTCAGGCTGCAGCAGGCGGCACTAAACCGCTGGGCCACATTGGCTGCCCTGCCCAGGGGTTTTTAAAGAGAGGAAGAACTGATTAGGTAGTATATGAGGTTCTCTTACTTTACCATCTTTCTGCTTATTCTAGAAAATGGCCATCTGGGGCTCCCCACAGGGAGCCTGCTTCTCCCTCTGCCTGTGTCTCTGCCTCCCTCTGTGTGTCTCTCATGAATGAATAAATAAAATCTTTAAAAAACAAAATGGCTATTGACTCAAGACCAGCCATCCTCCAACTCAGGAGGAGCTGAGAGTTGAGAGTCAAGGCACAGAGCCTTCTTTAAGCCAAGGATGGCAGATTCCCATTAGGGCCGTTTCCCAGAGAACTAATGTCCTCCTAGGTTAATGGCTTAGGGCAAATGAACTCATCTGCTGGCTGCTCTTTAGGAACACCTGGGGTGTCCCATTGCTACAGCTTAATTAAAGGACTGCAGGCAACCAGGTCGGCCAGGGGACATTGAGACCTTGACTAATTGTAATATCGTGCTCATTACATTTCTGGAAGGAACCATAAGCTGGGTCCTTCATGAACCCTCTATCCCCAAAGTAAGCAGGCCACTGTTTCGAATTTCCTCCAGAAATCTGATTCTCAGGGAGCTGCCAACACCGGGCAAAGACTCAATTTTGTTGCCACAGGGCACAGCTTGGCAACAGAGCATTGGGGGACATTTTGATTGTGTGCCAGGCAGGACTCATGGGTGCTCCACCTACCGCACTCCAAGTGTTGTAGGAGCAGGTGGGCACGATAAGACAGGACTTCCCACACCTGAAGGTCCATCTGCAGCGCTTGGGTAAGAAACACTCGTGACAGATCAACATTTTCTCCGTCTCCTTCATGGGTTCCTCCTCCTCCTTCCACTCCTCCTGTCTGCAGGTCTCCACGCTGACTAAAGCCAGGTAAAATGCAGATTCCAAGTCGGAGACTGAGGTGGGGCCTGGGAGTCTGAAGCAGGTGAGCCACAGACCACACCGTAGCAGCACTGTCTCACCTGCCCGTGGTCCCCAGATCCTCCTCCTGGTGTCAACACACGTCCCAGTGCCATCTGTCCTGGACAGACACCCATGTCCACGTGTAAACTATGACTTCAGTGCTGGCCTTTGGTAACCTTTCTTGTGCACCCCATCACGCAGGGCCCCTGGTGACAGTGCAGACCACCCACCCTGCCTACTCATGTGTTTGTCTGGATTGCAAACTCGGAGGCTTCTAGCATCTGGTGTGGCCCCGGGAGATGCCAACACTGGTGCCCTCAGCCCGAGTGCTGAGTCCCCAGGAGGGGATACACTAGGACCTAAGTCCCCCCCGCCCCTTCTCTGCTTTTCCAGCCTGTTTCATAGAAGCTTCTCTCATCCCTAAGCAGGATCCATGGCAGCAACATTTCCTCTTTCTCTCCAGTCACTCAGGTCACACTACCCACCCAGAGCAGGAGAAGACTGTCCCCCAGCTCAGGGGAGCCGGGTTCACCCCTGACCTGTGGAGCCTGGCAGCCTCTCTTTGCCTTGAGCCCCACTGCCCTCAGCTCTTCTGCCCCTCCTTGGTGCTTCCGGATTCCGGATTCCGGATTCCGGAGGCCAGTGGGATATAAGAGAGGCCAGGCTCACCTGCCCTCAGGACCTTGAGTGGTCAGGAACAGCTCCCCCTTGCCTCCACCTGCTGCCGCTGCCTCCTGCCAGGCCCACTCTGCATTTGCTGCAGCTCTGTCCTCCCCACCCCCCACCCCCACCCCACCCCCTTCACGAGCAAAGCACATCCCTCCCTGTGGGGACCCTGGCTAAAGCACATAACGCAGAAGAGAAAAAAAGTGGCTTTTATTTGGATTGAAAATGTATTACATTGTATGTATTATTTTTGTAGTGCCAATAGCATATTGCTGTTTTGGCAATTTTCTGCAAATGCTGACCTTAAAATGAATTCTGTCTGTAGAATATACACCAACTAGCATGTGATCTTAGGCAGACGGGGTGCGACTTGCCCTTGATGCAGGTGTGGACATGGAGCAGCCTGTGAGGGTAGCTTCCTTGGGCTGCCACTTCCTCACCTGTCACCTGGGGAGAGTGATGTCTCCACGCAGGGCTGTTTTGTTTTTTAAGATTTCATTTATTTATTCATGAGAGAAAGAGAGAGAGAGAGAGAGAGAGAGGCTGAGGGAGAAGCAGGCTCCATGCAGGGAGACTGATGTGGGACTCGATCCCAGGACCGTGGGATCACAACCGGAGTCACAGGCAGATGCTCAACCGCTGAGCCACCCAGGTGTCTGTTTTGTTTTGTTTTGTTTTGCTAAGACTTTATTGATTTACTTGGCAGAGAGAGACAGAGAGAGACAGAGCACAAGCAGGGGAAGCGGCAGGTAGAAGGAGAGAGAGAAGCAGGCTCCATGCTGAGCAGGGAGCCTGACTTGGGGCTCTACCCCAGGACCCCGGGATCATGAATGACCTGAGCCAGAGGCAGACACTGAACTGACTGAGCCACCCAGACGCCCCTGTTTTAAGGAGATTTTGTGGCAGCCATTTGAGCAACGGTCTCACTGCCAACTACTGGTCTGGCTTGCAGTACTCCTTCTTGTCAGCTTACTTTTTTTTTTTTTAGACCACAAGTGGAGGGGCAGTGGGGAGGCTGAGGGAAAGGGAGAAACAGATTCCCTGCTGAGCAGAGAGCATGACATGGGGCTCGATCCCAGGTCCCCGAGAGATCATGGCCTGACCTGAAGGCAGATGCTTAACTTGTCAGCTTACTTTTAAAAGCTGGGGTCAAGCACCAACGTCTTTAGCATTCCCTTTACTATGTGTCACAGAACAGCTCATTATTTCTTTTTTAGTGAATTAAATGAGAAAGGAGAAAAGAGATGGCATGTGTGGGAAGGAAACAGAAATAGCCATAGGAGGTTGGAAAGGAAGCGGCCGCATGTGGCCTGTCCTAGGAGTGGCCCTCGCGGAGGGGAGAGGGCAGATGTCTCTGGGTGCCCGTGCCGGGGGCTTCCTGCAGCACCTTATCGTGCTGTGAGTCTTTTGTTGTGCCCTTGGTATTTTTTTCTTGTCTGGAACAGACATGTTTGTTTCTGTTGTTATTTGTTTGTTTTGCCTTGTGCCCACTGCCAGGAAACACCAGTGGGCTTCCAGCAAGGATACTGACTTAATTTACAAATTAAGAGCATTTAAGGAGCCACCTTTTGTGGAGGGCACATGTCTGAATCAAGAAAGATGTAAACAATCACTGCTTTGCCCTAAAGCAGCTCATGGCCAGTTGATATTAATAGGTCTTAAAAAAAAATTCTTTAAGAATATGCAGTATGAGCAGTGGGCGAGGGGTGGCGTGGAGATATTGAATGCTGGGGCGGTGGGCCCATAGGAGAGAGAGATGGCCAGGGGTGGATTGGGCAAGAAAAGCCACTCACAGCATGATATAAAACCCAAGGAGGAGAGCAGGCTGGACATCCAGGCCTGACAGTGGAGTCGTGCTGCCCTGTCCGGGGTGCCCATGCACCCTGCCTAGACTCCCCATGGTCCCCAGAAAAGGGAGGAGCTCAAACCAGCCCCAAAGATACATTCCTGGCCCTCTTCTGAGGGAGGCTGCTTTCTGCTGCACCCTCCCTCCACAGAGTGAGCAAAGCCCTCTTTCCCTGGGAGGGAAGGAGCAGCTCCAGGAAGGCTCAGATCCCCCTGATTCCAGGGAGACGGCCCATTAGAAACAGGATCTCTCACCCAGACCCTCTCCACCATTCCTGGAGTCATTGGGATCATTTGACAGGCAGGATGGTTTGGGCAGTGTTTCTTCCTCAGTTGCAATAACAAAATCAACATCACAAGATTATCATATCATGTTATTGCTTTGAGCAGATAAAGTCTCAATCTTTGATGTGCTTATCACACAGCATACAATATACCATATAACACACACTGCAATGTTCTGTATGGACCATCTATGCAATATAGTTCAGTATGTAGAATATCATACCATATATATAAAATGATACTTGTGAGGCTAGCTCACTCTATCTAAATGCAACCCAAGTAACAAACATTCTACGGGAGACCAAATGCTGAAGTTTTGGGGATCAGAGAAGCACTAGGCATTCCATAAATTCAGTAGTAAAGACACATAGGAACCTTTTTACTATATCTTCTCCCTTGGCATACAAACACGCTCCTGGTGTGGCATCTCGAACTTGCTTTCTGGACTCAGCCCCACCTCCTTTGCTGAGCAAAGGAGTCTTCAGCTCCCCTGGGTCACCCGCCTCCCTCCTCTGAGCCCTGTCCCAGCACCCAGCTCCAGACACCTCTGCTGTAGAATTGCAATTGTGAAGTTTGTTTTCTTGGTTCTCCAATGAAACTGCGGGCTGTAGCATTCTTCAGACTTCTCCTCCCGGACTTTTAGTCAATCATGAAATCCATGTAGTGAGTTGTGATCAGTATTAAAATAAAAGAACAGACAGAACATGGTAGGATGTATCACGCATAGTACGGATTAGCTCGTTTTGTAGAACTTTTATTTCTCGTGTCTAGGCGTGTGTGTACTAGATCACAATGTAAAACATTTTTTTACACTTTACTGTAGATTATGATTTTTTAAAATGTTTGAAAGCCCTGAGCTAGAGGGTGGTGTTCTCCTTCCCATTTTTGTTTGCTACAAAGTGTCTGACCCCAGTCAATGCTTATTGAATTAATACATGAGTTCGTTTACCAACAAAGAGTTAAACTGAGAGATAGGCCGAGTGGACTATTCTTCTCAACTTCCTCTGCTCTGACCACTTCTAATTTCTGTCCCTCCCTCCCCCAAGCAGCAGGAAAGGGCCTCCTCCTGTGACTGCATTCACACACTGCCACTGCATTTGTAAGGGATGGGGCCTGAAGCCTAAGCTTGCCACTTGGGCATTTACAAAACTGAAGTCAGCCTCCATTCCCCCCTGCAGTGTGTGGTGTGAGGGCTCTCAGTGTCTGGTACCTGGTACCTAGCTGAGCGCTGCCCAGTTCCCCAGCTGCACAGATAAGGGGAAAGACATTCCAGAATCCATGCAACCACAAGCAGACACACCTGCACCCCACTGTCCTTATTTTGCCAAGTGTCTGATCTTGCTGGGCTCTGCGAAGGCCAGTGCTTTGCTGGGAGGTAGGCCAGAGTCTGACAAACTGGCTTTTCAAGGCAGTGACTTTAGAAGGATACTATAGTTATCCAGCTAAAAAATGCTTCTCTGGGTGGAAACCCAGATGTCGTGTTGAATTGCACTGCTCCTGCCCCTTCCTGAAACTCTCCCTCGGGAGAAAACGCTCCCACTTTGATTGGTCCCATTCATCACATGATTTTTCACTCCAAGAGCCTTTGGGAACTGAACTGGTGCCAAACATTTGACCTGAGATTAGGCCCTGGGCCAGACTCACTCCTGATCTGCAGTGTCAGCATATCTGTGCAGAGTAAAGTGACCGCAGCCTGGAAGAAACTGGCCCCTGTCCGGTTGGTCTTCCCGGGGGTCCCTGTAAGAGCTTCCCTCACTCAGGGAAGGAGTGGAGGGGATAGCGACTTGACAGCTATTTAGCAAGAGGAAAGAAAGCTTTGGGAACACACATTGGTCACAGAGAGCAAAGAGGAGGGCTAGCCAATGGGCTCTCCTTGGGACTACTAAGATTTTTTGTAGTTTCTGGAAGGTATAGATGATTTCTCCGCTGTCTGCTACACTTAGCATACAGGCTGTAGACAATCTGGTGCACCTTGGGCATTCAGATGGCATGTAATAAATGATTATTGATTGAAAGAATGACCTTTTAAAATATCTTTAAGAAGCAGAACTTCTAAGTGGTCTGTTGATTCCAGAAAAGCAGAATGAATATGTCTCCTAAAGTAAAGCAATTAAGATATAAATTAAAAACAAACACATGAAAACCACAAATGTTCCAAGAAGCTACAGTGGTCCTAATTAATTGGGAGCAAAATGAGTCTAGGGATCCTGGCTTTCATTTCCAAATCCCCAGTGCTTACACAATGCTTGGCACGTAAGTGCACAATAAACGTTTAATGAATGAGGACATTTTTGTTTCCAGGGCTGAAGAAAGCTCCCTCCTTCCTTCCACCTCCTACCCCCAGCCTGTCCCATTGACACACGCACACCACACACACATACATATACCACACCCGTACATCCCACACCACACATACATCCCCACAGACACAAACACACACCATACTACACATACACCAGCTCTCCATACACCACATACACACACCAGAGCCCCACACGTGCACCACACACACATATACCACACAAATCATACACACATACCACACACACACCACATACACTATATACACACACCATATCCTCCCACACCTATACTACAGATACCATATACATCCCCATACAACATACACACCACACATACTCATACACATACAACACACCTTATACACACATGCCACATCACCCTACACACATGCCACACACATACCACCATACTACATACCACTACACATACCCATCCACACACACAAACATACTCTCATTATGTTCCAAGGCCTGAAATTCCATAATCAGAGACACTTTCTTTTAAATGGAGGCCTTGACTCTTTTAAAAAAATGTTTGGGGAGTTGCACACCAAGTCTTATCTGTTATAACTGAAAATGAATGTTTACCAACCCCTCCCTGGGAGCTTGTTTATGGGAGAGCTAAGAAGAGAGCAGAAGCAAATGAGGGAACAGGCCAAGCAGGCCAAGTGCCCCAGGAGGGGGTGGCAGTTATGCTCCTCCCCCAGTCCTCTTCTCCTCTGTCCACCTGACCAGACCCCCTTTCCCCAGGGGATAGCCCTGCAGACCAGAAGCTTAGATAGTGATCCAGGCCTAGATCTCGAAAATCACATTTAAGGTACCTCAAATGGTAAGGAGCAGATCCTGTCATCACACCCTTAAAGAGAATCAAGTTTAAAAGAAAGAGGGCATAATTTTAAATAGAAAAGTTGCTGCCACCCTTCAGAAAGTGACAGAAATAAAGCACTAAATTTCAATTGCAAGTTTGTGGGTGGGTTTCCTGGTGGCGGCTGGATTCCAAGAGGACAAACAGGTGACCCAGCAGGCAGGTGGTAGCGTCCCTGGAGGGCCCACCTGCCAGAAGGAGAGGGAAGCAGCTATCACAGAGCCAGTAACACTGAGATTCAGAGGTGGGCACAGGTTCTTCCCCATGAAGCTCCCTTCACAGAGACGGGTTGGGGTCCCGAGGCCAAGGGAAGAGATGACTCCCCTAGGGCCATACATTTTCCAGAACTGAGCCTAAAACCCTCTCCTTGCTCTCAGGCTCTGTGGAGGACTGCCATCTCGGCCCGTGTTAGCAGCCCTTGGGGGACGGCCAGAGCAGCATAGGCATGGCACTCAAAGGACCAGACTTTGTTTGGGAAGATGGCGCCAGCCACTGCATGTCAGCTTTAGAAAAACCAATTATTTATGGTCTTCACTGACAGAACAGCTAAGTAATGCTCTATTAATAGAGCTTAGGCCCTGGTGTGGCAATGTGGCATAAAGGCCTCCAGTCAGCGCAGTGCCTCTAGGAGGACACCTCCAGCGGCAGTCAGCTCCCAGAGACCCTGCCCAGCTGGGAGAGCACAGAGGACATGGGAGGGACGCACCGGAGCTGTCAGCAAGCCCAGCAGTGCCTTCCATGTGAAAAGAGCCAAACTGCTAGAGGAGCTCGTCTGGACCCCAGACACCCTGCCTGGCCTCCTGGCTGTCAATGGTGACAGGGAGCCTTAGTGCCTGCCGGAAGAATAGAAAGATCATCTCTCAGAAGTGTGGCATGTCACCCTGGGCAGCTGAAATACACTTCCCAGCATGGCATTTCCAAGCCTGAAAACTCACCTCCAAACTCTGCCCTTTAGACACCATATGCATCTTCCACAAGCTTCCTTACCTGTCCTGGGCAAGTCTCTGCCGTAGGACCCAGAGGAGGGCTTGGCACAGAGGGGGCACTTAGGGATGAATGAATGAACAGTGAATGAGGTAATTCCTTATTTTGTCTCATGAGAGAAATATTTATTCATTAACTTATGAAAACAATTACTGAGTGCCCCATACATAACCAAAATGGTAATACATAGCTCTTCTTCTTTCCTCACACAATTGATAGAGAACTAATGAAGCCCAGAAGCAGAATCCGTCTGTGAGCAATACAGATGGTATGGGAAATCTGCAGACACAAAAATTGTGTCTTGGGGTGCTGTGTGTGAGGCAGACCAAGGAGAATAAAGGTGAGGCAGAGGAGAAGGAAAAGGCGGGAGGTCAGATGGGAGGCAGGAAGAACAGGTACTCCCCACCAGGACCCACAATGCAGACTTTCCCCAACAGGGTAACCCTGTGCAGACAAGTGAGAGTGGGCAGCCCAAGCACAGTCTGTTTCTGGTCACTGGAATTGTTCTGGGCATCAGATAGGGAATCAGAATGGAAGTAAAGGCAGGAAACTAGGGCAGAGCAAAGATATGACCTGAGAAGTTGGACAAATCTTGGCTGCTGCAGAAATTGAGGACTGTTCTAGGAGTGGTGGTCCTCAGGAAAACAGAGGCTCAGATGATAGTGACTTAGCCCCTTGTTGGAGCTTCTGTCTCTCAGACATTACTGGAAGCTATAAGGAAAGGAAAGGAAGGAGAGACCTGGCCTGAGAGAGGACAGGAAATCTGGAGAACTTACCACTGGGGACACAGCAAGGTGCTCAGTTGTCTTTTGTTAAGTGGAAGACTCCTGATTTCAACTTTTGTTTTCTAAACTGTCTCCTCATTGACACCTTTCATCCTCCAACAGGTCCTTTCCCTACCTTCTCTTTCCTTCTTTGAGATTCTCTTTGTTCAGTGAGAGTCATATATTAGTTGGCCAGGACCATTAGTATATATATATGGTGTCCTTCTTCTTTCCAAGGGAAGAGGCTTATGCTTCTGGAGGGCTTTACATTACCCCATTTATTTAATTTTTTAAGACTTATTTATTTATTTATTTTTAATTTTTATTTATTTATGATAGTCACACACACACACAGAGAGAGAGAAAGAGAGAGAGAGAGAGAGAGAGGCAGAGACACAGACAGAGGGAGAAGCAGGCTCCATGCACTGGGAGCCCGACGTGGGATTCGATCCCGGGTCTCCAGGATCGCACCCTGGGCCAAAGGCAGGCGCCAAACCACTGTGCCACCCAGGGATCCCAAGACTTATTTATTTATTGAGAGAGAGAGAGAGAGAGGGACAGAGAGACAGAGAGAGTGGTGGGGAGGGGCAGAGGGAGATGGAGAGAGAGAATCTCAAGCAAACTCCCCACTGAGCACAGAGACTGATGCGGTGCTCAATCTCATCTCCCTGAGATCATGACCTGAGCCGAAATCAAGAGTCAGACACTGGGCAGTCCAGGTGGCTCAGCGGTTTAGCGCCGCCTTCAGCCCAAGGTGTGATCCCGGAGACCGGGGATGGAGTCCCACGTTGGGCTCCCTGCATGGAGCCTGCTTCTCCCTCTGCCTCTGCCTGTGTCTCTGCCTCTCTCTCTCTCTCTCTCTCTCTCTCTCTCATGAATAAATAAATAAAATCTTAAAAAAAAGAAGACACTTAATCAACTGAGCCACCTAGGTGCCGTGAAGTAGAGGAATTTCTAACGGGACAGTGAAGAATCCCAGGAAAGCTGACCATCAAGCACATGAGACACAGGTAGTGAGGACTCAGGTCATGTGTCATTGAGCATACATTTTACAGGCCAAACACACATGCATATCACAGGTCAAGAAGGTAGAGAACCATTCCCACCTACTGAATAAATCTTCATGTTTCCTCTCCTATCTTTACAACATCACTGATAGTATTTCATGGCCATTATTTATTAAGTTATATAAGATAAATACTGAAGCAAGGATGCTAGCAGGCTCCCTGAAGGTCTCAATGAAGTAGCATCAGGTTTCAGTTTTGAGGAATCCCTAACCCTGGATTTAATCTTTTTCTGTCATATTCTGCCAATGGGATTTAGTAAACTTTCTGTTGTTGCTCTTGACATGGTGGCCAGTTAGCAGCCCACATTTGAAGCCAAGATGACCTTGCCATTCTCACCTTACCCAGTGTTGGATCTGTGTCACACAGAAGAATCCCACTAATCTATGGCTCAACAGTATAGCCATGTAGGTATGTGGGCCATGTAGTGCCTGGCACGGGGTGGGTGCTCACTATGCATTTGTTGAATGAATGGATGAAGAAGCTTTTTTTTTTTTTTTTTTTTTATGAAGAAGCTTTTAAATCAACCTCGTTACGTACACAGTTAGCACAGAGCAAGCATTTTAAACTTGTCACTCCACAGTTTCTGAGTCTATAGTATTAAAACTGCAGTTAACAGTCGTGGAGTATTTATTATGTAGCAGATATTATTTCATTCAATATTCAAAATAACCCAATGTGCTATTATCACCCATTTAAAACAAAAGATAATGGAGGCTTTACCTGGCCCTATAATTTGCCCAACAACAGAGCTGGAAAGAGGCAAGGCCAGAACGTGAATGCCTGCCTAAATTCAGAGCTTCCCCTCCATGAAACCTGGTAGGAAAACTGCCCCCCAAGACTGTAGCATAATGGATAGATGCCTAAAATAAGATTATTTGAAGAGCTAAGGGCAAGGCAGGAAGGAGGCCAGGATATCAGTTCCGTCCGTGGGTCAGAAGTTTAGAAATTCTCTGACCCTTACAGTATTTGTGAAATGAGGTAATGGCCCAAACCCAGTTAGAAGATTCCCAGGGTTTAACATCACAAAAAAAGGCTCAATTCAAACTGCCCATCCATGTGGACATTCTCTAGGAAGCCAAGGGCTGACTCCCACCCACTGGCTGAATTACCTTCTCTTGGAGCTGGAGGGGAGGGAACAGGGTCAGACCAGGGGCAGAATAGCAGAGGCACCACCTAGTGCTTCTTAAATGGCACTCCCACAGCCCCTGGCCTCAACCCAGGCTTCCCTGGGCTGGAATGAAATGATACGGGGATTTCCCCCCCAACTAAACTAAAATTAAATTAACAGAGAGAACATTCTCTATTTCCAAATTCCTCCCATAAAGTTTTCTTGAAACCTTAATGCCTCCTACTACTTGTCTGCTAACAAAACAAATGGAAATAGGACAAAATTAATAATGGACAAAATCATAAATAGCTAATTAAAATGACTTTAATAGTTTTTTTTAATGTGTTCATTTGCTTATCATTTTAAAACAGATACTTAGAATATAGGGATGCATTCTGGATTTTATTCCTCCTTCATGTACTGAAGTTGAAAGTATCAGAATGGGGGAAGGCAGCACACCAAGGAGGAAGGAATGTGGGTTTCGGAGGTGATGGATCACCATCAGAGGCCCAGCCTCACCACAGACTACCAGCCGTGGAGCTCCATGAAAACCACTTTACCTCTTGGGGCTTCTGTCTGTGAACTGCAAAATGGGGCCTAATCGGGTCCACCTTGCCAGGTTGTTATGAAGGTCAAGACAATGAAGAAGGCACCCAGAACATGAGCAAGGGTTCAAAGGCAGCTTTCATTACCACTGTCTTATGGAGTTATTGAAGAATAAATTTTTCTGCAATTTTAAGTTGTTTGCTACTTGAACAATTTTGAAAAAATTGACTGCCTTAAGTTTTGTTGTCATCTTTATTCAGGCAGATTTTTATGCCACTTCAGGGGCAAGATCTTTTCTTCTGGCCTCCTGAAAAAGGGGTGCGTAAGTAACATGATAGAAAGGAAGATCCATATCTTCATTTACTTTGCTTCATCATCTCTATCATCATCAGTAAGTAGCAACCTCACTGTCACCATCCTGGCATCATGACCCCAGTCAGGAGATGAGGCCATGCATGGTTAGACAAGATCAAGCTGTCAGTGCTTATGAGAAGAAAAGTCTATCTTTCAATCATTTTACAAGACCAAGGTGGGTGGGCAGGGCTTCTGTTTTGCAAAAACAGGAGGCAATCTGTGCGCTGACTTTTAGACCTTTTCCTTTGAAGAGATACATATGTTTTGTACCCACATTTCATAGGCCAAAGCCAGTAACATGGCCCCCACTTCATTTAAGAAAGGATGGGGGTGCACCGCCCTGTGCTTGGCTAGCCAAGAGCCAGATGTGCTTGATGGACAGCTCTAATGCAAACCATGGTCATCATTACCCAAAGCATCTACATCTGCTGAGCATCTGTCTGTGCCAGCTATCAGGCCTACAAAAGGGTCGAAGGGCTGACTTCTCTAAGGATCATCCAATTGGTTGGGCTTGACACATAGATAAATCAATGAATGACACAGAGTTGCTGTTTTACCATTTGAAAGGCAAGAAAGCATTCCAGATATCCTTAGGAAGAGAGCATTCCAGGGTATGGAAGTCAGGACAACTTTTTAGGCAAGGGGACTTGAATCAGCCATACGGGAAAGGCAGAACCAGGGCAACCACAAGCAGGAGGAGGAGCGTTTTAGGCAGGAGAGCAGAGGGGAAAGGCTCAGAGACAGAAACACATCTAATGCATTCTGAGAACTGTGAGTAAACCCATGAGCTGGAATGGAGGGCGGCTTAGGGGAAATGTGGAGGGGGGAGGCGGGGGCGGGGGAGTGGCAGCACTGGGGAAATATCTACTTGAAGTTCTTGAGGCTTGGAAAAAAGCTTTATCCTGCAGGTTTCTGGAAATCACAGCAGGCTTGTAAGTAGGAAAATGGCATGTGCAAGGCCATGCTTTACACAGAGCAGTCCATCAGTGTTGTAGAGAATGGGGCAGGGACATGGCCTAGCAGCAGGCAGGCACCACCAGTCTGAGTGGGAGGGACTAAGATCTAGAGGAAGGAGGGGGTCTGGGATTAAAAAGAAATGAAGGCAATGACTGACCATTGTTTGGGCCAATTTTTCCATTGAATAAAATCAGAAGAGCAGGACAAAATAGAAAGACATAAAAACAAACTATGTTTGCAGGCAAAATACAGCCTCCAAGGCAAGTGAGAATGTGCAAGGCTCGAGAGAGGTGAGGCCAGTGTGTAGGCTCACATTCCCTGCCAGGCCACAGCCAATTCCAGAAGGAAACATAGACTAAGAAGCTCAGCAGAACTTGGGGCATTCTCACGAGACAGAGGGACAGACACTGATATAAAACATGCCAAGGAGGAAGGCGCCTGTGAGACATTCTTGGTGTAAGTGGAGTCCCAAGATGGCAGGGAAGGAGTAAAACTGAACTGGAAACTGATGACCATTGCCAGCACTGGCAGCCAGCTTTGAGCCAGCTTTGTCCCTAGATTGGCATGGTCTTCCCTGTTCCAGCTGCAAGAAGGAAAATCTATACATCATTCTCTCTCATGAACGAAGATTTAAAAACCCTACACAAAACTTGAGCAAGCTGAACCCAGCAATATATATAAAAGATAATCTATCAAGATCAAATTTCAAGGTTAGTTTGACATTTGAAAATCAATTAAGATAATTTATCACATTAACAAGTTTAACACATTTAACTAATGAAAAAATCACATAATCATTTCTATAGAATAAGAAAAAAAATTTTTAATAAAATTCAATACTTATTGATTTTTTTAAAGCTCTTAAACTGAGGCACCTGGGTGGCTCAGGAGTTGAGCATCTGCCTTTGGCTCAGGGCATGATCCTAGGGTCCTGGGATTGAGTCCTGCCTCAGGCTCCCCACAGGGAACCTGCGTCTCCCTCTGCCTATGTCTCTGCCTCTCTGTGTCTCCAATGAATAAATAAAATCTTAAAAAAAAAAACAACTAACAATAGAATGAAAATTTCTTTATCTGATTAAAAATATAGCAAACATTATATTAAAATTAAGTTTTATCCTCTGAGGTTGAGAATGAGACACATTTGCTTCCCACCTGAATTTCTGTTAAACATGATACTGGAGATCTCAGCCAGTGAGATTAAGTGTATAAAGAAGACACAGCAATAAAATGTATACGAGTCAGAATGGGAGAGACAAAACTGTCATTATTCCCAAATGGTATGGTATTATATGTAGAAAATCCAAAAGGCTCTATATATAAATTATTAGATTATCAAAAAATAAAAAGAATTATCAATAAATTTACCAAGGTTTCTGGATTCAAGGTTGATACACAAAAGTCAATTGTATTTCTTCATAATATCAGCAATTATTAAATGAAGTAAAAAATTTTTTCATTTGAATCAAATAGCTAGAAATAAATCTAACAAAAGATGCATAAACCTTCTCCATGGAAAACTGTAAAACATTCCTGAGGGAAACTAAAAAATTAAACAAATAGAACCATATACCACACTCGTGGGTTCAAAGACTAAATATTTGGAGTTGATGATTCTTTCCAAAGTGGTCTATACAGATTTAGTGAAGTTCTAATCAGTGTTCTGACAGCATTTGTAGTAGAAACTTAGAAGCTGATTTTATTATTTATATCGAAATGTCAAGGACTAAGAACTGTTAAGACAAACTTAAAAAAGAAAAAAGTTGGAGAACAAACAGGACTAAATATTAATATTTATCATAATGTGCTGGTAAGACAGTGCAGGACTGCAACAGGAATATGCAGATAGAGTAGTGGAACAGATCAGAGAGTCTAGAAATAGAACCATATTACAGGGGCACGTGACTAGTAATAGAAGTGGCACATGAAACAATGGGGAAAAGATTTTTTTAAAAATATGTGATGCTGGGTCAATTGGATATCCATTTGAATATTCCCCAAATAATAATCTTGATCTTTATTCCATATAGAAAGCAGTATTGGGCTGACTATAGATCAGAAGGTAATAGGTATATAATACGGTTTATAGAGAGTATAACATTGGAGAATGTCTCTATGATTCTGAGGTAGAGAAGAACAAAAAAACACTAACCATAAAGGAAAAGATTTATGTATTGCACTATATTAACATGTATGACTTCTGTTCATCAAAACACATCATAAAAAGATATCTGAAACATGAAATAAAAAAGCTCGTAATAAGAATATACAAAGAACTATGGATCAATGTGAGAAGGACAGACAACCAAATAGAAAAATTGGCTAAACTCTGAATAAGTACTTCACAAAATGAAATTACCCAAATACCTAATAAGCAAATGAAACACTAGTAAACCTTATTAACCACCAGGGAAATTCAAATTGAATAGTGTGAGATGAGATACCCCCTCATGACCACCAGACAGTTATAATTTAAAAGACTGACAATATCCCAAATTGGTGAAGATGTGAAGCAGCAGGAACTCTCATGTGGTGCTGATGGGAGTAGCAGCTGGATCACCCATCCTGGATAATTGTCTGTCGGAAACTGAACACATGTTTGCCCTATGACCCTGCAATTCTATTCCTAGGTATATCTATCTGCCTCTTCCCTGAAATGCATGTGACAAAATGTTTCTATTAGCATTGTTTATAATAGGTAAGCCCAGAAACAACCCAAATGTCCCTCAACAGAACAGACAAATAAATTGTGGTGTACCTGAACAATGGAATCATATACAGCAATGAAAATATGCTGTGTGCAATAATATAGCTGAGTTATAGAAACATAATGTTGAGTAAAATAAGGCAGAAACACGTATTGTATGATGCATTTACATAAAAGTGAAAAACAGGCAAAAGCAAACTAACATGTTGGAAGTGAGGATAGTGGTTACTTTTGGAAAGAAGTGGTCCTGCGTGGGGTGGGGCATGAGGAAGCCTCTGGCATACTCTTTGCTTGCATCTGGGTGGGATGACATGGGTGGGCTCACTGTGTGGAAATGCACTGATTGTCACTTACAGTTTGTGCATTTTTTGGTGTGCCTGTCATATGTCAACAAAAGTTTATTTAAAAAAAGGGAAAGGGTGCCTGGGTGGCTCAGTCAGTTAAGCATCTGCCTTTTACTCAGTCATGATCCTGGGGTCTTTGGGGTTGAGCCCTGTGTGAGGGTCCCTGCTCGGTGGGGAGCCTGCTTCTCCCTCTCTCCCTGCTCATGCTCCCTCTCGCTATCTCTGCCTCTGTCTCCCAAATAAATAAATAAATACATAAAATCTTTGAAAAATAAAGATTAAATTTAAAAAGGGAAGAAGTGATCTTTAGGGTTCATTTGTGTGTGTGTGTATATATATATATATATCAAAATAAAATCCGTGGGGTAAAATAAAAATTCCACGGGGTACTCTAATGTTCACATTTAACAAATGCATACTTCTAATGTCTCTGTCTCCCATTGCCCCCGGCCCCACAGAAAGTACAGTGATTTTATGGATGATCTCATTTGGATATGCAATTAAATGCCCAAGCTTGATGGCCTTCCTCCTCTCAGCATGGCCACATAGCCAATGACAGCTCTGCAGAAACTATCTTATTTATTGCTTACAGAGACTACGTGAGCAGAGCACTTTTGTTACCATTTCAATGTTGAGTAAATGGGAGGTTCAGTGACCCTCCTGGTCCTGGCACCAACCCAAGCCAGGCTCTCTGCACCCCCCACTGCCTCTCACTGTGGCTCAAGAAGCTCTCCCAGGTGTGCCCTTCCTGGGAATGTAAGTATTTACTACACACAACAGCCAAGTTACAGATAGCAGGATGCAGCCTTTCAGCGCTGTCCCTCGGTGTATGACCTAAGGAGAGAAGGGGACACTCAGCTGCTCTGAACTGGAGAACACATCTTCTACCTCTCTCCAGCCTCTCCACCAGCCTCCTTTGGGCTTTCACTGTCATTTTTCTTTTTCTTTGGTTTTAAGCACTACATGGTGGAATCTGAAGGATCCCACCCACAATCACAAACTTGAGGATCTTTCCAAGGGCCCCTTGGTTAGATTTCTTCAGTTCATGCCTTCCTCCTATCACATTTGAAGCCTCTGAACTGAATAAACCCACATTCCTTTTAGGTGAGATAGCAAGTCCCAAATGATGAAAACAGTTTGCAAAAAATGTGCGAGAATATTTTGAAAATGGTTTGTGTTTGAAGGAACGCAGGGAGGGTGAAGTTTTCAAACTGATTTTTGCTTAGAGAGACTAGCTTTCAAGCTCTCGGACATTCCTCAGCTCAATCCTTGGCAGATGTGCTTCTTTTTTTCTTTCAAGAGGAAAAGTCACTAAGGGAGGACAGGAAAAAAGTCCTCCCCTTCCCTTGCCTTCCTCTTATTCCCATCCTGTGTGTCTCCAAGGTCTAACCCAGATGTGACCTCCACTTTGATCTGGGCCCCTGCTCTGTCAGAGGTTCAGGGTCAGAAGTGAGACACCTCTGTCTTACTGTCTGTGGCTTCCTTTGATACTTAATTATGTAAGGTTTATATCACTTCTGCCCATCTTCTACAGAAGATTGTGAGCTATCAGAGTCCTAAAAAAGATTAAAAGATAAGCATAAGATTTATGCTTGGTGCATAAATATTTGGTGACTAAATTAATGTTTGTGTGTAGAATTACATGCATTTTAAAGAAGAAATATCAAAAATCATAAATAAGATGTTTTTAGCTGTAAGAAACAGAAAACTCTGACTCCAATGTCCTTGTCTATTAGGGATGTATGATCTCATATGACAAGATGTCCCAAGGTGAGACAGCTCTAAATTTGGCTAATCTGGCAACTCAACATCTCTGGGAACCAGGAATCTTCCTCTCCTGCTCTGCCATCTTCTCCAGGACAACCACTCTTATGGCAGTTAAGATGCTTCCACAGTTCCAGACATCTCATCCCAGACAACAGCGTCCAGAAGAAAAAGGACTGCCTTTTCCTTGTGTACTTTTTAGTTGTTCAAAAATATTTCTCAAAAAAAAAATTCTCAGAAGCCACCCCCGTCACTCTCTACAACCCCATAAAACTTCCTCTCACATCTCCTTGGCCAGAACTTGCCCATCCTGAAACAATCAGCAAGGGGAATGGTTGGCTGTGACTGGTTTGTAGACTACAGTTTAGGATTCACGCTGAGCTAGGGGCAGGATCATCTTCCCAGAGGGGGAGACCCAAACAAAGCTGGGTTCTGTTACCAAAGAGGATGAAGGACCACTGGGAGAAAGCAAAACAATGTCTGGCACACAAAGGAATAGAAGAGAGATTTCTCCAAAAAAGACACACAAATGGGCAAGAAACACATGAAAAAATGCTCAACATGATTAGTCATTGAGAAAAGCAAATCAAAACCACTGTAAAATACCACTTTAAAGCTATAATTGAAAAAACAAAAACAAAAGGAAAATAACAAATGTTGGTAAAGAGATAGAAAAATCAGAACCTTCTTTTATCACTGCTAGAGATATAAAATGGCAAAAATGCTGTGGAAAACATTCTCAAAAGGTTAAGTATCGAATTACCATAAGACCTAGCAATTCCATTCCTATGTGTATATGCGAAAGACTGGCAACCAAGGACCCAAACAGACACTTGCACACCCATATTTGTAGTGCCATTATTTACAAGAGCCAAAAGGAGGAAACATCTGTTCATTGACAGATGAATGGATAAATAAAATGTGGGATTGTGAGATAATAGAAAATATATATGAGTCTCTGCCCCCCAGTTCCTAGCACAAAGCTTCTAAAAAACCTTTGTAATTTCTTAAGTGATAAGAACACTAAGAGCATTTCTTGTCCTAATGAGGTGACTCTGGGTGGGTTCCTGGATGGCTCCTGGAGGTGAGGTGGTCACCAGAAAGACCAACCCATAATTAGAAGCTTGAAAACTTTTAGCTCAACCTCCCATTGTCCAGAGTGGGGAGAGGGGCTGGAAATGGAGTTAATGATTGATCACACCTATGTGAGGAACTCTCCATAAAATCTTAAATAGTAGAAGATTTGAGGAGCTTCCAGGCTGGTGAACCCATCCACACTGGGAGGTGCCAAACCCCAACTCCACAGATACAGAACCTCCTGCTCCTGCATGGTGTGCCTCCCACTTTACCATGAGCATAAAAACTGCTTCCAGGAGTCATTTCCATGTCTGCATGTCTTACCATATCCGAGAAAAACAAATCCTGGGGACATTCTTAAAACAGACTCCCTGAAAATATGCCTATGACTTCCCAGGGGTTTGAAAAAATCCTGATGTTCCTGAAAGAACACGGACCTCAAAGTCAAGAGCAGAGCTGCTGTTTGACTCTGTCCTGTCCTAGCTCCACCCAGCCTAAGTGGCCTCCTGACGGGATTAAAAGAGATAAAAGCACATATGAAAATTCCTGATGAATTGCCTATGTTCCATAAACACTAATTTTGTTGCTGAGCTTGACCTTTACTTCTTGCTGTGAGGCCCATCTGGACATGATTTGAGGTTACCTCTCCATATCTTTGATCCCCCCATCAGGCTCAGGCCCTACCGGACCAGCCACATGAAATCCATAAGCAGAGGGGTAGAAACATCCCATGAAATTCAAGGGCATCCCCATCTAGAGAAAAGGCTCATACATCTTTCACGAGAGCTCCATATTTTCAGTGACACGACAAATCCTCTTCCACAAAACTCTTCACATCATCCACATGCACTGAGTTACTGGCTTGATCAGTTCTGCTTTTGGAGAGCCAAGGTCAGTTTACAGCAGTGAGACATGACGAGGCATCCTGAAAGTCCTCAAGAAGACAGCACCTCACATACTTGACAGGTGGAAAATTGAGGGAAAGCTCCATGGAAACACAGCAGCAGCTTAAGAGAAAGGTTTCTGGGTTCCCATATAACTTAAGCATCACTGTTGGTCCTTCACCACCACATCAGGCCCCTTCTCTTGTCTCACCGACCCATGGGCTCTGTGAGGACCAGGACCAGGCCCTTCTCAACTCACTGCTCTCAGTACCTGCCACCCAGGAGCTGCTGATGCAGGGGTGTGAACCTGAGGCAGAAAGTGAATGTGTTTTCTTTTTCGACATTTACTGAAATTAACACACACACACACACACACACACACAGGAAATAAAGAGGCTACCAAGAGTATTTAGATACTTTAAATTACTATAAGAAATACTTACTTTTTAAAAAGATTTTATTTAAAAAAAATTTTTTTAAAGATTTTATTTATTTATTCATGAGAGATGCAGGGACATAGGCAGAGGGAGAAGCAGGTTCCTTATGGGGAGACCGATGCGGGACTGGATCCCAGGACCCTGGGATCACCACCTGAGCCCAAGGCAGATGCTCAACCATGAGCCACCTAGGTGCCCTAAGAAATATTAACTTTATAGTTAATTTCCATTTATCTTTTTTCCATTTATCATGTTTTACTTACCAAAAATTTTCAGTCTTGGGGTATCTGAGTGGCTCAGTCAGTTGGGCAACAGTCTCTTGATTATCAGCTCAGGTCATGGTCTCAGGTGGTGGGATCCCGCCCATGTAGGGCTCTGTGCTTAGCACATAGTCCCCTTCAAATTCTCTCTCCCAAAAAATAAAAAATAAAAATAAATAAAAATAAACAAATTCTCTTTCCCTCTACCTACCCTTGCTCTTTCTCTCTCTCTTAAGACTGCACATGCCTTCTCTAAAATAAATAAATAAAATCTTTTAAAATTTTTCAGTGTCTTCCTTTTTTAAAATTTCAGCATGTTTACATATTGATTTTTTTTCTTGTTCAGACAATTTCACCTTAGAAGATTCCTTCCTTCCTCCCTCTCTCCCTCCCTGCCTGCCTCTCTGTCTCTCTCTCTTTTCTTCCTTTCTTGTTTTTAAATGTGTGTGTTCCCTATCCAAAGTGTCCTGCTCTGCTTCGGGGCTCAGTTGTTAATGCCTGACTCATGTAGCCCCGTGGTACTAGTGTCTGATGAGCTTGACCAACTGTGACCCAACCTGCTAAGCGGAGGTGAGGGTACTTCTCAGGGTCCCTCCCAATGCACAGGGGCAGGGGGCTATCCAGCTCAAGAGTTCCCTGTGATGTCTTCACTCCAGAGCCCGGCCAAGCCTGCTTGCTCTTGTCAGGCAGACCCTACTGGGCTGTTACCTATCTTCAACACTCAACTTCATTGTAGGAACTTTTTCTTTGACCCCCACCTTCTTCTGAATTTCTTTCCTATCTCCCAGCCCCTTCCCACCACCACAATGCCTTTAGTGATCCCCAGTAGGACCAGGTTGTAATTAGGGGATACTAAAACTAAAATTCTAAGAAGGAAAATAGAAGCAAATTCACATATACTAAAACATCAAATGTGGGAAGGGATTTCTGTCCTTTGTTTCTCTTGAGCTTAGGAAGCACGAGAATTCAAAGAGCTGGCATCCACCAGAGACTTCTTTCTGTAGATAGAATGAAACAGATTCTAGCTCAAAAGCAGAGAAGTAAGTCTATGTGGAAAGAGGGAGGAAGAAGCAAAGGGAGTCTTATTATAGTCAAAGGAGTTGTACTCCTCTCTCCGTGAGGGAGAATGAGGCAGCAGGAGCTGGGCCTTTTTCTTGCTGACTGCCAGTGGTATCGCTAGATGACTTCCAGTAAGCGCAGCTGTATGGAGCGTTCGTTATTGATGATTCGCAATAACACTTCGCTCTTCCCAGCACAGGGTCTGGCCTTGGTCCTTCCCCCAGTCTTGGTTACAGACTCCTTTTCGTAAGTGCAATAAGACATTCTGGGCAGTGCATTCCTTGGGGATTATTGTACGCTTGGGTCTTTGGCCTCATGTTTTAGAACATCCGCTGAAGTCATGGATAAAGGACCAGAAATTCACTCCCTGTTGGGTCCTATTTTTCACATGAAAGCAGTTTTCAGAACTTGCCTCAAGCCCAGAATGCAAAGATTTCTCAGTTGCCACTGCCCAGTGGGACCTAAATAGAGCCCTCCTCTCCACCTTGGTGGCAAAGGCCCATTTTTGCTTGATAGGTCACTGGGGAAGCTGAACTATGGGCAAGCTGTCAAGACAAGGAGCTAAGTAGGGATGCCTGGGTGGCTCAGGGATTGAGGGTCTGCCTTCAGCTCAGGGCATGATCCCAGAGTCCTGGGTTCAAGTCCCACATTGGGCTTCCTGCATGGAGCCTGCTTCTCCCTCTGCTTATGTCTCTGCCTCTCTGTGTACTTTCATAAATAAATAAATAAATAAATAAATAAATAAATAAATACTAAAAAAAAAAAAAAAAAAGCTAAAGAAACAGAACTCCAGACTTAACTTGGCAATGCATTTGGGGTGAATCAGATAAAGGTCACCTGCACAACACATAAGCAGATCTCCAGCTTCTAGAAGAGATAAATTCCTGGGATCCTGAGACTGCTGAGACCACCATCCAAGAGTGGCCCTGCCTTGGGTTGAGAGAATCAAGTGACCCTTTCTCCTACTTTCTGTTGAGATAAAGGGGAAATGTTAGAGATAGTCCCCCTAGTTATTTAGGAACCCAAGTTTTTGAGTGATTGGTGTCAATTCTTGATTTGCTACAGAGGAGGAGTTTAGGGTCACCCATTGACTTGGGCAAGGGCATTAAGGGATTTGTCTTGAAGGTGTGATTGCATAGCAAGTTCATTGCTTTTGGACTAGCTTTGGGATATATTGGAGATTACAGAGGAAAGTGGTCTGAAGACCTCCATAAGCAAGATAATATGTAGTATTAACACCACTAGAAGTAAATATTTTAATTCCTAAATTTTGGGGTCTATTTCTTTCCCTACGGTGTTATTTATTGCTGCATGACAAGTTACCCCAATACTTAGTAGCTTATATAGCAAACATTTATTATCTCACAGCATCTTTGGATCAAAAATTTGAGAAAGGCTTAGCTTATGGTCTCTCATCAGGTTGCAACCAAGTTGGTGAGGGCTGTATCATCTCAAGTTTGGACTAGAGCTGGAGGAGCCATTTCCAAGATGGCACACTCACATGGATGGCCTGAATGTTTTCATCATAAGTCAGTGGCTTTCCCCAGAGGAAATGAACCAGGAGAGAGAATAAAGAGGAAGCCCAAAGCCTCTGTGATCTTACACTGTAGTATCACCCTTGTTCTCATTAGTTAGAAGCAAGTCACTGAGTCCAGTACATACTCAGAGCAGGAAAATTGAGCTCTACCTTTTAAAGGATGACTATGAAGGAATGCAGGAGCGTATTTTAAAATCACCATCCCATTATCAGCAAGGATAGAGGCAGGCCCCATGTCTCGGATTTCCCAGAGCCACTGTTTCTGAAGTTGTTTCAGTCAAGATGGGCTGTTGAAACAAATCACCCTCAAATCTGAGTGGCTTATTGCTCTAAAGTTTTCCCACTCTTCCTGTAACAGTCTAGGAGAAGGCCCTAGTCATTGTCACAAAGACTGAAGACGTCAGAGGCTCCGTCTTGACATATCCTCTCATGAGTACCAAACCAGAAGTGTATAGTGAGTCTCACTCTGTTCATAAAGCTTCAGACTAGAAGTGACACACATCACACAAAATACTGGCCAAAGCAAATCACACGGCCTAACTTCAAAGGAAGAATAGGGTGTGCCATCCAAACTGTCTAGAGGAAGGCAAACCAGAACACTTGCTCACATACGGTGCTGACTATTGATTTCCTCTATCTGACCCTGTCTAGTAGTATTACACTTAAAAAAAAATCAAAATGCAAGAACAAGTTTAAAACATTCTCTGGGTGCCTTCATTGAGTTCCCAGAGGGAATGCTTGTTCTTAGAGACACTTTAAATCTCTTTTACATTGAGATTGACCTGTGTGCAGGGACTAAACCTGACAATACAAGAGAACGAGGTTTTTCTCCAAATACATGTCTGAATCATCTCTGCTTCAACCCTCAAGATCCCTCTCACACAAGGCACCAAAGGCAGAAGAACAAGAGCGTTATAAATGCACTAGGCAACAAGTAATCTCAAACATCGCATTATTACCTACTCGTGTCATCTTCATTCTGATCGTGGTGATTTTGAAGGTCTTCACTCTATATCTGTGTGCCTTGCTGTTTGTTTCCCCCAGAATCCCTCAGACTTTCAGCAATAATTAATGACCCATTTACATGTTAAGTACCCCTTATAATTATTTATTAATCTAGCATTAAAAATGATGAGTCCATCCTGGGAGAAACGGCAGCAAGGTCTCTCTTGGGGGCAATCTCTGGGCTCCAGGAAGTGAAAGGCTGCACATGCCTGCCTTCCCAGTGCCCTGGTGTTCTTCTCACAAAGCACCAAGTCGAGCTCTGACAACTGCAGCTGGGAAATCATAGAAGCCTTGTTTTAATTCAGTTTGGCCTGTCATCCAGAAAGACACTGTAGATTTAGGTGACAGCCTGAAATTTTCAAATGATAAATTTTTACCATATTCCAAAATATGAATTGCTAAAGCAGAAGAGCTCCTGCTCTAAAATCCCCATGAGAGCAGCTGTGCATGTGTACTTAGGAAAAGAACAAGCATCCACGAGCCCGGGACTTCGAATCAATTAACATAAACAATTGCTTTTTAAGAAAATCATTCCAGACTGAAGAGGTCTAATCCTGCTTCCCAAGCTCTGTCTGTGTGTTGAACACCATCAGCCACTGAACTAGAATGTTCCCTCAGGATTCCTTCCCAGTTGCCTAGCTGGGATATCACAGGGTCTCACTGACTGTCTGAACCTCCAGCTTCTCTTCTGCTATGTGCTCAAGGCTTCAGAATGCCCTTCCTTCTTTCCCTAGCGCCCTATATTTCTTGCCCGATTGGTGGTGTTCCACACAGCATTTTTTTATTCCCTGAGCAGCTTGGTCACAATCACTGGATATGACAGTCCCCTATGTTTACCCTGACTCTCCTATCTGGAGTGTCCTTAGGTCTTGTGGGCCATGTTTCAGGATCTCACCAGCGCCCTCAGGTAGAGGCAAGTGCTTTGCACAGAAGAGGGACTGTGGAAGGAAGGTGGATGGCAGGCATTCTCACCCAGAGCCGCAGACCAACATCAAGTGCCCACAGAGCTGGCTACCCACTTGCTGTCTCTGCTCCATCCACAGAGACAAATCTCTGATTCTCTGACCAAAAACAATAACAAAATGGGATTTCCTGGATGAAACTTGTCCTTCAATAAAAGAACCCAGTTATGTGTATGAGGCTCTGGAGTCTGTCTGCTCTGGACTGGCCACTGATAAGCCAATGACCTGACATCCCCAAGTTGCCTTTTACTCTCACAGAGTGAGGGTAATGGCAGTTCTTACTCACAAACGTTACTGGGAGAAGGGATGAAATAATGCATGAGAAACAGCACCAAACATAAAGTGTTCACTAATTAATATCCAAGAATTTTAAGCCGCTGGGGGCTGAATCTAAGTCGCTACCTCCCCCAGGCTCCGTAGTGAAGCTGCCCTTGGTGTTCCCCTGCACAGCCATCTTCTCCAGAAATCATAAAACCTGGCTTCCCAACCTTCTTTTCCTCTTTAAACCATCACATGACCATGACAAGCTGAACACCAGCTGAGCAACAGCCATGAGAAACAGCAGCTTTGATGCATGGATCCGTCCACAAGACAAGCAGAGACAACCCACCAGGGACCACCTCCCGCGTGAGCTGTTACCTGCCCTGCATCTTGTCTGCCACCTTTGCCCCCTGTCCATCCATGGCCTTTGTGATGCTGCACTCTGACTCTGTGACCCCACTCACATAACACCGTAGGGGTGAGCTGGGTGTGATCCTTCTACAGTGGTAGCCACCTGTGAGCGGGGCTGCTCCGTGAAGCATCAGCATGTGGCACACCCTCAGACATCAGAGCCATTCACCTTCCTTTTCCTCTGTCCTAAAACCATTCATGTAATGAGAACCCACAATTGTGCACATCACAAAAGGAGACACAGAAATTAACAAAAAATTGGCCCAGCTGGTTTGTTTTGGAGACTTGGGTTTGGAATAGACCTCTACATGGGGTTTTACTGCATCTTAGGAAGCCAAAGATGTATTCAAGGGGTGTGATTGGTTCTGTGTGTCTGCTTGGCCTGTTATTTAATTAAGCACTAATCTAGGCATTTCTGTGAACATATTTAGTGGATGTGGTTAGTGTCTACAATCACTTGACTTTAGAATCAACCTCAGTAATGTGGGTGGGCCTTATCTAATCAGCTGAAGACCTTAAGGTCTTCTGCCCCAAGACGGCAAAATTGACTCCTGCCTGTTTCCAGCCTGCCAGGTTGCTTTACAGACTTCAGAGCTACCATCCCATGCATCAAGGGTAGTGGCCCTGCTGGGCACCACTTCCTGTGGTAAGTGAGGTTTATTGTTTTATGCTCAGATAGGGCCCCAGTCCCATCCAGAAACCAGACAGACCATATAGCCAGTCTCATCTCAACCTACTACAGTCCCTCACAATGCCACCCTTTTCACTGTGGTTTTCATCAACAAACAGGTGAACCAGATTTTACCTCAGTAGACAGCACGATCTGCTGATGGCTTACTCTTGACTCAACCCGGTAGGGGGTGCAGAGTCTTAAAGTGTTCCTTTTTTTTTTTTAAAAAAACACATCATGGCCACTGGTGTGAGATGAGGAGCAAACCAGGGGCCAAAGATCAGCAGATCTAGGTGTGAGGCCCAGCTGTAATGTTTACTACCTGTGCAAACTCAGACCTCAGTCTTAGCATCTATAAAATGGGAAGATTACCTAACTCACAGAGATGCCGTGAGGCTTAAGAAAGTAAAGGTACATAAAGCATTTTGAGAACTTTTATAAAGAATATAGAAGCTAATTATGAATTATTTTCTTTTTTTTTTAATTTTTATTTATGATAGTCACACACACACAGAGAGAGAGGCAGAGACACAGGCAGAGGGAGAAGCAGGCTCCATGCACCGGGAGCCTGACATGGGACTAGATCCCGGGTCTCCAGGATCGCGCCCTGGGCCAAAGGCAGGCGCCAAACCGCTGCGCCACCCAGGGATCCCTAAATGAACTATTTTCATGACTTTACATCTGTCTAGGAATAAACCCCACATAGCAAACCATTTAGGAAAAAAACAAACAAACGTTTCTAAGCTGTGCTGCTTGCAAGGAGCTGTTTCTTAGCACATGTACATAGAACTGTGAGTCTTAATGTATTACTGCCCTTTCCAGATGCCCAAGTCCCTGAAGGTTGAGGGAGTCAGCTGGGCTCTATGACCTCATGGTCCCCACTTTTTACCTATGGCTGGTGGGAAGGATCAAATGGCATCAGTCCATTTGCATGGCTGAGCCCTCCTTCAAAGTTTCTTCTTTGTCTCCTAACACTTTGTACTTAGTCCAACGCAGACTCTGTGCACTGAATTTTGGATAGGAAACAACCAAGTCACAGACTTATAGGAACCTGTGTCTGGAGCCCTGTAATAATCTGCCCACGGACAGTTATTCATAGTGTGAACCTGGCGTTGACCTCACTTTTTAGGGCAGCAGGGAGATGAAAACATCAGCTTAGGGGTATTTCCAGATTATTTGCTTTTGCCCTATTCTGTGCGCTTCACAGAAGTCTGTTCTGTTTGCTGCCCTGCCCCTCTGCTCAGAACAGGTCACTATGGCTCTACTTTAGGTATTCCCCAACCTCACACCTCTACACAGCCAGAAGAACAGTGAGAACTCAGGCCTCCAAATTCTGCTCTCAGAGCCCTAGGAGTTGGGGGACTCGAGGGGGGTGCAAGCCCTGCATCTGTGGAGTTCAAGGAAGCTTCAGGTATGAGATGTGAAAAGAAGCAAGCAAGCTGGCAGGGTCAAAGCTAGGTCTCTCCCCTGTCAGTGTGCAACTCAACCTTCCGGAACCTCTAATTCCCCCTTACCCTAGATGAGGGTGACATGATCTACCTGTATATGTGTCATAAAGATCTTAAAAGCTCCAATGAACAATGCCTGATACACAGGAGATGCTTAGTAACATTGTTATTATTCTTTTTCCAGTACTGTGATCCAACTTAAGCAAAGAAAGAAGGAAATAGATAGATTTGCTGTCCAGACAACCAAGGCAGGAGGCAGAGGGATCACACACCACACATGGTTCTTTGTAATCTGTCCAGGATTCCCTCCCAGTTTTTTGGACAGAAAGGAAGGGACCCTGCAGTTTAGAAGCAAAGGGAAGGTGGGAATCTTTGGGTTTATTTAGTTAGATACAAAATACCTGGGATGTGGCTTCTTTTGCCAGTGGCTGTACACAGTCATTTGTGATTCTGAGGCCAGGTAACTGGCATGTCCTGAACTTGGGGCCCCAGTCTCTGGCATTTAACTACAAATCACATGGAGAAAGGCCAGGCTGCAGGTAAGTCTTCTCTGCCTTGAAAGCCAAAATGGGCCTTCTAACGTAGGGTGCTCTGTTAGAGCCCTCATTGCTCTAGAGAGCACCAGCTGCCTCAGGGTTATTGGGAGGATCAAGAGCAAATAAACCCAGAGGAAGGGCTGGTGCAGAGAATGTGTCAGGTGAGTACGCACCATAGCATCCTTGCTCCCCCTCCCACCACTGCGTACAGGTGAGCATGCTGGGCCATTGGAGACTTTCCTAAGATAGCACTCCTAGCGAATGGTGTCTTCCTTACAAATGACAGCTTACCAAGTGCCTCCCTTCCCCAAGACTCCACGTCCTGAGGTCACAAAGGCATGCAGGCTTGTTGCCCTCCTTCCCTCACCAAGCCCCCATATACCCCCTCCACACCCCACATCTCTGCACCATGTTAGATGACCTTCCCAGTGCAAGGTGTGTCGCCAAATGGAGCAGGTTGCCATGGCTTCTTCCTCATCCCCAAGGGTACAACAAGTCCTAAATATCTAGCAGGCAAAGATTTGATGCCATCTCTGAGCAGAGTATGTTTCTCAGAAGGAAAACAAGAGTTGCTATTTGCTGAATGGGCTAAATGAAAGAGGTGGCCTGTGACGTGCAGGACCAAGTGATTCAAAGAACGAGAGAAAAGAGTGTGGCCATAAAGCTATAGAGGAGCCAGGTCTGTGACAGGAACCAAGAGTTAAAGTCATGTCTGTGGTTTAAAAACTACCTTGAAGGGCTTTCCGGTCGGTAGATCTCAGGAAAGGTGAGAGGAGGGACGGGTCTCACAGGTGTCATTCACTCATTCCACAGATATTCACTGAGTCCTTGGTGCCTAGGAGCTCAGAATAATATCAAGGTGAATGAGATTGTAGGGCTCCTGGCCTCATGAGGTTTACATTCTGGCTTGGGGTAGGCAGCATACATCAAACAAGGAAATTAAATTAAACAAATAAATTACATAAAAGAAGGTTTCATGCTGTGGAAATTGCTGCAAGCACTATGCTTGAGGGTGGGCCATATAGGGTGCTTAGAATTAAGCTGATTTCTGAGAAAGCTTGAAATAAAATGAATTACTATACACAACTGGTTAAAACACACACACACACACACACACACACACAGTCCACATACATAAATCCAGATTTCAGTACTCTAAGAGGTTTATGGCTCTAGAATAAATTATACTGTATAATTTAAAGTTAATCTGTAAAGTTAATTGGTTTTAAAAAGCTTTTTAACAACTTCCAAGTGAGAGATCAATTCTACATTCTACAACACTCTGATGAGAAGCTATATCTTGAAACATTATACACAACCAGACAGCACCCCTTTAGAGATGTTTCTGAGGAGCCAGCGAGTGTTAGCAGGTGTCAGGCGCCTGTGGACAAATGCATATAGAGAGAGCCAGGTTAAAGGAAGTCACTCCAAATCAGTGGAGTTACAAAACCAGGTTACAAAACCAGGAACTCGCTGGAGGAAGCCCAAATAAAGACTAACATTATTTGAGCAATGGGTGTGCCCTATAGACCCCAGGGGCCAGAAGTAGTGACAAGCCCATGAGGGACTAGAACTAGGAATTGGAGGTTTTCCAGAATTGAGAACTCATCTTCTCAGAGGCCATGTGATTATTGCTTAAATGTAATTATTGCTTAAATGTAATGTGTTTACAATACTAGTCGTCTGTAGGATTGCTTTTTCATAATGTTTTATTGTGCTAAAATATACATAACACAAAATTAGTCCAAGTGACCTCAACTATTTTTAATTCCAACATCCCTGCCATGTTTGGTTCTGATGCTTGCTCTGTCTCTTCTGATCGCATTTTTCCCTTTTGAAATGGCTTGTCATCTTTCTCAATAGCCAGAGGTGCTGGACCATGCTGCAGACAGGCTCCTAGCATGGTCTCGATGCAGTATCAGGAGGGAGGTGCTCAGTAGTCCTGTGACTAGGTCTCGGCCCCTTAGTGAGCCTGTCTTTGGGCGGTGAGCCTCAGGCGTGCATCTCAGTGTTCTTCTTGCCCTTAGGTGGACGGGATGGCTAGCATGGGCTGGAGTAGGCAATTTCGCTTCTCCCATGGGCAAAGCTAGAGCTGGCTGCAGCTGGCTGCTGGATGCTTCCCTTACCCAGGTCAGTTACCCTAGCAGGTAGTGCCCCAGCAGGTTAGCCTCTGATTAACTAGTTTCTCCCGAGGGTAAGCCTTGTTAAAAGAAGAATAGAATGTTCTGGCATATTTTAGGTTGCTTCCCTGCCTCTACCCCCAAAGCCCAAGGGATTCTCCTCCAGGATTTACTGCCAGAACCTGGTGAGACCCTGCAGGTAAACTTCAAGATATGGTGGAGGTCCTCCAAGGACTGCATCCCCTGGAGGTTTCACTCTCAGAGTTGTGAGCACTGAGCCTCCAGCAATTCATCAACTGCCCTTCGGGTTTCCCCACCCAGGCACTTGTTCCCACTGTGGTGGTTTCTACTTTCAGTCTCTACTCCAGGAAGCGAGTACTCCTTCTATTGGCCTGATGGTCTCTCCAAGCTTGAACAAAATGGCTTGCCCTGTGTCCTCCCTACGTGGATCCAAGAATAGCTGTCGATTTTTCAGTCCCTTCAGCTTTTAACTTGTTCTTGGGTGGAGAGGTGACTTCCAAGCTCCTTCTGTGTGGAACCAGGAACGATTTTAATCATTTTTAAGTCACAATCCAGGTGCATCAAGTACATTCACAGTGCTGTGCAACCATTACCACTATCTATTCCCAAAACTTCATTATCTTAAGCAGAAACTCTACTGCTCTGCAGTAATAGTGCTGCTATGATCATTGACATACTACAAGTACGTCTGAGCCCCTGATTTCAGTTCTTTGAGGCATATGCTTAGAAGTGGAATTCTACATTTAGCTTTTTGAGGAACTGTCATACTATTTTCCACATGGAGTATACTACCATTTTGTATTCATCTCAGTAATGTACAGGGGTCCCAATTTCTCCACATCCTTGTCAACATTTGTTTTCCATTTTTGTTTGTTTGTTTTTTAATTATAGCCATCCTAGTAGGTATGAAGTGGCATTTTGTTGTGGTTTTAATTTGCATTTTCCTAATGGCTAATAACATTGAGTACCTTTTCATTTGCTTTTTGGCCTTTTATATATATTCGCTGGAAAAAAATATCTATTCAGTCCTTTGTCCATTTTTTTTAACATGAGTTGTTTGTATTTGCTGCTGTTGTTGTTGAGTTGTGGGATATTCTGAATATCGAACCTTTATCAGATATACATTTTACAAATATTTTTTCCCATTCTGTATGTTGTCTTTCCACTTTCTTGATAATGGCTTTTGATGCAAAAAAAGTTTTAATTTTGATGAAACTCAATTTATCTTTTTTCTCTTGTGCTTTTGGTGTCATATCTAAGAATCCATTGCCAAATCCAAAGTCATGAAGGTTTATCCCTGTTTTCTTCTAAGAGTGTTGCCATTTTAGTTCATATATTTAGATATATTAACCATTTTGAGTTAATTTTTGTAAAAGTGTGAGGTCAGTGTCCAAATTCGTTCTTTCGCATGTGAATATCCATTTTTCCAATACCATTTATTGAGAAAACTTCCCTCTCCCCATTGAATGGCTTTGGCACACTTGCCAAAAATCACCGGAGCTTAAGGTTTATTTGTGAGGGTTTATTTCTGGGCTCTTGATTCTTTTCCTTGCACTCAATGTCTATTTTGTGTCGGTACCACACTGTTTTGATTACTATAGCTTTGTAATCTTCTTTGAAATCAGATAGTATGAGGCTTTATTCATCTGTTCCAAGACTGTTTTGACTATTTGGGGTTTCTGTCAATTCATTTTGTTCCTTTGCATGTACCATGTGTTCCTGTTTCTTCATATGCCTCATAATTTTTTGCTGAAATCTAAACACTTGAATCATATAAAGTAGTAAATATGGAAATCAGATTCTCTCAGTTCCCTAAGGTTTTCTGGTTTGGGTTTGTTTGTTTGTTTGTTTTTTATTTTAAAGTCTATAGTAGTCCATTTGTTTAGAAACTTTCCCTAACTCGTTTTGCAGACAGATTCTGTATTCCCTGCCATGTGTGGCCACTGGAGTCTCTCTGTTCCTTAGTTTCAAATGACTAGTATTTTCAGAGATTTCCTTAAATGTTAGGAGCTAACAAACCAAACTCAAACCAAACTAAACGCAAAAATCCCCTCTCCTAGTCTTTGCAGTTTGGCTCTGTGTCACATCACTCCTTCAATACTTAACCAGACTTGCACTGAGCTTAGAGATCACTCCCGGATGAAGGCTGAGCATCTTCTCAGGGCTTTTCTCTCTTTCTCTGGGTATGTGCAGTGGCTACAAGGTGCTTTCCAATGTCCTGATTTCCTAAAGAAAGTCAGGGTTTTGCTCCCAGTCTGAGACAGTCTATGGTATGTATTAAGCAGTCTATTGTATGTTTCCACTGTAATCTTTTACCCGAGCATCTGTGGGTTCAGTTCATCTCTCAATGTTTTCAAGCAATGCCTGCTGCTTTTCTGGCCTGACTTCTGATTTAGGCGAAACAGAGATTATTTCTCTTGTGTCTATTCTTTGGGTGTCCCTCAGACAGGCTAGAACAGACATCCACAATAATTTGCAAATAAAGTCTGCTCTGTTCCCTTCAGAGCCAGGAACCAGGATCCCACACTGCAAAAGTGGCCGACATCTTCAAGGCCCCTGCCAGGCAGGAGAAGTCAGGTAAGGCCTAGTAAGATGTCATAACCTCTCCTACCATTTTTGAACTTACCTTTTTCTTGATTCAGCAAGTACTTGGCTGCTGTAGACCTTTGACTGTTTTCCGGAGTTTTGACAAAGTTGGTTCTAGCAGCTTCTGCCTGTTTCTGGATATTTCTGATGAGAGCTTAGAGTTGCCTCCTCCCCCATTGTGTGATGTCTCAGTCCTCATGTGGTTTCTTGCCTCAAATTTTCTCTGCAAATCTACTCCAACCTCTTCCTCTCCCTAGAGACCAATTCTCTCTGCTTGCTCATTACTGCCAATAGCTCCAAAATGGCTCCTCAGCATGGAAGCCTCAACACCCCCCCACCCCCACCCCAGGGCTGTGTTACTTCATAGCTCCAGGACCCAAAGCAGTGTCTAAATCTAAAATGCAATGTCAGGATGTTGAAAGGGATTGGCTCAGCTTGAGTGCCTGGGACTAATCAGCTGTGGGGGTAGGCAACCGTGTGACTTACTTCCTATCCAGCAGGGCTAGCGGGCAGGATCTGCTCAGAGGAGGGCTAGGCCGGCTCCCCAAAAAATAAGAGTAGAAGCAGAAGTACAACAATAAAACATGATCCTTTACGGCAGGACTTCCAAGAGGGGGAACACAGTGAGAAGTATTTCCCAACCAAATTAGCTGGCTTTAGTGTTTACTGGAGTACAAATTATACAAACAGGGCTGTACCAGTCCAATAAAAATACTGAATTGGGAAGGTGAAGATTCAGATGGTATCTCTGCCCTTTTCTACTTGTACCAGAGACTTTTGCCACTTGGGGCACCAGGCTGGGGGGGCTGCAGATGTTCATTTGATGGGTACAGATGAGGTTCCTGAAAGCTTGTGACAGACACCATGCTGTCTGTCCACTGTGCAAAGGAGTATGAACATTTCTCTCTCCAGGTATTTAAAACAAGTGAAAAGGCAGTGTAAGTCCCTGACCAAAAAGGAAAGGACACATATGACACAAATGGAGAGAGATAAATAAACCGTGAAGAGACCTTGCTCTGGCCTGGGTTTGCCCCCTTCCAGCTAAGCAGCTATGTGATATCAGACAGCCCAGCAGACCTCTCCAGATTTATGTTTCTTCACTTGGAAAACAAGGAGCTCAGACCCAATCGATTCTAGGATTTTTATTTATTTGTATGTTTGTTTCAGTTTTTGTTTTAAAAGCAGAACCTCTTCTTTAAATAATGTGCAGAGCCCCAGTATATAAGAACAACAGAAGCAGAACCAACCAGTACAATGGGAGTCAGGACCCCAGCGCTGGTCACCAGAGGTTCCCATAGACTTAGTGTTCTCTGATCTTCATAGGATGCCTATTGTGACTGTCCTTTGACACAAGCAAATCACACTCTGTATGGTGAGCTCCTCCGGGCCTCCTCCAGGCTCATGTCCCCATTAAATTGTAAATCCTTGCAGGCAGGGGATATCTTAGAGTTTGTGAATGCCGAGAGCCCAGCCTGACTCCCTGCTTGTGGGTTCTGGTTATGCCTGATAGTGGGAGATGATAATGTAGTAGTAGTAGTAGCAGTAGTAGTAGTAGTAGTAATACTGGGACTACCAAATGACAAGTATGTGACTAGTATGTATGTGACAAGGTGTATCTGCCACAGGCCTTCCCAGATTTCTGGATTTCTTGGGTAGTCAATGTTCTGTTTTGCCAAAGACAGATGTTAAGGAAGATAATTTTCACTACTATAGTAACCTCCAGTTCATCAGAGAAATGGCATTTTAGCAATAATAAAATGACCCAATACTGGGAAACCACCAATCTGGAGCCATTTCATGTCCTTTGTATCATTTTGCCATCTGCCTGTCCTCTCCAGTCAACACGATGTCAGGCTGATCTTATATCTTAAATCTTCAGGACCATCCAGGTCTGGCCTCTAGAGAATCCTCAGGTTTCCCGGTTGTGATGTGCCTGACCTGGGCCACTGGCCACGAGTGTTGTCCCCTTCTCTGGCACTGATCACTGTGACATCTTTGCATTTGGTCCAAAGTTCTGCCTATACTTCAATAAAACATGATAGTTTTGTCATGACTTCATGAACAAAGGAAAGCTAGGATTACTTAAAGTAAGCAGAACAGCCCTGAGCACCAGAATCTGCCCATGGAGGTGGAGACAGAAATGAGTCAGTGTGATCCCTGTGCTCAAGTTGGGGACAGACACACAGACAAGCAGCACAGGTGTATTAACAGAGGTTCTCACAAAACAGTGTGGGAGCCCACTGGTGGAAAGAATTCCTCTGACTGAAGTTGTAGGAGATGGTATGTGCATGTGTGAGAGGCAGTCAGTAAAAACTGCTTGTAGAAGAAATGATGAGATGGTCCTTGGATAAGGAGTCTGCCAGGGTAAGTGGAGGGGACACTTCATGCAAAGAGAGAGCAAGGCGTGGCACAAAAACTTGAAAATTCCAGTAACTTTGGGAGAATACTTCTGTATCATCCTTTCAACAAGACCATTCTCTGAAAAGCAAAGTATGGTGAAGATGCTGCCCGCAAAGTTTTAACCCTAACCATGCACGTACCTATTCCCTGCCAGAAACCAGTCTGGAGCACCATCCACCATCAAATGACCAGGCAACAGGTACAATTTGGCAGCAGAGGTTTGAGGTGCAATCAGGCAACTCATCTATGTTGAAAAAAGCCTTTCACCTCCCAGAAGATTTACCTTGGGGTGATCTGGAAGGTAAGAACTCTTGGTCAAGGTGTCCATGTGATCCCCCATAGAGAGTTAAGATTGTGCAAAGTCTACTGGGGTGCCAGAATCAATTTCAAGCCACTATCTGAAGCTTTAGGCCCACTTACTAGGATGTGTAGTCGTTCTGCTTCAGAGCACTCCACCAGAAAATGAGGGGGGGAGGTCCCAGAGGCACCAATCTTATCCTCTGCTGGATTGGGATTTAGGACAAGCTGTAAGACATGACCTCAAGTTCAAATATGTATTCCAAGCAAGAGGTCCAAAGTCCAATGAAGACTCAGAGTCACATCCAGTTTGTGGACTCAAAAGGCTTGACAGAGAGGGATAGGCTGGGTGAGTTCTGAGAGGTTTTTTTTTTAAGAATTTATTTATTTATTTATTTATTCATTAATTCATTCATGAGAGACACAGAGAGAAAGCAGAGACATAGGGAGAGGGAGAAGCAGGGACCCCGATGTGGGACATGATCCCAGAATTCCAGGATCATGCCCTGAACCGAAGGCAGATGCTCAACCGCTAAGCCACCCAGGCTTCCCAAGTTCTGAGTGTTGAGAGAGATTGGGATGGTGTGGGATAGAGACAGAAAGGGAGCAGAGTTGTGTTCTAGGTAGAGAGAGGGAAGAGTATTCCTAAAAGCACATGAACAAGAAAAGAGAGGTGAATTTTCAGCCTTCTGCAATAGCCAGATATTTTTCTCATAAAGGCTGGTAACATCTGTTGGCAGCTTGTGAAGAGCCTGACTTCCTCAGCAGATCTTCCCACGAATCTTTAAGATCAGGTCAGTCTAGGGTCCCAAATGATAGATCATGTGATTGGGTCAGCACCAATGGGCCAGACAGGAACACCTTCAGAATCCACAGGAGAGGCCACACAACACCAGACAGCTCCGGCCATCTGCATTCAATATCCTGGTTCATGGGATCCCTGGGTGGCGCAGCGGTTTAGCACCTGCCTTTGGCCCAGGGCGCGATCCTGGAGACCCGGAATCGAATCCCACATCAGGCTCCCGGGGCATGGAGCCTGCTTCTCCCTCTGCCTGTGTCTCTGCCTCTCTCTCTCTCTCTGTGTGACTATCATAAATAAATAAAAATTAAAAAAAATATCCTGGTTCATGAATAAACAAGCACTGTGATGATGGTAGTGATACACAGAGGGGTTGTCATGGGTTGAATCACATCCCCCCAAAAGATGTTGAACTCTAATGCTCAGTGCCTGTCAATATGACCTTATTTGGAGGTAGGGTCTTTACTGATGATCAGTTCAAGATGAGATCAGTCATGAGGGTCCTACTCTAGCATGACTGGTTTCCTTATAAGAAAGGGAAAGTCAGACGCAGACAGACACACACAAGAAAGCACTATGAAGAAACAGGAAGAAGGCCATCTAGAAGCCAAGGAATGCCTGAGACTAAGAGAAGCTAAGAGAGGGGCTTGGAACAAATCCTCCTTCTCAGCCTACAGAAGAAACCAACCCTACTGACAGCTTGGTCCCAGCCTTCCAGGCTCTAGAATGAGGTAGGAGACAATACATTTCTGTTGTTTCAACCACTCTGTTTGTGGTACTCTGCTATAGCAGCCCCAGGAAACTAAACTTGCGGGGTTGACTTATTATTTGAAAAGGTCTCTAGGCTAGTGAGAAATATAAATTATGAAGGTTTGGAAACAGATGCTATTGTTGATTCTTTTTTTTTTTTTTTTTAAGATTCATTCTCTCTTTTTTTTTTTTTTAATTTTTATTTATTTATGATAGTCACACAGAGAGAGAGAGAGAGGCAAAGACAGTAGCAGGCTCCATGCACCAGGAGCCCGACGCGGGATTTGATCCCAGGTCTCCAGGATCGCGTCCTAGGTCAAAGGCAGGAGCCAAACCGCTGCGCCACCCAGGGATCCCGCTATTGTTGATTCTTGAGAGGACTACCAGACTTTCTTTCCCCCCATCAATTTATGTTGATTCGGGTCTGCGTAGGACACGGTAGTGAGTCATTGGTGCCTTGGCATGTGCTGGCTCTCCTGGTTGAGCAGAACCTGATGAATCCCCTCTCCAGAGAAAATGCCCCCCAAAACAGGCACAGACCTCTGCATGAATTTCACGGACTCGTGTACTTGGACCCTAATAATGTTAAGATTTAGGGAAAACAGAGCAACAGCTCATATGTGTGTTTTTTAGCAAAAACTTGAAAGTGAAAGCCAGGAGGGGTCCACTGTAATCTGGAAGACCTCAGACCAGTGGTGGGCACTCTGACAACAGGCCTTTGTGATGAGCGATGCAGGAAGTTATCGCTGGCATTTAAGGATGTGCCCAGAGGAAATTGGTGCTCATTTTGACTCAGGTTACTCCTGCATGTGCCTGCAAACCTATGTATCCTGTGCCCCTAGCCTTGCCTTTGCTGCCGTACAAAGCCTGTGTCCCTGCCAGGTGAGCAGGAGGCCGGTGTCTGAGCTGACCTCACCCCCCAGCCCCACCCCCACCTTTGTCTCCTTCCCCAGTGGCCTGAGCTCTCACCGAGGTGAAGCTGCCTTGTGTGCTCCTACAGCTCACAGCACTGCCACTTCTTCCTTCAGGGGCCTTGATTTCATTGGCTCCAAGAGCAAATAAAAAGCAGGTCCCAGGAAAGGCTGAGACCCAACTTCCTGGTCAGTCTCAAACAGTCATTTTACACTTGAGATCAGATCAGGAGGGGTCACTTCCCTGGCCCTGGTCCAGCTTGCTCCCATCCCCATCTCATTCGGAGATGCTATGCCAGGTTGCAGCACAGGCAACAATATTCAACAGCATTCTTTTTATTTTATTTTATTTTATTTTATTTTATTTTATTTATTTTTATTTTTTAACAGCATTCTTTTTATTGAAATAAAGACCTCACTGGAACAAGCCCATCCTAAATCACTCATTGCCCCTCCTAACTAAAACCAAAGAATGAGGGGCAGCCCCGGTGGCCCGGTGGTTTAGTGCTGCCTTCCGCCCGAGCCTGATCCTGGAGACCCAGGATCAAGTCCCGCATCGGGCTCCCTGCATGGAGCCTGCTTTGCCCTCTGCTTGTCTCTCTCTCTCTGTGCCTCTCATGAATAAATAAAATAAAATCTTAAAAAAAAATAAAATAAAATAAAACCAAAGAATGAAGTCACTCCCTGGCTTGCATGGCACAGATTTCCACAAGACAGTGTTCACAACCTGCTCCTGGGTTTCCACTCTGCCCACCTGTCTCAATGTCCCCCTGGCCTGCAACCTGCTCTGGCCACCTCAGGGAAGGGGAGAGTGCCAGGAAGAGAAAAGCCTCCACGGACAAGGTGCCCGTTGGTTAATAAGTGTCTTTATAGATGGTGTCCCAGACTTACTTCTGCCCTCTGCCATTGATTTGGTGGTTCTCCAATAAAAAGAGAAAAAGGAGCAAAAGAGAAATTGAAATCAGTGAGATGTACACGGTGACGGCTGGCCTCATCCATGGACACTAATGACCTTTGGCCCATTGTACTCGCTCTGCTGTCCTTGATATTGTCCACTTCCCAATATAGTAGGTGAGTTGAAAAAATACTGTCATCAGATTCTCATCACTTCTGCCTGTCTGTCTGTTATAGGCTCAGTTATGTCCTCCCAAATTCGTATGGTGAAGCTCTGACTCCCATTACCTCCAAATGTGACTATATTTGGAGACAGGACGTTTAAAGAAACAATTAACATGAGGTCATTGGGGTGGGCCCTAATCCAAAATGACTGCTGTCCTTATAAGAAGAGGAGATTAAGACATAGATGCTCACAGAGGGAAGACCATGTGAGGATACAAGGAGAAGATGGCCATCTGCAAGCCAGTGAGAAAGGCCCTAGAAGGAAACCAATCCTGATGACACCTTAACATTGGACTTCCAGCCTCCAGAACTGAGACGGTAAATTTCTGTTGTTTTAGCCTCCAGTTGATGGCACTTCGCTGTGGCAGCCCTAGAAGACTAATACACTCCCTGTAAGTACTTGGAAATACCTAACATTTGTGAACAACAGTTAAAATATTTAAAAAGAAGCATGTTTGTAGCTATTTTCTTTTGGATTCCCTACAATAACTCTGTAAGGATTTTATAGATAGGAGAACTGAGGTTTAAGAGAGAATTTCCTTCATCTTGTGCAGCACAAAAACAAACAAACAAAAAACAGCCCAGCTGACCCAGGGAACCGAGCTGGCTGTTGCTCCTCCAGCTAGGACTAGCCTAGCAATTCCCTTTTATGAAAAACACCTACTTCAATGTAAAAATCCTGGGCATCTCTTCCCTCCACATGTCACTATTGTACATGGAACATTTATAGAAATAACCTGCAAGAGTTGGATTCCTACTGCTTCTTATTCTATACACTGTTGCCTGAATTCATACTTCTCACTGCTTATAAACCTGAATCTCAGCTATAAATCTCCTCAGTGACAGACCTGAACATGCAGAACACACATTCATAAAGACAAGATGTCAAAGTCTCCAGCCATGCTCACTCAGCGGACTGAAGGGAAAATTAAAGCTGGACTGTATGTGGAAATCCAAGTGTAGGATGATTAATGGGAGTGTTCATGTGCCTGAGCATTCCAGGTTACCAGAGGAGTGTGCTATACGCACCCCCAGAAGAAACAGGGCTGCCCAGACGCACCCTGCAGGGGACCACTTAAAAGGGCTGCCCACTCATTCTAGAATGTCAGAACCTTAAAGACAAATACTGCCTGCTTCCCTCCATTCAAATACTATTTTTCCCTACTTCACTCCTATGATTTTGTGTGTGTTTTTTGTTTGGTTAGGTTTTTTTTAGATTTTATTTATTTGTTTGGGAGTGAGAAAAAGAGAGAAAAAGCACAAGCCAGGGGGAGAGGCAGAGGGAGAGGGAGAAGCAGACTCTCTGCTGAGCAGGGAGCCCGATGATGTGATGATGCTGGGCTCCATCCCAAGACCCTGGGATCATGACCTCAACCAAAGGCAGACATTTTACCCAGTGAGCCACCCAGGCGCCCCAACCCCCATGTTTTATACATGATTAAAAAAAAAAAAGAAAACAAAACAGGGCAGCCTGGGTGGCTCAGCGGTTTAGTGCTGCCTTCGGCCCAGAGTATGATCCTGGAGTCCTGGAATCGAGTCCCACATCGGGCTCCTTGCATGGAGCCTGTTTCTCCCTCTGCCTGTGTCACTGCCTCTCTCTCTCTCTCGGTGTGTATCTCATGAATAAATAAACAAAAATCTTTTTAAAAAAACAGTTTTATTGATAGTATAAAATAACCTGCACATATTTGAAGTGTATGACTTGATGAACTTTGATCTTTGTGAACATTTCTGAAACTCTCACTATGATCAAGGTAATAAACATGATCATCACTTCCAAGCATCCTAGTCTCCTTAGTAATCCTTCCTTCCTGCCCTCCTCCCACCCCTTCCTAGGTAATCACTGATCTGTTTTTGTCACTATACATTAGTTTGCATTTTACAGTAGTGGAAACATAGTGAGTACTCCTTTTGTCTGGCTGCTTTCATTCAGCATAATTACTTTGAAATCCATCCATAGTGTTGCATATACCAACAGATCATTCCTTTGATTTGTGAGCAGTATTTCATTGTGTGGATATGCCATAATTTATTTAATCGTTCATCTGCTACAGGACATTTGGGTTATTTCCAGTTTGGGACTAATACAATAAAGCTGCTGTGAATATTCCTGTTCAAGTCTTAGAGTGGACTATGCTTTTACTTCTCTTGAATATGTAAATACCTAGAAGTGAAATGGCTAGATCATATAGTGGGTGTATTGTTAACTTTTAAGAAACTGTCAGACTATTTTCCAAAGTTACTGTACCTTTTTACATTCCCACCAGCAGTGTGGGAGAGTTTTAGTTTCCCCACATCCTTGCCAGCACTTGGTATGGTTCATTTTTGAAATGCTAGCTCCTCTCATATGTGTGTAGTAATTTCTCCTTGTGATTTTAGTTTGCATTTTCTAAATGACTAGTTATGTTGAGCATCTTTTCATGTCCTTCTTTTGCCAACTGTGTATCCTCTTTGGTAAAGTGTGCTCAAATCTCTGCCCATTTAAAAAAAATTGGATCATTTGCTTTCTTGTAATTGAGTTTTAAATGTTCTCAATACATCCCAGATCCACGTCCTTTGTTACATCTGTTTTGCATTTAATTCAGTATAATATATAAACAAGAAAAGCTCATTAGGAATAGCGAAACCACACTAGAAAATGAAATATACACCATTTATTCAAATATTATCATAATTATAAATCATACAAGCAAAAGCTGCATGTGCACATATTACTTTTAATCTCTCCCTAATGGCATTGATGGGACTCTTCAGCCACGTGGGCTGAAGGAAATCTCACCTTCCATGCATGTCCAGGTCTTCTTTATTTCTTGCTTCTTGTCGTTGGCTACTTTTCTGTTTCCACTCCTCTCTGACCCACTCCAACACATCAGGCAAATCTTGTGCAGGATCAGAAAGGACACCATAATTATCAGTCTTAAAGGCAAAGTCTTCATTAGTTGCTCCGGCTACCTTGGTTCTTCCTTTCAACTAATGTCAAGGAGGGGCAGATGCTTTGTGATGCTTGTTCTCTACCCACTACTAGAGGGTTCTTGTAGCTTTTTGCAGGAAAAGACCGATGTCTTGGTTTTGCGTTGCTGTAGAGAGTTTTCCCCTTGATTAAAAAATAACCCTCCGTTTGCTATCAAATACCCCTTCATGGAGGTACCAGCAAGGAGGTTTCTGCTTAACCCTCACTTCTGAGGGGGGCAACATCAGCCCCTTCTTTCCTCCTCCCCTTGGAGCCTGATAGACTATATGTCAAAAACATGTTCAGTGTCTGTCTCTCCCTAGTAAAACCCCATGAAGGCAGGCCTTCTGCTTATTTTCTTTATAGTTATGTTCTCAGCCCTTAGAACAGGACCTGCACATAGTAGGAGCTCACTATATATTTGTTGAATGAATGAATAAATGCATATAGCACAGTGACCAGCCTGAGCAGGTGGATGCAGGGCTGGGACCCAGAAGAATTCCCACTAAGACCACCTCGCTAATAAATATAGACAATACATGTAGGCCCCAGGTATCCCTGTGAACAAGGGGACGTTATAATGGAATAAGGTCACTGCTTCCCTGGAGACAGTTCTGCTGGGCCCTCACACAGAGGAGGGGATTATCTGTGTACCCAATGAGGGTGGAGAGACTTCTGAGAGAAGGGGAGACTCTGAGAAGGAGGAATTTGTGAGATACACAAACTAGATAGAAGAAGAGTCTCTGAGTTGCTGCCAAGGGCCCAATCTGTCTAAGATCCTGGGAAATTGCAGTGTGTGCCTGTTGAGTCCACCATGTTCTTTCTCCTAGCCACACATTTTTTACCGGTGTACCACCATTTGATGAGTTACAAAGTGAACTTTTTTTTAAAGCCCAAAGTAATGAAAAAATTACAAATGATGTTGAGAAAGTCTCTAAACTCATGAACAAATTTAACCTTAGAGTGATTTTTTAAAAATATTTTATTTATTTATATATTTATTTATTTCAGAGAGAGAGAACATGGCAGCAGGAGGGAAAGGAAGAAAGTATCTGAAGCAGACTCTGTGCTGAGCACAGAGCCTGATGCAGGGATCCATCCCCCAACTGTGAGACCATAACCTGAGCCAAAAGCAAAAGTCAGATGCTGAACCAACTGAACCACCCAGGCACCCCCTTAGCATGATTTTTAAAAATCCTTTAAATCCTATGGTTTCATTCTGTCCTCTTTTCCATGCCTAACTTCTCATTTCTCTTGTATCCTGGGCCATTCTGCCTTAAATCTCTCACTATTGTTTCACTCAACACACAGGAAATATGTCCTTTCTTGGTCCTCCACCCAGGTCTTCTTCACCACCTGTCCAAACCATAACAGGTTCCTAACTGGCCTACATCTCCCTCCAATTACATCCTCAGAGCTCACCTACATTATCACTGTATGCTGCCCTTTTGCCAGCTCCCCACTCATAGCCATTACCTAAAGGATGAAGCATCCTGATTACTATCCCACCTCAGTCTCCTCTCATAGGCACTGCTCTTCACAAACATCCTTTCACTATGAAAAGTCATGCACAACAAGCCACGGCTTCAGTGACAGGACTCTAATAAACAAAGGGTCATCAAATAAAGAAAGACATACACGTTGTGTCTTCATGGAAGCTAACAAAGGGTGCAGTGAAACAGTGGACAGGAGAAACTGGTTTTGATGGGGGTGGGGTTAGAGAAGATGTTTTTGAGGAAGGGACATTTGAGATGACACTTGGAGGATGATTAAGGAAGGACTAAAGGAAGAGATGTGCAAATCCCCAAGGTGAGGACACCTTGGCTTTGGGGGGGAATTATGGAAATCTGGGTGGTTGGAGTGTTGTCACTCAGGGGACAAAGACACAAGGTAGACTGTTGTGAGAAGCAGGGGTTAGGTCACACTGAGCCTTCTAGACTGTGATAAAGCTTATGAATCATTCTTGCAGCTGGCAAGAGGATACCTGAAAGCCAGGAGAACTTAGAAGGATTGTAGAAAGTGTGGCAAGAGCAGAGAAACAGAGGAAAGTGTGACAGTGAGACAGAAGAACAAAATGCCCCTGAGGTAGAATGAATAGGACAAAAAGGATGTGGTACTGGATTGCGTGTAGAGGGAGCAGAAAATGTTGGCAAGAAAAATGATGGCTCCCAGGTTTCAGACTGGTGAAAGGTGTCATTTTCTAGCACATGGATGAGACGCAAGAAGCACATTTGTGGAAGATGAGCCCAGCTCAGCTTCAAGCAGGACCCTGAAGGCCCCTTCCCGCTTGCCTCTTGTGATTTATTATAATCAGATTCACAGTTTCTACAACTCATATGGCAGTGAAATCACCTTCCAGAATGCATATGTGCTTTCTTTCAAATAAGATAAAATGCATCAGGGAGCAGAGAATATATCATATGGTCTTTTGAACAGCTCACACTGCCCGGGCCACAGGAGTTCCCACTCTGCTGTGCTAAGCCCTGCACATCACTATGCGACCTAGGAACTAATGACTGCACAATATTGGGATATATGAATTTTTAGCCTTCAAAACATTGTGAAGTGACAGTTAATTATCATTATTATTTTTTCAGAGAAAGGAAAAGCAACTTCAGAGCCCACTGTGTTTGAAATTATTGCCTTTTAATTTACCCTGACAAAACTCCCTGGGCTTTGGCAATAGTTACATGAAGCAGCTGTTCTGTGTAAAGATGCTTGTGCTAACCTCCTGCCCCAGGATTTCACAAAGGAAAAGGCATGACAATCCCATCCCTAACCCAAATCTCATTCAAAATTCTCAAGCTATGTCTTTTGCAAATGGTCTGAATTTGCCATTAACGTAAGTAAATTTCATTCAATTAAAACAAACTAGAGGAGCAACCAGGCCACATAGGAAGTGGTGGGAACAGTGGTAATTGAAGCTAATCATGAGATCATGTATTATAACTCCTCACTCTGCAGAACTTGATCCTGTGATAGGAGACACAACACTTGGCCACAGCCAAACAGCCCCAGGCAAGGTCCATGAGGCCTGGGGCTGGATGGAAAGACCCACAGAATGTGACATCTGTCCATGTCCCACCGCTGATGGACCTTCAGAGGAAGTATATCATTTAGCAATTTCATGGGTCACTCTAATGCCTCTGATAATTTCTCTTGAGCAGGAAGTCAGGGAGTAGGGGATGAAGGTGGTGGGAAAAGGCATCAAAACTACCATTACCATCAATGCAAGGAGAGGAAAGGTAACACTTATTAATTTCTTGCCACAATCCAGCCTCCTTCACATACATAAGCCTCTCTGTACCTGTTTCTTCCTCTGCAAAATGTGGACAATAGTATTCCTCTAATGATGGTTTGTTTGTTTGTGGAACAAATGAGCTACTACATATAGAACACTTAGAACCAAGCACAGCAGAAGTGCTCACTACATGTTAGCTTTTTTTTTTTTTTGACTTATTTATTCATGAGAGACACAGAGAAGCAGAGACACAGGCAGAGGGAGAAGAAGGCTTCCCATGGGGAGCCCAATGTGAGACTCGATCCCAGGACCCCAAGATCTCTACCCAAGCCAAAGGCAGAGCTCAACCACTGAGCCACCCAGGTGCCCCATGTTAGTTTTTATTATGAGGACTATCAGCATTGTCATCATCGTTATCATTACTATTTCTTGCCCCAAATAGATTCATTTATACCCATGTTTGCAGATGAGGAAACTGAGTTTGGGAGCACACCAGTCAACTGTGGTTCTGTTATGCTGCAGTAACAAACAACTCTCAAGTTCAAGTGGCTGACAACCACACAAGTTTATTTCTTACTCACATTACATATGGCTATGGTGGATTCCATCCAAAACCCAGGCTTAAGGAGCCACCCTTCTCTGAGATGTCACCATTCCCAAGGTAAAGGATAAACAAGGATGAGGGGGACCAAGCTTCTACTCAGAAGGGGCTCAGGTCACTTCCACTTATATCTTATTGGCCTCACTCAGTCACCCAACAAACCTAATGTTGACCGGACAAGGAGGATATCGTTTCCCCAGGCATGACGCTATAGAAAAGTGCAGCAATCACACAGCCTATAAGAGATTTTCAGTACCTCACCCAGGGTGGCACAGATTTCAAAAAGCTAGGATTTGAACCCGTGCCTGACTACGGCAAAAGTGTTTCTATGGTGCTGCCCGGCTCTACTTCCCTTTTCCCTTTTCCTCCTGCTCCACCATTTATCAGAACTATGTCTGTATATGGGTCGTCTAGCTTGTTCAGCCAGTTCAATCTCAGGATGGTGAGTTTGCCCAGGGTCACGAACCAGGAGAGCCAGGTCCAGGATAGAGTCCATTCTCTTCCAACTGTAGGGGCCTCATTTTCTGTGTCTTGCCCTGTAAGATGGGATAAGCCAATGCATTTCACTTCAAGCATTTACTACATGCCAAGACTTAGAATTTTGATTATCTTGATTCACTTCCCATAATTACGTCAAGGGATAAAATCACACAGACCATCACTATAACCCAGCCCATTAGTATATGGGTTTATAGCTATCTCAAGCTAACCCCAGAACTCATCTAACAAGTTGAACAATCACACACACAAGCTAGTTTTCTAAGATATGGAAATATATTTTGAAGTTCCCTTTCAGTATTGGATTCACAAACCAGAAGCCATATCGTCCACTGATGAATTATTTTTACCTCTGAGTTTTCATCAGTAAAGCATAATCCATCAGTCTGAATAGTCAGTGTTGGAACAAATTCTATTCCAGACATCTCTAGGGCCAGGGAACTTACACCAACCAGGAAAGCCTACTTCGGCCCCAACATTGCCTTCCTTGCTTGGTCTTCAACCTTGGGAATACAAAGGGCAAATCAAGTCCTTCTTATCCTGTCTTTGGTGCCAAGTGGCAGCAGCATCTCAACTGTCCCCACATTTCTGGCATTGAGCACAGGTACAACATGTGGCAGGCTCTCAGAAATGCTTGCTGTTGATTTGTGTTGGGGCTGAGTGGCAGTGGGGCTGTCATTTGGACTGTCTCTATAGCTGAGGTAAGGGCTGTGGCTTTTTCAAACTGGCTTTCCAGAGTTCAACAGCATCCTTACCTAAAAGGAAAAATATGAAAAAGATCAAGACAGTAAAGGGACACAAAGAGGATGGTAGGGAGGAGGGGAAGCGCCACAGACATAGAACAATGAGGGTAGAAAGAGACACTGTAAATGACAATTGCCGTCTGCTTCTGTGCTGCTTCTTACTAAAACCCCCTTCACTCTGCCTGAGAAATGAGCATTGAGAAGTTTCAATTTCACTCCCCACTCAGCACCTGAGGGAAGGCCCTATCCACCTGCCAGGGCCAAACAATCCCATGACGTCAGTAGTCCCTCCAACTCCCTCCCTCCTAAGGGAGAACCTGAGGCTAGTTAGCGAGGTGCCATCCTTGAGTGGCAGGTCAGATGGTTCACATCCCATCACTGGCCTCACAGGAATGTGACCAACTCACCCATAGCATCTTTGGTGTTCTTTTTTTTAATTTCTTAACCCATTAAGTCATGCCCTCCGGCCTCCCTTGCCTCGGCAGGTTGGAGAGGAGGCCTACCTCACCTGCAAAAGGGGATGGTTCTGATCTGACGAGAGTATTTCAAGATGAATGGGAGAAAACAGGGAATTAACAGAGAGGTTAAAAAAAAAAAGTGGAGATTTTTAAATGCAATCACATCCTTCATTTTAACTTATGATTTGCTGAAGGAATAGCCACAGTCAGCCATGTAAACATTAACCGGGTCACCAGGAGAGAGAGGCTCCGCAGGCGGCGCAGCACAGTTTCATCTCCACCCATCCTCTCCATCCCACCCTGTTCCAAGCTCTCTGAAGCTAGGCTGACGGGTCAGGCTCCTCCAGGTGTACAAAGTGACCCCAATGAAAGCCATCCCTCTCATAGCAGGGAAGCAGAGAAAAGAAGTGTTTCTCTTAGTTTTTCATCTGGGTTTCTTAACAGAGGGGAAAGAACTGCTTGTTATCATTTTCAATGGCTGATGGAGGATTTTTGGCTGAAGGGACTAGGCAAGGTGTAGGGAGCAGGGGGCAGGGAAGGGGGAAAACCTCACATGGAAGGGGCGCTAGGTCTCATCACCACACCCCCTGGCTGGCTCAACATACTGGGGGAGAGTGTTAAGTGTAGGTTTTATTATTATTTAGGTGTGGCAAAGCCAACAGATTAGGAGATGATTGCCTTTGAAAGACAGTTTGTGACAGTTCCCCATGGGACTCTCATGGAGAGGCACTAGGGGCAGGTGGGAGGCAGAAGGAGTAAGGCAGAAACTGGGCAAGAGTCTTTGTTGCCATTTCTGTGGGAAGGAAAGAATGAAGCAGGGCAGGCACGTTTAGGATTGGCTAATCTGAACAATTTCAGGGCTTGGAGCCATAGGGGCTGTCCCTTGCTGTCTGTACCTGGCCCTTTGGTGATCAAGACAAGAGGATAGTGGCCCAGAGTGTGAAAGCCCTGTAAGGTAGGTGGTAAGGGGACCTGGGCTTGGCTCATTTGCATGTGAAAGATGGACTCTCAGGTGAGTTGTTTACTCACTAGGTGTGGGCTAAACCTGGGAGGGGCAGTCTCTCCAGGATCACCACGTCCCCCTAGAAGTCAAAGCATCAAAATATAGAACATAGAAGATGTGGTTACTACAGAGAGGGAGGTATCTGATGAAGCCTACAAGATAATAAAATATGAACTGACCAAAACTTTACTGAAAATCCTAAATCAGTCTGCTTTTTCATGTAAAAATTTGCATTATCTTATTTGTCCTTCCCTTTCATGTCTCCTTAGCATGCAGAAATCCTGTGGTGGGAAGTCTAGGAAAACCACCGAGTTGTTTTTGTTGACATCGTGGAGAATGTGGAAAAGAGAAATCACCTCTGTGTGGGTACCAGTGCATCCATCCAGACTGAAATCCGTCTTGGTGCTAAATTGGCCTGCAGACAGGAGATATCTCCACTCTCCATAGAAGTATGGCCCCATCTGGGCTTCTCCTAAGGTTTGCTGGGATTCTGGAGTGACCGGTTTATCAGGTCAATGTGACAGCCTTCATCAGCTACACCACTTCACCCCTTTCTGAAAGAACGAGTCAGCAGAGTCCAGCAGACATCACGGCTGGAGGTGGAATGGCGCTGATGGCTTGTGCAGTGCCGCTTAAATGTGACAACCCCATGTGGAGAGCCCCAGATCGCTGCCTGGTGACTTCTCCACAGCCCCATCCTGTGCTTTTCTCCCCGCACGAAGAGCTCAGCTAATCCCAGGATGCCTTAGCCTGGCTTATTTGCCAAGTAAATACTAGAATCGAATGGCAGAGCTGTTCCTTGCTTTGCAGACAGAGGTGACCTGCAGTGGGGACCGAGTGTGCCAGCTGCCCTGCACCCTCCCACCTGCACTGGGTGGACTGTGAGGAGAGCTGCGTGCTGCCCCAGGGGGGCTCACTGAAGGCCTGGGTGGTGGCTCCTGAAAGTGTGGCCTTCCCACCCAGTTGCTGGAAGTAGACAGAGGCCCTTGTCTGCTCCAGAAAAAACAAGCCTTCATGTCACCTTTCCACACCCTCCCCAGCACCAGTAACCTCCCCTCCCCCCCACGGGCTGCCAGAAGAGCCCTGACCAATGCCATCCCGTCAGCAACTCCCGCTGTGAGCAAACCTCCACCCACTCTGGTCTTGGGGAAGCCTGTTTCAATGAGCATCATGCCGGAGCCGCCTCCCCTAACCACGTTCCCAGAGTGTAGGGGTTTCAGTGACGGCATTGGGTGGACATGGACTCAGGGGTCCATCCTGAGGAAGCGGAGCCCAGAGGAGCTGCAGATGAAGAGAAGGATGTCCCACGGGGCCAGGCCCGGCCTTCCCGGCCAGGAGCAGGGCTGTCTCAGGCAGCCAACACCCGCGTCCGCCCGCGGCCTTCCGGGCGCCCCGGCCCACTCCCATGTCGCCTGCACGGGGGTCGCCTGGAGTCGCTGTCAGAACAGCCCCTCATTTGCTGGTGGCCCTGTCAGTGTAGAGGCCCAGTGGCGCCTCCTGTCAGTCACCTTTGCCACATCACCCGAATTCTGCCGCAATGCTCCGTCACACAGTCACGTTTCTTCTCTCCCACTGCCGCTGTACTGGCAGGCCCTTTCTGCTGTTGCTCTCCGTCTTTTCTTTTTCTTTCTTCTTTAAGATCTTATCGAGGGCGGCCCGGGTGGCTCGGCGGTTTAGCGCCGCCTGCAGCCCAGGGCGTGATCCTGGAGACCCGGGATCGAGTCCCACGTCGGGCTCCCTGAACGGAGCCTGCTTCTCTCTGCCTTTTTCTCTCTCTCTCTCTCTGTCTGTCAAGAATAAATAAATTTTTAAAATCTTTTTTTTTTAAGATTTTATTTATTTGAGAGGGAGCGAGAGCGAGCGAGCTGCGTGTGCGCACAAGGTGGGGGACGGACAGAGGAAAGGGAGAAGCAGACCCCCCCGAGCTCCATCCCAGGACCCGGAGATGAGGACCTGGGCCCCGGGCACCCTCCGTATTTTCTGTGTCTTCCCCAACAGAGCGGGTCCTTCCAATCCTAAATTCTAACTTGGCCCATTCCTCCCACTTAGAAGGAGCATTAACATAACCCGGTTTTGATTGCTCAGCCCAGCATGGAACTACTCTCTGCCATTGTATGCTTTCTCCGGAGGCATTTGGCTATCAAATCATTCATTTGTCGTCCTTTGATCGGTAATCCCCATCCCACCCCCTGTAGCTTCCTCATCCAAAGGAGGCCCAGGGTGGCTGGGGGACATTGCATTTAGAGAAAAGGACTCAGTTCCTCCTCCTTCTTCTCTGCAGTGTCCCCGTTGACACAACAATCACTATTATATGAATAAGTGTATCAGGGGACCTGGGTGAAAAGTATGTCTTCTCAGACTTCCAAACTTCTGCCTCCGCTGTGTTCTGTGCCAGACTTGCCCTATTCCCCGTCTTCACTGGCCTGGCCCCTCTTGACTATATAAGTCCTATTTCATTTTAATACCCTGCATGGAAAGCCACCCCCCACCTGCTCCCAGCCAGTCACTGGGGCCCCATAAGAATTTGTCCAGGCCCTTAGGCCTTTTCAATCCACCTCTCATGGCTGTACCTGTGGCCTCACCTCTTCTGCTGGGCTTGGGGGAGCTTTGAGGCCCGTGCTGTCTCAGCTGCCCTGAATCTCTAGAGCCTTCCCAGTACACTGAATACCTTTCCTCCGTTGCTGTGTATTGGGCCCATGGGTGGAGACAGAACAAGTGGTAACTATCAGTGTTATATGTGTGTGTGAGGGGATGTGGGCCAGTAAAGAGAGGGTAACTTAACAACTCTGTGCCTCAGTTTCTTCATCTGTAAAATAGGTATTAGGATGACAATATCTATGTCTATGTCAGAGAGGAGGTACTAGAATTAAAAGAGCTAATACAAGCATATCTCACTCAATTTCCTACTCTTTGCAGATATTACATTTTTTACAAGTTGAAGGTTTGTGGCAACCCTGCATTGAGCAAGGCTCAGTGCCATTTTTCTAACAGCATTTGCTTACTTCATGTCTTTGTGTCATATATTGGTAGTTCTCACATTATTTCAAACTTTTTCATTATTATTATGTTTGGTTTGGTGATCTGTGTCAGATGATGGTTTAGCATTTTTTAGCAATGAAGTATTTTTTAATTAAGATATATACATTACTTTTAAGAGATTTTATTTTTAAGTAATCTCTATGCCAAAGGTGGAGCTTGAACTTAAAATCACGACATCAAGAGTCACATGTCCCACCGCCTGAGCCAGCCAGGCATCCCAAGGTATACACAGTATTTTTTTAGATATAATACCACTGCACACTTAACAGACCACGGTACAGTCTATACATAACTTATATATGCACTGAGAAACCAAAAAATTCATTGGACTCACTTTACTGCAATGTTCTCCTTATTGCAGTGGTCTGGAACCGAATCTGCAGATCTCCAGGGTATGCCTGTATGCATAAAGCACTTAAACCAATACCTGGAACTGACACCTAGTAAATGTTTAGTGAATGTTAACTGCCTTAGAAGGACAGATGAGACTTACATGAGCCAACTTTGACTCCTTAACATAATAAGGAGGGGTACGATATGTTATCCTAAAAATTTAAGACTCACTGATCATTTCAGTATTTGTTTTCTCAAACTTTAGAGTGCCCTCACCTCCCACTTCCCTTTTCTCCAATGGCCAAATGATCAAAAGTGGAATAGGGTGGACTAGGAGTGAGGGTAAAAGTAAAAACGGATTCAAAATAATGGAAAAGCTGGTTTGATCAGCCCCTGGGCTGTAGAGAATGTATAGAACAGAGTGGAGAATAGGATAAGCAAGACTCAGGCTGGAGTTCTCTTTTAATTCCAGCTCATAACCCAATATGTGTGTGTGTCTTCATAAGTTTCTTTATTCTTTTTAACCTCAGTGAACTCATATGTGAAATGGGGATAAGGAAGCTAGAATAACCTGTAAGGTATCTTTAATTCTACAAGAAATCCTATCATTCTAATTCCAAATGTAATGTCTGTATATGGTCATTATATGCTGGAAAAATAACTAAGGTTTTATTTCTTTTACTGGTAGTCTTGGAAGTTAGCAAGCTAGGAAAACAAAAGCAAAATAATAATAATAAATTTTTAAAGAAAGAAGAAAACACCAAAGACAAACCAAAATCAACCTTCACCAGAACTAGGAAGTATTTTCACATTATTTACAAAGCTGTTCTTATTTTTAAAATAAAAATACATATACTATTTTTATCATATCATATTTATATTATATTTAAAGTTATATGTATCATAAATATGTATATATGATGGTTTTCATTATGGCTTCTCACCAGTACCTCATTTTAAATAGAAATCCTAACTCTGAGCATTATAAAAACCCCAGGCCCATTTTCCAGGAGGTAGTCCACTTAGAAGAGCCAGAGGTCTGAGAACAGTCTTCCCCTGGACGGTTCGCCCTGGGAGAAGCAATAGCAAACGGCAGTCAGTTCCTTAATGACTCAAGTTTTGAATTCTCACTCTTTTGGATCTAGTGCTGCTCAGTCTTTCTGTGGTTCTTTTTTACTGGGCAGATTCAGAGATGTGGGGATGTGCCTATGACAGACCAGGTTGGTGGGTCCTACAAAGTGCCTCTTATTGTATTATGCCTGCTGCCAAGAGCTCCCTGGGTTTCTCACTTCATTTCTCATTAATCCTCTCCAATCCCCCTGAGGTAGCTGGAGGGGCACAGTGCAATTAGCCTGGGCCTGGATTTATAGCTGGGGTTGGGGAGAAGGAAGTGACCATCACTCTGCCACCATTAGCAGCAAAGAAAGGACTATCTAGTCGGCCTTTTAAATCTCAGAGCACACAGCTGCGTCCTGGGAGCCACCAGGCTTCCCCTGCTGCCTGCCTGCTTGGATTATTCATGCAGAAATGGAGCTCCTGACTCAGGATCATGTGTGTGCCTCTGAGGCTAAATCAGATTCTGGTGTTGTATTACTTCCTAATCATTTAAAACAAAAAGTCTTTTGATTTTTTTAGCATTTAAACAAGGTCAACCACATTTTGATGTCCCCAGATGAGACAGAAGTGCATGTCTCTGAAATTTACCATGTTTAAGGATGTTTTATTTGGAAAGTTCTGAGCCTGCAAGGAATTCTTTTGGGAAAGTCTCTCCCAGCTAGTAAGCTGTAGGAATTGTAGCTACAAATCTTGACCGCAATTTTTTAAAATTGCAGTAAAATATATTTAACATAAAATTTACCATTTTAACCATTTCAAATGTTCAGTGGCATTCACATTCTTGTGCAACTGTTACCACCATCTATCTCCAGAACTCTTTCATCCTGCAAAACTAAAACTTGGTCCCCATTAAGCCCCAACTCGCCATTCCTCCCTGACCCTAACAACCACCATTGTATTTTCTGTCTCTATGAACTGGACTCCTCTAGGTACCCCATGTGAGTCGAATCATACAGAATTTGTTGTTTTGCAACTGACTTACTTCACTTAACATAATGCTCTTCAGGTTCATCCATATTGTATCCTATGTCAGAATTTCTTTCCTTTTAATCCAAATAATATTCCATTGTATGGATAGACCACATTTGTTCATCTACTTATCTATTAATGGACATTTTCATTGCTTCTTTTGCAGATTTATTTATTTACATTTTAGCAAGTATCCATTACCCTTAGAAATGAGGGTTCTTTTTTTCTCTTGCAAATTTATTTTTTTTTAAATATTTATTTATTTATTTTTTATGATAGTCACAGAGAGAGAGAGAGAGGCAGAGACACGGGCAGAGGGAGAAGCAGGCTCCATGCACTGGGAGCCTGATGTGGGATTCGATCCCGGGTCTCCAGGATCACGCCCTGGGCCAAAGGCAGGCGCCAAACCGCTGCGCCACCCAGGGATCCCTCTCTTGCAAATTTAAATTAGATATTTCCCAATTAGTCTTATTTCCTTTCAAATGAAAATTTTGTTCCAGTTTTGTTTTTCCTTCACTTTGATTAAAAAAAAAAGATTGAATTCAAACTGCATTAGTAAGTTGGATTAATACTTTAAAATGACTTACAAAAGTCTTTGGATTTTTCATCTAACCAACCCATGAAACCCTCTCCTTATTTCTACCACCAGCAGCTATGTAGAAGCTGGGTCAAGATTAAAATCTACAGGCCCATTGGGGAAGTTCTTTAAATAATTGAGATAAAATGTGAGAAAAGTCTGACCAAGGATGTATATGATGGAGACAGGAGGGGTGGGGCTGATGTGAGAGGAGTTTGAAGATTAGGGAGTTAGCTGACAGTGGAAATGAGAAAAAGACTGAATCCAAGACAGCTCATCTGTGGGCACAAGGAACCAGACATTCTAGTTGATTAGAAGTTTATAAAAGAGGATTAAGCAGAGTCCTAATAAGCCTCTAAACTAAGTATATGCTTCATAGAGCATATTGATCCTAGGGCTTTCTGGATAAAATCAAATAGCTGGATTTTGTGGCTTTCATTTTGGCTGCTAAGAGTCTTCTTTTTCTCCTTGATATTTCCACTTGATATTGCTACTGTTCTCAAAATGGGTAGAATTGCCAAATAACTGAAAGTCAGGTGGTTATGGTACTTACTCTCTGTTCTGTTCTGTATATTACATGTTGTTTTCTGTCTTCAAATTCATCCTAGATTCTCCACTTATTTTATACACAATTATTCATAGCACAATATATAGCATACAATTTTCTGCCTTTATAAAGAAAGTGTTCTGTGAATGGAGGCTTTACTACAAAGCTAATGAAGCTAAATCTTCAGGCTTCCTCACTTACTTGAACCTTTCCAAAGCACTGAAAGAAGCCCTAGCAGTTTTGAAATTGTAGTTTTGTATTATTTTTTTAATGAGAGTCTGCAGGTTTTATAAATTCTAAGCCCTTCAAAATCTGGACCTGTCCTGTCTATGAGTAAGAGTTGAGCTGGAAAGCCAGGTGCTTAAAACAGCTTTCTCAAGTATTTCTAAGGGTTTTTCCCATCTGACAAATGGGGGAAACCTTTACCTTGGAGTCAATGCTTCCATCTCCTACCACTCCCCCCACACACACACTACACCCCCATTTCCCTTTCTAAATCTTTTCTACTGTGTATAGAGCATTTTCAGAAACAGATTTCCTCAGCAAAAGTGAAACAACAAAATGAGACAATTGCTTCTGTTGAGATGAGAACCTGATGTTGGATTGTTAAGTTTTGCTCAATTTTTCCTAACATCACCTCAATTCCAGTTGTCCTTTTAAGTTGGCCTGGCAAACTGGGTAGGGAGTCAGCCCTGGCACCCCACTCATCCTTGTCCTTTGCACACATGCATGCATCACCCTGACAGAGCCACACGTGTGCTGCTCTCAATCCATAAGGATAAATCAAATCACTCTATGCAGAGAGAAATTGGGTCCTGAGCAGCAAGCCTATGGATAATCCATGTGCATTTTTAATGTCCTTTTCTCCCTTTTAACATCATCCTTCTATCCAGACACCCTCCCATCCTTGGAACAATGGGAAACAAAGGCCCCTTCCCCTTGGCCCTGTTAGCTGCCTCCCAGCAGTTGGGCTCTAAAAGAGACAGTGGAGAGAGCAGCTGGCAGGGGGATCAAGTGCTGGGGTGGGCGGGGGAGGCAGAGAAATACCCCTTCCCACCACCCCATGAGACAAAGGCTGGATTTTGGTAACAGATCACCATAATCACTGCCTTCAGAAAGAAAGAAGGGCAAACAATAAAAATCTATATTTTCAATAAATAAAACACGACCAGATTCACTTGGGGAAGGTGAAATAATGAGTGGGTTTGTAAAGTGATGTGCTTCTCTTGTACAGCTCTCTGAAATTGCTCTGAGTTGCCCCAGTGAAATGAGGCCCTGGTGTTGATTTTCAGAGTTAGCGTTGTGTTACTTACCCCAGTGTTAACTCCTGGAGACTCCAAACTTTTCTATATCCAAAAACTGAACAGATGTGAGGAGGAAGAGAGAGGCCCCCACATCAGGGAAGTCTTTGCCCCAACTCATCCCTAACACATGAGAATCTCCTGACCTCTATACACTTTCTATCGAAGACTCTCTGAGCAAGGGGAGGAGCATAGAGAGTCCTACTTTGTCATGTGCCATTAATAAAGTACACTGTACCCAGCCAAAAAATAATTGAACAGATATGGTTTTTCTTAGGAAAAAAGCAGCAACATTCAACTGTTTTATAACTTTGAAAATTTTAATTAAAATATGATACATAGAATGCACAAGTTGAAAATATACAGTTTAATAGATATTTACAAAATTAATACACTAAAGAAACCAGAATAGTATACAGAAATGTGACCAAGAAAGAGAACCCAGAGCCCTTCCCTGTCCCTTTCCTACTCACTTCCTCCCTCCCTACCACCCAAGCTAACCCTAATCCTAACACCTAATAAAATTTGCCTCTTTTTAAATTTTATCTAGGTGGAGCCATACATTGTGAATTCTTTTATTTCTGATGTATTTTGCTCACATTGCATTTGTGAGATTTTTGCATGATTTGCACGTAGCAGTAGTTTGTTCACTTTTGTGAATATATAGTATTCCATTTACTTTTCGTTCTACCATTGATGGAAATCTGAATCATTTCAAGTCCTTTCAAAGCATTCTTAGCCACATCTTTGGGAACATAAATAAGCATTTTGGAGGAATATTTCTAGAAATGAGATTACCAGATCATAGATTATCTTTATTTTATTTTAAGATTTTATTCATTTATTCGTGAGAGACAGAGAGAGAGAGGAAGAGGGAGAAGCAGGCTCCTCGCAGGGAGTCCCATCAGGACTTGAACCCGGGACTCCGGGATCATGCCCCAAGCAGAAGACAGATGCTCAACCACTGAGCCACCCAGGAGTCCCTAGATTATCTTTAAATTCAGCTTTAGTTGAAACTGAAAATCAACCAAACCAACTCATTATTCAGTGAGTTTTTGTGAAACAGTATCAAAAGCATAGCACTCTTTTTGACTTTGAAGGAAATATAAAAAGAAAGAGGCCCTACCCTCGAAGAGTAACAATATTGTCAAGGATCACTTTTGAGAGAATAAGGAGATACTACAATTTACTTGACTGAGCATCAAATTGACATTATTGTTACCAATTGACATCATAGAACCAAAATCATAGGTAGGAGAGAACACTTAGGTCTCTTTCCTCCTTACAATAGTGAGGAAATGGTCTCTGCAGGAAAGTACAGGCATGGGTTCATTGAGTTAATCCCTTTTCTGATATTAACACTGGTAAGCCCCAAAGGCATTTATTCTTTCACTCTGCTCTTTTTCTGATTTTGATTCTCACCCCACATGTAGAAGGCCAAAATACCAATAGACTAGGAAAACTGAAAAAAAAAAAACAAAAAACAAAAAACCAGAGATTTCTTCTATGGAAATTTCAGTCAAGTTATCTGAATCAACTCTCCTTGTGAAAATAACTAACATTATAGATTAAATACTAAAAGCACCTCTTTAACAACATGAAATAACTAACAAAATAGTAAGGAATTACCAGGCCAAAGCCTATGACAAAAGGGAAACTCAGAAACAAACAAGAGAGCCGAAGCTAAATAAAATAAAATAAAATAAATAAAATAAAATAAAATAATAAAATAAAATAAAATAAAATAAAATAAAATAAAATAAAATAAAGAGAGCCGAAGCTGCTTCTGCCCTAGGTCCTTTACCAAGCTGGGCACACCTGGGCTTCAGTTTTGGCAGCTTTGAAGGAAAAGGACCCAGAAGTCAAGGCCCAGGGCTGACTCAAAGTGGGAAGTCTAATGCCTTCTGGTATTAGAATTACCCAAATCTTACCAGAATCTAAGGATACTTCCTCCACAGAAGTTGGGACTTCAGATGTCTATGGCCTCAGGGTAAATATAAAACAGAAATAAGGGCAGCGACAGTAGCTCAGCGGTTTAGTTCCGCCTTCAGCCCAGAGCCCGATCCTGGAGACCCAGGATCCAGTCCCACGTCGGGCTCCCTGCATGGAGTCTGCTTCTCCCTCTGACTGTGTCTCTGCCTCTTTCTCTGTGTGTGTCTCTCATGAATAAATAAATAAAATCTTTAAAAAAAAAAAAAAACAGAAATAAAACCTCTTCTACTTTCTGCCTCTCAGAAACCACAGGTAAGAGTGCCTCAGTACTAAGCAAAGCAAAAGAAAAAAGAGAAGAAAAACAGTAAGCGCTTTAAGAATTTGTGATTGCAAGCTGACTCTCATAAGGATGTGCATCATGGCCTCATGTTACCTACATGGTACAGAAAACCTTATACCATGAATTTATTTTAATATGGGCCCAAACTGGTAGTGCCTGGGATGCCTGCCTGGGAGAATCAATCACAAATTCTTTTATGGGTAAATGTTTCTTCAGCATAGGTCCATAAACACTTTTATAGGGACAATGAGCAGTACACAGTCAAAAATAGCCAAGCACACAAGGAAACAAAACATCATAAACAAAAAACAACTAAAACAATAAAGAGAGCAAATATGCCTTTAATATTTAGATATTGGAATTATCAAACAACTATATTTCCTGTGTTTAAAGAAATAAAACAGGCTTGAAAATATCTGCAAGCATCAAGAATCTATAAAAATTACTCAGTATATCTGAAAAAGAACCAAATAGAACTTCTAGCAATACAAAACAAGGTCCAAAATTTTAAATCCCTTTGGTAGGTTTAACAGCAGATTGACACAACTAAAGAGAGAATGGTTAGATTTCATAAAATCCAAGACACCATAAGGTGCATCATTATCTCATGAACATTAAGAAATAAAAAGAAATGTCTCCAATTAAACTATAGCATAATCTTTTCTTCTCTCAGAATTTTTAATTTACACTTCTTGGAAGAGCTTAGACATTCTTTAAAAACCTATATTGAAATATCACATTTGTGCAAGCATAAAAAGGAAAATGTGATCGAAATAAACTAGTTAAAAATGGTCCTAGAAATTTTTTGCAGCCAGACTCTGATTCTTCTGGGTCATTTTAACTCAATTTTTGACTGTTGTTTTTCTCAAACTTGTGATGCAGCATATCTTAGAAAGTGCCCCATGATTCTTTATAGGGTCTTCTCCCAAGTCCTCAAGACCTATTCTGCAAGTTTTGATTCATGATTACCAGAAATGATCAATTTATAAAATGTTTTCCACTGAAATTCAATTCCATGGAAAGGCTTTAGACAATGCCTGGGACTCATATTTCTTTCTTTCTCAGATTGTTCTTTTTTGTTCATTGAAACATTAATATCCTGCAATGGTCCAGTTAATGCCACTAAGAATAACAACCATGTTCACACCTAGACAGTGGCAGTGATTACAAACCATCAACGGTAACATGCAGTCCTGTTTCGGGATGTAAAAATGTGAAGAAGAAAAAAAAGTGTGGATCTTAAAATGAATAAAATATGGTAGATGAGGTCTTGCTCACAAATTTTTGGCATCTCCTTACAGCCAGTCCTGTGGGGCTTTGAGACCCTTGTGTCTTATAACCCCTCCTCCCCCTTCTTACCTCCTTGGCTCCACCTTGATAAGGGGAAGCTGTGTCCGGCTGTGCAGTAGAAACACAGCCCTCCTGCTCCCTCCTTGTTTTCCCCCACCTCCCCTCCTGCTCCCCCTGTCATGGCTTCCAGCCATCTGGTCTCCCTGCTGTTGCCACTGTCTGAGCTTTATTCTCTTAGACCCTGTAGCCAATGTTCACTTTCTACTTCCTCTGTTAACAACAATAATGCCTCCTAACTCAAGCTAGTACCTTCCCCTGGTCCCCAATATGCCTGCCAGTGTTGGAACACATCTCAGTGTCAGGAGACACCATGTAGCACTGCTCAGACTCTCCTAGGAGCCAGGCCTCCTTTAGGTACTTACTTTGTGAAGCTTCACTAGCTCCTTAGTACTAAAGGCAAGAGTTAATGCAAGACAAACATTTTATCAAGTGGTAGTCATGACCTGAATGTCTTTTGGCCAACAAACATTTCTTAAATTTCTGTTTTCAGGCCTTGTGAGTAGAGCTCCTAAATGGACCCTTCAGAGTTGAGTCGCCTTGTCCTGGTCCTCCAGAATGTTCATTAGAGTGTACCCCCAACTGTGAGAACAGTGCATAATGGTACTAAGGGGTTTTAAAGTCCTTGGACAGTGTTTAAAACAGCACATTGAAATTTTAATAATGTATTTGGTAGATCTGATAGAAATAATTCCAAATGGCGTTTCAGTTGTCATTTTTCCCCTCTTACAACTGATTCAGGCTTCAGTTGTCAACATGGGACAGTTATCGTCTCACCTTATTACCGATCCTGTGGAAATAGGATGCCAAATGAGCCTCCTTTGTATAGAATTATGTAAAACATTTATCATAAATGTGCAGAAATTTGCTTTTACATATCATTTACATATTATTTCTTCTATTCTTAATTGAGTCAAGGGAAGCATGGTTTTCCTATTGGCCAGTCTTTTCAGAAATAAAACATTGGCTTGCAAACTTTCCCTCTCCAACCCCCATGAGCCTATGAGAGCTTTCTTGGCCATGAACTCATGAAGTTTGATGGGGTCACATGAAAGAATAATTTAAGGTCTACGTATTAGTTTTTTACTCTCACTGTAACAAATTACCTCAAACCTGGTGGCTTAAGAACACAAATGTATTCTTTTACATTTCTGATGGTCAGAAGTCTGACACAGTTCTCACTGGGCTAAAATCAAGGTGACAACAGGGCTGCATTCATTCTGGAGGCTCAAAGGGAAATCCACTTCCCTGACTTTTCTGGCTTCTACAGCTCTCTGAATTTCCTCTTGCTTCAGAGCCAGCAATGTTGCATCTTTGATGGTTCTTCCACAGCTACGTCGCCCTCTGACTCTCCCCTCCACTTTTAAGGGTCCTCATGATTACGTTGGGCCCACGTAGATATTCCAAGATAATCTCCCTATCTCCAGGTCAGTTTTTGGCAACCCTAATTCCATCTGCAAACTTAATTCACCTTTGCCACGAAATAGAATGCATTCACAGGTTCTAGGGATTAGGACATGGGTCTCTCTGGGAGGCCATTATTCTGCTTCCCTCCATATGGATAAAATGGGAACTGGCAGACATGAAGAAAAGCAAGAGCATCCACCTGAGAATTGCTTCCCGGCCCAGGTGCACACATAAGAAAGAGCTAGAGAAGAATTCTTCTTGTGTGTATTTGCTGACCATCAAGAACCTATTCGTGACAGGAGTTGGCTTGTCACTGTCCGTGACCTGAGTTTGTGACAAGAGCCTCCAGGCCCTCTTGCCTCCGGAGGGAGGGAGAACATAGCTCTCACAGCAGATGAGCCAGCTCCAGTGGGCCGCAAGCGTTCAGCATGGTTTAAATGCAGAGAATTTCCCCTGGAGCTCAAAGGGGCTAGCTATCAGGGTTGGGGAGAATCTTTGAAACTGGAAAGGTGAAAATTCGACAAGTTCTCTTTTATCATTCAAATTCTGCTCCAATTGAGTGACTTACCATGTTGCCTCCATGACACCCTGCTCGCTGTTGAGAGGATGTGGCAACTCTGTTTTGCAGTCTGCATAAAGTGAGGTAGAGTCACAGAGAAGACACCTTGCACCTTGCTAGCTTAAGCAAAGAAGGATTTATTTAGGGTTTTTCATGGTTTACAGGATTGGTGGGAAAGCAGAGGAAACAGACCAGAGGCCCAGCTTCTAGGAACGACACCCAAAACCACACTATAGAACTGGCCACCAGAGTTGCTGCAGCTGCTGCTGCTCTTGGGGGGCTGCTCACTGATCCAGGAGTCCAACCCCAGAGTCATAGTCCCCGGGGCTACTCACCGCTGCCTCACTAGGAAGCTGCCTTCAGGGAATCAGAAAGCCGCACCACAGCTGCTGAAAGTGGAACTGTGACCTTGACCACTCTAAATTCACACCCCAAACTGCGTGCCTCGTGTCCAGCCCCCTGTTGCACTTAGCTCAGCTCTGAAGTCAGATGTTCCAGGAGGGAAGCTGTTTGGCAGAAGCCAACCACATCTGGACTCAGGCCAGAAGAGGTGGGGGGTGGGGAAGGAGAGCTCTCAGGAGAGCGCTGGGGGAGATGGTAATCAGCCCATGATGCCCAACGTCATCCGCAGTGAGTCAGCGAGAGGGCGGACGAGGTTTAGCTCCAGAAGCCCCGATAGGTCCACTACAGAAGGCGATGCCCCTGCAGGACGACCATCAGAATGGAATCTGAACCAAGACTGCAAAGTGCATGCCGCCTCATCCTCTTTTTCTGCTTTACGTCCTTTCTTTTTTAATAGCACTTCCTAAGCTTGTGTTGGCTTAATGTTTGAGTTGGCTCCTGTTTTAGCTGAACTAGTTCGCTCATTCCGGCTTTGCGGCCGCCCCAACGATACATGTACATATTTTGCCTGCGTATGGCTATCTTTTCCTTTTTTCCTTGAGGGAAAATATATCAGCATAGAGTCCATGGCATCAATCCAGATAAAACAGCACAGCAGAATGGCCACCACCGGCGGAGCTCTCTGGGTGACTCATGGGAATTGGGAATTAATGACCAAATGTAAACAGTGGAGGGGTGCCAACTGAGGCCCTCTTCTAGCAAACAGTCTCCTGTGGCATGTGAGAAAAAAAAGGCTGGGAAAAGCCCAGCTGTGGGCGCCTTGCCATCCCTTGCTGCTAGCTTACTGCCAGTGTTACTCGGGGTGCAGTTATGTCTGCTTTTTAGAAACAGCCTTTTCTTGCTTGTTTTTTCTACTGACCTCCTCTGATTGAGAGTCACCTATGAGATACAGGCGTCCTCCATCAGTCAGGGCTCAGGCCTATTTGCCATGTTGCAGAAGTGTTCCCAAACTCACCACCAGGGGCTCAGTGCCAGTGAGAGAGGAACTCAGGGGCGTTCCTAAAGCTTGCTGCCTTTTGCTTCCACATGCATAACAGCGAGTCCTTTGCTGACCTCACCTGACCAAGATCAAAGGTGGATGATACATACAGATGGATAATAGAGGAGAGGTGTAGCTAGAGATGATAGAGATGATGATGATGATGATGATGATGATGATGTGAAGATGTCACCACATCAGCTCTTTGGGGAGCCTGAACAATCACACAGTGTGGGCCACCAGGCCTCTCCTTTTCAGCTCTGGCTTCTGTAGAAGCTGCTGCTCAGAAGCTGCTGGAGGCATCAGCGACCTCGCAGGGTTGCTGCGGCTATTTCCCTCCCCGCCAGGGCCCCGTGTCTGAGCGTTCCCACAACCAAGCACCCCCAGTGCACCTGCACACACAATATTCCCTTCAAGTCTCAGAGCCCAAAGCAGCCCTGTGTCCTGGGCAAAAGCAGAGTGCCACTTTTCCCAAGTCTGTCACCCTTTTTCAACTGAGCCCTGAAGCAAGGTGGCATATGCCCAGAGTCTTGCAAAGAGCTTCCTGAAAGTTCCCTTGCAGCCTCTCTTTGCTGGGCCTGTGTGAGCTCTCAGCCAGGGTGGTTCCTCGAGTCCTTCTCAACAAAGTTCCTCCCCACCAACTCCCACCTACTATACCTACAGGTCTGTGTACATGGGTCCTCCAGCTATTGAGCATGCTCATGTGTGCTAGCATGTCAGAAAGCATAGTCTGGGCTAAACCAGAAGCCCCCACATTTGCCTGGATGGAAGAGACTAAAAGGTCAGAGACTCTGGGCAGGCTGGGGGAGCAGGGGAGGAGCTGGTGTGGAGAGGCTGGGAGAAGAGCTTGCCTTAGGCTGCCATATTCAGTTTGCAACTCTGCTAGACTCCAATGCCATGCTCCTCCATTCCCTCCACTGCCCAATAGCTTTTCTAAATCCCAATAAGACCCGTGTCTGGGTCTGGGACCGTGATACCTGGTGGCTGAGGTGGAGGCTCTGAGTTCAGCTACAGACTCAAGCGGGTCAGGAGTGTTTACAGGACCCATTTACCCTGCTCCAATGGGGGTGATGAAGGAATACACACACCTCTGCAAGTCCCAATATGCCAGAGGACAATCACTGGACCCAAATTGAAGACCGGAGCCAGCCCAGGAGACACTGACGCTGAATAGGGCTTAAACACCATTGAGGGCATTCTCTTTCATGGGTATTGCTGAGACGACAGATCAGAAAAGGCAAGATGCAGATGGAAACCTTTGCTTTGGCAAGTGGGGATTTTGTATTTTTCTGGAAGGTTGCATTGAATATAAGCCCATTGTAAGTCTCAAGTGTGGTACGAGTACACGAACCCAGAAAAAGTTCTAGACTTGACAGAGTTGCCATAATATGTCCTGCTCTTGCCACTTATGGGGCCTGGGGACAGACCAAATCCTCTAGTGCATGGCTCTCCAGACCTAACCTGTGGATCTGGTTCAGGCCACCCTCCATCCACACGCCTCTGGCCACAGCAGGGGACAGGGCTAGAGCTGCCCAGTAGGAGTCAAACCCCACAACAGACCTGTTAGGAATCTAAGATGTTTTCTAAATGTTGCAAACTGTCAGCCCACTAGTAAATTCTTAGTGCCAATGGTCAGGAAAAACACACAGATTGGTTAAGCAAACATCTCTCCACTTCTTTTGGTTGGCTTTTGCGTTTGTTCTGTGTGGCCGCTTTGGAGACTGGGCCTGAAGTCAAGAAGAGCTAGTCACCTATGCTTTGGTTAAAGCCCCATGGTTCTTCTTCCAAATCCAAGTCTAGAACTAGCAAAAGACCCAACTCTATGTGGCACTGGGCCTCCCAGGTGTCCTTCAAGGAGTAACTCCTAACACGAACTGCTTTGGGTTTTCAGAGTTTTTTCTGGAGGGAAAGTATGGGGAGGACTGCCTTATGCATGAAGTTTTTGTATCCACTCGCAGGAGCCTGTTGTTGCATTTCAATAAATGCCATCTGCTGCCTTGGTGCTTGGGCCTCTTTAAAGTTGTACACATTTATGTTAGTGAGGGGGGAAAAATTATTATTTCAACCACAAAAGTTATCTTTAAAGCCCAAACACCACACATTCTCAATGACCAGAACGTTTTCCTTCTCCGCATGCTTCCAGCTCCATATCCAGTCTTGTAGCAGGGTGCTCTGCTGCCTGGGATTGCAGCTCTCAGTAACAGCCACGCAGCCCCTTGATTCTAACTTGTTACTCATCAAGAAAGAGGTCTTTTATCACATCAGGAACCTGGAAAAAGCTCTCTCCCCTGTGGCCATGCTGTTAAATAATGATCTCGTGTAACCTAAGTAAAAACAGACCGGCTGCTAGAATGAGGCAAGTCCCCCCTTTCCCTCCCCGCCCCCACGCAGCCTGCAGCCTGAGCCCCCATCAGATGCAGGAGGGCTGTGAGCGGAGGGCCCCGCAGGGTCCTCGGTCTTTGTGAGAATGAGCCTGCCACACCCACCAGAGCCACCCTGGCGTAGTTTTGATGACACCACAGAATAATGACTGCAGAGCCTCTTTTAAATCACGTGTCTGGTTGCATTTAACAACAGCTCAGGAGGTCAAGGAGAGCCATGAGATGCAGCTGTTTTGAAAGCAGAAAGAAGACGGGCTCATAGTCAGGGCTCACTGCCAGCAGCCCCAGATAATGATTCTTCCACCTGCCCCTGTGGCCAAACAGGAGAGTGAGCCTGTGCATCCAAGCTCCCCGTTCTTTGTTTTCACTCATGTGTTTTCTAAATCTTCCATAACAAACACGCCTTTCTTTTCCTTTCACCCCTGACTCTGCTCATGTTCTGGGTCGTGTGTAGGTCAGGCTCTGGAGGATCCTAGAGCGGGTCACCCCATGGGGACAGATGGCACATACCGACCGGCCCACTGAGCCAGAGAGCCCGTGGGAGTTGTGCCTTCTCTTGACCCTCCATCAGGCTCCACAGGGGGAACATCTGGAACCCGTGGCATTACCTCTGCAAGCCAGCTCGCTCGGGCGCGGTCACCCATGGGGAACGCATCCACAGGCCCCTGCCTCAGAGCCTTGCCCCCAGCCTCCTTCCTCCGCCTGGACAGCCCTGCCCACATAGCCACGGCGCTGGTGCGCCTCAGCAGCGAGGCCTCCCGCCTGTCCCGCTGCATCTGTCACGCCCACCGCCACCTAACACCCTCTCCGTTCGCTTGCTTGCGTTGCTGTGGTCCATTTCCATCTTACCCACCGGACAGCAATCTCCGTGAGGGAAGAGACCAGGGTCTGCTTTCTTACCATTGCGGTAGCCTCAGCAACTAGGACATATGGTCTATGCTCAATGAAAGTCAGATTCTGCAGAGTGAAGATGCAATTGTTTTCTGCTTTTCTATCTAGCCTTCTATTCCACTCTGTTCTCACAGAAGCATTGACTGCTTTACAAATCAGAAACAAATCAATTTAACATGTATTTAACAATCTAATAGGGAGCACCCTTGTGCCTGGCGGTTGGGGTCCCTAATCATGTTTAGGTGTAAAGCCCTCTGAGGGGGTAATGAAAACACTGTGGATATCTTCCCTTGGGGGGACAAAACATACTTGTTCCTGTACACATATTTCTTCCACAGCTTCAGGAAGGTTCCCAGGCCCTCCTGCTCCTCAAACTAAGACTTAGCTTTAGATCAGTGACCCATTTTCTCCTTATGTCACCCTCCTCCCCCAAAGATGCCTCAGGATTGTTAAAGATGTCACTAAAATAACGTTTCTGTCTTTATGTGGACGCATCAGACACAGTGCTTACCACAACCTGGGTTTCTCACAGAGGGAATTTGCCACCTGCTTCTGCTGAATGAGGGGGCGACGGGCCACCCTGTGTGCACACCAGACCCGGTGCAGGCAATGGGCAGGAGGAGGAAGGTGGAGCATCACAGAGAGCAGGGCCTACAGGAGCAGGAGAAGCCTCCAGGCCCACCGGTGGGGCCTGCCTGTTACCATGGCCTGGGTGCTCATGACTGGACTGCTTGTTTGTCTCTTTTGCAATCCCATGAGGTCATATATGTTCTTAAAGTAACATTTTCCATCTCCTGAGTTGAGATGCCCTGAATGAGACTCAGTTCATCTCAACAAGCAGCCTGAAGAGCACAGTGCTGAGTCTGTCTCTACCAAAATCCTACAAATTAGTGTTTACATTTTGACTGCACTTCTCATTCTATACCCCCTAAATCCGCTAGCAACTCTCTTCACCTCTCCTTAGCTGTCCTGGTGTGGATCCCACATCCTGCTTTATAAACCTGAACCTCAGGCAGCCCGGGTGGTTCAGCAGTTTAGTGTGGCCTTCAGCCCAAGGCGTGATCCTGGAGTCCCGGGATCAAGTCCCACATCGGGCTCCTTGCAAGAGGCCTGCTTCTCCCTCTGCCTGTGTCTCAGTGTGTCTCTCATAAATAAATAAAATCTTAAAAATAAACCTGAACCTCTGTCCCTGGAACCAAGGGACACCAGGCAGCACATGGGTAGACACTAAGTTAATCCTTCTTAACTATTGGGGGTGCCTGCATGGCCCCCAATGGCATTCAAAGACTTTCCAGCCCTCAGCTCTGACTCCCAGCATCCTCCCCCCACATCTAGCCACCCTCAGCTCACAAAGAAGAAGCCATGACATCTCTGATGGCTTTTGGACCTTTTGGCTAGGAAAAGCGCTTTGCACTTGCTGCTAGAGGGATGGTATTACCACTATATAACCCCCCTTTTCAGTGGACTAGCCAGGAGCTAGACATCTGCCGGTTCAGTGGCTCTGGGAAGTGCACTAAAGAACAGCAGGTTGGAGGGGCTGGAGAGCAGGAGTTCTGTCCTTCCTTTAGTGGCTGTGTGATTGGGAGAGGTAGATTGACTTCTCTGGTCCTCAGTTCTGTCATCAGTAAAGTGAGGTCACCATCCTGCCTCCGGGGTGGTTGATAGACTCACATGTGATGAAGTGTGGCATCGCATCTGTGAGCAGCTAAAGCAGAAACAGAGCTATGTGCTCACAAACCACTTCACGTTTGCCCTTGCCTCAAAAGGTTATGCATCCAGCTCCCCTACTCCTAGGAGGAGCCATGGGACTGGCTCTCACAGGCTTCTCCCATGTGAAGGCTGAAATGAGGGACACCACATCTAAGCCTGGCCCTTGAACCAGCTTCCTCCACACTCTCCCTCATCCTCTTCTGCTAAAATCTGGAAGGCCATGTATTGGAATGATGGTTCCCCAAGGTGGAAGGAGCCAGATCTGTGTAGCAGGGCCCCTCCCAACCCCCAACCACATCAGGATGTGACATGAATGAGCAATAGACTTTTATTGTAACAAGCCACTGAGATTTCAGAATTTCTTTATTTTGGTGGCCTTGCTTGGCCTACCCTGATAGAGATGGCAAAAGGGAAGCCTGTATGCCAGATGTGTTTTGTTAGGGACAAAGCAAAAATTTTTTAGATTGGAATTTAAATGCTCTACAGTATATGCTTGCCCATTTGCCACAATCCCCACTACTCCCTATTGCTTTCTACCCAGCCACTTGGCACATTTACCTGCCTGTCTCCATTAAACATTTGAGTTTTCAGGCCTAAAAAGCTTTGGATTGGAATCATGTTTTGATGAATGCTTCAGATCTGTATTATCTTGTCCTGTAACATGTTTAGGAGGATAACAGAGGCTCATCGAAATAAAAGGAGTAGCACAGCCTGTCACGGAAGGGTGTGGGTACAGATAGCTGGGGTTATAAGATGTAGTATGGCATGGTAAGAAATCCGATGCTTTGGTTCTCTATCACTTAAAGGCAGCACGACATCCACCAAATTCCATCTCACCTCAATTTCCTCATTTTCAAAATAGAGATTTTATTTTTTTAAAGATTTTATTTGTCTATCTTAGAGAGAGCAGAGCAGGGGCAGAGAGAAAGAGAGAAAATCTGAAGCAGACTCTGTACTGAGTGCAGAGCCCAGCTTGGGGCTTGAACCCACAACCATGAGATCATGACCTGAGCAGAAACCAAGGGTTGGTTGTTCAACCAACTGAGCCACCCAGGTGCCCCCAAAATAGAGATTTTAAACGAACCCTCTCTGAGGTCTCCTTCAACTCTAGGATGCTGTATTCATCAGCTTGGGCCACCATAACAAAGCACTACAGAATGGCTTAAATGACAAACATTTATTTTCTTACATTCCAGAGGCTGGAAGTCTGAATCAACTGACCCAAGCCTGGGTCAGTTCCTGGTCAGAGCCCTCTTCCTGGCTTGTAGATGGCTGCCTTCTCCCTGTGTTCTCATGGGGCAGAGAGAGCTATTGTGTCAATGCCTCCTCATATCTGGGCACCTGACCCAGCATATGAGGCCCTGCCCTATGACCTCACTTAACCTTTATCACCTCCTCCTCATTTCTAAGTACACACATTGGGTGTTAGGGTTTTAACATATGAATGGGGGGGGAGTGGAGGGGAGGGGACTCAGGCATTCTGTCTGTAATAGAATCTGGTTTTTTCAGGATGTTCAGAGGAGGGAATGGATAAGTAGTATTTTTATGTGTCCAATGGGGTGGAGCAGGCAGGGAGGGTGATTGACCAGACTTGCTGAGTGAAGGGAATACTTGAGAGCTGAAGGTCTTCACTTTTATTAAAAATTGTTATCCTCAGGGCGCTGGGATGGTTTGTCGGCTAAGCATCCAACTCTTGGTTTCTGCTCAGGTTGTGATCAGGTTCTGCTTCTGAGATCCAGCCCTGAGTCCAGCTCCATGTTCAGCGGGGAGTCTGCTTACCCTCTCCCTCTCCCTCTGCTCCTTCCCGGCTCTCACATTCCTTTTATTTCAGTGAGCCACTGTTTTCTTCCTGAACATGTCATAGGGCAAGATAACACAGATCTGAAATAAATAAATAAGTCTTAAAAAAAAAGTTATCCTCATTCTAGACAGCTTTGGGCACAACATGTCATTCTGAGGTTGGCCTTGAAAGACCTCCCTGAGCTGGAGGAAAGTCAGCACTGCCCATGTGCGTCCCTGGCCTAGAGTCAGTGGGCGTGAGCCCTTTACTGGTTGTACTTCTGATTTTCTCTTCAATCCAGGATACAAGCACTCCCTTGGTACAGACGGTTGGCTTTTTCCATTTCTCAGATAAGGGGCAATAATCCTAACCCACTATCAAAAAACTCAAAGAAATAATTAGCTGATCCTGACCAAGAACTCTGAAATATACAAAGTATAAACCATGAAAGATTCTGAAATATGAAAGTATCTGTTTTGCAACACTTGGGTACGGCACTGGACACACTGTCCCTTTGTATGGTCTCTGCAAATTAAAAAGTCCAGCAACACCATAGGTAAGCTCAGAGTTCCCAGCCCAGTGCTATCTGTGGACTTGACGAATTAACCATTTGGTCTCCAACTGTACAGAATTCCCTGAAGCACCTCTGAGGCTGCAGAGAGAAATTTGGCTTATACTGGGTGTTATTTATAGTACTTTGATGACTTAGAAGAACATGCAATTTCACAGCAAGATACAGATCCTTGGTAAGACCATAGAGTTCAGTGAGAAGCCAGGCCTTCCTCCATCACATGTGCCTGTGTGACTCTGGACATGACATCTGACCTCTCAAGGCTCACACTCAGACTTTTGACAGTGGGAATGGGCAGGGAGGGAAATTTGACTAGATGAAAGCAAAGGAGCTCTTAGCAACTGCCTGCATTTTTAAGAGAAAGTGTATCAAAAGCTGAGCTAAAGCTATCTCAGCATGTCCAGGAAGGATGGCGGCCTTGTGTGGGGACCTGGAAGTCTCCCGGGTAAAAAAAGCACTAAAGGGTAGAGTTTGTTCAAGAGACCTGGGGTCTACTGAGGTAACAGTGTCTTCTTCAAACAGCCCTGTGCCTGGCCCATGGACACTGTGCAGATATCACAGCTAACATAAAATAGGAGCCCACAGGACGGCCACAAAACTCTGAGGCCAGAAACAGAGTGAGGCACATTTGAGAGAGAAGGGGTCTCTCATCATGGCAGGGACCCTGGCCCAGGGCCATGCAGCAGAAGGGGAGATACCACATGGGGCAGGACATGGGCTGACCAGTCCTTCTGAGGCTCCTTAGAGACCAAAGGGAAGAACCTGGTGTTGATCTGGCTGGCCAGCAATCTGTAGGAGCAGCTGAGCCAAAAAGGATTCCTTCTGTCTACTAAGATTAGGCTCCCCAAGGAGAGAAAGATGGTGTCTATGTGTTCCTGTTACAATTCCCTTTTCTTCTGTGCTCTGATAGCCTACATCAACCTTGGAAACTGGCTATTTATGCACAGACCTGTGTCATCCTTTGTAGCACAATGAAATGTGGGCACATAAGAGAGGCTGGGTCTAGGGGATCCAAGACACACTGGAAGCCAAGTCAGTGAGGATTCCTTGGAATAAGGCGGGCAGTAAACAGATATACACACGAATAAATGGAAATGGAATTTCTATTATCCAAACACCCACAACACCAGCAAGTTAGATTTATAGCAGGACTTGGGAAAGATGACTCCCTTGGTGAAAAAGCTTGCTTAGGTCTCCCTTAAGTGCAGGACACCTACTCACCACCCTCCAGCTGCCCCGAGCTCTCTTTTCTTCCTTTCACCTGCTCTTTCCCGCCTCCACTTCCTCAACACTCACTACCCATTAACCCATTGCAGTCAAGGTCACACCCCCACCTTGACTGGAAGACTTTCCACAGCCACAGATGACCTTTTCATTGCCAGATGCAATTTTTAACACACACTCCTTGAATACTCCTTAACTTCCCCGTGAAATTCTATCCTCTGTGTCTTTGCTGGCTCTTCCCCTTTCAACACAGCCTAAGTTCTTCACAAGATCCTGGCCCTGGCCCTCTTTTCCTTTCACCCTCTCTCTCCTGTCTCCTCAGCGATTCCATGCACACCAACTGCTTCTCATCTCACAGCCCTGTGCCCATCCCAAGCAGAGCTCCCTGTGCTGGTTACCCTCGCCAAGCTGCATTTTTGAACATTCGAACATTTCTTATACACCCTCAGTCACTCTCCAGCATTTCTCTTTCAAGCATCCAACTCAAATACTTGCTGCTTTAAAAAATACTTCTTGGGACACCTGGGTGACTCAGTGGTTGAGTGTCTACCTTAGGCTCAGGGCGTTATCTTGGGGTCCTGGGATTGAGTCCCACATCAGGCTCCCCACAGGGAGCCTGCTTCTCCCTCTGCCTATGTTTCTGCCTCTATGTCTCTCATGAGTAAATAAATAAAATCTTTAAAAAATAATAATTAAAAAATAAATAAATAAGAATACTTCTTTTTTCTTTATTCCTAAGAGATATTTTATTCCTTCTGCGTTCTGAAGGCACCTGAATAACTGAATTCTCCTTGATCCTTTACTCGATTTTTACTGTGATTCTACCTGCAAAACCCCTTGCCAAGAGTATACAAATGGGGATCTGAGCAAAATATACGGAATGGCTATTTGCAGACATTGGACAGCAGGCAGGAGGATGGTGGATCCCTGAGAGAGATGAGGTCTACAGGCTCTTCAGCTTTCTGCAGACAGCTGATGAAAGGGATCTTAGCAAAGATGGGGTCTGAGGAGATGGGAATAGGAGGAGTTGGGGTCAGTTGTAAGTTGTGGAGCTAGGGAAAAGGACAGGAAGGGACCAGGAAGAGAAAGAGTCTACCAGTTGGCATAAGGAGGCTCCTTAAGTTTGGTACTGAATATTAACCCTAGCAAATACAAAAAGAATGCCACAAGCAGGACAGGAACTGTAAGGGTGCCATAAACAGAATGCATACAGGGCCAGGACAGATTCAAGCTTCAACCAGAAAAAGTGGAGAGACCTGGTAAACACTGTTAAACTCCAAAAGGTTGAGTCTTTTCACACGCTGTTTCTGCATCTATTGAGATAATTATACGGTCTTCCACATAATGTGGTGCTAATACAGTGGTAAGGATTTTTACATCTATATTCATGAGAAAAAATGGTTAACAGTTTTTTATTCTCCTAATGTCTTTGTCAGATTTTGGAATTGGGCGATGCTAGCTTGGCAATGTTCTCTCTTCCTTTGTTTTTAGAAAGAATTTGTGTAGGCTTGGTATTACTTCTTCCTTAAATGCTTAATGAAATTCAATGTGGAAGCCTTCTGGGCCTGGAGTTTTCTTTATGGGGAAGGTTTTTCACTCTAAATTCAATTTCTTTAATAGATACAGGTGTGTTAAGAATTTCTAGTTTTTACAGTTTTGGTAATATATCTTTCAAGGAATTTATCTCACCTAAGTGGTTGAATTAATTGGCATAAAGTTGTTTATATTATTATTTTAGTATCCTTTCAATGTCTGTAGCATCAGTTGTGATACTTATTTACTTTGAGTATAATTTATCACTTTTTTGAGCTTCTTTAGCTCAGTGATTTAGAGCTTTTTATTTTTCAAATATAAGCACTTAAAGCTATAAACTTCCTGATAAACTTTAGCTACTTGCCACACATTTTTAAATGCTGTGCTTTTATTATTATTCTGTTAAATATAATTTTACAGTGGAGAAACTTAGGAGAGCCCACATTAATCCAATGAGCAACATGAACTTCATCAGTAATGGGATAAATGGAAATCCTGTGCTATCTGATACTATGTAATGAGAAGAACACAGCATTACTTGTGATATTCTTCCCAGAGTTGGCACAATCTGAATCGAAATATGGATCAGACAAATACACCTTGAAGGTTATTGTATAAAATAAATAGCTTCGGGGTGCCTGGGTGGCTCAGTTATTTGAGTGTCGAACTCTTGATTTCAGCTCAGGTCATGAGCTCAGGATGGTGAGATGGACCCCCACGTCAGGCTCAGTGAAGAGTCTGCTTGGGATTCTCTCTCTCCTTCTGCCCTTCCCACCACCCTTCACTGCTTAAGCACTCATGTGAGCACTCTTTCTCTAAAAAATAAGAAAAAAAAAAAGAAGAAGGAAAGAAATAGCCTGTAACCTTAAAATATTATAGTCAAAGACTGAGAAACTCTTCTAAAATGGAGATTAAAAAGATATGCCAACTAAAAGGAACATGTAATTCTGATTTGTATTCTTTTGGCATTGAGACATTGCTGGAATTTGGGATCTGAGGATTAGATGGTAGAAATGTATCAATATTAATATCCTGATTTGATGGTGTAATATAGGAAATACTAAATGTATTTGGAGTAATGGGCATTTCGGCAACTCAATCAGAAATGGTTTTAAAATGTTCTTTGGATTATACTTAAAATTTTTCTGTGAATTTTTTTTCTGAGTTTTTAAAAAATTATCTCCACTCCAAAGGGAAAAGTTTTACTGAGAGAGAAAAAGCTATACACAAAAGAGTAGCTACTTTATGATTCTGTTTACATTATATTATAGAACATACTCAAAGTTAATCAGTCTATGGTGACAGAAACAGTTCAGTGGTTACTGAGGGGTAGGGATGAGAGACTGCAAAGTGGCAGAAGGAAACTTTTGGGGCTGATGAAAATGTTCTGTTTCTTGATTGTGATGATGTATACATGTATACACATTTGTTAAAAATGGATGCATTTTATCGAATATAAATTATATAATAAATAAAGGTGATTTTTAAAAATCAGAATATGGTCTCTGTCACCATTTCCCCTGAAAGAATCAGAAGTCTTTGGGGAAATGGCTAATTTTTGTCTGAATCAGGTCCAAGATGAGCCTGGGACACCTTGTGTTACTAGAAAGTAAGGAAACTTTCAAATATTAATGGGGTCATATCAAAGGGACATAAGAGACCTCTTGAAAAGGGCCCACTTGCCAAAGTCACAACAGTTTAATCATCAAAAAATATAGTAATTATGATGGTTGAAATATATTGAATCAGTGAAAATCTGCTAATTCACAACAAAATTTTTGAAAAAAAAAGTAAAGAAAACCCATTTATCACCCCATTTGAGTACATATTAAAACAATGCCTCACTTTGAAAATGGACAATTAAAGAGAAAGAGGTAAGCATTTTCCTGCCTTTAGTAGTCCATGGATTTTGAGATATTCGAGCAGTCTCAGTGAATGAGAAAAAAAAAATGATACTTTAAGAATGCCAACTTATATAGGATGAATTATAGAATTATTTAAAAAATCATTTCAGGGGCACTTGCGTGGCTCAGTCAGTTAAGTGTCTGCCTTGGGGTCAGGTCATGATCCCAGGGTCCTGGGATTGAGCCCCATGATGGGTTCCCTGCTCAGTGGGTAGTCTGCTTCTCTGCCTCTTCCCTGGATTGTTCTCTCTCTCTCTCTCTTTCTCTGTCACTCACTCTCTCCCTCTCTCGAATAAATAAATAAAATATTTCAAAAATCATTTCATATGTTTTAATTTATCAGTTGATGTTAAAGCCATTATGAGAAGAGTTGGTGGAGAACTAACTATACATTCAGGAATACCTCAGGGAATGTAGTCATAATGGGAAAATACATCTATAAAATAGAGAGATTAGACTTTGATAACTCTAATCCAGTCATGGGTCAAGCAGGTATGATTGGGTTTTGTGACCAGCTGCGACCTATTCTAGCTAGCAGTGTTCAGATATAAGCTTCATGAAGCACACAAAATAGTCTTCCAGAAAATAGGATGTCTTACAGGCTTAAGTCCCTTTGACAAATCGGTATAATCTTAAAAGGGACTCTTCTAGAATAAAGGCGTCTTAAGGGACATAAAAACAAGTTACCATGCTGGATTTAATGCTGTTTAGACAAAGCAGCAGTAAATGTAATGTTTTGGCTAATTGGAAGAATCTGAATATGACCTGATCATTCTTTATGAATTAGAAATTTATTGAAATGGAAAAGTGAAGATCATTGACTGAAAAAAATTACAGTACAATATATACAATTAGATCTGATTTTCATTAAAGACACATCTATACACATGTGTTATGTGTGGGTGAGTGAAGATAGATAATAGACTTACAGTAAAATCTCATTTTGGCTAAAAAAAATTAGGCACTGTGTATGTATGGATGTATCTTTACCTACCTAATATATACAAACGTATTTGTTGTATATACAGTATTATCCTATTTTGGTTAAAAAATTGTATATATGTGCACACACATACATATATAGAAAAAAAAGCCAGGAGTATATGCCTAATCTATTAGGCATAAACCTAGTCTATATCTCAGTGGTGGGAATATATCATTTTTATCATATTTTTATTTTTTAACTTTAAAAAACTTAGTCCTTACAAAGTACACATGCAGCAACTTACATAAAAAATAATGTAGCTGGGTGTTGGGAAGGACTCTGCTATACACAATTGCTCAAAGATCTGGCTCTTTCCATCCTAGGAGCCACCATCCCCAACACATAGCCTTCCAGGTTGTGACAGAAGGGGATGAGAGTGAAAGAGTGTGCAAGACAGCTGGTTTACAAGACAGGCTTTTATCACAACCAAAAGTTATTGTCTCAAAAAAGTTTTTATTCTGACCATGCTTCTGCATTATGTTAGTGCAAAGTGCAGGCTCTCACTCATTCTTGCCTAAAATATTGCAGTAGATCCCATCCTTAATCTTAAACCACCACAATCCATCCTATGGCTGGCTACCAGGTTAATCCCCCTAGGAGGGAAATATCAATGGGGGGACTCCACTGATGCATGTACCTCTGCAGTTCCTACCTACACTGTGGGAGGTCTGATATTCCATTCCTCCAGGACGGGGTCCTGACCGGCATCTCTGAGCACCTCCCGAGTGCCCCTGCAGCCCGCAGCCTGCTGAGCCTGCCCACCACCCCTTACCCTGCTTCGCCCTGGCTCCTGGGCCCACAGTCCTGCTTCAGGCACCCGGATGCCCCTGCGGGAATCCTGCCCCTGCCCCGGAGCTTGCATGCCCACCACCCTATAAGCACCTTCCCTCTGAGACTTTGCATTTTATTTATAGGGTGTTTGTTTGTTTGTAAGAGAGAGAGCATGCAAGAGTGAGCAGGGGGCAGGGGCAGAGGGAGAGGGAGTGGGACAAGCAGACTCTGTGCTGTACAGGAAGCAGGCCCACAGGCTGGACCCCAGGACCCTGAGAACATGACTTGAGCCAGAATCAAGAGCTGGATGCTTAACGGACTGAGCCACCCAGATGCCCCTTTTTTATAGTTTCTAATGTCAACATGGATGTGTGCTGTCTCCCTGAATCAGATATCACCTTTTTGAATGCAGATATTCTTATTCAGTTGCGCATCATTCGTGGAGCTGGTTCTATTCTTTTGCAAAGTAGTTCCAACAAATAGTAAATAGATGAACAAATAATGTTCTCTAATTAAGAGAATATCCTCATTTGAATATTTTACCTAAGCTCTAAAATAACTATTTAAGGACAAAATATTATACTTTTTCCCCCCTAAAAGGGATAGAATGTACCCCTCCACACTCATATTTCTTAGGGAACCAAGATCAATAAGTGGGCGTGAATGAGGGACCTTCTCTGATTGGTGGGGAAGAGCGGATGTCAAAATTGGTTCAGAGGACTCATTTGTGTTTCCTCTTTTGAAATTACACTCTTAATGCTTGCTAGATAAGGTAGGATTATCCTGTTTCTCAGTCACTTTGTCTACCCCTTGTAACTACCAGACTGCCCACTGCTCTCCTCCAACTTTGCAAATCCCTTCAGGCTTAGAGATAAGGGCTTGTGGAGGAGAGGAAAGAGCCAGAAGTCTCAGTCACCAACAGGAAAAGGGTTCTTTTCTGTGGAGCAGATGGAGGCAGTGGTCCTGCAGGGAGGCAATGACAACAGGAAGGGGAACCGTTAAAACAACCTTTAACCTTAGGAAGCCAAATGCAATCGCACTGAGTTTCCCTTAGTGCCAAAGAAAGAGTGAAAAAATAGTACAGACCTCCCTCCCAGAGTTGTGGCTGCGCTCAACGTGAAGAACCCCAGAGAATTCTCCAGAGCATCCTGCCCACAGGCCAGAGCTTTGGAGAGAAAGAGGGTGGCTGTCTCCACCATCAGCCCAACAGGCATTCCAGGGCAGGGCCAGGTGTCACAATAGACGACATTCTATCAGGAAGTAGGGCAGCCTCTTGAGGTAGGCATTGTGTGCTCTCTGTGTTACAGATGAGAACACAGGTCTAGAGAAGGTCCTCATTGTGGGCTGAATTGTATCCCCTGCCTTCAAGATTCATACGTTGAAACCCTAACCTCAGGACCTCAGAATGTGACCGTTTGAAGGTAGGATCTTTAAAGAGGTAACTAAGGTAACATGAGGCCTTCAAGGTACCAATCTGACTGGTCTCCTTATAAAAAGAGATTAGGACACAAACACACACAGAGAAGACCCAGTGAGGATGGCCATCTACAAGCCCAGAAGAGGCTCAGAGGAAACCAACCTTGCTGACACCTTGATCTCTGACTTCTGGCTTCCAGAATGTGAAGAAATAAATCTCTGTTTTTAAGCCACCCAGTGTGTGGTATTTTGTTATAGCAGCCAGGACTAGAAATGAGTAGAGCTAAGATTTGAACCCAATAAATCTGACTTCAGAGACTGCCCTCTGAACCATACCATACCTTCTTCCTGCCCCAAATCTACCAGATCATAACTTATAAAGTGTGGCCTGACTTCTGTGGCTTTCAGGAAAACTCCCAAAAAAGACTTCCTAAAGCTGGGTGTAGGATTATCTCCATAGCCTCCTATCTTCTGAGAATAAGCTTGGTAGGTTAAGAGACCAAGACAAAATCCAGGGAATATTAGAAAGGGGACACTTCCGTTACCCTCTTGTGTATCCGTGGAGCTCCAACGCTCTAACACTCCTGGCCTCTCTTGGCCCGTGTACATTCTCATTCTTCCCTAAGGGAGAAGCAGTTTAATTTAATCAGTAAATATGGGAGGAGTAACTACATTTCTTCCCAGCCTCATGAGTTCTTCCTCATGGGGCAAGCTGACTGGCAGAGAGCATGCATTCTCTGATCTTCTGTGCCTGAGTCTTGCTGGGGCAGCCCCCTCAAAATGGGGAAATCTGGTCTCCTCATGATGTCTGTGCCTGGCTAAGAATGACGCCTCATTCTGACTTGTGGTTAGCAGGCACATTTTACTCTTGACTTAACTATGTCCCAAAATTAAACCCATGAAAAAACCCAACACATACAACAAGCCCCCATGATGATGCACAGTAAAGTTTGAGAAGCTCTGACCTAGAAAATATGCTTTTTTAAAAATTACCCTTGAGTCCCAACCACTGAGAAAGGGGCTAAGCAACAAGATCCAATAATTAAAGTCTTCTGGCCCTAAGAAGCAGCTTAACAATGCCATCATATACCATGAACGTTCAGCTTTTCTTCAGTGAATTTTCTTCCACTGTAAAATGAACATGCTAGACTTTGCTTGAGGCTTCCAAGGACCCTTCTGCCAGACATTCAGAGCCTGGTCTCTAACAACAGCAGAATTTCCTGAGAGGCAAAGTTTGTAGGCACTAAGACAAACACTATCCTTTGTATGGTTTAGGATTTAATTGGAAAGAAAAGAGAACACATCTGTGAAACAGTGGGACAGGGCAGTTGGCCCAAATCAGAGGCAGTTATAGACTATAAGAGGACTACAAGGAGACACAGAAGTTCAAGGAACCAGTAGTTAGGGCAAACTCAGGGAAAAGGACGCTTAGCCATCAGGGTCGATGTCATGGCACTAGGAATGCTTTCTAACAGAGACCTGGGAAGAGGCCTGGCCAGCGCCAACAATTTGAGCCATCCAAGGACTTAGTTTCAGTTGTTGATGAGAAAATACTGAACCATATTTCTAGAAAAAGCTTTAAATTCTTAACATTCTCATCATCACCTGGTATTTCCAGAGCATGTTTTCCTTTGATTTTTGCAAGCATCCTGAGCAGGCAGAAATACCTCACAAGGAAAGAAGGCTGAGGTATGGGGTGATATGCAGCTCTGGACTCCTGGCGAGGCCATCACACCCACGTCACAACATGGTTGTTTGTCTAACCAGCCCTGGTTCATCCTCCTCAGCAGCCCAATGCCAAATGGCAGGAACTCACCATGGTATCCCCAAGAATGTGGATGGGGTGGAGATTTCTGTGCCAGCATCACCAATTCTAGTTTTTCCTAGGTGGCTTTCTGAGAGATCAAGCAGATAGACCTAAAGAACTCATAATTTGTCTCCTTCATACCTGCCGCACCCAGCTCCTCCCTCACTAAGGAGAAGGAATGTTCCTCTGCAAAACCCCTAGCAACTCTTGGCAGGAGCAGCCCAGATGAGGCAGCTCCATGGCCATCAATCATCATTATCATTCTTACAATCTTTATCATCATCTAGAGGAAAAGGGGCTGTGTGTTTTGTTACATCTGACTGACAGATCCATTTATACAACTGTCTAAAGACTAAAAGGAAAATGCTCATTTGCTCTGAACAGAACCAAAAAACCCCACAGACTATCAAATTCAAAATAAACTGAGCTACTGATTTTAATATTAAAATTAAAATGTGAAGTTAAGACTGCAAAAACTGGGAAGGGCTGGCATGTAGCAAGATACTGAGGGGTCCCCAGCAGGATTGCCCTGGGGTTGCAGTGATGAGAGAACATTTCTTTCTCCATTGTCATCTAACTTTATTCTTAAAGACCCAAATGTCTCTGACTTCCCAAACCAATCATTTGCACATGAATGGAGGATCTGGGCAGCAGAGTGGCCTAAATTAGACACACCCAGGCTTAGCACCACAAAGAACAGGAATTCAAAACAATTAGGAAGAGTCGGGGAGATTGCCAGTGATACAGTGATTAGTCCCATTGTCTTTGCTACCCATCATTAAACTTTCTCAGCAACTTCCATTCCAACACCTGGTCTAGGACTCCACAGAGATAATGTAGGATCCTTCTTCAGGGGAGTGGAGGGGGAAAAATCAAGGCATGGAGAGAACAGGGGCTGTGTGCAAAGTCACAACAAAAGACACATTTGGGTGGGCCTCATGTAATTGAAAATCTACTCAGTAATCTCAGTGGTCACCTCACTGGATGAGTATCAGACTGGGTGCATTGTGGCAGAGATGTATCCAAGTTTCAGAAGTAGCTCACAGAAGCCCTAGGAGGGTCATGCCAAGAGGGTGTTTATCTAGAAACAGTGGCCCCAACACAGCACAAAATCCCTCTTGTGAAGTCCCTTCTGAGCCTTTAAAGGGGATTAAGATAGGTTGAATCTTGGAGGTAAACAATTCAACCTTCGTAAAGATTGCCAATATAAACAGAACAAACTCTTCCAGGGGCCCCATTCCTTACTCCAGTGCTCCTATCTGGACTGCTGATTGGCCCCATACATTTGGGACCCAGACTGCCCCTATAAATTGGACCTTTCTCCTTTGTCCTTCTTGGACTTGATCTTTTCTGAATGGTTACCCCTGGCCATGTCCCTCAACCTCGCCCTAGCCACAGACCCATACCATAGCACTTTGTGTGTGCTCTTCTGACATCCCATGACCTCCACTGTCCTCAAGACCAAATTTTCCTGGCCATATGGCTGCTCACATTGTCCCTTCTTCTCGGCAAAGCCCAGGTGGGTCACCAGAGTCCTGTGCTTCGGATTATAGGTTCTTATTGATATTTCTCTCAAATATAATCTGACAAAAAAAAAAGTTCCATTGGCCTTCTTGAGCTCCGAACTACTTGGCTGCAATAGTTTGGGATCAAACCAGAGGTAAGTGGGTGGGTTTTAGGCACGCGGCTACGTTCCCAGCTGCACAGTGCGGCTACATGGCCCAATGCTGAAAACAACTTGACAGGACATAACTCATCAAGTTGCTTTCATTTCTTGGTTTCCTGCAGCTCCAACCACAATCCAGACTAGAGCTCTCTTTTTTCCATTAGTCCACTCTCCTCCATAAATGAGATAGGAAACCCTTTCTGTCTGTTTCCCAGGAAGCTCTCGACAGTTCCAGAAGTAATTCTCTCTGGCTGAGCCAGGGAGGTGACAATGAGAGACTGGTGCACTTGCCTTTTAGGAACACTGCTCACGTTCCTAAGAATTTAAACCAAATTCTTTCTTTCAATTTAGAGTTCATTTTGATAGCCAAGACAGAGAGGCAACAGTTCTCAAACCATGGTAAGTTTGAATCACCTGAAGAGCATGTTAAACAGATAACTAGGCCCTAGCTCCAGAGATGTTGATGTGTTGCCTGTAGGGCAGGGCCCGGGACTGGCATCGTTAACAAGCTTCTCTAGTGAGTCTGATACAAATGTTCTGTAGGCCCCATTTTGAGAAATACTGAGTTAGGATTAGAGATAAATAGCAGTAAATGTATTTCCAGGTCTTTAATTTTCTGTATTTCTGATGCTTTCACATCTGGGACCTCATTGATCCTGGAGGAACTGACCTCCTAGCATTAGTCAATTCCCAGAGATAGTAAGCTATCCACAGGCCTGCTTTTCAAATGCAAACCAACAAATTCAGAGCGCACACCCAATTGCACTCAGAGCCACTCTCCCTCTGCCCTAATCAGCCAGAGTCAGGTGCCAGACTAGGGACAAGTGCTATCTATGCCCTAGAGCCCACTGAAATTGTTCAAACTGGTTAATCCTGAGCCTGCTAATGCGGCTTCATGTGTTCCTTCCTGCAGAAATCACAACAAAGGCTCTTGCCCACATTCCCCTCTTGCCTGCCTCCTGACCAGCCAGGCTACTTTCTCATGTATCCCTCTCCCATCCCACACTCCTGTGCCATGATGTGCCCCCTCCTTTTGGGAACTGTGAGTAACAAGCTCTCTTTTCGATATCGATCATCTCTTGTCGGCCTTATTATTCCTCAATTTCTCTATTAATACCTGTATTTTTAAATACCTGCAGCCTGAATTATGGATGGCAAGATCAGTCTGAGAATAAGAAGATAACTAAATTTTTTAAAAAATAGCCTAAGATACAAATAGATAGTTCAGAAAAATCTACATTTGGAAGATGTGATGTCACCATGTCTGGGGATGAGGGACAGTGTCAGTCAGGCAAACCTGAACAGGGCCTTGAGAGAAGCATGAGACCAACCAAAATGGCTCATGATTCCTGACACATATTATGTGCTGAGCTCTGTGCTCTGGTCTTCATGTGCAGTAGCTATCATGAACCCCCAATGACCATGTGTTTCCTCTTCCTCAGGAGGCAGCACCTTATGGAGATGAGCCACCAGAGTCACAGGCCTGGCTCCATCCCTTACTGGTCATGTAATCTTCAGCAAGTAGCATGGTAGCTCACTTCCCATCCTTCAGTGTTTGCATCCATGAAATGGGAATAACATTAGTAACTTTCTCATTAAATGCGTGGCCTTTAAATGTGAGGATTTAGTGTGTTAACATCCTTAAGCATTTGGAATGGTGTCTAGTTCTTATCAAGAATTTGATAAGGGGAATAAGGAGAAACTGAGGCAAAAATAAGTTTAAATCACTTGCCCAAAATCACTCAGCTGGTGTTAGAACTAGATGGGAAGCAGCATTCTAACTATGGAGCTGATATTTTAAGCCAATAGAGGAAGATACAGTAATTTGTGTTTAATTACACGTGACTTTATAATGATAAATATTTGTTGAATAAATGAAGGACGGCTTTCATCACAAAAGAAATGATGTGGCTCAGGACTGAGGAATAGGAATGTTCATGGAGGATTTAAGGATAAGAGAATGAAATGGTGTGCCTGGATGAGAAGTAGTGGGAAATGTAAGTAGTAAGAAATGCAGTTGGTGCCATATTGAGCCACAAAGTCTCAAAAAAGAGAATGAACCATAGCCTGTGAGGTGGGCACACCATGGAGACTTTTCAGTCGTCTACCAACATTGGCAAGGCATCTTCTAACTAGGTAAGTGAGCAAAGGATGGGTTGAATGGGACAGAGACTAGAGACTGTGTGACCTTTCAGAGATGGAGCTATGTGGTTATCACTGAGAACAGACAAGGCAGGAAGAGGCTCTGTGAAGAGAATTGACAATATATGGCGAGTGATGAAAACCTGGAAAAGCCAGAGGGAAGAGTCCCAGGCACGATCCCTGTCTTTCCTAAGTGTTAAGTTCATAAGAAATGTAATTTCTGCTTCCTTTCATTTTCCTTCATAATTTAAGCTTACTAATAGCTTCATTTCAAGATGAAGCCCATGCTAGCATATTGGTTTTAAGAAATCACATCCTTAGTATGCTGTGATTCTAAACTAAAGCTCATAAATCATGCAGTTTTCTCTTTCTTAAACCTGTTATCACTAACATGAACTCATTAAGCCATCAGAATTTGCAAGGAAATTTTGGGTATAGTCAAAGTTGCAATCATCTAGAATTTATATGTTAATATTTTGGAACTATAAGTAAATTTAGAGAGAACAGCTAATCTAACACTTCCTCCTATCAAAGCCAAAACCAGAGAAGAAGGGTCTTGTCATTTGTTTGCCTGGCAAAGAAAAAGGGAAGCAGACACCCAACTGCTAATCAAACATTTTAGTGACTTCTATCTTTTTAGCAGAAAACAAAAAAAGATTAAAAGAAAGTATAAAATTCAAGAACCACTGATTGTTGATGACTAACAAAAACTGATGAAGAAATGATAGTGAGGATGGTTGTGATTCATTTATTCCCTGAAAACAATTTATCAGATGCCTTGGGAGGCCAGATGGTTCCAGGCACAAGTACCAGAAATGAACTAAGCATACAAAGACTGGTTCTCATGAAGCTGGCCAGTGGGGGAGACAGATTTCATATTCACACACATGCATATGTGCATACACACAAAACTAAAATGTCAAGCAGTGAGTGCTAAGTACAGCCATGCTGTGACACACAGTATAGTTGAAGAAGAGGATGATGACAGAGACAAGTTGTAAAGGTTGAGAGGACACTCGTAAGGCAGTACAACATTGAGAAACGGGCTTTTCCAGCTCCCATGGCCTCTGGGCACCAGAGCTTCTAAGAGCTCTTCTCTCTGTACCTGGGTCATCCGAAGGGCATGAATAGGTGGAGGCTGCTCCATGTGGGTCTGCCAAGGACCTGGTCCGGGGACCAAGGGTCTCTCATGGAAGGGCCATCTTCATATTTTTGCTTATATTCTGATGCATCCTGGTCCTCAACACTCAGAACTCAGAATTCAGCAAGGAGGCAATTGCACAATTATATGGATTTTATCGAATGTGGACAGGGTTCTAAAACCACAGAGAAAGACCCTGTTTCCTGCATAGTGGGGCTCCATGGCAAAGATAAAGACATACCCCTGCAAGGGGTCAGGTCCCTGCAAGACAGCAGTAGGGAGCTTATGACTGAAGGTTTGGGGGCCTTTCAGGGTGTTAGATAAGCTAGCCAGTTGTTAAACATCCTCTGAGCAGTCACTGTACACCAGGCTAAGAGGAGGAGGATTAAGGTACCACCAGGGCAGCAGCACGTACATATAAAGGCTGCTTCTCCCCACCCCATCCACCTTGAGGGCTTAAGCAGCCAGTGAACAGGCTCCCTAGAAGTGCTCAGGGAACCTCAGATCCCAAGGAAGTTGGCTGAGTACCTCACTGTGCCCACTGCCTGCCTGTCTCTGTCTGGCCTCAGGTAGAGGTCCCTGAAGTGAGGCCAGAGGCAGAAGTAGCCCCAGCAGTAGCACCCGGACACATGTTGGAAATGTGAATGCTCAGGCCCTTTGTAGACCCATTGAGTCAGAAACTCTCTGATGGGGCCTGGCACCTGCAGTTTTGCAAGCTCTCCAGGGCATGCCAGTGAACTCTGGCCTGGTGTGCCCTCACCTTGGCAGATGCTCCCACGTAGGTACGTGGGCTGGGCTGGGCTGGGTCCTGGCTAGCACCACACCACAGCCCAAGCTGGCAGAGCTGGGTTACGGAGGCCACCCTCCCCAAAAAGTTTTGGAAGAAAAATGTCCGGCCTTGCCAGCTTCCAGCAGCCTGGCTCCCTGGAATGGTTAATGACAGTGCAGCCTTCTTTCCCAGCTAGTGATAAAGACTAGAAAGGAGGTAAGAAGGAAGCTGGAGCAAAGGGCAGAGCAGGCTCCTGGAGGCTGAGGGGGTGGGAAGCGTGTGTCAGGCCTGTCACTGCATCATCCCAGCCTGCAGGGAAGAGTGAGGCAGCTTCTCCCTCTCACGCAGGGAAGGGGACCATTGTCTGAGGCAGTAACAGCAGTGATGAGAGTCGAGTCCTACGAATGAAGATAAGACTTCTAAAGATGTCAAAGCCAGTTCTGTACAGAAGTCACTAGGTGTGAACTCTGGAAGGGCCAAAATTATATTAAGAAATGGTCTCTGTTGTCAGGCTTCTTACAAATTGCTTGGGGGAGAAAAACACTTCTTTATTTTAATAAGATTTTATGTAAAATGCACTATTTAATACCAATACACTCCAACAGTGTAACTTGAGGGGAGGGGGGAGTCAGAGCCACCCCTCGGCCCAGCAGGGCCTCTGTACTCCTGTGGGCCCCAAAACACCTCTACTGAGCCCCAAAGCATGGTTTGGAAATAAGTGGTGTTCAGACAGGGATGGCAACTTTATGGAACGCTCCATGGCTGCAGAGAGACAGGACCCAGCCTGGAGTCCAGGCTGGGCCGTCGTCACCAGCCCATGCCAGCTGACACACCAGAGCTCAGATGGGACACGGTGCTTTCCCAGTGAAAGCTTCCTGTGTTATCTGCTCGGGCTGCCATAACGAACCTGGTGGCTTCAAACCAGAAATGTATTTTCTCAAGTTCTGGAGGCTGAAAGTCCACAATCACGGTGTTGGAGGGGTTGGCTCCTTCTGAGGCCTCTCCCCTTGGCTTGTGGAGGGCTGTCGGCTCCCTGCATCCCGACATGCTCTTCTTCTGTGTATCTGTGTCCTAATCTCTTCTTAGAAGGACACAACTTGTAAAGGTTGAGAGGACACTCTCAAGGCAGTACCACCTCGAGAAATGGGCTTTTCTAGCTCCCATGGGCCTCTGGGCACCAGAATCACATTGAAGTAGAGCCCATCTCAACGACCTCTTTTTTACTTCAATTACTTCTTTAAAGATCTTTTATCCAAATACAATCACATTCTGAGGTATGAGGGTTGGGACTTAAACATACGAATTTTGGGTGGGGGACACAATTCAGCCCATAACCCTGCTCAGAAGTGTGTATCCACACCACGTGGAACAGGAGAACACTGCAGAGACATAGGGGGAGGCCCCAGGCAGGGCCTCCACACCCCCAGGCCGCTTCTCCTTTGGCCCTGACTGCCACACATGGTCTGATCCTCTGCCTCTCTGGGCCTCTCGGAGTTCTGAGGGACACTGCCTGCCTCCCACGGGCCTCAGAACTTCCTGGGGCCCTGCAGGGGGCTGCCTGGGCCGCGGACTCTTTCCTTCTGCACTTTTTTCATTTCTGAAGAAATTCAATGGTCTCTGAACCGCTGTACTTTTGTAAAAGGACACAACATAGTGAGCCACATGTGAACCAAGTAGGAGCTGGAGCAGTCGCCGGGCCCTCCTGACCCGCCTGGGATGGCATAGCATGTGTGTGCCCATCTGCAGGCTACAGGGCAGGGACCTGGGGCCCTTAGGGCGGCAGAGCCAGTCTTACCCTCACCAGGCATAGCCGGGCAAAGCGGATCGACAGTGTGAACTCAGTTCTACCATGGAAAGTGGGACGGCCAAAGCCCACACCACATCTGAGGCTTTGTGCCAGCAGCCCCAGGTCTGGACATAGACAGGGAGAAACATGGCAGCCCACCTGCCTGGACACCACAAAGAGGAAAAGCTGCATTCAGGGGCTCCCTGCCCCCCTCCCCAGTCCCAACGCAGCCAAGGTCCCACTCCTCCTGAGGCACTCTGGCTCTTCCTTGACCTGGTCTGCCTGTGGCAACCTCACACATGGTTTTGGAGCTACCCTTGTCTCAGGCCCATGTCTGCATAAATCAGCAGGTAAGCATGGAAAGTGGAAGTTAGAGACGGAGTCCCCAGAACAGTTGGGGGCATGAGGGGTACTGCTCCATGTAAAACAGTGTTATTTGACTCTCTTTCTTTAGATTCTTACAACCAGAAAACGAACAAACAGAAACAGAGACCCTCCGAGCCCCCAGGATTGCCGAGCCTACACACCAGTTGCCCTGTGACCCAGGCAGCGAGAGACCCTTGGCCCAGACCCTCTTCCTTCTCACCTTGAAAGGCCTCTCCTGAGGCCCGTATCAGTTGTGGCTGCTTGGATTCTGGAGCCCCTGTTCATAGCCCCCACCTGCCACGGGGTCTGGATTTACAAGGTGAGACCTTGGTCCCCGTCACAGTTTCCAAAGCTGTGAACTCGAGCCTCACTATTCTGTGTGTAAGGGCATCTCAAAGGGGCTCCTCAAAAGGCTGAGGAGTGAAATCAGTCTGGCATCTGAACATGTCTCGAAGCCCTTTATGAATATCGGGTCTTCTATGGTAAAAAAGAAGCCCTTTACATATTCATTTATTCTTTCCCTTATTTTGTTCACATCATTTCTGCCTTCCTGGGTGAATTTCCTTGTGAGCAAGTGTGTTGTCTTATGCTCCTGTCACCCTCAGATCTCCCGTGCCCCTGGACCCCCGGGCAGTCTAGCATCCCTCAGGACACTCCCTGATCTCAGCTTGTGCAATAAACTTGACAGCTCTGCAGACGGATTCCAAAGACAACAGTCCATCTTCACTCATCCAGCCTCCTCTCTGGACTTGGGTGCCCTTACTCCCACACTGCCCACCCCAGTCCATGCTCTCTTGTCCTTCCAGGGCTCCGGGCTCTGCTCCTCGTCGAAGGCGACGAACCAGTGTGCCCTTCCAGAAAGTGCATGGTCAAATGCCAAAGTCAATTGCAATGCAAATAGCCAGAGAAATGTACTTGATTTACAGCCTGTGGTTTAACTGCTTTCATGAGCCATCAGGAAACCAGCCTTGAAATAATTCCTGGAGAAAGCACAGGTCAGCTGGAGACCACCAGGGCTGACGTTGTAAGGAAGAGGAGTTTGAACTTCCAGAAGAGAAAATAAAGCCTGATGTGGAACAAGTTGCTCAAAGAGCCCATGTTAGAGGACACTAGACACTTCACTGGAGGAGTGTCTCCCTGGAAGGGCCATGTCAGTTGTGTGAGCAGATGGCATTTCTTCACCACCTGATGGGCCAGAGCCATCAGGCAGGTCTGCCTACCCTCTGTCCCCATATTAGGGCCATCCCAGTGCTGCAGGGTCTCCTCAGCAAATTGTCACGTTACTCAGAATGACGTTGATATGTCTGCCTATGATATGGCACCTGACGGGTACTTTCCCTTGTAAAGGTCTTTCTTAATGGCTGTCTAGGTTGGCCCTGTAATCTTGTCAGGCAGAGGCAGGGGCAGCACTCCCACTTTCCTCTGACAGAGGCTGGGGAGGCTGAGGAGTTGGCCTAGGTGTGTACAGGTGAGCAGCGGGGGGTGGGGTTGGCCTCCTGTACTCTGCTTTCCGCCAGCTCTGGCCTCCCTGGGGGGCCTGATGCCCAAGGCCCTATGAGTCACCTGAACTTGCCTGCTGGAGCCATGCATTCATAATCTGCTTCTGAGCACCTCCAGGTGAGCCTTCCAAGCTGGCCTTTCAAAAAGCAATCTCCACCTGTCCCCGGGGGAAAGTTCAGGAAGCCTCTCCATTAAGACCCTGCAGTCCTGCTCCCGGTCTCCACCACATGGAGGGTGAGGGGCTTTGATGACTGGCTGCAGGAGTGCTGGCTTGGTTTCCCAAGACTTTCTCTGGTGGAAAGACTTCCAGGGGCTCGCTACACAGCCTCCCATCCTCTGAAATCCTGCAGAGGGTCCTGATTTGAACCTATTTCAGAGGCTTATAAAGACTTCTTCCCCAAAGCCAGAGTTGTCACTTACTACACACAAAGTATTCTTTTAGAAAACACAGAATATTTCTGAAAAGTTTCAGTATATCCTTGAATGCCTCACACCATGGTCATTCCCAGAATAAAAGGAAAGCAGTAAAGTCCTAACAGTTTGATTTCAAAAACTGCACAAAACAGGCATAGGACTCAAACTGACGCTCTGCCAAATGTGAGGCGTACCTCACTGAGGGATCGAGTCTCAGGGCCAGCGCTGGCCCAGGGACAGCAGAGCCCAGGATTAGCGAATCCATCACAGGAAATGACTTGGACTCTGCAGAGAATCATCAAGGTCCCTGGGTAGCCTGGCCACTCGCCGGTTGGGAGGATCTCACCATGCCCAGGAGCCCCAGGCAGAGAGGGCAGTCTTTTCTGTCTCTGCTCTGGGAGCCTCCACTGTGGCTCCCATCAGTCTCTCTCTCTCTCTCTCTCTCTCTTTTTTTCCAATCTTGGCAAATAAAATTTACCATCTTAACCATTTTTAAGTGTACAGTGAGTGGTATGAAATACTTTCATAACATTGTGCAACCATCACCACCATCCATGTCCAGAACCATTTTCATCTTGCAAAACTGAATCCCTAACCCCATTCACTCCACCCTTCTACCCCCTGTCTTCCCAGCCCCGGGCAACCAGCCTTCTCCTTTCTGTCTCTATGAATTCAGACTACTGCAGTGCCTCCTCCTGTGAGTGGAATCATAGAGTATTTGTCTTTTTGCAACTGGCTTATTTCACTTTATGTAATGTCCTCAAGGTCCATCCATATTGCAGCCTGGGTCAGGATTTCCTTTCTTTTTAATGCTGAGTGACCTTCTATGATGTGTGCATACCGCACTCTGCTTGTCCATTAATCTACCGATGGACACTTGAGTTCTTCAGTCCTTTGGCTATTGTGAATAGTGCTGCTGTGGACGTGGGGGTGCAAATGCCTCCAGACCCTGCTTTCAACTCTTCTGGGTGGATACCCAGAAATGGAATCACGGGATCACATGGTCATCTCTGTTTCGTTTTCTTTTCTTTTTTTTTTTTTTAAAGATTTTATTTATTTATGCGTGAGAGACAGAGAGAGAGGGAGGGAGGCAGACACACAGGCAGAGGGAGAAGCAGGCTCCATGCAGGGAGCCCGATGCGGGACTCTATCCTGGGACTCCAGGATCACTCCCTGGGCTGGAGGCAGACCAAACCGCAGAGCCACAGAGGCTGCCCCCTCTGTTTCATTTTCTGAGAATGGCCACACTAGTTGCCACAGGCGCTGCACAGGCGTCAGGCCTGCCGGTAGAGCAGCGGTGCTCCCACTCCTCTATTGCTCCCACTCCTCCACGTCCTGCCCACGATTCCCACTGCCTGCTTCTCTGTTGCTTTTGTTGATGGTAGTTGTCCTAGTGTGTATGACCTGGTCCCACGAGCCTCCTTCTCATCATGAAACATTTGCAATTATATTGATACTAAAATTAAATTCTCAGGGTTAAAAGAAGAAAACTACTTTACATCTGCCTTATGGTTTGCAGTCCACAGAGTACTTTAATAAGACACATTACTTGATTTTCTTTATAACACCATAAAACACCTGTGAGCCCCTTTTCTAGATGAGGAACCTAAGGATCACTGACAGAAACTAAGGTAGAGCACACTCCTTTTTCCTCCAGGCTTCAGACAAGAGAGCATCATTGTCATTTTGACGGGCTTTAAAATCACTTCCCTGTATTAGGATCTCATTAAGCCTGACCTTCTGCCTCAGAGACCATCAGGCTTCAGATCTTCTTCTGTCCCCCGCCTATGAGCTCCCCACTGTCTTCACATCTCAGTGCTCAGGCTGTGGGACACAGCCTGTGAAATGGGTAGGAACTCAGGCTGCAGGAGACACTGAGGGGGCTGGAGTCTGGCCCTGACTTCCCACCTAGGGGACCTCAAGCATGGTGTCAACCTCTCTGACTCCATCCCCTCAGTGCTGGAGCTGGGCTGATGAGAGCTCCTAGGAAGCACAGGTGAGGTGGGGTGCTTCCTGGTGTGGGCCTGGCACACCATAGAGCACGAGGCACCAGATGGTGCCTTTGGTGTCACTGCTGCCCTGTTCACCCACCCCTCTGGGTGGTCTCCTCTCCTACCACCTCTAACACAACCCTAACAGGGAACCACTCAGCCTGGGCTCTCCCCAGAAACACATACTGAGGTGGACCTCAGCACCTGTTCTGCTGGGCCATGGCCTGGTGGCAAGCCCCTCTCTGCTACAGCACAGCCCTCACCCAGCTCTCAATCCTGGGGCCCGCTGACATCCCTCCACTCCATCCCATGCTCACCGTCCTTCACACCACAACAATGATGATGAGCCCCTTGTATGACTCAAGGCGTGGTCTCTGCTGCTGTGCTCCCCACCCACCCTCCGGATCCCCGTCCTGTGCCTGGAGACATCAGTACCTGGAACCCCTGGGTTCATGAACCTGGTGAGCCACTCACCTCCACTCTTAAAGCTGTGTGACCTTGAGCCAGATGCTTAACCTTCATAGGATTTGGTGAAGTCCATATGATAGAATGTTGTTAGAGCACCAAGTACCTTCTAAACACCATAGACAAATCTCAATTGTTATACAGATGATACGGTCTCTAATCCCCTCTCATGTAATACTGTTTTCCCCAGATCACAAATCCCTAACGAGGACCATGTAAATGTATGGTAATTAATTGAACTCCCCATAAGTGCTCACTAGATATTTTTTTATGAAGACAGCCACATCCTAAACTTGTAACATGAACCATATAATTAATTACCTTTTTTTTTCAAGCCTCATGGAATCGAATATGGTATCAGCATTCTTCGATATGCAGAAGAAATGCCGTCTTAAATGCTGATTTGCTAGGCAGTGCGTATGAGGACATCTGGGCCATACTTGATTTTATAGGTATTTCTCCCAAATGCTGTGGTCTAGAAGCAATCTACTTCAACTGCCCTGGTAGGTTTTTGCTGCTGGCTGGGGCACACCTGCGGCCTACTCTGGCACACTCAGAGCTGTGCACACCGAGGCCATGCTCCCGCGTGCCAGACCGCTGCCTGCTGCCCTAGCCAGCTCCCATCAGGAACAACTGGTACCTCTCTCCCCAAGTAAACAGTCAAGGAGAGGAAAGGAGAAAAGCCTTAAATATTTGCTTTCCTTTACAAGACCACCTACAAAATGTTGTTGAGACCCTGCAGGCAAAATAATCTGTCCTGATTCCGGCTCTGGCTGAATGTAAACACCTCGCACGCTCTGTGAGGAGAAGCTGGAGGCTCCCAGATGTTTTCACAAGTTTTCCTCTGGGGAGGGAGGAGGGCAAGACCTCCTCTAGTTTTTATCGTCTCCTGTTCTTTTGTTCTTCCTCCTCCGTGAAGTACTTAATCAAAACAGTTTGGGATAGAGATTGTACGCGTGAAAGAAGTGGCTTTTGTTACAAAACTAGGGTTCCCTTTCATTTTCTTTGAAGGACCCCAGTCCTGAAGTGATGGCCCACATGGGGTGCAACAGGCTGTCAGCAGTGAGAAGACAGGGTCTCAGCTGCCACAACTGCCCTGAAGCCAGGGTGGATGATGAGTAGATGCAGGAGAAAGCTCTAGAGCTGTACATACCAACTCTCACCTCTGCCCCTGCCTAGTGTTCAGTTCACATGGGAGATTCCAAGGATAAAGAGAACCCATTGGAATCTTCTGAAAGTGAATTTGTTCTAACCATCATCCACAGCATTCCCTCTTGCTCCCTGGTGTGGCCCCGAAGAGCAGGAATGCTGGGAGCTGGGTGGCCAGAGCTGCTGGGAGCATCATGGCCTCCCACTGGCAGGTGATCTCTAGGCACAGAACCCAAGAGGGCTGGTGGGTAGAGGGCAGTATTAAGCAAGGTCCTCCCTGGCCATTTTCTACCACTCCACACCCACCTCCTTCCTCAGATCCAGAGCCCAGAGCAACCTCAACCTCTAGGGGCTTCCCAAGTTCTGCCCGAAAAGTGGCCTTTGAATGGGGGCATAGCCACATCAGTCTGCTCTGCTCAGGGCCGTCACCTCCGTGCACCACCTTGGGACCTACTAGCTGTGCGTGAGGAGGCTTTGGCACTGTGGTCATTATCATCTTCACCTCCCCGACACCCCTGCGAGATAGGCAGGGTATCAATAAGTGTTTTTATTCTCTGAGCCTCCATTTCTCAATATGTTAAAAATAAAGTGAAAGCATTATGGTAACACTGACCTTTTAAGAATAAATTATGAGAATTAATGGCAATGCAGGGAAAGCTCTTAGCACAGTGCATGGCACATACCAAGTACTCGGTGACTCTTATCAAGAAAAGCCAATCAGGTAATGAACAAATAAACAAAAGTTTTTAAGTGACTTTCGTCTGAATTCATCAGCTTAGCAGCTATTTCCATGGAGGATTTAGGGGTTTGTTCAGTATTATCCCCAAATTTAAACCCCTGGCTTGTTTTAAGATGTCAATAAGAACTTAAACATCTGAAATGTGGTTGGATTTTATGCCCACAGGTGAGTCCCATGTAATTCAGCCCCTGTCCCCCACCTTGTACCAATGCCCAGCTGTTACCAATGGGAGGCTGAGACTCTGGAGCATCCTGCTGGGCCAGCCATTCGCACATGGCAGGACTGGAATGCAGCCTAAATGCTGTTTCTAAGGGACAGAGTCCCATAGCCAGGCTGACCTGAGTGTGCATGTCTGAGCTCAGACTAGGGAGCATGGTGCCATCTCTTTTGGCAAGGAGGATGCCCCTACCAGCAATGCAGGTATTGCATGGACACACACACACTCACACACACTCTCCCACAGTGGATCAGCTGTGCCACATACTAGAAAAGCAACTCCAGAGGAACTCATCTTGAGCCCAAGCTACCATTTTCCCTCACTTGAACTTCTGAACTGCCCTTTCAGCTCACCCCAGCTGCTTTGCATCCATGGTCTTTTTTTTTTTTTTTTTTTTAAGATTTTTTATTTATTTATTCATGAGAGACAGAGAGAGAGAGGCAGAGACATAGGCAGAGGGAGAAGCAGACTCCCTACCCAGAGCCTGATGTGGAACTCAATCCTGGAACCCTGGGATCAGGCCCTGAGCCAAAGGCAGACTCTTGACCACTGAGCCACCCAGGCACCCCTGCATCTATGCTCTTCACTGTAGCCAGGGACCTCCACTACTTCTGGAATAAAGTCCAGACTCCTTATCAAGCCTGTGAGGCCCCACAGCCCTCACGGAATTTGCTCCACAACAATGCTGTCTTTCAGGGCTCACATTGTTCCCACCCCCAGGACTTTTGTATATATGGTTCCTTTCTTCTACAAGTTCCTTTGTCCCCCCCCTACTCCCTACTTTGTTCCCTGACACAGTTAACTTCTCTTAACCTTCCAGATTTCAATTCAGCTTCATTTGAGGTCAGACTTTGACATATGCCTATAGTTCTCCTCACACACTATGTTATAATTCATGAATCTATATTTGACCACATGCTTGATTGTTTGGAATTTGCTCCAACCCCCAACACTCTGCAAGGGGCACAGAGGCACAAGTCATGTGTCACCACCCAGGACCAAGCACAGCATGTAATAGGCTCTCCCTCTGAGGGGTGCTGAGCCCTTTGGGGAAGGCAGTACCATTTACAGAGCATGTTCCTAGCCATGGATCCTCAGCTGAGGACACTCAACATCGCTAGATCTCATCTCCTCATCTGCAATGGGGTGATAACGACAAAGATCATCTCTCCTTCATGGTGGTTGTGAAATAGATGAAAGTTAATAGTTAAAAGTATATAAAACAATGCCTGAAACATAGTAAACTCTTTATAATGGCTGATGTCTGATGATGATGTCTGGATTCCAAATGAGTTAAAGTAAATAGTAAATGTAAATAGGAAAACTATAAGGCTAATAAAAAAACTATACAGTTATATATATTCGTGTCTTTGTTGTCTACTAATGAGGAAAGACTTCAGAAAGAGAACTTTAAAATTATAAATCACAGGGCACCTGTGGGTGGCTCAATTGGTTAAGAGTCTGTCTTGGACTTGGGTCATGATCCCAGAGTCCTGGGATCGAGCCCTAAGTTGGGCTCCCTGCTCAGGGAGTTGAATTTGTGAGGACACAAGTATTCAGCCAACAACAGCACATCAGGCCCTCCACAACTGGATACCATCCTATCCCTCCAAATGCATCCTGTACTGCACCACCCAACACCCTTCATAATGCTTCTCCCTTCCTCGCCTTTGTGTGTGTTGTTCCTTCCAAATCTATCTGCTGGGAGAACCTGTCTTCATGCTTCAGGATTGGGTTCCAGTCCCCTGCCCTCTAGGAAGCTTTCCTGGTGCCCTTCCCAGGCAATATTGATCACCCTTCAAAACACCATTTTGTCTTGTGCACATGTGAGGCTCCAGGCAGGGTAGATGCCTCCCCCGTGGTTCCCACAGCTCCTGTGCTTGGATGCTGTCTGGTTCTCTCTTAGCATGAGCTCTTTAAAGAAGGAAGCTGATCTTACTAAAAATTAAGTGTCAGGCCCTAGCACAGTGTTGGGCACATAGCAGGAGCTCCAAAGATAGCTGCTGGATGGTGGAATGAATGGGCAGTTAATAAATGTAGCCCTAGCACAGTGAGCTGTAACCATCTGGCCATGCTTCTTCTCTCTCCTTCATGAGGAGATGAAGTCCTTAAGAACAGGGAGACTCTTATTCATCTTCACATCTCTGGGACAAGAGTTGGCCCATAGCAAAAGGGAAAGGTGTGCTTCACTCACTCGTTCTGGCTATTCCAGAATCTGGACAACTTATAGCTACTGTTTCTCTGAAATCCTGACAGCCAGGGGCAACTTTGGGGAAGGCTGGGGCAGGGACAGTTGGGGAGCCCAGATTCATTCCTCTGACAGCTAAGTCTCCCAACTTTGGAGGTTCAGACACAGGGAGCAGCCGGTAAAGCCAGTGTTCAGCAGGACTGAGGGGAGCCACAGGAAAGGTGTGTGCATGCCAGGGAGGGGCAGAGGGTATTTGGGTGATAGGGAGAATTAAAGGTTAGTGCAGTGTAGACACAACAAAGAGAGCAGCAGGACCTGTCAGAGAGCATACTTGCTGCCAGGTGAGAATCAGAGCAGATCAAAGCTCTGTCCTCTGACTCAGACCCTCTGACCAGCCCCTCTTGCAGACCCAGCCACGGAGCCCTCTGATTTTGTTTTATGGCCTCAGACATTGACTCTCCTCCTAAAAACAAACAAACAAACAAACAAAAAGAAACTAATTAAAAACAAACAGCTTCCCCCCTCTCCATCAGCTTTCAGGAAAACCACACAATCATCTCAAGGATTTAGAGACTTTTTTCCTCCAAAACCATAGGGAAGTTGTTATTCACTACAGCCATCTTCTTGCAACTGAAATGTGTGGCCTGAATTCTTGTCTGCTGGAGGCTTCAAATGACGAACTGATCGGAGGACTTAACCTGGAGTCCAAGTCCCAATTTCCCCACCCAGAAAGCAGCTGAGCCTTTGGTCTTTGAGGCAGCGCCATCCAACAGAACTTACTGCAGTGAGGAAAATGCCCTACATCTGCACGGTCCAGCCCAGTAACCTAATGTCATATGTGACTTCTGGGGCTAGTGCAATGGAGGACGTAATTTTTAATTAAGTTGATGAATTAATATTAAATTAATATTTATTAATTAACTAGACAGCACAGCTCTTAGATATGACCTAGAGCTGACATTCTGCTTATGTTTGCAAGTCAGCTTTCCCCTGTTTCTCATGGCCATTTCCTTTTCATAGGAGAAACAGATTAGTCACTACAGGGGACCTATGGATGTAGGACCTAGATCAGAAAGGGCAGAGTTGAGTGTCAGAGAGACAGGTCTTCTCTTCAAAAGTAAAAAAACAACCCTGGAAACAATGCAGTGGAGACTAATGTCATGAGCCAGCCCTCTCCCCCTTTCCGTAATCCTGCTGAGACAACACCAGGTTGTAAATCAAAGTTGGCTCTCAGGCAGATCCAGGCAAGAGCAACATTCATTTATTTTCTTCCTGCATAGTCCTTTCTCCTCTCAAACACCCTCCCCCACTGCCCCTTGGGATCTGTTCTGACTCTAGAGACTGTACACAGTATGCTGGGACAGTTGGCCTCACAGGATGAGGAGCTTCAGGATAGCAGTGGCACCGTGAGGGGGTGAGGACACCTGGGAGGCACCCAGAGCTCCAGCAGGCATAGGCCAAGAGCAAGAGAGCAGGGCTATATCCAAGTACACTGGTGCCTGGGGTTCTGTGGCCCCCAGCTCAGACTCCACTGATTTAGTCAGTACCTAATGATTTATTTATTGATTCAGAACCATGGCAAGCAGGAGGTCACACTACCCTGCCTTATTAATCCAGACAGACAACCAAGGTAATATGGGAAAATCCAAATTGCTTGATCGGGCTTTTGTTGTTGCCTTTCCTACTTACTACTGACCATGTATCAGAAAGTCCCGTGGAGAGAGTCCCATTGCTGGGCATTGCATAACCCTTGCTCTCTGGCGCTTCAGCGATCACACGGAGGGACATTTCTGTGAGCATCATAAATGAGGGTTCATTGGGGCCAGCAGCCAGAACACTCCTAGTCTTCTCTAGGTCAAAAATTCCTCTGTGTGCACATGTCTTTTCTTTCAGGTTCTTTTAAAGGAGGAAAAGTTCAGCCATAGCATCCATGTATCTTGGGCCAAAGGAGACACGACATGCGAAAGAACTTTGGAAGCCCTTCATGTGCACAGGCTGGAGGGGTTCTGACAGCTGGAGTCTGCTTATCTGGCAGCCCCTCCGGAAGCCTGGTCTCACCCACACAGTACATGGTGGGTCCAACTCATCATATCCCCTCCACTCCCTTACCCTTGGTGTGACACAGGTGCCCTCTGGCCCAGGGGTCACTGAGCTCTTGATATGACTCCTCATGTCACTCACTGCTGACCTAACAAGGGGACCGAGGACGGATTTGGAGGACCTTGTCTAGGGATCTAGCCAGCAGCAATTTACAACTTTGTTACTCCAGGGACGCTGCTCATACATTGATTAGATTAAAAACAATATATAATGCTTCACTTCAAATTAAAGATTCCAATTGGATTCAGCAATTTTCAAAAACAATAATAAAAATTGATAAGCTATCTGACCCTGTCTCAAATGTGTCTGTTTTTCTATAGGAGACACAAGTATAACCCATGCTGATACCTGGCTTCCATTATTCCCTGACTGTTTTTTCCTTATGTCAATCTTTTCTACCCAATCAGGCCTTCTGCTCTGGGACACCAGTACTGTTTCTGGAACGTGAAGCTTTCTTCCCTCATAGATGTGCAATAACAGCAGTGGCATCGCTGTCTGATGAATGCATTATGAAGGAGAAGCTGAGGAACGGGGCTGGCCAAACCAACTGAGAACCAGCCACTGCTCCTTGGGCACAGGGATGATCTGTCAAATGTGCCAGATCATAAAGATCAGCTTCCTAAATTGCCCCTGAGCAAAAAGAAACTGCAGGTCCTCTTGCTTAAAAAGCAGCATAAAAATGCCATTAAGTGCATGAACATGCAAGGCCTTTTTTTTTTTTGAGACATGGAGCGAGTGGAACAAAAAGCACAGGAATTGGGGCAGAGGCAGAGGGAGAAGCAGACCCCGCCCTGCTGAACAGGGAGCCCAATACGGGGCTCTATCCCAGGAACCTGAAAGCACGCCCTGTGCTGAAGGGAGACGCTTAACCCACTGAGCCTCCCAGGTGCCCCATACAAAGCCTTTTTTTTTTTTCTTTCATGCTCACTCTGTCAATCTGTCATGGTAGATTTATTTGCCATTTCATGTGTTGCATCTTCAGGCCGGGGCACTCACAGAGTGAGTGTAGACCTTCACAGAGGCAGGGCCATCCTGCAACTCTGAATGCCAGCTTTCCTCTCCACCAACCATTGGGTGGAGGCACCCGGCCCTGGCTGGGAGCAAGAAAGGAGGGCAGACATCTTCACTTCCCACAGGCCTGATACCCCAATCCCCAGCAGATAAGTGACCCCAAGGGCACTTCTATACTCTGACAAGAGCAGGAAAGGCCAGGCATCTGGATAAGGGATACGTGAGCCACTCACCCTATACCTCCCAGCTGCCACCAGTGTAGCCATAGTGCTGCCAGGCTGGGGTGAAGACAAACTGTGCCCACCTCAAGATATAGGGGCTCCACTCCTCCTGGAACCTGCACCCAGGTCCCTGCTCTGGGCCACCCAGGGGGCACTCGGGGTGGATGAGCCAGTGACCAAGGACCCATTCCAAGGAGGCAAGAGATGGCAGAGTCAGAATCCTGTAGAAGCCAAGGCTTTAAGGGCTGGCACGTACTCCATTGTCCCATTGAACTTAGCTTGCAAAGCACAGATTCAAAGATAAAACTATTAAGAATTTCAAGACTGCCACTACAGAGTACAAGACTCCAAGCCTGGGGCTCTTCTGAGCACAGGGCTCCGTTGTCCATCCATGAGGCTGGCCCTCCTGACCACTGAGCTCAGAAATAGAAATCCCCCTCAGGCAAGAGGACAGAAGATCAACAGGCCATCCAGTGGGTAAAGAAGACTCCCAACAGTAACCAAATGCAGCCTGCAGCTGGAATAAGTTGGAATAAGTCACGATCAAAGATTTGTCCTTGGCCACTGGGATCCGGCAGCTTCTAGGAAGATCCATTTCAGAAAGGAGTCTGCGTAGTACTTTCCTATCACTACTGTAGCAAAATACCATAAATTTAGTGGCTTAGAATGACTCTAAAGTATTATCTTACTGTTCTCAAGATTAGAAGTCAAAAAAGGGGTCTCCTTGGACTAAAACCAAGGTGTTCCCTCTGGAGGCTCCTTTTCCAGCTTCTATCAGCTGTTCACATTCCTTGCTTGTGGCCCCTTCCTTCATGCTCAAAGCCAGCAACTGGAGGCCTCATCCTTCCCAATAATATCACTCAGATAACCTTAACATCTCCTTCTCTAACTCTCTCCTCTGTCTCCAGTTACCACATTTAAGGACCTTGTGATTATACTGGGCCTACCAGAATAATCTCCCTATCTGAAGATCAGCTGATTAACAGCCTTAATGCCATCTGCAACCTTAAATCTCCTTTGTGAGGTAACCTACACAGTCATAGGTTCTAAGGACTAGGATGTGGACATCTTTGGGGGACCATTCTTTTGAAATGAAGGCAAAGAAAAAGAAGGCAAAGTTGCCCAAAGCAAGGAGCCATGGTTAATGGGCATACTGGGCAGAAGCAGGACTCCAGAGGAGCCTGGCATAGAGAGGGAGCCTAGATCACACTCAGACATCCATAGACAAGTCCTGAGAGGTGCTAAAGTCATCCTTGGCCTAGTAGGAGGGACACTGAAAATCTAGCAGGGCTGGTGTTAGGCAGGCCTTCCTAGAGAGAACCTAGAGTGGCAAAAGAGTGAATGAGCAAGCTAAAACACGTCAGCTGAGACACAAAGTACATCCAAAGGAAGTCCAGGAGCTGCTTACTTTAAGGTGGATTGTAGTTTTGTCCCATCTTCACTGCAATGTTTTTATATTGTAAAAATTACACATAAAAACTGGGATTAAGAGTGGTCTAGCGACAGAACTTCAGTCTGTGGTTTATCCTGTGGCATATCAAGAAAAAACTAGTATCAAATGGAAGAGGAGTAGGGGGTTTTTGTTGTTGTTGTTGTTTTTTCTGGGGCTAGAGGGAGAGGAGAGAGAGAGAGCCAGTCTGGACCAAGGCAGCTATATTAATCAGAGTTCTCCAGAGAAACAGTCCCCTTAGAATATATATACAGAAGGAAATTTATTATAAGGACTTGGCTCACACAGTTATAGAAACTGACAAGTCCCAACTGATCTCCAGTTGGCAAGTTAGAGATTCAGGAGAGCCGATGTTTCAGTATGAGCCCAAAGGCAGGAAAAAAAAAACCTCATGTCTCAGCTCAAAGCAGTCAGACTGGAGGAGTTCCCTCTTATTTGCAGAAGAGTCAGCCTTTTTTTTCTATTCAGGCCTGAGAAGGATTGGAGGAGACCCACCCACATTGGGAAGAGCCATCTGTTTTACTCAGTCCACTGATTCAAATTTTAATCTTATCCACAAACACCCTCACAGACACACCCAGAATAATGTTTGACCACATGTTTGGGCACCCTGCAGTCCAGTCAAGCTGGCACATAAAATTAACCATCACAGCAGCCAATGTCTCTGGGCTTCAGTCAATGAGGAACCACAAAGGCATTGTCCTTGCAAATTCCAATAGCAGCCAAATCTCTCAGGAGAAAGGGTATGAACTTAGAGTTAAGTTGCTACCATCGATATGCCACACTCCAAGTGGCTATGTCCCAACAACACATTCTTATTCGCTCTTCCCCAGACACACAAACCTCATACTCTGACAAGAGCATGGAACTCAGCCCTCTTCTGTGCTCCTAGACCTTTGCGCAGCCTCTTCTAACACAGACCTTAAACACTACACAGTAATTGTTGGTTTACTTTTCTCTCTCTTCCTAAATTGTGGGTTCCTTGGGAAGAAGACAGTAGTCTAGCATATAGCAAAATGCTTATAGAATGTTGACTAAATAAATGGAATAGGAGAAGTAGTAAGGTTATATTTTTTTTAAGGTACAAGCATTACTTTCACTCAAATATAAAAATAAGCACAGGTCAAAGATTTTATTTAACTCATTTAGGAGTAAGTAAGATGTTACACTAGTTCTAAGAACAGAAATACAGGCTGTGAAATAAATTTCCAAGTCAAATAGATACAAAAACTGCTTTTTTCCAAGACAGTGGAACTAAATTGTCTTCTACCACACAGAATTTATGTCTACAGGCAAGCATTTTTTGCTTTGCTATCATTTACCTACGACTTTCAGAGTTGTAAAATAGCTCAAAGAGCATGAAAGTTGTCAACCCCACAGAATCAGATAACTCAGAAGGTTATACATGAAACACTAGTTTTCCACTGAGGACAAGAGAATATTCTTGGTCACTTCAAATTCTATTACATTTTTTTTTTCTGACAGTGTCCGTCCTTCACAATCATATTAGTCTCAAAGAAAGATGATTCTTGACTACAAAATGAGGCTTTCATCGGCTTTGGCTTGGTTATTTCCACAGATGCAGCAAGAGTGCTAACTACCCCACAGGCCTCCTTGAGAGTGCTGTGAAGCATCTAGAACTAGCTTTTTACTGGAGTTTTTTGTATAAAGGATCAGCTTGGATTTTAAGAACTTCTATTATCTGCTCTTCTAGAGCTAGAAAAACCACACCCAAGAAACTCTCTCTACCAGATTTCTCCTGCAGTCCTATAAATTTAAATTCTTTTCTGGACGTGTCCCAACTATCCTAAACCACCAGGAAGTAACCTAGAACACTAACAAGTCTGGCCTCTGTGAGCCAGCTTGCACGATTATGCAGACATTGTATAAACCTTAGTCTTTAAAAGCGGTTTGTCATACCTGATTTAGTGAGCATTGTTCTCAAACAAGACACTCCAGAAAAACCCTGGTTGTACCATCAATTTGTTTAATTATATCCTGGTAGAAATTAAGACAGTTTCTTACTGAAACTATGCAAATAACTAAAGTAGTAAGGAGACTTAGTAAGTCTGAATTCTGTGAGAACAGTGAAAATCTAATATAATTTTACATGTTATATTTCACTTTACCAAAGTGAAATTTACTAAATTGTTGTATATTACAGAGAACTTTATTTTTTTAGAAGATTTTATTTATTTATTCATGAGAATACACAGAGAGGAGAGAAAGAGGCAGAGGCACAGGCAGAGGGAGAAGCAGGCTTCATGCAGGGAGCCGGACATGGGATCCGATCCTGGGTCTCCAGGATCAGGCCCTGGGCTGTAGGCGGCGCTAAACCGCTGAGCCACGAGGGCTGGCTACAGAGAACTTTAGAAGAAAAAAAGCATCCTTTTATATCCAGAAAATAGAACATTGAAACAAATGCACAGTATACCAAATAGTTACAATAAAATTTCTCTCATTAATTCATTCAGTTCTATGAAATTATTGCTGTTCTGCTGGTTTTTGGTTTATTATTTCATGAAGCCATATGTGTCTCAACTAAAATATTCTGGAAATCCTGACTCAGCCTACAGGCATAGCCTAAACATCGTCAAAAGCCTGTACCCAAGAGTCTATTCTTTGAAGTATCAGTAGTTTGAACTACCTGGTACACCTCTTCCATGAGTCACTGAGATGGTCTTTGTTGAAGACATAATCTCTGGTCTGTACTTTTATCACAGAGCCTCAGGCAAGCCTTAAGATACAACAAAAACGATCTGTACATGACAAAGACTTAATGATTCTTGTTAACTTGTTACTTGTAATTTTTAAATATAGAGGGTCTGATGAGAGTTCATAATAATAAGAATCTGACACAAAAATGTGATTGTTTCTCTGCATACAAAATAAAGAAAATAAAGCCATTTCAAAACAAATGTTTGACAAAATGTTTTTAAGAAAAATGATTAAACTTTTTTTCTAAAATTTCAGTGAAGTCTGATTTATAACGAATGAATATAATTTTTATAGAGGAAAAAAATTGAAATATAACATACAATAATCCTGAAACATATGGAGTGTGGTAGAGGTGATAAGGGAAGTCAGATTGTCTCTTCACAAAACAGAAATAACTTCCATGTCAAGCTACAAGAATCGTTTACTTTGCTACAGTTATCTGCAATTAAAAGTACAAACTATATAAAATCAGAAAACTCACAAAGCTGTGCCCCACATAACATTTGGTTTCTCACTGAAGATAAACAGCAATTTTTCTATTCCTCTGGAAAGTCTTTAAGATAGGGAACTAGAGAAGGAAGTACCAGGAATCCTTCTCCCCACCTATACAAAAATTACACTCACAAAATCTGACATAACTCTTTTAGAACTCTGGAAATGTATTAGTCAGTTTGGGTTGCCATAACAGAATACCACAGATTTGGCAGCTTAAATAACAGAACAGTATTTTCTCACAGTTATAGAGACTAGGAGTCCAAGATCCAGGTGCCAAACCATCATGTTTGATTTCTGTTAAGACTTCTCTTCTCAGTAGGTAACTGTCTTCTTAATGTGTTATCACATGGCCTTCCCTGTGCATGCAGAGAGGGGTGGTGGGAAAAGAGGGAGAGAGAAAAAGAGAGAGAATGCTCTGTTATCTCTTTCTCTTCCTAGAAAGACACCAGTCCCTCTGGATTAGAACCACACCCTTTTGACCTCATTTAACTTTAATTACTTCTCTAAAGATCCTATCTCCAAAGACAATCACAGAGAGTGTTAGGACTTCAATATATGAATTTTGGGAGAACCTAATTCAGTCCATATCAAAAGACTACTGAAGGTTTGCAACTGCCAGGGGAAGGCTTGGATAGTAAATTGTAAATTAATTTCAGTCAATTTCAGCTCTTGGGCCAGTAGCAGCTACTCATCCCTCAACCTCCAGCCTCATGGCAAGTATCTCTCTCCACATTCCAGGAGCAGCTTACACACAACTTATGAGAGCCATATTGGACACCAAGGACCTTGTTCTCCAAGTAACAGGAATCTGTGGTCTGATCACTGATTGCTACTTCTGACTGTGGAGGTTCACACATACAGGTGGGCAGCCATTGTTGGAAGCCACTCCCTCTCCTGCTGAAATGACTTCATAAAGATTTAAAATGTTAGAATCCCTTTTCCCTTCATTTTTCACTTTTTACCCCTTTAGAGAACCAGACATTTAAGGACCAGGATATTCAAACAACAGCATATAACAAGGAAAAATATAAACTCAGTAAAGACCTGAGAAGACCTTAAGTTTACACCTAAAGCTTACATCCCTGGCAGAGAGACACCTGTCAACAACAACAAGCAAACCCTGGGAAAGCGGGAAAATTGAATCTCCAGAATTACCACGTTATAAGATGCAAGTGTCCAGTTTTCAACAACAAGAACAACAAAATCACAAGGCACACCATAAAAAAGAGCAGTATAATCCATTCAAGGGGAAAAAATAAATGAACAGAAACTATCCCTGAGAAATATCAAATGGTGGATTTACTAGACAAACTAAAACGATCTTCAAAATACTTGAAGAGTTAATAAAAGACATGGACAAAGTCAAGAAAACAACATGTGAAGAAAATGAAATATCAATAGATAGAAAACATAAAAAAGAAACCAAAAAGAAATCCTGGAACTAATATTACAATAGCTGAAATTAAAAATTTACTAGAGTGATTCAGAGCAGATTTGACAGAAGAAAACCAATGAACTTGAAGATAGGACAATTGAAGTTATTGAATCTGAGGAAGAAAAAAAAATGAAGAAAGTGAACACAGCCAAGGGACCTATGCAACACCATCAAGCTCATGAACATATGCACTGTGGTAGTCCCAGAAAGCAAAGAGAGGAAAGAGGGACAGAGGGTTTATCTGAACAATAAACAACAACAACAAAAAATTATGAAAAACGTGAATACAAACATCCAAGAAGCAGAATGAACTCCAAGTAAAATAAACTCAAAGAGACCCACAGGAAGGTGCATTATGATCAGACTTTCAAGAGCAAAAGACAAAGAGAGGATCTTGAAAGCAGCAATAAAGAAGTGACTCATCACATACAAAGGATCCCTAGTAATATTATCAGCAGATTTCTCATCAGAAATCTTGGAGGCCAGGAGACAGTGAGTTGATAAATTCAAAGTGTTGAAGTAAATAAAAGCTGTCAACCAAAAATTCTGTTTCCAGCAAAACTGCCCTCCAAAAAACTAAGAGGAGTTAAGATATTCCCAAAATAAATTAAAGCTGAGAGAATTCATGACCCCTAGATCTGTCCTTTAAAAAAAAAGGATAAAAGGAGTTCTTCAAGCTGAAGGGCACTAGATATATTCAAAGCTATATAAAGAAATGAACATCTCTGGTAAAAGTAGATACACATTTTATAATTATGAAAGCTACTATTACTCTAACTTTGGTCTGTAACTCTACTTTTTGTTTTCTACAGACTTAAGAGACTAGTCATACAAAAACAACAGTCTGTGGACAAAAATGCATATAGAGGCAATTTTGTGACATCAACTGAAATAGACAGGATCAAAAGGAGCAGAGGTTTTTTTGTGTGTTATTGAGTTAAGCTGGTTTAAATCCAAATTAGAGTCTTATAACTTTAAGATGCTAAATGCAATCACCATGGTAATCACACACACACACACACACACACACACACACACACACACACAGCTATAGATATACACAAAAGAAAATGAGAAGGGAACTAAAAAATGCTTTACTACAAAAAAAGTTAATAAACACAAAAAAAGATAGTAATGCAAGAAATGAGGGACAAACAAGTTATGAGGCATATAGAAAATAAATAGCAGGGCAACTGGGTTGTTCAGTGGTTGAGCATCTGCCTTTGGCTCAGGACATGATCTCAGGGTCCTGGGATGGAGTCCCGTATCCAGCTCCCCACAGGGAGTCTGCTTCTCCCTTTGCTTATGTATCTGCCTCTCTCTGTGTGCATCTATCATGAATAAATAAAATCTTTTTTAAAAAAAGAAAACAAATAGCAAAATGACAGAAGTAAGTTTCTCCTTGTCAGTAATTACTTTAAATATAAGTGGATTAAACTCTCCAATCAAAAGATGAGATTGGTTGGGTTTTTAGGAAGGATTTAAAAAACATGATCCCACTATATGTTGTCTACAAGAGACTCACTAGATTCAAATATGCAAATAGATTGAAAGTGAAAGCATGGAAAAAGATATTCCATGCAAATAGAAAATAAAAGAGATCAGAGGTGGGCTATACTAACATCAGATAAAATAAACTATAGGTCAAATAAGTTTATGAGAGACAAAGAAAGATATTATATATATATATATATAAAATTTTATTTATTTATTCATAAGAGACTCACACAGAGAGAGGCAGAGACAGAGGCAGAGGGAGAAGCAGGCTCCATGCAGGGAGCTGGATGTGGGACTCAATCCCAGGCCATGGGATCATGCCCTGAGCCAAAGGCAGATGCTCAACCACTGAGCCACCCAGGCATCTCAAGGACTTTATATATTAAGAAGAGATTCAACACAGCAAGAAGATATAACAATTATAAACATTCATGTATTTAATAATAGACCATCAAAATATATGAAGCAAAAGCAAAAATTGATAGAACTGAAAGGAGAAATAGATAGCTCTAGAATAATATCCTACTCTCAATACTAGTTGGAACAACCAAGACAGAAGATAAGTAAAGAAATGGAATAAAAGGGAGGGCTTATACAACACAACAAGCCAACTAGATCTAATAGATGTGTACAGAACACTCTACCCACCAACAGAATACACATTCTTCTCAAGTCCACATGGGACATTCTGTAGGATTTACCATATGTTAGGCTACAAATTAATTCCCAATAGATTTTAAAATATAAATATCATGCAAAGAATATTCTAGACCACAGTGGGATGAAGTTAGAAATTAATAACAGAGAGAAAACTGGAAAATTACCAAATTTATATAAATATTAAACAACATACTCTTAAACAATGGGTCAAAGAAGATATATAAATGGCTAATAAGCACATGAAAAGATGCTCAACATCACTAATCATTAGGGAGATACAAATCAAAACCACTGTAGTGATTGATCTATAAAAATTCAGCTTTAAAAAGAGAGGAGAGGGGATTCCCTGGGTGGCTCAGTGGTTTAGTGCCTGCCTTTGGCCCAGGGTGTGATCCTGGAGTCCCGGGATCAAGTTCCGTGTTGGGCTCCCTGCATGGAGCCTGCTTTTGTCTCTGCCTCTCTCTCTCTCTCTATCATGAATAAATAAATAAAATCTTTAAAAAAAAAAGAGAGAGAGAGGAGATTTGGGGCACCTGGGTGGCCCAGTGGGTTAAGTGACAGACTCTTGATTTCGGCTCAGGTCATGAACTCAGGGTCATGTGAAATCTAGCCCTGCATCCAGCTCCATGCTTAATGGGGAGTCTGCTTGAGATTCTTTCCCTCTGCCTCTGTCCCTCACCTCCAAGCTCTCTCTCTACTTCTTTTTCTCTCTCAAATAAATAAATATCTTTTTTTAAAAAAGGAAATTCTGACACATGTTATAACAGGGATATTAAAGACATTATGCTAAGGGAAATAAGCCAGCCACAAAAGAACAAATACTGTATGATTCCACTTACATTAGGTACCTAGCATAGGCAAATCTAAAGATACAGAAAGTAGAATGGAGGTTGCCAGAGTCTCAGGGCAGGGGGAATGGGAAATTCTTGTTTAATGAGTATAGAGTTTCAGTTTGGGAAGATCAAAAAGTTCTAGAGATAAATGGCAGTGAGGGATGCACATACAATGTGAATGTCCTTTTTTTTTTTTTTTTTTTTAAGATTATTTCTTGGGCAGCCCAGGTGGCTCAGTGGTTTAGCGCTGCCTTCAGCCCAGGGCCTGATCCTGGAGACCCCGGATCGAGTCCCACATTGGGCTCCCTGCATGGAGCCAGCTTCTCCCTTTGCCTGTCTCTGCCTCTCTCTTTCTGTGTCTCAAAAAAAAAAAAAAAAAAGATGATTTCCTTATTCATGAGAGACACAGAGAGAGAGGCAGAGACATAGGCAGAGGGAGAAGAAGGCTCCCTGTGGGGACCCCAATGCAGAACTCAATCCCAGGACCCCAGGATCACTATCCAAGCCGAAGGCAGCCGCTCAACCACTGAGCCACTCAGGTGTCCCGATGTGAACGTACTTAATGCCATTGAACTGTACACTTAAAAATGCTGAAAGTGGTAAATTTTATATATATTTTACCACAATATTTTACCACAATATATTTATATATATTTTATCACAATCATTTTTTAAGGTCTTCCAATATTTTTCCTGACACTTGCTTGTACTTATTGAGTGCTTTCTATGTGTCATCCTGAAACTCTTCCAAACATTTTACTTGTCCTACTTTAATTTCCATAATAATCTTATGAAACTAGTCCTATCATTATGTCTATGTTTCGAAATAAGAAAATCAAGACACAGAAAAGTTAAGTACTTTATCCAAGCCCACAGAGTTTGTGAGTGGTGGATCTGACGTTTGAATCTTAGCTGTATGTCCAGATTCATCATCCTTAGCAACTGAGCTATATTACTTCCAAAATGAGTAAGCAATTAGTATTTTATAAGCTGTTGTTGATTTGATTGTCACCATGTGAACTTAGATCAGTTGTTTTGCAGCTCTATCTTTCCTGGGTTATAAAACTGAAATTCAGAAATTGCTCACATGGTTGTGACCTTTCTTTGCATAGCTACAGTAGAAGGTAGTGCAACGAAATAATCTCCCAAATTAATCCCAGACTCACCCACTCAGAAGGTCTTCTGACATTGTCTCATATGACATTAAAAGTCCAAATGCCAAATATAGTACTTACTTGCTGTGTGCTCTTGGGCAAGTAACATGACTTCTCTGAGCTTCTGCTTTCTTATCTAAAAAAAAGGAAGTCACAACATCTTCTTGCAGGACTGTTGTGAGGATGATTCAAATATCCTCAGGCCTCACTGGCCTGTGGAGATAAACAATGTCACATCAATGTTAATATGCAGATTTTACTGGCTCAAGGCCCCCACCAGTTCATCAGGCAACTCAGGCTCTGAATCCACTTCACACTCAGCGGAAGACTAAATATCTCAATATGAGATACATTCATACAAAGAGAATCTGCAAAACTATATATATGCTAAATAGATTACAGCTATTATTTTTATTGCTTTAAATAGCATATCAGGCCAAGGTGCAATCATGTCTATATTAACAATTTTAGAGATTTAGGTCTTATTTTCTGACTATCCCCACCCACTTCAATGAGAAAACCTATGGGAGCAATCTTTGTATGGCAGTATGCGTATTTCTAGAGGAAATGGAAGGCTTTCCAGGAACTGCATGGATGTGTAATCATCTTAAGATAATCTATTTTCAGATCCTCAATTTCCATAACTACTCTTCCCTAAAATTGATCTGCCTGAGAATGTGCCTGTAGAGGATATGGGGTTCTCCTTTCTCACCACCCCACACAAGGCTGACTTTCTAGCATCTTGTGGTGCATTGTTTCTAAGGGACACAAACTTCCCAGTGATCTTGAGACCATTTAAGGGAATGTCTGTAACAGTTGAGTGGCTAACACTTTTGCGAGGGTTGGGGGAGGGTTGTAGTATGTGATTCTTTTTTTCTCTATGCAACTGAAGAAAGGATCTTATCCTATATGCCCATAGATCATTAAAAACTATTTTCATTGTGTTAAATTGCTATTTAATCATTGGCATGTAACTCAGAAGGAATTCAAAGAATTGAGGAAAATTTGCAACTTACTTCATTCCCTTCCATTCATTTGACCAATGTTTTTTATTCTTTACCTATATAAAGAGGAAAAATAAGAGAGAATGTATGCTGAACTAACATAGGGATCATCCATCTGTACTGATAATTTTTTAAAAGATCTAGTCTTTCATTAAGAAAAATATTTTAAATCAAATTTTAGTTTCATCTTTTATTTAAATGTGTGCTATATTAAATGTCAAAATGTATGCTCTATTATTATTTTGATCAATTATCATGAGAATGCAATCCAGAAAAGAAAAAAACTTTAAATAAATAGTGATTTATGGTCACTAGGATGTTAAAATTTTTAGATTTCAAATTACATCTATTTGGAGAGACCTAAGATGGGATGATCAACAAAAGACAAACTTTTATGACTAGATCAGATTTTTAGGATTTTGGATTAGATTAGGATTGGTGGAAATGACATGGAAATAGCTATTCAAAGAGAAAAGGGAACAATGTAAAATTTCCAACCATTAAAGTACATTTGGTCATGTATTCATGGAAGTGGTTATTAGTAATCATCAAATTACTATAATTCCACTGGAGTCTATTAAAAGAAGGATATAGCAGTTTTATTTTTAAATATCAGTATGTACAATATGCTAAAAATTCTTCTCTGTGATTTTTTAAACATATATGAAACATTTTAGATGGCAACTGAAAAATATATGAGCCATGTAATTTTATGGGAAAATGTATTAGAAAGTATGAGCACAAAATTTGAAGACCCTTGATAGAGAGCCATTCTTGACCCAGCAAATGACCTGGCAGGGTTGACCTGACCCCACCAGGTGGGGGCTAGCTTTGAGTCTATCTCTATCATAAAAGATAAACTGAAGCATGTTAAAATGCTTACTTTAATTTTAAAATGGACTCAAACCAGAAGTGGTTAGGCGCCTCCACCAATAGGAGTTAGGGGAAAGACAAAGAGAAGTTTCTGAAGCAAGGAATGGAAGTTTTTTGATTGGCTCTGGCTTAAAGCCTTGGTAGCTGTTTGTGATTGGTTGTCTTTAGCTTACAATTTTGAAACCTTGAGACATCTACAGGCTTAAGTTTTAGTTTGAGTGCATAGGCTGTAAGCCATCAGGCCATCAGAAACACCTCAATCTAGTGGCCTCCCTATTTAACCAATTGAACACCACTCATGGCCCCCAGCCACGGACATGCTTCAGGCAGCCTAGGTAAGCATTCTGGTAGAGCTTAAAGTCCCTATGTGGGTGTTTGGTGTGTGTGTCTGTGTGTTGGGTGTCTGCGTTGGGAGGTATGTGTGAGTATGAGTGTGTGTGGTGGAATGTGTTTTGGTCTGTGCGCCTGCAGGGGACGGCTGTGTGTGAATGTGTGTTGATCTGTGTATGTCTGTGTGTTGGAGTATGTGTTAGTGAGGGTATATTGAAAAGTATGTATGAGTGTGTGTAGGCAAATGTATATTGGTGTGTATGCCTGTTAGGAGTGGGGAGGCTGTGTGTGTAAGTGTGTGTGGAGAGGTTTTGGTGAAAGTATTGGTCTGTGTGCCGGTGTGCAGGGTAGGGGGGCAGGGATTGTGTGCACAAGGCTGCCACCCCCGCTCCTGTCCGTGAGGAGCTTCGTCTGTCACACATGTGGATAAGGCCCACGTTCATGCCACGTTCAGTTGAGTCTCTAGTGTCATCTCAGACCTGGTTGTCAGACCCAGAGGATGGCAAGGGCAGAATGATATAAAAATACAGCTTTAGGATTTGTTTCATTATCAGTTTAACAGTTTCGAGGAGCATTGTGACTTTCCCTATGATGAAGACAGAAGAAAAACATAAAAACACCAAAATGAGGAAAGGGTTATAAAATATGGAGCTGTCTTTAATCCGCTTTGGTTTAATACCACCTCTTGAAAACACATGATTATCATGTAAACTGTTTTAAATATCATCCAGCACTGGCGCCCATGTTGCCCTTACCCAGCTGAGGTCCTGGTATGAAAATTCTATCTTTAAATTAGCCACCAGATTAATTGAGTCAAGAGCAGCATTCCTTGTATAAGAGGATGAAAAGAACCCCCGAAAGGACTTAAAAGCCTAACACAAAATCTTTTAAATTAGCAGGGGGCTGTCACAATTGTGTATTTGATGTCATGGCAAATTTTATTCTTCACATCCAAATCCTGCCACCCGGGTGGAGAGGAGCCGTCTCTTACTGCAGAAGGCTGGAAAGAAGCAGAGACAGCCAGCCGGGTGTCATCTCGCATTGCGACTGTAACTCCCCCACATGCTGCACATGAGGCCACACTAAGAAAATCTTCTATGCTCACATTCCAAAACAGATCAATTCACATTTTCAACATCACAGAAGAGTTCTTTGCCTTACAAAGGGATTCCCAGGGGAGTTCACTTAAGTAGACAGTTCCTCCACACCACTCAAACAATCCCTATTTACAAAACATCTATAAATGGTAAAATCTCAGGAACTCAGTTTTGCAAGCTAAATGACACAGTGCTACTCAGTGTGCACCAACGAGTTCCTAGTAGAGGGTGTTTCTTTAAGAGACAATGGTGGCTGGACAAGATGAAATAGAGAGTGTTGAGATGATTGCAAAGAAGGACAATAGGGAAATCGCAGCTGGGGGTTTTGCCCAGAGGGATGGGGGCTACAGGTAGGGCAGGTGTTTAAAGGAAGTGAGAGCTGTTGTCTGAATCCGGTCTCAGTACGTTCACATCTGCTCCCTCTTCCTCGTTCTTGCCATCCAGGTGAACAGGGCCACCTTGGGTCTGGTAGAAAGAGCCAACTGTCCAGGCTTTCCCAGATAGAACCACAGCCTGAGCCAGCTAATAGAAAAGCCAGAAAGAGATGCTTTTCCCAAGAACACACAGTTTTATTAAAATAAGTGTATCTATAACAGCAATAACTAAGAGCTTTCAGGTATTTTACAGTGAATGTATACTTCAAGAGTCTAAAAGTAACAGGAGAAAATGGAAATACTCACAAGGAAGGTGTTCCTCTTCTAAAAAACATAATTGAGCCCCTGCAGGCGGTGACCTGGTCATTTCTTTTTTCTTTTTCTTTTTTTTTTTTTTTTTTTTTTAAGATTTTATTTATTCACGAGAGGCAGAGAGAGAGAGAGGCAGAGACACAGGCAGAGGGAGAAGCAGGCTCCATGCAGGGAGCCCGATGTGGGACTCCATTCAGGGTCTCCAGGATCAGGCCCTGGGCTGAAGGCAGAGCTAAACCACTGAGCCACCCGGGCTGCCCCTACCTGGTCATTTCAAAGCTTTGGCCGCCCTGTCTTTGTATAGCTGAGAGAAAAGCCTTTAGGAATTGCAGGACTCCGTAAAAGGCTGGCTTCTCATTCCTAGGAGACCCCGGGAGGCAACACTTGAAAGGCAATGAGAAGGAGGGAGATGAGCAATGCTGCAGTCCCAGCTCCTATGTTGCAAATTCCGGGGCAATTAGAATAAATATTCTTGTCTCCCACATAGGCATTATCTCAACATGGGCTGAAGCCTGTCTTTCCAGCTTTGTAGAAGGGCAGCCTCACGCCAGGGGAAGCCTGCAGGTGCTGGAAGGGCCAGGCTGTGCCCCGGCTGGAGGAGCAGCGAGAGGACCAGCGCGAGGAGCAGCGCGGGCACACCGTAACCCACTGTGTGGCTCCCATTTATCAGACAGGGAAATTGTTCTGGGTGTGAAGTGGTTCGCGCTGGTGCTCGCGCTGGTCCTTGCACAAATGAAATAAGGATCTTTTGGTGTTTAGTAGAGCACTTGGTGATAATAAACTCAGCCAGGGATCCCTGGGTGGCGCAGCGGTTTGGCGCCTGCCTTTGGCCCAGGGCCCGATCCTGGAGACCGGGGATCGAAGGATCGAATCCCACGTCGGGCTCCCTGCATGGAGCCTGCTTCTCCCTCTGCCTGTGTCTCTGCCTCTCTCTCTCTCTCTCTCTCTCTCTCTGTGACTATCATGAATAAATAAATAAAATCTTAAAAAAAAAAAAAAACTCAGCCAGCGCCCCCGCTATGAATGGATAGTGTTATTAATAGGAACACACCCTTGCTAGCCTTCACTTGTTTTCTGTTATTCTTTAATAGGTGCTGGGGTTTCAGTTCTGCTTTTCGCTTGCTTTATGAATCGTCTTTCTGCCGCCTCTAATTGTCTTTTGTACCTGTACATTTTCAAAAAGAAAGACAAGGGCTCCAGGCAAGCTCCTCTCTTCTGGAGGCCCTGCATGGGAGGGGGGTGGGGGGCGCCGGGTGCCTTCCTCACCTCTGGGCCTCCAGCCCCTGAGACTGACCTTCCTGCTGCGCGTTCACAAAGAAAGGGTGTTTTTGCTCATCTTTACATTTTCCCATCAGATTTGCACACCTCCTTCAGAGAGATAAGACCCTTTTGTGATCACTTGAAAACACATTTGGACAAAATAGTCCTACCAACAGAAAACAAACCAAAAACAGCATTCTGAAGATAGAAACTGGAAAGCTTCTTAACCACTCTAAGAAGCTCAAATGGTATTCATGGGCAATAGGGAGCACTAGGGGTGTTGATCAGGGTAGGGGTCACACAGAAAGAGGGATGGAAGGCTAGGAAGACTGGGAAGGCAGGAGCCGCAACCACAGGGCAGAGGCCACTGAAGGCCCCATCTAAAGGCAGGACCATGGGGTGACAGATGCTGCAGAGGGGACCCAAAAGGACCTTATGTCTATTTGGATGTGACATAGAAAGAGGACATCAGAGCTATGTATCTCCAGTCTCAGTGAGCAGGAGGCTGCTTTAACCAGGGAGAAGCGTGCGTGGGAGATTGTGGCTCACATGTGAAGTTGGAATTCAGGAGGAGGGGAAGGTCCTGGCAGGCAGCTCAGAAGCCAGGTCTGAGCCACTTCAAATCCCATGTGGAAGAAGGAAAAGCATAAACAACTAAGGAAGAAACTTTAAAAACTAAGAGAATTGTAAAAAATAAATAAATTCAGGAGTGGACTTAAGTGAGAAGTCAGGGTGAGGAGTACAGCATCAATTGCTCAGAAGAGTTATTGCAGAGGAAGGGGAGGCAGAGAGGGAGCCTGTGCAGAAACAACTGGGGCCACCAAGGTGGCAGGGCTGACCTCGGGGTGGAGGTCTCTTGCCCAAGGACGGGAAGGAAGGAGACATGCTCATGGCATCCTACAGCCAAGCTGTGAGGAAGCCAGGGTTGGGTCTTGAATTTTCCAGATAGAGAAATTAACCCACCTTGCTCCAAATCACACCATCAGTAAATGAGACTCACCAGAGCAGCCCATAAAGAGACAGGCTCTCTCTTTGCTTACCAGATGATTAGGTGACCCAAAGCTCCTGTAATTTAATGAAATTTGCTCCTGGCACAGAAAGTTGAGTGGCCTGGTAGGAGAGATTGGAGCCCAGAAATCAATTCAAGAGACGTCAAGCACCTGACATATAATGGAGGCGATATTTCAGTTTACGGAGAAAATAATTTCTTTAATAATTAATGATGCTGGCATAATTAGCTCTTTATCTAGAAGAAAAAATAGCTACACTTCTACTTCACACTATAAATAAATTCCACACTTTGAAATAACTTCCAAAGGGATACAATAGATTCCAAAGATATTTTAATACAAATATTAAAAATAAAATACAAGTAATAAAAAATTTTTTAAATTGAAGAGAATATCTGCATAATCTTACAGTGTGAGTGTTCTTTCTAAGCCAGACATGAGACCTAGAAGCCATAAAGAAAAGACCAGACCAATCTGATTAAATAAAAATGAAAAGTTTTTGTATGGTTAGAAAAAGTAAACTAAGATAACAGTAAAAAAAAAATAGTAAAAAAAATATACCTACTGGGAAAAGTATTTTCAATATTTACAGTAAATAAAGATTTAGTATGCTCAATATTCACAGAACTACTGCAAATTCATAGGAAAAGGGCAAACTCCTTAAGAAAATAGTGAAAGGAAATGAGTAGATTTCCCACAGAAGAAATTTGAAAGGTCAGTATTCATAGGAGAAGATGCTGTTTCACAGAAAAATATAAAATAAAGTGACATGTGATAATATTCCCTTGTCATGTGATTGACAAACATTGAAAAATAATAATAGCTAATGTTTTCAAGAATGCAAGAAATAGGGCACCTGGGTCGGTTAAGTATCTGCCCTTCACTCATGTCATGATCCTGGGGTCCTGGGATAGAGCCCCACATTGGGCTCTCTGTAGGGAGCCTGTTTCTCCCTCTCCCTCTGTCCCTTCTCCCTATTCCCTCCTTCCTGATTCCCCCCTCCCTGTGCACAGGGAGGTGCCTTGCTGGGGAGTGAGAATTGCTCCAATTTGGGAAAGTCATGAAACCATATTTATTTTAAAATATATATATATCTTTTTACAGATCTATCTCATTTTTATGAAGCTATTCTACAGAAGTGAAAGCACTGGTAGGTGAGAATATACATAGTGACATTAAATATAGCATCGCTAAGGCAGCAGAGCAGCAAACACAGATCAGAAACAGGACCTTAATGCCTATAGCTAGAGGGATGGTTTTACAAGTGTATCCATTTTCACTATGAAATATTATATGACTTTTATTATTTTTGTACTATATTATTCCACTTATTAAAAATTACAGAAAATACAAACTAGAGTGACCAATAGATAAGTGGTTTCCTGGGGACTAGGGGGGACAAAAGAAGGATTGATTACTGGGCTGTATAAGGTAGTTTTGGAATAATAGATATGCTCAAACCTGGATCGGAGTGACGGTTTTATGTGTGGAATCAGAAATTTTATACGACTTTTAAAGAGAATAAGGTAGCATATATACTGACTGGGAGGGATGTCTGTGATGTGTAAATTCAGGAGGAAAGCAATTTGCAGGGTAATTTATATAAAACGATCCCATTTGTTAAAAATTCACAGAAGTTTCTCTTTACTTATGTATATATGTCTGTGGGAGAATGGAGAGTTGTAGAGCTGTGTCACTTGTGTGATCTTAACATTAATAAAGAACATGTATTCTAAGGAGAGAATTTTTCAAACATTACCCAGATTCCCAGGCCCCCATTCCATTGGAGCCTGCAGATATCCATTTTGACAAGAAGCCCAGAGTCTACTACTCCCCTTAGGAAGTGTGCAGGCCCAGGCCCCTGGGAGGGCAGAGCTACCGACGGAAAGGACAGTTCGGAGGAAACAGGACTAAGGAGAGCTCGTGGGCAGGGAACAGGTGAAAGAGTGTGTGTAGGTGGGGGGGGGGGGGGGCTTCAGTGTGTGCAAACAGGGCCTCCCTTCCCCTGAGCCAAGAAGGAAGAAGGGAAGTGCCCAAGAGGAACATGCAGAAAGATTCGGAGACTTCTCCAAGGGCAGGAAAGTTAAGAGTGAGGAACGTGGAAAAGGGACAAGAACCGACAGAGGCCATGGAGGCACTGGCTGTGCCCAGAGGACAGAGTTCGTGCTCACGCTGATCTGCATGTTGTGGGTCTTACCCCAACATCAGCAGAACCAGATAAAACCCACTGTGACTCCTTCTGCCCAGAAAGACAGAGTCTGGGCGGGTTATTCCTCTGTCTGTGCAGGGAGACATGGATAGAGATTGCGATCTGTGTTGTGCGGATATCATGAGCATGAAATTGGATCACATTCCAATTGGGAACCCTGGGAAATGACACCCACCATTTATTAAGCACCCACGCTGTACAAATAACAGTGCTACTCTTTCCACAACTTCCTTGGGTAGATAAAATTATACCCATTTCCAGATGAGAAAACTGGGGTTTAGAAAATTGGAGAGACTGCCCCAAATTCCAAATTCATTTGGATGGAGGCAGCTCCAGGAGGGGAACTCATTAATGCTTCAGTTCTCTCAACTACCTCCCCAAAGGCAGGGGTGCTGTAGCCTTTTGTCTTCCAGAGCAATGAACAGACTGGCCTCAGCCCCCTGGGCTGAGCCCATGGGACTCTGAATCTCTCTGGCACCTTTTCTTCAGCTGGCTCACGGCAGCTTTGTTGATGACTCACCCACGCCATGGATACACGTCACTGTCCTGAGAATAATGTAGCACAGAGCAGGGGTCAGGGCGGCAAGCCAGGATACCCACCCCCCACACGTAAGGCCCCAGGGCACGGTTGGGAACTTTACAGGCAAGAAAAGTGGGTCAACCCTTTCCACTCTTCCCTCCTCCCCTCATCTTGCTGGGACAAGAGGTCAGCGTGTCCCTTTCTGTCCTCAGCCCATGCTTAGGGTGGGCAGGGTGAATCCTGACCCCAGCCTCCAGACACAGCCCTGTGCGCCCAGAGGGCAGTGCAGGGGGCGCTGGCTCGTGGGGGCTAACCCAGGAGAACAGAGGAAGGACCCAAATCTCTTATTAAGGGAAGAGGTGAAGTGGGAAGAAGACCTCAGAAGCATGTTTGTCTCTTATCCAGTAAGTATTCATTAAGTGACTGCTGTATGCCAGGGATTCACAGGTTCTGGGGACTCAGAATTAATGGAGAAGGTTCACTGCAGAATCCCTGGTGTTTTGTTCACTCTTTTATCTCCACAATGCGAGTATCTGACGCACATAGGCTCTCGATAAGTATCTGTTAAATGAAGGAATGACAGGCTTGGTTCCAGTCTTTATGAAACTTACAGTCTATGGAAGATGAAGACATCAAACAAATAATTACACGACTAATTCACTCTAATTGCGATAAGGATTATGAAATTCAGGATGAACTTGGAATTATTTTTAAAAGCTTTAGAAGTCTTAGAAAGTAGTCTTTCTTTAGAAGAGAAGCCTTTCGTGAAGAGAAATTTTCAGACTCTTTTCAGTTTTGGTTTAAGAAAAACAATTTGTAAAAATTAACATCTTAGGCAGCTGTAGATGAACAATTTACCATGCTATTAATGGCCTTATTTAATGGAAGAATAAATTCCTGTTGGCAGCAAAAACAGAACACAGCAAAATGAAACAAAATGCTGTGCATGAATGCGTGTGTGTGCTTGTGCGTGTGCGTGTGTGTGTGTGTGTGTTCGAGTATCCAAGCTTCTGTGTCTGCACAAAGTAAGGTGTCAGGGGCCTCTTCAAAAGCAACCCATGGGGCTTTGGGATCACATATTTATCATCTATAATTTGGCACCTCCTTTTCCAGTTGCAGAACACTTGGCAAATCTCTTGGTTAAGATGCCCTGTCTCAAAAAAAAAAAAAAAGATGCCCTGTCTCCCTAGTCCCTCGCCCCTCTGAGGTAGTCAGAGGCCACCTCAAACAGCCCCCACTGGTTCCAGGTGCTGGGTCCCTCTCAGCTAAGGTAGTTCCTCCTCCAAACAGGGTGGGCTCCGGCGCCTTCCTCCTGCCCCATGAGCCCTCTGTAGAGGACAGGCTTTTCCACAGCTCCACTGCCCCAGCAGCTTAGCGAAGTTCCTGACCACTTAAAATAATAAACAGCAGATATGGTGGGCCTCTGTGGGAGGCAACACACTTTTGGAGCAAGAAGATCGAAGTCTCAGATTGGCTGTTTTGCAGAATCATAATCTTGATCAAGTGACTCAACCTGCCTGAGTCTCAGTTTCCTCTTCTGAAAAGTAGGCCTGAGAATACTGTCTACTTGACCTGGTTGTGGAGAGGGAAGAACAAATGAGAACACACATTCAAAATCTCAGCAGTAAGGAGAGGATGGAGGTGAGGACTGGAAGATAGCGACAGGACGCACAAGAGCCTGCCTGCCTCACCCACCACCTGGGCCAAGGACAGGGCCATTAGTAGTGCTCAGCCCTGTGCCCCAGAAGAAAGTCAGATACAGGCTGAGACCACCTTTTCCGAAAGGTCCCTCTTCCCTTGGGAAATGTCTGTTTGTGTGGCCCCTATAAGCATGTGGCTTAGTCCATTTGGGCTGCTATACTAAAATACCACACACTGGGTAGCTTATAAACAACAAAAATTTATTCCTCAGCGTTCTGGAGGCTGGCAAGTCCAAGATCAAGGCACCAGTGTGGTTGGGTGAGGGCTCTCTACCCAGCTCCTAGATGGCATCTTCTCACTGTCCTCATGTGGTGGGAGGACAAGAGGACTCTATGGAGTTTCTTTTCTAAAACACTAATCCCATGCATGAAGATCCCCCCTCATGACTTGAGCACCTCCTGAAGGCCCCATCTCCAAATGCCTTTTTCTCCAGGGGTTAGGATTCCAACATATGAATTTGACAGTGATATGGACATTCAGCCCACAGCAGTGTGAGTGGATTAAAACAAATAATAAAATGGGAGCAAATAAATAATGGTGGGGTTGGCCCCCAGTGGGCAGAACCCAGGTCTGAGACCCTCCTTTAGAGTGGCTTCCTGTGGTGGTAGCAATAGAAGGGAGGGGGAGCATTTCAGCCTTTTTGTCCAGAATCTCTTAAACTCTTGAATGAAAACAACTGGTTTTCTTCCTACCTGGGATTCTAGAACACTGAGCCCACAGGACACTCCTATTTTTAAATTGCCAAACAAAACCACATGGGGTGTTTTTAACTGAAGGGTAACCCAGACCATCCCATCCCTCAGATGATGGAAATGCCTTACGTAAGGGTCACTTGGAACTGCTCATGGGGGCCAACAGCATGAGTCATCGACCTCTGAGGTCATTTTGGTTCCAACTCAAAGTAAACAGAGAACTGGTTCGTAGGCACAGGTAAGAAATGAAGGGGGAAAGAAACAACAAAAGCTGAAAGCACCCAGCAAGCAAGCTATTTCCCCTAGTTGTTTCTGGAATCTGTCCGCGTGGCCCCCACAGAGCCTCTGGCTGCCATTCAGGCTGAACTCAGTAACGGCCTGAGGCCTCTGCCCTGTGCGTGGTGTAATCACTATAGCTCGGCAGTTTGCTAAAGGTTAGCTGAGAGTAGATAAATGGAGGCTACCTGTGTGATGCCCTTCCTGTGACCCCTAAACATCTGCTTGTCTCTCCCACCACATGATAATCCTCTCTGTGCTTGTTCTGTGAACACAACTCAAAACAGAAGTTAGAAGTTAGAACTATACCAACAGCAGCATCCCTGCCTTCAGCTCTGTAATTGTTCAAGTTGGTTCTGTAACTGATGGCTCTGAACTGCCCAGAAGCTCCCAGGAGGCCAGAAAAGTCTGTCCAGCCCTCTCATAAAAGATTAACCAGCTGGAGCCACATCCCCAGCTCTGCCTGCTTGTGGCTGCCATGTCCACTCGAGGGTGAGTGTGCAATCAGAGGCAGGCCCAGACCCCACTTAAGGCCACGACGAAAGCCAGCAGACCCAAAGGCAGGAGGTCAGTGTCCTGATGCCAGCTCTCCCTCTAACCACGTGGGCCCTCCAACCTCTCATATGTAAAGTGGTGAGATTGGCCCTGACCCCACAGTACATGAGAGAGGGCCACAGGAGAAGGCACCTTTGAGGGATATGGGTTGGGGACTGGCCTGCTGCTGAGCCCCCAGGCCCTTCCTGCCCTGCAGGAAGAAAACCATGGACCTCAGTTTCCCTTGACTGAGGGAGCACCTCTAGCATTTATCATCAGGGCTGCCCTGTGAAAGTCTTGGAAAGCCCAGTAGAAAGGAATCACAAGGTGCAGAAACTCAATGAGCCATAACAAACACCCTATGGGACAACTGAATAAAAAATTCAAGTTTGGCCTTGGTCTGGGGAGCAGCGTAGAAAATGGTGTTACATTCAGTGAGAAGTTTCATTGTTTGCTTATTTTTAACAAGAGGCTTTATGGGAATTCCTATATTTTAGCATACATCTTTGACACCATGAGTAAAACATTCCAGAATGACACATAACTCAGAAATGCAAACTTCCATCTTTTACCCAGAGGGCTCATGTGGCATCAGGTGTTCATAGGCCGCAAATCCATTTTAATTCAGGAAGGTAAATGAAAACATAAAACCAAGAAATTTAAAGAGCAATCTCTGAAGGGTTAAGTTAGAGGGTGTCTGTATTAATCTTTACCACTTTTTCCTTTCCCTTGTCAATGCTGTTTACACAGTACACGAAATAAACACAGGCCTAGAAACATAAGCTCATCATTTTTGTCCCAAGCAGGTGGAAGCTTTTCACCACTGCTGTGTGGTCCTGAAACACACCCACACTCTAGTTAAAAACAAATAAAAACAGAAACAGCACCCACCACCACCACCATGAAATAAAACACCATATGTCTCTGTCGGTCCAGTGACCCCATCTGACATGGCTGAGTGACGGCCGTCAGCACCTGGACTGCTGGATGTCAGGTAACTGGAACAGAGCTACCCAAACTGCCAAGATCCTTCTTACTCTATAAACATACAGAAACCTGAGGAATGAATGCCAGTCTTATTCTAAGAGTATTCTTACCCTTTGCTTGCACAGCCTTGATTTGTATTCTGGTTCATTAAAATGCTTTAGTCACCCTGTTTATCAGGAACTTTGAGCTGCAGAACACTCTTAGAAGCTGTGGGGAGATATGGAAGACTACATTCCTGCCCCAGGTGGTAGTCTTCCCTCTAAGGAAAAGAAAGCAAAACGCACATAAAAAGATAATATGTAGTGACATACATAAAAAAATGCAAACTCACTAAGGTGAATGATATGCGTGGTCCTGGGGGTTACAGAATCAACAAACATCATAGACTAGGTGACTCAGAAAATTCTGTGGCCTAGGAATCCATCAGAGATCTAAGATCATAGACTGTCAGATTCTGGACATTCTGGTCAGTGTGACTACCAAGTATAGACATCCTAGTGTGGGAAACTGGAAGCAGGCTTCCTTGGAGCAGAGTGTGGGAAAGCGAAATAAGTAAGGATGAGCCATGTGGAGGGATTTACCCATGTAGATCCTCGACGCCCATTTGCACGTCCATCCATTATGTACACCTGCTGGCGGCTTTCCGTACTCCAGCATGCTGAGCAGTTCGGTTGGCTATGACAGGTCAGGAGCCAAGCAATGACACCACCAGAGCAGCATCGAAGAAGAGAATTTCAAGACAACGTGAAGGAATGCTATAGAATAGTAGAGGCTGGAAGTGAAAACACATAAAATGACAAGACTTAGGAGAGTTCTATTTACAAAAAAATAAATAAATGACACAAAAATTGTAGAACTTTGGGCTCATTATTTTGTGATCTTTAAATCCAGCCTAAAAAGTTAGAAGTAAGCACATAGCATGCTGCAATAAAAACAGATGGTGAGGTGGGTATTCATTAGTATTAGTTGATTGATTAAAGCCAATATTTTTCCATCAAATTCAGTAAAATCTGTATACCAATAACCCATATACCATAGAGTTCAAATCAAATAATATTCCCCCCAAATGGTCAGAGATCCTGCAAGCTGCATCGCCACCTACCAATTCTTCTTTCTGGCTCCTGTAACAGGGTAAAGACCAAAATAAACAAAGACAACATGGCAGCCCCAGTGGCACCGCAGTTTAGTGCCGCCTGCAGCCCGGGGTGTGATCCTGGAGACCCGGGATAGAGTCCCACGTCGAGCTCCCTGCATGGAGGCTGCTTCTCCCTCTGCCTATGTCTCTGCCTGTCTCTCATGAATAAATAAATAAAATTAAAAAAAAAAAAAAAACCAAGACAACAGCTACTGGCTGATGAAGGAGTTAGCTATTGTGTTTGGAGCCTGGTTTTGAGCAAATCAGAATAACCACGTGGTCCACATTTCATGGCACTGCATTAAGTGCGCTGGACTAGCCTCCCCAAGGCTCTCAGGAGCTGGCTGGCTTCTTGTAGCCTTCCTTTGCCATAGTACGCTAACTTCTGGGTTGCCCACTATTCCCCATGTGCACAAACGTCCCCAGGTCACGCCCACAGCGCCAGCTCCTGCGTTTGAGTTACACCTAGGCCTGTCCGCATGGTGAGGTGACCTCTGGTCTGCCTCAGTAAAGGTGTTTCTTCAGACACTCAGGAGTCTCTTGACTGCGGCACTGGCTGTGTCTGGGCTGCTGTGCTCTGAAACAGGCTGGCCAAGAAGCAATACACCTAAAAATGTCTCTCAAGGGCCATGGCTTGCAAACTGCAAGAAAGTAAAACAATATTTTAACAGGCTGTCCAGCCAACAGGGATCCTGGGACTTTTATAATGGGACTCCATGACTAATCCTGTCAAAACTAACACAGGGTAGAACAATATTTGGCCAGGGAAAACTGCTGAAAGCTGCTAGTGTGTGGTCCTCCCTTTATTGGAATAGAATTGAGGGACTGGGTAATAATGATTTCTCAGGTTATAATGCCGGGTTTGGGTTTGGAAAGGAGATGGCATTTCAGAGAATGTGTGTCTTACATGGAATGATTCCTGATACAAGAAAACCCCCTTTTCTGCCTTCACACCCCAGAAGCTGGGCTGCATATTTGTGGGGGTTTTCAGGAACTCGCTTTGGAAAAGACAAACTGGGGTTCCCCCCAAATAACACATCATTTTTATTTTTATAGCCATAGGGTTGACAATTTATCCTATATCACCTCTGAGATTCTGGGCCTTCTCCCTGAAGCCTGAGAAGGGAGGCAGCTCAGGAGGGACTATTCCCCACTAGCCCTGGCAATGGTTCCTGTGGATGGAGAAGAAAGTAAAGTCCTCTCTAAGCTCTCAAGGCTAGTGCCAACTCTCCAAACATGATTCGTCAGGCAAAGTCAGTCAGACAGAAACTCTCTCTGGCCACAGTATGTTAAGCCCTCTTTGGATATAAGCCCTCTATGCCATGGTTTCTCATACTCTGAAAGTGTACACACTTTCACACTTCTCATACTCTGAAAGTGTACACACGTATACATACATGTACTCACACGCTCACAGAAGCAAACACACATAACCATGTACACACATACTTGTACAAGCACATGCACAATCTCCCGGGGAAATGGTTGTGGCAAATGTGAGTGCACACTGCTGAGAAGGAGAAGCAAAGAGCTGGGCTTGATATACAAAGGCAATCCATCGGGCAGTTCAAGTCAGGATCTGGGGTCGGGAGCATCAGAATCCCAGCTCCACCACTGGCCAGCCCAATATTGCTGGGTTAGGGACCTAATCTAAGACCCAGTTTCTTTTTCTCTAAAATGAGGATAACATCATCCTCTCAGGATTTTTTTTTTTTTTTTGAGCATTAAATGAAATGACATGTGCTAAAGCATTTTGTAAATTCAGTGCCATGTGGACTCACAGACATCTTGAGGAAAGAGAAAAATGGCACCACCAGATGCACCTATGAAAATATCCTCCCATATTTTAAACCAAGGGCAAAAAGTTCATTAAAGTTCTATAATCAAAAAACATTATTCCAACTAAAGCTAATGTTCCCATTATCAACACTTGTATGTCACCTGGTGGGGAAGGGAGTGCTGAACAGGCCCGAGATCCCCAACTTGATTGGAAACCACTCTTTCATTATGCAATAACATAGGGTCATAAGACTAGCAACAACATTTGTTCATCGTGGATTTTTTGTGTTAATTTTTTAATATTGCATTAAAATATTACTCATTTTGATTGCTCAATTCTTTGGTGCTTCCTTTAATACCACGTGGGCGGTGAATGCTTCCCTTGCCTCTCCAGCTCCTGTAAACTGGAAATGAACATACCATTTGGTTTTGATGGACCTTCTGTGCAGCCTTGCCGAGTCCCTTTATCTTCTCTCCTCATCTGCCCAATCTACAAAATAATAAAACTATTATTGTAAAGGTATAAAAGAAGTCAGAGGGCACCTAAGTGGCTCAGCAGTTGAGTGTCTGCATTTGGCTCAGGCTGTGGTCCTGGGGTCCTGGGATCGAGTCCCACATCGGGCTCACCGCAGGGAGTCTCCCTCTGCCTATGTCCCTGAGTTTCTCTGTGTGTCTCTCATGAGTAACCAAAAAAAAAAAAAAAAAAAAAAATTCAGAAAGCTGCTCCTTGATGTCAAGGGCCTTTCAGTCTGATTGGGAAGCCAAACTGATACAGTCTGAGGACAGTTCGAGCAGTTGAGTTATAGAAGACAGTGTGGTACAAACTGTTGTTATCAATTCTGTAGGAATTCAGAATAGGAGGAATATGTCTGGGAGCCACAACCCCTCTCCAACAGGTACATCAAGGTGAACCTTAAGTGAAATAAAAATTGGATTAGCACAGAAAAGGAGAGGCATTTTCAACAGAGGAACATCACAGGAGCTGAATAGCGCAAATCTACTTCCTTTCCTCTGGCTCATGGGGTAGATCTCAGTTCTAAGTAACCTAGATACACAAAACCTATAGGTAGCCAGAGCTCTCTCTCAAAGGAAGGACTCAAATTCCCCCAACTACTCCAAAAAACTTATAGCACTTAGCAATATTTTTACCATTTTGGCCATTTCTGAACGAAATCTTAAAATGGTCTTAATGATTATTTTTTACCACAATAAAAGAGAAAAACTAGAAAAGTCTAAGAAATTGTCACAGCCAAAAAGAGCCAAACAAGACAGTAAATGTAATGTGGTGTTCTGGATAGCACACTGGAACTTAATTAGGACATTAGATAAAAACTAAGGAAATCTGAATAGGATATAGACTTTGGTTAATAATAATAAGTAGTTTACTATGTAGGGGCACCCAGGTGGCTCAGTCAGTTGAGCAACTGGCTCTTGATTTTGGCTCACGTCACAACGTTGGGGTTGTGAGATCGAACCCAGCATCTAGCTCCATGCTCTGCACAGAGTCTGCTTGGGATTCTCTCTCTTCCTCTGCCTCTGCTCCCACCCCCACCAGGCTTGCACACACATACTTTCTCTCTCAAAAAAATAAATAAATAAATAAATAAATAAATAAATAAATAAATAAATCTTAAAAAAGAATAATAAGTAGTAGTTTACCATGTAAATTGTTAAAAATAGAAAACTGTCAGGCACATGGGGGTTCTGTACAAAACCTGTACTTTAAAAAATACACTAAAAAGTGGTGCATGGGTGGCTCAGTGGTTGAGTGTCTGCCTTAGATTAGGGCATGATCCTGGGGCCTAGGGATCAAGTCCCACATCTGTCTATGTCTCTTTCTCTGTGTCTGTGTCTCTTTCTCTGTGTCTCTCATGAATAAATAAATAAAATCATTTTTAAAATTAAAAAAATAAAAAATGTACTTTAAAATATAAAAGTATAAGAAATTCAAAAATATAAAGTATACTATACTAAGCACAGTATGCTATACTTTTCTATAAATCTAAAAACTATTCTAAAATAAAAAGTTGATTAAAACAAACAAAAACAGTCTTAATGGCACAGTAAGATTAGAGTCAGAAAGGGGGATAAAGATAAAAATGGGTCCTGAAGATATCAAGAGGTCAAAGTCACTTGTGTTAAAGGCTGTTTTCTGAATGTCCCCAAAGGGAACCACTTGAGGGAGCACGTGGTGGGTGAGCTGAAGTATAATAAAAAGGTTGGAGAAAGAGTCCAAGGGGCTCAGTATTCCTTCACTCAATAAAACTTCAAGTCATTAACTACAGCCTGGGTGTTCTGAGCTGAAAATGACTCATATGAAAATCCCCTAGACCAAAGCCCAAGACCTCAGAAAGGAAGCAGAGTTCATTGTGGCCCCCCACTGAGGACCTTTGACCTCGCTAAGGCTGGCTCTGGCTTCCTTGGCAGCCCTAGCAGTTGGGTTTGCCTTCTGGGCCTCATCCTGGATAGGCCCGTGGTCAGGGCCACCTCGGCCAGATGAGGCCCAAGATGTTACCATCCAGGATGTCCTCACCTGTTCAGAGGCTCTTCCATGGCAGTCTGGATGTCAGCTCTCAGCCTACCCCCTGCCTAATCCCAAAGCTTAAATGCTTGGTACTAATACATCTCCAAATGGAATGAAGATGGGGAATAATTAAAGTAACGCTGTAGCTCAGGCTGCCCGAAAGTTCAGCAGGTCCCAGCCCCAGCCCCTGGGGTCCCATGTCTTTGTCCAAGTATCTCTGTTGAGAAAAGCAGAGCAAGTGCTGAGATAAAAACATGGAAGGCCTTATTAACAGCACACCCTGTGTGCATAGGTGTGCATACACACACACTCATGTGCACACATGGCCGGGTGCAGGACTGTCAGTCAACCGTGCCAGGCAAGCAGTGAGGGGGCGCCAGCCAGTGCTGCCTTCTGCACCCCTCCACCTGGTACAAGGTGAGCCAACTCCCCTCACAGGTTCTCAACCTCCGATGAGACAAATACTTACCACATGCATTTGCCTTCTTGTTTTTCAAAGCCTCAAAGCAACGGTAGAGCTCCTTGGCTTCAGACTGCGTTTATTCTGCCATCTGACTGCAGATGTCCGGCTCCCCTACACCACACAGGGCTCCCCACGAAGCAGTCAGAGGTGGAAAAATGGTGTCTGCTGTCAACACAGCACCCCACCCTCATGGTCAACAGGCCCACGAGATTTCACAACAGCAAGACAGGGATCAACCACCCAACTCAGCAACCTGTGCACAGCCTCCTGACCAGGGTGCAAACGGCCCACTGAAGCGTCCTGATATGGGGCATGCTGGGAACCATCCAGTCAGGATCCACAGACCCACAGCCCAGTGGACCCTGGCCCAAGTCTGTTAAGTGCCCACCTCCTTGTCTTGAGAACACAGTCCCAAGGCCTCAGTGTTAGTGACTCCATCTCCTGTTCTCACTAAACACATGCCTCTCCCCACCTCCAGTTCTCTTTCCTCCAACTTTCCTTTCTGACTCCCTGGAACATCCTTTTTCTGGCTCTTGTTCTGCCTTCTGAAGCCACCCAGTATAAACTTACTCTGTATGCTGCATGAGGAGCCCTTGTAGGACTGAAGATATCCCCACCAGAACCTTCTTTTCTCCAACCTGGCTCCATCTTTGACGACTATTTCTTATATAGAATTTTTACCACTTCACTTACCTGCTGTAGACACTTCGATTTATCGTCATCCCTTAAAATTAAGAACTCTGTTCTCATAGAACAGTTTGAAGTTTAGAAAGAAATTGATGCCAAGAAAACTATTCTAATCCCTTTCCAACTTTTCCTTCTTTTTTTTTTTTTTTAAGATTTTATTTATTTATTCATTAGAGACATACAGAGAGAGGCAGAGACACGGGCAGAGGGAGAAGCAGTCTCTATGCAGGGAGCCCAACTCGGGACCCTATCTCTGGCCCTGGGCTGAAGGCAAACTGCTGAGCCACCTGGGCTGCTCCAACTTTTCCCTCTTTAGCACTACTGGATTATAATTTCATTAGATATTTCAAATCAATGGCTTTCTCATTTTGTCATCACTTCTACATTCATTGCCTGGCATTCCTCTGTGGAAAGAAAGTAGAGCTTTCCTTTAACAACTGAAGTTATTTGTTCATCATGAGAAGCAAGATGAACAACTATTATGCTTTAATGGCCTTCAGATAAGTTGAGTTTTTTTTTCTGCAACAGATAGTGAAAATGAATCATCTCTCTCTCTCTCTCTCTCTGATCATTATGAATTCATAGATTTTCTCCATCTAGAGATAAAGAAATAAAGCCCAGAGAAAGTTTCCTTTTCCAATGCTAGGCAGCTAAGAAGTGACATAAGATTTCCAGGCCCACTTAATGCCAAAAGCAAGCTCCTAACATTATATTCCCCTGCTTCTTATGGTCAGTGGTTGTTTAAAGTTTCCAAACACTGATTTTGAAAGTGTAAATTCTTGCAGTTCACTTGGTTAATCCTAGATTCAGACACTTGAGTTAGCTTTGCCTGGATGGATCTCTGCCTATCCTGGGATTTAATTTGCTTTTAATCATCCTTCAATTCTTTCATGTTTTCAGGAAAATTCTCACTGATACAGAAGATAGAAGCAAAACAGACATTGAGAGACTCTGTTTCTAGCTAATGTTATAGTTCTTTCCCAAGGAGTGCCTACCTCTTTTTCATTCATCTTTTTTCTATGAACAAAGCTGTAAGTGTCACAAATACAATCCAGAGAACTTGCAGATGAAATATATATTCTTTTTCTCACTCTGTTGTCCAAATATTTCCTATTGCAATCAGAGTAGTAATTTTGTGGATTTCTTAACCCATAGAAGACCCTCTCTCTTCTCAGTTCTGTGCAAGTTTTTTGAAGTAACTATACCCTTCCACACAGTTGTATACATGGTTCATGTAATAACAAGTGATATTTGGCCCACTTCATCCTATCTACCTCATCCTATCTACAGGACTGAATCTTGTTCTATTCTGTATCTATTTATGCTGACCAAAAGATAGGTCTGATATCTGGAGTATTTTCCTGTTTAAATCAAAATCACAGGTATGAGTCCCAGAGAAGTAAATAAATAATCAACATATGTATGTGTTGGATAAATAAAATTTTATTGACTTATATAAATCTATCATTTAGAACAGTGGTACTAAATAATAGCTAACAATTTTGTCTTCATTTATCATGTGTGGAGGGAGCAGTCTAACATCTTACTTACATTGTCGCATTTTTTTTTTAAGATTTTATTTATTTATTCATAAGAGACACAGAGAGAGGCAGAGACATAGGCAGAGAGACAGAAGCAGGCTCCATGCAGGGAGCCCGATGTGGGACTTGATCCTGGAACTCCGGGATCACACCCTGGGCCCAAGGCAGGCGCTCAACTACTGAGCCACCCAGGTGTCCCACATTGTCTCATTTTATTTTTACAACCAGTTAAGATGGATATTTTATCATCCTCATTTTACAAATGAAAAAAATCAAGGCTTAAGTAGTACTAAAAAATTATCCAAGGTTAGTAAAGTGGCAGAGCCAGCATTCAAAGTCAGGGACCCCAACTTAGAAGCCCACGCACTTTGAGCCACTCTGTGACACTATCCCTTTGCTACTTGAAATGCATTAGGCAATGGAAAAGGAACTTTTGACATAAAGCCACTCACGTACAATACTGTCACATGAATTCTGAGAATAGACTTCCACTTCCAGTCATCATTGAGTACCTTGGGACCTATTAATGTTCCTGCCAAAAATAACAAAAAGCTGCATGAAATAAAATTTAAATCATCTTCTATGCATCAGAGATCCATTGAAGCAAAGAGGACAAGAGGGTCAAAGATTCTAAAGAGGGAAAAACGATGGAGAAGTGAGCTGATTTTGTGCAATGTTTTTAACCCTTGGGGCATTTGCTGATTCTGAGAACAGGGTGAGGGCTAAGAATCCTGGCTTCACTTGAGCAGAGGCTGATGCTGGGGACAGAAGATCAGCAGAGCTTTGAGAGGTTTTTGTGCATGTTTGAGAGGCCAATTATTGCAACGAGAATGAAAAGGCAGAGAAGTACTCCTGTCACACTGCCAGCTTTCCCCTCAAGAAATTTCTCAAAATCTGAAGCTAGGCAGAAGTGAAGGTTAAAAGCAAGCAGACATCTCAGAAAGGTGGAGTACATCTCTATTGTGTTCTTCTTCCTGCTAGTACAACTAAAAGCCCTAGACAGTATGCATAAAACAAACCTCAGAAACCTCCAAAAGATGGAAAGAGGCAGATTAGGGACCTCAGGACCCAGCAAATGACATGGGGTGAGTTCTCCGGGGTTTTTTGTTTTGTTTTTTACTGGTTTTGGTTTGTTTGCCTTGTATAATCCCACACTAAAGCTCAAGAAGCCAGGAACTCAGAAATGACAATGGGCACAAACCAAAATAGTCCCACAGAAGCTTCTCTCCCTAGCCACAGGGCCAGGAAGGGAGAGCCTAGCACGACAGAGAACTTTTAGACAATAAGTGCTCTACTCCAGCCAAACACCACAGAAAAAAACTGTGGTCTCACTCCCACCTTCACTGGTAAAAGCCTAGATTTTTGCCCTCACCATGTTATGAGAAGGTGATCAACTCCCCTTCAAGAGTAGTGTCAGAGAACACAGGTAAGCAGTGGGGACTCTCATCCCCACAAGCTGGCATGAGGCTTCCTTCTCCATATAGCCAGTGGAGACCATGTGGGAAGAGTAGAGTTCTACCCTCACCTGTCAGTACAGGAAGTCTTTGACTTACAGTTTTTCAACTTTACAATGGTGTGAAAATAATACGCATTCAGTAGAAAACACACCTCAAATTTTAATATGGATCTTTTCTGAACTACCAATATGCCCTAGGCTCCTCTCTTGTGATGCTGGGCAGCAGCCACAGCTCAGCGGCCCTGAGACCATAGGGTCAACAACCAACATACTTACCACCATTCAGTACTCATACAGCCTTTCTGTTTCGCATTTTCAACACAGTCTTCAATAAATTACATGAGATATTAAACACATTAGTATAAAATAGGCCTTGTGTTAGATGATTTGCCCAACTGTAGGCTACTACAAGACTTTTGAGCAGTTTAAGGGAGGTTGGGCTAAGTGAACCTGCTCAGTAAATTAGTATATTAAATGTATCTTTGATTTACCATATTTGGGATTATCAAGAAGTAAGCCCAATGTAAGTCAAGGTCTGGGTAATTAGCATCAGAATTGCATTATAGTATTGGGTAGGATCATATCAACTGATGCAAAAAAAAGAATTTGATAAAATTCAGTATGCCTTTGAGATAAAAAAAAAATCTCAGTAAAATAGGAAAAGAGAACTTCTTCAACCTGATAAAGAGCATCAACAAAAAAATCTACAGTTAATATTACATTTAATGGTGAAAGAGTGAATGTTTTTCCCCAAGACTGGGAATAAGGCAATGATACATCCTCTCACCACTCATATGCAATATACTGCTAGAATTTCTAGTCAGTGCACAGTCAAGCAAAGGAAATACTTGACTTCAAAAGCATGATCCATAAAAGGAACAACTGGTAAAATGGACTTCATCAAAAACTAAGACACAGGGCAGCCTTGGTAGCTGAGTGGTTTAACGCCACCTTGAGCCCAGGGCGCGATCCTGGAGACCCAGGATCAAGTCCCACGTCGGGTTCCCTGTATGGAGCCTGCTTCTTTCTCTGCCTGTGTCTCTGCCTCTCTCTCACTCTCTCCCTGTGTCTGTCATGAATAAATAAATAAAATATTTTTTAAAAAAAATTAAGACACAGTTAAGAGGATGAAAAGACAAGCTATATAGAGTGGGCAAAAATGTTTTTAAACCATTTACCTGACAGAGGTATAGTATCTGGAATATATATATATATTTTTTAAGAGTGTATATATATATATATATATATATATATATATATATACACACACACACATATATAAACCATCTAAGAGTTTATATATTATTTATAAATATATTTAAATATGTTTATATATTTAATTTATATATTATATATTTAATTTATTTATATTTTTATATATTATATGTGTGTGTATATATATACATATATAATATATAATATATACACATTCAGTAGAAAAAACACTTCAAATTTTAATTTGGATCTTTATTTACTTATTTATTTTCTAGTATCTATTATATCTATCCCTATCTATTATCTATTTATCTTTATTTATTATTTTCTGCTGTGGAGTTTTAAGATATATATATACCTTAGAAAATAATCCAGGCAGAAAATGGGCAAAACTTAAAATGAGTAGCTAGGTTGAAACCATGTGACTGGTTTTGCCCAAATGGCTCCAAGCAAAAGTGATACATCACTTTCAGGTAGAGCAGTTATGAAGTGGTGTGAGTTTTTCATGTTTTCTCTTTTCCCCCTCCCGGAAGCCATGTGTTGAGATGGTGGCATTCACTGCATGGCCTGGATCCCTGATTCACTGTGTAGAGAAGAGATTCTCTGGTGAGTTCCTCAAGTTACATTGGACATTACATGAGCAAGAGACAAATCTTTGGTGTGTTAAGTGATTGCAATCTGTGGAGTTATTTGTTACGTGACCATAGCTTGTTCCATCTGACAAACGCAGTGGATGAACTATAATGTAATAAACTAATATGCATTTCTATACCATTGGGCAATTATGTGGCTTCCAATTTTTCAGTTATTTATAATTAATAATGTTACATTGACTGTCTCTGTTTATGTACAGTGCAAGATTCCTTTAGAGTAGTGGAGGGATGAAGATTATTTCCAGGAAATTCCCAGAAGCAATATTCCTGGATAAGAGGAAATAAAAGTTTCTATTATTCTATACTTGAGTGCTTTTCTATACAGAATTTGGCCATCAAAACTTTGTTGAATGAACACTTTCTAATTCTTGCCACCACCAGTCTTGCCAACTTTTACTATTACCATGTCTTTTGCAAAGTTAAGTGAGCATAAAGCTATGCTTTCCTGATATTTCAGTTTGCATGACTTTGGTTAGAAGGTTGAGCATCTCTTCATATATTTGTTTACTAAATATAATTATTTTTCTTTATGAATTTCTAGAACTGAGACGTTTGTAATTGAGAAACAAAGCAGTAACTTTGTCTGGTAAAGTTATTTCTCTTTGTTGGCTTCCCCAAAATAGCAATCAATCATACTGAAAGGTGAAAAATATACTATCACTTTCTTTGTGACTCCTTATATGGAATAAAGCCAACTCACTCAGCTGAGGTTAGCTTTAACTAACCCTTTCAACTGAGAGCCTCAAATGTTCTTTCATTATGCTCATCCAAATGTTTAATTAACTACAGTGATGACTAATTAATAGACACCATTTCTGCCATCTGGAACTAGCTCCTCTATCTCTTGGCCTTATCGTTTCTCCAGTTCAGCTAAGATCTTAATGACTGTACTGTCTTCCTTTTCATCTTATTATTCTTCCTCTTTTCTTTTTATTGTTTAGTGCTTAAGAGAACTCAAGGTAGGAAAATTGCTGTATAGGAGAAGCTAGGAGAACTCACTTGAATTTTCTGCATCAATGCTACAAAGTTTTATTATAGTCATTTATTTGCCTCTACTATTTATAAAGTCATACTAAGTTGTTCATTAGCAAGTATGGAAACAACAGCAACAACAACAACAACAACAAAACTTGAATAACAACAGGGCTTTTCTTGCTTTAGCCCCTGTCTACTTTTCCAGTCCTCTTCTGAACACAGCCCCATACATTCTTATCATACCAAACTGCTCACACTTCCTAGTGTGGCTCCTGATCTTGCATCCCTTCATGTCTCTGTATGTGCTGTTACTTTGGCCTAGGGTGCCCTTTCCCATCTGACAATTCCTCTTATTCATTAAGATTCACACTAATGTCAACATGTCTGTGAAGTCTCCCCTGCCACCCTGGCCAAGAGCTCATCACTCTCTCCCCACATTTCTGCAGGACACGTCACCGCTGTCACACCTTCCTCATTGTGCGGCTCTCTCCTCCTCCAGGTTCTAAGTCAAGAACACATATTCTCTATCTAGAGAGCAAAAACGTTAATAGGTTTTTGTCTGATGAATAGCACTAGGTCAAAGCATTTACCAAAGCTTTTCATTTTCTTTCTTTCTTTCTTTCTTTCTTTCTTTCTTTCTTTCTTTCTTTTAAGATTTATTTTATTTGAGAGAGAGAGATGGGGAGGGGAAAAGAGAAAGGGGAGAGAGGATCTTAAGCATACTCTGCACTAGGTGGGGAGCCCAAGGCAGGGCTCAATCCCATTACCCTGAGATCATGACCTGAGCTGAAACCAAGAGTCAGACACTTAACCAACTGTGCCTCCTAGGCACCCTGCTTTTCACTTTCAAACTTCTGACTAGGCCAGATATCACCCCAAGTGGTCATCAAGACAAAACTAGAGTGACCTCTTTTTTTAAGCAAAAGCATGCAGAAGAGCATCATAAAGATAAGGGGAAATTATAAATGCTTCAATTCAGAGCTTAGCACCAGTATTCCATACACTTTCAGGGTCTCTATTCCAGCCACTGCCCTCACCACAGCCTTGCTTCTGAAATATCATTAAAATACACCCAGCAAATAGGTCTGTGCAAGCCCAAGCACACATTTTCGAAGTGTTTATATATATGTATAAGCAAGGGAGCCAAGAATACTCAATGGAGAAAACTCAGTCTCTTCAGTAAATGGTGCTGGAATAACTGATTATTCACATATAAAAGAATCTTACACCACTCTCAAAAATTAACTAGAAATAGATTACAGATTTAAATGTGACATTGGAAGTCATAAAACTCCTAGAAGAAAACATAAGGGAAAGGATTTTTGTCATGGGTCTTAACAGTGCTTTTTCAGGTATAACACCTAAAGCACAAGAAACAAAACAAATATAAGTTAGAGTGTATCAAACTAAAAAGGTACACAACAAAAGAAACCATCAACAAAGTGAAAAGACATGCTAAAAAATGGAAAAAACATACTTGCAAACCATGTATCTGATAAGGAGTTAATACCCAAAATATACAAAGAACTTATACAACTCAATATCAAAAAAACAATCCAATTTAAAAATGGGCACAAGACCTAGATGGACATTTTTCTAAAGAAAATATACAAATGGCCAACAGGTACGTGAAAGGGTGCTCAACATCACTCATCATCAGAGAAATGCAAATCAAAATATGAGTTATCATCTCACACCTGTTAAGATGTCTGTCCTCAAAAAGACAAAAGATCACAAATGGTGGTGAGGATGTGGAGAAAAGAGAACCCTCATGCACTACTGGTGGGGTTGTAAATTGTGCAGCCAATGTGGAAACCAGTATGGAGGAGCCTCAAAAAATTAAAAACAAAATTACCTGTGATCCAGCAATTCCACTTCTGGATCTGTATTTCACAGGAAAGGAAAACACTATATCGAAGAGATATCTGCACCCCCTTGTCCATAGCAGCATTATCTGCAATAGCCAAGGCAGAGAAACAACCTAAATGTTCATCAACAGAAATGAATGGATAAAGAAGCTGTGATATATATATATTATATATTATATAATTATATTAATATCTTATATTATATAATATATATTATATTATTCCATTATATATATATATATATATATATATATATAATGGAATATTATTTAGCCATTAAAATAAAGAAAATCCTGCCATCTGCAATGCCATGGATGGATACACAGAGACATACCATACAAATACTATATGAAAAGATCTCACTTATGTAAGGAATAAAAACAAACAAATGAAGACAACCAAAAACAGAGAAAAGAAGAGGTGAGATTTGTGGTTACTAGAGGCAGGGGTTGTGGGGATGGAAGAAGGTAGTCAAAGCCACAAACTTTCAATTATAAGAGAAATAAGTACTAAGGATGTAGTTAGTGTATAGCACAATGACTATGGTAAAAATTTCATGGTATATTTGAAGGTTACTAAGAAAATAAATCCCAAGAGTTCACATCACAAGAAAAAAACATGTTTTTCCTTTTTTTGTGTGTCTTATCTATATAAGATGATGCATATTAACTAAACTTACTGAGGTAATCATTTAACCATTTAGTATATGTAAGTCAAATAGTTATGCTGTACACCTTAAATTTATGCAGTGCCAGATGTCAGTTATATCACAATAAAATGGGGAAACTAGTGTTTATTTCAGGACTGGATTGATTTCCTACCATAGATGATAATCCTCAGAAAACCAATAGCTTTCTAGAAGCTAAAGATGATTCTTATATATGCATAATGTAGAATACATAATTGGCTTTTTTCAGTTAAACTCATTATTATTATTACTGTTTAAAAATCTAAAGTGTTCTCTTAGGTTAATTTGGTTGATGTGACTGTTCCAGGACTTTTACAGCCTGCAACATCTTAGTGTGACCTATGTCCAGGGACAGGGTTCACACTCTGAGGGTCCCTACCTACCTGTTTGGTCCTGCTGTTTGAACAGGACAGGTACCAAATGCCACTCCATTGAGCTCATTTAACTGCTCAGACTCCCAGAGGGACAGTATAAATGACTGAAGAGGGCCTGGAGGAAAGGAAGCAGAAAGAGAGGTGACATTTAACCCCTTTGGGGGTGGGGGGCGGTGGTCAAAGCTATATCTAGAAACCAATGTAAAGATCATTTGAATATGAGCAAATTACCATTAGCTCAAGCAGAAGACCAATGATTTAACATCTTTACCTAGTGTCATCAAAAATTTCCTTTGTATAATTGGAAAGCTTCAGATGCTGGTAGGACACTGCTCTTAAATGGCCCCTCACCCCTGCAGGGAACTGCCAGGGACAAAGGTATCTTCCAACATAAGGGAGGAGCCTGGGTTTTGCTACTTGCTATCTCATCCTATGATCTGGTTTTAACAGCTTCAGTCATTAAGAGTGAAGCTTCCCAGGAGCCTTTTGCCCAAAACGGGGTGTGTTAAGTTCCAGACAGTTCAGGTCAATATTATGGACCATTAACTCAATGTTTTTGTTTAAAGATGAGCAGGAATGACTAAGTACAGTCCTTTATCCAGAAAGTTCCCAGAACACAGGGTGTGGAGGAGCCTTAAGAGTGTCCTAGCCTTGGGCATATAGAAGTCAGCTCTGTGATGGCTGTTGCATGGTACACTGGGTCCTGAAATGTCTGTGGTCTGAAATGTCCATGACTGTCATGTTAGTGGGAGAACACATTTAAAGAAATATGGAACCTGAGATGGAAACTTTACAAAAGTAACAAAAAATTTGAGTTCACTGACAGCAGTGTGTTCAATTAGCAAAAAGTGTTTTTAAGTGACGCTGCCCAAGAAAGTAATGAAGTAACAGAATAGCACTGGCCAAATGCAGAAAAATCTAAGGATTGGATGGACTTCAATATTCAGTGACCTAACTGTATCACTGCTCAAATCTAATATTTGATATTTAAATACGAAAGAAAAAAATACATAAGGAAAAAAACAAAACATATTTTCTGTCTTCTAAATAAACCAATCATCAATCAAGTTGCAATAGGGTGGCAGGTTGTGGGTGATTTTCTTTAATTTTCCAAACTCTTTAATATGTTCTTTTACTGTTTTGCTAATAACAATAATAATTAATTAATTAACCTAGCAACAGGTTAACATAAACAATGAAGGCTTTTAAACAATGACATATGCAAATAAAAAGAAGAAAACGTCCTCCAGGAAGTTGTTTACAGGAAAACACTTCTATAGCGAACAAGAACAAGCAAACAGGCCAGGTGCCCCCACCGCAGCCTCTGCCGCCCACAGAATTGACCATTCTGTTGCAACCTCACAATTCTGGTTGTCCTGGAGAAGAAGTGCTTCCATCCCCTTCTCCCATTCTTCCCTTGTGCTGTGTCTCAGGCACACCTGGACCAGCTGTGGCCCACTCCTGCCATAAATACCCCACCTCACTCTGGAATCCTCAGGGACCTTCAGACATCACCTATCCCACCTCCTTGGACTTCTTTCAACTGGAGACTCACCTTTTCCTCTGCCCTTTCAGGCTGGGCAGGAAAAGGACTCCCTAGGACAAGGGCAACTATAGGGTTTTACTGGTAATTCCCAGGTAAATCACTCTTCCTTCTAGTGTAATATGTAGCACTCCTAGAAGGAGCCACTAACAAGCTGGCTAGCTTTCATCCAGGGGGCTGGCAACAACTTAATTAACAACTTAATTAACCTTGAATACACTCTTCTGAGGCACAGAGATAAAACATACTGTTGGCTTTGATTCACAGAGACTTTAGGGAGTGGGTTGAAGTTTTAGGCCCTGAGTTCCTTAGCAAAGCCAGAAAAACAAAAAATGGTTCCTTCACCTTCAGTGTGCTGCTCAGAGAGGACAGTTCTCTTCTCTGTTTTATTTCTATTTTCATTATTGAATTATAGTTTACATATAGTGTTATGGTAGTTTCAGGTGTACAACACAGTGATTCAACAATCCTGTACCTGAGGTGAGTGTAGTCACCACCTGTCACCACACAACGTCATTGCAATGTTATTAACTACATTCCCGACGCTCTACTTATTGTTGTGTAACTGGAAGTTTGTACTTCTTTTTTTAAAGATTTTATTTACTTATTCATGAGAGACACAGAGAGAAAAGCAGAGACATAAGCAGGCTCCCCATGGGGAGCCCGATGTAGGGTTCTGATCCTGGGTCCAGGATCACACCCTGAGCCATAGGCAGATGCTCAACCACTGAGCCACCTAGGCATCCCTAGAAGTTCATATTTCTTAATCACCTTTACCTATTTTGCCCATCCCCCACTCCCTTCTCTCTGGCAACCACCCTGATTTCATGAGTCTGTCTGTTCGTTTGTTCTGTTTTTTAGACTCCACATATAAGAGAAATCATATGGTATTTGTATTTTTCTCTGTCTGAGAGAATAAGGCAGCACAGTGAAGTGAAGGCAAGCGAGGGCTCTGTGGTGTGCCCTCCCATATCAGGACACGACCCCCAAGGGTCAGAAGGCAGAGGGGAAAGGATACACCCACCATTTCCTTCTAGGTAGGACAAGGACAAGACTAGGGCTGCCTGGAGGGAATGCCTGTTCCCAGTGAAAGGAACCTCCAGAATTTTGGAATTTCCAAATCTATCATTGTAAAATGACACCGCAGCCTGGACCCTAACCTCATACTTCTGAGAGGCCTCGTTCCTCCTCCCCACATGTCTGCAGCTCCCCTGTCCTTATCACAAAGGCCATTGCTGTTTGAACTCACTGGGCATCTCATCTGCCCTCCCATGTCCACTGCTCCCTAACCTGCTGCTCCTTTGTGGCAGATGCTGTTGGAAGCTCCTGCCGTGCAAGTCCCCCTCATCACTGTGCTCCATGGCTCCTCTGGTCCCCACCCCCTCCACCCCCCAGCCCTGCTCAAAGACTTTGGGGCCTGACTCACACTCATCCTCTCCTTCAAACCTGTCCCCAGCCTCCCATTCCTCCCATTATCCTAAATGACTTTGTTGTGTGTGAATGGCCCACCCAAATTCTTGAGCTTCTCACCCTCAAAATTCTTTTCCTCACCTCCACTGCAGGTGCCCATACAACACAGCCTCATGGCCTCAGGGAGCAGCTCTGCCTCCCAAATTCAGATGCCCCAGGATGTCACCGTGTCCTCCCCACCTTGACCATCCTGCTTCTCCCCTCCACCTAATCTCCTGTCTCCTTCTCTCTTTCTAATAGCTTGGATTCCAAAGCCTGTCTCTTCAGCCTCCCATGCAAACACCTCCACCTTTGTGCCTCCTTGCCCTTCAGTTCTGAATCTACTAGGCTCATTAGTGCTTGGCCTGCAGCTCCAGGAAAGCTCACACAGCCTCCAGGAACACCGCTCAGGCATGGGCTAACCAACATTTGTTCTTAGGCCTTGCCTGCCTCTAGCACTTCCTGCCTCGAAAACACATGTGAGGCCTGAATCTAAGGAAGGGTTGAAAGGACGGCCCAGATGCCCATCCTGACATCACAGAGCTTCTGAACCAATGCTGACCCTGCCTCAGTGGGACTTCAGGTTACATGCACCATTTTCTTGAGTCAAATATATCCAAATGTAAACTGATGCAGAGCTTCATCGTTGCCTGCCTCAGTCAAGCCTGCATTCAACAACACCTGCTTATTATGCCTCCAGAACAACCCTTCACTGTCTTCCCTGTGCACTGAGCCACTTTTGTGCTCCTTTGGCTAGCAAAGTGCCTGGTGTATACAGACAACCATTGATAAGTGGCTGGCTTCAAACTGACCTGAAAGTGAAACCTAAGGATTCTTCGAGCTTTGAAATGACTCAGTCCAATCTGTGGACACCAAGCATTTGTATTTACAGTGAAATTTAGAATTATAGTGCAGGACCCAGAGGCTTTGATTTATTTAGTTACAGACACTGAAATGATGCTAAAAGTCAATCATCACAAGGAAAAGGAAACAGTGAGTGAGAGAAAGGCAGTCAGCCAAGAAAATGTAAACTGCAAGAGGAAAAAGGGGCTCTCAGAGTTCTGGGAGTGGACAGTGTCATGAAGCAGCACAAAGAGTCAAGACAGAGATGAAGCAGGCCGGGTAAATTATCTTTTTATTGTTTCAGGGAACACTTCATGCCTGAGCGTTCCAGTAAAATGCATAAACAAGACTAAGGGGATATTGCTGTCTGACTGGCCGTTTAGCATTTTAACAGCTTGCACCTTCCAGGAAGCAGTGCCATTGGTTTAGGGCACTGATTTCATGGCTAAGACCTCCTTTGAGCCTCCATGCTGACACCAACCTGCAGTAAGAAATGCTCAAACAGGCCCATTCTTCTCATTTACAAGTAGAGAAACTGAGGCGTAGTTCAGCATCCTAGGAAATCTCCTGCCGGCTGACCCCAAATACCTGGTGAGACTCTGGGCTCACCAGGGCAGACAAAGGAAGAAAAACAAAGATTAACCTGAAGACCAGCAAATGTTTATGTACTGAATGAAGCCCATCATCCAGCTCCTTGCTGGGTACCCTCCTCCCTCCCCTCCAAGACCAGGAAGAAAAATTTCTGCAGGGGTTCTGGCTCACATGACTGGGGCAATACTTAGTCGGGGGTGAAGGTGGACCCAGACAGGACTTGGGCAGCCACAACAGGATGAGGAATGGGAGAAAGAAAGAAAAAGAAAGAGGAATGGGGGCATCAGCATGGCATGCTTTGCAGCTAGCTGGGGTAGGATCTGCCTAAGGAGCTAGGAGAGAAAGTACTTTCTGCAGCCTCAAGTGTGGGAGAAGCACCTGCTGTCCTCCATACCTTTCTGCCCCCCACTTCTCTCTCATCCCCTAAATCCCTATGGCAATGCCTTTAGACCTCAAAAAAGGGTAATCACCTTTATTTCAGTTTATGTTAATATTAAATGTTGGAGGGAGCTATGGGCAGATGCCTCTACCACCCAGCTCACAAACAGACACAGGCATGGCACGGGCAGCCTCCATGAGCTGGAAGCCCAGCAGACATAATAAAACTCCTGCTTCTCTGTTACAAAGGACTGGTCTGTGGGGCACCTGGGCAGCTCAGTCGGTTAAGTGCTCCACTCTTGATTTCGGCTCAGGTGGTGATCTCAGGGTTGTGAGAGCCAGTCTGGGTCAGGCTCCAACCTCAAGGTGGAGTCTGCTTAAAATTCTCTCCCTCTGCCTTTCCTCCCTCCTCCAGTCCTCTCTCCCTCTCTCTCTCTCTCCCTCAAATAAATAAATAAATAAATAAATAATAAATAAATACATAAATACATAAAATCTTAAAAAAACAAAAACAAAAGACTGTCCCATTTTCCTGTGTCAAACACACTGGTCTGCCTTTGGAAAGAACCCAAGTTCTGAAGACCTGAGGACAACTTGTGAAAGACATGATGTGTTCAATTATCGTCTCCTGACACCAGCTCCAAAAGCTCCAAGCAAACCGCAGGAGGGAGGGCCAGTCCCTGGGCTGAGTCGGTCCGCCCCCAGCCCCAGGGCCATGCTGTCCAGGCTCCACGCCCCTTCACCCCAGGCACGTACTGCACCAATGCACAGGCATTAACAAAGATTTGTGGAGAACAGGAGGGTGGAGGAGGTGCAGTATAAAAATACAAATCGTTTTTCTTCTCCAGAAAGTCATCACTTCATCTCTTTAATTCTCCCCAGTAGCTTGAATCACGTTGTGGTGTTAATCGCCTTGTGTTCACTCTAACTCAGCAGCAGAAAACCGTGTTTGCTGGGAGCAGCCCGGGTCCTACACCCTTATCAGAGAGTGGCCCAGGTCCAAAATCAGGGGATCCCCGAGGATCTGGATGTGAGCAGACGTGCAACAAACACAGTTCAAAGTGTTCTTTGCTGTGTGGACAAGAGGGGTAGGGGTGAAGCGGACTGCCAGGCTGCTGCTGTGATGATAACCTCATGTGCCAAAGTCGCCCAGTGCTGATAGAGAAAAAGGCTTCAAAGCAGTTTCTTGACCGTATTCTCTCAGCAAGAAACAGAGCTGAATTTCTCAATCTACTTTAATTCCTCAGACCAGGCGAGGTCTGAGCTTTGGCTGGCTGATTCTGTGTCTCATGGGAGAAGGTGTTTACTCCATTTCAAAGCCAGAGTCACAAAATCCTCTCTGAGGGATAAAGTTGGAAGTTTTCCTTTATGGTACATGATACAATGAGTCCATGAGGCCCTAATGTCCAAGGTCATCAGCCCAACACATTACACTGAGTTCCAGTTGAATGCTTTCTTCTGGATTTGACACAATTTCAAATGGACCTCCAGAATCGGTGAAAAGTGAGATAGGGTCCTTAATAGCACCAAAGACCACAGAGAGCTCTATTCTCTGAAATATTCCATTTCCGTGATGTTTAGCTACCCTGAAGTTAAGCAGAAAATAATCGTGTAGGCTTAGGTCAAACCAGAAGCCTTCATTTGCTGAAAGGTGGTTGTGCCCCAGGAAGAGGACATGGAGCCTGGGGTACAGGACCTCACAATGTGAGTTTGGGCTCTGCCCTGACTCTTTTACTTGGATGTGACTTTGAGCAAGTTACTAAGTTTCTAAGTTGTCTAAGTTTCTTCATTTGAAAAGAGAGGTAATAATGGCATGTACATAAAGGGTGGTGGGGATAGTTACCTAAAATAACAATATGTATATAACCCAAACAATACTGGGCCTCTACTCATGTTTCTTCTCCTTGTTATGGCCTCCACAGGTTGCATGTCAAGACAGCAGCAGGCTTCCTCACAGCCTTCTTTACCTGTCCTCCTCCCTAACAACTGCTCATCTCTTTCCACAGCTGTCTTCTCCAACCTCCCTCTTCCCACCAATGAAAAATAGACTGAAGAGGTCAAGAATTGCTGTGGGTTAACTGGTTCAGAAGACTGCCCTGGTCAAGCCAGGGGAGATGGTTTGTTGGGATGGATTGAGGTGGGAGAAGGTGGAGGACAAAGAAAGTGGGCAGATTTTAGAGATGGAACAGATTTAAGACTTTAGCTGGTGATTGTGAATGGAGTCAAGTATGCAGTTGGTCGTCATTCATGGGTTCTGCATTTGCAAATTTGCCTACTTGCTAAAATTTATTGGCAACTCCAAAATCAACACTCACTGTGGTAATGCACAGATAATATGGTGTGGTAAAAAATTTGAATCTCCAGATGCCCATGTGCCCAGCTGAGGCTAAACAAAGAGATGCCCTGCCTTCCTGTTCCAGCTCTCATACTATAAACAAGTGTCCTTTTCATGATCTATTCAGTCCCACATTTTTGCATCTGTGTGCTTTTTGTCGGCGATTTCACAATTTAAAATGGCCCCCAAGGGTAGTGTTAAAGTGCTGTCTAGTGTTCTTAAGTGCAAGAAGAATGTGATATGCTTCACAGGAAAAATCTGTGTGCTAGACGAGCTTCGTTCAGGCCTGAGTTACAGAGCTGTTACAGTGCTGTACAACACTCATGAATCCCCAATGTATATATATATTTTTTAAAGATTTATTTATTTTAGAGAGAGAGAGAGCAGGGGGAAGGGACGAGAGAGAGAGAGAGAGAGAGAGAATCTTAAGCAGACTCTGCACTAAGCATGGAGCCTGATACAGGACTTGATCTCACAACCCTGAGGTCACAACCTGAGTCTAAACCAAGAGTTGGACACTGAACTGACTGTAACATCCGGATGCCACTGAATCCACAATGTATATTGAATAAGGCATGTTTAAACAGAAACCAACGCAAAGCAAGTTTATGCATTGATCATTTGACAAAAATGTTGTGACTAGAGAACCTAACTCTGTATTTTCCCCAGGAGCAATGGTTCAGTATTCACTAATCCAGTGTTCATGGTAACTTTATAGAACATAACTCCTGCAGTTAACGAGAATCAGCTGTAACTCTGCCCCAGGGTTCTGGCTTTAATGATTGGGTGGTTGGTGGTGTCTGGAGCCAAACCACATGGAGGGAGTACAGGGTTATTAGTCAGGGGACATGATAAAGTGCTGGACTCTTTCTCTTGTCCTGAGACCCCCACATTATTTGGGTATCATGAGTTCCAGCTGGACACGTCCTGCCCTACTGTAATATCATTACTCCCTATGCCTTCGTTCTTTGAGCTCCCCAATTTAATCCTCCAAAACCAAAAGGATGTAAACCATAGGGAGATGCCATCAACAAAACAGAGCTGTGCAACTAGGAGTTCAGAATGAGCCCAGAGTTCACCGGGAGCAAATGGATCAAGAGATGACAGGGAAAGGGAGGGGGGAACAGAACTGTGTGGGGGACTGCTGAGGAAAATAAGGAGGAAGAAACCACCCTCAGCTTGGTGAAGGGCTTGTGGAAATTAGCCAGACCAGCCTGGAAGACAGGATAAGAAAAAGGATTCTGGAAGAAGGTTCCAGAATATTTGGAATATTAAGGAGAAAAGGGAAGAAGTGAGAAGAACACAGGAATAAGAAAGAATTTACAGGGCAGGCCCGGTGGCTCGGGGGTTTAGCGCCGCCTACGGCTGGGAACGTGATCCGGGAGACCCGGGATGGAGTCCCATAGTGGGCTCCCTGAATGGAGCCTGCTTCTCCCTCTCCCTCTGCCTGTGTCTCTGTTTCTGTCTCTCTCTCTCTCTCCTCTCTGTGTATTCTCATAAATAAATAAAATCTTAAAAAGAAAGAATTTACAGAGACAATCCCAAATGGCTTACTAAATTGAGTGGTCTAGCTTTGTCATATACATAAAACTTGCCTGACCCATATGAAGCTCATCACCTTGTGAGTCCTCATACTGTGATAAAACCGAGCAAGATTTGGAAGACTATGGTGCGTGGGCCACAGCCTATCTGCCTTCTGTTTCTGTGTGGCCATCAGCTAAGAATGGTTTTTATATGTTTAGCGCTTGAAAAAAAAAGTCAAAGGAAAAATAATTTTTTGAGACACATGAAAAGTATACAAAACATAAATTTCAATGTCCTTAAGTGAAGTTTTATTAGAACACAGCCACGCTCATTCATTTACCTATTGTCTATGGCTGCTTTTGATCTACAACAGCAGAGCTGAGTAGTTAAGACAGAAACCACATGGCCTGCAAAGCCTAAAAATATTTACTATCTGGCCCTTTACAGAAAAGTTTACTGACCCTACAGAGAGCTTGCCTGTTAAGCAGTGCACTCAGGGTATGTTTTGGATTCCTTGATACAGTAGAAGAGAAAAGAGGCTAGGAGGGCCAAATGGTAGAACCTGGGTGCCTTGTGCCCAGTTTAGAGGTGAATGCCCTAAAATTCCTTACCTAATGGCCACTGAGTCAACACTGATCATAGAGAGTTGGTGCCTGTGGTTTCTGTATGGCCAAATGTTTAAAACAAAACAAAACAAAACAGCATAGTCTCACAATAAAATAGAATCTTAGAAATCAGGGCAACAAGGTAGGCTGGACAACCATCTCTAAAAGCCCTCCACTAGTTTTCTTTTTTAAAGAAAACTGTGGGGATCCCTGGGTGGCGCAGCGGTTTGGCGCCTGCCTTTGGCCCAGGGCGCGATCCTGGAGACCCGGGATCGAATCCCACGTCGGGCTCCCGGTGCATGGAGCCTGCTTCTCCCTCTGCCTGTGTCTCTGCCTCTCTCTCTCTCTCTCTGTGACTATCATAAATAAAAATAAAATAAAATAAAAATAAAAAAAAAAAAAAAAAGAAAACTGTGAGTCATTCTTTAATTATCCCAGCTGGGGAACTGGAGACTCCCTGCCTTTTGCCTCCAGATGTCCAAGAAGGAAGCTGTGCTTCTCCCCAGCCTTCCCAGAGAGCGCAGGCTGAGCCTGCCTGGTTACAGATGACTCACTAGTTCGGCCTCCTCCAATCAGAGGCCCGAATCTTGGCCCCGGGGGCCCAGATCTGCTTGCCTCCAGCCTGGATTTGGTGCCTTCCCATAACACAATTTCCATTCTGATTTGAACTTCCTTCTCCCTACTGTTGAGATTAAGGTCTCATCTTAATCCATGCTGGGTCTCAGGGAAACAAAAAGCCCAGCAGTGTCCCCTATGGCCTCCCTCTCTGCCCTGTTCTCAGCTCTGCTTACTGAGGAGGCTGCCCAATGTCCTTTTGATTTTCTACCCTGCTTCTCTTTCTCAAGGAGCTCACTTTATCCAGTGTCTCTTACCTTTCCAGGCCTTTTCTGATCTTACTCACGTGTCCCCCTGCAGCCAAACACTCATACATAGCATGTTTAATTTCTGGATTTCCCTCTTCTTAGAACTATGGCTACAAAGGTTATGGTTTTACAAAATGACTCTCTTCCTGCTAGCACAGTGGTAACTTTATTTTCACATGCACATGTACCATGTGCACAGAGAACCTATGTGTGCTGGTGTGCACGTACATGCTTGTCCTTGCACACAGACTCACAGAGGTGCCTGTTTCTGCCTACTTGTGTGCACACAGCCCTGGCTAGTTCACCTGCCACATCAGGATACTGAGACTGGCAGTCCCAGTGGCCAGGCCCAACTCTAACTGCCTGCCATACAAGTTTATGGTTGATATTTTTTAATGTGTGTGTATGCATTCCTCTCACTTCTTTATGACAAAGAGACCTTAAAACTTACTTTATAATTTATATATTTTTAAATTGAAGTATAGCTGATACACAATATTATGTTAGTTTCAGGTATATAGCATAGCGATTTGACAATTATACACATTATGAAATGCTCACAAGTATATAACTTTTATATTTTATAATAAAAATGATATTGCAGCCAAGCTCTCCTCCTGATTGATAGCAGATTAGGCATCTTTTCCTACTTTCAAAAAGAACAGATGGAGCTACAGAAAGCCGAGGTCTGAATCAAGCATCTCAATTTTTAAGAAAAGAACCACAGGGACATATTAGAATTATTTCTAGAACTACTTTTAACTGACAGCAGTTCACATATAAATAGAAGTCCACACACAAAGAACATCTATAGCTAGCATGGCAAGCACACATACCTATAAGCATGTAAGTTCATCAAAACAAGTGCTTCTTGGAACATCCAGGGCATGCATCTTATGGTTCAAGCTTGTTTTGTCAACCAATGTGTGTCCGGCACCTAGTACATTGCCTAACAAATAGAAAGATGTCGATAGAAATTCTTAGGCCATGTAATGAATACAGTTGGCCTCAGAATCAACCCAAGCTGAGGGAGTTCTGATAGGAATCAATTTGCATGAGGCTTTTTTCTGGTTAAGGGAAGTAAAGGAAGCAGGGTGTAGAGGATGGGGGGAAGAGGAGTCTGTAGCCCCTAACATCAGGTTGGGGGCTGGGATGAGGAGGAACCCTGATGCTTGTCCCATAAACTAGTCCTCCTGGCCTGTGCCCTAGCCTTAGATCTCAGCCCCAGAGGAAGGAGGCCTGCAGGCAGACAGGGGATACAGCAAGTTCCACTAGTGTGTCTTTGGTGTCAGATGACACAGAATGAGACTCCTACACCAGAATCCAACCCTGGTGGCCCAGGGCCTGAGGCAGGTACCACCTAGGAGGACAACAGCCTTACCGAGCAGAATGAGGGAAGCAGCTCCCAGAAGGCAGAATCACAAGGGATACAGAGCCAGAAGACTATCCTCAGATAGGATCAGATTGTTCCAGAACTCATGTGTTTCATATGACCCCCTCTGGCACCCAGAAGCCAATAAGCCCATAGAAATTCAGCTATCCTGTTCCTGCAGCTGAGAGAGAATTCTACATGATTTTAGGTGCAAATAAATCCTTTATTGGGCCCCTTGAAGCTGCAAGTCCAGGTTTCTTAGCCCTGCTTGGTCCAGGGATGGCTGGGCCCTTAGGGAGTCTTGAGGGGTAGAGGCCGTGGCAGCTCATTCCTGGCCTGCGGCAGTGGCTTGGGTAGAACTGCTGATGGCTGGGAGCTTGTGAGTCCTTCACCCTCAACACAGAAAAAGCAGAGCTTGGGGATCCCTGGGTGGCTCAGTGGTTTAGTGCCTGCCATTGGCTCAGGGTGTGATCCTGGAGACACGAGATCGAGTCCTGCGTCGGGCTCCCTGCATGGAGCCTGCTTCTCTCTCTGCCTGTGTCTCTGCTCCTCTCTCTCTCTCTCTGTGTGTGTGTGTCTCTCTCATGAATAAATACATAAAATCTTAAAAAAAAAAAAAAAAGTAGACCTTGCAGGTTGTTTCCTCCCTTTTCCACCTTGCAACTGTTTAGTATCCAGATTGCCTTTTTTCAATACCAATTTCTAAACAGATTCTTAGATGGAAATTTTTAAGACTCAAAATTTCAAAGGATTCTTATTAATAAATATCTTCTGTGTGCTTGATGATTTCCAGTTGCAATGAGATAGAGACAAACTATTTCAACATAGTGCTGATTCTCCCAAAGGGGTTCCGGAGTTAAAGAATCTGTTTCACCACCTATTTTTCCTTTCTGACACCATATTCTGAGCTTCACTTCACACTATCAGACACACAAAGGTTCATCACTGCCCTTGACAGTTACCTCAATATTCAATAGATGATAAAAAGGTAGTGAAATCTCCTGTCACTTTGAACCCTTATGGTTGGGCTTCTGTCCCCAGAACCTAAAGACATCAAGAACCACCCAACACTACTGACACCTGCCCCTTAGATCTCGCTCCTATCCTGGTGGCCACTACACTTCTGGTTCAGGCTTTGGTCACCTCTTATCTGTACTTCCACAATCTCCAAAGTCTCCAGACATCTCTCAGTGTGACTCTCCAATCCATTCTGTCCTCCATTTCCAGGAAAGTATATCTAACTGCCAGCCCTATGGTTTTATTTTTCTCACTGCAATAGTCTGAAGAATGGCCCCAAAGTTTTATAGGTCCTACTCCATGGAACTGTGAATGTGACCTTAAATGGAAAAATGATCTTTGCAGATGTGATTACAATAAAGATCCTTAAATGGGGAGATTATCCTGGAACACTCAAATGGGCCCCAAGTGCAATCATGGGTCCTTAAGAAAGAGGGGGGTCACAGTAATGGAAGAGGAAGCAATGCAGCCCACACATGCAGAGATTGGAGTAATACAGTCACAGACCAAGGAACACCAGCAGCCCCCAGAAGCTAGAAGAGGCAAACAAGTTTCCTTTCCTAGAGCCTCTGGAGGGTGCATGGTCCTGCCAACAGCTAGATTGTGGACCTCTGGCTTCCAGAACTGTGACAGAATAAATTTATTTTATTTTGAGCCATCTAGTTTGTGAATAGTTATGGCAGCCACAGGAAACATACACGACCAAAACCTTCTTGCTCCAAACCACAAAGCCCTCAACAATCTGAACCCTGACTATTCTTACACTCCTATCTCTGCCATTCACTTCATGCTTTATCCCTGTCCATATTTGCACACTGACAGTGCTGTGAGAACTCCCACAGCTCCCTCCTTTGCCACCTGCAGGAGATCTGCACAGAACAACCACTTCACCTAGAAAGTCATCTCCTCTGAACCCTTAACTATCTACCCCACCAGTTCAATATACGGTTTTGAATTCTCTGTGTATTCTACAATTTAGTCCACTTACTTATTTATGGCATCTCTTTTACTGAACTGTAAGATTGTTATAGGGAGGGGCTAACGAACCTCTCTTCCTGGCATAGGGTTGTCATCTAGTGAAAGGCTAGTTAAATGTTTTCATGTTTAAATAGAATTACTTCTGTGCAACAATTATATACTGATGTTCATTGCTTCTTTCTTCCCACTGCTGTCTGGCTTCTGGTATATGATCTCCCTGTAGTCCACTGTGAACTTAGTAACTCTTTCCTCATTCTCCTTCCCTGGCTTTCATACCCTACCCACCTCATGTTAGCATCACTTAAAGGCCAATCTTCAGTCTCTCTCCTCTTTTTTTCACTCTCACACTTTTTCTAAGTGATTTTGGCCATGCCCTATATAGTTGGCTTCCAAATACCATTCCCCACCTCCCCTGAACTCTTTCCCATTGCCCACTGGAAATCTTTGCACAGATATCCCACAGACACATCCAGCCTAACATGTCAAGAATGATTTTCTTCTCATCTTCCTCTGCATATTAATCTGGACAAGCGAGGCCCCTAGGCTAGGATTCTGGAAGCCAAAGCAGAACCCAGGGAAGAGTAAGACAGGACCAGGCAGGAGCTGCAGGCTTCACAATCAAGGACATCCAGTGCTAATGCTTATGGGGAAATTCACATAAAACTTCTCTTCCAAAGGGCTCAACAGAGACACAGAAACCAGGCATGAGACCACAACCAAGACACCAAAATAGGCCAGCAGGGAGGGGGTTTCCAGGAGAGAGGAAACACATGGAAATATTGTCAGAAACAAAGACTCCAGACTCTTCTCATGGGACACTTTAACATGTCACTTTGGATAATATCCACTTCTACATTTCCTTCTTCCTTTCACTCCGTTGTTCAAATTAGAAACCTCAGAGTTATTCTTAATCCTGACTCGGTCTTAGCCTACTCCAGTTAGCAGGTTTCATTGAAGGGAGCTCCTAAGTATCTCCCCTTGACTCTTTTGCCCCATTGCCTCTCCCTGTCTCCAGCTGGAGCAATTTACAGACCTCCAGAGGAAACTCCCCTTCTCCAGCCAGTTCCCACATCGTTGCTTCCAACATGCCACCAAAGTTCAGATCTGCTTTAAAACCGTTAGTGGTCTCCTATAGTCTCTAGGATGAAAAGTGAACCCCTAAGTAGGCCACCCAAAGTCCTTCCCACATGCCAACCTCACCTCTCCTCAGCCTAGTCTACTGCTGACCTCCCCCCCCTTAACTTAAATCCAGCTCTGCCTGGCAATGGACAGGCCCTCAACACACTGAGCATTTCGACCTGCAAATTCCAGCCCATCTTTCAGAACCCTACTCCAACACCACTTCTTTTCTCATATCCTTCCCGAGTGCCTACTGGTCAGCCCCATTTTCTGCACTCCTGTGTTGCTTCACACCTCCCTCTTCAGTTACTTACCACACTATTCTGGGATACCGTTTCCATTTTCATATGGAATACAAATACAGGGATTGCTTCTTATGAACTTCCATATTCTAGTACTTAGCTTGGAACCTGGCATACTGTGAAGACTCCAATATTTATTAAATGAATGAATAGTCTGTAAGCCAAGGTGATAACTAAGAACAGAAAGAAAGAAAACCTTCCCTTGTAGGACAGGCTCCAGTGGCTCTTTACCTCCCTGTCTTGGTCCATCTGGGCTGCTATGACCAAATGCCAAAAATCTATTTCTCATAGTTCTGGAGGCTGAGAAGGGTCCAAGATCAAGGTGCTGGCAGATCCAGTGTCTGGCGCCGGCCACTTCCCAATAGACCATTTTCTTTTGGCTATAACCTCACTTGTTGAAAGAGGCAAGGAAGCTTGCTTGGGCGTCTTTTACAAAAGCACTATTCCATTTGTGAGGGTTCTGCCTCCATAACTTCATCCCCTCGCAGAGATGCAACCTCACGAATCATTGCCTTGGGAGTTAAGATTTCAGTATTTGAATCTGAGGAGGACATAAACTTTTAGTCCATTGCACTCCCCAAGAGCTCCCATTGACTGACTACCCACTCTCAGGTAGAGAAGTTTTCCAAGCTTGTCCAGGAAGCAGAACAAAAGGTCGGGGGGAATAACTCCTGTGCTTCGTCCAGGCATCAGAGATAAAGACAGGGAAACCAAAAACATGTTGATAGAAAATGTGAGTGTGGCTTTCAGAACATCAGAGCTAGGAAATTCTTAGCTCTCACCTACTCTACACCCTTAACGTATAGGTGCAGAGACTAAGGTCCAATGAGATGAGGTGACTTTCCCAAGGAATGACAGATGCTGTTCATCACAAGGCAAAGAGTAAAATATAAGAAGGCAGCAGCTGTAAAGGGGGTGGATGGAACCAAAAGGAAAACTAGGTAGCTTTAATCCAAAGCCCTGGAGATGTCCCTCCCCTCCTCAGTAGATGTTTACTGCTCACGTACACATGTATTTAATTGTGTGTGGCCTTGTGTGACTTTAAAAAGAGCTTTCTTCATATGTATATTCAGTAAACAAGTGTTTATCTGTCTCTCCAACCAGATTAAGAGCTCCAGAGGAAGGGAGCACACTCCTCCATTCTTTGGGTTCCCATATCACTTCTCCACACACCCCACCTGCTCAGCAGGAGTGAAAGCAAACCTCCCTGAGTGGAAGAATGAAGAAGGAGTCTGTTCCCTTTCAGCATTTGGGGCAATCTTCCGGGAATGAAAGGATGAAGAGCCAAGGGCCCCTGCCCCCTTGATATTTGTCACCCAGTCTGGAAGACAGACACATAAATAGATCTCTTGGTCGTTAGGCAGGGCTGTAAGAAAGGAACCTCAGAGTAGATAGAGGGTGGGGAGGACGTCCCTGGATAAGCTTAGAGAAACCAACCCAAAGGACTCATGAGACCAGCTGACTAGGCAAGCCTGAAAGCATGTGGTTCAAGAGACACAAAGTCCAGAGCAAGGGGATCAGTGAGGGGCACCACTGAGCCCTGGGGACAAGGCATGGAGCACGGATAGAGGGTTAGTGCCAGGTAGGATAGCCTCGGAGGCCACAGTAAAACATTTTCTGAGAAAGAATCTTGAGGCTTTAAACAAGGGAGTAACTTGACAGGCTCGACTTAAGATACAGCCATCACTCAGGTAACTGGAAAATGAATTTGAAGGGAGCAGAATGAGAGGTAGACCAGTTAGAAGTCAGATAGGTGAGAGATGTCAGGAGCCTGGTCCAAGACAGGGGGAGGATGGCAGAGAGAGACAGGATGGCTTGGTTGAAAAATATTTTGGAGGTAAAGAACATCTAAGAGGAGCAGACAAAAAGGAGTGATCCAAGATGACCTGAGATTATGATTTCACAGAACCAGGAATATTGGATGAGGAGCAGTTGAGGTGTGCGGGGTGGCTACAAATCAAACCTCCTGGTTCCCAAATACAAGTCCTTTTCCATGTCCCCCGATGGGGAGGCCTATCGGAGAAAATGGGCCCGGAGAAGGAGAGTAATCTCCAACAGGAAATAAGATTATGCCTCACAGCCAAACACCTGAGCAAAAGTGAGGCTGCCTAACTCTCTGGAAAAGCCAGGGGCAGCCCAGATCCAGGCTGGCACACAGAGCTGAGTGGCAAGCAGGTTTCTCATGTCACTATGGAGAATTCACTGGCTCTATCTGTGCCCACCTGGGAGTGTGGTGTGTGACCTCCAGCCCATCCCATCATCCAGGTGTTGATCTGTGAGAGTCAGGGTGGGGGGAATCTGGAAAACTCTTCCTTTACCTAATACTGATTTTTTTCCTTCCACAACCTTCCCTCAGCCTCCCAACCCTGGGAGCCAGTGTCTGCATGTGTGGCAAGGAGCAAACAGCTTAAGTGCTTAAGGGCCTGGACCCCGGAGCTAAACCGGCTCTGCAGGCCTCCTTGCTGTGGGGCCTCCCCGCCTCCCCCTTCCCCAGCCCTCCCCCCACCCGCCCATTTCCTGTTTCTCCCTGGGTGTTAATATACCCAGAGCCTGGGGTCAGGGCTTTCATAGGAAGTACTGGGCCTGTGCTGGCCTCTCATCCTCCCTCCTGACCCCAGGGGTCAGGTTTTTCATTCTCCCCTCCCCATAGCTGTTTCAATTCCGTTCTGCCTGTCTTTCCAACCTACATCTGAACCCTGTTTAAAGTAGAAATCTGATAGCAGTTGGCCACTCCAGGGTGGTTTCCTAGCACAGACAAGCCCTGAGACCTGACAGTGAAAGAGAATCACACTGCCCTATAGTCTGGCTCCATCGTTATACCCTCTTCTTCGGTAATGAAATCATGTCTTATCTTTATGGCTTATACTAACAGAGGTAAAAATTATTTTCCACCTTGTTGCTAGCATTCTTTGTGTTTGGTCATAGGCATCAAATTAATTGCCAGGAGTAATTTGAATTAATTCATGATCTTAGCATTTTACATGGTTTCACTTTGAGCAATATCAAATTGTTGGTATTTGACCATCCTGACCTACAAAATGAGTTTCTTATGGTTCAGCCTAGTATTTTCAAGCACTGACGAAATGTGTATATATACAGATGGGTTGGGGGAAAGCAGTGTTTGCTGTGGTAACAATGGAATCCCTCTGGGGTGGGGACTGTCTTTCTGTGAGGACACACCTTCATGGCATTTTCTGTAAGACACTAGAGATGGGAGAGGCCGAAAGGAGATAAAATTGTTCTGCTTAATCAAAACCTGGAGTTCTCAAGATTGTTTTGCTCTGTTTTGTTTTCTTCTATTATCTCTGACAGAGGAATTTTACCTTTTGTGGTGGGAAGAGGGAGAGCGGGAGGTCTGGGCCCCGGGAGAGCAGGCGAGCAGGCGACCGACCAACCGTGCTAAGAAAGAGATTGAAGAATACTGGAGCCCATGGTGTGGCCCTCGAAAACTCCAGAAGCAAGCAAGCCCCACACTGGGTTTGAAGCTGAGCTGTTCCCTCCACCATCCCACATAGAGCCAGCTTTTCTTACTGGCCTTGTGTTGGTGGTGTTCAGGGAATGCCAGAGCCCTCTCTACTTTGGCACAAAGGGAAACCTCAAGGCCAGGATGGGAGAAGGGCAGCCCAGAAATGCCCTGCAAAAACCTTCTCTGGGGGCCTGGGATGCAGTCATACCCAAACATAAGTATCCCACTGGACCTCTCAGAAACAGTGCACAAGTGGGCCAGCATTGCTCATTCTGTACTTTCAAATGTGATTCCAGAAGTCAGGAGGGCCTGGGGACATCCGGGATCCTTCATCTCAGAACTCAAGTTATTGAACCCTTCCATCTGCTGTCAAGATCAACAGGACTTTGCTCTTTTGGGAACCCCTGACTCAGGAAAAGGAAAGTTCCAAATAACTGTTTGTTTCAAGAATTGCTCTGAAAACCCCATTTGAAGGAATACTAAACTATTAGACTTTTCAATAGATAGCATCAACAACTATTTATACTCCCAGACTCTTCAGACCCCTGCCTCAAAATCCTCAACATTGTTGTGTGTGTTCACCAAACCTAAACTCTAATATCATGAATGTTACCCAACTGGATCTAAACCCCTCACCTCCTCTATGTAGAAAGACCGTTTTAAACCTACCCTCAAAGCCTCATAAATTCCCGACTTTGACTCCCATCCCTGAGATGCTATTAAAACTGTCAAGGTCATGCTGTCCCCAGCCTCGGTAAGCAAGGGATGCGGCTTATCAGCAGGTTATATAGTGGTATTTTGGGGGAGCCAGAGTTTGTTCAGAGGACCCGTGTTAGGTGCTGGGGGTGGGTTGGGGGTGCAAAGATCAACAAAACAGTCCTTGCCTTCTTAAAGCTTATATTATCATGCACAGATGCACATTAAACAGCTTGTCAAAATTAAGTTATTTGATAAGAGATCAAAGTTATCTGAGCACAACTGTGGCAAGCACCACAAAAAAAAAAAAAAAAAAAAAGGATGAAGCCTCAGGGAGGGGCCTCAGGAGGGGCAACCCTGACAGGTCTTATGGTAAGCAGGGGCTGATGCAGGAACCAGGGGCTGAGCCTGCACAGGAAGCTGGCCAGGCTGGGGCTCTTCCCTGTTCATGGCTACAGTGCTCATGTTCGTGGAGGGGCAGTGCAGGGTCCCAGGAGGGTCTCACGTTTATGCATGCCTGCCTTTATGCAGGGGGAGAAGGACTGCCCCCGTCCACAGTGAGGGGGTTTCAAAATGTGGGCTGAGCCCACAGGTAAGCTCAAGCATCATTCACAGATGGGGAAGGACAGGTCTGCTGCCAAGGAGGGTCAGGCAGCAGAGGGGAGAGAGGACTGGAGGTGAGCCAAGGAGAAATGTGCTCAAGACAAAATCCAGAGACCTGGGCAGGGAGGAATGGATGCCTGGGGCCTCGATGGCTTCTCGAGGCCAAGTTAGAAGCCTCTCCAATCCTTCAAAGAATTCATAGAAGCCTGGACTGACACCGTGGAAGGAGGAATCTTTTTTTTCGGATTTTATTTATTTATTCACGAGAGACACAGAAAGAGAGACAGAGACATAGGCAGAAGAAGGAGAAGAAGCAGGCTCCATGCAAGGAGCCCAATGCGGGACTCGATCCTGGGAATCCGGGAACAGGCCCTGAGCCAAAGGCAAGACGCTCAACCGCTGAGCCACCCAGGCATCCCTGGAAGGGGGAATCTTGAAGAGAGGAAACTCAAGCATATGAAATAAATGTCTCATGGTGTCCTACAATGAGATGTGGGAAGGGAAGGGCAAGGAAGGGAGTGCTTTGAAGTGGCCCTAGGTCCTGTCTAGATGCTGGACTCTAGAATAGATGATAAAAGTAGGGCCTGGTGACCCAGAACATGAAAGATACAGCCAGTTCCTGCAACAGAGTGCAAGATCTGTCTCAGAATGCAGGCACAGCCCCGTGAATAGAGCCGGGCCACCAGGTCTGGGCTGATGCGGGTACAGCAACAGTGACTGGATTCCCAGTGCTGCCAGACGCGGCGAGAGGCCTTTTATTCCCCTCGAATGAAAAACAAGAAAGGCCAGTCCGAGTCTGCGGTGAGTGTGAAGTTCAGGTGGAGAAGGAGCATAACAGGGCCCAGCAGCCACGTATCTCTCCATGAGACCGGAGACTAAAGGCCATCCGAGCCCCGACTGACTTGCTTTTGGTATCCTCAGTGCCCAGCACCTGGTCCACATGTGATGGCCTCAGTCAATGTCTAATTTGGTTGAATGGGAAGCCCAAAGGCCGTTGGAGAGGTAGCCTTTGTCCTGGCATGCCATCCAGCACACTAATGCTTATGCCCATAACCTTCATGCCCATGCTGGGAAGTAAGTAAAGATATCGTCAAGCCCACTCTGAAGGCAAAGAGTTAGTAACTTCTCCAACTATAAAGTAGCAGAGTTAGACTTTGAACCCATTTGCTCTGATGCCGGGGACTGCACTCCTGACTCCAGCACTCCTGGGCTCTGCGTGGCCGTGGGGGAGCGTCCCTACAGATTTGTGGTCAACACACCCGTGCATGAGAAAGGAGGAGAAACCTCACCCTCTGTATTGGGGGCAGGGGAAAACAGCCCAAGAGCTGACCTTTATGCACCTTCCCTTCCCTTTAGGGTAAAAGGAGTGGAAGAAAATGTTTCTTCTCTTCCATCCCCACCCTTCATCTACAGGCCTCAGTGAGCTACCTCACCTCTTAGGAATTAGATCCTTTAGGGGCCCTGAAACTTGGAAGCTGTTACTGCGTTCTTATCCTGGATGACTCATCTGGGCTCTAGGACAGTCAAAAGTCCATGTGCCGCATGCTAATTCGTTGAGCTTTTGAGTTCAAAATAAATGAGAATGCATCCATCATTCCTATGGAGGTGACCTGCCAAAATGTCTCTATGTCTCTGCACCCTTCTGCACACACGCGCACGCACACACACACACACACACACACACACACAGAAACCTGGGAGTGATTTTAAGTGGAATAAGAAGTCTTCTCATCTCTGGGAGGAGCTTTCCATCTCTGAAACAGAAGCGTGGTTCAGGATTTCCCATCAGCCCTTTGTTTTCCTCCTCCCAGAGACACTGAATCTTTAGGCAAATTTTTAGGTGAGTTGCACCTACCCCTAAAATAAATGTCCCCTGCCATCCTCTGTAATACAGAACATTTAGATGTAGCTAAATTCCCCAAAAGTGCAGGGAATAAACAGCCTTGGGGGCAAGTGGGGCAGGTTCTATGAGAACAAAAGATAATGATGAAACAATAAAACATAATTAAACCCCTCTTCCTTTATCTGTGCTGCTGCAATCACAACACAGATGCCCACTTAGAACTAGACAGTGGTTCTCCCGAGGGTTCTTGCTCTATTTCTCTCAAATACTTAAGCGTTTTCTTTCTTTTTCTTTCTTTCTTTCTTTCTTTCTTTCTTTCTTTCTTTCTTTCTTTCTTTCTTCTTTCTTTCTTCTTTCTTTCTTTCTTCTTTCTTTTCTTTCCTTCCTTCCTTCCTTCCTTCCTTCCTTCCTTCCTTTCTTTTTTTCTTTCTTTCTTTCTTTTTTTTGGAGAGTGAGAGTGAAGTGAGCATGAGCAGGGGAGGGACAGAAGGAGAAGGAGAGAGAACCCCAAGCAGGCTCCATGTTTGGCAGCACGAAGCCCAGCACAAGGCTTATCTCCCGACCCTGAGATCATGACCTGAGCTGAAATCAAGAGTCAGACATTTAACCAACTGAGCCACCTAGGTGTCCAACTTAAGCATTTTCTTATTGAACGCTACAGGGACTGGGGGCAGCTCACGTCTTGCCCAGCCTGGCGCTGGCGGGGTGCCTCCTTGGTGGCTGACATTCTCCAAGAGGAGAGCAACTCATCTCTCTGATCAGGTTATTTTGCACAGAAGAAAAGGGAGACTCTGAGTTGCGCAGTAGGCTTTCTATTGAGATAAAGGGCCTCTTTGTTCTCGTGATTTGATTCTAATTTATTATTGTTTTTGCTTAATGCAAAAATACACATGGCCTCTGAGAGGAGCTGACTTTTGCCCGGGACCATCTTGTCAATGTTAATTAACCACTGCTCTATCTGGAGAATCCTTTCCCATTTTAAAATACAGCATCAGTCATGGCTGTTGTCTATGACCTTTCCTAGTTAAGGAGACACCTGCCATGAGCACCACCCATGAACGGCAGAGCCCTGAGCCTCACAATGGGGACATGGGGCACAGGATCAGGGTCCAGCATCATGCAGGCACAGGCTCTGCTGACATCCAGCAGCCCCTTCTCCCCACGCTGACCCCTATTCCCAGGACATCCTGAGCTGCGGACATCAGATATTCATTCACAGTTGGTTGCCGTGTCAATTCCTAAGTATCTGCTCTGCCCATGTACTTGACATGCCTGTGCAACTATAGCAGCAGACTGGCTTCCTTTTTGGTCATTTTCTATTCCTCACTGTTCAATTTGTCTAGTTCTGCATCGTTTGGTTTGAGTACTTTTGTCTTAGTACTTAAAGTGAGCCACCAAGTCTGGATCTGACTCCCTAGGGACTCAGCACTCCTTTGCATGTCAGCCGTTCCTGAACTGGACCTACCCTGATCCTCCACTCACAGGGGGATGGAAACACATGATTTAATCTAGTAATTGATTTTTCCAGAGCTCATCCAGCATAGAATGTTCCACAATGAGAACCATAGAACAAAGCACCAGGTTCTTCTTGAGTGTGAAAACCGCAGATTTGTAGGCCACATCCCAGACTTCCTGAGTCAGGGCCCCTTGGGGGTGAGGGGGTGAAGCCAAGGAATCTACATTTTTACAATCTCTTTAGGTATATCTTACACTAGAGAGAACACACAGGGCAAAACATACAGTGAGGACCGGGTCTCAGGAAGCTTGCAATCTTATGGACGTGAAAAGTAGACATAACTGCAATACAAAATCATTCCTGATATTTCCATGACAGTTTTGACAACAGAAACTCTGGGGCCCTTTTGTGCCCTGGGACTCCCATCTCCACAGTTTCTGACTTCCAAACAGGAGCTCGTTGCCTACATAGGTAAGTGATTTTTCTGCTACTGAGAAAGAATTATTTCCTCATATTTCATTCACTCATTCAAACTAACACAGATTAAGTGCCTACTGTATGCCAGTTCCTGTCACACGCAGGGCCTGTGTTTTAGAGCACAAAAGGGCCCAGAGTTTCTCCTATCAAAACTTCTCATTGTAGACAGAAAAACCCCAGAAGTCTGGAGAAGGAAATGACTTGCCCTCAGTCACATAACTAGCTTCCAGGGGAGGGATGTAGGGTGGGGAAGAGTATGGGCTCATGATTGGAAAACCAGGGTTCAAATCCAGGCTTTGCCAGTTTTGAGCTTTAGTGAGTTACAAAAACCTTCATTACCTCAGATTCTTCATGGTAAACAGAGATCATCATGCACCTGTGACAAGAGTGAATACTTGTGGGAACATACGGCAGGGCCTGGCCACGGGAAGCCTCCATCAGTGTCATTGAGATTTGCTCAATGCCCTCAGGGCCAGGAACTCTCTACCTGGGCCTGCTTCTGGCTGTGCCCACTCACGGCTGAGCCTGCTCATGTGATGGGGGCTGGTTGTGCAGCCCAGAAGGCTCTGCCCCTGGTGGCTGCTGCCCAGCCCACATTCAAACAGAGGAAAGCCAGATTGGGGGGGTGGCGGGGAGGGGAAGCCTAGCTGGGCCAGCCTCTGGCATCTAAATACACAGAATTCTGATTGCTAACCTAACACAGACAGCTCCTAATACAGATCTTAAAGCAAAGGAGCCACAGAAAAATGAAGGATGGCCTAAAAAAGACCCTTCTTTGGACTCAAAGCCACTGAGCAAGGAGAGTATGATTTCTGAGACCAATCAAAGGGACTCAAGTTCATCTACATGGAGGCTAAGGAGGAAGCCCATCAGGAGGCTCTTAAACTGGGCTACCAAGCAGGCAGAAGCATCTATCCAGCAGAAGGCTAGCAAGTTTGATCAGGATAAATACAAATATCAGGAAATTCAATTCAAAATATGCTCCCCACTAAAATACTGCATGTTTTTTTTTTTTACCAGAATTATTCACAATTACACAACAATCACCCTACATTCTCATTTCCTGACCTCAGTATATGCCACTTTCGGCTGTAAATACATCCAAGCAGCTCTTGCCCAGGAACGCACCAATTCTGGGAGAAGAAAGAAGTGGCCTCTGAGAAGTCCATGCGGAGCCCGCGGAGGGCGGTGTGAGCCAGCTTCTCCAGTGGCCTGTCACATGACTGGTCCCAGGACATTGGCATCTCTGCTGTGTGGTGTGTCAGCAATTCCACAGCATGGAAGACTTGCCTGCCTGTGGTGCTGGGGCACACAGCTGCCATTATAGCGGAGGAATCTAATGTTATTTACATTTTTTAAATCTGTATTTTTATCACAGCAAGAAATGTACACAATTTTTTATTCCAATGATACCACAAGTCCTACAATGAGAAAGAAGAGTCTTCTGACACACTATCCTCACCACTCAGCTCCCTGGCCAGAGGTGGCCCTTTCAGCTCTTTTTCTGAAATTCGTCTCTGTATTCTTAAATGCTACACCTTACAAGGCTTCTTTAAAAGTTTGCAGTTTTAAACATCATCAACTGACTTCTTATTTCATGGGGTTGGAACCTAGCTGCCTTCGCTCAACATCTCCACCTTCCACTTCCCCTCCCTCACTCCCATGCTCTTAATGGACTTCTAGTAACAATCTGGGGCCCAATGAATAGTTAATGGTTTCACTATTAACAACCATGTGAATATGGTTCAAGAGTGAACCGTATAATATACTGTAATTGTAATTTATTTGTAGTACGATGTATTATTTCTCTGGAGGCAGCAAGTATACCACATAGTGTTGACACAGTTGTCCATCTACCTCACCTCTTCTTCAATTCTCTGGGCAAAGCTACAAAATTCCTCTCAATATAGACAAAGATATCACATAATGTTTTTTGCTTTTTGTTTTTCTCATCAATATCTCTCCAGAAGGGCTACTGGCGCTACCCCACAGCCTACCTGGACAGGCTGTTCTCCACACACCCAGGCTCCTTCCACCACAAGCTGAGGATTCTCTGTGACTCTCCTGTGGGGGATCCCCTGTTTCTTGATTTCCAAATCATTTTTTCTTGATTTACTTTTTCTTTTGATTAAGGACTTCAGAAACTCCAAGGGAAATGTATCTTTGAGAGCTTGCCTGTCTGAAATTGTCTTTATAGCATCTGACCCAGTGAACTATATATAGGATTCTAGGATGGAAATCGTCTTCCCTCAGAATTTCAAGGACTTGCTCCTCCATTTTCTAGACACCAATGGACAGTTGAATAGCATCCAAACTCTTATTCTCTGTAGTAGAGATTTCTCCCCTTGTGAACGGTTTTAGGGTCTTGTCTTTATCCTTATCCTTGAAAATCCAAGCTGATGTGCCTTGGTGAAGGACTTTTTCACTCATTGTGAGCTGGGCCTGTGGTGGACCTGATGCATCATATCTTTCATTTCTGAGATTTTTATTTAAATGACACTTTGATAAATATTTATTCATCCTCACAAAGAATTCCTTTTACTAGGATGTTGGGTGAACCTTGTGGATGGATCATTTACTTTTCCTGTCTTTTTCACTTATTTCTTTGTATTTTTACTCTAGCTCCTGGAGATTTCCTCACCTTTATCTTAGAATAGTTCCTTTGATTTTTTTTTTTTTGCACATTAAATTTCATTTTAACTGTTTTCTTATTCTGAAACCTATTTTGATCAAGTCGTTTTCATTTTTAAATATTGATTTTTAAAAATATTTTATTTATTTATTCATGAGACACAGAGAGAGAGAGAGGCAGAGACATAGGCAGAGAGAGAAGCAGGCTCCCTGCAGGGAGCCCAATGTAGTACTCAATCCCAGGACCCCAGATCATGCCCTGAGCCAAAGGCAGATGCTCAACTGCCGAGCCACCCAGGTGCCCCTAATTATCGATTTTAAAGCCTAAAAACTTACAATTGCCACCAACAAGCCCACAAAATATTATTTTCCTTTTGAAGCTTTTATAATACATTGTTTTCATCAGCGAACTTTTTCCTGTTGAACAAATGACTCAAATTGTCCATCAGAACACACAGTGTCAAGTTAGTTCTACTCCAGTGGGACTTGGAGGCAGGTGTGGGATAGAATGTTCTTTTAGCCTCTGAGTTTTCTGGACAGACATTTTGACCTTGCTACGTCCATTGGCCTTCTTGTTAACTGTCTACAGACACTCAGAACTACAGACGCTCTCACATCCCTGCCAGTAAAACTCTCCCTGGGAAGATGATCTGGAGAGCCCTGCCAGGAACCATGCCAATGTTGGCATCATCACCAGATTTCAAGACTTCATGCCTCTTCCAGCTTCTAACCAGATCAATCTTCTCCTTACAAAGAACCAAGCAACATGGCTATGCAGCCCTAGGGTTTATCCAGTTCTGATTTGGCTTATTTGGCTCAGGGTTGTCATCTGTGCAGGAAAGCTGGCAGCTTCCATGGGAGAAGAGGGACAAGCATGTGAAGTGACATGTAAAGTGAAGCATTGATAGACATCTCCTTGGTTGTGAGTTTAACTGGGTAAAGGTTACTATCATGTGTGCTCTTAGAATGTCAGTCTCCACTTGACCCACAGGGACAGCACCAAATGCCTTGGAGGAACACACAGAGGCCCTGTCAGTAGGAAGAGGTCCTTAATCAGCCCTGGTGGCTATTCTCACAGTGACATCTCATCCTCATTAGTACTTGGCTCCCACATGTAACATAAATGAAAGTAACATAAAGGCTAGATGGGTTGTAGAATTTTTTTTAATGTACATCTGACTTCTTTAATGATTTCCTCATATCTCCCCTGCTTATTGTCCCCTCAGGTCGGTAGCCACAGATTCATCAACATCACAGCAACAATCAGGAGAGTCAACCTGAGATGTGGGTATGACCATGTTTTGATAAAGGTAGAGTCTCTTTTGTTAAAGTGTTCTGATGTGTGGCAGGCCAAATAATGTCCCCCAAGATGTCCACACCCTAATTCCTGGAACTGTGACTGTGTTACATTAAAAGTAGTGAACCCAGGGGATGCAGGTGGGGGTTTGGGGTAACTGAGTGATGGGCATTAAGGAGGGCACTTGATGTCATGAACACTGGGTATTATATGTAAATGCTGAATCACTAAATTCTACCTCTGAAACAAATAATACACTATATATTAACTAACTTGAATTAAAAAAAAAAAAAGTAAAGACCCCAGCAGATGTCAGAGAGATGAGAAGATGGTAAAAGAGGCAGGAGAGATTAGAAGACTGAGAGAAACTTAGCCCATCATTATTGGCTTGAATATGTAGGAAGGAGGCCTTGAGCCAGGAAATACAGGCAGCTTCTCGGTGCCGGGATCGGCCCTCAGCAGACAGCCAGCAAGGAAATGGGAACCTGGGTGGCACAATCACATGCAATTGAATTCTACTAAGAACCCTAACGCTCAAGGAAATGGATTTTAGGGGATCCCTGGGTGGCACAGCGATTTGGCACCTGCCTTTGGCCCAGGGCGCGATCCTGGAGACCTGGGATCGAATCCCACATTGGGCTCCCGGTGCATGGAGCCTGCTTCTCCCTCTGCCTGTGTCTCTGCTCCTCTCTCTCTGTGTGTGTGACTATCATAAATAAATAAAAATTAAAAAAAAAAAAAGGAAATGGATTTTAACGTCAAGCTTTCAGAAAAAGAAAGCAACTCTGTTGACACCTTGATTTTAGCCCAGTGAGCCCTATATGGAACACATCGAAAATAATGTATTTGTGCCATTTCAGCCCTACGTTTGTGGTTATTTGTTACAACAGCAAGAGTCACATTGAACTTGCTGGTTTCAAACTTCCATAAGGAGTCAAAAGTAGGGACTTGCATTGCTACTTAGTTTTTAGTTTGTTTATGACTTGGTTGTGTTTGAGGAAGACCTTTGCATATCAGTGGCCTTCCCACTTTCTGGCTGATTTTACTACATTTGAGATCAGTCAGCAGGGGTTGACTTGCTTCAATTTGTGGGCACAGGGATTTGGAGGCTGATGTGGCTCCTCTTCCATTTGAGTTTGGGCTTAGTGATGATTTTCACACCTTTATTCTGGTAATGAGGAAAACATTTGTTTTAATTTGTATTTCTGCTACTATATTTTCTAATTTTCAAGAGATTTCTTTCTTTTACTCCAAAGTTTTGTGTTTGTTGTTGTTGTTGTTTTACTGGCATACTGTTCTTGTTTCCTAGATACAAGATCCTCTTATCTCTTGACTTTTTTTTTCCTTCCACTATTGTCTCTTGTTTCCTTCTATATTCCTTTTTTTTTTTTTTCATCTGTTTTAGTTCTTGCCTCTCATGATAAAAAATTTATTGTCTGGTGATGTTCTCATTTTGCTAGAAGTGAGAAATTAAAAAGTTGATTGGAGCTAGCATCTGGTGGACTCTACCACTTAAGGTGGTGGGTGATTCAGCCCCATTGTTCCCTTGGGAAACCTTCACATTCTCCTACCTCTACATCTCTCTTGGGCTGCACCCACTCAGAATTTTTAAGTAGGATTTTATTTATTTTACCTCTTTTTCATATTTCACCTCACCCCTAGTTCTCCTCATATCCCTCAGCGCAAAGCCTCTCTGGTTTGATTTCTCTGCAGAATAAATTCTCCTTCTCCTGGTTGTATGGGTTAAAGAGAGGCAGAGTAAGGATTGGGGAAGGATGTTTCTTATTTGTCCTTCATGCACATTTTCAACCAGTCTTGTCTGGCACCTCCCTAGTCAGTCATCCCAGCTTCTGAGGTACTGGGGGCCTCCAACCCTTCTGGGGCTCTGCTGTAGCGTTGGCTGGATTCTTGTTTGCATTCCTTCTCTTCAGGTATGCAGATTCCTAGTTTCTTGGCCCTGATGATCAGTTACCAATCATTGATCTGCTTTCATCTGCCAAACTTTCCTGATGTCTCTCTTCTATGCTCACCACTACTGTTCTCCTTGCCCTTGTGGGTTTATATCATTCATTCATCACTCATTTACAGTCATCTTAGTGAGATTTTAGAATGGAGCATGGCTTCAATCCTCTGGAAGTTTTACTAGAAGCCTTGTGGAAGTTTAAAAGTCAAAAACATAACACTCAAGTGGAAGAGATCTAGCTCAATCCCTTCTTTTGATGGAACTGCAAATAAAGAAAAACCTTTTTTACCTTTACTTGTCCTTTTCACCTTAACTCGTATGTCAGAGGTCACTGAGAATGCTCAGTCCTCAGAGCAGGTATATTTAGCTTTCCTTGTTTGTGGCTAGCCAGTTCCAAGTGAGTAGAAGATAGATAGTAAGGCCTAAAATCCATGTTCTTAGTGAGGAGAAGAAAAAGTGTCACTCCAAAGTGGACAGTCAGAAAGATACTCATAGGCAGGGAGTGATCAGAGATGAATTGAGCTTATCCCAAAGGAAAAAAAAAATCTGTTATAGATGTAACCCAGAGTGGAAATAATCTGGAAATGGCCTGTCCTTTCAGATCTTCTTCCTGACACACTTATGAATACTTTCAGCTATGACAGCTTCCAAGTCTAGGGTTAGAAAGGGAGACAAAGGTCATATACACCTGCAGAGCAGATTAACAATGGGTCCGGTTGGCTCTGAAACTGCATATTCATATCTCAGTTTTCCTATTAATCAAAGTATCAAAAGGGTTTCTCTGCTTGCTGCTGGCACATTCCAATCAGTGAGCCACTCTAACAGGTAGGACCCAGGGAAGGGAATGCACTGGACCCATTTCAGAAGATGGGTGGGCCAGACCTTTCTCAACTCAGGAACAGAGAGCAATTCTCCAAGAGCCACAGTATCTCAGGGGATGGGGTCCAACACTCCACATGCCTTCCTTACAGGTTGGTTGTTGTAAGAAGTTAAAATGAAGGGCACCTGGGTGGCTCAGTTGGTTGGGCATCTGCCTCTTGGTTTTGGCTTGTGTCATGATCTCAGAATTGTGAGATCATGCCCCATGGGGGCTCCCTGCTCAGCTTGGATCCCTGCTTGAAGTTCTGTCTGCCCCTACCTACCCCACTGCACCCACTTGCTCAACTTGTCTCTCTCTCAAATAAATAAATAAATCTTTAAATTTAAAAAAAAAGGAAGTTAAATGAAATAATTTATATGAGTATGGTCTCTTTCTTTTGGTGGAGGTTATTTCCTTTTTTAAACTTTTGGAAGTGCAAACTATTTACAAAAACATACAAAACTTCCAGTGACCTAATTCAAAGTGAATAAGTTCATGTATCCATCACCCAACGTCAGAAACAGAACATCACCAGCCTCCCAGAGGCCCCCTGCATTCCCTCTTCTCATCATGATCCCCAGTGATAACCACTCCCTGGTCTTCTAAAACTCTCTAGCCTAGTTTTTTTTTTCTTTAAGTATATTTATTGATTTATTCATAAGAGACACAGAGAGAGAGGCAGAGACAAAGGCAGAGGGAGAAGCAGGCCCCCTGCAGGGAGCCCAATGCAGAACTCCATCGCAGGACCCCAGAATCACAACCTGAGCCAACAGCAGACACCCAACCACTGAACCACCCAGGTGCCCTCTAGTCTATTTTTTATATAAGTAATTATTATGTGAATAAATCATATAGTACATAATCTTCTGGGTCTAGATTTTTTGGTTCACCATTATATTTGTGTGATCCCCCCATATCATTGTGTATTTGTCATTTTGAATGTTTTTAAACTGTAAAGAAATAGTTAAATTTGGCTTTAGCTGTATGATTCAAATGCCTTTTAAAACAACCATTTCTTCTGCTTGTCTTAAAAGCTACCAGCAGGAGAAAAGAATTATTTGTATTTTAAACATATCCATATAAAGGATCTAAAGTTCTTTGCTTTATGAAAAAGAAATGGCAAGGGAGCCACGATTTGTCTGTCTCCTCATAGCGCGTCCAATTCTCCAGGTGCCTGATGGGCTTTGTCTGAACATCTTCTTGCCTGTTCCATTTTCTCGAGTCCCCCGGAGGGCCCTCTTTCTGGAGGCAGACCCTCCCCACTGAGAAGCATCCTCTGATTACCCTAAGAACTGAGAGGAGAACAATGACTGGCTCTAATCTTAAATGCTGGTTTGTTAAAAAAAATCTATATTTATGTAGTTATGTAAATTAGCAGGGCCCTGCTGTCCATCTCTGGGGGAAATGTAAAAGATGAAACTGAATGAGAACAGTCTAACTGTATGCTTCCACCAAAGCCTACCATCCAGTATAATTATGAGCTCACTAAAATTAATGGAACTTTTATTTAGCTAATGAAATAGCCTGTGGCCAGATCAAATACCACAGAAATTCATTAACTTCTAATCGAGGACGGAAAAAGCCAAATTGAATTTTATATCTAACATTTTCTGAAACAAAGCAAAATTAAGCCATGGCCAAAAGGAATGAGATAGTTGGAAACTTAACCTCCAGCTGCTGGTACTTCCTTTCTTTTTTACCCCCTTGTTACTGTGCTCCACCGATGTACATAATCCTATTCTTCCCTAGCAGAGGGACCCCAAAGATACTATAAAAATCTTTGTAAAGGGAGTGCCTAACTGGCTCAGTCAGAAGAAAGTATAACTTTTGATTTCGGGGCTGGGAATTCAAACCCCACATTGGGCATAGGGATTACTTAAAAAAAAAAAAATCTCTGTAAAGGAGTGAAGTACCTAGAGCAGTGATAAAGTTATTATCTAAATAACACTTCATAAAATAGCAGACAGCTTTTTCTGCAGAGAAGAGGCAACTAGTTGAGCCCAGTTCCCAGAAGCCCTGTGCCACACCTGAGAGGAAGAGCCCGCCAATCACTGCCTCTCCCTTAAGCACTCGTCCCTTTATTGCCCAATCTCTGCTTGCCGTTTACAACATTTGGTGTCCTAGTTGATTGCACGCTTCTGGCAAAGAAACCAACTCCATGGCCTTCTTTCACAAAACAGAAAATCCAACTAGTGGCACCACTTGGGGAAAGGTAAGGACATGAGGAGGGAGTTCGCCCCAGCAAACACCATGCCCCTGAGATTCTCAGGGGCATAGCAAGCGCACACTGCGGCCGCTTGGCCCCACAAACCGTGACTTAGCCCTGCAGATGCAACAAGGCCATTGTGAACATGAAATTGCCCGGTCCTGGCTCCTCGCCCAGCAGCTAATTCATCATAGGCGGAAGTAACCCTGTGAACCACTCAAATGTGAGATTACTTTGAGAGCAGAAGTGAAAATAAGGATGATACAGTGCTTCAGGAAAAATTGGATGAGACCGAGAAAACCTGGAGCAGCTTACTAGAAGTAAGCATCTCAATGCACACACCTTTGGAAAATCACTTTCTCACATATCTCAGAAACAGTACGCAATAGATAAATACATTCCGGAGTTAAAAACTGACAACTTCCACTTCACACCTTTGAACTTCCTTTTATTGCTTTCTATTCCAAAGTGCTGCTAGTAATTTGAATGACCACAGGCACTATCTCCCAGATTATGATGTAGCCAGGCAGTCTGCCGCAGTACTTCCTGAGCACCGTCATGGGATTCATCTTCCTAGAGCAAGGCAACTCCCATTCAATATTCCCTCAGTGGTTCACTCTACTCAGCAAGTGCAAGCTCCTCTGCCCAGCACACAGGGTCTTCACAGTCCAACACCACACCTGCCACGACTTTACCCCCACCACGTCCCAACAGAGTCTCCCAGGCCAGCTCGCCCAGGTCCCTCACTGCAGGCCCTGCAGAGCATGCTTGGTACTGGCTTTATTCAAATCTGCTCTTCTCCCCAGCCTCAATTCTGTTGAATTCTGATGGCCTTTCACGTTGCAATTCAGATTTTATTATTTCTGTCCATGTGCTCCTGGGCCAGGCACACTAGGCAGGAGAATGATACACAAGAAGGGACTTTGCATTCTCAAGACCAGACTGGACTAAGGGTGATGTTCATCAAGCACAGACAGAAAAAAATTCCAAATCCTACCCAACAAGGGACCCAAAGTCATAGGAGCCTGGAAAGTGGCACTTAGCTTCAGATCCCTGGACTCACTGTGGGACTACAAGCACCCTTTCCCCATGTGGGTGAGGTGTGGTCCCCACTGACATAGACCCAGGAAATGAGGGTGGAAGTGACAATTCTCAACAGTGTTCTTTCTCTCTGCTGTTTTGCCTCATTTTATAGACTATTAGCCTACACAATTTGACTTAATTTTTTTTCTCTCCCTCTAATTACAATTGGTAAATTTATTTGATATTTGTTCACCCCCAACCACAAGCTTTTTGCAAGTGAAACAGAGACTTCATTCATTCATTTTAGCAATCTCATAATAGTACTGAGTGACAGTATCTGAGAGGCAGGATCTAGTGTGAGCAAGTAGCTCTGAGTTCTTGGGTCAGTTTTTGTGATTGGAAATAGCATGTGCCTCTTATTGTTTAATTTCAATAAACTTTACTTTAGAATATTTTTCAGTTTACAGAAAAGTTGCAAAGATGGTTTTTCAAAATCCTCCCCTTCCCTCTATTGTTAGCATCTCACATTGGGATGCTTGGGTGGCTCAGTGGTTGAGCAACTGCCTTTGGCTCAGGGTGTGATCCTGGAGTCCGGGGATCGAGTTCTGCATTGGACTCCCTGCATGGAGCCTGCTTCTCCTTCTGCCTATGCCTCTGCTTCTCTCTCTGCGTATCTCTCATGAACAAATAAATAAAATCTTTTCAAAAATCTCACATTAAAGTGACACATTTGTCATAACCAAGGAGCTAACCTTTGTACATTACTGTTAACCAAATTCCACATGTCATTTGGATTCCACTAATTTCCCCTTAATGTCCTTTTTCTGTCCCACGGTCCCAGCCACAATACATATCACATTTGGTTAGCATGTGTCTTTAGCCCTCTCTATGCTGTGACAGTTCTCAGACTTCCCTTGTTTTTGGTGACCTTGATAGTTTTGTGGAGTTCCAGTTAGAGATTTGACTTCAACTTGAGTTTATCTTGTGGTTTTCTCATGATTGGACTGGGGTTATAGTTTTAGGGGGAGAGACCATAGAAGCGAAGTGACCTTCTCATCGTACCACATCTAGGCTATATGCCACCACTGCTGTTGGCCTTCATCACCTGGCCCATGAGGTGTTTGCCGGGCTTCTCTGGGAAGCTACCTTTCCTCCCTTTTCCATATTCTTGGAAATGAATGACTGAGTACAGCACAAATCAAGGGCTGGGGAGCTAAGCTCCAAGTGACAAATTCTGGTGGCCTTCAAAGTTTGGCTAAACTGTCATCTCTTTTGTGAAATCTTTGCTGACTTCCTATTTCAGGCAGAATTCATTATTCCCTCCTTCTCCAATTTAGAAAAATTACATTCATCCTTTAATGTTTGGCTCAAGAATCACATCTATTACTAATATTTGTCTTTTTTCCTTCCTTCCTTCCTTCTTCCTTCCTTCCTTCCTTCTGCCCTCCCTGCTTCCCACCCCACCTCTTTCTTTCTATTTTTCTATAAAAACATAAGTTGAACCCTGTACTTTGGCAGGGCTGCAACAAAGAAGGCATTGTCATTGTCTCCATGTAGTCAGTCTTAGGTCTATCAGAAAGGATAGGCACACAACCAAATAAGAGCAAGCTCTCCTCAGAAGGAACTGTCCATGTCCTTGGGTGCTCCATCAAGACTCCATAGCCCAGACTCCATCTATGAACTCCTCTCATTGTACAAGAATGCCTCATCCAGCTTCCTGTCTCAGGAAGGAATTGTGAGCTTCTTAAGGATACAGCCATCTTAGTCATCTCTGAATTTACAATGCCTACGATCATGCCTGGTACATAATGAATGATCAACCAATACTTGTTATATTGAATCTAAATAAATTGATCTTAGATGTTCTGTCTTGTAGGGTTTCTTGCCCTTAGTGAATTTTTGCATGAGACTTAAATAAGAAACAAGCTTCCTTGTTAAAGCCAGCTCATAGGGGAACAACTGCATTCTATTTTACTTTTTCATTTAATAAAAATAGGATCCATATCTAAAAAGAGGGAAGGTTTGTATACCATTGGGGAAAAAATTGATTTTTTTCTAAGTTTTCTTCTGTTTAGAAATCTCCCAGACCTTTCCCACTGCAATGAATTGTGTATCCAAAAATTATAACTGCAGTGATGGATTAATATTACATTTTTGTATCAGTTACATTTTTACATGAACCAACAATAAAAATAAGCCTCATATTCTGTGAAAATGGCAAGGGAATTAATCAGAATCTTAACAAAGACTTGAAATATTTTGAGGAAATAAAACGTGCAAAACAGAAGTATTTGATATACATATTGCAAAATTAAGTTTAAAAATTCCGATCTAGGGACACCTGGGTGGCTCAGTGGTTGAGTGTCTGCCTTTGGCTCAGGTCGTGATCCCGGGATCCTGGGATCAAGTTCCACATCCGGCTCCCTGCATGGAGCCTGCTTCTCCCTCTGCCTATGTCTCTGCCTCTCTCTGTGTGCCCTCATGAACAAATAAATAAAATCTTTTAAAAAAATGCCAATCTAGTTGCAGGTTATTGATGACTATTTTTCTTTTGGGCCAGCTCACAGATATACCATAATTGCCTGGCAAAGAATCACACTTTCTTTTTATTTAGAAACTGATATTAATTTTCCTTCAGCCTCATTTCCACTTTCTGTCTAAAAGTCTGTGGAAGAACAGAGTATGACACTTTGTGGCTGTGCGTCATGCTGTGGCTTGGGCCGGGGCGGGGGGGGGGGGGGGGTGGGGGGGGGCGGGGGCGGCGGAGCAACAGCTGGTTCTCAGTAAAGAACGACCATGGACAACCTCAGGCTGAGAAGCAGAAATTCAGGAGCCAGGCACATCAGTCCCCTGGAACTCCTTGGTCACAGCCTATACAGCAAGGTCCTGTTCCTCCTTTCCCACATCTCCAGAGCCTCTGCATGCAGAAGTAGAGACCAGGTGTAATCTTCCATGGCCACAGGTGGCAGTAGGTGAGACAGGCTATAGAGGTCTGGGGGTCCTACTGGGAGGTGGGGCAGACCCCACTGTTGGGGGAGCAACAGCTGGGCTTACTGAGCCTTCAACTGTTATGTAAAAAGATGCTGTCAAAGTAAAATAATAATAATAATAATGCTAGCAGGCACTTATATAACAGTTACTCAGTTACTCTGAGCCAGGCAGTGCTCTAACAGCTACATTAACACATTGTGAGCTATTTTTTTCTAATACCATACACACCCCCTACTCCCTGCCAAATGCAAAAGACTGCTAATTCTTAGATATTTCTGCCAAGATTCCATTTTCCTTTCAGGCTCTTTAAAATCCAGGCTCTTAGCATACAAGAAACAAAAACAACAACAACAAAACGAGAGCTACATGAAGAGAAGTTATCAGGGACATTTAAAAAAAACGTATTTACATCATGCAATGAAACTCATGACATTTTCTTTTAAGGGTCACAATAAGTTATATGACCAAAAGCCAAAATCAAATGATGTTTATGAAGAAATAACCTATAGCTAAAACTTTGTTATAAAGGTTTCCCCCCACACAGAAGTGAAATTTTCTTCCATGGAATATCCTTCTTTGTTCTCCAAGCTCAAAAGGTATTTAAGTAAACATAGTAGTCATTTGTCCTGCATGATTTCCTTTCTTCTTTGCTAAACCTGGTCAATTATCAGAGAGAGCTTCTTTACATGAGATGTATATATGTCTATGTACAGGAAATATATAGTTGTAGAAATGTATGCACAGTGTAGTTCAGCAATGAATATACTATATGTAGCTATACAACTATATGACACTTATATTGATAAAATACGTATGAGAAGTGCTTTCACAATGGACCCTGGTCAGTGCCATGCAAACCCACCATACTAACAGTGAAAGCCTCTTTCTTCCTTGGGGCACAGTCAGCATGCATGTCATTTGAGTTTTATTTATTATTATTATTTTTTTTTTTGCAGATTTTATGGACAACCTGAAAAGCAGTAATCATAGGGGAGATAATGAAGCTTGGTATCAATCAATGTCCCAACAGGAAAGAGATGACACCCTCAAAGGGGTAACCAAAGACATTTAAGTGACTCTATCTAGAAGAGTCAGAAGAAGATTAGGGAAACCAATGAGCCATGGTAAAGCCCCCAGAGAGAAGGAACAAGCAGAAGGTTATCACCCCAGGCCCTGGAGGGTCAAGTGGGGAGCCTTGATCAGAACTCAGAGCAATGGCCGCAGACAGGTCCTGGGGTTACAGGGGAGGGGTCATTAAATGCTGTAGAGCCACCATCTGTTAGGGAGGGAGCCAGGCAAGAAAACTCCAGCCTCTCCCCAGCTCTGAGCACCCTCAGTGCCTGCCTTGGCGCAAACCACCCCAGATAGCAGAGATTCAGTTGATAAAGAGGGAAGAAGTCAGCTTTCCAGTCCACACAACAAAGTTGAGAAGGGCAGCCAAGAGATCTAGAAGAACAGCAAACTCAACCTAGTACGAAATGCACACACCATGTTTCATGAATGTCTTGCCAAATCCATGAATGGATGACAAGGAGGTGCTCTGGAAGTATAAGGTATTATAACTAACGGGAGAGCACTCATGACCTCTGGGTTTTTTAAACAAGCAACATGTCACATATTATTATTATTGAAAACTCCTTCTTTCTCTAACAATATCTTACTTTTATTAATCAGTGACTATTAAGGAAGAGTCTGAGAATTCTGATTTTCCTCTCCATTAGCTCATCCCTAACCCATGCACAGAGGAATTGTCTTCAGAAGGAAGTTTCTAATGTCTTTAAGCACCTATTTGTATAAGCAAATGAAATAAACAGAGAACCAATATCTGCAAGGCAGAGTCCTCTGGCTCAAGTCCCCATTCTGTCACTTGCACGTCCTAGGGTAGGTCATCTGCACTCTATGCCTCAATTTCCTCAGCTGTGACACAGGGGTAATAATAGTGTCTACCTCTTAGATATCCCTTTGTAGTGACTATGCTGCCTTCATCAAACACTGTTATATAGCACTCGGAATGTTTCAATTAGACAATAACTTTTATGATTTCAACAATTCAAAAACTGCTTTGATCTATAATCTAATTGATCTCATTGCCTGGTTATTAAAATCTACCTTTCTGTCTTAGATTGACACTTTGGCTCTGTTCTTCAGTTCTGGAGATTGTAATTAGAGTAGGGCTGCCAGGTAAAATACAGGATTTTTTTTTTAAGATTTTATTTATTTATTCATGAGAGACACAGAGAGAGAGAGAGGCAGAGACACAGGCAGAGGGAGAAGCAGGCTCCATGCAGGGAACCTGATGTGGGACTCGATCCGGGTCTCCAGGACCATGCCCTGGGTTGAAGGCGGTGCTAAACTACTGAGCCAACCGGGCTGCCCAAAATACAGGATTGTGAAATACAAATACAGAAAATATACAGATAAACAATTTTTTTTTCAAAAAAATTGAATTTCAAACAGATAACCAATAATTTTTTAGTGTAAGTATGTTCCAGATATTGCATGGCAACCCTAGTTTGGAGGCCACCTCTCACATCACCCTCAGAGGGTCCAGGTTGGCCCATCCATTGTGATGGTCTTCTCCTTCTTTGGGGTAACCCCAGGACCTGAGCACAAGCTCATCATCTCTGCTTCCTCAGATGGGATGTTTGAAATCCCCATGGGAATGAGGCGATCATTTTGCTCTCATTTGAGGGCATGAGTATCTTAGTGTCTATTCTCAATATTGGATTAGCAAGATGAGCTAAATGAAATACAGTGAAAGTTTAATGGTCATCTTTTGCTCTCTGAGGATCTTCCAAAACTCCACCTTGGATGTCATAAGAAAGAAGTTTGCTTTCCCATCTCGGGTCAGTGGACTGTCCATAAACTTAAATGGGCTCTCTTTGGTTTGTGAAAGGATGAAAGTACAGCCCATCCTTCCAGTTTCTTTTTTTTTTTAATTTTTTTTTATTTATTTATGATAGTCACAGAGAGAGAGAGGCACAGAGACACAGGCAGAGGGAGAAGCAGGCTCCATGCACCAGGAGCCCGATGTGGGATTCGATCCCGGGTCTCCAGGATCGCGCCCTGGGCCAAAGGCAGGTGTCAAACCGCTGCGCCACCCAGGGATCCCCATCCTTCCAGTTTCTGGCTTGATAAGGACAGTTGGGAATCTGAAAGGCCTTTTCCCCAACCCTTCTCAATTATACACTATTCCTCTGTACTTACTTTCTGAATACTACCATAGCCTGAGCCAGGTTTTTTAGGCCAATAATCTGGAGGCAGGTGGCCATGAAGTTGCTGGTTCTACTACAACCAGACAAACTTGTGTCTTCTGTTGGTAATTAGTTAATTAAGGTAATTAGTTCAAAAGCCTATCTCCACTCTTTCCCTCCTACCACACACTGTGACCAGGGTAAATCCTTACATTCTCTGGATACGTTGAATGCACATCCTATATTTTGTATGAAATGCACATCATTTCATTTAATGCACTTAAATCCCCTGGCTCTGCCATTTTCTAGCCATTGAACTTGGATAAATTACTTAAGCTTTCTGAGAGATGTAGAAAGTAAAAGTTAACTCAGAGTTGTTTTGAAGCTTCAGTACAATTAAAAACACTGTCAAACACGTATTAGAGGTCAGTACGTATCACTGTTTTCACAACTGAGCTTGAACACATGGACATCTCAGATTCACTAGGTTGGAGTAGCAGCCAAGGGCCTCTACCCCGCCCCACCCTCATGCCCCAAAAGAACTTGCAGCCCAGCTGGAAGGATCACAGAGGGAGACAGCCTCCAGCTCCTGAGCAGCCATTCAAGCAAGGTCATGCTCTTCCTAGGCAGTCCCCAGCTGAATGAGAGGGCAGGGTATTAGGGTGGGGGCTACTCCTGCCCAAAGTGGGTATTCTCTGAAGGGGCTGAGTGCTCCGGAGCTTCCCTCTCAGATTGACCAAGACTGTCACATCTACAACACCATCTGTGGTGGCCCAGTGCAGCCTGTGTCAGCCCCCAACTAAACCTCTCATTCTCCTAACCCCATCTCCTCGTCTACTTCTTGGAAGATGTCAACTGATGCAGAGGGAGACAGAAGACAGACATGTTGTTACATGTATATAACAACCACATGGAGGAAAGGAAGCACCCTGTTCCCAGACCTACCCACCAACGGTCCTCCCACTTCAGATCTGACTTACTGACTGGCAAAGAGCATCTCTCCCGAAGCAGTAGCACTTCACCCAGTGATTGCCACCCCAAGCCTCATGAGGGTTAGAACCCTCAGACTGAGTTGAGCTAAACCCATGATGCCCTCTCTAACCAGCTCTCTGCACCTGAACTTCCAATAGCTGGTGAATTTTCAGAAGCCTGAAGACCACATCAAACATTAGGAAGCATGAGAGATCTTTTTTATCTAGAACTCCTTCCTGGTTCTTTGTTTTGTTCTCAAAGTTGTCCTTTGAGGGAGGATTTTCTTTTTTCAGCTGAGGAAGCTAAGGCACAGAGGAGTTAAGTCACTTGTGCAAGGTTCCACAGTAATAATGGGGCAGAGCAGGGATCTGAGAACAGGACTGTCTGACCCTAACCACTTCTACACTATTGCCCTGCAGGGGGACTCTGGACTAATGGCACTTTAGACCTTTAATTAAATCTCTGATGCACAAAACAGTATGAAAAATGCTTTCTCCTTTATAGTTAAATGGGAAAAAATTTGGAAGTGAGTGATTTCAGTGCAAAACTATTGTATTTTGTCTTGATGTCGGCAAAACCATAAAGTTTAGGCTGCCATCTGACCAGGCTCTTGCACCTCACTTCATTAGCTGGTCCTGTCCTCAGGTTGGCCATGCTTGCCCTGCATAGAGGCACATGGCCTTTGATCCTATAAATATGTGGAGTCTCAGATGTCCTGACTGTCTGTCTTTCTTGAGAATACCTGAGGAGAGAAGTTTGGCCAGAACCATCTCACAATTTGACAGACCAATGGAGATTCTCTTTGCTGATGCTCAGGGGACCATGACACAGAGAGGACAAGACCCTTCCTCTGCAAGCTGCCCATTCAGCTGCCAACCTCTGACCCTTACAGAATGTTCTGCTTCCCACAGTCCAGTCCTCTCTGCCTGGAGCACTAATGCTGCTCCCACCTGGGTGGCAACGCCATGTGCCTGTTGCATACTTTTTCTGGCTCTTGGAAAACTAGTGCCTTCTGAACATGAAGCCAGCTCCCCACCACAGAATTGAATCTGTGTTTTGTTTTCGGCACAACTACATCTTACCAGACCACAAACCCTTTGGGGTGAAGGTGGGAAATGTAACACAACTCTTATTCCCAAATATAAGCACGCTCTGCCTGAGTGGCCGCTTTCTCTCCTACTCAGAGATTCTGTGATAGATGCCAAATGTAAGGTCAGCCTTGAAAAGGAGTCTCTTGAAAGCCACCCAAAAGTTCAACATCTCTGATGGTGTACTCTCTAATGTCAGTGCAGAAGCAAAACCTGACTTGAATTTTCTAATGATGCTGTTTGAGAACGGAAAAATGGGAATGGGATCTGCTAAAATGTCAAATGTCAACTGTATAGGATGATTGACACCTATCTATCATGGACAGATGGTGCAATGGGAGCTCAGGCCAGTGTGGAGAATTTTTCCTATCAGCTAGTAGTGGGGCAGTTTAGCTAAGGAATCCCGGCAGGGGTCTGACACACAGCAGGATATTCGCCTACAGAAGAAACATAGGGGACGGTGACTATGGTCCTCATTTGGATCAAACTAAGATCAAAGAACATTCACAAGACAAAAACTCAAAAATGACACTTCAGTAGAAATGAGAAATCCATGCGGAAACCCTGAGGGAGTCCCTAAACTTCCCTGAGACATTAGAAAGGCAGTTTAAGCTGATCTTATCAAAGTCCTAATGGTCGGGCTGACCCAGCTCTACCTGAGTAATATGCATAGAAAGTGCCTGATGAGGGGCACCTGGGTGGATCAGGTGGTCAAGCATCTGCCTGAGGCTCAGGTCATGATCTCTAGGTCAGGGGATCTAGGGCTCCCTGCTCAGTGGGAAGTCTGCTTCTTCCTCTCCCTCTGCACCTCCCCCTGTTCATTCTCTCTCTCTTTCTCTCTCTAATAAATAAATACAATCAGAAAGAAAGAAAGAAAGAAAGAAAGAAAGAAAGAAAGAAAGAAAGAAAGAAAGAAAGAAAGAAAGAAAGAAAGAAAAGAGAAAGAAAGAGAGAAAGAAAGAAAGAGAAAGAAAGAAGAAAGAGAGAGAGAGAAAGAAAGAAAGAAAGAAAGAAAGAAAGAAAGAAAGAAAAGAAAGAAGAAGAAAGAAAGAAGAAAGAAAGAAAGAAAGAAAGAAAGAAAGAAAGAAAGAGAAAAGGAAAGGAAGAAAGAAAGAAAGAAAGAAAGAAAGAAAGAAAGAAAGAAAGAAAGAAAGAAAGAAAGAAAGAAAGAAAGAAGAAAGAAAGAAGAAAGAAAGAGCCTGATGATGTTGGGCTGGAAAGGCAGAAAGACAGTAAAGCAGAAGCATAGGCACATAAAAGAAATACTGGAATAAAAATAACAAAACAGGGACGCCTGGGTGGCTCAGTAGTTGAGCATCTGCCTTCGGCTCAGGGTGTGATCCCAGGGTCCTGGGATCAAGTCCCACATCAGAGGCTTCCCACAGGGAGCCTGCTTCCCCGTCTGCCTGTGTCTCTGCCTCTCTCTGTGTTTCTCATGAATAAATAAAATTTAAAAAATATATATAGGGTGATAGGACTCTAATATTCTTACAATGAGAATATATTAATTTTATGAGTTAAAAGTATTAAATAAACCACTGTTACTGGTAGTTTCCAAATATAACTTCTTCCTAAACATGCAGTTCCCCTGACTCATTCTTTATTCACCTTTCCACAGCAGCCACATGCACAGCAATAACTTTTCCAATATTCGTTATGCATTAAATCGTCAAAGTCAAGGCCTGGCAGACCTGTGCTCAACAGGATAAAGGTCCCCAATTAATAAGCATTTGAGGACTGACACATCTTTGTCAGTTGATGCTATTATGGTATTGTGTAAACCGTGGCACATTTGTGGTTAAAGGTTATGGTTAATTGTTAAAAAGTTAATTGTTATTGAGTCAATAAGAGATAACTCTGTCTCCCCAAAAGAGACTAATTAACTTGGGAAATCTCAGTAAGAATAGATCAAAGAGGGAGCATATTTATCTCCATACGACTTTCCATAGCCAGCACAGAAAGTTCTTGAAGGGCAAGGATTCTGTGCATTCAGGGTCACATTGGCATGCACACATAGGTACATAATAAATGCTATTCTTGAGATAACGACCCACAAACTCTCATGGCCTAAACTCACCCTAATCAATTTCCTTATTTTCTTCTATTTGAATCTTTTTCCTCTATCTTTTTCTTTTACTTTTTCTTCTTTTCCTTTAACCTTTAACTGGTTAAAAAGAAAAAAAGGTAAAAAAAAAAAAAACTTTAACTGGTTGTGATTAGTGAAGGATCCACTCACTGCACGGCTCACACATCAGAAAGTGAGAGATTTTGTCTTCCTGGAAAAAGTGGTATTTACCTAGGACTCGGCCTGCCAGCCTCTTGAGAATCACAGCTGTCTCCTCTTCCCATGTCTCTGTGTAGAAGCTGCTACAAGGCCTTTACCCATGTGCACATGGACCAGATGAACCAGAGGTCTCGATTCAAAATTTCCTGGACTTGGATTTTGGTGATAATTACTGATTCCTTAACTTGATACCGATTTTGCTTAAGACGAAAGCTCCTAAGCCCGTAGAGATCAAGGCTGAAAAGAAGTGTGATTATCTGAAGATAATGGAGAAAGGGAGCAGTGGAGATTTCATAGCTTCACCTCCTGGTGAGGTTGAAGAAATTAAAGCCCAGATAAATTAAATTCATTCTCTAAATGTACAGAGCTGGTCAGTGGCAGAGGCAGGATGAAGATTCAGGAAGCCTGGTAATCCGGGGGCGTTCCTCTCAGCTCTGTGCCAGGCAGCCCCTCCTGGGGGCACGCCACCCTACAGCAATCTAAATTCTTTAAATCCCAAATGTGGGCACATTAGAAACTACACGCAAGGGAAAAGCAAACTACGGTCTCAGAAGCATGAACAGGGCTTGGCAGAAGAATAGCAACAGTCAAAATCAGATGGTCTCATAGCATCCTGGGGCACAAATACCTATGACAATGCCTTTAGGGAGGGAGAGGAACAGCATCGGGAATAAAACCAGCCATTCTGAAAGCCACATGGGTGCTTAACAGATGGTTACAGTAATTTCAGTTCTGCGTAGAATACTACTACTCATAATCACAGTAGCAATGGTGAGACTTTATTTTTTTTTTAGAAAAGAGTAATTTCTTTTCTTTCGTTCTTTTTTTAATTTGAGAGAAAGAGTGAGTGAGAGAGCACAAGTGGGGGGAGGAGCCAAGGGGGAGGGAGAGGCAGATTCTGCTGAGCAGGGAGCCCATCTCGGGACTCGGACTCGACCCTGGGACTCCAGGATCATGACCCAAGCAAAAAGCAGACACTTAACTGACTGAGCCACCCAGGTACCCATACTTTTAATTAAAATAAGGTTTTAAAAGTGCTTATATACCCTGTGCTCTATATCAATCCATTTGTCCAAATGCAGCTGAAATCTGTCTCTTTTGCTAGAAAAAGAAATATGGAAACAACAGATGGAAACAACAGAAATACCCTAACTCCGTCCATCCAGCTGTCTGCACACTCAGCAAGGTGCCAATTTTCACCCATTCACAGCGTGTAGTCTCTCTGCAAAGGAAGAAGATTCAAGGAAGAGTTTAGGCAACATTCTATGTCATCTATTCAAATAGAACATCACTGAAATAATATAGGTGACAAACACACCTTTTGTTACCAGAAGTGCTGGCTGGTAGTTGTATTGTCCACCTGCACGATAATATATATAATCTACCTCTCTTCATCCAGGACAGACACGCATGATGGACTGCACCAGCTCTGGCAGCCTCAGAGTCTTCTTTTCCCCCCATGAATCCACTTGGTAGGCCCCCAAATAAGTATACCTTCCCAGGTTCACATACCTGTGCAACTCCTTCTGCCTGCCACCCATGTTGTCTCTGGGGCTCGCTTCGACCCCTGAACATTAACAACTGTGGGGCAAACACCCTTGGTAAGCCCTTGATGCTGGAGTGTTCTCTCTTGGCACATTCACTCCTGGAAGTCAGTCTCCATGTTGTACAGAAGCTCAGGTTAGACACTGAAGATGAGAGGGGACAAGGAGAGAGACCCGGGGTTTCTTTAAAGAGTCTACCCCAGTTGAGCTCCCAGCTGCATATGACCTTGCCAGATCATCTGCCCCATGAACCCAGTCAACTCGCAGGATCACAAGAAATAGACAGCTGTTGTTTTAAGCCACAAAGCCAAGTGATGGGGTGGCTTGTTATACAGAAATAGATAATTAAATTAGTACATCCCTACTGGCAGTTTTATTTTTATTTTATTTTATTTTATTTTTTCCTACTGGCAGTTTTAAAGGCCTCTCTATATCTTGCATATAAAAGCAGAAATGGAAAAAGGAAATTCAGGCTTAAAACACACTCACTGATTAATGGTTCTACCACTAACTCATGCAGAGTTCCTTACTTAGCAAGTTAGTCCTTTTGTTTCTTTCCCTAATAAATAAGGATAATAGCAACCAATCCAACACACACTCACCATGGGAGGCATGAGGTTAGAAGAGATGTATTTATTTGTTCATTTATCACACAGTTTGGTCAGGAGAAGATTTAGACAGGTTCCAATATTAGGTAAATTATTTTACATGCTCAATAAGTGAATGTGGTTCATAAATTTCAGATATTATGATATTTACCAACACATTTTCTCCTCTTATAAACCCTTTCTATTTCCTGATCTCCTCTACCAACATTTGTATAAGAAAATTTTGGACTGTTTTATCTAATTGTTTATCTAAATAATAATTGATTCCTTTCCACTTTTCGTCTTTTGAAATAGAAACACTTGACTTTCAACAACACCAGATCGATTTCAATGTAAAGGTGAGGTGGTTTAGATTAGGCGCCTGGTGACTGGGAACACGGGAGAGTGTCAAACTTTGGATAAGCTCTCAACAACACAAGAGCCAATCTTAAAGATTACTGAAGGTTGTTACTAAGGCAAAAACTGTTCATCCAAAGGCCCCACCCTCATTCTCATTGCTTAGATCCTGAAATAAAGTGACAATGAAGGGAAATTTTGTAGATCAAATAAATGTGTTGAAAATCCACTTATCTCTGACTGTCTGGTTTAGAGCAGTAGTGAACAAGAGCCTGTGTACAGCCCTTCTTGCTTTGTGGTCTGGCCTGAGATATCATTTCAGAATAAAAAGTAGGAAGATGAGGGAGAGACAAGAATATCAAAGCAGAGGGAGGAGTTTGGGGGTTCTGGGTGACTTGGTATATGTGAGATTTTTCTGTACGCTCACCGATAAAACATTTGCTAAATAAATAAGGCAAGCCAAACTCATTCATTGTTCCTGCTACAGGTGATGATGTTTCAGGTATCAGAGTTCTAAGTTCCTAACAAGTACTTCTTTAGACACTTGAGCAGATGCAAAATGAAATTGAGCCCCGGACAGCCAGGTCTGCTGTATTCGAAATCCACAAGTAATAGCAGTCAGGCTTCCTGATTTCCATGGTAAAATCTGTTCTGATATTTGCTCCCGAAGTACAGGACTCTCTCTTCCATCAGCCATGTACAATATGATACTTAAGTTAAACCCTGCACCAACAATTATTCAGAATCTGTCAAAATGTGACTGATGCACATGCTACTCCCGAAAGCTTCTATTCTAGAAGCTTTAGAATGTCCAAGTTCTATTTGTGTTTTAAGCTTAAACACTCCAAACTAGTATTCTTGGATTGTAAGAACACAAGCCCTTGTGGGAATGCCTTCCACAGTGCAAACTACCATATGCCAAATTAATGTTACACCTCCAGCTGTTTGATTGAGAGGAAATGTTAGAAACAGTTCTGTGAAATGAAGCCTGTTTCTGCAAAACCAGGCAAAGACGCAAAAAATTCACATCACCATTTTTAGTACATTTTCTCCCCCAGTTCAGGCCAAATCCTAATTAGAAACCACTCTACTAACGTAATATGAGAGAACATTGCCTTGGGAAGGGAAATTCAGGTACTTGGTACAATCACTGCGTTCTCTTCTTTTGAGGACCACCCTGAGATGCCAAATCCTAATAAAGCTGCTTGTGGTATTTTGAAGAATAAGCAGAGGCAGGAGATTTGGATGTTTAATGATAGCAAAGTAAGGCAAGATTTCATCCATGTCACATTAGAGGTGTCTTCATCAATGGGACCAAAAATACTCAGTCACTGATTGCTACCCCCAGTAGTTCTCTGGCACGTCTATCCCTCATCAGCCAGATAAACCAAGGGGAGTCTTGCCAACGTTGCGCACATCTGACCCAAGATTGCTGCCGACTGTTGTGTTCTGAACAAAAGAATACAAAGGAGGCGATGATCTAGGGAGCAACGAGCTGACCTCCAGGACATGAGTGTGGTCAGCAGAAGAACAGCCCCCAAAAATGTCCATATCCTACACTTTAGACCCCATGACGATGTAGGATACATGGCAAAGCAGAATTGAGGCTGCAGATGGAAATTGCTAATCCACACACCCTGACGGGGGAGATTACCTTGGAGATTACCAAGTGAGCCCTTGGGTCCTTAAAAGTGTGGGAGAAGAGTCCGTGTCAATGGGATGACCAGCCATTGCTGGCTTTGCAGGGGAAGGAGAATCATGAGCCAAGGAATGTAGGTGGGCTCTAGAGCTGGAGGAAGCAAGAAGATGGCCCCCGTAGAGCCTCCAGGATGGCATGCAGGCCTGTCATCATCTTGACTTTAGCGCAAGACTCATTTCAGATTTCCTACTTCCAGAACTGCAAATCTGTATTCCAAGTCTGTATTGTTTTAAGCACTAAGTTTGTAGTAATTTGTTATAGTAGCAAATGAAAACTTAAAAGAATGAGTCAAATTTGAAATATCTGTGGGACATTCAGGAGGAGAATGAATGGCAATGTGATACTCTGCCCTGGGACACGTCCTCTTTTAAGATGACAAACATCAGGTTACAGATCAAGATCAGGTTCCTGGCCACGGGCCTCTTCCATGTGCAGACCGGGTCTCGTCGGGACTTGGTCGTATTGTTGGGATTGCACAGGGGAAACTGGTCGGCTGAGGTGGGCTGATAAACGGGGGTTTCTAAAAATGGCTCTAGATTCACAAAGCTGAGTGTGCTTGACTTCCACCCAAGCCTCACTCTGTTGTCTCACTCCGACTCACCAAACCTCCTTCATGGGCCCAATTCCACCTTCTCCTTGAGGTCGTGGGGGTGGGGGTGGGTGGGAGGGGGGATTGGCACCAGCTCTCCCAACAGGTGGCCAGGCCCCAGCAGTCCCACCTGCTCCAGAGTCAGTCTGTACAACTGCTGGAGTAATTTATATTGTTTGGCTCTTATTTTATAAAAATGAGTGGGAATGAAAAATAGATATGCTATAACCCATAAAAAGCATAAGCCTCACAAAAAATTAGTAGGGATGAAGATGAGAGCCATTAGGGGCTGATTGGAAGTTAATCACCCAGGCAGCCTGTTGTGAGAGAAACGAACAGAACTTGCCAATGAGACCAGTCAGAGTGGACACTTACTGGGCACTTCATACTCATAACCCACCAGCCCAGTGAGGCAGGTGCCCCAATTATCCCCTTTAGAGAGTCTAAAGACTAGACACAGGATGTTTAAGTTGCTTAAGAAATAACAAGTGGCTGAGCCAGGATTCAAGCCCAAAGAGCCTGCTCTGGAGCCCACCCCCACCTCCCCTGCCCTCCCTGACATCAGGGGCCTCTCTGACCTCATCCTTTCCCTGACCTCCTCCCTTCCTCTAGGTCATCTCCTGCTCCTTTCCTTGCTCTGCTCCTGTCCTGTCCACACCGGCCTCCAGGACATGCCACACATTTGCTATGCTTTGGGGCCTTTGCACCTGCTCTTCCCTTTAGAAAACTTTCCTCCCAGATACTTGTCATTCTCCCACTTCCTTTAGTCCTTATTAAACATCTTCATGAAGCACTCCCTGACCTCCTCTAGAGAGACTGGGTGCTCTGTGTAACTGGGAAGGCCTGTCCTGGATACAGGAGGCAACCAAGGGCTGGTTGAAGAGAGATTCCCAAGTCCCTCTGAGCTGGAATTAGGCTGCCGCGGAGGCCAGTGAGGGAGAGCTGGGTTTTAGCACTTTGGGACACATGCTGAAGGCCAGGAATTCTAGTTGCTCCCTGCAAAGCAATCTGGTGCATTGTGGTTGAATGTTCAGTGGCTATGAAAAGTCAAAGCCTGGCCTCAGAGGCACCATGGGGAATGAAGTGAGCCAGGTCCATCCTTCACTAGGTGAGCCCTTAACCCCTGAGGCTGGAGGGTGGAAGCAGGATAACATATGGCCTCCCAGGATGGTCTTGTCATCAGGGCCACATTCCCTGGTGTGAGGGATGGTATCACTTCCCTGATAAGAAGGCTGACTGCAAGTTCACATATATCACAAGGGCATTCCCCCAGCCCTCAGAGATGGGGAATTCTGAGCCTCATGGCACCTTCGAACCCCTTCCATGGCCATTACAGATCTTGCACCCCACATGTGCACATGTATTCTCATTCAGGATTCAAAGAGCCTGGGGAGAAAAGCAGTACCTTGGCACATAAGGAAACTGAGGCTCAGATCTAGTCACCTCCTCATCATCACACACTAAGTGCTTCTCTGAGCCTAGACTTTTGGCTCCAAGCACAGTGTTCCTGTCAGGGACACACACAAGCCACCAGCACACAAACTATTACAGACACAGAGTCTGAGAGCACTTATATCACACTGTGACCCCCAAATTCTAAAATCCCTATATTCTATAAGCATTTAATGTCAGTTAGGGATGATTCCCAAAACACCTCTGGAGGCACACCATGACGCTTCCCAACCTGCTTTTTGGTGTGGCTGGACTTTTATTCACTTCCAATGACATTTTTTGATAATCAAGGCAAGCGAAGTTATATCCATAGGTCAGAATTTATTTCATACCAGCTCATTTATAGCATCTCCAAGGACAACGTTCTGCTCAACATCATTTACACTCGAAAACAGAGAAGAACAACTTGGTAAGGCACCAGGTTACAACAGTCTGGGGAGAAGACCTTGCCTTCATTTTGGCTTGTGTAATGCCTGGGTGGTTTCTCTTTAGGTCTGCCAAGTACAGAGAACAATATTACAAAAGGTTCATTTCCACATACATGGTAGAAAGTGATAAAACAGGTTGGAAGTAATTGTGTTTTTAAATTATGACTGGCCTACACAGTAGGAGTTAAGCTAAAGTGGCATCTTCTAAAGCACAACTCATAAAATCTTCTCTGCAATACCAAGCTGCAAGTTGAACAGTGTTTGAGCTTTAAAGTGAATCGACTTAGGTTTAACTCAAGCACATACTCTAAAAAATTTTTCTGCCCAAATCACACAAAGGAAAATGGAGGAAAACCTTAAGTACAATCAATCGTACCTTTACTATTCTAGAAAATGCAGCAACATGTAAAAAATGGTTGTGTTTAAATGTCAACCCTCTAGATGTTTAGGGCTAATGGTACAGGGTTGTATCAAGTTGGGTTAAAAATAAACCACCTGAGGAAAGCTCTCAGAACTGGGCCACACAGGCCTGTTCCACTGACAACTTTCCACCAGGGCCAGAGGGTGCTGATGGCCGTCGCCCAGGGGGCCCAGGAAAGCAGCCCCAATGCTGTCACATGCATAAAATTTCTTTCAAGTCTTGTGCTCTATCTTCAAAATTAATTTGCATTGTACTCCATGACATTTATTTAAATATAAAACTACTGTTTAAAATTACTCACCAGGTAACTCTTCTGCTGCTCCCACTGCTTTACACCTGGAACAGGAGGAGCCGAGCCTAGGAAACTGGCCCCTTACAGACAGGTGAGCCAGGCAGGCCAGCATAGAGTCTGTTTAGAGTATTTCCTCAAATGAAGTAATTTTATTCACTCAGGCTATAACTAAATGCTTTGGGCAACTATGATACCAATTTCAATGTACTGAAAAATAAATAGTGAACAATCCACGTATTTTAGTTTTTAAACAAAGAAATCAGGTAATTTTATTTACTAACAAGATCAAAGAAGCGCCTACCCTGATTTTTTTACTTCTATAGGAAAACACAAATTAGCTCTTTCAAATATAAAAAAGACAACGCAAGACCCACAGAAAGATAAGACTCTTCTATTCACCGGCTCTACAGCAGTTTCCCTAGTTACTGAGTTGATTTTGGTAAATCTGCTTCACTCACTACAACCAGACATTATAATTCATGTTAGGCTACCTTTTGGCATCTCAGCAGCATAGCCATCACAAAGTAAAAAACAAAAACAAAAACAAAAACTACTCTTCTGATATGGCACATTTTTTCCTCCAGAATATTAAACCCTAAAAACTGCCACCGTGAAGAACACAAATGTTTCACAAGTATATGGTTTTCTGGCTGTCCCACAGTAAAGATGCCGCTGAGAGAGGGGGCTGTGGTCCGTACATACACCCCTGCTCCGGGCTGGCCTCAGCACATCACCCCCAGGAGCCCTTTGACACACAGCGCTGGCCTCTATTGCCAGTTCCCTGAAAGGCATCTGTGGTTTTAAGTGGTTGTTTTAACAGGTTTCAAGAGACATTCAGTATAAAACAGTTCTTAAGAGATATTCGTGTTTTGAGATGGTCTCAAAAATGTGTCAAAGTATAGTTAAAATCATATCTGAGTAGGATATAATCAAAAAGAGATCTGTTTTAAAAAGTAATAAAAAGAGGAAGCTGAGCTTCCCTCACATCTGTTTTTGTGGCCCTGCTTTTTCTCATTAACTGTTTAAAAGTCTGAATCAGCAGCAAATACAGCCATACACATGTGTGCACGCCCGCGCATACATTTTGGCTGCCTTAAGGGGAAAAAAGTACACTTCATCTCCTATAAACGTTTGCTGCAGGCCTTGTAAGAGTGTCCACTTCTCTGCAAATGGGACAATGTAAATAGTATGGAAGTTTCAAAACCATTCAAATAGGTGCTCCCTAGTGTTCTAACTGCCAGGGATTTAGGCAGTTGGGTGCACGCATAGTAAGAGCAAATATTACATTATGATCTCAACATGAATCACCCCCTAAAGAAAATATAAGAGCTTCTGACTAATACTTGCTTTACTCCACATGGCATTTTGGCTATGTTTATACGGTGTCAACACAACTGGTCTAAGAATGAAAAATCACAATACACAATTTTTCCTTTTTGGTTTACACAGTGTCATTGAGTTAGGAGATGTTTGTTGGTTGATTTTAGATCTTAAGCAACCAGGTATTAACATATGACAAAAGCAACTGTTTTGAGGGACTGTAGGCAGAGGTCTCTCGTTTTCCCTCAGATTTTAATTCCTTAAAGTTTTATAAAGTGTGGAGTTTCAAAGCTAAGAGTTATTTTCAGCATAGCTGGCCTGTGGACATAACGCACTTGCATGAAGTAGCCCTTAATCAAGGGAAGCTAACTATACCATTTCTTCTTTTGTTCTTCTGTACGTTATAAATCTAGCAAAATTTCATTCTTGACACTCAGATTTGAAGTGTCTTTTTCATATTAGATATAAATTAATCCAGAGGTCTAGAGCTCTAAATTTCCAGAGTTACCAAAAAATGCTTAACTGACTTCAAAAATATCTTGCATAATTAGTAATCAACTCATCCCTAAGCTCAAACAAACAAGAATATCAAAGGCAAGAAAAAAATCCAAAAATCGAGAGCTCCACCTATTATACATATACATACACACGTTCTCTATACAGGTTCTACATGATAAAAGGAGTCATTTTAGCTAATATAGCTTCTAATGTGGACTTCATCTAAAAATTGCCTTTCTGGGTTTCTGGCCAGCATCATACGAAACAGCAGTACTTCTTCCACCAGGACTTGGAGAGGTTTTTCATTTTGTCTGGAGTCCTGCTTTTGGACTTCTTTGGCTGTTGCTGAGTGTCCGAGTACTGAATGCCAGCAACGATGGCCGCGTCAAAGACCTCTTTGAGGTTTTTCTGAGTCAAGGCCGAACACTCGATGTAAGAGGCAGCTTTCATTTCCTCGGCACACAACTTAGCCGCCTCTTCAGGCACGGGCTTCTCTTTGCATTTGTCCAGCTCAATAAGGACTTTGACATCTTCTCTTAGATCTGACTGAGTTCCAACGAGGATGATGGGGGCTTTGGGACAGTGGCATCGGATCTCCGGTACCCACTTCTCACTGACGTTCTGGAAGGACGAGGGGCTCACCACACTGAAGCACAGAAGAAAGATGTCCGTGTTGGTGTAGCAGAGAGGCCTCAGTTTGTCAAACTCATCCTGCAACCGATCAAAGCATCCAACAGTTATTCATCTAATCAATTCTCATCGGAAAAGAGACCACCTTAACATTTTTTTTCCTGAATGGGTCTGGCAGGGCTGGTTACAGGAGGAAGAGCCAGCACCTCAGAAAGCAGGGGCTTACTCAGTGGGGCCCGCACCCCCACCCCATGAAATCTGCCCAGTGTGCTCCATGTGCTCACCAGTACTCATGATCCTCTTGTACCCTACCACAGAAAAAGTACTTACACTAGGTTGAGTTTTAGAAATAAAATTTACTTCATCTAGCCTTTAGCCTAGAGTAACATAGATTTTCAATGCTGGTATTTAGCTCCTGTTCTAAAATTTAGCAGCCACACTGATCCCCAAGTCTCCAACCTGACCCCAGTGAACCCCAGTCTGATACAGCTCCCCTTGTCCTCATGACAGCTGTGAGTGATGCCCAACTCATCCCATTGGCACTGCACACAGTCAAGGCAAGCACAGTGCTCAGTATACCCAGTAATGTTCATCAGACAAAAGGATAGACCCAAAATCGGAGTTCAGGACCTCTGACGGCCACTCCCCTGGGCAATACAGAGAACCCGTGCCTCTCAATGTCACTTACAACAATGTGACATACAATGTCACATTGGTTCATATATTCCTATTCTTGCTTGATACACCTTTCTTATTATCTCTTTTCCTCCCTCCTTCTTCCTTTTTTTAAAAAAATTATTTATTTATTCATGAGAGAGAGGCAGAGACACAGGCAGAGGGAAAAGCAGGCTCCCTGCAGGGAGCCCGATGTGGAACTTGATCCCAGGACCCTGGGATCATGACCTGAGCTGAAGGTAGACACTCAATCACTGAGCCACCCAGGTGCCCCCCTTTCTTCCTTTTCCTTTCTTTTCTCCTTGCAAATACCAGGGGCCTCCACACTCAGTGCTTTGGGAAGATAAAGGATCAGAGAAAGTGCATACCCACCCTACCTTAAGGTACAGAGAACTGGATGGAATAATCACAGTTTGTCCTATCAACCAAGCAACATGCTGCTGATGCCTGCCCCAGTCCATCTACTTCAGAGATGGATGCTGGACAGCAGCCACTGTGCAGGGCCAGGGGATTCAGATGGGAACACACAGACCTGGCCTCAGCCCTTGTAGACATATCTGTCTCCAAATCAGTATTTTTTATTGTCCCCTGGAGTGCCATATTCAACTACCTGAACACTTTCAATCAGCTCACTCAGAGAAAAATATTTACATCACCTTATTCTTTTTCAAAATGTCTATTCGTGGGGGCACCTAGCTGCCTCAGTCGGAAGACATACTACTCTTGATCTCAAAGTCATAAGTTCAAGCCACATTTTTGGTGTCAAGATCACCAAAAAACTAAACTTTCAAAAAATAAAAAATAAAATAAAATTCCTATCTCTGGCGGCCAGCCTCGCACAGGTGTACTATGACATATAACTTCCCAGTGGCAAGAAAAAGTGAAATGTCATCCAGGTTTTCATTACTTCATTAGCATGCTCTGATTATTTACAAACTACTATTTACATGCACATTATTCTGCATCTGTGGCCACCCTGTAGGTGTAAAGGCAATCTGCACCTGTTTCACCTGAAGGCACTTTCTTCATTTGAGGCTCCGTATTTCAGTCGTAGGGCAACAACCAACTAACAGTTGAAGTCAACCAGCTAAAAATGCTCAGGGATGAATCTGGCATTTCATCCTTGCCACTTGTCAGACTTCTCTACGCAATGGTTTAAAAAGAACAACTTGGCTTTTTTAGTGCCAACTTTGTGCTGAAAGAATAAACACAGAAACTCAAGCAGGTAGACTATGGCCCAGCTCTGAGGATCTTGTAATAAAACATTCCCTCTGTTCTCAGAGGCCTCAAAGAAGCAGCACAAAACTGAGCCTCAAAACAGGTCAGCTCCCTTAGGCAACTGCAGCTGGCTGCTGGAAGCCAGTCACCTTGGCCATGCCCTGCAAGCTGGGGGTTGCATTACCAATAAAAAGAAAGGCAAACTCAGGGGTTGGGCCTTGTGACAGGGCTTTGGAAATCTGGCTCCCCGGACCTCTTGAGATTCTGGCTAAGGGGTTCACGGAACCAAGCAGAAATTAAACTCTCCTCCTCACTGCCTGACCAGAAACCTTAGATTTTTGCTGAAATCAATACAACATACATATGCGTGACGAGGCCAACTGGAATGTACCCTCAAGGAAATGTGTTCTGAGGCCCAATGATTTGCATGCACCTGCCAGGTCTGCAGGGAAGATATACAGAATTCAGTCAGGGACAGGGTGTGGCGGACAGGCCACTGAACAGTAGCACTGGTCAAGCTGAAACCTGATTTTTTTTAACGCAGAGATTCTTCAAGGGCCACCTGGGTCAAAAAGCTGAGGAATTTTCAGCTTCTCCAGTCAACACCACAGAGATCGCCTATTTCAGAGACAGTCCCTTCTCCAAAGTTATGTTTCTCAAAGTCCTCAGTCTCTATTTTCACTTGAGTAAGACTGTGAGTCCAATGCTAAAAACTCCTTTTAATATCTTCTATGCTCACTACCTCCCTAACGAGAAAACCGAAAGACAAGAAAAGCGATTTCTAGTTCCTTATCCAGCCAGTAGAGACATATTCTTGCTCTAAGCTTCCATATGAAACCTGCATTTGAGCCCCAGGTCAGGGCTACTGGTGCTTACACTCCCCTGGAGCTAGAAACAGAGGTCACACAAGTCACTTTAAGCCCACAAGGCTATCCTGAGAACTGCCTGGAGGACGGAGGAGTTTCACTGGCCGAGTCAACATTAGGGAAATACAGCAGGTGCCAAATCAAGTCCTGGGGTGCCTAGGGAGCTCAGTCGGTTAAGCATCTGCCTTTGGCTCAGATTATGATCCCAAGATCTTGGGATCAAGCCCCACATAGAGGCATCGTCGGGTTTCTTGCTCAGCAGGGAGCCTGCTTCTTCCTCTCCCTCTGCCTCTGCCTGTTGCTCCCCCTGCTTGTGTGCCTGCACTCTGTCAAATAAATAAATAAAATATTTTTAAAAATAAAAATAAAAAGTCCCTTAAAAGGTAGTTTATCAGATCTGGACTAAGGAAGGTAGGGAAGAACTATAACTCTGATCAGCTTTGCTATTAATCAAAATAAGTCCTAAGCGGGGGATCCCTGGGTGGCGCAGCGGTTTGGCCCCTGCCTTTGACCCAGGGTGCGATCCTGGAGTCCCGGGATCGAGTCCCGTGTCAGGCTCCCGGCGTGGAACCTGCTCCTCCCTCTGCCCGTGTCTCTGCCTCTCTCTCTCTCTATGTCTGTCATGAATAAATAAATAAATAAATAAATCTTAAAAAAAAAATGTCCTAAGGGATACTTATGGAGTAGGGGAAAAAATGATCTTAACAGCTGTGTAGTTTTCACCGGTTTTGAAGTTGGTTTTTCTCATTCATTACATAATAAGGTGTACTTTACTAACTAATACAGTTAAACAATACAGTAAATCTCAATGAAAACGTCACTGGGAGACCAAAAGAATAATTTCCAAACTAAAGCTTACCAACTTGCGCCAAAGCCCTTTTATTTCCCTAATTATGAAATGTTTCCATGAAAATACCTCCAAAATTATTCTTGTGCTTCCCCAACTTTTAAACAGGCTATACTAAGGAAAAACTGAACTCTGCCTCAATAATTCAGGGTCATTTTTATAAAGTTTTTCCCACACTTCTTTCAAAACTGCTCAGAGGTTTTTCTCCTCAGACCCATCTGTCCTGTCCCCCACACTAACACCGCCTTCCTCCTTATGGAATTTCACAGGTTTCTTTCACAATTTCTACTAACTGGTTTGTCTTCCCTACAGATTGCAAGTCTTCTGAGGGGCAGGCCAGGACTTAAGTTTGAATTCCCCAGTGCCTAGCACTCCATTATGTGCATCAATCATAAACTGTGACAGCGCCCTATTATGTGCCAGGCGCCATGTGTGCACTAAGCCTAGAACCCCAACTTGGGAAGCCATGTCTGTAACAAGAATCAACACCTAAGGGAGAGCCCCATTAGTGGGCAGGGACGTGCAATGAGCTGCTTGCTCCTTCTCTCAAGGGTCTCTAGGAACTGTACCTTCTTGTTTTACCAGGAATGCCTGTATTTATTGATATGCTACCCTGGCCACCTTTTAAAGATCAGAAAATCAGACACATAGTAGGAAAAATATTCTTACTTTATACAAAGCAATTAAGCTTTCATTACAAATACCAGGAGAGCATTCAGAAAGATTAACTACTAGGAGAGCAGTGTCCTTTTGAGTTTTCTCTTCCACAGGAAATAAGATCCACACTGTGTGTGCTTTCTTTGGCTGCAGCTGAAGGGGAATCCGAGATGCTCCAGTGCAAAAGAGGCAGGGCATGCCACTCTGGCCACCACCAAACCGGTATTGAGCTGAGAACCAAAGCTGCCCAGTCTTGTGTCATTTGAGTTTTGAGAAATAAACCTGTGAATTTGCTGCCCCAGGTGAGATAAGCAGTATGGAAGCTGTGGCGTGGGCGAGTCACTGGGGAACACTGGAAAGCGAGCTTCTTCAACAACAGATGGTCATGTGATAACACCTCAGAAAGTGAAATGGGCATTTGACATGCCTACAAAGTGCCCTCAGCGTTTGCTCTGACAAGTACAGAAAAGAGTACATGTTTATCAACTGTCACTTTGACAAACTCAAGAGATGGCACCGTGGGTTCTCACAGAGAACAAGGAGATCTCAGTGATGAGCACTGTGCCAAGGGTCCCTGGAGCTCGTCGAGGAATACCCCCATCCCCGTCACTCCCTGGGTGTCTCATCCAAGTGCCTGACCCCCAAGACAAGAATAAATGTTCACGATTTGGAAAGACTAAGTCCAGGTTCATTCACTGCCCTAGCTCAGGACAGCTTCGACCACTGTATCTCTGCTTCAAAGGACGGGGTGGCCCTAGTGAGGAAACCACAGCATAGGGAAGGAAATATTAACACCCACTGACACAAACTCCATCTTTTTCAGGGGGACCCCCAGATGGTACAGTTGGCTGAGCATGTCTGGTTCTTGGTTTCAGCTGAGGTCATGATCTCAGGGTCGTGGGATCGAGCCCTGTGTCAGACTCCACACACAGCATGGAGTCAGCTTGAAGCTCTCTCTCTCTCTCTCCCTCTGCCTCCCCCACCACGCTCTTTCTCTCTCTCTCTCTAAAATAAATAAAATCTCTTTAAAAACCTCCATTTTTCTCTTGAGCAAATTTAATATTTGGCTTGTTGACTTCTAACAAAATGATTCTATCACCAACTTACTTGAAGAAATGATCACAAAGCATCACTGATAATTTTTTAATAAAAACGAGAAAGTAAATAAGATCAGGAACTCCATAAGAATTCCTATTCTTGATCCTTTGTTCCCTATCCTGTCCATGCAAAGCTGGACCAAACCCTGTTTTATGAGGGCAGAGCCATCTCCCCACCTCACTGCCACCCCCTGAGAGGGGCAGGGCTGGGGCCACTTCATGAGGCTTTAGAATGACCCAGTTATAGAGGGTAGTTATTCTGAGGCCTCTAAATGGCCAGTCCCTTCCCAGCCAATCCACTAACCTGTCCGGCAGTGTCACAGAGCTGGAGTCTCACAGGCCGGCCGTCCACAGACACCACAGCTTAAAAGCAAAGTGAAAACAATTATCAAAGTGTGTCTTTTAACCCGTTTCAGGAAGAAAAAAAAAAAAAAGTTATAGCTGGGAACTACCATTCTCCCTCCATACCTTTCAGTTATTCTGGGTTTCCTCACGAATTAAAGACTTGCCTAAAACAAGGAGGCCCCAAGGAGGCATTTTTGTCTACAAACCCTCCAGGGCTGGCAATTCCCTACCCTGTCAGGGCTGAAGCTGCAAATCCCTTAGCCGTTTGATGGCACCCCAGAAAGACCTGTACTTTTAGCCCAGCCCCGGAAGATTTATTTTCCTGTCACACTCGGTTCAAAAAAACTAAAAACAACACTAGGGGGTAAATGGGAACCAACCTTGCCGTTTTAACTCAGTGGAAAACCTCACAAATAATTCTGTTTTCCCTTGGGAAGTGTTCCAAGACTTCATGGTTTATCATAAAATTGTAGCTTGTTTTGAGAACATGAGCAAACACAGGCTGCCTGCATTGTCCTGTTTATAGAAGAGGGCACTGCTTATCTCACCATGTCAGCTCAAAGAGAGGATTAAAACAGAAAAGAAGAGAAAGCCTGCCCACCTTTCCACTAGGATGGGGTACTGGGCAGGGGCCTGCATCAGGGCACAGCCTGGATGTTTCTACTTGAATTTAAGCACTCAGGTTTGTCTCAGTACAACTTTCTAAATTGCTTTTCATGTTTACAATAGTCAGCTGGAAGGGAAAAGGGGTGAAAAACAGAACCATTTGGGTGGAACCCCATTAGTGTAGCAGTTTTCTCCAGGGTACCTTCGAGATGGAAGAAATGAAGCGCTTGCCATCAGGACTCTCTAAAAGGTCAAGAAGCTTTTTTTTTTTCTTTTCTTTTAAGAGCAAGAGAGAATGCTTTCCATTAGCCTCTGTGGGAGACTCGTACTTTACCTTTACTAGTCCTTTCTAATAAATTTCAAAAAGACCTGAAAAAAATCCTTTATCTTTGTTTCCACCAAACCAAAACACAGCACACCATACGTAAGAGCTTAAAGAGACGCTGAAAAAATATCAAGAATCATAAACAGGGCCAACGGGGGAGATGGAAGTCGGAGCAGTGGGCGCAGGGGAGAGGCACGCTGGAGAAATCGCGTTTATTCTCAGGGTTTAATCCAAACCTAAGCCCGTAGCGCCGTTTTCACTAAATCAAGTCTTTCCTGCCGTTTCTGTGGCTCTTCAAAGTGGAGACGCCCCTTGTGAGCGGAGCCGCCGAAAGGAAAGGACCGACTCCCAGGGCCACAGGTAATGGCACCTGCGCGTCACCTTCCCGGTGAAACTCTGCAGCGGCGCCAGCAGCGTCGACCTGACGCAACTTTGCTACGCAGCAAACTGACCAGGCGTCCTGAACTCGACCTATTTGTTATTAAATTGCCGCATCATTTCTTTTCGCACAGGCTCGGTCCCCGTACCCCGCCCCCTCCGCCGGGCTCGGGTTCGGGGGCTCCCGGCTGCCCCGCGGTCCTGCAGGTGGCTCCGCGCTCGCCGGGTCCCCACGGCCCGGTCCGCTTCCCATCGGGGGCCCGCGACCCTCGCGCGACGCTCCCTCCCGCCGGCACCGGGCCGCCAGCACCGCGCCCCCGGCCCCCGGCCCCGCTCACCCGAGAAGTTGTCGAAGGCGGTGGGGATGTACTCGGTGGGGTAGCCGTTGGTGGTGTAGCTCACCACCAGGCTGGTCTTGCCCACCGCGCCGTCGCCGACTAGCACGCACTTGACGCCGCGCCCCTCCGCACCGCCCGCGCGCCCCCGGCCCCCCGGCGCCCCGGGCCCGCGCCCCCCGCGCGCCCCGCGCTCCCGGCGCGGCGGAACGGGCGGCGCCTCGCAGCGGCCGGGGAACGCGGGGTCCCCCTGCTGCGGGGGCATCGGTGCGCGCGCTCGGGCGTGCAGGCGCGGGCGAGCAGGGCCCGGCCCGACCGCCCCTCCGACCCGGAGCCCCGCGGGAGGGAAGAGCTGTCAGCGACCGCTGCGGGCGCGTGCCCGGCCCCCGAGAGCGGCGCTTCCAGGCCTCACGCTCCCAGACAAAGGCGGCCCGGGGGCTCGCGGCTCGCGGCTCGCGGCTCGGGCGGCGCCACCTGGCTCGGCTCGGCGCTGCCGGAGGACTGCGGGCCGAGCGCCGTGGAGCCCGAGCGCGCTCTGTCTCCTCCCGGCTTCCCGGCGACACGACGCGTGGGGGGCGGGCGGGGAGGGGAAAGAGGCGGATCCGGCCCGGCCGCTCTGTCCCCGCGCCGAGGCCACAGCGCCCCCCGCCTGCGCGCCGGGCCCCTGCACCCGGGCCGGAGGCGGTGCTACGCCGGGCAGGAGGGGAGCGCCCACGCGGGCTCCGGGTCCCAGCACCCGCCGCGGGGCTGGCGGACGGGCGGCAAACCCCGAAAGCCGGTGGTGGGGCGCGGCGCCTGGAGGAGCCGGGTGGCGGAGGGCAGCATCCTCCTCGGCGCCCGAGACCCGCGCCCGAGACCGACACCAGCGCCGGAGCGGCCGGAGCGGTTCCGCCTCATTGCGCCCCCGCGGCCGGGAAGCCGGGGCTTGCTCCTGTTCCCCTGGCTCCCGCCTCCCCTTCTCGGCCGCCGCCGGTGCTGTGGGGCCCCTTGCTGGCCACAAGGTGTCCTGGGGACACGTTTGCAAGAGACTGAATTAAAAGGCAACTTTTTGAAGTCTAGCTAAGCCCATCGTTATTTAGCCCACCTAAAATAATTTATATCATTTGGGAGCAAAATGATACCAGATCCGGTGTTAATGCTCGTTTGGTACGCCATGAACCGGCAAATTGATTTTAGACCCAAATTCTTCTTTTATTTTACTCAAATGTAATTTGGCTACATTAAAGTATCGGCAGGGAGGAGACGGGGGCGGGGAGGGGGGGCAATTCCATTTACCTCTGACTTCTTCCTCTCTGCCTTCCTCCTACATTTAGCAAACAGTCCATTCAGACAACACGGAAGCCTCTCTGGGTCTAGTCAGGACACGGAGGCTCCTCAGGGTTCACAGTGTGGTTTCAGAAGCAGCACATACTATTAACATGAATACTGATGCTACAACAACAATAACAGCAATAGCTAATACATACTGAGCCTTTCAGTGCCAGACACTGTTGTAAACACTTTGCCTGAACTAATTCCTTTCATCTCGACATCACTTAAACCCATTTTACGGATGAGAAAATCTCAGACACAGAGATACTGAAAAAGTGCTCAGGTTCCCAGCTCACAAAGTGGCAGTGACAAGATCCAAACGCAAAGAGTCTAGCTCCAGAGCCTAAGCTCTTCCTTTTTTTTTTTTTTCCTTCCAGGTTCTTATTTAAATACCAGGCAGTTAACATACAGTGTATTAGTTTCAGGTGTAGAGTTTAGTGGCCAAGGGCTAAATCTCTAAACCAATTTCCTGAAAGCAAAAACAAGTTGATGTGATAGAAGTATAACCTTGGTCCCAATGAAGAGGTTAATTAATGAAGAGGCTAGATGCGTAAACCCAGGGCCCTTCACTTTCAGAGAACCCCCTCCAAGACCTTAGGGGCCCTGGCAATGTGTATTGTAAATTTTGCAAAATAACACATTTTTACCACTACCAGTTAAGTCCACTGTCTCAACTCTAACTTCCCCTCATACTGAGAGGCTTTGAAGTGGCTTCAAAGTGAACTTTTTAACCAAGGAAAGTGAAGTTGGAGACACATTTTGTTTGGGTTTAACGGATACAGAGTCAGGTAAATAGGGTGAGGTAAGGGAAGTGCCAAAGGAGCAAAATATAGGGAGGCCCACCTTGCATTTGTGTGACTCAGAGATGAAGCCCCTTTAGGTTTAGAGCCTCAAGCACCTGGCTTGCTTCTCCCTAGCCCTGACCCCGTGGGATTTATTTATGTGGTTTTATAGTTTCTATGTGTAACATCACTGCTAGCCATCCAGGTGTACAGACGGCTACCAATGGCACACCTACTACCATTTGCAGTGTCATGTTAGTGTCCACCTGAACTTTTCTACATTGCCCAGCACTGAAAGGGTTCCAGTAGCAAAAGAATAACACATTTTGAGACAGAGCCAGAAGCTAGTCTATGGTGATTTTTTTACATCATAAAACACAGTATTGTGAGTGTTGAGTACTAGAGAGAGTTTGAGTCTCTCAACTATACCTGGTCAAAATGGAAGTTCTCTCCTATCAGGAATATGCTCTAAATGTAGCACAGGCGATTACAAATGCATCATACGTTTTTGGAGGAAATCTCATGAAATAGAATAGCTATGACTTCCTATGTCTGTAAGGACAAAATCCTGTAGTGGTATCACAAACAGCAAGTTCACATGCACATGAAGTACATTTCTAATCCTCTCCTGGAAAATCTATTACCAAATTACAAAATTGGTCAAAGGGTATGCAGCTAGGGGGATAAAGGGAGATATTGTTCAAGGGGCACAAAGTTTCAGTTACACAAGATAAATAAGTTCTGGAGATCTAATGTATAATCATATAACTATAGCTAAAACATTGTATTGTATACTTGAATATAATTAAGTTCCTCAAATTTGATAAACCTTTAGGCTGGACAAAATTTTACTCTACCCCTACATCTGGCCATAGGTTAGTTTTTATATCCTATAGCCTCTGACTCCTACTTTACTCCTTTAAAAAAAAAAAAGTGTTATTCAATTTACTTAAACTGAAAAAAAAAATTCACCCCACCCCACCCTCACCTCTTGTAACCACCAATCTGTTCTGTGTATCTGTGACCTTGTTTGTTCCAGTTTGTTTGGATTCTATATGTAAGTGAGATCATACAATATTTGTCTTTCTCTTTCTGACTTTTTTCACTTAGCAAAATGCCCCCAGAGTCCATCCATGTTGTCACAAATGGCAAGATGTCATTCTTTTTTATGACTGAGTAATATTCTATTATGTGTGTATATAACACACTTTCTTTATCCATTCAGTCATCTAGGATACCTAAGTTGCTTCCCTGTCTCAATTATTATAAATAGTGCCACAATGAATATGGAGGCACAGATATCTTTTTGAATTAGTATTTTCAGGGGTGCCTGGGTGGCTCACTGGTTGAGTGTCTGCCTTTGGTTCGGCTCAGGTCATGATCCTGGGGCCCAGGGATTGAGTCCCATATCAGGCTCCTAGTGGGGAGCCTGCTTATGTCTCTGCTCTCTCTCTGTGTCTTTCATGAATGAATAAATAAAATCTTTAAAAAATAAATTAGTAGGGACACCTAGATGGCTCAGCTGGTGAGCAGCTGCCTTTGGCTCAGGGCATGATCCTGGAGTTCTGGAATTGAGTCCCACATCGGGGTCCCTGCAGGGAGCCTGCTTCTCCACCTACCCATAACTCTGCCTCTCTCTTTGTGTCTCTCGTGAATAAATAAAATCTTTAAAAAAAAAAAAAAATAGAATCTCCTGCAGGTGACTCAGGAAAGCAGGCTCTACACTGTGTTTGTTTACTATCTGTCTCCTCTCACAAGCGCATGAGGTCAAGTACTTTATGTTGTTCATCCCTATATACCACACTTAGAATCATATGGGATAAATAATAGACTACTATTACTACTTTTTATGCTTTAGTAAAATATTTTTGGAACACATGAATCAAATCTGACTATGTCTTACAGCAATGAATAGGAAAGACCATTTCTTTGCTCTCTTCTAAGAATGCATTTACCTCTCATATACCCGCATTTGATTTCACCACTATGCAATTGGTGCAATGTCTCCATTATGTCTTGGGTGTAGGAAACATGGGAAATGCTGACAATTGCCTGGGCACAGACTTTCTGCTCTTAAGATCTCATCCCCATGTGGCCTCCAGATCAGGTGTGAACATTCCTCCACCACAGTTCTTCCAGCACCCCACTCCACCCCACTGCCCACCACAGCCTGACACACCTAGACCAAGAATCTACACCCCTTTCCCCCTCTCTCCTCTGACTTGTCCCTGTTTATCACACAGGTCTCAGCTTAGATATCACCTCTTCCAGGAAGTGTTCCCTGACCTCCTGATATTGATATACTTGTGCTTTTCCTACCATAGTCCTTTCTGTTGAAATAACATACTGACACTGGCTTTTCATCTCCTAAAAGGCAAAATCCTTGCTTCATCAAACTCTAACTCGAACACATTTTCTAGTGTGTTTTTTTTTCCATAAAGTTCTTTCTACCTGTTCAACTAGCAAAGATTATCTAATTTTCAAATTAACTAATTATACTTTAATTTATACTTTTTCACTATTATGGTAGAAACCATCCTAATGGAATTTTCACTGTGTACCTTTCACTTTTCTATCTTTTGACATATTCAAGAAATAAACTGTAATAATTTTGTAAAGATTTTATTTATCTATTTGACAGAGAAAAAGAGAGAGAGAGAGAGAGAGAGAATGCACAGAGCAGGGAGAGTGACCAGCAGTGGGAGAGGGAGAAACAGGCTCTCCGCTGAGCAAGGAGCCCAATATGGGGCTCAATCCCACCCAGGACTCTGGGATCATGACCTGAGCCAAAGGCAGATGCTTAACCAACTGAGCCACTAGCCACCCAGCTATAATAATTTTTAAATTAATATATAATTTACCAGGATACAATTTCCATCATCAAATTCAATACAAAGCTATTTTTCTCTACTTATAACATTTCACTATTACCCATTTTCCATAAATAAATAACAGCAGATAACCAAATCAGAAGTGAATGGTTTCTGCATCTTTCATGTTAACAGGTCATATAGCTATGTGTATTTATTCTTTCTTTAAGCCTCAACACTTTGCTGTGGACAAATCAATCTCATATCTTTTCTTCTGCTGTGCCCTAATTTTTAAATGTCCTGTGAGAGTCCAAGAGACTCTTGGAAGACAAAATTATTTCTCATAAACTAAAGATTCTGAGTTGGGTTGTCTATTGCCAATAGGGCACTACTGCTTCAATTTGAGGCTGGGACTATGTTTACAAGAACACCCTTCTCTGTGTGGTTCTAGGCTAGAGATGTCCAATTCCTATTGGAACTCCCCAGGGATTTGGAAGATGGGAGAGTGGTAGAAGACAATCATATGGCCATGCAAGATGGTAGACAGGCACAAAGGGGCCCAGCATGCCTTCCCTTCCTCCTGCTCTGTGCCCCCTCAGCATCCTCACAGCAACCCTCAGCCCACCCCCATTCCTGCTTCACAGAGGCTGCAGCTCCCACACTATACTTCTCCAGCTCCTTTTCATGACCACATCTGTATGGCTACTGGATTTTCTCTCAAACTCTAGCTGGTATCCTGCACCAGCTAGCAACTTTCTAGTAAGTCCCAAATTCATGAAAGCTCCCCTTCTTAGCCCCAGTACCTTGGAGTGGCTGTTTCCCTGTTGGAACCCTGATCATACCCTTCCTTAGTCTCTATTTACCACTGGTGCCATCCTAGGGAGAAAATCGACAAGGAAAATAATCTTGACATTTTTTCACTACAAAAGATGGGGGAAATCATATAAATGGCACCAAACCATCAGCTGTCCACCACCAGTGGGTCCTTGTCAGTAATCACAAACCCCTGAACTCTTCCACCAGCTGGTATTATGGTAAGGGGTCATAGACATGGTCCAACATGCTGGTATGGGTGCCCTGGTCTCCAGAAGTCCTTCTATCACTTGCCATCAGCCTGTTGATAAATAGAATGAATAAATTAAGAGCTCCCTGATGTGAAAATCAATTATTGATTTTGATGGTAAAGAATATTTCTGAAGGTAAAATGTTTATATTGTTTCTACTGGTCAGATTAGGCTAGGCTGTGGAGCAGTGACAAATAAACTCAAAATCTTAATGTCTAGAAACATAGGAATTATTTTTTGATCATGCAAAATCCACTGCAGATCTAGTGGTTCTCCAAGGCAGCTCCCTTCCAAGTGGTTACTCAGGGATCCAGGCTGCTTGTATCTTGTAACTATGCCACCTGGGACAAACGGTTTCCAGGAAAGAGAATATGAGGGTCATGTGCCAACTACTAAATGCTTCATCTCGGAAATGACTTCCAGAGCTTATAGCTCTCTCTGTGTGTACCATGCATTTCTGTGTGTGTACAGCAATTTTGTAAGAGCTCAAAACTGGAAACAATCTAAGTGTCAGAACAGTAAAATGGATGAGTTGGTTTTGGAAATTATACTATTCAGTCAAGAAAATGAATGAACTGCAGATAAGCACAACCCTAACAAATCTCACTAATGTTATGAGAAGCCAAATACATAAAAGTATAAACTCTCTGATTTGTTGTATATAAAGTTTAGAAATGAGAAAAACTAAACAGCATTAGATGTCAGAGTAATTGAGGATAATTTTACATTTGGGAGGGAGAGGGGCCATAGGGGACCTCTGAGGTTCAGAAATCTTCTGAGGGGTGGTTACATGGGTGTTCATTTTATGCTAATTAATTATTACACCATATATTTGTTTTATTCACTTTAGTATATTTTGTTATATTTCATTTTTATTTATTTATTTATTTTTAATTTATTTATGATAGTCACACAGAGAGAGGGAGAGGCAGAGACACAGGCAGAGGGAGAAGCAGGCTCCATGCACCGGGAGCCCGACGTGGGACTCGATCCCGGGTCTCCAGGATCACGCCCTGGCCAAAGGCAGGCGCCAAACCGCTGCGCCACCCAGGGATCCCTATTTTGTTATATTTCAATATTATAACGATTAAAAAAATTCAAACCTACAAATTGTATTCAATAGGACTGGCAGTTATTTGCATTTTAAAGAACTGTTTGCTTTAGCCTCACACAGTACTAACACATATTGTACACCTTTTGAATGAAATAGCAAACTCTTATAGTAAAATTTAAATGTGGTTTGATTGGCCAAACACCCTATTTATACAAAACTTTTCCACGTATCATAAGTAACTACTAAACATTATTTACAACTCTAATAGTTACTTTTAATATGAGCATCATCTTCCACAAGTGCTATTTGTGGGTGCTTTAATATTTTTAACAGACTGAACTGGTCCTGCAGGATTGTTGCGAAAGAGGTGAATGGCAGTTTATAGACATAAGTTCCTGGAGGAAAATGAGAGCAACAAGGAGGCCCCTTGGAGGGATGACAGGTAACTTGGCACTGAGAACTCACTGGAGAAGAAAGGCCGGAATTGCTACTCCTGTGCTAAACAGATGCTGTGCATGGCAGGCTGAGCTACACTGCAGGCACCCTTCTCCTCCTACAGTCTCGGTTTCTCTTCCTCTTTAAAATCCCCAGTTCTGGGGCTTCCCAGCTGTTGCAACTCTGCCATTGATGAGAAACACCAAGTCCATTCCCCCAGACCTGCTACAACATTCCAGAATTGCCCTCCCAGCTGTTCTGACCCTTTTGATTGAAAAGCCTCCTTCCCAGACCTTTGCAGCAATTGATACGCTTCCAGCTTCCCTCCCCAAACACACATCACAGAACCTCCCCAGGTCAAACATTTTCCAGCTGTCCAAATCCTTACAGATGATAAGAACTCTTTAGAAACCCCTCTTAGCTATTGCAAAACCTTGACCTCCTCTAATTTTTCAGCCACCCCAAAGATAAGAACTGACCATGTCACCATTTCCCAACAAGTGTAATCACCCAAGCCAGCAATTCTGAAATAATAGGACTGTCCTATTGTGAATTTTAAATTTTTTTATCTGTTTATTAAATTAATTCTGTAAGTATTGATTGAGGCCCTTTGTTAATTTAAGGACTTGTTCATGATCAAATATTTTGTTTTAAAATCTGTTTTGGATGGGCGGCCCCAGTGGCCCAGTGGTTTAGTGCCGTCTTCAGCCCAGGGTGTGATCTTAGAGCCTTTGGATCCAGTCCCACATCAAGCTCCCTGCATGGAGCCTGCTTCTCCCTCTGCCTGTGTCTCTGCCTCTCTCTCTCTCTGTCTCTCTCTCTCTGTGTGTCTTTCGTGAATAAATAAATAAAAATCTAAAAATAAATAAAATAAAAATAAAATTTGTTTTGTAGGGCGCCTGGGTAGCACAGTGGTTGAATGTCTGTCTATGGTTTAGGTCATGATCCCAGTGTTCTAGGATTGAGTCCCACATCCAGCCCCCGCAAGGAGCCTTCTTCTCTCTCTGCTTATGTCTCCGCCTCTCTCTGTCACTCATGAATAAAGAAATTTTAAAAATCTTTTAAAAATAAGTAAAATAAAATTTGTTCTATAATTCTAAAATTTCATTAATTCAGATGGCTTTCTAATCAGTCAAAATTAGAAAGTTTTAAGTCACATTAAAAATATTTTAGGGGGGGCCTAAATGGCTCAGTCAGTTAAGAGTAGAATTTTGGCTCAGGTCATGATCTCAGGGTCCTGGGATGGAGACCCGCAATGGCCTCTGCACTCAGTGTGGAATCCGCTTCTCCCTCTGCCCCTACTCCCACTTGTGATCCCCACTCCTTTCTCTCTCTCTCTCTCTCTCTCTCAAATAAATAAATTAAATTTTTACAAAAAGATATTTCCTAGACTTAGCTCTGTCTGGAGAGCCCTTTCCATTGTCTTTACCTAATTAAATCATAAGCACCTTTGTATGTCTGGTAGAGGTATTGCCATCATTCTGGGTTCTGTGCTCACCACCTTCAGAAGTGCTCTCCTTGGTGTGCTCATTCCTCACAGACAGTGATGCTCCTCTCAGCTCCCACGGGCTCTGCAGACCTGGAGGGCATAGAGACATGCACAGTCTCACAGGGAGGATTCCGAAACTGGGGGGAGGGGCTCTGTGGCAACTGCCCCTGGTATTGCTCCCCCTACATCTTTCTGGAAATGACTCCTAGAGCTCTGCACCTCCTAAGCATGGCAGGGAACCAGATTTGGGAGCCACTGGGAGAGAAATGTTCCTGGGTTCTCCCTCCCTTGGAATACAGACTGGGCCTAGTTACTGTTAGGAGCTAGTTTCTGGAGAATTTGAAACTCTGCCCTTTGAGACTTGAGAGACAAAGTGAATTCCTCCCATATATCGTAAGGAAGTGTCTTCAAATTCATCAATCTGAAATAACCCATAAGATGAATATGAACAGCAAGGATTTTGTTGATTAAAAATACTAGTTTTCTTTTCCTTTAATCCTTATAACACTAGTCCTGAGATTTTTAAAAGGAAATAGAATAAAATAAAATGAAATCAAATAAAATGCAGAGCAAGACTATCAGACAAGAAGAGACTCAAAAACAACCAACCAGAGGCACCTGGGTAGCTCAGATGTCTGCCTTCCGCTCAGGTCATGATCCCAGGGTCCTAGAATCAAGTCCTGCATTGGGTTCCCTGCTCAGCAAGGGCAGGGAGGTCTGCTTCTCCCTCTCCCTCTGACCCTCCTCCCTGCTCGTGTTCTCTCTCTCTATCAAATAAATAAAATCTTTAAAAAAAATTTAATAGTCTTCCTGTTCTCCACCATGGCGCAGGATCAAGATGAAAAGGAGAGCCCCATGTGGGAGCTTCGCATCCGCAAATTCTGCCTCAACATCTGTGTGGGGGAGAGTGGAGACAGACTGACCCGCACAGCCAAGGTGCTGGAGCAGCTCACGGGCCAGACCCCAGTGTTCTCCAAAGCTAGGTACATGGTTAGATCCTTTGGTATCAAGAGAAATGAAAAGATTGCTGTCCACTGCACAGTCCCTGGGGCCAAAGCAGAAGAAATCTTGGAGAAAAGTCTAAAGGTGCGAGAGTATGAGTTAAGAAAAAATAACTTCTCCGATACTGGAAACTTTGGTTTTGGGATCCAGGAGCACATCGATCTGGGGATCAAATATGACTCAAGCATGGTATCTACAGCCTAGACTTCTATGTGGTATTGCTATGTGTGATGCTGAAACCTGGGTAGGCCAGGTTTCAGCATTGCAGACAAGAAGCACAGGACAGGCTGCATGGGGGCCAAACACAGAATCAGCAAAGAGGAAGCCATGCGCTGGTTCCAGCAGAAGTATGATGGGATCATACTTCCTGGCAAATAAATTCCTGTTTCTATCCAAAAGGCCAGTAAAAACTTTTCAGTGAAATGTAAAATAATAATAATAATAATAATAATAATAATAATAATAATAATAAATTTAAAAAAACAACCAACCAAAATGGGTAACTGTGCTTTTTTCTAGGAGATGAAATGAAGCCAATCAATTTGATTTGGCTCACTTCAGCCCATATCCGTTGAATGTTTCTGCATATCAAGGGGCATATTTAATGTCTAAAAGAATGGAGATCAACGTAGTTAAAGAAGAGCCTCCAAACCATACTAATTTAATATAAATGAAAACTTTACCTTATCTTAGGAGGGAACCAAAAACAACACCCACTAGATTTAGATTAATTCAAAGAGAACGTTCTCAAGCCACCATGAGCATACCCTTTCTTCCCAGGCAGTGGGACTTTCTGTCTAAATAAGAGAAATTGTGCATGAGGAATTCTATTCACTCATTTAGCAAATATTTATTAAGCACCCACTGCATGTGAGGCCTATAGTAGTTGAGGCTATGTCAATCAGCATAACAAACACAAACCACTCCTTCATGGAGCTGCAACCAAAATAAGTCAATTATGTATCATGTTAGAGGATGAAAAGCAGGGAAAGGGAATGGGATGGGGTATCCTCTAATCAGGTAGTCAGAGAACGCCTCCTACGGGTTACATCTAAGCAAAGACTATGAAGGATGGATGTGACTAAGCATTTGGGTGTCTTGGGAAAGAACATTCTATCATGCCCTAGAAAGCTAGTTTGATTCATCATGGAATGGGGAAGGAGCCTTCCAGGCAAAGGGAACAGCAAGAGCAAAATCCCTACTAACAGGGACTGTGTCAACTGGTCAGAGAAACAGCAAGGAGCCTCATGTGCCAAGGAAAATATTAGCAATCATCTTCTATTACCAGGTCATAGAAGAAACGAGAAAAGGAAAATGAATGTAGGCCATGGAAGACATGGTGTCAATTCTGCATGAACCTGGGAGCTGCTAGAATTGAGACAGGTAACAGCAGCATCTGACTTGGCTCCCAGTCAAGTGGGAGAGGTGCAGAGTGCAGAGGTGGTGGTGAGGTTTTGAACATGCCTCAAAGATAGAGCCAACATGAGCCTCCTGGTGCACTGGGTCTTATTTTTGAAGGTACACAGAAGGCAAGACAACTCCAAAGATCATAGCCTGACAAACTGACGTTAGCATGACTGAGAAAAGGAAGACCCTAACAAGTAACTGGTTCAAGGAGAAAGATTAGGAATTCAGTTTGTACCCATGAGGTTGAGCTGCCTCTCAGATGTCCAAGAGCAAATATTGAGCAGACAGTTGGATATATAAGTCTGGAGTTCTGAGAGAGGTGCTATCTAGCGATGTTAGAGAGCTTCACCAGTACATGGATGAAGGATAAGAGGGCATTAGGTCATCAAAAAAGAAGTGTAGACCAAGAAAAGGAGAAGATCTAGTGCTGAACTCTCAGACTCCAATATTAAATGAAAAGGACAAACACTTAAAAAGCTACAAATATTAAGTAAGACCAAATATTAGAAGCTGGGAAGGCAGAAATGGAAAAGTAACTGCTAAGTACACCACCTGTGTGAGTTTATCTGCAAGGACACCTGGGTGGCTCAGCAGTTGAGTGTCTGCCTTTGGCTCACAGTGTGATCCCGGGTCTGGGATTCGAGTCCCACATAAAGCTCCCTGTGAGAAGCCTGCTTCTTCTCTGCCTATGTCTCTGCCTCTCTCTCATGAATAAATAATAAATCTTATTTTTTTAAGAGCTTATTTGCAGGGGTGCCCACTGTCTCACTGCACAGTAAGTCATTTGGCCCCTTTTGAATTCAAAACAATCCTTGTCTCCTTTCTTTATAAGCTGGTCAATGTAACCACCCTATTTACAAACTGATTGCCTCACTGATTTCTGGTTCTGGGTTGAATGTCAGGGAAGGAAGGAATAACCAAGGTTGAGACAAAGTCTAGGCAATCATGGGAGAGTGTCCTCAGCACACAGCCTGGAACCAAACAGTCTGCCTTGCCTTTATCCAGCACACCCACTGGATCTGCACATTGATCTGGTTGTGTCAGTAAACAGACCTGCCCAGAGTTCATTTTGCCTGATAAAATCCACGTGTGCTCTAAGCTTACCAGTACTAAAGGGACAGCGATAGGAGTTTTTGGGATCCACTGTGACTAAGAATGAGATTCCAGTCAATATCCTTTTAAAAAAAGGATTAAAATACATTGTTTATCACAGGAAGAAAAATGTTATCTTGAATCTTCTGAAATGTGTAAAGCTTTTATAATTCCTATATTTGAAGACAAGGTAACAAGTAAATTCTCATACTCCACGATGGGACACGGAGGCAGCAGTGACTTGCTCTGCAAAGGCCTGTGGAAAGGATTTGGGTGGCAGGGGGTGGGAGGACATAAAGTTATTTCATTAGAGGGAAGCAGTTCTTACTATTATTTCCCTAGAGTGTGTTCTTTGGGGGGTGGGGTGCAGGAGACGACTTTCTGGTCAGATAAACCCACATTTGAACCTGATAGTGTCACATACCTGTGCAAGTCATTTTACTTCTCCAACTTTGAATCCCCTCATTTGTAAAATGTGAGTATTAGTTTGCTGGAGTTGCTATAACAAAGTACCACAGACTGAGTGGCTTCAATAACGGGAATTTATTTTCTCACAGATCTGGAAGCTAGAAGTCCAAGATCAATAGCTCAACAGAGCTATTCCTTCTGAGGCTTCTCTCTTCTGCTTGTAGATGGCTGTTTCTCCCTGTCTTCATATGGTCTTCCCCTACGCTTGCCTGTGTCCTCCTCTCCTGGTAAGGACAATAGTCGCATTGGATTAAGGTCCCTAATGACCTTATTTCCTCTAGTCTGCTCTTTAAGGACTCTATCTTCAAATACTATGATATTCTGAGGTACAGGGGGTTAGGACTTCAGCACATGTATTTTGGGAGACACAGTTCAGCCCATAACAATGTGGACAATTGGGCAGCCCGGGTGGCTCAGCAGTTTAGCTCCACCTTCAGCCCAGGGAGTGATCCTGGAGACCCGGAATCGAGTCCCACATCAGGCTCCCTGCATGGAGCCTGCTTCTCCCTGTGTCTCTGCCTCTGCCTCTCTCTCTGTCTATCATGAATAAATAAATAAAATCTTTAAAAAAAAATGTGGACAATCTACTTGTAGGCAGTATTATATTATGTTTTGAGTATGTATTATGTATACATAACAACTATGTCTGACAATCAAAGCTCTGTTTTTAAATGTTTATTTATATACACAAAAATTTTTAAGTGCCCATAGTCTATTAGGAATTCTCATAATTACAATGTGAAACCAGAGTAGATGTTTACAAAAGCATACTTAAATCTAACTTTTTTAATATATGGGAATATTTTAATGTAATTTTCTTTAAGATTATTTCAGGTGTCCTTGGGAGCAATAAGAGTCTTCTCAAAAGACACAGTACCTGGAGCTCAGTCAGTTAAGCATCCGACTCTTGGTTTTGACTCAGGTCATGATCTCAGTCATGAGATGAGCCCCACATCAGGCTCCATGCTTAAGATTCTCTCCCCCCTTCTCCCTCTGCCCCATCCCCCAAACCTCCCACCTCTCTCTTGCTCTCTCGCTCTCTCTCAAAAAAAAAGGGGCAGGGATCCCTGGGTGGCGCAGCGGTTTGGCGCCTGCCTTTGGCCCAGGGCGCGATCCTGGAGACCCGGGATCGAATCCCACATCGGGCTCCCGGTGCATGGAGCCTGCTTCTCCCTCTGCCTGTGTCTCTGCCTCTCTCTCTCTCTGTGACTATCATAAATAAATAAATAAAATTAAAAAAAAAAAAAAAAGGGGGCAATCTTGGTAAAGCATTAGAGGAGAGAGTGGTACTGGGATAAGGGCATAAACAGACTGGTCAACATAAACTTAGTTGCAGTTTTACTATTTGTTAATAGTGTAACTTTCACTCTCAACAAATTTTAGCTCCTTTCTCCTTGACTAGTACGGTAATATGCTCCAAAGACACAATATTGTGGTAACAATTTTTGGGAAACATAATTTTATGAATTAAAAATTCAACAATTTTGTCTTTTCTCTAGAGAATCAAGGCACAAAGTAAGTGATCAATATATATTGGATGGGTGGATGGATGGATGCATAGATGAATGGATGAATGCATAGATGGATGCATGGTTGGGAAAGTAAAATAATATAGGAACATATGAAGATTTTTTTGAGTCTTACTTGACCTAAACTCTAGCCAAATACTGATGTGTATTTGGCACCTCCTCCTGCTACTCTCCTGTATCCCCTCAAGGTAGGTGCTGTGGAATGGATGCTATTAAAGGCTATATTTCAGGGGAGCCTGGCTGGCTTAGGAGGAAGAGCATACAACTCTTGATCTTGGGGTTGTGAATTTGAACCCCACACTGGGTACAGAAATTACATACGTAATTCTACATACATAAATAAGGTTATATTTCAGTTGTGAAACCACATTGCCTCTTGTTCTATTGGCCACATAGCTGAAGCCGATTTAGGTTGAGCTTGCTACCAAGCCTGGTGTAATGCTCGCTCCTTCTCTTTTTTTTTTTTTTTTTTTTTTGCTCCTTCTCAAAACCTGCTTCCCTATCTAGTTAAAGACTCAATCCCTCTGATATTAAGCATCCAAGATCATGTGCAATGTGGTCACTCCTAGGCAGGTCCCAGGAAGAGATGTTCATGCCCACTAGGACCATTCTAATCTTCACCATGTATACTTTAGTCTCTAGGTTTCTGGTTAAGAAAGGCAGTTTTCTAACAACTCCCAAATATTCTATATCTGAGCTTTAAGACACTTTGTAGCTACTTTGCATATTCTTCCCTTCCCTTCACTCCCAAAGTTCCTTAAGTTTATCTAAAACTTGTTCCAACCCATTTCCTCATCCAGTTGATAAGCCAGTTCCTACTTTCAATGAAGTGCAGATTTTCTACACTCTCCTAGGCTGGCATCTGGCATAACTTCTTGTGGTGGCTGGCCCCCAGTGATGTCACACTTTAAAGTGTGTAGTCCTTTACCACATTAGGTAGGGATGATTCATATTCATATTATTCATAGGATATTGCAGAAATGGTGGAGTGTGACTTTGTAAGACAGCTGGCTCTGTCTTACAAAGCCAGCAACCATGTCATAAAAACACAAGCAGACATATAGAGAGAGGGCCACATGACAAAGAACGGGGGTCTCCTGCCAACAACCATGTCATTGAGACATGTCAAAGTCAAGCCTTCTGACGACTGCAGCCTCAACCAGCATTTCAACTACAATCTCATAAGCAAGAACCACTCAACTTGCCCATAAACTAGGAGATAATAAAAGTTTTAAGCTATGTTCTAGGTTAATTTGTTGGATGGCAATAGATAACTAGTAAACTTCCTAAACTGCCCTAAATCTTAATAGTGGATTCCATCTGTCCTTGAAACTTATTTGCATCATCCTGACATTTCCTCATGTCAAACAAACTCTCAACTCTCCCTGTTTCAAAGCTCTGTTTCCTCTTAGCCCATTTATTAGAAACCCATGAATGGCTAAACATTTTTTGTAGAGGGTGAGGGAGCCCAAGGTTATTCTTCCTCTCACTGTCCCAGATTCACATGTAAATTTCTAATTTAAGTGACGCCAAGAAACAGTCTTCTGGAATCCTATTTTTTAAATACCAATTCATCTTTACTATAGTGCATAGTCAATATTTCATATATAGAATAAGAACAAACATAATTTTCACAAAGGAAGTCGATCCAGGTGAAATGATCTATAGTGTGTCCTATATTATATTCAGACATAACACTACCCTGTTAATCAAGTGTGCTAATGAGAGGCTTGGAATTACCTTGATCCTTCCCTTGTCTCTTCTTTGATCCAGAATACATTTTTTCAATAGCTACCTGGACTCAATGATGCTGTCTTTGGTACCAGAACACAGACCTGGATTACACTGATAAAAGACTAGGACACTGCTCTCATTAACAGAGATGACTGGCCAGCAGCCAAGTATCATTTCTGATCAGATCATTTCACTAAAGCTGATCTCAGCTTTTCTCTATACCAAGATGCCAGAGGGCATGTCTCCAGTATTACCATGTAATAGTAGCTCACCTTGGCAAAAGTTGTTCACAATGATGGATCAGGATGGTGAGTGACAAAGATACCTTCTCTCCATTCTATATGCCCCTCCATGGTAGAATGGAATATACTCTCATGGGGTGTATAGTTCACACGTGGCACACATTCTCCCTAATCTCTGAGATTCTGCACAGAAGTGATACTCGATACCCTAGGGCCCTAGAGGCAGCAAAGAGGTCATTTCAGTTCTGGGGAAGCTATTGCTTAGACAGACTGTGTTTTGAGACTTTCTGGCTCTGTCTATGTAAAGCGCTCTGTACTTTTTGGCAGCCAGGTGATTGACACACAGTGTTATTATGGAACAAGTGGAGCAACCCCAGGCATCCTTTCAAAGTAGGTATATAAAAAAGGCACTTTCAGATGGTTTTAAAGTTCTGAAACTTTTTGCTCTTCTTAAATCCTCCTGGGAAAGACAATTGCTTTTGTTTCAGTGTCATGAAAAGACTAACTCTTAACTTGAGTTCCTTCTACCTCTGTTACAGACTCCAACAGAATGTCCTCAGCACAGGCCTCCTAATGGGCCACAGCCCATCCATGTCAGGATGACTGCACAGGTGCCAGTTGCTTCCAAGCTTTCTAATCCCTAGATAAGAAAATAAAAATGAACTCATTTATTCAAAGATTAAAAAACTGAAATGTGTGCCTGAATAGAATATGAAGTCCTCCCTGTCTATCATGATATTCCCTCAGGATGGATTTCAGACAACACCTGTGTAAGAAATATTTACAGTTGAAGTGAAAAAAAATTTGCGTGTATAATAGTAACTAGTTTCCACTACTCTGGAATATAAAATATAAAAATAAATACAGATGGGGGATCCCTGGATAGCTCAGTGGTTTAGTGCCTGCCTTCAGCCCAGGGCATGGTACTGGAGTCCCGGGATTGAGTCCCATGTCAGGCTCCCTGCATGGAGGCTGCCTGTGTCTTTGCCTCTCTCTCTCTGTCTCTCATGAATGAATAAATAAAATCTTTTAAAAAATAAATAAATACAGAAAGATCTATAGATTCATTTAATACATGGCTATTGACTGTCAACCATATGATACCCATTGTATTAAGTGCTGGAGGTTCAATAGTGAACAAAAACATGGTCTTTTTATTCATGAATAAATACAGAGAGTAAACAGACAGACAATATTAAACTATGAATTGTGTTAAATGTGAGGAAAGAAAAATAAATGGTGACAGTTCCTGGCTTTCTTATTTACAACTGCTTCCCCAATACTTGGAACTATGGCTGGCATATTGTAGGAGCCTAACATGTATAGAATGATTTGATGAGTTTATATATTCTTCATGAGAAATTATAATAGAGAAACACCTTATATTGTGGAAAGTCAGGAAAAGTTATGACATATAAACACTAACGAGAAAGGTAAGCAGGGATTACCCACATGACATGGGCAAGGTGCAGAAAAGCATTGCAGAAAGAAAGTTAAATGGGCTTTAAAAAAGGTTCTAAGGTTTTACTTTTATTCCAGTTACCATACAGTGTAATAGTAGTTTCATTTGTACAATATAGTGATTCACAACTTCCATACAACATCTGGTGCTCAACACATAATCCTCATCACCTAATTAACCCATCTTCCCGCCCACCTCCCTTCTGATAATCATCTATTTGTTCTCTGTAGTTAAAGTCTGTTTTATGTTTTACCTCTCTCTTTTTTTATCCCTTTGCTTATTAGTATTGTTTTTTAAATTCCACATATGAATAAAATCATATGATATTTGTGTTTCTCTGACTGGCCTATTTCTCTTAGCATCATACTCTAGCCACATCCAGGTCACTGCAAATGCCAAGATTTCATACTTTTTATGGCTGAGTAATATTCTACTTCTACTTTTTTTTTTCTTTTTTCCCCTCATGTATATGGTTAGGGTTCAGCTAAAAGTCACAAATTAGGGATGCCTGGGTGGCTCAGCAGTTGGGCCTCTGCCTTCCGCTCAGGGCGTGATCCTGGGGTCTCAGGATCGAGTCCCGCATCGGGCTCCCTGCATGGAGCCTGCTTCTCCCTCTGCCTGTGTTTCTGCCTCTCTCTCTCTGTGTGTCTTTCATAAATAAATAAATAAAATCTTCAAAAAAAAGTCACAAATTACAATGAAGCTATTTCTATTATGAATATCTACACAAAAAATAATGCAACCAAAAACTCATACTTGCTGAGCAATAATTACAAGAGATGCAAAAAGGCATAGATAAAAACACACTAACAATGAAAGACTTTAATATACCACTCAGAACAAGACAAACCTAGTGAATCGAAACTAAATGAAGATATCAAAGAACTAAGTAACAATAAGGTATAACTTATGGGTATATATTAAACTTTTCACCATGATAATGGAAAATACAACTCCCTCTCAAGGTATAAGAATCATTCACAAAGTGAATCATATATCTGGTCACAAAGAAAACATCAGCAAATTTCATAAAGTAGAAATATTACATGCTAAGTGAGATAAGTCAGACAGAGAAAGACAAGTACTGAATGATATCATTTATATGTGTAATAAAAAAAATTGAACCTGCAAAATAAAGAAAGTAAAAAAAAAACAGTAAAAAACAAAAGAGAGAAAGTTAAATGGTGGTTACTGGATGATGCAGAATGGGGGATAAGATGGATAGTGCTTAAGAGTACAACCTTGTGATGAGTAATAAATAAGACAGTATACTGAATAATAATACATATAAATTTATATAAATACAAATACACAGTATATTGAATACACATAATAATATTGTATTATAATTATGTAATATGATGACTAGTGCTACAACAGTAATCATACTACAATATATAAATGTGTCAAAGTAACACATTGTACACCTTAAATTTATGCAATGTTACATGTAAAATTTATTATAAACAAAGAAACAAAAACTGAACCAGTTGTAGAATACAAGGGTTGTTTTGAATGTTATTATGTATAAGATTAGTTTTCAGAAGAACTGAAACAAGCTTAAATAATGAGGGAGAATGGGTCATTAAGCTAGTGTATCCAATCAGAAGGGCTTAATTACAGAGGAGTCTGAGAATTATGAGTGGCTTATTGAGTGTCTCAGTAGTAATAAAAATGAAAGGACTCATGAAGCTGGTAAATGACCATCACACATACTTAAAAGTATAACAATCAAGGTATCAACCAATGTGCAGGGTGTAATGAAAAATCTAAGACATATTTGAGTGCAAATGTTATTATTTTCTTAATTTCCGTTACTGAACTAAAAAAAGAAGATATATTACAAACAACAGTCTCTGCTCACAAAGGAATAAAATAAAAAATTGTTAACCACAATGAAAATAAAAAAGGAGGGATCCCTGAGTGGCTCAGCGGTTTAGCACCTGCCTTTGGCCCAGGGCGGGATCCTGGGGTCCCGGGATTGAGTCCTGCATCGGGATCCCGGCATGGCGTCTGCTTCTCCCTCTGCCTGTGTCTCTGCCTCTCTCTGTCTCTATGTCTATCATGAATAAATAAATAAAAGTCTTTTAAAAAATAAAATAAAAAAGGACTTGGGAATGAACGGAAAAAATTTAAACTAAAAGTATAAAATTTCTAAAACATAATGATAATACAAACAATGTACCAGAATATGTGACATACACTTAAAGCAATGATCAGGGACGCCTGGGTGGCTCAGTGGTTGAGTGCCTCTGCCTTTGGCCCAGGGCACGATCCTGGAGTCCCTGGATCGAGTCCCGTGTTGGGCTCCCGGCACTGAGCCTGCTTCTCCCTCCTCCTGTGTCTCTGCCTCTCTCTCTCTTTCTCTCTTTCTCTCTCTATCTATCTTAAATAAATAAAAATAAATAAACCTTTAAAAATAAATAAATAAAACAATTATAAGGATATTAACTGGGCTTGAATAAAAGCATAAAAGATGCTAGAGAATTCCCTCCTGCAGAGATAAAGAGCTAAAAGCTAGTCAAGCCAAAATTTAAAGTGCTATAACTGAAATGCAAATGCAAATGGGTACCATAACAATGAGGATGGATGAAACACAGGAATGAATCAATGGTACAGAAGATACAATTATGGAAAATAATGAAAAGGGGGAAACAAAGTTAATATATAAGAGAATTAAGGGACCTAGCAACTTATTAAAATGCAATAACATTGGTATCACAGGAGTCTCAGAAGATGTAAAGGAAGAAAAAGGGGCAGAAGGTTCATTTGAGCTAATTATAGCTGGAAACTTCCTTAATCTATAGAAGGATACAGACATCAAAATCCAAGAAGCACAGAGAATTGCCATTAAATTCAACAAAGGCTAGCCATTGCCAAAGCATGTCATAGTCAAATTCACAAAATACACAGACAAGGGAAGAATGCTAAAAACAGCAATAGGAAAAAAGTCCTTAACCTACAAAGAAAGACAGATCAGGTTCACAGCAGATCTGTCCACAGAAATTTAGCAGGCCAGAAGAGAAATGCAGGATATATTCAACATGCTGAATGGGAAAAATCTGCATCCAAGAACACTTTATCCAGCAAGGCTGTCATTCAGAATAGAAAAAGAAATAAAGAGTTTCCCAAACAAACACCAAAGAAGTTTGTGACCACTAAACTAGCCCTGCAAGAAATATTAAGGGGAACTCTTTGAGTGGGGGGGAAAAAGACCAAAAACAACAAAGACTAGAAGGAACCGAGAATATCACCAGAAACACCACCTTTACAGGTAACACAATAGCACTAAATTCCTATCTTTCAATAATCACTCTGAACATAAATGGACTAAATACTCCAATGAAAAACAGAGGATATCAGAATAAGTTAGAAAAAAAAAGACCCATCCACATGCTGCTTACAGAAGACTCATTTTAGATCTAAACACATCTGCAGATTGAAAGTGAGGGGAGAGAGAACCATCTATCATGCTAATGTATGCCAAAAGAAAGTCGGAGGAGCCATCCTTATATCAGACAAACTAGATTTGATTTTTTTTTTCAGATTTTACTTATTCATTCATTAGAATACACAGAGAGGAGAAAGAAAGAGAGGCAGAGACACAAGCAGAGGGAGAAGCAAGCTCCATGCAGGGAGCCTGACATGGGACTCAATCCCGGGTCTCCAGGATCATGCCCTGGGCTGAAGGCAGTGCTAAACCGCTGAGCCACTGGGGCTGCCTGACAAACTAGATTTTAAACTAAAGACTATAACAAGAGATGAAGAGATGAAGAAGGCCATTATATCATAATTAAGTGGTCTATTCATCAAGAATATTTAACAATTGTGAATATTTATGCCACCAACTTGGGAGCACCCAAATATACAAATCAATTAATAACAAACATAAAGCTCATTGATGATAATACAATAATAGTAGGGGACTTTAACACCCCATTTACAGCAATGGACAGATCTTCTAAGCAGAAAGTCAACAAAGAAACAATGACTTTGAATGAAACATTGGATCAAATGGACTTCATAGATATATTCAGAACATTTCATCCTAAAGCAACAGAAGACACATTCTTAAATGCACATGGAACATTCTCCAGAGCTGATCACATACTGGGTCCTGAATCCACCCTCAACCAGTACAAAAAGATTGAAATTATACCATTCATATTTTCTGACCACAAACTAGGAAGATTGAAGTCAACCACAAGAAAAAATTTGGAAAGACCACAAATACATGGAGGTTAAAGGACATTTTACTAAATAATGAATGGGTTAACTAGGAAATTAAAGAAGAAATTAAAAATTATATGGAAGCAAATGAAAATGAAAACAAGATAGTCCAAAACCTTTGGGGTGCAGCAATGGTAGTCTTAAGAGGGAAGTACATTGTAATACAGGCTTACCCCAAGAAGCAAAAAAAGTCTCAAATACATAACCTAACTTTATACCTAAAAGAGCTAGGAAAGGAACAGTAAATAAAGACTAAAGCCAGCAGCAAAAGAAAAATAATAAAGATCAGAGCACAAATAAATCATATAGAAATAAACAAAAAAACACACTAGGACAGATCAACAAAACTAACAGCTGGTTCTTTGAGAGAATTAAGAAAATTGATAAACCCCTAGCCAGATTATCAAAAAGAAAAGAGAAAGAACCTAAATACATAAAATCATGAATGAAAAACACCACAGAAGTACAAACAATTATAAGAAAATATTATGAAAAGTATACACCAACAAACTGGGCAATCTAGAAGAATTGGATAAATTTCTAGAAACCTATGAACTACCAAAACTGAAGCAGAGAGAAATAGAAATTTTGAACAGACCCATAACCAACAAACAAATTGAAACAATAATAAAAAATCTCCTAACAAACAAAAGTCCAGGGCTAGATGGCTTCCCAGGGGAATTCTATGAGTCAAAAAAATTCAAAAAATAAAAATGGAAGGAAAATTTCCAGATTAATTCTATAAGGCCAGCATTACCTTGATTCCAAAACCAGACAAAGACCCCGCTAAAAAGGAGAATTACAGGCCAATCCCTGATGAACATGAATGCAAAAATTCTCAACAAGATACTAGCAAATTGAATTCAACAGTACATTAAAAGAATTATTCACCACAATCAAGTGGGGTTTATTCCTGGGTGGCAGGGCTGGTTTAATATTTGCAAATCAATTGTAATACACCACATTAATAAAAGAAAGGATAAGAACCATATGATCCTCTCAATAGATGTAGAAAAAACATTTGACAAAATACAACATCCATTCTTGATAAAAAAAAAAACTCTCAACATGGGACTCCTGGGTGGCTCAGTGGTTGAGTGCCTCCCTTCGGCCCAGAGTGTGATCCTGGAGTCCCGGGATTGAGTCCCACATTGGGCTCCCTGCCGGGATCCTGCTTCTCCCTCTGCCTGTGTCTCTGCCTCTCTGCGTGTCTCTCATGAATAAATAAATAAAATCTTAAAAAAAAAAAAACTCTCAGCAAAGTAAGGATAGAAGGAATACATTTCAACATCATAAAGGCTATATACAAAAGACCTACAGCTAATAGCATCCTCAATGGAAAAACTGAAACCCCTTCCCTTATATTCAGGAATAAGACAATGATGTCCACTGTCACCATTACTATTTAACACAATACTGGAAGTCTTAGCCTCTGCAATCAGACAACAAAATGAAATAAAAGGCATCCAATGCAGCAAAGGAGTCAAACTTTCACTATTTGCAGATGCATGATACTCTATATAGAAAACCCAGGGGATCCCTCGGTGGCTCAGTGGTTTGGCGCCTGCCTTTGGCCCAGGGCATGATCCTGGAGTCCTGGGATCAAGTCCCATGTCAGAATCCCTACATGGAGCCTGCTTCTCCCTCTGCCTGTGTCTCTGTCTCTCTCCTCTTTGTGTCTCTCATGAATAAATAAATAAAATCTTTAAACAAAGAAAAAGAAAACCCAAAAGACTCCACCAAAAAATTGCTAGACCTTATCTATGAATTCAGTAAAGTAGCAGGATATAAAGTCAATTATACAGAAATCTGTTGTATTTCTATACACCAGTAGAAAAAGAAATAAAAGAACCGATCCCATTTGCAATTGAACCAAAAACAATAAGATACCTAAGAATAAACCTAACCAAGGAGGTGAAAGATCTGTACTCTGAAAACTATAGAACACTTATGAAAGAAATTGAAGGGGACACAATGAAATAGAAAAACATTCCATGCTCATGGATTGTAAGAGCAGACATTGTTAAAACTATCTACACAATTAATGAAATCTCAATCAAAATACCACTAGCATCTTTCACAGAGCTAGAACAAACAATCCTAAAATTTGTATGGAACCACACAATACCCTGAACAGCCAAAGCAATCCTGAAAAACCAAAGCAAACCTGGAGGCATCTCTATTCTGGACTTCAAGGTATATTACAAAGCTGCAATCATCAAGACAGTATATTACTGGCACAACAACAGACACACAGATCAATGGAACAGAATAGAAAACCCAGAAATGAATTGACAACTATATGGTCAACTAATCTTTGACAAAGCAAGAAAGAATATCCAATAGAAGAAAGGCAGTCTTTTCAACAAATGGACAGAAACATGTAGAAGAATGAAACTGGACCACTTTCTCCTACCATAATAAAAAGAAATTCAAAATGGATGAAAGACCTAAAGGTGAGACAGGAATCCATCAGAAACCTGGAGGAGAATACAGGTCTCTTAGACCTCAGCTGTAGCAACTTCTTACAAGACATGTCACCAGAGACAAGGGAAACAAAGCAAAAATGAACTATTAGGATTCATCAAGATGAAAGTTTCTTTTTTTTTTTTTTAGATTCTATTTATTTATTCATGAGAGACACACAGAGAGATGCAGAGACATAGGCAGAAGGAGAAACAGGCTCCTCAAGAGGAGCCCAATATGGGACTCAATCCTGGGACCGTGGGATCATGTCCTGAGCTGAAGGCAGACACTCAACCACTAAGCCACCCAGGCATCCCAAGATAAAAAGCTTCTGCACAGTGAAGGAAACAGTCAACAAAACTAAAAGGCAGCCTACAGAATGGGAGAAGATATTTGCAAATGACAAATCTGATAAAGAGTTAGTGTATAAAATCTATAAAGAACTTATCAAACTTAATGCTCAAAAAACAAACAGTTCAGTTAAGAAATGGGCAGAAGACATGAATAAACATTATTCCAAAGAAGACATCCATATGGCTAATAGAAAAGATGCTCAAGGGAAAATCCATCACTTGCCATCAGGGAAATACAAATCAAAACCACAATGAGATACCTCCTCACACCAGTGAAAATGGTGAAAATTAACAAGACCAGAAACAACAAATGTTGGAGAGGATGTGGTGAAAGGGGAACCCTCTTGCACTGTTGGTGGGAATGTGAACTGGTACAGCCATTGTGGAAAACTGTGTGGAGGTTCCTCAAAGAGTTAAAAATACCCTGCAACCCAGCAATTGCACTGCTGGGGATTTACCCCAAAGATACAGATGCAGTGAAATGGCAGGACTCCTCACCCCGATGTTTATAGCAGCAATGTCCCCAATAGCCCAACTGTGAAAGGAGCCTTGGTGTCCATTGAAAGACAAATGGATGAAGAAGATGTGGTCTATGTATACAATGGAATATTCCTCAGCCATTAGAAACAACAAATACCCACCATTTGCTTCAACGTGGATGGAACTGGAGGGTATTATGCTGAGTGAAGTAAATCAATCGGAGAAAGACAAATATTATATGGTCTCATTCATTTGGGGAATATAAAAAATAGTGAAAGGGAATAAAGGGGAAAGGAGTGAAAATATCAGTGAGGATGACAGAACATGAGAGACTCCTAACTCTGGGAAACGAACAAGGGGTGGTGGAAAGGGAGGTGGGTGGGGAGTGGGGTGACTGGGTGACGGGCACTGAGGGGGGCACTTGACGGGATGAGCACTGGGTGTTATACTATATGTTGGCAAATCGAACTCCAATAAAAAAAATATACAAAAATAAGAAAAGAAAAGATGCTCAAGGGACGCCTGGGTTAAAGTGCCTGCCTTCAGCTCAGGGCATGGTCCTGGGGTCCCGGGATCAAGTCCCATATCAGGCTCCCTGCATAGAGCCCGCTTCTCCTTCTGCCTGTGTCTCTGCCTCTTTCTCTCTCTGCATCTCTCATGAATAAATAAATAAAATCTTTAAAAAGAAAAGATGCTTAACATCATTCGTTATCAGGGAAATACAAATCAAAACCATGATGAGATACCTCACACCTGTCAGAATGGCTAACATTAACAACTCAGGAAACAACACATGTTGGTGAGGATGCAAGAAAGGAACCCTCAGGCAACCCCGGTGGCCCTGCAGTTTGGCACCACCTTTGGCCTGGGGTGTGATCCTGGAGGCCTGGGATGGAGTCCCATATCAGGCTCCCTGCGTAGGGCCTGCTTCTCCCTCTGTCAGTGTCTCTGCCTCTCTTTCTCTCTCTCTGTCATGAATAAATAAATAAATAAAATCTTAAAAAAAGAAAAAGAAAGAAAGAAAGAAAGAAAGAAAGAAAGAAAGAAAGAAAGAAAGAAAGAAAGAAAGAAAGGAACCCTCTTGCACTGTTGGTGGAATGCAAACTGGTATAGCCACTCTGGAAAACAGGATGGAGGTTTCTCAAAAAGTTAAAAGTGGAATTATCCTTTGATCCAGCAATCACACTACTGGCTATTTACCCAAAAAATACAAACTAATTTAAAAGGATACTTGCACACTTATGCTTATTGCAGCATTATTTACAATAGCCAAATTATGGAAGCAGTCCAAGTGTCCATTGGTAGATGAATGGATAAAGAAGGGGTATATATATATCATGGAATATTATTCAGCCAGAAGAAAGAATGAAATCCTGCCATTTGCAATTATATGGATAGAGCTAGAGAGCATAGTGCTAAGCAAAATAATTCAATCATAGAAAAATAAATACCATATGATTTCACTCATATGCGGAATTTAAGAAACAAAGCAAAGGAGCAAAGGAGGAATGAAGAGAAAGAGATGTAAACCAAGAAACAGACTCTTAAAGAAAATAAAAGGAGAAAAAAATTTTAAAAAATTAAAAAAGAAAAGAAAAGGAGAGAAAAGAAAGGGGGAGGAGAAGAAAAAGAAAGAAAAGAAAAGAAAAGAAAAGAGAAAAGAAAAGAAAAAAAAGAAAAGAAAAGAAAAGAAAAGAAAGAAAAGAAAAGAAAAGAAAAAACAGATTTTAATCTTAACTGTAGAGAACAAACTGATAGTTACCGGAGAGGAGGTGGGGAAGGGGTATGGATGAAATTGATAAAGCAGATTAAGGGTACCCTTATCTTGATGAGCACTGAAGAATGTATAGATTTGTTGAATCATTATATTGTATACCTGAAACTAATAGAACACTGTATGTTAGCTATACTGGAATTAAAGTTTCAAAAAATAATAAAATGAAATGAAAACAGGCCACCATCTTAATCATAGGAGAGATCATTACTAAAATACTCTCCATGACTGCATATAGGTCCAGAAAGCTTGATAGTTACCACAGAAGCTAATTGTAACTATATCCTCTCAATTACTGAAAAACAATGTGTGCAAAGCACCCAACCCGGAACTACAAGGAGATACAGTAGCTGATTAAACACTTTATGGAAAGAAACGTCTGCCCTGGACAATTCAAAAGGGGCATGGAACTATGGAAAAACACTGAGCTGCAAATTCTGAGATCTGGTCTGGTACTGAGTACTCAGATTTATGATCTTGCCTAAACTAATTAGTAGAACATGGGCAGTATATGGGACAAACCTTTGAACTTTCATATAGAAGTTGGTTCTTTCTAGCCCTAGAATCCTATTATTCTAATGCTTTCATTTCATGAATCACCTATCCTTGGTGAGAGGGGAGGAAGAACATTGCTTGGTAATAGGTAACACTAACTTTAAAAATCACCTTTGATAATCTCACTTATATGTGAACATATTTTTTTAAGATTTTATTTATTCATGAGAGACACAGAGAGAGGCAGAGAGAGGCAGAGATAGGCAGAGGGAGAAACAGACTCCCTGCCAGGAACCCAGTGTGGAACTCCAAGCAGACACTCAACCACTGAGCTACCCAGGTGGCCCTATATGTGAATATTTTTAGAACAGATTTCACAGGGAACAAATTGGTGGTTGCTAGAGGTAAGAGTGGGAGATGGGAAAAAATGGATGAAGGGGATCAAATGGTATAAACTTTCACTTATAAAATAAATAGATCTGGCTATTTTTTATAGTGCTGCTATGAACATCAGGGCCCATGTGCCCTTTCAAATCAGTATTTTTCTATCCTTTGTGTAAATACCCAGTAGAACAATTGCTAGGTGGTAGGGTAGTTCTATTTTTACTTTTTTGAGTAAAATGTATTTATATATTTTATATATAATGGATTTTTACTCAGCATCAAAAAGAATGAAATCTTGCCATTTGTAATGACACGGATGGAGCTAGAGTTTATTATGCTAAGTGAAATTAATCAGAGAAAGACAAATACCATATGATTTCACTCATATGTGGAATTTAAGAACCAAAATGGATGAACATAGGGGAAGAGAAAAAAAAGACAGAGAAGCAAAACATGATACTCTTAACAATAGGGAACACTAAGGGTTGATGAAGGGAAGAGAACTAATGTAACGTATCTCAATTACATCACAATAAAAAAAAATATTAAAAAATCATCTTTGTTTAGCTTCACAGCTGTCAATTGATGTGGGACTTGATCCCTGAACTCCAGGATCACGCCCTGAGCCAAAAGCAGAGCTTAACTGCTGAGCCATCCAGCGGTTGTCCCTGGCTCAGTTGTCATAACCTTTCTCAAAGTGTTTGTGCAAGACATTTGCACAATGCCTCTTCGTAATCATAGCCTAAACGTTTTATGGTTAAATGCAACCACAGCACATTTGAAGGTCTCACGAAATCAAAAGGAAGTTTGTGATTGCATTTAGTTTTCATTTACTGCATACTCACAATCTAATCATTCCCAAATACAATAAACTCTAGATAATGTGATTAAATACTTCCGCCTTGGTTTTTTTCAACCTTTGTATTGACTTGGCTAATATTTGGAATGGTTGCCTTGGTGAGGAGGCACAGCAGGAACTAGATTTATAGCTCTACTGCCTGGGTCAAATTTTATGAGCCACTCTTCACAGATAATGAAAACTAAAAATGAAAAATTACGGCCTAGAAAATTTATGCCCACACAAAAACTTCACAAGGATGTTTAAGGCAGCTTGTTCATAATTGCCAAGACTTAAGGTACCCAAGATGTCCTTCAGTAGGTGAATGAATAAACCATGGTACATCTAGACAATGGAATACTATTCAATACTAAAAAGAAATGAGCTAGCAAACCAGGAAAAGACACGGAAGAAACTTAAATGTATATTATCAAGTAAGAGAAGCCAATCTGAAGTCTATATACTCTGATTCCAACTACAATCACATTCTGGAAAAGGCAAAACTGTGGAGACAATAAAAAAAAGCAGTGATTGCCAGGGGTTGGTAGGAGAGAGAAATAGGCAGAGCACAGAGGATTTTTACAGTATGATACTAAATGGTAAAAACATGTCATTATATATTTATCATAGAATGTACAACACTAAGAGTGTATATAATGTAACTATGGACTTTGGGTGATAATGATGTGTCCATGCAGATTCATCAATTTTAACAAAGGCCCTTCACACACACTCCGGCCTCGTCCCCCCCACAGAGGATATTAATAGTGGTGGGGCTGTGCATATGTGAGGCAGTGGGTATATTGAAAGTCTACCTTCTGCTCAATTTTGTTAGGAATTTAAAACTGCTCTGAAAAATAAAATCTTTAAAAAAAGATTGAGGTACCTGGGTGGCTCAGGCCATGATCTCAGGGTTGGGATATTGAGTCCCATTTTGGGCTTGAGCTTAGCAGGAGTTTGCTTGAGATTCTCTCCCTCTGGCCCTCCCTGGTGCTTACTCTATCTATCTATCGATCGATCAATCAATCGATCTATCAAATAAATAAAATCTTTTTAAAAAATGTAGCCTAAATCATCACAGTAAATCTAGTTTTCTTTACAACCAATATTTTACAAGTAAGTGATTTAAGTCACTTTCTCCCTTCATGTCCCAGTCCTACAGCACCAGTGAGCAGAACCGACACAAACCGATTTTCCTTCTTCTATGCTTCCCTGCTTCCTAATGAGCAACCAATGGCTCACTTAAATAATAGAAAATTAGTTATATGCACTCTCTCTTATTAGTCAGCTCAGTATCGTTTCTTAACTTCTCCTTTGCTTTTTGATTCTGATTATCAAGGCTTAAAAAATTAGAAACTTAGGGTTTTAAGAGCAGATCCTGCTGCAAATATTTTCTTTAATGCAGCAGTAGTTGCAATGACATATGTTAGCCATTGGAAGGCAGTATACTCATAAATCAAAAGTTCCAGACTTTTCTATAGCTCCATCTGCTAAAAAAGGACAAGTGCTCAGCCTGGTTTCAATTGCTAAATATCACAGCTGTCACATTGCATAGGAATAAAGCTACCATTGGAGCTCTGAAACTGAAATTCAGAAATATATTTATTTAAATATATATGCTGCAAGTATGTAATTATTCTATTTCATATTTTAAATTTTTACCTTGTTACATGTTAACTTTTAAAAGTTACCATTTTAGTCATTTTACGTGTACAATTCAGGGGCATTAAATACATTCATAATGCTGTACAGCCTCTATTTCCAAAATTTTTCATCATCCCAAACATAAACTCAGTATTGCAATATTAATTCATAAGTACATTAACTATAAAATACCATATAGGGATCCCTGGGTGGCTCAGAGGTTTAGCACCTGCCTTTGGCCCAGGTCGTGATCCTGGAGTCCTAGGATCAAGTCCCACATAGGGCTCCCTACATGGAGCTGCTTCTCCCTCTGCCTGTGTCTCTGCCTCTCTCTCTGTGTGTCTCTCATGAATAGATAAATAAAATCTTAAAAAAAAAAAAATACCATATAGACATTGTCTCATTTAAGCATTACAGGAACTCCATAAGGTAGGTATTTCTATTTTTATTTTATAGATGAAGTTGAAGATAAGGGATATCTAACCAGTTGCTCTAAATCTAGTAAGTAGTAGGATCATAATTCAAACTTAGATACATCTACACAACCCTGTGAGCAAGTGAGATTTTTAGGTCAATGGACTAATAGAGAAGCCTGATCATAACTTACATTGTATTTTCTCATGATAATTAAATATTATCTTTCTCTAATAAGATGCCAAACTGTAAAAGCTCTGATCTTATACACTTTGATCAGGATGAAATTGTGAAGATTCTTGTTGTTGTTGTTTTTTTGTAAATTTATTTTTTATTGGTGTTCAATTTGCCAACATATAGAATAACACCCAGTGCTCATCCCGTCAAGTGCCCACCTCAGTGAGATTCTTGGTTTTTAAAACATTACCATACAGATTCTATTAATAATAGCTTTAGAGAGTAATTAAGGATTAACTCTTGAAGAGCAAGGAGGGGAGAGAGAAAATGCCGTCAAATGTCTAATGCTGCTAATTAGGGCTCATAAGAAGAAAAATGTAAGTCATGAAGGTGAAATTTGATTAAAAGTAATTTAATTTATATATACTTCTAACTGGAAGATACCTGTTCACACAATCACTCCATAAGTCTCTGAATACTTAAGCTATCTTCTAGAATTCTCACATTCCTGAGTGAACGCTTAGAAAAATATCCTGTCATGTCTCAACTCAAACTTTTAATGGGTTTCCATTTGAATTTTTGACAGAAATAAGTGGATCCTCCTTAGAATGGTGTTCACTTTGTTTCCAGCTTGCATATCCAGCCTCCTCTCCCCTGACCCCCTCCTATAATCTTATTTTTGCAGCACTGTTTTCTTCCTAGAAAAGGTCTTTCCCACTCATAGTTTTGGTGACCAACTATCTATTCATCAGCAACTTATTTATAACTCCTATTCCCAGCCAAGATTCATACTCTGAGCTCCAGCCCTGCGGTCTGACCTTATGACATCTCCTCAGCCTGTCTATCCACAGTTCACAGTGCTCAGCAATTGGCACTATCTTCCTTTTTGGTCTTCAAGTCAGAAACTCAGAGTCATCCTGGACATTTTGTCTCCCTCACCCCCACAACTACTCTATCGCCAGATCCAGCCTATTTTTCCTGCCACATACAGGGAAAAATAACATAATCTAGTATCCAAATGTGAACACTCTTGAGAGTAAAAAAGGATAATAATAATAATCATACTGGGGCCACAACATACATTGGAAGTATATTTTTTCCAGCACACGGGGTTTCATTTTTGTCCATGTCCATGGCTACCAACAACCCCAAAACTCCATGATTTTCTGCCTCAGGCATTCCAGTGGTCTCCTAAGTTGCTGGCCACCTATGTTGGGCTTCCATTCCATGCTGCACAGGCAGTCAGACAGTTTTCTGTGAAAATGTCAATCTGATGGAACCCATCTCCCTATCCCACCTCCTACTAACAACCTTTCTACAGATCCTCACATCTCATATAAAATCTGAAATCTTAAACATAGCTAAGATGTTCAGAGTGACCTGGTTCCTCCACGCCTCTAGAATTGCACTCTTCCTCACTTCCTGCTCTCAAGACATATTGGACCTTTCCCCCGGTCCCTGTAAATTGTTATGAGACTTCCCAGCAAAGCACCATTGCTTTTGCTCCTTTCTTTTCCTGGAGTGCTCTTTCTTCTCCTCTTTGCCTAACTAAGAGTTATTGACCTTCAGATTTCAGCTCACTTGTCACATCCTTAGGAAAACCATCCTTGAAATCTCCAGCCAAGTTGTGACAGCCCATCTCCTACAACAGCCTTGATTTCTCCCCTCCTTGTAGAAGCAGACTATTCTGCCCAACTGCTCTACCCATCAAGAGCGGCAACTTATTCTCCAGCCCCACAGATCTAATCTGGCTGCATCTGCCTTTGCCCTACCACATACAACAGTGATGAGTTCATTAGTTCAGAGCTGAAGCCTTAAATTGATGTGGAAGCATCTGCTTTTGCACTAGAGGATGCCAACCACCACATGAGAAATTGGATCCATGGAGACCCCTCTGCTTCAAGGCCACATGGAGGAGACTAATGGCCCCAGGTGACAGCTGTTTCACAATATAGATGTTCCACATATAGACGTTCCACAGTATAGATGTTCCCCAATCATTCCACTATTGGTGGACATTTAGATTGTTTTTTGTATTATAAATGTTACAACAAAAACAACTTCATGTGCCTTTAATGCACATATATAAGTGCTTCTATAGGGTAGATACTGAGGAGTGATGGCACTAAATCACAGTGAATATGCACTTTACTGGATATTCCTAGATACTGCCAAATTGTTTTCCAAAATACTTTCACCAATAGTAGTATATAATTGCCCTACAACATAGCCAACCTCGATTTTATCAAACTTCAAGTATATTGCCATTTTACTACATTTAAAGTGGTATGTCATTATTTAATTTGTATTTTCCTAGTTGCCAATGAGGATAGGCACCATTATATATAATGTGTATATATATATATATATATATATATATATATATATATATATATATCTTCTTTTATAAATTTTGTATTCTTATCCTTTGCCCATTTTTTTCTAGATTGTCTTTTTCTTGATTTCTAGCCAAATTTTATATATACTAAATATTACCCTTTTAGTGGCTCAGTCAGTTAAGCATCTGCCTTCAGCTCAGGTCATGATCCCAGAGTCCTAGGATTGAGCCCACATCAGGCTCCCTGAGAGGGAGCCTGTTTCTCCTTCTCTCTCTCTGCCACTCCCCCTGCTTGTGCTCTCTCTGTCAAATAAATAAATAAATAAATTTTTAAAAAATAAAAAATAAATATTACCCTTTTAATACACATGCTACAAATATTTTTACCTATTGCTTAATTAGAGTTTGTTAAGATTCATTAAGAATGTCTTTTTTAGGGGGCACTTGGGTGGCTCAGTAGTTGAGCTTCTGCCTTTGGCTTAGGTCATGATCCCAGGGTCCTGGGATCAAGCTCTGCAACAGGCTTCCCCTAGGGAGTCTGCTTTACCTTCTGCCTATGTCTCTGCCTCTGTATGTCTCTCATGAATAAATAAAACTAAAAAAAAAAAAGTATTTTTCGTTTATTTTATTATTTTATTTGTTTTAAAAAGTTTTCAAATCTTGGGGAAAATAAAATAAGATGAAATCAGAGAGGGAGACAAACCAAAAGGGACTCATAACTCTAGGAAACAAACTGAAAGTTGCTGGAGGGGAGGTGGTTGGAAGAATGGGGTAACTGAGTGATGGGCATTAAGAAGGGCACGTAATGTAATGAGCACTCGGTGTTATATACACCTGATGAATCACTGAACTTTACCTCTGAAACTAATAATACACTATATGTTAATTAATTGAATTTAAATAAAATTTAATTTAATTAAAAAAAAACAACGTGGTCTATCATTTTACACCCCCACAAGCAGTCTGAGACTTCCAGTTGCTCTGCGTCCTTGTCAACACATATTGTCAATCTGTTTAATGTCAGCCATTTTAGTGGATATGTGGTGATATCTTATTGTGATTTTAATTTGCATTTCCCTGATTATTAATAATACTAAGCATCTTTTCATGTTTTTTTTGGCCATTTATATGTATTCTTTTGTAAAATGCTTGTTTAACTCACTCAATAAAAAATTAGATTGTCTTATTAAGAAAAGATTTTTTAATCTTGATGCTGTCAAACTTGTCATTCTTTTCCTTTATGGATTTTGTGCTTTTTTTTTCTTATTATTTATGTAAGTATTCATTAAATTAAGAATTCAATGGGCACCTGGGTGCCTCAATTGGTTAAACATCTGACTTTTGATCTCAGCCTACTGCCTATCCAAAGAGACATGGGTGCCTGAGGGTTAGTTTTAAATATCTGTATTCCAAGCTGGTCATGCTTCTGATAGTACAAATTTCTCAAGTACAAATTTCTCAAGATCTTTGCTTTTATCAGTTTGATTTTAGCCAATGATTTGTGGCAAGAGTCACACTCTGATAGACAAGTCTTTCAAAATGGCCCCCAATGAATCCCATCTCAAGGAATCCATACTTGTATTAGTTTGCTTGGGCTGCCATTACAAAACACCACAAACAATATAAATTTATTTTATCACAGTTCCGGAGGTTGAAAGTCTAAGATCAAGATGTTGATGGGGGGATCCCTGGGTGGTGCAGCAGTTTAGCACCTGCCTTTGGCCCAGGGCGTGATCCTGGAGACCCGGGATCAAATCCCACGTCAGGTTCCCGGTGCATGGAGTCTGCTTCTCCCTCTGCCTATGTCTCTGCCTCTCTCTCTCTGTGTGACTATCATAAATAAATGAAAAAAAAAAAAAAAAGATGTTGATGGGGTTGGTTTCTTTCGAGGCCTCTTTTCCTGGCTTGCAGATGGCCTTCCCTTCATGGACATATGTATCTGATGTCTTTTTGTGTGTCCAAATTTCCTCTCCTTATAAAGATACCAATCAGATTGGATGATTAGAACCCACCCTAGAAATCTGTTAACTTAATTACCTCTTTAAAGACTCTATCTCCAGCTACAGTCACACTCCAAAGTACTGGGAGTTAGAGCTTCAACAAATGAATTCTAGGGAAACACAATTCAGCCCATAACAAAACCTTTATACAATTCCTCCCCTTGAGTGTGGGCTGAACTGAATGACATATTTCTGACCAATGGTATATGGCAAAAGTAATGGGAATCACTTCTATGATTAGGTTGCAGAAGTTTGTGTTGCTACAGATTCAGTTGCTGGGTGACAAACAATCCCAGAATCTCATTGGCTTAATACAGGAAAAATATATTTCTTAATCATGTTAAATGTTTCACTTGGGTGATCTGTTCAGCAGTCAATCAAGGATCTAGGGGGACAGTCTCCATCTCAACACATATTTCCACAAACATTGCATCAGGGCAAAGGGAACATGATAAATTGTGCACTGGGTCTTAAAACGTCTGCACAAACAACAATGAGTGAAAGAATCCAAACTCCAAGATATATATGTTGGATTATTCCCTCTACACACAAGACAGAAAAACTCATCTTTGGTGTTAAAAGTTTAGAAAATAATTATTTTTATTATGGGGGCAGGTAGGGATGTGATAGAATAATGGTTCCCAACATGTTCAAATTTTTTATCCCTGAGACCTATAAATATGTTCTCTCATATGGCAAAAAGGATTTCGCAGATGAAATTAAGGCCATGGGCCTTAAAATAGGAAAATTATACTGGATTATGTGGGTAAGCAAAAGTAATATCCTGAGCCCTTAAAAGTGGAAGAGGAAGGGAAAAATTAGTCAGAAGACATGATAACAAAAAAGTCACAATTTGAAGCATAAAAGGGACTACATCAAACTAAAAAGCTTTTGCATAGTTATGGAAACAACAAAACTAAAGCAACCTACTGAATGAGAGACAATATTTGCAAATGACATATCTGACAAAGGGTTATATCCAAAGTATATAAAGAACTTACACAACTCAACACCAGAAAAGCAAATAATCTATTTAAAAATGGACAGAAAACATGAACAGACATTTCTCCAAAGAAGACATCCAGATGGCAAACAGACACGTGAGAAGATGCTCAACATTACCCATCATCAGAGAAATGCAAATCAAAACCATACGAGATATCACCTCACACCTGTCAGAATGGGTAAAATCAAAAACACAAGAAACAAGTCTTGGGGATGCCTGGGTGGCTCAGAGTCTGCTTTTGGCTCAGGGTGTGATCCTGGAGTTGCAGAATTGAGTCCCACATCAGGCTCCTTGCATGGAGCCTTCTCTCTCAGCCTATGTCTCTGCCTTTCTATCTTTCTGTGTCTCTCATGAATGAATAAATAAAATCTTAAAAAAAAAGAAAAAGAAAAAAAGAAACAAGTGTTGGTGAGGATGTGGAGAAACAGGAACATTCTTGCACTGTGGGTGAGAATGTAAACTGGTGCAGACACTCTGGAAGTATGGAGATTTCTTTAAAAAGTTAAAAATAGAACTACTAGGAGGTAGGCGGTCTGGCTCAGTTGCTGGAGCACAGGATTATTGATCTCAGGATTGTTGAGTTCAAGCTCCATGTTGGGTGTGGAGCTTACTTGGAAAAAAATTTCTTTTTAAATAGAACTATCCTACAATCTAGTAATTGCACTACTGTGTACTTACCCTCAAAATACAAAAACACTAATTCAAAAGGATACATGTACCCCAATGTTTATAACAGCATTATATACGATAACCAAATTATGGAAGCAGCCCATTTGTCCATCAATAGATAAATGGATAAAGATGTGATGGTTGCTAGCTTTGAAGATATAAAAAGGGAGCCAGGAGTCAAGGAATGTGAGGACCTCTAGAAACTGGGAGTGGCCACTGGTAACCAGCAAGGAATGGCCACTACAGTCCTATAACCATGAAGAACTGAATTTCACCAACAACTTGAATGAGCAGGAAACCAATTCTCTCCCCGATCCTCCAGAAAGGAATGCAGCCCTATTAACACCTTGACTTTAATTAGCCCATGGGGGAGACACATGTCAGACCTGCAAGAAAATAGATTTGTGTTTTGTGAGGTGCTAATATTGTGATGCTTTATCACAGTGGCCACAGAATTGAACCTAGCAAGGGAGAACAGGAAAAACATGGAAGGGGGCCTGAGATGGATTGCTGAGACGCTCTGAGCATCTGTTTCTTGATCCAGTTATGTAAATATGCTTACTTTGTGGAAATCTACTAGCTGGACACTTATAATCCGGGCAATTATCTGCACATAGGCTATAATACAGTAAAAAATCTATATTAAAACAAGCCAAAAAAAAAAAAAAACAAGCCAATGTGAGGGTTTGTTATTAAGATTAAGCTATAGGTCATGGAGGGGTCATTTTTCTTAAAGCCTTTGAGAAATACACAGAATTCCTCCCAGAATTGCTAATTTGACAGGTAATAGGTAGCCTCCTGCTCCCTTTGCTTGAAGTTTGCCCCTGTGGGCATTGATTCCCTCAAACTTATAGGGTGTGTGTTGGCTAAGAAGGTTCCTTAGTAGCAAATAAATGTTTTGGGGGAGAATTCTGGAAGATACTCTGTGTGCACTTAAGAGGTCAACTTCTACAGTGCCCACCACAGATGTAGCCAAAATCTGAAGTAAGACAGGGGATATGGTGTGCCTTTGTAGAACAGGCCAATCATACTCATACACGTGTAAAAAATCCTGAACAGATTAGCAAACTGAATCTAATGACACATGAAAAAAGATAATATACTGTATCCAAATTGTATTTGATCTAGAAATCCATGCATAGCTTAATATTTGAAATCAATCAATATAACTTATGCCACCAACAGAATAAAGAATAAGAAAGTCATCAAATGACTTTCTCCATTGATTCATGAAAAATTATTTGATAGAATTCAATATCTACTCATGATTTTTTGTATTTCACAACTTATTATGATTTATAAGTGCCATTTAAAAAACATCAGTCCAAAAATAAATAAATAAATAAATGAAAAACATCAGTCCATTAAACCATGTAGAAATAAGTATGTAAAGGTATACAAAACTAAACATATTTTAGACATGTTTAAGTAGACAGATTATCTGAAATTCCAGATTTTTCCATCACTTTGTTATGTTATGGCACCCAGGTAATCCTTAACTTTAGTAGGAGTGGGCCTCCTGAATCCAGCTTCATTGCAGAGTCTAACCTCTACATTATCTTCAGTCATTTGCCCTTCAAGCTTTCCTTTGGATTTAATATAGCTGTATGAATGGCATCTTTAAGTCTAGATCTTCGTTATATTTTTGTAAGGAAAGTCTGTCCATTCACATAGTTCTTTATCATTGCTGTGGCTTTCTAGGCAAAGTAAGCTCCAAAGGCTATGACTAAAATAAGTATGATCTTTCCTCATTCCAACCACAAATTAATAAACTTCAAGTGGATGAACATCACCTGAATGAGTGTATTCTTGCATCACAAGAGCTACTCTCCATACCAGCTGGGCTGTGGGAATGAATTCTTGGGAAAGGAGATAGTGTTGCTGAACTAGTTTTCGAGCTCTGCACTGGAACACTCTGTAATCTGGGGCCCATACCGCTGTACACCAAACCTATGCATTTGGTAATTGGTTCCACTTTTGCGTACACTTTGCTCATCAGACAGAATGGATTTCTGTTTCTTCTCAGTTGCTAAAACCACACCACATACAGCTTTAATTCCTCTACTGAAGAAGCTCATCTAGTATAGCCAATCTGGGCAAGTTTACCAGATGGGCTGAACGTAGTCAGTGAAAAATCGTAACTGTGTTAGGTCATCTTTACCTGGAGTACCCTATTAGTGATTTCCTTTTTAAAAGAAGAAACTTGGGAACCCTGGATGGCTCAGCAGTTTAGCGCCTGCCTTCAGCCCAGGGCGTGATCCTGAAGACCCCGGATCGAGTCCCAGGTCAGGCTCCCTGCGTGGAGCCTGCATCTCCTTCTGCTTCTCCCTCTGCCTGTGTCTCTGCCTCTCTCTCTCTCTCTGTATCTCTCATGAATAAATAAATAAAATCTTTAAAAAAAGAAAGAAACTTAAGGTGATTCCCTGGGTGGCTCAGTGGTTTAACACCTGCCTTCACCCCAGGTGGTGATCCTGGAGTCCTGGGATTGAATCCTGCATCAGGCTCCCTGCATGAAGCCTGCTTCTCCCTTTGCCTGTGTCTCTGCCTCAGTCTCTCTCTTTCTTTCTCTTTGTCTCTCATGAATAAATAAATAAAATCTTAAAAAAAAAAACTTAGCAAACTAGAAATAGAAAGAAAATTCCCTATTCTGACAAAAACAAACAAAATAAAACTCAAATGTGCTCATTATTATAACTCCACTTAACATCACAGGGCAGGTCCTAGTTGATTTAAGGAAGTTAATTAACAAGAATATTAAGTAATAATAAAAATTACATATATAGAGTGATACACAGAGAAACAAAGACAGAGATGAAGGAGAATCCAAATGAATCTATATATAATCTTTTGCAAGTCACTGAATTTAAAGTCATCATGCAAGAATCAAATCTATATTTTGTTTATAACAGCAACGAGCACTTAAATAAAATTATACACACAGAGAAAGGCTGTCTTTTTAAAGCAGCCTCTAAAAAGAAACTTCAGGGCACCTGGGTGCCTCAATGGTTAAGCATCTACCTTTGGCTCAGGGCATGATCCCGGGGTCCTGGGATTGAGCCCTGTATCAGACTCCTTGCAGGGACCTTGCTTCTCCCTCTGCCTGTGTCTCTGCCCCTCTCTATATCTCTCATGAATAAATAAGTAAAATCTTTTTTAAAAAAATATACAAAACCTCTACACAAAATGTATAAAACTTATGTTTTGAGAGGAATTTGAGAGGAGTTAGGGGCACCTGGGTGGGTAAGTTGGTTGTGTCTGACTCTTGATCTCAGGGTTGTGAGTTCAAGCTCTGCATTGGGCTCCACATAGAGCCTACTTAAAAACAGCAACACAACAGCTGTATATATAATTGAGAGGTATTAAGGAAAACTTAATAAATGGGGAGAAGTAATATACTACACCCAAGATTTGAAAGAGTCAATATATGGTAAAGACCAAGTTTATGTATAGGATCCACAGCTCTCTCAAGTAAAGTCATAGTGAGTGTATTTGTGTGACTTTAAAATTTAATTCTAAAATTTATGGAAATAGGAAAGACAAAGGTAACTAAGGAAATATAGAAGGACATAGTTAGAGGACAAACAGTCTATGTATAGAGATTTGTTGTAAAGATATAATAAATATGACAAATAAATTGATGGAAAGATTAGAGATTCCAGAAACAGACCCATCCTTCCACTGAACACTTGATCTATGACTGGAGATACTGCAAAAAGTTGAGAAAGGACAATCTTTTCATTAAAGAGCTGTGGTTCAAATATGTATTATTAATAAGGAGGGGAATAAAATTTGATTCCTAGGGGATCCCTGGATGGCTCAGTGGTTTAGCACCTGCCTTTGGCCCAGGGTGTGATCCTGGAGACCCGGGATCAAGTCCCACATCAAGCCCCACATCAGGTTCCCTGCATGGAGCCTGCTTCTTCCTCTGTCTCTGCCTCTCTCTCTCTGTGTCTCTCATGAATAAATAAATAAAAATCTTAAAAAAAAGAAAACTTGATTTCTACTCAAATAATATGCAAAAATATCATTCTTGGTGAATTACAAATGTAAAAAAGAAAAGCAGTAAAGATTTGTAGAATAAAATATAGGGCAATATCTTCATGGTTTTGGGCAGGAAATAATTTCCTAATGGATACAAATGGCACTAACCACTAAGGAAAACATTTACAAATTGGAGTAAATCAAAATTAGGAATATCTGAACATCAAAAGATAGCATTACCTTCCTTGTAACCTTGTAATCTTCTCCTCCTGCTTTTTTTTTTTTTTTTTAATCAAATAAAAATGAAACTGAAAACGGAGACTGCCCTGCCCATTTGGGGATCTTTGGGCCACTAAACAAAAAGCAGAGAATAAACCACGATGATTGATGCTGATTACTAGGTGGAAATTAGGCTACTGCTACCCACTGAGAATAAAGTACTATGGCTGAAAGCCACTCCATTCACTGAATGTTTCTTAGTTCCCTAGCCCATAATACTGGTCAGTGGGAAACTGTAGCAGTACCCAGTAGCAATCCAGTAAAGATTGCTAAAAAAAAAGACCACTAAAAAAGGCTTGGAAAAGTATGGGAATGATTTGGATCATACCAACAGGTAAAATCTCTGACTTCCTGAGTGATAGCAAAGGTGATTTATGAGAATAGTGTACTAGGTGGTTTAAATTCATTGATTTTCTTCCTGCTGCTTCACTGTAAACCTGTGCATCATCTTCCTTCAGGGAATACATCTTATTCTCATGCTCTTATTGGTAGGTTTTAACTTAGCTAGAGAGGTCACTATTGACCAGGCTCAAGAGTGACTTAACATTTAAGTGATAAATTAACTTTATAAAGTTAAGTTTATAAAATTTAAGTTATATAAAGTTAAGTTGTAAAGTTAAATTTGTGCTAATAAAAGTTTTTCTTTAGTATGAAAGGTCCAAAAATGGAAACAAATGCATGCCAAGTCACAAGGAGATGACCTCTTAGATTCCCAGTGTCCACAGGCAGAGATCACTATGGTAAAGTTGAAAGTGTGAAGTTTCAAGTGCCTTTTCTGTCTATCCTTCTCTCTTGGCTGTCATATTTTTAAATTCACATTTCCACATCAAAAAATAATAGTAAAATGTACCACCTCTTTGATCCTAAGAAAAAGATGATACGACATTTATGCTGGGGATGAAGAAAAGGATCTCAACCAGGTAAGTCACAGAATGTTTCAGAAAAATGTGTAACTGGCCTGTAAGTGGCTATTCTTACTACCTTGTGAGCCAGTTGTTACATCAACTTCTAAAATTGGACCCAAGGGATCCCTGGGTGGCTCAGCGGTTTAGTGCCTGCCTTTAGCCCAGGGCATGATCCTGAGGTCCCAGGGTTGAGTCCCACATCTTCGGGCTTCCTGCATGGAGCCTGCTTCTCCCTCTGCCTGTGTCTCTGCCTCTCTCTCCCTGTGTGTCTCTCATGAATAAATAAAATCTAAAATAAAATAAAATAAAATAAAATAAAATAAAATAAAATAAAATAAAACTGGACCCATCCTAAAGGAAAGACTCTAGGAGGTGAGAGCTCATGTTCTTTTTCATAATTTTTCTGAAGCAATGACTTTCTTGAGAGACCTACTGAAAGGGTTAGTATTTACTAAAAGAAATCTCTCCTTCCTTGTAATCAGCCCTCCCCCTACCCTTTCTTAGCTGGTGGGCTGAGGCTGCAAGCAGCTGTGCAGAAATTCGGTAGAGACAGCTCTACTTTGACCAGCAGTTTCTATTCCCATTGGGAAGTTCTCCCCAACTTTGTTAGAAGGACTGATTCACACTGCTGAATTCTTCTCGTGATCTATTGTTCCTCTTATTAGTACTCTGGACAACTGCCCAGCAGGTGGAGAGACCACCTCTTAGTCCAGTTCTGCTGAGGATAGGGGGTGGTGGTAATGTTGATGTCTGGGCCAATTTTTGACAAGGATATTTATTCAGGTTTTAACTTAAACATACATAACTTTCTTCAGAGAGGCCTCCTCTGAACACCTTAACTAATCAGCACCGCTCACTCTCTGGCATGTTACTCTATTTTATCTTTGTCATTGTCCTTATCAACACCTGCCATTAACTTATCCACTCATTGGCCCAGCGATAGCCTCAACAGCAGAGACTTTGTTTACCCTCATTGACAAGAGCAGTGCCAGGTCCCAGAAGGGGCTTATGTTTGACCAGTTGACTGCTCTGTGCTAGCAGAGGGTTTCCAAAAGCAAGCAGTTAAATGAATTTCATGTTTATAATCTGATGGTATCGTTTAATACACATCTCAGTATGATTTTCAGCCTAAAGCATACAAAAGAATGAATCCTACCCTTAAGGCATACCATGACTTTGGGAGAATTCTGGATGGAAATGCATTTCACAATTAAGTTGCTAAAATGTCTTTAACTTGTGCTCACTTCAGCAGCACATATACTAAAATTGGAACAATACAGAGGAGATTAGCATGGCCCCTGTGCAAGGATGCTATGTGAATTTGTGAAGCATTCCATATTTTTTAAATAAAACAACACAAAATTAGGGAGACAAACCACAAGAGACCCCTAAGTATAGGAAACAAACTGAGGGTTGCTGGAAGGGAGGTAGGTGGGGAGATGGGGAAACTGGGTGATGGACATTAAGGAGGGCACGTATATAATGAGCACTGGATATTATATAAGACTGATGAGTCACTGACCTCTACCTCTAAAATTAATAATACACTATATGTTAATTAATCAAATTTAAATTTAAAAATTGAAAATAAAATATCTTTAACTTCTAAGAAATTACACCATTCCCTACTGAGCAGTCATGCCATTATTATCAGCTTCAGAAAAAGCATCTGCAAGGCAGACACGACAAAGTATAAGTCTAAGAACTAGAAGATTATTTTTCCTTCCCTTCCTCTTGTTCATGTTTTGTTTCTTAAATTCCACATATGAGTGAAATCATATGGTATTTGTCTTTCTCTGACTGACTTGTTTCACCTAGCAGAACACCTTCTAACTCCATCCAGGCTGTTGCAAATAGCAAGATTTCATTCTTTTTGATGGCTAATATTCCATTATATATATATTACCACTATAATTATCAATACAACAGTCCCCCCCCCCCCTTATCCACAGAGGATAAAATCCAGGACCGCTAGTGGATGCCTGAAACCATGGTCAGTAACAGATCCCATAGATACTCTGTTTTTTCCTATACTATACATACTTGTGATAAAGCTTAACTGTAAATTAGGCTGAGTAAGAGATAAACAAGAATAATAAAATAGAACAATTATAACACTATGCTGTAATAAAAGTCATGTGAATGTGATCTCGTTCTCAAAATATGTTATTGTACTGTATTCACTCTTCTTCATCTTGTGTTGATGTCATAAAATGCCCATGTGTTAAGACTGAGGCAAATGATGCAGGCATTGTGACATAGTGCTAGGCTACTATTGACCTTCTGACAATATGTCTGGAGGATCATTTGCTTCCAGATCTCAGTCAAGCTCAGGTAACTCAAACTGTGGAAAGTGAAACTTTAGGTAAGGCAGAGGCGGGGTGGGGTGGGGGGCGCGGTGCAGTTACTGCACAGAATCCTTCCTGTTGAAATTAGTATGTGGTTCCTCTCTCCTGATTGGATTTGTACTGATACAGTACAAATTGCCTCAGTTTTGTGATAAAGAAAAAGAGAGGGCAAAGATGGAAAGAAGAGACAGAAAAGGAAAAAAGGAAGAAAAAAAGATTAGAGACAATGAACAGCAAAAAGAAAATAAAGTAAGGAAGCAAAAGAAAATGAAACAGGGGTGGGCAGGTGAGGAAAAGACAGCCTCCTATTTCCTGTTTGCTCAGGCAGTCCCCACTTCCCACTGCACTGATGTCCTACCTCCTTATCCCCTCATACAAAGTAACCAAGTCCTTCAGAAGCCTGGCTAGGGATTCACTGAGGGAGTTGACACCTCACTCAGACCCCAGCAGCTCTCTATTTTATCTAGCCAGAAGTGGGACCCTTGCCTGCCTCATTTGGTCCTGGCCACACAGAGCAGCACCATTCCCTTGCCTTTCTGTAGAAGTCTGGCCAGTATTCTTTTTCAGAAAGTGCTAGCTCAGAGTAAGTCACAAAGTTCCTGATACTTGTTTGGAAATCATCATTTCTGTGTATAAGGATAAATGATAAGAAAAGGAATAAAAGCTTTATAATGAGAAAAGAGCTACACAGACACAACGCAGGAAGAAGAAAGGGTATTGCTGTTGTAATAATCTGTCACATAGGTAGCCTAAGACCACATCCCAGAAAATTTGCTCCTGGTAATTAAAAGCAAGACACGATACAGATTCAACACAAACACATTTGCCTCAACCCATAACATGTGTGTATGTTCAAATCATCCCTTAGTCAAAGTATATAAACTGGCAGATGTGTGTTACATACTTACTTGTGTGCATTGAGGGCACTGGGGTGGAAGGACCACAGTGAGAATCTTGTGGTGTCTAACTTTAGTGTGGTTTATAACCACCTCAAGGGCTTGTTAAACTCAGATTGTTGGGCTGTATCCACAAAGTTTCAGATTTAGGAAGTCCAGGGTGTGTCCTCAAAATTGCAATTCTAAAAGGCTCCCAGGTGACACTAACCCCCACTTTGAGAAGCCCTGGCTTATCATCATAATGAGCAGAAAGCTGGGGCAGGGCTGAGACAGGTGAAATTACCTTAGGAAAATTGTTAACCTCCGTATCTTAGTTTCCTTATCTGGAAAATGGGGGTGATGATAATGGTACTTAAATCCTAGGATTGGGATGAAAGGAGTGAAAACATGCAAAGTGCTTAGACAATGCTTGGTGCATAGCAAGCACCTTATAATTGCTTTCTTAAATAAAAATACAGTCCTAGAGTCAGACAAATGGCTTAGACTTGGCTAGACTTAACCATTCCGGAAAAAAAAAAAAAAATTCTGAGCTTCAGCTTCCTTATTTAAAAAAAAATGGGGGATAAAAATAACACCTGTCTTACAGGGGTTTCATGAAGATTAAATAAGCTAATACATTGGTTATCAAATCTTGGCAAATGAGCCTATATCCACACTTCAGGCCCCTGGAAGGTGATGCTTTCTGCCTGTGAAGGTGTCAGCTCTGTGGGGTAATGCTGCCCTCTGCTGGATAGCTATGCATTTTTAGAAATTAACTTCTCAAAAAAAAAAAAGAAAAAAGAAATTAACTTCTCGTCCCCAATTCATCCAGCAAAAAAAGCTAATAATCTTCAACAAGTTTATATGCTCTGAGCACATTTCTTTGGCTCCTGTGTTCAAACATGATCGAATTAAATCACTCTCAGTAAATGGTTTTCCTCATGTGGCAAAATAAGCCACTTTGGCAACTTACTTTGGCTGCAGCCTCATTTCCAACTTTTATTTTTATGGAGAAAATTAGCTATGATGAGATATTCCTGTTTAAGCTTTCTAGTTTTCATGATTGTTGCCTTCCTGTGAGTTGAGAATATTGGGATGACTCCCTGATCTAGTAGTCATTCTTTCAGCACTGCCAGCATAGCTCTGTGGCAAGCAGCACTTGCCAGAAACGCTGTGGTATGAAAACCAGGTCACTCTGATTTGTAATGTGTCAAAGCAGCAGGACAATACAGAAATGAGCATATGTCCCTCTGTGTTCTGATGAAGCTTTTCTCATAAAAGATGAGATTTGGGGATGCCTGGGTGGCCCAGTGGTTGAGCATCTGCCTTTGGTAGCCAGGAGTGATCCTGGAGATCTGGGATTGAGTCCCATATCCGGCTCCCTGCACAGAGCCTGTCTCTGCCTTTCTTTCTCTCTCTCTCTCTCTCTCTCTCTCATGAATAAATAAAATCTTTAAAAAAAAAATCCAGAACACTTAAATAAGTAAATAAATAAATAAATTAATTAATTAATTAATTAATTAAATAAAAGATGGGATTTGAATTTCTCATAATTTTCACATGTGGGCAGCCCCGGTGGCGCAGCGGTTTAGTGCCGCCTGCAGCCCAGGGCGTGATCCTGGGGACCCGGGATCGAGTCCCACATCGGGCTTCTTGCATGGAGCCTGCTTCACCCTCTGCCTGGTCTCTGCCTCTCTCTCGCTCTCTCTGACTGAATAAATAAATAAATCTTTAAAAAAATAATAATAATTTTCACATGTTAGAAAATTTTATACCAGCGGTGCCTTGGTGGCTCAATCAGGTAAGTGTCAGACTCTTGGTTTTCACTCCGGTCGTGATTTCAGGGTAATGAGAGCCCCACATTGGGCTGAGCATGGAGTCTGCTTAGGATTCTTTCTCCTACTCCCTCTGCCTCTCCCTGCCCCTGATAGATAGATAGGTAGATGATAGATAGATGATGATAGATAGATGATAGATACAGAGATGATAGATAGATAGATAGATAGATAGATAGATAGATAGATAGATTAGATAGATGATAGATAGATGTAAAAATGTAAAAACTATGTACAAAAAAATGTGCTGGCCAGTTTGGATCTGCAATCTGTACTTTGTCATCCACCAGGGTCTATCCACATCCTGATAGGATCAGACTGGTTTTAGCCTATTCAGTCTATTATTGCCAGGTAAACTGGGGAGACCCCAGGCCCTGGGGCCTCAACCCAGCCAGACCCAAAGGTTCTTGGTCTTGTCATGAGAATAAATTCAAAGATGGACATGCAGCACAACTTACAAGAGACATAATCAAGAAAGTTTATTAAAGCAAAAGGTACATTCGAGATATGAGAATAGGTGAAAAGAGAGAGAGGAAGAAAAAGAGAGAGCTGTGCACCCTAGGGGTTGCATTTCTATCCATCTTCTATTGACAGTTGTTAACTAAGGGGTGGAATATTGGGACATCTGGGTGGTTCAGCGGTTGAGCAGCTGCCTTCAGCTCAGGGTATGATCTGGGAGTCTGGGGATCAAGTCCTGCATTGGGCTCCCTGAGGGGAACCTGCTTCTCCCTCTGCCTATGTCTCTGCCTCTGTGTCTCTCATGAAAAAATAAATAAAATATTTGAGAAAAAAAATAAGGTGTGGAATATTCATCACTTGGGGCAGAGAAGCATGCTTTTTCTTTCTAATTTGGTCAGGTTTCCTGTCATGGTACCTGCCATCTTGGGCTTGTCTGGTTTGATCCAGCTTCTTGTGGAGTGCTGCCTGGACAGGCCTCTGACCTTCCCAATAGCTGGTTATGACTTTCTTGTTACTGACCTCCAGGTTTCCTCTTAGAACCTAACTAATTGCCTACTCTAACATTATAACAAAATACCATAGAGTGGCTGGCTTGTAAATAATTAAAATGTGTTTCTCATAGCTGTGGAGGCCCTGAAGTCCGAAATCAAGCCACCAGCAAATTTGATATCTGGGGAGAATGAAATTCCTGGTTCATAGGTTCATAGGCTCTTTTCACTGTGTCCTCATATGGCAGAAGAGGGGAGGGATTTCTCTGGGATCTCTTTCATAAGGGCACTAATCTCATTTATGAGGGTTCCACCCTTATGACCTAAGTATCTCCTGAAGGCCCCACTTCCAAATACCATCAGATTGAGAGTTAAGTTCCAACATATGAATTTTGGAGAGACACAAACATTCAGTTTATAGCAACATCTTAAAGTTATAACACTAAATTTATACAGCTTAAGTTCAATAACATACAATCTTTTCTTATACAAGTCAATTTCCATCTCCTTTCAGTTATTAATGTCACAAAATTACATCTTTATGTATTATGTGTCCAAAAACATAGACTATTAATTGTTTTCAAGCATCAGTCTCATATCATATAGAAAAAGTGTGGAATTACCAAATCAAAGTAACAAAAATACTAGCTTCTATAACTATCCACATATTTAGCTTTATCAGAGATCTTTCCTTTTCCATATAGTTTCAAGTTACTGCTCTCTAGCTACTAATTACTAGTGTCTAGTGTCCTTTCATTTCATTCTGGAGGATTTCATTTAGCATTTCTTGTAGTACAGGCTTTTGTTTATCTGGGAATGTCTTCATTTTCCCCTCATTTTTGAAGAAAAGTTTGCAGGATATAGAATTCTTGGTTGACACTTATTTTCCTTCTGGCCTCTAAGGTTTTGATGAGAAATCTGCTGATAATATTATTGGGGAAAATATAATTAAAATTATCTTCCTTTTAGCTTTATAGATGTATTAATAACGTACCTTATTATGTCTTATGCAATAGAACATTTCGTATATTATGATGATGTTGGTTGAGTTGTAGCATCATTCTGAGATCAATCATTCAGAATTTAAAGAAAAATGAATTGAATATTTTAAGATTAATTGTTAGGAGCTCTTTAAAACCCAAACCATATTACATATTTTCAAATTAGAAATGAAAAGGCCACTGAAACATCCTATAGATTTTTATTTATAATAAGGGAAATAAGAATTGCTATGACCTACATAGACAGAAAGCTCTTTCAGGTTCTTATTCTTGAGACCAAAAAGTGAGGAAAGCACTAATAATTATCTCCAGCTGTGATTGGTCCATTTCTTCTAATGACCTCATAAAGAGCCTGTAAAGGAAAAACAAACTGTACTACTGTGTGTCTCCTCTACTCTCAATACTCTACTACAGCATTAGTTCGCTCCTGACATGGATGTGGAGAAGTTTCCACACATCAAGCAATTCTGTGACACTAGCTGGGTGTCTTATAATTTAATTCAATTCTAACAATATCTACCTGGAGATAGCAGCAGATTCCACACATTAAGGACTTAGTCCTACAAATTGTGCCCTCCCCTTCAGATGCTCATTGCAAGACCAAGGTGGTTGTTACCTGTGTTTCTGACTGACCACCTATAGATTGGGGGTCACCACGAACCCCTCCTTGGGTTCATTTAATTTGCTAGAGCAGGTCACAGAACTTTAGAGTTTACTCACTAGATCATAAAAGGGTTTATTATAAAAGGGTATTGTTTTCAGATAAAGTGAGGAGACTCTGGGGCCTGGAGCCTTAACACAGCCAGACACCATGGAGTTGCTGAAGGTTCTTGGTCCTGTCACAAGAATGAATTCAAGGACAGAAAAGCAGTACAGTGGATAAGTGACACAAATGGGATAGTTTATTAAAGCAGAAAGTATACCCCCAAGAGACGAGAGCAGGCAAGCTTGAGAGAGATGTGTCCCAGCAATTTGGGATTCTATCTTTTATCAGCAGTTGTTACCTATAAGCAGAATAGTCATTACTTGGGGCAGGGAAGCAGAGTTTCATGTTTTTTCTTCCTAATTTGGTCATAAGTTTCCTGTTATGGCATCTGCCATCCTGGGTCTATCTGGTTTGATCCAGCTTCTTATGGAGTGCTGTCAGGACATGCCTCTGACCTTCCTGACATCTGGTCATGACTTCCTCATTGCTGACCTCCAGGTATCCTATTAGAACCTAATCAACTGCCTAGTCTAATAGAACTCCAGAATAGCCATCTGGAGAAGATGCATAGGGCAAGGTGTGGGGAAAGAGGCCCAGAGTTTCCATGCCCTCTCTGAGTACCACTCTCTCCAAATCTCCATCAGTTCACCAACCCTGAAACTTTCCAAATCCTATCCTTTTGGGTTTCTATGAAAGCTTCATTATAGATGCACGATTGATTAAATCATTGTCTATTGTGGTTTGAACTCAATTTCCAGCCCCTCTCCCCTTCCTTTCCTTCCAACTCTTGGTTTGGGTTCAGCTCATGACCTCAGGGTCATGAGATCACGCCCCACATTGGCTCACACTCAGTTGGGAGATGTTGGATATTCTCTCCCTCTCACCCTCCCTCTGCCTTCCCATGCACTCGCTCTCTAAAATAAATAAATCTTTAAAAATTAAATAAAGAAAATAAAATGGGGGCAACCCGGTGTCTCAGTGGTTTAGCACCTTCAGCCCAGGGTGTGATCCTGGAGACCTGGGATTGAATCCCACGTCAGGCTCCCTACTTGGGAGCCTACTTTTCCCTCTGCTTGTGTCTCTGCTTCTCTCTCTCTTTCTCTCTCCTCTGTGTGTGTTTGTGTGTGTATGTGTGTGTGTGTCTCATGAATAAATAAATAAAATCTTAAAAAGAAAAAAAAAGAAAAGAAAAGAAAAAAAGAAAGAAAAAAAAAGAAAAGAAAAGAAGAAAAGAAAAGAAAGAAAAGAAAAGAAAAGAAAAGAAAAGAAAAGAAAAGAAAAGAAAAGAAAAGAAAAGAAAAGAAAAAAGAAAAGAAAAGAAAAGAAAATGGAGTCAGGAAGCCAGCAAGGGAAGCTCTCATGTCCTACCACTCCTGCTCAATTGCAATGAGACAATGTACACTCCAAATGGTTACTAATTTAGCTATTATTTTACATCCTGAGCCAGAGGAAGAAAAGTTTCCTCTCTCCCCATCCCCAGCACCCCCTTACTAGCCAAAAGCCTAACTAACCAATGAGGGAATGTCTCAACTCCACCAATGAAAAGCTTCAAACTCCCGGTTTGCTCCATTGGACTTTTTATTTATAACAGCCCTCCCAAGTATGTAGTGAGATAAGCACTGGGTGTTATACTATATGTTGGCAAATTTAATTTAAATAAATAAGTAAATAATTTTAAAAGCAGCCTTCCCAACAGCCCCTTCTTTTCCTATAAAAGAGTATATCTCCTTTCTTCCGGGAACTTGTCTCTATGACTTTGCTATAACTTGCTTGTTTCAGATTGCAATTCTCTGGTATTTCAAATAAACCCATTTTTACTAGTAAAATAATTGGCAGTTTTATTTTTAAGGTAAACATTTGATTGTTAGAAAAATGAATTTAGATCTCCAAGTTCCCACTAGCTGACAGGTTAAAAGCTTTGTTTAAAAAAAAAATCAACTGGATAGATTTTAAAGATTTTATTGGCTTTATTCTGTGGTTCATGAATCAGGCACTATCCTAGCTAGCAGACAGGAAAGAACTCTGAAGAGCTGTATGAAATGAAAGAATTTTATATGAAGAAGAGAGCAGGAACAAGGAAGTTATGCTAGGCAAAAATCAAATCGCTTAAGTTTGGGACACCTGGGTAGCTCAGCGGTTGAGTGTCTGCCTTTGGCTCAGGGCGTGATCCCGGGATCCGGGATTGAGTCCCACATAGGGCTCCTAGTGTGGAGCCTGCTTCTCCCTCTGCCTGTGTCTCTGTCTCTCTCTCATTGTCTCTCATGAATAAATAAATAAAATCTTTTTTTAAAAATTGCTTAAATTTACTTTCTTTATAAGCATAAAAGAGATTACCTAATTAGAGCTGATGGGTGATTCCTGATTAAATGGTTTAAGATTTCATTTCTGGGAGAGCCAAAACTGCAATTAAGTTAATTCTTAGTTTGGTGATATAGGGCTTCATTTTGAGCTGGTTATCTTGTTTTTAATAGCTTAATTTTTCAAAAAAGAAAAAATAAACCAAACTCCTTTTTCAGGAAAAAGGCAGAGACTGGGTCAGTCTTCATCTGAGATGCTCAGTTTAGGGAGACAAATACTTAGGACCTCCAAATGTCTGGTCTTTTCCATATGAAGTCTTTTTCTCCCTCATATAAAGTCTTATATGCCTCCACTTGACGGAATCTGTAATTTTATGTAGAAAAGAAACTCTAATATATATTAAAATATGGAACTTGTTGAGAATATTGTGTTTTGTTTTGTTTTAATACATTGATGAAAGACACATAGAGGCAGAGATACAGGCAGAAGAAACCTGATGTGGGACTCAATTCCCAGACTCCAGGATCACACCCTGAGCCAAAGGCAGGCGCTCAACTGCTGAGCCACCCAGGAGTCCCAGAATATCGACTTAAAGAACAAAAATTCAAATGAGGAAATTTAAAGGTTTAATGGGTTTCATTCAATGATTCTTGAATTGGACAGCATCTCATCTAACAAAGAGAAGGAAACTCCAAGGAGCTGTACATAATAGAAGGATTTTATAGGTAGAATTGAGGCAGAACAAGGAGGTTATTAGTAAAAGAAAAGAAACAATTATTTGAGGAAAGGTCACCTCCAGGTAGCAGTAGCTGGAAGAGCAGGGGGTCTTATCTTGCAGATTACCTCTCTGGTACTGATCAGGAAATTCCAGGCTAATTGGTTTAAAATTCCACTTCTGAGAGAGGCTGAAACTGAAGTTGGGTTTAAGGTGATACTCTTATGGTGGTTAAGTCTTGTAGAGTTTAACATAAGTTATTCCATCTTGGCCTGTTGTTAATTTTTAACAATTCTAAAAAAGTGCCTTGTTCATCCATTCTTTATCTGTTCGCTCTTCAAAATGCCTGTAAAGTGTCTTGTCATTTGGAGTTGTTTTAAAATATAGTATATTAATAGAAAATCTCAGTTATACTAAGACCAATAAGTTATTCAACTGCCATTGAAAATATAGTTTGTTTCTTACAGTACCCAAGTGGAGGGGCATGCCATGAGGGGAGCACCAGAAAAGAAAGCACCAGAAAGGGGAAAAGAGAGAGGGAGTACAGATAAGAATCTTTACTGTGGTCTCTGAACTAAGCGTTAAAAACAAGATAACAGGTCCAAAATGAAATGACAAAATGGTGCTAGGCCCCATGTCACCAGTGACTTAATTACAGTTTTGGCTTTTTCAGAAATCGAATCTTAAACCAGTCAATCAGGAATCACTAGGTCAGCACTAGTGAGGTTACATGCCTGATAGATCTCCTGCTATCCCTAAAGGAAAGTGACCTGGCTACAACCAATCCACTTTTGCCAGTATAACTTCCTTGTTCCTGTTTCCTTCTACCTATAAAAGCCTTTCATTTTATACAGCCCCTGGAACATCTTTCTATCTGCAGGATGGGATGCTAACTGGCTTCATGAATTACTGGCTAAAGCCAATAAAACTGTGGTGCTAAGGGTGGCTCAGTCAGTTAAGTGGCTGCCTTTGGCTCAGGCCCTAATCCTAGGGTATGGGGATCAAGTCCTATGGTATGGAGATCAAGTCCTGTATCAGGCTCTTTGTCCACCCTGCTTCTCCCTTTCCCTCTTCCTCTGCCTGCCCTTCTCACTGCTTGTGCTCTCTTGCTCTCTGTCAAATAAATTAATAAACAAATCTAATAAAATCATTAAAATTTATTCAGTTAAAAATTTTTTTTAACACAAGGAGCATGCAAGGCAGAGTGGTAGGCCGATATTTAGGATCAGCTAACTTAAATAATTTCAGGTCTGGGGCATAGGGTTTTCCCCGAGACCTTCTTTCATTTCCACAGGACTTATCCCTTCTAACATGTTGTGTTACATACATTGTCTGTCTCCCTCCCCATAATGCCAGGCTCACAGGTGCAGCACGGGTTGTGTCATTGCCCTGTCTACAGCAGAACCAGTGCAGGGCTCAACAAATGCTTACTGTGACTTGAAATGGTCTTGTTTACGGTTTCCTCATTGGGTGAATGTCTATGCCCTCATTAGGGATTTTCTTATGCATAGTTGAAACTCTAGTACCTAGCATGACCTGAAACAACAACAGTGCTGGATGAACTTGGAAGACCTTGGGCCCTGAAGCCTCAACTCAGCCCATCCCAAAGATGTCACTGAAGGCTCTTGGTCTTGTCACAAGAAAGAATTCCAGGAGAGACACAACACAGCGAGTAAGTGGTAAAAGCAGAACAATTTATTAAAGTGAAAGTACACTCTCAAGATGTAACAGCAAGTGAGCTGGAGAGAGAGCTGCAAGCCACAGGGTTTCTATTTTTAATTGACAGTGATTAACGAGGGTGTAATATTATTTGGGGACTAAATTTCTTAGAAGCAGAGTTTATGCTTTCTTCATTATTCGGTAAAGGGTTTTCTGTGTTACAGCATCTGCCATCTTGGGCCTACCTGGTTTGATCCAGCTTCTGGTGGCTTGGTTTTGGAATATTGCAAGAGGGCCTGTGGCCTTACGGACAGCTACCAAAAACTCCCTCTTTCCTGGCCTCCAGGCATCCTGTTAGAACTTAATTTCATCCACTAACAATAGTAGCTGCCCCAGAGCATTTCTCAAAGAATGAAGATTGCATTTCCTGTGCTTAGTAAAAGGAACCAACAAAAATAAACCTCCTTGGAGCCCTTAAGGGACTTATACTTCATTTCAAGGATACATTTGCTTTAAAGCAATTATTACAGAAACAAACTGGTATTCCTTGCCATGACATTTTCAATAATTAGTGGTTTAAAAATATTTAAAGTTAAATCATAGTTCTCTGTGAGGCCTGGGCACAACTAAGTGGATCTTGCTTAGAGTTTCACCTGCTGGTGCAATGAAATGGCAGATGAAACAGCAGCCATCTAAAGGTTCCAGTGGATCGTGGACAGTTGGATAACACAATAGCTAATGCTTCTCCTGGATGACAGGGAGCTCAGGGAGGACATTTTAACTGAGAATGCATAAGTGGCCCATTTATATACGTTGGACTCACGCCATATACCCCAGATTACCACCAACAGAAACTCAGGAAGAAGACCAATGCTAATATTCCAATTCTCTTACAAAAGAACAGATCTAGATCAAGGATCACAGAGCCAATTACTAAAGATAAAAGCAGTAGCAAATGGAACCACATTTAGAGACACTAACCTGCCTCTCCGTGTACCCGTACGGGTCCGGGTCAGGACCTGAGTGTCATCCTGGGGTGCCATGGGGTCTGTGTGTTGGATCCTCGAAGGTCTGTTTCTTTACCCGCATTTGTTGCCCGCCCTAGACTCGACCCTATCTCCCAATGTGTCTAAACATCCGCCCAGCAAGCATGTGTCTCAAGAAATGTGAGGCGACCCGCGTGTGCCTCTACCCTCGCCCTGTCTCTACAGAAGATCCTGGTGTCGGGGGGAGGCGCGTGGGGAAGCGAGCCGGAAAAAGGGCAACGGGCTTGCGCTGACGGGGAGGCTCCCCAGCCACCCGCAACACCCCCCCACCTTCGGCCCGGGCCCGCCTGCACCTTCTCTCCGAAGGACATGCCCTCCGTCCCCCGCGGACCACCGTCCCTTCGGCCCTCAGCCCCGGGGTCCACGCTCCGCGTGCCCAGGACACCAACCAGACGGCCCGGCCGCCGGGGGCCTCAGGCCCCCCGTTGGCGCCGGGCTCCGCGCTCCGGGACCCCGCGACAGCCAAGACCACAGCGACGCGGGGGCGGCCGGCACCCAGGCCCAAAAGAGCCGCTCGGGACACAGCAAGACACACCACAGACACTCGCTCCGCGCCTGGGCCAGGGCGCCGCGCACGCACGCAGGCACACGGCCCCGCGGCGGTTCGGCTGATGGGCAGGAATGGGAGCGGAACGGCATCCCTGACCCCGTGGCTGCAGGGCCTGCGGCTGCCAGGGCTCCTGACGCAGCTCCAGGGCCTGCGCCCCTCCGGCGGGGTGGCTGCCTCGCCCCCACAGGCCGTGTGGCCCAGCTCCGAGTGCCTGTGTCCTTCCGTCTGTCTGTGTGTGTGTGTGTCCTGTGCGACGATGGGGTCCGGCGGCGCGGGCGGCCCCGGCTTGGCTTTGAGCCAGGCGGGCTGAAGAACAGGAGAGGCCAGGGGCCCGCCGGCGCCGGCCCCGGCCCGCGGCACACCCCGACACCCCCCCGCAGCCCCCAGGCCCCAGCCCCCGGCCCCCGGCCCCCGGCCCCCGGCCCCCAGCGAGCGGCCCGATGTGGGGCGGCGTGCCATCCGGGGAGCCGAGCGGCGGCGACGAGCCCGACAGGCCGGGGACGGGAGCGCGCCCGGGCTCCCGCGACAGACTCGGCTCCGGGGTGCGGGACGCGTCTTGGCCCCCACCCCCCGGCCCGGGCAGGCGCCCTCCGCCACCCCGGGCGCGGCGCGGGAGGCGGTCAGTCCATCAGTCGGGCCGGCAGGCGAGCATGCAGGCAGGCAGGCAGGCAGGCAGGCAGGCGTTCAGGCGGGCCGCACAGGGCGGGCGGAGGAGGGCTGAGGAGCGGCGGGCGCCCGGCCTGGAGAGGCGCAGAGCAGGCTCTTGGGGCGCCCAGCGGCAGGCGCGGACGTCTACGGCCATACCACCCTGAACGCGCCCGATCTCGTCTGATCTCGGAAGCTAAGCAGGGTCGGGCCTGGTTAGTACTTGGATGGGAGACCGCCTGGGAATACCGGGTGCTGTAGGCTTTTTTTCTTCGGCCTTCCTGTCCGTCCCTTTGCCGCCAACACCCCCCTCGCCCAACGCGGCGGCGGCGGCGGCGGCGGCGGCGGCGGCGGCGGCGCCCTCCGGACGACCCCTGCCATGGCCCCCGCCCCGCCGGGACCACCGCAGGGCGCCGCGGGGCACCGAGGGCGCCCGCTGCACGGGCAGGACGCCACTACATACACCACACACCTCCTCTTCCTCCCAGCCCTTCAACCTCGCAGCCCTTCAACGACGCCCACCCGCATCCTAGCCGGCCGCGCGTCCCAGGGGGCCGAGGGGGCCGAGGGGGCCCGAAGGGGCCCAGGGAGGGGACGGGGCGACAGCCGGAACCTCGGGGCGGGGGCGCGGGGGGGCGGTGCGGTCGCTGGGGGGAGACGGGTGGGGGCTGGATCCCGTCCTCGCAGGCCTGCGAGGCCCTCGGTGGGGCCGAGGGGGGGGGTGCTTGGGAGCCGGGGGCCGGGGGCCGGGCCTGCCTGCGGGCCCTCCTCGCCCCGCCCCAGGCCCCGCCCCCAGGCCCGCCCCCAGCCCCTAGCAATTCCCTGGCACCGCCCCCAGCGACCAAGCCACCCAGCCACCCGCAACACCCCCCCACCTTCGGCCCGGGCCCGCCTGCACCTTCTCTCCGAAGGACATGCCCTCCGTCCCCCGCGGACCACCGTCCCTTCGGCCCTCAGCCCCGGGGGGCCGAGGGGGCCGAGGGGGCCCGAAGGGGCCCAGGGAGGGGACGGGGCGACAGCCGGAACCTCGGGGCGGGGGCGCGGGGGGGCGGTGCGGTCGCTGGGGGGAGACGGGTGGGGGCTGGATCCCGTCCTCGCAGGCCTGCGAGGCCCTCGGTGGGGCCGAGGGGGGGGGTGCTTGGGAGCCGGGGGCCGGGGGCCGGGCCTGCCTGCGGGCCCTCCTCGCCCCGCCCCAGGCCCCGCCCCCAGGCCCGCCCCCAGCCCCTAGCACCGCCCCCAGCGACCAAGCCACCCAGCCACCCGCAACACCCCCCCCACCTTCGGCCCGGGCCCGCCTGCACCTTCTCTCCGAAGGACATGCCCTCCGTCCCCCGCGGACCACCGTCCCTTCGGCCCTCAGCCCCGGGGGCCACGCTCCGCGTGCCCAGGACACCAACCAGACGGCCCGACCGCCGGGGGCCTCAGGCCCCCCGTTGGCGCCGGGCTCCGCGCTCCGTGACCCCGCGACAGCCAAGACCACAGCGACGCGGGGACGGCCGGCACCCAGGCCCAAAAGAGCCGCTCGGGACACAGCAAGACACACCACAGACACTCGCTCCGCGCCTGGGCGAGGGCGCCGCGCACGCACGCAGGCACACGGCCCCGCGGCGGTTCGGCTGATGGGCAGGAATGGGAGCGGAACGGCATCCCTGACCGCGTGGCTGCAGGGCCTGCGGCTGCCAGGGCTCCTGACGCAGCTCCAGGGCCTGCGCCCCTCCGGCGGGGTGGCTGCCTCGCCCCCACAGGCCGTGTGGCCCAGCTCCGAGTGCCTGTGTCCTTCCGTCTGTCTGTGTGTGTGTGTGTCGTGGGCACCTGTGTCTGTGTCCCTGCCTGTGCGACGATGGGGTCCGGCGGCGCGGGCGGCCCCGGCTTGGCTTTGAGCCAGGCGGGCTGAAGAACAGGAGAGGCCAGGGGCCCGCCGGCGCCGGCCCCGGCCCGCGGCACACCCCGACACCCCCCCGCAGCCCCCAGGCCCCAGCCCCCGGCCCCCGGCCCCCGGCCCCCGGCCCCCAGCGAGCGGCCCGATGTGGGGCGGCGTGCCATCCGGGGAGCCGAGCGGCGGCGACGAGCCCGACAGGCCGGGGACGGGAGCGCGCCCGGGCTCCCGCGACAGACTCGGCTCCGGGGTGCGGGACGCGTCTTGGCCCCCACCCCCCGGCCCGGGCAGGCGCCCTCCGCCACCCCGGGCGCGGCGCGGGAGGCGGTCAGTCCATCAGTCGGGCCGGCAGGCGAGCATGCAGGCAGGCAGGCAGGCAGGCAGGCAGGCGTTCAGGCGGGCCGCACAGGGCGGGCGGAGGAGGGCTGAGGAGCGGCGGGCGCCCGGCCTGGAGAGGCGCAGAGCAGGCTCTTGGGGCGCCCAGCGGCAGGCGCGGACGTCTACGGCCATACCACCCTGAACGCGCCCGATCTCGTCTGATCTCGGAAGCTAAGCAGGGTCGGGCCTGGTTAGTACTTGGATGGGAGACCGCCTGGGAATACCGGGTGCTGTAGGCTTTTTTTCTTCGGCCTTCCTGTCCGTCCCTTTGCCGCCAACACCCCCCTCGCCCAACGCGGCGGCGGCGGCGGCGGCGGCGGCGGCGGCGGCGGCGGCGGCGCCCTCCGGACGACCCCTGCCATGGCCCCCGCCCCGCCGGGACCACCGCAGGGCACGGCGGGGCACCGAGGGCGCCCGCTGCACGGGCAGGACGCCACTACATACACCACACACCTCCTCTTCCTCCCAGCCCTTCAACCTCGCAGCCCTTCAACGACGCCCACCCGCATCCTAGCCGGCCGCGCGTCCCAGGGGGCCGAGGGGGCCGAGGGGGCCCGAAGGGGCCCAGGGAGGGGACGGGGCGACAGCCGGAACCTCGGGGCGGGGGCGCGGGGGGGCGGTGCGGTCGCTGGGGGGAGACGGGTGGGGGCTGGATCCCGTCCTCGCAGGCCTGCGAGGCCCTCCGTGGGGCCGAGGGGGGGGTGCTTGGGAGCCGGGGGCCGGGGGCCGGGCCTGCCTGCGGGCCCTCCTCGCCCCGCCCCAGGCCCCGCCCCCAGGCCCGCCCCCAGCCCCTAGCACCGCCCCCAGCGACCAAGCCACCCAGCCACCCGCAACACCCCCCCCACCTTCGGCCCGGGCCCGCCTGCACCTTCTCTCCGAAGGACATGCCCTCCGTCCCCCGCGGACCACCGTCCCTTCGGCCCTCAGCCCCGGGGTCCACGCTCCGCGTGCCCAGGACACCAACCAGACGGCCCGGCCGCCGGGGGCCTCAGGCCCCCCGTTGGCGCCGGGCTCCGCGCTCCGTGACCCCGCGACAGCCAAGACCACAGCGACGCGGGGGCGGCCGGCACCCAGGCCCAAAGAGCCGCTCGGGACACAGCAAGACACACCACAGACACTCGCTCCGCGCCTGGGCCAGGGCGCCGCGCACGCACGCAGGCACACGGCCCCGCGGCGGTTCGGCTGATGGGCAGGAATGGGAGCGGAACGGCATCCCTGACCCCGTGGCTGCAGGGCCTGCGGCTGCCAGGGCTCCTGACGCAGCTCCAGGGCCTGCGCCCCTCCGGCGGGGTGGCTGCCTCGCCCCCACAGGCCGTGTGGCCCAGCTCCGAGTGCCTGTGTCCTTCCGTCTGTCTGTGTGTGTGTGTGTCGTGGGCACCTGTGTCTGTGTCCCTGCCTGTGCGACGATGGGGTCCGGCGGCGCGGGCGGCCCCGGCTTGGCTTTGAGCCAGGCGGGCTGAAGAACAGGAGAGGCCAGGGGCCCGCCGGCGCCGGCCCCGGCCCGCGGCACACCCCGACACCCCCCCGCAGCCCCCAGGCCCCAGCCCCCGGCCCCCGGCCCCCAGCGAGCGGCCCGATGTGGGGCGGCGTGCCATCCGGGGAGCCGAGCGGCGGCGACGAGCCCGACAGGCCGGGGACGGGAGCGCGCCCGGGCTCCCGCGACAGACTCGGCTCCGGGGTGCGGGACGCGTCTTGGCCCCCACCCCCCGGCCCGGGCAGGCGCCCTCCGCCACCCCGGGCGCGGCGCGGGAGGCGGTCAGTCCATCAGTCGGGCCGGCAGGCGAGCATGCAGGCAGGCAGGCAGGCAGGCAGGCAGGCGTTCAGGCGGGCCGCACAGGGCGGGCGGAGGAGGGCTGAGGAGCGGCGGGCGCCCGGCCTGGAGAGGCGCAGAGCAGGCTCTTGGGGCGCCCAGCGGCAGGCGCGGACGTCTACGGCCATACCACCCTGAACGCGCCCGATCTCGTCTGATCTCGGAAGCTAAGCAGGGTCGGGCCTGGTTAGTACTTGGATGGGAGACCGCCTGGGAATACCGGGTGCTGTAGGCTTTTTTTCTTCGGCCTTCCTGTCCGTCCCTTTGCCGCCAACACCCCCCTCGCCCAACGCGGCGGCGGCGGCGGCGGCGGCGGCGGCGGCGGCGGCGGCGCCCTCCGGACGACCCCTGCCATGGCCCCCGCCCCGCCGGGACCACCGCAGGGCGCCGCGGGGCACCGAGGGCGCCCGCTGCACGGGCAGGACGCCACTACATACACCACACACCTCCTCTTCCTCCCAGCCCTTCAACCTCGCAGCCCTTCAACGACGCCCACCCGCATCCTAGCCGGCCGCGCGTCCCAGGGGGCCGAGGGGGCCGAGGGGGCCCGAAGGGGCCCAGGGAGGGGACGGGGCGACAGCCGGAACCTCGGGGCGGGGGCGCGGGGGGGCGGTGCGGTCGCTGGGGGGAGACGGGTGGGGGCTGGATCCCGTCCTCGCAGGCCTGCGAGGCCCTCCGTGGGGCCGAGGGGGGGGTGCTTGGGAGCCGGGGGCCGGGGGCCGGGCCTGCCTGCGGGCCCTCCTCGCCCCGCCCCAGGCCCCGCCCCCAGGCCCGCCCCCAGCCCCTAGCACCGCCCCCAGCGACCAAGCCACCCAGCCACCCGCAACACCCCCCCCACCTTCGGCCCGGGCCCGCCTGCACCTTCTCTCCGAAGGACATGCCCTCCGTCCCCCGCGGACCACCGTCCCTTCGGCCCTCAGCCCCGGGGGCCACGCTCCGCGTGCCCAGGACACCAACCAGACGGCCCGACCGCCGGGGGCCTCAGGCCCCCCGTTGGCGCCGGGCTCCGCGCTCCGTGACCCCGCGACAGCCAAGACCACAGCGACGCGGGGGCGGCCGGCACCCAGGCCCAAAAGAGCCGCTCGGGACACAGCAAGACACACCACAGACACTCGCTCCGCGCCTGGGCCAGGGCGCCGCGCACGCACGCAGGCACACGGCCCCGCGGCGGTTCGGCTGATGGGCAGGAATGGGAGCGGAACGGCATCCCTGACCGCGTGGCTGCAGGGCCTGCGGCTGCCAGGGCTCCTGACGCAGCTCCAGGGCCTGCGCCCCTCCGGCGGGGTGGCTGCCTCGCCCCCACAGGCCGTGTGGCCCAGCTCCGAGTGCCTGTGTCCTTCCGTCTGTCTGTGTGTGTGTGTGTCGTGGGCACCTGTGTCTGTGTCCCTGCCTGTGCGACGATGGGGTCCGGCGGCGCGGGCGGCCCCGGCTTGGCTTTGAGCCAGGCGGGCTGAAGAACAGGAGAGGCCAGGGGCCCGCCGGCGCCGGCCCCGGCCCGCGGCACACCCCGACACCCCCCCGCAGCCCCCAGGCCCCAGCCCCCGGCCCCCGGCCCCCGGCCCCCGGCCCCCAGCGAGCGGCCCGATGTGGGGCGGCGTGCCATCCGGGGAGCCGAGCGGCGGCGACGAGCCCGACAGGCCGGGGACGGGAGCGCGCCCGGGCTCCCGCGACAGACTCGGCTCCGGGGTGCGGGACGCGTCTTGGCCCCCACCCCCCGGCCCGGGCAGGCGCCCTCCGCCACCCCGGGCGCGGCGCGGGAGGCGGTCAGTCCATCAGTCGGGCCGGCAGGCGAGCATGCAGGCAGGCAGGCAGGCAGGCAGGCAGGCGTTCAGGCGGGCCGCACAGGGCGGGCGGAGGAGGGCTGAGGAGCGGCGGGCGCCCGGCCTGGAGAGGCGCAGAGCAGGCTCTTGGGGCGCCCAGCGGCAGGCGCGGACGTCTACGGCCATACCACCCTGAACGCGCCCGATCTCGTCTGATCTCGGAAGCTAAGCAGGGTCGGGCCTGGTTAGTACTTGGATGGGAGACCGCCTGGGAATACCGGGTGCTGTAGGCTTTTTTTCTTCGGCCTTCCGTCCGTCCCTTTGCCGCCAACACCCCCCTCGCCCAACGCGGCCGGCGGCGGCGGCGGGGCGGCGGCGGCGGCGGCGGCGGCGGCGCCCTCCGGACGACCCCTGCCATGGCCCCCGCCCCGCCGGGACCACCGCAGGGCGCCGCGGGGCACCGAGGGCGCCCGCTGCACGGGCAGGACGCCACTACATACACCACACACCTCCTCTTCCTCCCAGCCCTTCAACCTCGCAGCCCTTCAACGACGCCCACCCGCATCCTAGCCGGCCGCGCGTCCCAGGGGGCCGAGGGGGCCGAGGGGGCCGAAGGGGCCCAGGGAGGGGACGGGGCGACAGCCGGAACCTCGGGGCGGGGGCGCGGGGGGCGGTGCGGTCGCTGGGGGAGACGGGTGGGGGCTGGATCCCGTCCTCGCAGGCCTGCGAGGCCCTCGGTGGGGCCGAGGGGGGGGTGCTTGGGAGCCGGGGGCCGGGGGCCGGGCCTGCCTGCGGGCCCTCCTCGCCCCGCCCCAGGCCCGCCCCCAGGCCCGCCCCCAGCCCCTAGCACCGCCCCCAGCGACCAAGCCACCCAGCCACCCGCAACACCCCCCCCACCTTCGGCCCGGCCCGCCTGCACCTTCTCTCCGAAGGACATGCCCTCCGTCCCCCGCGGACCACCGTCCCTTCGGCCCTCAGCCCCGGGGTCCACGCTCCGCGTGCCCAGGACACCAACCAGACGGCCCGACCGCCGGGGGCCTCAGGCCCCCCGTTGGCGCCGGGCTCCGCGCTCCGTGACCCCGCGACAGCCAAGACCACAGCGACGCGGGGGCGGCCGGCACCCAGGCCCAAAGAGCCGCTCGGGACACAGCAAGACACACCACAGACACTCGCTCCGCGCCTGGGCCCAGGGCGCCGCGCACGCACGCAGGCACACGGCCCCCGCGGCGGTTCGGCTGATGGGCAGGAATGGGAGCGGAACGGCATCCCTGCCCCGTGGCTGCAGGGCCTGCGGCTGCCAGGGCTCCTGACGCAGCTCCAGGGCCTGCGCCCTCCGGCGGGGTGGCTGCCTCGCCCCCACAGGCCGTGTGGCCCAGCTCCGAGTGCCTGTGTCCTTCCGTCTGTCTGTGTGTGTGTGTGTCGTGGGCACCTGTGTCTGTGTCCTTGCCTGTGCGACGATGGGGTCCGGCGGCGCGGGCGGCCCCGGCTTGGCTTTGAGCCAGGCGGGCTGAAGAACAGGAGAGGCCAGGGGCCCGCCGGCGCCGGCCCCGGCCCGCGGCACACCCCGACACCCCCCCGCAGCCCCCAGGCCCCAGCCCCCGGCCCCCGGCCCCCGGCCCCCGGCCCCCAGCGAGCGGCCCGATGTGGGGCGGCGTGCCATCCGGGGAGCCGAGCGGCGGCGACGAGCCCGACAGGCCGGGGACGGGAGCGCGCCCGGGCTCCCGCGACAGACTCGGCTCCGGGGTGCGGGACGCGTCTTGGCCCCCACCCCCCGGCCCGGGCAGGCGCCCTCCGCCACCCCGGGCGCGGCGCGGGAGGCGGTCAGTCCATCAGTCGGGCCGGCAGGCGAGCATGCAGGCAGGCAGGCAGGCAGGCAGGCAGGCGTTCAGGCGGGCCGCACAGGGCGGGCGGAGGAGGGCTGAGGAGCGGCGGGCGCCCGGCCTGGAGAGGCGCAGAGCAGGCTCTTGGGGCGCCCAGCGGCAGGCGCGGACGTCTACGGCCATACCACCCTGAACGCGCCCGATCTCGTCTGATCTCGGAAGCTAAGCAGGGTGGGCCTGGTTAGTACTTGGCTGGGAGACCGCCTGGGAATACCGGGTGCTGTAGGCTTTTTTTCTTCGGCCTTCCTGTCCGTCCCTTTGCCGCCAACACCCCCCTCGCCCAACGCGGCGGCGGCGGCGGCGGCGGCGGCGGCGACGGCGGGGCCCTCCGGACGACCCCTGCCATGGCCCCCGCCCCGCCGGGACCACCGCAGGGCGCCGCGGGGCACCGAGGGCGCCCGCTGCACGGGCAGGACGCCACTACATACACCACACACCTCCTCTTCCTCCCAGCCCTTCAACCTCGCAGCCCTTCAACGACGCCCACCCGCATCCTAGCCGGCCGCGCGTCCCAGGGGGCCGAGGGGGCCGAGGGGGCCCGAAGGGGCCCAGGGAGGGGACGGGGCGACAGCCGGAACCTCGGGGCGGGGGCGCGGGGGGCGGTGCGGTCGCTGGGGGGAGACGGGTGGGGGCTGGATCCCGTCCTCGCAGGCCTGCGAGGCCCTCCGTGGGGCCGAGGGGGCGGTGCTTGGGAGCCGGGGGCCGGGGGCCGGGCCTGCCTGCGGGCCCTCCTCGCCCCGCCCCAGGCCCCGCCCCCAGGCCCGCCCCCAGCCCCTAGCACCGCCCCCAGCGACCAAGCCACCCAGCCACCCGCAACACCCCCCCCACCTTCGGCCCGGGCCCGCCTGCACCTTCTCTCCGAAGGACATGCCCTCCGTCCCCCGCGGACCACCGTCCCTTCGGCCCTCAGCCCCGGGGTCCACGCTCCGCGTGCCCAGGACACCAACCAGACGGCCCGACCGCCGGGGGCCTCAGGCCCCCCGTTGGCGCCGGGCTCCGCGCTCCGTGACCCCGCGACAGCCAAGACCACAGCGACGCGGGGGCGGCCGGCACCCAGGCCCAAAAGAGCCGCTCGGGACACAGCAAGACACACCACAGACACTCGCTCCGCGCCTGGGCCAGGGCGCCGCGCACGCACGCAGGCACACGGCCCCGCGGCGGTTCGGCTGATGGGCAGGAATGGGAGCGGAACGGCATCCCTGACCGCGTGGCTGCAGGGCCTGCGGCTGCCAGGGCTCCTGACGCAGCTCCAGGGCCTGCGCCCCTCCGGCGGGGTGGCTGCCTCGCCCCCACAGGCCGTGTGGCCCAGCTCCGAGTGCCTGTGTCCTTCCGTCTGTCTGTGTGTGTGTGTGTCGTGGGCACCTGTGTCTGTGTCCCTGCCTGTGCGACGATGGGGTCCGGCGGCGCGGGCGGCCCCGGCTTGGCTTTGAGCCAGGCGGGCTGAAGAACAGGAGAGGCCAGGGGCCCGCCGGCGCCGGCCCCGGCCCGCGGCACACCCCGACACCCCCCCGCAGCCCCCAGGCCCCAGCCCCCGGCCCCCGGCCCCCGGCCCCCGGCCCCCAGCGAGCGGCCCGATGTGGGGCGGCGTGCCATCCGGGGAGCCGAGCGGCGGCGACGAGCCCGACAGGCCGGGGACGGGAGCGCGCCCGGGCTCCCGCGACAGACTCGGCTCCGGGGTGCGGGACGCGTCTTGGCCCCCACCCCCCGGCCCGGGCAGGCGCCCTCCGCCACCCCGGGCGCGGCGCGGGAGGCGGTCAGTCCATCAGTCGGGCCGGCAGGCGAGCATGCAGGCAGGCAGGCAGGCAGGCAGGCAGGCGTTCAGGCGGGCCGCACAGGGCGGGCGGAGGAGGGCTGAGGAGCGGCGGGCGCCCGGCCTGGAGAGGCGCAGAGCAGGCTCTTGGGGCGCCCAGCGGCAGGCGCGGACGTCTACGGCCATACCACCCTGAACGCGCCCGATCTCGTCTGATCTCGGAAGCTAAGCAGGGTCGGGCCTGGTTAGTACTTGGATGGGAGACCGCCTGGGAATACCGGGTGCTGTAGGCTTTTTTTCTTCGGCCTTCCTGTCCGTCCCTTTGCCGCCAACACCCCCCTCGCCCAACGCGGCGGCGGCGGCGGCGGCGGCGGCGGCGGCGGCGGCGCCCTCCGGACGACCCCTGCCATGGCCCCCGCCCCGCCGGGACCACCGCAGGGCGCCGCGGGGCACCGAGGGCGCCCGCTGCACGGGCAGGACGCCACTACATACACCACACACCTCCTCTTCCTCCCAGCCCTTCAACCTCGCAGCCCTTCAACGACGCCCACCCGCATCCTAGCCGGCCGCGCGTCCCAGGGGGCCGAGGGGGCCGAGGGGGCCCGAAGGGGCCCAGGGAGGGGACGGGGCGACAGCCGGAACCTCGGGGCGGGGGCGCGGGGGGGCGGTGCGGTCGCTGGGGGGAGACGGGTGGGGGCTGGATCCCGTCCTCGCAGGCCTGCGAGGCCCTCGGTGGGGCCGAGGGGGGGGTGCTTGGGAGCCGGGGGCCGGGGGCCGGGCCTGCCTGCGGGCCCTCCTCGCCCCGCCCCAGGCCCCGCCCCCAGGCCCGCCCCCAGCCCCTAGCACCGCCCCCAGCGACCAAGCCACCCAGCCACCCGCAACACCCCCCCCACCTTCGGCCCGGGCCCGCCTGCACCTTCTCTCCGAAGGACATGCCCTCCGTCCCCCGCGGACCACCGTCCCTTCGGCCCTCAGCCCCGGGGTCCACGCTCCGCGTGCCCAGGACACCAACCAGACGGCCCGACCGCCGGGGGCCTCAGGCCCCCCGTTGGCGCCGGGCTCCGCGCTCCGTGACCCCGCGACAGCCAAGACCACAGCGACGCGGGGGCGGCCGGCACCCAGGCCCAAAAGAGCCGCTCGGGACACAGCAAGACACACCACAGACACTCGCTCCGCGCCTGGGCCAGGGCGCCGCGCACGCACGCAGGCACACGGCCCCGCGGCGGTTCGGCTGATGGGCAGGAATGGGAGCGGAACGGCATCCCTGACCGCGTGGCTGCAGGGCCTGCGGCTGCCAGGGCTCCTGACGCAGCTCCAGGGCCTGCGCCCCTCCGGCGGGGTGGCTGCCTCGCCCCCACAGGCCGTGTGGCCCAGCTCCGAGTGCCTGTGTCCTTCCGTCTGTCTGTGTGTGTGTGTGTCGTGGGCACCTGTGTCTGTGTCCCTGCCTGTGCGACGATGGGGTCCGGCGGCGCGGGCGGCCCCGGCTTGGCTTTGAGCCAGGCGGGCTGAAGAACAGGAGAGGCCAGGGGCCCGCCGGCGCCGGCCCCGGCCCGCGGCACACCCCGACACCCCCCCGCAGCCCCCAGGCCCCAGCCCCCGGCCCCCGGCCCCCGGCCCCCGGCCCCCAGCGAGCGGCCCGATGTGGGGCGGCGTGCCATCCGGGGAGCCGAGCGGCGGCGACGAGCCCGACAGGCCGGGGACGGGAGCGCGCCCGGGCTCCCGCGACAGACTCGGCTCCGGGGTGCGGGACGCGTCTTGGCCCCCACCCCCCGGCCCGGGCAGGCGCCCTCCGCCACCCCGGGCGCGGCGCGGGAGGCGGTCAGTCCATCAGTCGGGCCGGCAGGCGAGCATGCAGGCAGGCAGGCAGGCAGGCAGGCAGGCGTTCAGGCGGGCCGCACAGGGCGGGCGGAGGAGGGCTGAGGAGCGGCGGGCGCCCGGCCTGGAGAGGCGCAGAGCAGGCTCTTGGGGCGCCCAGCGGCAGGCGCGGACGTCTACGGCCATACCACCCTGAACGCGCCCGATCTCGTCTGATCTCGGAAGCTAAGCAGGGTCGGGCCTGGTTAGTACTTGGATGGGAGACCGCCTGGGAATACCGGGTGCTGTAGGCTTTTTTTCTTCGGCCTTCCTGTCCGTCCCTTTGCCGCCAACACCCCCCTCGCCCAACGCGGCGGCGGCGGCGGCGGCGGCGGCGGCGGCGGCGGCGGCGCCCTCCGGACGACCCCTGCCATGGCCCCCGCCCCGCCGGGACCACCGCAGGGCGCCGCGGGGCACCGAGGGCGCCCGCTGCACGGGCAGGACGCCACTACATACACCACACACCTCCTCTTCCTCCCAGCCCTTCAACCTCGCAGCCCTTCAACGACGCCCACCCGCATCCTAGCCGGCCGCGCGTCCCAGGGGGCCGAGGGGGCCGAGGGGGCCCGAAGGGGCCCAGGGAGGGGACGGGGCGACAGCCGGAACCTCGGGGCGGGGGCGCGGGGGGGCGGTGCGGTCGCTGGGGGGAGACGGGTGGGGGCTGGATCCCGTCCTCGCAGGCCTGCGAGGCCCTCGGTGGGGCCGAGGGGGGGGGTGCTTGGGAGCCGGGGGCCGGGGGCCGGGCCTGCCTGCGGGCCCTCCTCGCCCCGCCCCAGGCCCCGCCCCCAGGCCCGCCCCCAGCCCCTAGCACCGCCCCCAGCGACCAAGCCACCCAGCCACCCGCAACACCCCCCCCACCTTCGGCCCGGGCCCGCCTGCACCTTCTCTCCGAAGGACATGCCCTCCGTCCCCCGCGGACCACCGTCCCTTCGGCCCTCAGCCCCGGGGTCCACGCTCCGCGTGCCCAGGACACCAACCAGACGGCCCGACCGCCGGGGGCCTCAGGCCCCCCGTTGGCGCCGGGCTCCGCGCTCCGTGACCCCGCGACAGCCAAGACCACAGCGACGCGGGGGCGGCCGGCACCCAGGCCCAAAAGAGCCGCTCGGGACACAGCAAGACACACCACAGACACTCGCTCCGCGCCTGGGCCAGGGCGCCGCGCACGCACGCAGGCACACGGCCCCGCGGCGGTTCGGCTGATGGGCAGGAATGGGAGCGGAACGGCATCCCTGACCGCGTGGCTGCAGGGCCTGTGGCTGCCAGGGCTCCTGACGCAGCTCCAGGGCCTGCGCCCCTCCGGCGGGGTGGCTGCCTCGCCCCCACAGGCCGTGTGGCCCAGCTCCGAGTGCCTGTGTCCTTCCGTCTGTCTGTGTGTGTGTGTGTCGTGGGCACCTGTGTCTGTGTCCCTGCCTGTGCGACGATGGGGTCCGGCGGCGCGGGCGGCCCCGGCTTGGCTTTGAGCCAGGCGGGCTGAAGAACAGGAGAGGCCAGGGGCCCGCCGGCGCCGGCCCCGGCCCGCGGCACACCCCGACACCCCCCCGCAGCCCCCAGGCCCCAGCCCCCGGCCCCCGGCCCCCGGCCCCCGGCCCCCAGCGAGCGGCCCGATGTGGGGCGGCGTGCCATCCGGGGAGCCGAGCGGCGGCGACGAGCCCGACAGGCCGGGGACGGGAGCGCGCCCGGGCTCCCGCGACAGACTCGGCTCCGGGGTGCGGGACGCGTCTTGGCCCCCACCCCCCGGCCCGGGCAGGCGCCCTCCGCCACCCCGGGCGCGGCGCGGGAGGCGGTCAGTCCATCAGTCGGGCCGGCAGGCGAGCATGCAGGCAGGCAGGCAGGCAGGCAGGCAGGCAGGCGTTCAGGCGGGCCGCACAGGGCGGGCGGAGGAGGGCTGAGGAGCGGCGGGCGCCCGGCCTGGAGAGGCGCAGAGCAGGCTCTTGGGGCGCCCAGCGGCAGGCGCGGACATCTACGGCCATACCACCCTGAACGCGCCCGATCTCGTCTGATCTCGGAAGCTAAGCAGGGTCGGGCCTGGTTAGTACTTGGATGGGAGACCGCCTGGGAATACCGGGTGCTGTAGGCTTTTTTTCTTCGGCCTTCCTGTCCGTCCCTTTGCCGCCAACACCCCCCTCGCCCAACGCGGCGGCGGCGGCGGCGGCGGCGGCGCCCTCCGGACGACCCCTGCCATGGCCCCCGCCCCGCCGGGACCACCGCAGGGCGCCGCGGGGCACCGAGGGCGCCCGCTGCACGGGCAGGACGCCACTACATACACCACACACCTCCTCTTCCTCCCAGCCCTTCAACCTCGCAGCCCTTCAACGACGCCCACCCGCATCCTAGCCGGCCGCGCGTCCCAGGGGGCCGAGGGGGCCGAGGGGGCCCGAAGGGGCCCAGGGAGGGGACGGGGCGACAGCCGGAACCTCGGGGCGGGGGCGCGGGGGGGCGGTGCGGTCGCTGGGGGGAGACGGGTGGGGGCTGGATCCCGTCCTCGCAGGCCTGCGAGGCCCTCGGTGGGGCCGAGGGGGGGGGTGCTTGGGAGCCGGGGGCCGGGGGCCGGGCCTGCCTGCGGGCCCGCCTCGCCCCGCCCCAGGCCCCGCCCCCAGGCCCGCCCCCAGCCCCTAGCACCGCCCCCAGCGACCAAGCCACCCAGCCACCCGCAACACCCCCCCCACCTTCGGCCCGGGCCCGCCTGCACCTTCTCTCCGAAGGACATGCCCTCCGTCCCCCGCGGACCACCGTCCCTTCGGCCCTCAGCCCCGGGGTCCACGCTCCGCGTGCCCAGGACACCAACCAGACGGCCCGACCGCCGGGGGCCTCAGGCCCCCCGTTGGCGCCGGGCTCCGCGCTCCGTGACCCCGCGACAGCCAAGACCACAGCGACGCGGGGGCGGCCGGCACCCAGGCCCAAAGAGCCGCTCGGGACACAGCAAGACACACCACAGACACTCGCTCCGCGCCTGGGCCAGGGCGCCGCGCACGCACGCAGGCACACGGCCCCGCGGCGGTTCGGCTGATGGGCAGGAATGGGAGCGGAACGGCATCCCTGACCGCGTGGCTGCAGGGCCTGCGGCTGCCAGGGCTCCTGACGCAGCTCCAGGGCCTGCGCCCCTCCGGCGGGGTGGCTGCCTCGCCCCCACAGGCCGTGTGGCCCAGCTCCGAGTGCCTGTGTCCTTCCGTCTGTCTGTGTGTGTGTGTGTCGTGGGCACCTGTGTCTGTGTCCCTGCCTGTGCGACGATGGGGTCCGGCGGCGCGGGCGGCCCCGGCTTGGCTTTGAGCCAGGCGGGCTGAAGAACAGGAGAGGCCAGGGGCCCGCCGGCGCCGGCCCCGGCCCGCGGCACACCCCGACACCCCCCCGCAGCCCCCAGGCCCCAGCCCCCGGCCCCCGGCCCCCGGCCCCCGGCCCCCAGCGAGCGGCCCGATGTGGGGCGGCGTGCCATCCGGGGAGCCGAGCGGCGGCGACGAGCCCGACAGGCCGGGGACGGGAGCGCGCCCGGGCTCCCGCGACAGACTCGGCTCCGGGGTGCGGGACGCGTCTTGGCCCCCACCCCCCGGCCCGGGCAGGCGCCCTCCGCCACCCCGGGCGCGGCGCGGGAGGCGGTCAGTCCATCAGTCGGGCCGGCAGGCGAGCATGCAGGCAGGCAGGCAGGCAGGCAGGCAGGCGTTCAGGCGGGCCGCACAGGGCGGGCGGAGGAGGGATGAGGAGCGGCGGGCGCCCGGCCTGGAGAGGCGCAGAGCAGGCTCTTGGGGCGCCCAGCGGCAGGCGCGGACGTCTACGGCCATACCACCCTGAACGCGCCCGATCTCGTCTGATCTCGGAAGCTAAGCAGGGTCGGGCCTGGTTAGTACTTGGATGGGAGACCGCCTGGGAATACCGGGTGCTGTAGGCTTTTTTTCTTCGGCCTTCCTGTCCGTCCCTTTGCCGCCAACACCCCCCTCGCCCAACGCGGCGGCGGCGGCGGCGGCGGCGGCGACGGCGGCGCCCTCCGGACGACCCCTGCCATGGCCCCCGCCCCGCCGGGACCACCGCAGGGCGCCGCGGGGCACCGAGGGCGCCCGCTGCACGGGCAGGACGCCACTACATACACCACACACCTCCTCTTCCTCCCAGCCCTTCAACCTCGCAGCCCTTCAACGACGCCCACCCGCATCCTAGCCGGCCGCGCGTCCCAGGGGGCCGAGGGGGCCGAGGGGGCCCGAAGGGGCCCAGGGAGGGGACGGGGCGACAGCCGGAACCTCGGGGCGGGGGCGCGGGGGGGCGGTGCGGTCGCTGGGGGGAGACGGGTGGGGGCTGGATCCCGTCCTCGCAGGCCTGCGAGGCCCTCCGTGGGGCCGAGGGGGGGGTGCTTGGGAGCCGGGGGCCGGGGGCCGGGCCTGCCTGCGGGCCCTCCTCGCCCCGCCCCAGGCCCCGCCCCCAGGCCCGCCCCCAGCCCCTAGCACCGCCCCCAGCGACCAAGCCACCCAGCCACCCGCAACACCCCCCCCACCTTCGGCCCGGGCCCGCCTGCACCTTCTCTCCGAAGGACATGCCCTCCGTCCCCCGCGGACCACCGTCCCTTCGGCCCTCAGCCCCGGGGTCCACGCTCCGCGTGCCCAGGACACCAACCAGACGGCCCGACCGCCGGGGGCCTCAGGCCCCCCGTTGGCGCCGGGCTCCGCGCTCCGTGACCCCGCGACAGCCAAGACCACAGCGACGCGGGGGCGGCCGGCACCCAGGCCCAAAAGAGCCGCTCGGGACACAGCAAGACACACCACAGACACTCGCTCCGCGCCTGGGCCAGGGCGCCGCGCACGCACGCAGGCACACGGCCCCGCGGCGGTTCGGCTGATGGGCAGGAATGGGAGCGGAACGGCATCCCTGACCCCGTGGCTGCAGGGCCTGCGGCTGCCAGGGCTCCTGACGCAGCTCCAGGGCCTGCGCCCCTCCGGCGGGGTGGCTGCCTCGCCCCCACAGGCCGTGTGGCCCAGCTCCGAGTGCCTGTGTCCTTCCGTCTGTCTGTGTGTGTGTGTGTCGTGGGCACCTGTGTCTGTGTCCCTGCCTGTGCGACGATGGGGTCCGGCGGCGCGGGCGGCCCCGGCTTGGCTTTGAGCCAGGCGGGCTGAAGAACAGGAGAGGCCAGGGGCCCGCCGGCGCCGGCCCCGGCCCGCGGCACACCCCGACACCCCCCCGCAGCCCCCAGGCCCCAGCCCCCGGCCCCCGGCCCCCGGCCCCCGGCCCCCAGCGAGCGGCCCGATGTGGGGCGGCGTGCCATCCGGGGAGCCGAGCGGCGGCGACGAGCCCGACAGGCCGGGGACGGGAGCGCGCCCGGGCTCCCGCGACAGACTCGGCTCCGGGGTGCGGGACGCGTCTTGGCCCCCACCCCCCGGCCCGGGCAGGCGCCCTCCGCCACCCCGGGCGCGGCGCGGGAGGCGGTCAGTCCATCAGTCGGGCCGGCAGGCGAGCATGCAGGCAGGCAGGCAGGCAGGCAGGCGTTCAGGCGGGCCGCACAGGGCGGGCGGAGGAGGGCTGAGGAGCGGCGGGCGCCCGGCCTGGAGAGGCGCAGAGCAGGCTCTTGGGGCGCCCAGCGGCAGGCGCGGACGTCTACGGCCATACCACCCTGAACGCGCCCGATCTCGTCTGATCTCGGAAGCTAAGCAGGGTCGGGCCTGGTTAGTACTTGGATGGGAGACCGCCTGGGAATACCGGGTGCTGTAGGCTTTTTTTCTTCGGCCTTCCTGTCCGTCCCTTTGCCGCCAACACCCCCCTCGCCCAACGCGGCGGCGGCGGCGGCGGCGGCGGCGGCGCCCTCCGGACGACCCCTGCCATGGCCCCCGCCCCGCCGGGACCACCGCAGGGCGCCGCGGGGCACCGAGGGCGCCCGCTGCACGGGCAGGACGCCACTACATACACCACACACCTCCTCTTCCTCCCAGCCCTTCAACCTCGCAGCCCTTCAACGACGCCCACCCGCATCCTAGCCGGCCGCGCGTCCCAGGGGGCCGAGGGGGCCGAGGGGGCCCGAAGGGGCCCAGGGAGGGGACGGGGCGACAGCCGGAACCTCGGGGCGGGGGCGCGGGGGGGCGGTGCGGTCGCTGGGGGGAGACGGGTGGGGGCTGGATCCCGTCCTCGCAGGCCTGCGAGGCCCTCGGTGGGGCCGAGGGGGGGGTGCTTGGGGGCCGGGGGCCGGGCCTGCATGCGGGCCCTCCTCGCCCCGCCCCAGGCCCCGCCCCCAGGCCCGCCCCCAGCCCCTAGCACCGCCCCCAGCGACCAAGCCACCCAGCCACCCGCAACACCCCCCCCACCTTCGGCCCGGGCCCGCCTGCACCTTCTCTCCGAAGGACATGCCCTCCGTCCCCCGCGGACCACCGTCCCTTCGGCCCTCAGCCCCGGGGTCCACGCTCCGCGTGCCCAGGACACCAACCAGACGGCCCGGCCGCCGGGGGCCTCAGGCCCCCCGTTGGCGCCGGGCTCCGCGCTCCGGGACCCCGCGACAGCCAAGACCACGGCGACGCGGGGGCGGCCGGCACCCAGGCCCAAAGAGCCGCTCGGGACACAGCAAGACACACCACAGACACTCGCTCCGCGCCTGGGCCAGGGCGCCGCGCACGCACGCAGGCACACGGCCCCGCGGCGGTTCGGCTGATGGGCAGGAATGGGAGCGGAACGGCATCCCTGACCCCGTGGCTGCAGGGCCTGCGGCTGCCAGGGCTCCTGACGCAGCTCCAGGGCCTGCGCCCCTCCGGCGGGGTGGCTGCCTCGCCCCCACAGGCCGTGTGGACCAGCTCCGAGTGCCTGTGTCCTTCCGTCTGTCTGTGTGTGTGTGTGTCGTGGGCACCTGTGTCTGTGTCCCTGCCTGTGCGACGATGGGGTCCGGCGGCGCGGGCGGCCCCGGCTTGGCTTTGAGCCAGGCGGGCTGAAGAACAGGAGAGGCCAGGGGCCCGCCGGCGCCGGCCCCGGCCCGCGGCACACCCCGACACCCCCCCGCAGCCCCCAGGCCCCAGCCCCCGGCCCCCGGCCCCCGGCCCCCGGCCCCCAGCGAGCGGCCCGATGTGGGGCGGCGTGCCATCCGGGGAGCCGAGCGGCGGCGACGAGCCCGACAGGCCGGGGACGGGAGCGCGCCCGGGCTCCCGCGACAGACTCGGCTCCGGGGTGCGGGACGCGTCTTGGCCCCCACCCCCCGGCCCGGGCAGGCGCCCTCCGCCACCCCGGGCGCGGCGCGGGAGGCGGTCAGTCCATCAGTCGGGCCGGCAGGCGAGCATGCAGGCAGGCAGGCAGGCAGGCAGGCAGGCGTTCAGGCGGGCCGCACAGGGCGGGCGGAGGAGGGCTGAGGAGCGGCGGGCGCCCGGCCTGGAGAGGCGCAGAGCAGGCTCTTGGGGCGCCCAGCGGCAGGCGCGGACGTCTACGGCCATACCACCCTGAACGCGCCCGATCTCGTCTGATCTCGGAAGCTAAGCAGGGTCGGGCCTGGTTAGTACTTGGATGGGAGACCGCCTGGGAATACCGGGTGCTGTAGGCTTTTTTTCTTCGGCCTTCCTGTCCGTCCCTTTGCCGCCAACACCCCCCTCGCCCAACGCGGCGGCGGCGGCGGCGGCGGCGGCGGCGGCGGCGGCGCCCTCCGGACGACCCCTGCCATGGCCCCCGCCCCGCCGGGACCACCGCAGGGCGCCGCGGGGCACCGAGGGCGCCCGCTGCACGGGCAGGACGCCACTACATACACCACACACCTCCTCTTCCTCCCAGCCCTTCAACCTCGCAGCCCTTCAACGACGCCCACCCGCATCCTAGCCGGCCGCGCGTCCCAGGGGGCCGAGGGGGCCGAGGGGGCCCGAAGGGGCCCAGGGAGGGGACGGGGCGACAGCCGGAACCTCGGGGCGGGGGCGCGGGGGGGCGGTGCGGTCGCTGGGGGGAGACGGGTGGGGGCTGGATCCCGTCCTCGCAGGCCTGCGAGGCCCTCGGTGGGGCCGAGGGGGGGGGTGCTTGGGAGCCGGGGGCCGGGGGCCGGGCCTGCCTGCGGGCCCTCCTCGCCCCGCCCCAGGCCCCGCCCCCAGGCCCGCCCCCAGCCCCTAGCACCGCCCCCAGCGACCAAGCCACCCAGCCACCCGCAACACCCCCCCCACCTTCGGCCCGGGCCCGCCTGCACCTTCTCTCCGAAGGACATGCCCTCCGTCCCCCGCGGACCACCGTCCCTTCGGCCCTCAGCCCCGGGGGCCACGCTCCGCGTGCCCAGGACACCAACCAGACGGCCCGACCGCCGGGGGCCTCAGGCCCCCCGTTGGCGCCGGGCTCCGCGCTCCGTGACCCCGCGACAGCCAAGACCACAGCGACGCGGGGGCGGCCGGCACCCAGGCCCAAAAGAGCCGCTCGGGACACAGCAAGACACACCACAGACACTCGCTCCGCGCCTGGGCCAGGGCGCCGCGCACGCACGCAGGCACACGGCCCCGCGGCGGTTCGGCTGATGGGCAGGAATGGGAGCGGAACGGCATCCCTGACCCCGTGGCTGCAGGGCCTGCGGCTGCCAGGGCTCCTGACGCAGCTCCAGGGCCTGCGCCCCTCCGGCGGGGTGGCTGCCTCGCCCCCACAGGCCGTGTGGCCCAGCTCCGAGTGCCTGTGTCCTTCCGTCTGTCTGTGTGTGTGTGTGTCGTGGGCACCTGTGTCTGTGTCCCTGCCTGTGCGACGATGGGGTCCGGCGGCGCGGGCGGCCCCGGCTTGGCTTTGAGCCAGGCGGGCTGAAGAACAGGAGAGGCCAGGGGCCCGCCGGCGCCGGCCCCGGCCCGCGGCACACCCCGACACCCCCCCGCAGCCCCCAGGCCCCAGCCCCCGGCCCCCGGCCCCCGGCCCCCGGCCCCCAGCGAGCGGCCCGATGTGGGGCGGCGTGCCATCCGGGGAGCCGAGCGGCGGCGACGAGCCCGACAGGCCGGGGACGGGAGCGCGCCCGGGCTCCCGCGACAGACTCGGCTCCGGGGTGCGGGACGCGTCTTGGCCCCCACCCCCCGGCCCGGGCAGGCGCCCTCCGCCACCCCGGGCGCGGCGCGGGAGGCGGTCAGTCCATCAGTCGGGCCGGCAGGCGAGCATGCAGGCAGGCAGGCAGGCAGGCAGGCAGGCAGGCGTTCAGGCGGGCCGCACAGGGCGGGCGGAGGAGGGCTGAGGAGCGGCGGGCGCCCGGCCTGGAGAGGCGCAGAGCAGGCTCTTGGGGCGCCCAGCGGCAGGTGTGGACGTCTACGGCCATACCACCCTGAACGCGCCCGATCTCGTCTGATCTCGGAAGCTAAGCAGGGTCGGGCCTGGTTAGTACTTGGATGGGAGACCGCCTGGGAATACCGGGTGCTGTAGGCTTTTTTTCTTCGGCCTTCCTGTCCGTCCCTTTGCCGCCAACACCCCCCTCGCCCAACGCGGCGGCGGCGGCGGCGGCGGCGCCCTCCGGACGACCCCTGCCATGGCCCCCGCCCCGCCGGGACCACCGCAGGGCGCCGCGGGGCACCGAGGGCGCCCGCTGCACGGGCAGGACGCCACTACATACACCACACACCTCCTCTTCCTCCCAGCCCTTCAACCTCGCAGCCCTTCAACGACGCCCACCCGCATCCTAGCCGGCCGCGCGTCCCAGGGGGCCGAGGGGGCCGAGGGGGCCCGAAGGGGCCCAGGGAGGGGACGGGGCGACAGCCGGAACCTCGGGGCGGGGGCGCGGGGGGGCGGTGCGGTCGCTGGGGGGAGACGGGTGGGGGCTGGATCCCGTCCTCGCAGGCCTGCGAGGCCCTCGGTGGGGCCGAGGGGGGGGGTGCTTGGGAGCCGGGGGCCGGGGGCCGGGCCTGCCTGCGGGCCCTCCTCGCCCCGCCCCAGGCCCCGCCCCCAGGCCCGCCCCCAGCCCCTAGCAATTCCCTGGCACCGCCCCCAGCGACCAAGCCACCCAGCCACCCGCAACACCCCCCCACCTTCGGCCCGGGCCCGCCTGCACCTTCTCTCCGAAGGACATGCCCTCCGTCCCCCGCGGACCACCGTCCCTTCGGCCCTCAGCCCCGGGGGGCCGAGGGGGCCGAGGGGGCCCGAAGGGGCCCAGGGAGGGGACGGGGCGACAGCCGGAACCTCGGGGCGGGGGCGCGGGGGGGCGGTGCGGTCGCTGGGGGGAGACGGGTGGGGGCTGGATCCCGTCCTCGCAGGCCTGCGAGGCCCTCGGTGGGGCCGAGGGGGGGGTGCTTGGGAGCCGGGGGCCGGGGGCCGGGCCTGCCTGCGGGCCCTCCTCGCCCCGCCCCAGGCCCCGCCCCCAGGCCCGCCCCCAGCCCCTAGCACCGCCCCCAGCGACCAAGCCACCCAGCCACCCGCAACACCCCCCCCACCTTCGGCCCGGGCCCGCCTGCACCTTCTCTCCGAAGGACATGCCCTCCGTCCCCCGCGGACCACCGTCCCTTCGGCCCTCAGCCCCGGGGTCCACGCTCCGCGTGCCCAGGACACCAACCAGACGGCCCGACCGCCGGGGGCCTCAGGCCCCCCGTTGGCGCCGGGCTCCGCGCTCCGTGACCCCGCGACAGCCAAGACCACAGCGACGCGGGGGCGGCCGGCACCCAGGCCCAAAAGAGCCGCTCGGGACACAGCAAGACACACCACAGACACTCGCTCCGCGCCTGGGCCAGGGCGCCGCGCACGCACGCAGGCACACGGCCCCGCGGCGGTTCGGCTGATGGGCAGGAATGGGAGCGGAACGGCATCCCTGACCCCGTGGCTGCAGGGCCTGCGGCTGCCAGGGCTCCTGACGCAGCTCCAGGGCCTGCGCCCCTCCGGCGGGGTGGCTGCCTCGCCCCCACAGGCCGTGTGGCCCAGCTCCGAGTGCCTGTGTCCTTCCGTCTGTCTGTGTGTGTGTGTGTCGTGGGCACCTGTGTCTGTGTCCCTGCCTGTGCGACGATGGGGTCCGGCGGCGCGGGCGGCCCCGGCTTGGCTTTGAGCCAGGCGGGCTGAAGAACAGGAGAGGCCAGGGGCCCGCCGGCGCCGGCCCCGGCCCGCGGCACACCCCGACACCCCCCCGCAGCCCCCAGGCCCCAGCCCCCGGCCCCCGGCCCCCGGCCCCCGGCCCCCAGCGAGCGGCCCGATGTGGGGCGGCGTGCCATCCGGGGAGCCGAGCGGCGGCGACGAGCCCGACAGGCCGGGGACGGGAGCGCGCCCGGGCTCCCGCGACAGACTCGGCTCCGGGGTGCGGGACGCGTCTTGGCCCCCACCCCCCGGCCCGGGCAGGCGCCCTCCGCCACCCCGGGCGCGGCGCGGGAGGCGGTCAGTCCATCAGTCGGGCCGGCAGGCGAGCATGCAGGCAGGCAGGCAGGCAGGCAGGCAGGCAGGCGTTCAGGCGGGCCGCACAGGGCGGGCGGAGGAGGGCTGAGGAGCGGCGGGCGCCCGGCCTGGAGAGGCGCAGAGCAGGCTCTTGGGGCGCCCAGCGGCAGGCGCGGACGTCTACGGCCATACCACCCTGAACGCGCCCGATCTCGTCTGATCTCGGAAGCTAAGCAGGGTCGGGCCTGGTTAGTACTTGGATGGGAGACCGCCTGGGAATACCGGGTGCTGTAGGCTTTTTTTCTTCGGCCTTCCTGTCCGTCCCTTTGCCGCCAACACCCCCCTCGCCCAACGCGGCGGCGGCGGCGGCGGCGGCGCCCTCCGGACGACCCCTGCCATGGCCCCCGCCCCGCCGGGACCACCGCAGGGCGCCGCGGGGCACCGAGGGCGCCCGCTGCACGGGCAGGACGCCACTACATACACCACACACCTCCTCTTCCTCCCAGCCCTTCAACCTCGCAGCCCTTCAACGACGCCCACCCGCATCCTAGCCGGCCGCGCGTCCCAGGGGGCCGAGGGGGCCGAGGGGGCCCGAAGGGGCCCAGGGAGGGGACGGGGCGACAGCCGGAACCTCGGGGCGGGGGCGCGGGGGGGCGGTGCGGTCGCTGGGGGGAGACGGGTGGGGGCTGGATCCCGTCCTCGCAGGCCTGCGAGGCCCTCCGTGGGGCCGAGGGGGCGGTGCTTGGGAGCCGGGGGCCGGGGGCCGGGCCTGCCTGCGGGCCCTCCTCGCCCCGCCCCAGGCCCCGCCCCCAGGCCCGCCCCCAGCCCCTAGCACCGCCCCCAGCGACCAAGCCACCCAGCCACCCGCAACACCCCCCCCACCTTCGGCCCGGGCCCGCCTGCACCTTCTCTCCGAAGGACATGCCCTCCGTCCCCCGCGGACCACCGTCCCTTCGGCCCTCAGCCCCGGGGTCCACGCTCCGCGTGCCCAGGACACCAACCAGACGGCCCGACCGCCGGGGGCCTCAGGCCCCCCGTTGGCGCCGGGCTCCGCGCTCCGTGACCCCGCGACAGCCAAGACCACAGCGACGCGGGGGCGGCCGGCACCCAGGCCCAAAAGAGCCGCTCGGGACACAGCAAGACACACCACAGACACTCGCTCCGCGCCTGGGCCAGGGCGCCGCGCACGCACGCAGGCACACGGCCCCGCGGCGGTTCGGCTGATGGGCAGGAATGGGAGCGGAACGGCATCCCTGACCGCGTGGCTGCAGGGCCTGCGGCTGCCAGGGCTCCTGACGCAGCTCCAGGGCCTGCGCCCCTCCGGCGGGGTGGCTGCCTCGCCCCCACAGGCCGTGTGGCCCAGCTCCGAGTGCCTGTGTCCTTCCGTCTGTCTGTGTGTGTGTGTGTCGTGGGCACCTGTGTCTGTGTCCCTGCCTGTGCGACGATGGGGTCCGGCGGCGCGGGCGGCCCCGGCTTGGCTTTGAGCCAGGCGGGCTGAAGAACAGGAGAGGCCAGGGGCCCGCCGGCGCCGGCCCCGGCCCGCGGCACACCCCGACACCCCCCCGCAGCCCCCAGGCCCCAGCCCCCGGCCCCCGGCCCCCGGCCCCCGGCCCCCAGCGAGCGGCCCGATGTGGGGCGGCGTGCCATCCGGGGAGCCGAGCGGCGGCGACGAGCCCGACAGGCCGGGGACGGGAGCGCGCCCGGGCTCCCGCGACAGACTCGGCTCCGGGGTGCGGGACGCGTCTTGGCCCCCACCCCCCGGCCCGGGCAGGCGCCCTCCGCCACCCCGGGCGCGGCGCGGGAGGCGGTCAGTCCATCAGTCGGGCCGGCAGGCGAGCATGCAGGCAGGCAGGCAGGCAGGCAGGCAGGCGTTCAGGCGGGCCGCACAGGGCGGGCGGAGGAGGGCTGAGGAGCGGCGGGCGCCCGGCCTGGAGAGGCGCAGAGCAGGCTCTTGGGGCGCCCAGCGGCAGGCGCGGACGTCTACGGCCATACCACCCTGAACGCGCCCGATCTCGTCTGATCTCGGAAGCTAAGCAGGGTCGGGCCTGGTTAGTACTTGGATGGGAGACCGCCTGGGAATACCGGGTGCTGTAGGCTTTTTTTCTTCGGCCTTCCTGTCCGTCCCTTTGCCGCCAACACCCCCCTCGCCCAACGCGGCGGCGGCGGCGGCGGCGGCGGCGGCGGCGACGGCGGCGCCCTCCGGACGACCCCTGCCATGGCCCCCGCCCCGCCGGGACCACCGCAGGGCGCCGCGGGGCACCGAGGGCGCCCGCTGCACGGGCAGGACGCCACTACATACACCACACACCTCCTCTTCCTCCCAGCCCTTCAACCTCGCAGCCCTTCAACGACGCCCACCCGCATCCTAGCCGGCCGCGCGTCCCAGGGGGCCGAGGGGGCCGAGGGGGCCCGAAGGGGCCCAGGGAGGGGACGGGGCGACAGCCGGAACCTCGGGGCGGGGGCGCGGGGGGGCGGTGCGGTCGCTGGGGGGAGACGGGTGGGGGCTGGATCCCGTCCTCGCAGGCCTGCGAGGCCCTCGGTGGGGCCGAGGGGGGGGTGCTTGGGAGCCGGGGGCCGGGGGCCGGGCCTGCCTGCGGGCCCTCCTCGCCCCGCCCCAGGCCCCGCCCCCAGGCCCGCCCCCAGCCCCTAGCACCGCCCCCAGCGACCAAGCCACCCAGCCACCCGCAACACCCCCCCCACCTTCGGCCCGGGCCCGCCTGCACCTTCTCTCCGAAGGACATGCCCTCCGTCCCCCGCGGACCACCGTCCCTTCGGCCCTCAGCCCCGGGGTCCACGCTCCGCGTGCCCAGGACACCAACCAGACGGCCCGACCGCCGGGGGCCTCAGGCCCCCCGTTGGCGCCGGGCTCCGCGCTCCGTGACCCCGCGACAGCCAAGACCACAGCGACGCGGGGGCGGCCGGCACCCAGGCCCAAAAGAGCCGCTCGGGACACAGCAAGACACACCACAGACACTCGCTCCGCGCCTGGGCCAGGGCGCCGCGCACGCACGCAGGCACACGGCCCCGCGGCGGTTCGGCTGATGGGCAGGAATGGGAGCGGAACGGCATCCCTGACCGCGTGGCTGCAGGGCCTGCGGCTGCCAGGGCTCCTGACGCAGCTCCAGGGCCTGCGCCCCTCCGGCGGGGTGGCTGCCTCGCCCCCACAGGCCGTGTGGCCCAGCTCCGAGTGCCTGTGTCCTTCCGTCTGTCTGTGTGTGTGTGTGTCGTGGGCACCTGTGTCTGTGTCCCTGCCTGTGCGACGATGGGGTCCGGCGGCGCGGGCGGCCCCGGCTTGGCTTTGAGCCAGGCGGGCTGAAGAACAGGAGAGGCCAGGGGCCCGCCGGCGCCGGCCCCGGCCCGCGGCACACCCCGACACCCCCCCGCAGCCCCCAGGCCCCAGCCCCCGGCCCCCGGCCCCCGGCCCCCGGCCCCCAGCGAGCGGCCCGATGTGGGGCGGCGTGCCATCCGGGGAGCCGAGCGGCGGCGACGAGCCCGACAGGCCGGGGACGGGAGCGCGCCCGGGCTCCCGCGACAGACTCGGCTCCGGGGTGCGGGACGCGTCTTGGCCCCCACCCCCCGGCCCGGGCAGGCGCCCTCCGCCACCCCGGGCGCGGCGCGGGAGGCGGTCAGTCCATCAGTCGGGCCGGCAGGCGAGCATGCAGGCAGGCAGGCAGGCAGGCAGGCAGGCAGGCGTTCAGGCGGGCCGCACAGGGCGGGCGGAGGAGGGCTGAGGAGCGGCGGGCGCCCGGCCTGGAGAGGCGCAGAGCAGGCTCTTGGGGCGCCCAGCGGCAGGCGCGGACGTCTACGGCCATACCACCCTGAACGCGCCCGATCTCGTCTGATCTCGGAAGCTAAGCAGGGTCGGGCCTGGTTAGTACTTGGATGGGAGACCGCCTGGGAATACCGGGTGCTGTAGGCTTTTTTTCTTCGGCCTTCCTGTCCGTCCCTTTGCCGCCAACACCCCCCTCGCCCAACGCGGCGGCGGCGGCGGCGGCGGCGGCGGCGCCCTCCGGACGACCCCTGCCATGGCCCCCGCCCCGCCGGGACCACCGCAGGGCGCCGCGGGGCACCGAGGGCGCCCGCTGCACGGGCAGGACGCCACTACATACACCACACACCTCCTCTTCCTCCCAGCCCTTCAACCTCGCAGCCCTTCAACGACGCCCACCCGCATCCTAGCCGGCCGCGCGTCCCAGGGGGCCGAGGGGGCCGAGGGGGCCCGAAGGGGCCCAGGGAGGGGACGGGGCGACAGCCGGAACCTCGGGGCGGGGGCGCGGGGGGGCGGTGCGGTCGCTGGGGGGAGACGGGTGGGGGCTGGATCCCGTCCTCGCAGGCCTGCGAGGCCCTCGGTGGGGCCGAGGGGGGGGTGCTTGGGGGCCGGGGGCCGGGCCTGCATGCGGGCCCTCCTCGCCCCGCCCCAGGCCCCGCCCCCAGGCCCGCCCCCAGCCCCTAGCACCGCCCCCAGCGACCAAGCCACCCAGCCACCCGCAACACCCCCCCCACCTTCGGCCCGGGCCCGCCTGCACCTTCTCTCCGAAGGACATGCCCTCCGTCCCCCGCGGACCACCGTCCCTTCGGCCCTCAGCCCCGGGGTCCACGCTCCGCGTGCCCAGGACACCAACCAGACGGCCCGGCCGCCGGGGGCCTCAGGCCCCCCGTTGGCGCCGGGCTCCGCGCTCCGTGACCCCGCGACAGCCAAGACCACGGCGACGCGGGGGCGGCCGGCACCCAGGCCCAAAGAGCCGCTCGGGACACAGCAAGACACACCACAGACACTCGCTCCGCGCCTGGGCCAGGGCGCCGCGCACGCACGCAGGCACACGGCCCCGCGGCGGTTCGGCTGATGGGCAGGAATGGGAGCGGAACGGCATCCCTGACCCCGTGGCTGCAGGGCCTGCGGCTGCCAGGGCTCCTGACGCAGCTCCAGGGCCTGCGCCCCTCCGGCGGGGTGGCTGCCTCGCCCCCACAGGCCGTGTGGCCCAGCTCCGAGTGCCTGTGTCCTTCCGTCTGTCTGTGTGTGTGTGTGTCGTGGGCACCTGTGTCTGTGTCCCTGCCTGTGCGACGATGGGGTCCGGCGGCGCGGGCGGCCCTGGCTTGGCTTTGAGCCAGGCGGGCTGAAGAACAGGAGAGGCCAGGGGCCCGCCGGCGCCGGCCCCGGCCCGCGGCACACCCCGACACCCCCCCGCAGCCCCCAGGCCCCAGCCCCCGGCCCCCGGCCCCCGGCCCCCGGCCCCCAGCGAGCGGCCCGATGTGGGGCGGCGTGCCATCCGGGGAGCCGAGCGGCGGCGACGAGCCCGACAGGCCGGGGACGGGAGCGCGCCCGGGCTCCCGCGACAGACTCGGCTCCGGGGTGCGGGACGCGTCTTGGCCCCCACCCCCCGGCCCGGGCAGGCGCCCTCCGCCACCCCGGGCGCGGCGCGGGAGGCGGTCAGTCCATCAGTCGGGCCGGCAGGCGAGCATGCAGGCAGGCAGGCAGGCAGGCAGGCAGGCGTTCAGGCGGGCCGCACAGGGCGGGCGGAGGAGGGCTGAGGAGCGGCGGGCGCCCGGCCTGGAGAGGCGCAGAGCAGGCTCTTGGGGCGCCCAGCGGCAGGCGCGGACGTCTACGGCCATACCACCCTGAACGCGCCCGATCTCGTCTGATCTCGGAAGCTAAGCAGGGTCGGGCCTGGTTAGTACTTGGATGGGAGACCGCCTGGGAATACCGGGTGCTGTAGGCTTTTTTTCTTCGGCCTTCCTGTCCGTCCCTTTGCCGCCAACACCCCCCTCGCCCAACGCGGCGGCGGCGGCGGCGGCGGCGGCGGCGGCGGCGGCGGCGCCCTCCGGACGACCCCTGCCATGGCCCCCGCCCCGCCGGGACCACCGCAGGGCGCCGCGGGGCACCGAGGGCGCCCGCTGCACGGGCAGGACGCCACTACATACACCACACACCTCCTCTTCCTCCCAGCCCTTCAACCTCGCAGCCCTTCAACGACGCCCACCCGCATCCTAGCCGGCCGCGCGTCCCAGGGGGCCGAGGGGGCCGAGGGGGCCCGAAGGGGCCCAGGGAGGGGACGGGGCGACAGCCGGAACCTCGGGGCGGGGGCGCGGGGGGGCGGTGCGGTCGCTGGGGGGAGACGGGTGGGGGCTGGATCCCGTCCTCGCAGGCCTGCGAGGCCCTCGGTGGGGCCGAGGGGGGGGGTGCTTGGGAGCCGGGGGCCGGGGGCCGGGCCTGCCTGCGGGCCCTCCTCGCCCCGCCCCAGGCCCCGCCCCCAGGCCCGCCCCCAGCCCCTAGCACCGCCCCCAGCGACCAAGCCACCCAGCCACCCGCAACACCCCCCCCACCTTCGGCCCGGGCCCGCCTGCACCTTCTCTCCGAAGGACATGCCCTCCGTCCCCCGCGGACCACCGTCCCTTCGGCCCTCAGCCCCGGGGGCCACGCTCCGCGTGCCCAGGACACCAACCAGACGGCCCGACCGCCGGGGGCCTCAGGCCCCCCGTTGGCGCCGGGATCCGCGCTCCGTGACCCCGCGACAGCCAAGACCACAGCGACGCGGGGGCGGCCGGCACCCAGGCCCAAAAGAGCCGCTCGGGACACAGCAAGACACACCACAGACACTCGCTCCGCGCCTGGGCCAGGGCGCCGCGCACGCACGCAGGCACACGGCCCCGCGGCGGTTCGGCTGATGGGCAGGAATGGGAGCGGAACGGCATCCCTGACCCCGTGGCTGCAGGGCCTGCGGCTGCCAGGGCTCCTGACGCAGCTCCAGGGCCTGCGCCCCTCCGGCGGGGTGGCTGCCTCGCCCCCACAGGCCGTGTGGCCCAGCTCCGAGTGCCTGTGTCCTTCCGTCTGTCTGTGTGTGTGTGTGTCGTGGGCACCTGTGTCTGTGTCCCTGCCTGTGCGACGATGGGGTCCGGCGGCGCGGGCGGCCCCGGCTTGGCTTTGAGCCAGGCGGGCTGAAGAACAGGAGAGGCCAGGGGCCCGCCGGCGCCGGCCCCGGCCCGCGGCACACCCCGACACCCCCCCGCAGCCCCCAGGCCCCAGCCCCCGGCCCCCGGCCCCCGGCCCCCGGCCCCCAGCGAGCGGCCCGATGTGGGGCGGCGTGCCATCCGGGGAGCCGAGCGGCGGCGACGAGCCCGACAGGCCGGGGACGGGAGCGCGCCCGGGCTCCCGCGACAGACTCGGCTCCGGGGTGCGGGACGCGTCTTGGCCCCCACCCCCCGGCCCGGGCAGGCGCCCTCCGCCACCCCGGGCGCGGCGCGGGAGGCGGTCAGTCCATCAGTCGGGCCGGCAGGCGAGCATGCAGGCAGGCAGGCAGGCAGGCAGGCAGGCGTTCAGGCGGGCCGCACAGGGCGGGCGGAGGAGGGCTGAGGAGCGGCGGGCGCCCGGCCTGGAGAGGCGCAGAGCAGGCTCTTGGGGCGCCCAGCGGCAGGCGCGGACGTCTACGGCCATACCACCCTGAACGCGCCCGATCTCGTCTGATCTCGGAAGCTAAGCAGGGTCGGGCCTGGTTAGTACTTGGATGGGAGACCGCCTGGGAATACCGGGTGCTGTAGGCTTTTTTTCTTCGGCCTTCCTGTCCGTCCCTTTGCCGCCAACACCCCCCTCGCCCAACGCGGCGGCGGCGGCGGCGGCGGCGGCGGCGGCGACGGCGGCGCCCTCCGGACGACCCCTGACATGGCCCCCGCCCCGCCGGGACCACCGCAGGGCGCCGCGGGGCACCGAGGGCGCCCGCTGCACGGGCAGGACGCCACTACATACACCACACACCTCCTCTTCCTCCCAGCCCTTCAACCTCGCAGCCCTTCAACGACGCCCACCCGCATCCTAGCCGGCCGCGCGTCCCAGGGGGCCGAGGGGGCCGAGGGGGCCCGAAGGGGCCCAGGGAGGGGACGGGGCGACAGCCGGAACCTCGGGGCGGGGGCGCGGGGGGGCGGTGCGGTCGCTGGGGGGAGACGGGTGGGGGCTGGATCCCGTCCTCGCAGGCCTGCGAGGCCCTCCGTGGGGCCGAGGGGGCGGTGCTTGGGAGCCGGGGGCCGGGGGCCGGGCCTGCCTGCGGGCCCTCCTCGCCCCGCCCCAGGCCCCGCCCCCAGGCCCGCCCCCAGCCCCTAGCACCGCCCCCAGCGACCAAGCCACCCAGCCACCCGCAACACCCCCCCCACCTTCGGCCCGGGCCCGCCTGCACCTTCTCTCCGAAGGACATGCCCTCCGTCCCCCGCGGACCACCGTCCCTTCGGCCCTCAGCCCCGGGGTCCACGCTCCGCGTGCCCAGGACACCAACCAGACGGCCCGACCGCCGGGGGCCTCAGGCCCCCCGTTGGCGCCGGGCTCCGCGCTCCGTGACCCCGCGACAGCCAAGACCACAGCGACGCGGGGGCGGCCGGCACCCAGGCCCAAAAGAGCCGCTCGGGACACAGCAAGACACACCACAGACACTCGCTCCGCGCCTGGGCCAGGGCGCCGCGCACGCACGCAGGCACACGGCCCCGCGGCGGTTCGGCTGATGGGCAGGAATGGGAGCGGAACGGCATCCCTGACCGCGTGGCTGCAGGGCCTGCGGCTGCCAGGGCTCCTGACGCAGCTCCAGGGCCTGCGCCCCTCCGGCGGGGTGGCTGCCTCGCCCCCACAGGCCGTGTGGCCCAGCTCCGAGTGCCTGTGTCCTTCCGTCTGTCTGTGTGTGTGTGTGTCGTGGGCACCTGTGTCTGTGTCCCTGCCTGTGCGACGATGGGGTCCGGCGGCGCGGGCGGCCCCGGCTTGGCTTTGAGCCAGGCGGGCTGAAGAACAGGAGAGGCCAGGGGCCCGCCGGCGCCGGCCCCGGCCCGCGGCACACCCCGACACCCCCCCGCAGCCCCCAGGCCCCAGCCCCCGGCCCCCGGCCCCCGGCCCCCGGCCCCCAGCGAGCGGCCCGATGTGGGGCGGCGTGCCATCCGGGGAGCCGAGCGGCGGCGACGAGCCCGACAGGCCGGGGACGGGAGCGCGCCCGGGCTCCCGCGACAGACTCGGCTCCGGGGTGCGGGACGCGTCTTGGCCCCCACCCCCCGGCCCGGGCAGGCGCCCTCCGCCACCCCGGGCGCGGCGCGGGAGGCGGTCAGTCCATCAGTCGGGCCGGCAGGCGAGCATGCAGGCAGGCAGGCAGGCAGGCAGGCAGGCGTTCAGGCGGGCCGCACAGGGCGGGCGGAGGAGGGCTGAGGAGCGGCGGGCGCCCGGCCTGGAGAGGCGCAGAGCAGGCTCTTGGGGCGCCCAGCGGCAGGCGCGGACGTCTACGGCCATACCACCCTGAACGCGCCCGATCTCGTCTGATCTCGGAAGCTAAGCAGGGTCGGGCCTGGTTAGTACTTGGATGGGAGACCGCCTGGGAATACCGGGTGCTGTAGGCTTTTTTTCTTCGGCCTTCCTGTCCGTCCCTTTGCCGCCAACACCCCCCTCGCCCAACGCGGCGGCGGCGGCGGCGGCGGCGGCGGCGGCGGCGGCGGCGCCCTCCGGACGACCCCTGCCATGGCCCCCGCCCCGCCGGGACCACCGCAGGGCGCCGCGGGGCACCGAGGGCGCCCGCTGCACGGGCAGGACGCCACTACATACACCACACACCTCCTCTTCCTCCCAGCCCTTCAACCTCGCAGCCCTTCAACGACGCCCACCCGCATCCTAGCCGGCCGCGCGTCCCAGGGGGCCGAGGGGGCCGAGGGGGCCCGAAGGGGCCCAGGGAGGGGACGGGGCGACAGCCGGAACCTCGGGGCGGGGGCGCGGGGGGGCGGTGCGGTCGCTGGGGGGAGACGGGTGGGGGCTGGATCCCGTCCTCGCAGGCCTGCGAGGCCCTCGGTGGGGCCGAGGGGGGGGGTGCTTGGGAGCCGGGGGCCGGGGGCCGGGCCTGCCTGCGGGCCCTCCTCGCCCCGCCCCAGGCCCCGCCCCCAGGCCCGCCCCCAGCCCCTAGCAATTCCCTGGCACCGCCCCCAGCGACCAAGCCACCCAGCCACCCGCAACACCCCCCCCACCTTCGGCCCGGGCCCGCCTGCACCTTCTCTCCGAAGGACATGCCCTCCGTCCCCCGCGGACCACCGTCCCTTCGGCCCTCAGCCCCGGGGGGCCGAGGGGGCCGAGGGGGCCCGAAGGGGCCCAGGGAGGGGACGGGGCGACAGCCGGAACCTCGGGGCGGGGGCGCGGGGGGGCGGTGCGGTCGCTGGGGGGAGACGGGTGGGGGCTGGATCCCGTCCTCGCAGGCCTGCGAGGCCCTCGGTGGGGCCGAGGGGGGGGGTGCTTGGGAGCCGGGGGCCGGGGGCCGGGCCTGCCTGCGGGCCCTCCTCGCCCCGCCCCAGGCCCCGCCCCCAGGCCCGCCCCCAGCCCCTAGCACCGCCCCCAGCGACCAAGCCACCCAGCCACCCGCAACACCCCCCCCACCTTCGGCCCGGGCCCGCCTGCACCTTCTCTCCGAAGGACATGCCCTCCGTCCCCCGCGGACCACCGTCCCTTCGGCCCTCAGCCCCGGGGGCCACGCTCCGCGTGCCCAGGACACCAACCAGACGGCCCGACCGCCGGGGGCCTCAGGCCCCCCGTTGGCGCCGGGCTCCGCGCTCCGTGACCCCGCGACAGCCAAGACCACAGCGACGCGGGGGCGGCCGGCACCCAGGCCCAAAAGAGCCGCTCGGGACACAGCAAGACACACCACAGACACTCGCTCCGCGCCTGGGCCAGGGCGCCGCGCACGCACGCAGGCACACGGCCCCGCGGCGGTTCGGCTGATGGGCAGGAATGGGAGCGGAACGGCATCCCTGACCCCGTGGCTGCAGGGCCTGCGGCTGCCAGGGCTCCTGACGCAGCTCCAGGGCCTGCGCCCCTCCGGCGGGGTGGCTGCCTCGCCCCCACAGGCCGTGTGGCCCAGCTCCGAGTGCCTGTGTCCTTCCGTCTGTCTGTGTGTGTGTGTGTCGTGGGCACCTGTGTCTGTGTCCCTGCCTGTGCGACGATGGGGTCCGGCGGCGCGGGCGGCCCCGGCTTGGCTTTGAGCCAGGCGGGCTGAAGAACAGGAGAGGCCAGGGGCCCGCCGGCGCCGGCCCCGGCCCGCGGCACACCCCGACACCCCCCCGCAGCCCCCAGGCCCCAGCCCCCGGCCCCCGGCCCCCGGCCCCCGGCCCCCAGCGAGCGGCCCGATGTGGGGCGGCGTGCCATCCGGGGAGCCGAGCGGCGGCGACGAGCCCGACAGGCCGGGGACGGGAGCGCGCCCGGGCTCCCGCGACAGACTCGGCTCCGGGGTGCGGGACGCGTCTTGGCCCCCACCCCCCGGCCCGGGCAGGCGCCCTCCGCCACCCCGGGCGCGGCGCGGGAGGCGGTCAGTCCATCAGTCGGGCCGGCAGGCGAGCATGCAGGCAGGCAGGCAGGCAGGCAGGCAGGCGTTCAGGCGGGCCGCACAGGGCGGGCGGAGGAGGGCTGAGGAGCGGCGGGCGCCCGGCCTGGAGAGGCGCAGAGCAGGCTCTTGGGGCGCCCAGCGGCAGGCGCGGACGTCTACGGCCATACCACCCTGAACGCGCCCGATCTCGTCTGATCTCGGAAGCTAAGCAGGGTCGGGCCTGGTTAGTACTTGGATGGGAGACCGCCTGGGAATACCGGGTGCTGTAGGCTTTTTTTCTTCGGCCTTCCTGTCCGTCCCTTTGCCGCCAACACCCCCCTCGCCCAACGCGGCGGCGGCGGCGGCGGCGGCGGCGGCGCCCTCCGGACGACCCCTGCCATGGCCCCCGCCCCGCCGGGACCACCGCAGGGCGCCGCGGGGCACCGAGGGCGCCCGCTGCACGGGCAGGACGCCACTACATACACCACACACCTCCTCTTCCTCCCAGCCCTTCAACCTCGCAGCCCTTCAACGACGCCCACCCGCATCCTAGCCGGCCGCGCGTCCCAGGGGGCCGAGGGGGCCGAGGGGGCCCGAAGGGGCCCAGGGAGGGGACGGGGCGACAGCCGGAACCTCGGGGCGGGGGCGCGGGGGGGCGGTGCGGTCGCTGGGGGGAGACGGGTGGGGGCTGGATCCCGTCCTCGCAGGCCTGCGAGGCCCTCGGTGGGGCCGAGGGGGGGGGTGCTTGGGAGCTGGGGGCCGGGGGCCGGGCCTGCCTGCGGGCCCTCCTCGCCCCGCCCCAGGCCCCGCCCCCAGGCCCGCCCCCAGCCCCTAGCACCGCCCCCAGCGACCAAGCCACCCAGCCACCCGCAACACCCCCCCCACCTTCGGCCCGGGCCCGCCTGCACCTTCTCTCCGAAGGACATGCCCTCCGTCCCCCGCGGACCACCGTCCCTTCGGCCCTCAGCCCCGGGGTCCACGCTCCGCGTGCCCAGGACACCAACCAGACGGCCCGACCGCCGGGGGCCTCAGGCCCCCCGTTGGCGCCGGGCTCCGCGCTCCGTGACCCCGCGACAGCCAAGACCACAGCGACGCGGGGGCGGCCGGCACCCAGGCCCAAAGAGCCGCTCGGGACACAGCAAGACACACCACAGACACTCGCTCCGCGCCTGGGCCAGGGCGCCGCGCACGCACGCAGGCACACGGCCCCGCGGCGGTTCGGCTGATGGGCAGGAATGGGAGCGGAACGGCATCCCTGACCCCGTGGCTGCAGGGCCTGCGGCTGCCAGGGCTCCTGACGCAGCTCCAGGGCCTGCGCCCCTCCGGCGGGGTGGCTGCCTCGCCCCCACAGGCCGTGTGGCCCAGCTCCGAGTGCCTGTGTCCTTCCGTCTGTCTGTGTGTGTGTGTGTCGTGGGCACCTGTGTCTGTGTCCCTGCCTGTGCGACGATGGGGTCCGGCGGCGCGGGCGGCCCCGGCTTGGCTTTGAGCCAGGCGGGCTGAAGAACAGGAGAGGCCAGGGGCCCGCCGGCGCCGGCCCCGGCCCGCGGCACACCCCGACACCCCCCCGCAGCCCCCAGGCCCCAGCCCCCGGCCCCCGGCCCCCGGCCCCCGGCCCCCAGCGAGCGGCCCGATGTGGGGCGGCGTGCCATCCGGGGAGCCGAGCGGCGGCGACGAGCCCGACAGGCCGGGGACGGGAGCGCGCCCGGGCTCCCGCGACAGACTCGGCTCCGGGGTGCGGGACGCGTCTTGGCCCCCACCCCCCGGCCCGGGCAGGCGCCCTCCGCCACCCCGGGCGCGGCGCGGGAGGCGGTCAGTCCATCAGTCGGGCCGGCAGGCGAGCATGCAGGCAGGCAGGCAGGCAGGCAGGCAGGCAGGCGTTCAGGCGGGCCGCACAGGGCGGGCGGAGGAGGGCTGAGGAGCGGCGGGCGCCCGGCCTGGAGAGGCGCAGAGCAGGCTCTTGGGGCGCCCAGCGGCAGGCGCGGACGTCTACGGCCATACCACCCTGAACGCGCCCGATCTCGTCTGATCTCGGAAGCTAAGCAGGGTCGGGCCTGGTTAGTACTTGGATGGGAGACCGCCTGGGAATACCGGGTGCTGTAGGCTTTTTTTCTTCGGCCTTCCTGTCCGTCCCTTTGCCGCCAACACCCCCCTCGCCCAACGCGGCGGCGGCGGCGGCGGCGGCGGCGGCGCCCTCCGGACGACCCCTGCCATGGCCCCCGCCCCGCCGGGACCACCGCAGGGCGCCGCGGGGCACCGAGGGCGCCCGCTGCACGGGCAGGACGCCACTACATACACCACACACCTCCTCTTCCTCCCAGCCCTTCAACCTCGCAGCCCTTCAACGACGCCCACCCGCATCCTAGCCGGCCGCGCGTCCCAGGGGGCCGAGGGGGCCGAGGGGGCCCGAAGGGGCCCAGGGAGGGGACGGGGCGACAGCCGGAACCTCGGGGCGGGGGCGCGGGGGGGCGGTGCGGTCGCTGGGGGGAGACGGGTGGGGGCTGGATCCCGTCCTCGCAGGCCTGCGAGGCCCTCGGTGGGGCCGAGGGGGGGGTGCTTGGGGGCCGGGGGCCGGGCCTGCATGCGGGCCCTCCTCGCCCCCAGGCCCCGCCCCCAGGCCCGCCCCCAGCCCCTAGCACCGCCCCCAGCGACCAAGCCACCCAGCCACCCGCAACACCCCCCCCCACCTTCGGCCCGGGCCCGCCTGCACCTTCTCCTCCGAAGGGACATGCCCTCCGTCCCCCGCGGACTCACCGTCCCTTCGGCCCTCAGCCCCGGGGTCCACGCTCCGCGTGCCCAGGACACCAACCAGACGGCCCGGCCGCCGGGGGCCTCAGGCCCCCCGTTGGCGCCGGGCTCCGCGCTCCGTGACCCCGCGACAGCCAAGACCACGGCGACGCGGGGGCGGCCGGCACCCAGGCCCAAAGAGCCGCTCGGGACACAGCAAGACACACCACAGACACTCGCTCCGCGCCTGGGCCAGGGCGCCGCGCACGCACGCAGGCACACGGCCCCGCGGCGGTTCGGCTGATGGGCAGGAATGGGAGCGGAACGGCATCCCTGACCCCGGGCTGCAGGGCCTGCGGCTGCCAGGGCTCCTGACGCAGCTCCAGGGCCTGGCCCCTCCGGCGGGTGGCTGCCTCCCCCCCACAGGCCGTGTGGCCCAGCTCCGAGTGCCTGTGTCCTTCCGTCTGTCTGTGTGTGTGTGTGTCGTGGGCACCTGTGTCTGTGTCCCTGCCTGTGCGACGATGGGGTCCGGCGGCGCGGGCGGCCCCGGCTTGGCTTTGAGCCAGGCGGGCTGAAGAACAGGGAGAGGCCAGGGGCCCGCCGGCGCCGGCCCCGGCCCGCGGCACACCCCGACACCCCCCCGCAGCCCCCAGGCCCCAGCCCCCGGCCCCCGGCCCCCGGCCCCCGGCCACCAGCGAGCGGCCCGATGTGGGGCGGCGTGCCATCCGGGGAGCCGAGCGGCGGCGACGAGCCCGACAGGCCGGGGACGGGAGCGCGCCCGGGCTCCCGCGACAGACTCGGCTCCGGGGTGCGGGACGCGTCTTGGCCCCCACCCCCCGGCCCGGGCAGGCGCCCTCCGCCACCCCGGGCGTGGCGCGGGAGGCGGTCAGTCCATCAGTCGGGCCGGCAGGCGAGCATGCAGGCAGGCAGGCAGGCAGGCAGGCGTTCAGGCGGGCCGCACAGGGCGGGCGGAGGAGGGCTGAGGAGCGGCGGGCGCCCGGCCTGGAGAGGCGCAGAGCAGGCTCTTGGGGCGCCCAGCGGCAGGCGCGGACGTCTACGGCCATACCACCCTGAACGCGCCCGATCTCGTCTGATCTCGGAAGCTAAGCAGGGTCGGGCCTGGTTAGTACTTGGATGGGAGACCGCCTGGGAATACCGGGTGCTGTAGGCTTTTTTTTCTTCGGCCTTCCTGTCCGTCCCTTTGCCGCCAACACCCCCCTCGCCCAACGCGGCGGCGGCGGCGGCGGCGGCGGCGGCGGCGGCGGCGGCGCCCTCCGGACGACCCCTGCCATGGCCCCCGCCCCGCCGGGACCACCGCAGGGCGCCGCGGGGCACCGAGGGCGCCCGCTGCACGGGCAGGACGCCACTACATACACCACACACCTCCTCTTCCTCCCAGCCCTTCAACCTCGCAGCCCTTCAACGACGCCCACCCGCATCCTAGCCGGCCGCGCGTCCCAGGGGGCCGAGGGGGCCGAGGGGGCCCGAAGGGGCCCAGGGAGGGGACGGGGCGACAGCCGGAACCTCGGGGCGGGGGCGCGGGGGGGCGGTGCGGTCGCTGGGGGGAGACGGGTGGGGGCTGGATCCCGTCCTCGCAGGCCTGCGAGGCCCTCGGTGGGGCCGAGGGGGGGGGTGCTTGGGAGCTGGGGGCCGGGGGCCGGGCCTGCCTGCGGGCCCTCCTCGCCCCGCCCCAGGCCCCGCCCCCAGGCCCGCCCCCAGCCCCTAGCACCGCCCCCAGCGACCAAGCCACCCAGCCACCCGCAACACCCCCCCCACCTTCGGCCCGGGCCCGCCTGCACCTTCTCTCCGAAGGACATGCCCTCCGTCCCCCGCGGACCACCGTCCCTTCGGCCCTCAGCCCCGGGGTCCACGCTCCGCGTGCCCAGGACACCAACCAGACGGCCCGACCGCCGGGGGCCTCAGGCCCCCCGTTGGCGCCGGGCTCCGCGCTCCGTGACCCCGCGACAGCCAAGACCACAGCGACGCGGGGGCGGCCGGCACCCAGGCCCAAAGAGCCGCTCGGGACACAGCAAGACACACCACAGACACTCGCTCCGCGCCTGGGCCAGGGCGCCGCGCACGCACGCAGGCACACGGCCCCGCGGCGGTTCGGCTGATGGGCAGGAATGGGAGCGGAACGGCATCCCTGACCCCGTGGCTGCAGGGCCTGCGGCTGCCAGGGCTCCTGACGCAGCTCCAGGGCCTGCGCCCCTCCGGCGGGGTGGCTGCCTCGCCCCCACAGGCCGTGTGGCCCAGCTCCGAGTGCCTGTGTCCTTCCGTCTGTCTGTGTGTGTGTGTGTCGTGGGCACCTGTGTCTGTGTCCCTGCCTGTGCGACGATGGGGTCCGGCGGCGCGGGCGGCCCCGGCTTGGCTTTGAGCCAGGCGGGCTGAAGAACAGGAGAGGCCAGGGGCCCGCCGGCGCCGGCCCCGGCCCGCGGCACACCCCGACACCCCCCCGCAGCCCCCAGGCCCCAGCCCCCGGCCCCCGGCCCCCGGCCCCCGGCCCCCAGCGAGCGGCCCGATGTGGGGCGGCGTGCCATCCGGGGAGCCGAGCGGCGGCGACGAGCCCGACAGGCCGGGGACGGGAGCGCGCCCGGGCTCCCGCGACAGACTCGGCTCCGGGGTGCGGGACGCGTCTTGGCCCCCACCCCCCGGCCCGGGCAGGCGCCCTCCGCCACCCCGGGCGCGGCGCGGGAGGCGGTCAGTCCATCAGTCGGGCCGGCAGGCGAGCATGCAGGCAGGCAGGCAGGCAGGCAGGCAGGCAGGCGTTCAGGCGGGCCGCACAGGGCGGGCGGAGGAGGGCTGAGGAGCGGCGGGCGCCCGGCCTGGAGAGGCGCAGAGCAGGCTCTTGGGGCGCCCAGCGGCAGGCGCGGACGTCTACGGCCATACCACCCTGAACGCGCCCGATCTCGTCTGATCTCGGAAGCTAAGCAGGGTCGGGCCTGGTTAGTACTTGGATGGGAGACCGCCTGGGAATACCGGGTGCTGTAGGCTTTTTTTCTTCGGCCTTCCTGTCCGTCCCTTTGCCGCCAACACCCCCCTCGCCCAACGCGGCGGCGGCGGCGGCGGCGGCGGCGGCGCCCTCCGGACGACCCCTGCCATGGCCCCCGCCCCGCCGGGACCACCGCAGGGCGCCGCGGGGCACCGAGGGCGCCCGCTGCACGGGCAGGACGCCACTACATACACCACACACCTCCTCTTCCTCCCAGCCCTTCAACCTCGCAGCCCTTCAACGACGCCCACCCGCATCCTAGCCGGCCGCGCGTCCCAGGGGGCCGAGGGGGCCGAGGGGGCCCGAAGGGGCCCAGGGAGGGGACGGGGCGACAGCCGGAACCTCGGGGCGGGGGCGCGGGGGGGCGGTGCGGTCGCTGGGGGGAGACGGGTGGGGGCTGGATCCCGTCCTCGCAGGCCTGCGAGGCCCTCGGTGGGGCCGAGGGGGGGGTGCTTGGGGGCCGGGGGCCGGGCCTGCATGCGGGCCCTCCTCGCCCCGCCCCAGGCCCCGCCCCCAGGCCCGCCCCCAGCCCCTAGCACCGCCCCCAGCGACCAAGCCACCCAGCCACCCGCAACACCCCCCCCACCTTCGGCCCGGGCCCGCCTGCACCTTCTCTCCGAAGGACATGCCCTCCGTCCCCCGCGGACCACCGTCCCTTCGGCCCTCAGCCCCGGGGTCCACGCTCCGCGTGCCCAGGACACCAACCAGACGGCCCGGCCGCCGGGGGCCTCAGGCCCCCCGTTGGCGCCGGGCTCCGCGCTCCGTGACCCCGCGACAGCCAAGACCACGGCGACGCGGGGGCGGCCGGCACCCAGGCCCAAAGAGCCGCTCGGGACACAGCAAGACACACCACAGACACTCGCTCCGCGCCTGGGCCAGGGCGCCGCGCACGCACGCAGGCACACGGCCCCGCGGCGGTTCGGCTGATGGGCAGGAATGGGAGCGGAACGGCATCCCTGACCCCGTGGCTGCAGGGCCTGCGGCTGCCAGGGCTCCTGACGCAGCTCCAGGGCCTGCGCCCCTCCGGCGGGGTGGCTGCCTCGCCCCCACAGGCCGTGTGGCCCAGCTCCGAGTGCCTGTGTCCTTCCGTCTGTCTGTGTGTGTGTGTGTCGTGGGCACCTGTGTCTGTGTCCCTGCCTGTGCGACGATGGGGTCCGGCGGCGCGGGCGGCCCCGGCTTGGCTTTGAGCCAGGCGGGCTGAAGAACAGGAGAGGCCAGGGGCCCGCCGGCGCCGGCCCCGGCCCGCGGCACACCCCGACACCCCCCCGCAGCCCCCAGGCCCCAGCCCCCGGCCCCCGGCCCCCGGCCCCCGGCCACCAGCGAGCGGCCCGATGTGGGGCGGCGTGCCATCCGGGGAGCCGAGCGGCGGCGACGAGCCCGACAGGCCGGGGACGGGAGCGCGCCCGGGCTCCCGCGACAGACTCGGCTCCGGGGTGCGGGACGCGTCTTGGCCCCCACCCCCCGGCCCGGGCAGGCGCCCTCCGCCACCCCGGGCGTGGCGCGGGAGGCGGTCAGTCCATCAGTCGGGCCGGCAGGCGAGCATGCAGGCAGGCAGGCAGGCAGGCAGGCGTTCAGGCGGGCCGCACAGGGCGGGCGGAGGAGGGCTGAGGAGCGGCGGGCGCCCGGCCTGGAGAGGCGCAGAGCAGGCTCTTGGGGCGCCCAGCGGCAGGCGCGGACGTCTACGGCCATACCACCCTGAACGCGCCCGATCTCGTCTGATCTCGGAAGCTAAGCAGGGTCGGGCCTGGTTAGTACTTGGATGGGAGACCGCCTGGGAATACCGGGTGCTGTAGGCTTTTTTTCTTCGGCCTTCCTGTCCGTCCCTTTGCCGCCAACACCCCCCTCGCCCAACGCGGCGGCGGCGGCGGCGGCGGCGGCGGCGGCGGCGGCGGCGCCCTCCGGACGACCCCTGCCATGGCCCCCGCCCCGCCGGGACCACCGCAGGGCGCCGCGGGGCACCGAGGGCGCCCGCTGCACGGGCAGGACGCCACTACATACACCACACACCTCCTCTTCCTCCCAGCCCTTCAACCTCGCAGCCCTTCAACGACGCCCACCCGCATCCTAGCCGGCCGCGCGTCCCAGGGGGCCGAGGGGGCCGAGGGGGCCCGAAGGGGCCCAGGGAGGGGACGGGGCGACAGCCGGAACCTCGGGGCGGGGGCGCGGGGGGGCGGTGCGGTCGCTGGGGGGAGACGGGTGGGGGCTGGATCCCGTCCTCGCAGGCCTGCGAGGCCCTCCGTGGGGCCGAGGGGGGGGTGCTTGGGAGCCGGGGGCCGGGGGCCGGGCCTGCCTGCGGGCCCTCCTCGCCCCGCCCCAGGCCCCGCCCCCAGGCCCGCCCCCAGCCCCTAGCACCGCCCCCAGCGACCAAGCCACCCAGCCACCCGCAACACCCCCCCCACCTTCGGCCCGGGCCCGCCTGCACCTTCTCTCCGAAGGACATGCCCTCCGTCCCCCGCGGACCACCGTCCCTTCGGCCCTCAGCCCCGGGGGCCACGCTCCGCGTGCCCAGGACACCAACCAGACGGCCCGACCGCCGGGGGCCTCAGGCCCCCCGTTGGCGCCGGGCTCCGCGCTCCGTGACCCCGCGACAGCCAAGACCACAGCGACGCGGGGGCGGCCGGCACCCAGGCCCAAAAGAGCCGCTCGGGACACAGCAAGACACACCACAGACACTCGCTCCGCGCCTGGGCCAGGGCGCCGCGCACGCACGCAGGCACACGGCCCCGCGGAGGTTCGGCTGATGGGCAGGAATGGGAGCGGAACGGCATCCCTGACCCCGTGGCTGCAGGGCCTGCGGCTGCCAGGGCTCCTGACGCAGCTCCAGGGCCTGCGCCCCTCCGGCGGGGTGGCTGCCTCGCCCCCACAGGCCGTGTGGCCCAGCTCCGAGTGCCTGTGTCCTTCCGTCTGTCTGTGTGTGTGTGTGTCGTGGGCACCTGTGTCTGTGTCCCTGCCTGTGCGACGATGGGGTCCGGCGGCGCGGGCGGCCCCGGCTTGGCTTTGAGCCAGGCGGGCTGAAGAACAGGAGAGGCCAGGGGCCCGCCGGCGCCGGCCCCGGCCCGCGGCACACCCCGACACCCCCCCGCAGCCCCCAGGCCCCAGCCCCCGGCCCCCGGCCCCCGGCCCCCGGCCCCCAGCGAGCGGCCCGATGTGGGGCGGCGTGCCATCCGGGGAGCCGAGCGGCGGCGACGAGCCCGACAGGCCGGGGACGGGAGCGCGCCCGGGCTCCCGCGACAGACTCGGCTCCGGGGTGCGGGACGCGTCTTGGCCCCCACCCCCCGGCCCGGGCAGGCGCCCTCCGCCACCCCGGGCGCGGCGCGGGAGGCGGTCAGTCCATCAGTCGGGCCGGCAGGCGAGCATGCAGGCAGGCAGGCAGGCAGGCAGGCAGGCAGGCGTTCAGGCGGGCCGCACAGGGCGGGCGGAGGAGGGCTGAGGAGCGGCGGGCGCCCGGCCTGGAGAGGCGCAGAGCAGGCTCTTGGGGCGCCCAGCGGCAGGCGCGGACGTCTACGGCCATACCACCCTGAACGCGCCCGATCTCGTCTGATCTCGGAAGCTAAGCAGGGTCGGGCCTGGTTAGTACTTGGATGGGAGACCGCCTGGGAATACCGGGTGCTGTAGGCTTTTTTTCTTCGGCCTTCCTGTCCGTCCCTTTGCCGCCAACACCCCCCTCGCCCAACGCGGCGGCGGCGGCGGCGGCGGCGGCGCCCTCCGGACGACCCCTGCCATGGCCCCCGCCCCGCCGGGACCACCGCAGGGCGCCGCGGGGCACCGAGGGCGCCCGCTGCACGGGCAGGACGCCACTACATACACCACACACCTCCTCTTCCTCCCAGCCCTTCAACCTCGCAGCCCTTCAACGACGCCCACCCGCATCCTAGCCGGCCGCGCGTCCCAGGGGGCCGAGGGGGCCGAGGGGGCCCGAAGGGGCCCAGGGAGGGGACGGGGCGACAGCCGGAACCTCGGGGCGGGGGCGCGGGGGGGCGGTGCGGTCGCTGGGGGGAGACGGGTGGGGGCTGGATCCCGTCCTCGCAGGCCTGCGAGGCCCTCCGTGGGGCCGAGGGGGCGGTGCTTGGGAGCCGGGGGCCGGGGGCCGGGCCTGCCTGCGGGCCCTCCTCGCCCCGCCCCAGGCCCCGCCCCCAGGCCCGCCCCCAGCCCCTAGCACCGCCCCCAGCGACCAAGCCACCCAGCCACCCGCAACACCCCCCCCACCTTCGGCCCGGGCCCGCCTGCACCTTCTCTCCGAAGGACATGCCCTCCGTCCCCCGCGGACCACCGTCCCTTCGGCCCTCAGCCCCGGGGTCCACGCTCCGCGTGCCCAGGACACCAACCAGACGGCCCGACCGCCGGGGGCCTCAGGCCCCCCGTTGGCGCCGGGCTCCGCGCTCCGTGACCCCGCGACAGCCAAGACCACAGCGACGCGGGGGCGGCCGGCACCCAGGCCCAAAAGAGCCGCTCGGGACACAGCAAGACACACCACAGACACTCGCTCCGCGCCTGGGCCAGGGCGCCGCGCACGCACGCAGGCACACGGCCCCGCGGCGGTTCGGCTGATGGGCAGGAATGGGAGCGGAACGGCATCCCTGACCGCGTGGCTGCAGGGCCTGCGGCTGCCAGGGCTCCTGACGCAGCTCCAGGGCCTGCGCCCCTCCGGCGGGGTGGCTGCCTCGCCCCCACAGGCCGTGTGGCCCAGCTCCGAGTGCCTGTGTCCTTCCGTCTGTCTGTGTGTGTGTGTGTCGTGGGCACCTGTGTCTGTGTCCCTGCCTGTGCGACGATGGGGTCCGGCGGCGCGGGCGGCCCCGGCTTGGCTTTGAGCCAGGCGGGCTGAAGAACAGGAGAGGCAGGGGCCCGCCGGCGCCGGCCCCGGCCCGCGGCACACCCCGACACCCCCCCGCAGCCCCCAGGCCCCAGCCCCCGGCCCCCGGCCCCCGGCCCCCGGCCCCAGCGAGCGGCCCGATGTGGGGCGGCGTGCCATCCGGGGAGCCGAGCGGCGGCGACGAGCCCGACAGGCCGGGGACGGGAGCGCGCCCGGGCTCCCGCGACAGACTCGGCTCCGGGGTGCGGGACGCGTCTTGGCCCCCACCCCCCGGCCCGGGCAGGCGCCCTCCCGCCACCCCGGGCGCGGCGCGGGAGGCGGTCAGTCCATCAGTCGGGCCGGCAGGCGAGCATGCAGGCAGGCAGGCAGGCAGGCAGGCAGGCGTTCAGGCGGGCCGCACAGGGCGGGCGGAGGAGGGCTGAGGAGCGGCGGGCGCCCGGCCTGGAGAGGCGCAGAGCAGGCTCTTGGGGCGCCCAGCGGCAGGCGCGGACGTCTACGGCCATACCACCCTGAACGCGCCCGATCTCGTCTGATCTCGGAAGCTAAGCAGGGTCGGGCCTGGTTAGTACTTGGATGGGAGACCGCCTGGGAATACCGGGTGCTGTAGGCTTTTTTTCTTCGGCCTTCCTGTCCGTCCCTTTGCCGCCAACACCCCCCTCGCCCAACGCGGCGGCGGCGGCGGCGGCGGCGGCGGCGGCGACGGCGGCGCCCTCCGGACGACCCCTGCCATGGCCCCCGCCCCGCCGGGACCACCGCAGGCGCCGCGGGGCACCGAGGGCGCCCGCTGCACGGGCAGGACGCCACTACATACACCACACACCTCCTCTTCCTCCCAGCCCTTCAACCTCGCAGCCCTTCAACGACGCCCACCCGCATCCTAGCCGGCCGCGCGTCCCAGGGGGCCGAGGGGGCCGAGGGGGCCCGAAGGGGCCCAGGGAGGGGACGGGGCGACAGCCGGAACCTCGGGGCGGGGGCGCGGGGGGGCGGTGCGGTCGCTGGGGGGAGACGGGTGGGGGCAGGATCCCGTCCTCGCAGGCCTGCGAGGCCCTCGGTGGGGCCGAGGGGGGGGTGCTTGGGAGCCGGGGGCCGGGGGCCGGGCCTGCCTGCGGGCCCTCCTCGCCCCGCCCCAGGCCCCGCCCCCAGGCCCGCCCCCAGCCCCTAGCACCGCCCCCAGCGACCAAGCCACCCAGCCACCCGCAACACCCCCCCCACCTTCGGCCCGGGCCCGCCTGCACCTTCTCTCCGAAGGACATGCCCTCCGTCCCCCGCGGACCACCGTCCCTTCGGCCCTCAGCCCCGGGGTCCACGCTCCGCGTGCCCAGGACACCAACCAGACGGCCCGACCGCCGGGGGCCTCAGGCCCCCCGTTGGCGCCGGGCTCCGCGCTCCGTGACCCCGCGACAGCCAAGACCACAGCGACGCGGGGGCGGCCGGCACCCAGGCCCAAAAGAGCCGCTCGGGACACAGCAAGACACACCACAGACACTCGCTCCGCGCCTGGGCCAGGGCGCCGCGCACGCACGCAGGCACACGGCCCCGCGGCGGTTCGGCTGATGGGCAGGAATGGGAGCGGAACGGCATCCCTGACCGCGTGGCTGCAGGGCCTGCGGCTGCCAGGGCTCCTGACGCAGCTCCAGGGCCTGCGCCCCTCCGGCGGGGTGGCTGCCTCGCCCCCACAGGCCGTGTGGCCCAGCTCCGAGTGCCTGTGTCCTTCCGTCTGTCTGTGTGTGTGTGTGTCGTGGGCACCTGTGTCTGTGTCCCTGCCTGTGCGACGATGGGGTCCGGCGGCGCGGGCGGCCCCGGCTTGGCTTTGAGCCAGGCGGGCTGAAGAACAGGAGAGGCCAGGGGCCCGCCGGCGCCGGCCCCGGCCCGCGGCACACCCCGACACCCCCCCGCAGCCCCCAGGCCCCAGCCCCCGGCCCCCGGCCCCCGGCCCCCGGCCCCCAGCGAGCGGCCCGATGTGGGGCGGCGTGCCATCCGGGGAGCCGAGCGGCGGCGACGAGCCCGACAGGCCGGGGACGGGAGCGCGCCCGGGCTCCCGCGACAGACTCGGCTCCGGGGTGCGGGACGCGTCTTGGCCCCCACCCCCCGGCCCGGGCAGGCGCCCTCCGCCACCCCGGGCGCGGCGCGGGAGGCGGTCAGTCCATCAGTCGGGCCGGCAGGCGAGCATGCAGGCAGGCAGGCAGGCAGGCAGGCAGGCAGGCGTTCAGGCGGGCCGCACAGGGCGGGCGGAGGAGGGCTGAGGAGCGGCGGGCGCCCGGCCTGGAGAGGCGCAGAGCAGGCTCTTGGGGCGCCCAGCGGCAGGCGCGGACGTCTACGGCCATACCACCCTGAACGCGCCCGATCTCGTCTGATCTCGGAAGCTAAGCAGGGTCGGGCCTGGTTAGTACTTGGATGGGAGACCGCCTGGGAATACCGGGTGCTGTAGGCTTTTTTTCTTCGGCCTTCCTGTCCGTCCCTTTGCCGCCAACACCCCCCTCGCCCAACGCGGCGGCGGCGGCGGCGGCGGCGGCGGCGCCCTCCGGACGACCCCTGCCATGGCCCCCGCCCCGCCGGGACCACCGCAGGGCGCCGCGGGGCACCGAGGGCGCCCGCTGCACGGGCAGGACGCCACTACATACACCACACACCTCCTCTTCCTCCCAGCCCTTCAACCTCGCAGCCCTTCAACGACGCCCACCCGCATCCTAGCCGGCCGCGCGTCCCAGGGGGCCGAGGGGGCCGAGGGGGCCCGAAGGGGCCCAGGGAGGGGACGGGGCGACAGCCGGAACCTCGGGGCGGGGGCGCGGGGGGGCGGTGCGGTCGCTGGGGGGAGACGGGTGGGGGCTGGATCCCGTCCTCGCAGGCCTGCGAGGCCCTCGGTGGGGCCGAGGGGGGGGTGCTTGGGGGCCGGGGGCCGGGCCTGCATGCGGGCCCTCCTCGCCCCGCCCCAGGCCCCGCCCCCAGGCCCGCCCCCAGCCCCTAGCACCGCCCCCAGCGACCAAGCCACCCAGCCACCCGCAACACCCCCCCCACCTTCGGCCCGGGCCCGCCTGCACCTTCTCTCCGAAGGACATGCCCTCCGTCCCCCGCGGACCACCGTCCCTTCGGCCCTCAGCCCCGGGGTCCACGCTCCGCGTGCCCAGGACACCAACCAGACGGCCCGGCCGCCGGGGGCCTCAGGCCCCCCGTTGGCGCCGGGCTCCGCGCTCCGTCACCCCGCGACAGCCAAGACCACGGCGACGCGGGGGCGGCCGGCACCCAGGCCCAAAGAGCCGCTCGGGACACAGCAAGACACACCACAGACACTCGCTCCGCGCCTGGGCCAGGGCGCCGCGCACGCACGCAGGCACACGGCCCCGCGGCGGTTCGGCTGATGGGCAGGAATGGGAGCGGAACGGCATCCCTGACCCCGTGGCTGCAGGGCCTGCGGCTGCCAGGGCTCCTGACGCAGCTCCAGGGCCTGCGCCCCTCCGGCGGGGTGGCTGCCTCGCCCCCACAGGCCGTGTGGCCCAGCTCCGAGTGCCTGTGTCCTTCCGTCTGTCTGTGTGTGTGTGTGTCGTGGGCACCTGTGTCTGTGTCCCTGCCTGTGCGACGATGGGGTCCGGCGGCGCGGGCGGCCCTGGCTTGGCTTTGAGCCAGGCGGGCTGAAGAACAGGAGAGGCCAGGGGCCCGCCGGCGCCGGCCCCGGCCCGCGGCACACCCCGACACCCCCCCGCAGCCCCCAGGCCCCAGCCCCCGGCCCCCGGCCCCCGGCCCCCGGCCCCCAGCGAGCGGCCCGATGTGGGGCGGCGTGCCATCCGGGGAGCCGAGCGGCGGCGACGAGCCCGACAGGCCGGGGACGGGAGCGCGCCCGGGCTCCCGCGACAGACTCGGCTCCGGGGTGCGGGACGCGTCTTGGCCCCCACCCCCCGGCCCGGGCAGGCGCCCTCCGCCACCCCGGGCGCGGCGCGGGAGGCGGTCAGTCCATCAGTCGGGCCGGCAGGCGAGCATGCAGGCAGGCAGGCAGGCAGGCAGGCAGGCGTTCAGGCGGGCCGCACAGGGCGGGCGGAGGAGGGCTGAGGAGCGGCGGGCGCCCGGCCTGGAGAGGCGCAGAGCAGGCTCTTGGGGCGCCCAGCGGCAGGCGCGGACGTCTACGGCCATACCACCCTGAACGCGCCCGATCTCGTCTGATCTCGGAAGCTAAGCAGGGTCGGGCCTGGTTAGTACTTGGATGGGAGACCGCCTGGGAATACCGGGTGCTGTAGGCTTTTTTTCTTCGGCCTTCCTGTCCGTCCCTTTGCCGCCAACACCCCCCTCGCCCAACGCGGCGGCGGCGGCGGCGGCGGCGGCGGCGGCGGCGGCGGCGCCCTCCGGACGACCCCTGCCATGGCCCCCGCCCCGCCGGGACCACCGCAGGGCGCCGCGGGGCACCGAGGGCGCCCGCTGCACGGGCAGGACGCCACTACATACACCACACACCTCCTCTTCCTCCCAGCCCTTCAACCTCGCAGCCCTTCAACGACGCCCACCCGCATCCTAGCCGGCCGCGCGTCCCAGGGGGCCGAGGGGGCCGAGGGGGCCCGAAGGGGCCCAGGGAGGGGACGGGGCGACAGCCGGAACCTCGGGGCGGGGGCGCGGGGGGGCGGTGCGGTCGCTGGGGGGAGACGGGTGGGGGCTGGATCCCGTCCTCGCAGGCCTGCGAGGCCCTCGGTGGGGCCGAGGGGGGGGGTGCTTGGGAGCCGGGGGCCGGGGGCCGGGCCTGCCTGCGGGCCCTCCTCGCCCCGCCCCAGGCCCCGCCCCCAGGCCCGCCCCCAGCCCCTAGCACCGCCCCCAGCGACCAAGCCACCCAGCCACCCGCAACACCCCCCCCACCTTCGGCCCGGCCCGCCTGCACCTTCTCTCCGAAGGACATGCCCTCCGTCCCCCGCGGACCACCGTCCCTTCGGCCCTCAGCCCCGGGGGCCACGCTCCGCGTGCCCAGGACACCAACCAGACGGCCCGACCGCCGGGGGCCTCAGGCCCCCCGTTGGCGCCGGGCTCCGCGCTCCGTGACCCCGCGACAGCCAAGACCACAGCGACGCGGGGGCGGCCGGCACCCAGGCCCAAAAGAGCCGCTCGGGACACAGCAAGACACACCACAGACACTCGCTCCGCGCCTGGGCCAGGGCGCCGCGCACGCACGCAGGCACACGGCCCCGCGGCGGTTCGGCTGATGGGCAGGAATGGGAGCGGAACGGCATCCCTGACCCCGTGGCTGCAGGGCCTGCGGCTGCCAGGGCTCCTGACGCAGCTCCAGGGCCTGCGCCCCTCCGGCGGGGTGGCTGCCTCGCCCCCACAGGCCGTGTGGCCCAGCTCCGAGTGCCTGTGTCCTTCCGTCTGTCTGTGTGTGTGTGTGTCGTGGGCACCTGTGTCTGTGTCCCTGCCTGTGCGACGATGGGGTCCGGCGGCGCGGGCGGCCCCGGCTTGGCTTTGAGCCAGGCGGGCTGAAGAACAGGAGAGGCCAGGGGCCCGCCGGCGCCGGCCCCGGCCCGCGGCACACCCCGACACCCCCCCGCAGCCCCCAGGCCCCAGCCCCCGGCCCCCGGCCCCCGGCCCCCGGCCCCCAGCGAGCGGCCCGATGTGGGGCGGCGTGCCATCCGGGGAGCCGAGCGGCGGCGACGAGCCCGACAGGCCGGGGACGGGAGCGCGCCCGGGCTCCCGCGACAGACTCGGCTCCGGGGTGCGGGACGCGTCTTGGCCCCCACCCCCCGGCCCGGGCAGGCGCCCTCCGCCACCCCGGGCGCGGCGCGGGAGGCGGTCAGTCCATCAGTCGGGCCGGCAGGCGAGCATGCAGGCAGGCAGGCAGGCAGGCAGGCAGGCGTTCAGGCGGGCCGCACAGGGCGGGCGGAGGAGGGCTGAGGAGCGGCGGGCGCCCGGCCTGGAGAGGCGCAGAGCAGGCTCTTGGGGCGCCCAGCGGCAGGCGCGGACGTCTACGGCCATACCACCCTGAACGCGCCCGATCTCGTCTGATCTCGGAAGCTAAGCAGGGTCGGGCCTGGTTAGTACTTGGATGGGAGACCGCCTGGGAATACCGGGTGCTGTAGGCTTTTTTTCTTCGGCCTTCCTGTCCGTCCCTTTGCCGCCAACACCCCCCTCGCCCAACGCGGCGGCGGCGGCGGCGGCGGCGGCGGCGGCGACGGCGGCGCCCTCCGGACGACCCCTGCCATGGCCCCCGCCCCGCCGGGACCACCGCAGGGCGCCGCGGGGCACCGAGGGCGCCCGCTGCACGGGCAGGACGCCACTACATACACCACACACCTCCTCTTCCTCCCAGCCCTTCAACCTCGCAGCCCTTCAACGACGCCCACCCGCATCCTAGCCGGCCGCGCGTCCCAGGGGGCCGAGGGGGCCGAGGGGGCCCGAAGGGGCCCAGGGAGGGGACGGGGCGACAGCCGGAACCTCGGGGCGGGGGCGCGGGGGGGCGGTGCGGTCGCTGGGGGGAGACGGGTGGGGGCTGGATCCCGTCCTCGCAGGCCTGCGAGGCCCTCCGTGGGGCCGAGGGGGCGGTGCTTGGGAGCCGGGGGCCGGGGGCCGGGCCTGCCTGCGGGCCCTCCTCGCCCCGCCCCAGGCCCCGCCCCCAGGCCCGCCCCCAGCCCCTAGCACCGCCCCCAGCGACCAAGCCACCCAGCCACCCGCAACACCCCCCCCACCTTCGGCCCGGGCCCGCCTGCACCTTCTCTCCGAAGGACATGCCCTCCGTCCCCCGCGGACCACCGTCCCTTCGGCCCTCAGCCCCGGGGTCCACGCTCCGCGTGCCCAGGACACCAACCAGACGGCCCGACCGCCGGGGGCCTCAGGCCCCCCGTTGGCGCCGGGCTCCGCGCTCCGTGACCCCGCGACAGCCAAGACCACAGCGACGCGGGGGCGGCCGGCACCCAGGCCCAAAAGAGCCGCTCGGGACACAGCAAGACACACCACAGACACTCGCTCCGCGCCTGGGCCAGGGCGCCGCGCACGCACGCAGGCACACGGCCCCGCGGCGGTTCGGCTGATGGGCAGGAATGGGAGCGGAACGGCATCCCTGACCGCGTGGCTGCAGGGCCTGCGGCTGCCAGGGCTCCTGACGCAGCTCCAGGGCCTGCGCCCCTCCGGCGGGGTGGCTGCCTCGCCCCCACAGGCCGTGTGGCCCAGCTCCGAGTGCCTGTGTCCTTCCGTCTGTCTGTGTGTGTGTGTGTCGTGGGCACCTGTGTCTGTGTCCCTGCCTGTGCGACGATGGGGTCCGGCGGCGCGGGCGGCCCCGGCTTGGCTTTGAGCCAGGCGGGCTGAAGAACAGGAGAGGCCAGGGGCCCGCCGGCGCCGGCCCCGGCCCGCGGCACACCCCGACACCCCCCCGCAGCCCCCAGGCCCCAGCCCCCGGCCCCCGGCCCCCGGCCCCCGGCCCCCAGCGAGCGGCCCGATGTGGGGCGGCGTGCCATCCGGGGAGCCGAGCGGCGGCGACGAGCCCGACAGGCCGGGGACGGGAGCGCGCCCGGGCTCCCGCGACAGACTCGGCTCCGGGGTGCGGGACGCGTCTTGGCCCCCACCCCCCGGCCCGGGCAGGCGCCCTCCGCCACCCCGGGCGCGGCGCGGGAGGCGGTCAGTCCATCAGTCGGGCCGGCAGGCGAGCATGCAGGCAGGCAGGCAGGCAGGCAGGCAGGCGTTCAGGCGGGCCGCACAGGGCGGGCGGAGGAGGGCTGAGGAGCGGCGGGCGCCCGGCCTGGAGAGGCGCAGAGCAGGCTCTTGGGGCGCCCAGCGGCAGGCGCGGACGTCTACGGCCATACCACCCTGAACGCGCCCGATCTCGTCTGATCTCGGAAGCTAAGCAGGGTCGGGCCTGGTTAGTACTTGGATGGGAGACCGCCTGGGAATACCGGGTGCTGTAGGCTTTTTTTCTTCGGCCTTCCTGTCCGTCCCTTTGCCGCCAACACCCCCCTCGCCCAACGCGGCGGCGGCGGCGGCGGCGGCGGCGGCGGCGGCGGCGGCGCCCTCCGGACGACCCCTGCCATGGCCCCCGCCCCGCCGGGACCACCGCAGGGCGCCGCGGGGCACCGAGGGCGCCCGCTGCACGGGCAGGACGCCACTACATACACCACACACCTCCTCTTCCTCCCAGCCCTTCAACCTCGCAGCCCTTCAACGACGCCCACCCGCATCCTAGCCGGCCGCGCGTCCCAGGGGGCCGAGGGGGCCGAGGGGGCCCGAAGGGGCCCAGGGAGGGGACGGGGCGACAGCCGGAACCTCGGGGCGGGGGCGCGGGGGGGCGGTGCGGTCGCTGGGGGGAGACGGGTGGGGGCTGGATCCCGTCCTCGCAGGCCTGCGAGGCCCTCGGTGGGGCCGAGGGGGGGGGTGCTTGGGAGCCGGGGGCCGGGGGCCGGGCCTGCCTGCGGGCCCTCCTCGCCCCGCCCCAGGCCCCGCCCCCAGGCCCGCCCCCAGCCCCTAGCAATTCCCTGGCACCGCCCCCAGCGACCAAGCCACCCAGCCACCCGCAACACCCCCCCCACCTTCGGCCCGGGCCCGCCTGCACCTTCTCTCCGAAGGACATGCCCTCCGTCCCCCGCGGACCACCGTCCCTTCGGCCCTCAGCCCCGGGGGGCCGAGGGGGCCGAGGGGGCCCGAAGGGGCCCAGGGAGGGGACGGGGCGACAGCCGGAACCTCGGGGCGGGGGCGCGGGGGGGCGGTGCGGTCGCTGGGGGGAGACGGGTGGGGGCTGGATCCCGTCCTCGCAGGCCTGCGAGGCCCTCGGTGGGGCCGAGGGGGGGGGTGCTTGGGAGCCGGGGGCCGGGGGCCGGGCCTGCCTGCGGGCCCTCCTCGCCCCGCCCCAGGCCCCGCCCCCAGGCCCGCCCCCAGCCCCTAGCACCGCCCCCAGCGACCAAGCCACCCAGCCACCCGCAACACCCCCCCCACCTTCGGCCCGGGCCCGCCTGCACCTTCTCTCCGAAGGACATGCCCTCCGTCCCCCGCGGACCACCGTCCCTTCGGCCCTCAGCCCCGGGGGCCACGCTCCGCGTGCCCAGGACACCAACCAGACGGCCCGACCGCCGGGGGCCTCAGGCCCCCCGTTGGCGCCGGGCTCCGCGCTCCGTGACCCCGCGACAGCCAAGACCACAGCGACGCGGGGGCGGCCGGCACCCAGGCCCAAAAGAGCCGCTCGGGACACAGCAAGACACACCACAGACACTCGCTCCGCGCCTGGGCCAGGGCGCCGCGCACGCACGCAGGCACACGGCCCCGCGGCGGTTCGGCTGATGGGCAGGAATGGGAGCGGAACGGCATCCCTGACCCCGTGGCTGCAGGGCCTGCGGCTGCCAGGGCTCCTGACGCAGCTCCAGGGCCTGCGCCCCTCCGGCGGGGTGGCTGCCTCGCCCCCACAGGCCGTGTGGCCCAGCTCCGAGTGCCTGTGTCCTTCCGTCTGTCTGTGTGTGTGTGTGTCGTGGGCACCTGTGTCTGTGTCCCTGCCTGTGCGACGATGGGGTCCGGCGGCGCGGGCGGCCCCGGCTTGGCTTTGAGCCAGGCGGGCTGAAGAACAGGAGAGGCCAGGGGCCCGCCGGCGCCGGCCCCGGCCCGCGGCACACCCCGACACCCCCCCGCAGCCCCCAGGCCCCAGCCCCCGGCCCCCGGCCCCCGGCCCCCGGCCCCCAGCGAGCGGCCCGATGTGGGGCGGCGTGCCATCCGGGGAGCCGAGCGGCGGCGACGAGCCCGACAGGCCGGGGACGGGAGCGCGCCCGGGCTCCCGCGACAGACTCGGCTCCGGGGTGCGGGACGCGTCTTGGCCCCCACCCCCCGGCCCGGGCAGGCGCCCTCCGCCACCCCGGGCGCGGCGCGGGAGGCGGTCAGTCCATCAGTCGGGCCGGCAGGCGAGCATGCAGGCAGGCAGGCAGGCAGGCAGGCAGGCGTTCAGGCGGGCCGCACAGGGCGGGCGGAGGAGGGCTGAGGAGCGGCGGGCGCCCGGCCTGGAGAGGCGCAGAGCAGGCTCTTGGGGCGCCCAGCGGCAGGCGCGGACGTCTACGGCCATACCACCCTGAACGCGCCCGATCTCGTCTGATCTCGGAAGCTAAGCAGGGTCGGGCCTGGTTAGTACTTGGATGGGAGACCGCCTGGGAATACCGGGTGCTGTAGGCTTTTTTTCTTCGGCCTTCCTGTCCGTCCCTTTGCCGCCAACACCCCCCTCGCCCAACGCGGCGGCGGCGGCGGCGGCGGCGGCGGCGCCCTCCGGACGACCCCTGCCATGGCCCCCGCCCCGCCGGGACCACCGCAGGGCGCCGCGGGGCACCGAGGGCGCCCGCTGCACGGGCAGGACGCCACTACATACACCACACACCTCCTCTTCCTCCCAGCCCTTCAACCTCGCAGCCCTTCAACGACGCCCACCCGCATCCTAGCCGGCCGCGCGTCCCAGGGGGCCGAGGGGGCCGAGGGGGCCCGAAGGGGCCCAGGGAGGGGACGGGGCGACAGCCGGAACCTCGGGGCGGGGGCGCGGGGGGGCGGTGCGGTCGCTGGGGGGAGACGGGTGGGGGCTGGATCCCGTCCTCGCAGGCCTGCGAGGCCCTCGGTGGGTCCGAGGGGGGGGTGCTTGGGAGCTGGGGGCCGGGGGCCGGGCCTGCCTGCGGGCCCTCCTCGCCCCGCCCCAGGCCCCGCCCCCAGGCCCGCCCCCAGCCCCTAGCACCGCCCCCAGCGACCAAGCCACCCAGCCACCCGCAACACCCCCCCCACCTTCGGCCCGGGCCCGCCTGCACCTTCTCTCCGAAGGACATGCCCTCCGTCCCCCGCGGACCACCGTCCCTTCGGCCCTCAGCCCCGGGGTCCACGCTCCGCGTGCCCAGGACACCAACCAGACGGCCCGACCGCCGGGGGCCTCAGGCCCCCCGTTGGCGCCGGGCTCCGCGCTCCGTGACCCCGCGACAGCCAAGACCACAGCGACGCGGGGGCGGCCGGCACCCAGGCCCAAAGAGCCGCTCGGGACACAGCAAGACACACCACAGACACTCGCTCCGCGCCTGGGCCAGGGCGCCGCGCACGCACGCAGGCACACGGCCCCGCGGCGGTTCGGCTGATGGGCAGGAATGGGAGCGGAACGGCATCCCTGACCCCGTGGCTGCAGGGCCTGCGGCTGCCAGGGCTCCTGACGCAGCTCCAGGGCCTGCGCCCCTCCGGCGGGGTGGCTGCCTCGCCCCCACAGGCCGTGTGGCCCAGCTCCGAGTGCCTGTGTCCTTCCGTCTGTCTGTGTGTGTGTGTGTCGTGGGCACCTGTGTCTGTGTCCCTGCCTGTGCGACGATGGGGTCCGGCGGCGCGGGCGGCCCCGGCTTGGCTTTGAGCCAGGCGGGCTGAAGAACAGGAGAGGCCAGGGGCCCGCCGGCGCCGGCCCCGGCCCGCGGCACACCCCGACACCCCCCCGCAGCCCCCAGGCCCCAGCCCCCGGCCCCCGGCCCCCGGCCCCCGGCCCCCAGCGAGCGGCCCGATGTGGGGCGGCGTGCCATCCGGGGAGCCGAGCGGCGGCGACGAGCCCGACAGGCCGGGGACGGGAGCGCGCCCGGGCTCCCGCGACAGACTCGGCTCCGGGGTGCGGGACGCGTCTTGGCCCCCACCCCCCGGCCCGGGCAGGCGCCCTCCGCCACCCCGGGCGCGGCGCGGGAGGCGGTCAGTCCATCAGTCGGGCCGGCAGGCGAGCATGCAGGCAGGCAGGCAGGCAGGCAGGCAGGCAGGCGTTCAGGCGGGCCGCACAGGGCGGGCGGAGGAGGGCTGAGGAGCGGCGGGCGCCCGGCCTGGAGAGGCGCAGAGCAGGCTCTTGGGGCGCCCAGCGGCAGGCGCGGACGTCTACGGCCATACCACCCTGAACGCGCCCGATCTCGTCTGATCTCGGAAGCTAAGCAGGGTCGGGCCTGGTTAGTACTTGGATGGGAGACCGCCTGGGAATACCGGGTGCTGTAGGCTTTTTTTCTTCGGCCTTCCTGTCCGTCCCTTTGCCGCCAACACCCCCCTCGCCCAACGCGGCGGCGGCGGCGGCGGCGGCGGCGGCGCCCTCCGGACGACCCCTGCCATGGCCCCCGCCCCGCCGGGACCACCGCAGGGCGCCGCGGGGCACCGAGGGCGCCCGCTGCACGGGCAGGACGCCACTACATACACCACACACCTCCTCTTCCTCCCAGCCCTTCAACCTCGCAGCCCTTCAACGACGCCCACCCGCATCCTAGCCGGCCGCGCGTCCCAGGGGGCCGAGGGGGCCGAGGGGGCCCGAAGGGGCCCAGGGAGGGGACGGGGCGACAGCCGGAACCTCGGGGCGGGGGCGCGGGGGGGCGGTGCGGTCGCTGGGGGGAGACGGGTGGGGGCTGGATCCCGTCCTCGCAGGCCTGCGAGGCCCTCGGTGGGGCCGAGGGGGGGGTGCTTGGGGGCCGGGGGCCGGGCCTGCATGCGGGCCCTCCTCGCCCCGCCCCAGGCCCCGCCCCCAGGCCCGCCCCCAGCCCCTAGCACCGCCCCCAGCGACCAAGCCACCCAGCCACCCGCAACACCCCCCCCACCTTCGGCCCGGGCCCGCCTGCACCTTCTCTCCGAAGGACATGCCCTCCGTCCCCCGCGGACCACCGTCCCTTCGGCCCTCAGCCCCGGGGTCCACGCTCCGCGTGCCCAGGACACCAACCAGACGGCCCGGCCGCCGGGGGCCTCAGGCCCCCCGTTGGCGCCGGGCTCCGCGCTCCGTGACCCCGCGACAGCCAAGACCACGGCGACGCGGGGGCGGCCGGCACCCAGGCCCAAAGAGCCGCTCGGGACACAGCAAGACACACCACAGACACTCGCTCCGCGCCTGGGCCAGGGCGCCGCGCACGCACGCAGGCACACGGCCCCGCGGCGGTTCGGCTGATGGGCAGGAATGGGAGCGGAACGGCATCCCTGACCCCGTGGCTGCAGGGCCTGCGGCTGCCAGGGCTCCTGACGCAGCTCCAGGGCCTGCGCCCCTCCGGCGGGGTGGCTGCCTCGCCCCCACAGGCCGTGTGGCCCAGCTCCGAGTGCCTGTGTCCTTCCGTCTGTCTGTGTGTGTGTGTGTCGTGGGCACCTGTGTCTGTGTCCCTGCCTGTGCGACGATGGGGTCCGGCGGCGCGGGCGGCCCCGGCTTGGCTTTGAGCCAGGCGGGCTGAAGAACAGGAGAGGCCAGGGGCCCGCCGGCGCCGGCCCCGGCCCGCGGCACACCCCGACACCCCCCCGCAGCCCCCAGGCCCCAGCCCCCGGCCCCCGGCCCCCGGCCCCCGGCCACCAGCGAGCGGCCCGATGTGGGGCGGCGTGCCATCCGGGGAGCCGAGCGGCGGCGACGAGCCCGACAGGCCGGGGACGGGAGCGCGCCCGGGCTCCCGCGACAGACTCGGCTCCGGGGTGCGGGACGCGTCTTGGCCCCCACCCCCCGGCCCGGGCAGGCGCCCTCCGCCACCCCGGGCGTGGCGCGGGAGGCGGTCAGTCCATCAGTCGGGCCGGCAGGCGAGCATGCAGGCAGGCAGGCAGGCAGGCAGGCGTTCAGGCGGGCCGCACAGGGCGGGCGGAGGAGGGCTGAGGAGCGGCGGGCGCCCGGCCTGGAGAGGCGCAGAGCAGGCTCTTGGGGCGCCCAGCGGCAGGCGCGGACGTCTACGGCCATACCACCCTGAACGCGCCCGATCTCGTCTGATCTCGGAAGCTAAGCAGGGTCGGGCCTGGTTAGTACTTGGATGGGAGACCGCCTGGGAATACCGGGTGCTGTAGGCTTTTTTTCTTCGGCCTTCCTGTCCGTCCCTTTGCCGCCAACACCCCCCTCGCCCAACGCGGCGGCGGCGGCGGCGGCGGCGGCGGCGGCGGCGGCGGCGCCCTCCGGACGACCCCTGCCATGGCCCCCGCCCCGCCGGGACCACCGCAGGGCGCCGCGGGGCACCGAGGGCGCCCGCTGCACGGGCAGGACGCCACTACATACACCACACACCTCCTCTTCCTCCCAGCCCTTCAACCTCGCAGCCCTTCAACGACGCCCACCCGCATCCTAGCCGGCCGCGCGTCCCAGGGGGCCGAGGGGGCCGAGGGGGCCCGAAGGGGCCCAGGGAGGGGACGGGGCGACAGCCGGAACCTCGGGGCGGGGGCGCGGGGGGGCGGTGCGGTCGCTGGGGGGAGACGGGTGGGGGCTGGATCCCGTCCTCGCAGGCCTGCGAGGCCCTCGGTGGGGCCGAGGGGGGGGGTGCTTGGGAGCTGGGGGCCGGGGGCCGGGCCTGCCTGCGGGCCCTCCTCGCCCCGCCCCAGGCCCCGCCCCCAGGCCCGCCCCCAGCCCCTAGCACCGCCCCCAGCGACCAAGCCACCCAGCCACCCGCAACACCCCCCCCACCTTCGGCCCGGGCCCGCCTGCACCTTCTCTCCGAAGGACATGCCCTCCGTCCCCCGCGGACCACCGTCCCTTCGGCCCTCAGCCCCGGGGTCCACGCTCCGCGTGCCCAGGACACCAACCAGACGGCCCGACCGCCGGGGGCCTCAGGCCCCCCGTTGGCGCCGGGCTCCGCGCTCCGTGACCCCGCGACAGCCAAGACCACAGCGACGCGGGGGCGGCCGGCACCCAGGCCCAAAGAGCCGCTCGGGACACAGCAAGACACACCACAGACACTCGCTCCGCGCCTGGGCCAGGGCGCCGCGCACGCACGCAGGCACACGGCCCCGCGGCGGTTCGGCTGATGGGCAGGAATGGGAGCGGAACGGCATCCCTGACCCCGTGGCTGCAGGGCCTGCGGCTGCCAGGGCTCCTGACGCAGCTCCAGGGCCTGCGCCCCTCCTGCGCCCCTCCGGCGGGGTGGCTGCCTCGCCCCCACAGGCCGTGTGGCCCAGCTCCGAGTGCCTGTGTCCTTCCGTCTGTCTGTGTGTGTGTGTGTCGTGGGCACCTGTGTCTGTGTCCCTGCCTGTGCGACGATGGGGTCCGGCGGCGCGGGCGGCCCCGGCTTGGCTTTGAGCCAGGCGGGCTGAAGAACAGGAGAGGCCAGGGGCCCGCCGGCGCCGGCCCCGGCCCGCGGCACACCCCGACACCCCCCCGCAGCCCCCAGGCCCCAGCCCCCGGCCCCCGGCCCCCGGCCCCCAGCGAGCGGCCCGATGTGGGGCGGCGTGCCATCCGGGGAGCCGAGCGGCGGCGACGAGCCCGACAGGCCGGGGACGGGAGCGCGCCCGGGCTCCCGCGACAGACTCGGCTCCGGGGTGCGGGACGCGTCTTGGCCCCCACCCCCCGGCCCGGGCAGGCGCCCTCCGCCACCCCGGGCGCGGCGCGGGAGGCGGTCAGTCCATCAGTCGGGCCGGCAGGCGAGCATGCAGGCAGGCAGGCAGGCAGGCAGGCAGGCGTTCAGGCGGGCCGCACAGGGCGGGCGGAGGAGGGCTGAGGAGCGGCGGGCGCCCGGCCTGGAGAGGCGCAGAGCAGGCTCTTGGGGCGCCCAGCGGCAGGCGCGGACGTCTACGGCCATACCACCCTGAACGCGCCCGATCTCGTCTGATCTCGGAAGCTAAGCAGGGTCGGGCCTGGTTAGTACTTGGATGGGAGACCGCCTGGGAATACCGGGTGCTGTAGGCTTTTTTTCTTCGGCCTTCCTGTCCGTCCCTTTGCCGCCAACACCCCCCTCGCCCAACGCGGCGGCGGCGGCGGCGGCGGCGGCGGCGGCGGCGGCGGCGGCGCCCTCCGGACGACCCCTGCCATGGCCCCCGCCCCGCCGGGACCACCGCAGGGCGCCGCGGGGCACCGAGGGCGCCCGCTGCACGGGCAGGACGCCACTACATACACCACACACCTCCTCTTCCTCCCAGCCCTTCAACCTCGCAGCCCTTCAACGACGCCCACCCGCATCCTAGCCGGCCGCGCGTCCCAGGGGGCCGAGGGGGCCGAGGGGGCCCGAAGGGGCCCAGGGAGGGGACGGGGCGACAGCCGGAACCTCGGGGCGGGGGCGCGGGGGGGCGGTGCGGTCGCTGGGGGGAGACGGGTGGGGGCTGGATCCCGTCCTCGCAGGCCTGCGAGGCCCTCCGTGGGGCCGAGGGGGGGGTGCTTGGGAGCCGGGGGCCGGGGGCCGGGCCTGCCTGCGGGCCCTCCTCGCCCCGCCCCAGGCCCCGCCCCCAGGCCCGCCCCCAGCCCCTAGCAATTCCCTGGCACCGCCCCCAGCGACCAAGCCACCCAGCCACCCGCAACACCCCCCCACCTTCGGCCCGGGCCCGCCTGCACCTTCTCTCCGAAGGACATGCCCTCCGTCCCCCGCGGACCACCGTCCCTTCGGCCCTCAGCCCCGGGGGGCCGAGGGGGCCGAGGGGGCCCGAAGGGGCCCAGGGAGGGGACGGGGCGACAGCCGGAACCTCGGGGCGGGGGCGCGGGGGGGCGGTGCGGTCGCTGGGGGGAGACGGGTGGGGGCTGGATCCCGTCCTCGCAGGCCTGCGAGGCCCTCGGTGGGGCCGAGGGGGGGGGTGCTTGGGAGCCGGGGGCCGGGGGCCGGGCCTGCCTGCGGGCCCTCCTCGCCCCGCCCCAGGCCCCGCCCCCAGGCCCGCCCCCAGCCCCTAGCACCGCCCCCAGCGACCAAGCCACCCAGCCACCCGCAACACCCCCCCACCTTCGGCCCGGGCCCGCCTGCACCTTCTCTCCGAAGGACATGCCCTCCGTCCCCCGCGGACCACCGTCCCTTCGGCCCTCAGCCCCGGGGTCCACGCTCCGCGTGCCCAGGACACCAACCAGACGGCCCGACCGCCGGGGGCCTCAGGCCCCCCGTTGGCGCCGGGCTCCGCGCTCCGTGACCCCGCGACAGCCAAGACCACAGCGACGCGGGGGCGGCCGGCACCCAGGCCCAAAGAGCCGCTCGGGACACAGCAAGACACACCACAGACACTCGCTCCGCGCCTGGGCCAGGGCGCCGCGCGCGCACGCACGCAGGCACACGGCCCCGCGGCGGTTCGGCTGATGGGCAGGAATGGGAGCGGAACGGCATCCCTGACCCCGTGGCTGCAGGGCCTGCGGCTGCCAGGGCTCCTGACGCAGCTCCAGGGCCTGCGCCCCTCCGGCGGGGTGGCTGCCTCGCCCCCACAGGCCGTGTGGCCCAGCTCCGAGTGCCTGTGTCCTTCCGTCTGTCTGTGTGTGTGTGTGTCGTGGGCACCTGTGTCTGTGTCCCTGCCTGTGCGACGATGGGGTCCGGCGGCGCGGGCGGCCCCGGCTTGGCTTTGAGCCAGGCGGGCTGAAGAACAGGAGAGGCCAGGGGCCCGCCGGCGCCGGCCCCGGCCCGCGGCACACCCCGACACCCCCCCGCAGCCCCCAGGCCCCAGCCCCCGGCCCCCGGCCCCCGGCCCCCGGCCCCCAGCGAGCGGCCCGATGTGGGGCGGCGTGCCATCCGGGGAGCCGAGCGGCGGCGACGAGCCCGACAGGCCGGGGACGGGAGCGCGCCCGGGCTCCCGCGACAGACTCGGCTCCGGGGTGCGGGACGCGTCTTGGCCCCCACCCCCCGGCCCGGGCAGGCGCCCTCCGCCACCCCGGGCGCGGCGCGGGAGGCGGTCAGTCCATCAGTCGGGCCGGCAGGCGAGCATGCAGGCAGGCAGGCAGGCAGGCAGGCAGGCGTTCAGGCGGGCCGCACAGGGCGGGCGGAGGAGGGCTGAGGAGCGGCGGGCGCCCGGCCTGGAGAGGCGCAGAGCAGGCTCTTGGGGCGCCCAGCGGCAGGCGCGGACGTCTACGGCCATACCACCCTGAACGCGCCCGATCTCGTCTGATCTCGGAAGCTAAGCAGGGTCGGGCCTGGTTAGTACTTGGATGGGAGACCGCCTGGGAATACCGGGTGCTGTAGGCTTTTTTTCTTCGGCCTTCCTGTCCGTCCCTTTGCCGCCAACACCCCCCTCGCCCAACGCGGCGGCGGCGGCGGCGGCGGCGGCGGCGGCGGCGGCGCCCTCCGGACGACCCCTGCCATGGCCCCCGCCCCGCCGGGACCACCGCAGGGCGCCGCGGGGCACCGAGGGCGCCCGCTGCACGGGCAGGACGCCACTACATACACCACACACCTCCTCTTCCTCCCAGCCCTTCAACCTCGCAGCCCTTCAACGACGCCCACCCGCATCCTAGCCGGCCGCGCGTCCCAGGGGGCCGAGGGGGCCGAGGGGGCCCGAAGGGGCCCAGGGAGGGGACGGGGCGACAGCCGGAACCTCGGGGCGGGGGCGCGGGGGGGCGGTGCGGTCGCTGGGGGGAGACGGGTGGGGGCTGGATCCCGTCCTCGCAGGCCTGCGAGGCCCTCGGTGGGGCCGAGGGGGGGGGTGCTTGGGAGCCGGGGGCCGGGGGCCGGGCCTGCCTGCGGGCCCTCCTCGCCCCGCCCCAGGCCCCGCCCCCAGGCCCGCCCCCAGCCCCTAGCACCGCCCCCAGCGACCAAGCCACCCAGCCACCCGCAACACCCCCCCCACCTTCGGCCCGGGCCCGCCTGCACCTTCTCTCCGAAGGACATGCCCTCCGTCCCCCGCGGACCACCGTCCCTTCGGCCCTCAGCCCCGGGGTCCACGCTCCGCGTGCCCAGGACACCAACCAGACGGCCCGACCGCCGGGGGCCTCAGGCCCCCCGTTGGCGCCGGGCTCCGCGCTCCGTGACCCCGCGACAGCCAAGACCACAGCGACGCGGGGGCGGCCGGCACCCAGGCCCAAAGAGCCGCTCGGGACACAGCAAGACACACCACAGACACTCGCTCCGCGCCTGGGCCAGGGCGCCGCGCACGCACGCAGGCACACGGCCCCGCGGCGGTTCGGCTGATGGGCAGGAATGGGAGCGGAACGGCATCCCTGACCCCGTGGCTGCAGGGCCTGCGGCTGCCAGGGCTCCTGACGCAGCTCCAGGGCCTGCGCCCCTCCGGCGGGGTGGCTGCCTCGCCCCCACAGGCCGTGTGGCCCAGCTCCGAGTGCCTGTGTCCTTCCGTCTGTCTGTGTGTGTGTGTGTCGTGGGCACCTGTGTCTGTGTCCCTGCCTGTGCGACGATGGGGTCCGGCGGCGCGGGCGGCCCCGGCTTGGCTTTGAGCCAGGCGGGCTGAAGAACAGGAGAGGCCAGGGGCCCGCCGGCGCCGGCCCCGGCCCGCGGCACACCCCGACACCCCCCCGCAGCCCCCAGGCCCCAGCCCCCGGCCCCCGGCCCCCGGCCCCCAGCGAGCGGCCCGATGTGGGGCGGCGTGCCATCCGGGGAGCCGAGCGGCGGCGACGAGCCCGACAGGCCGGGGACGGGAGCGCGCCCGGGCTCCCGCGACAGACTCGGCTCCGGGGTGCGGGACGCGTCTTGGCCCCCACCCCCCGGCCCGGGCAGGCGCCCTCCGCCACCCCGGGCGCGGCGCGGGAGGCGGTCAGTCCATCAGTCGGGCCGGCAGGCGAGCATGCAGGCAGGCAGGCAGGCAGGCAGGCAGGCGTTCAGGCGGGCCGCACAGGGCGGGCGGAGGAGGGCTGAGGAGCGGCGGGCGCCCGGCCTGGAGAGGCGCAGAGCAGGCTCTTGGGGCGCCCAGCGGCAGGCGCGGACGTCTACGGCCATACCACCCTGAACGCGCCCGATCTCGTCTGATCTCGGAAGCTAAGCAGGGTCGGGCCTGGTTAGTACTTGGATGGGAGACCGCCTGGGAATACCGGGTGCTGTAGGCTTTTTTTCTTCGGCCTTCCTGTCCGTCCCTTTGCCGCCAACACCCCCCTCGCCCAACGCGGCGGCGGCGGCGGCGGCGGCGGCGGCGGCGGCGGCGGCGGCGGCGCCCTCCGGACGACCCCTGCCATGGCCCCCGCCCCGCCGGGACCACCGCAGGGCGCCGCGGGGCACCGAGGGCGCCCGCTGCACGGGCAGGACGCCACTACATACACCACACACCTCCTCTTCCTCCCAGCCCTTCAACCTCGCAGCCCTTCAACGACGCCCACCCGCATCCTAGCCGGCCGCGCGTCCCAGGGGGCCGAGGGGGCCGAGGGGGCCCGAAGGGGCCCAGGGAGGGGACGGGGCGACAGCCGGAACCTCGGGGCGGGGGCGCGGGGGGGCGGTGCGGTCGCTGGGGGGAGACGGGTGGGGGCTGGATCCCGTCCTCGCAGGCCTGCGAGGCCCTCCGTGGGGCCGAGGGGGGGGTGCTTGGGAGCCGGGGGCCGGGGGCCGGGCCTGCCTGCGGGCCCTCCTCGCCCCGCCCCAGGCCCCGCCCCCAGGCCCGCCCCCAGCCCCTAGCACCGCCCCCAGCGACCAAGCCACCCAGCCACCCGCAACACCCCCCCCACCTTCGGCCCGGGCCCGCCTGCACCTTCTCTCCGAAGGACATGCCCTCCGTCCCCCGCGGACCACCGTCCCTTCGGCCCTCAGCCCCGGGGTCCACGCTCCGCGTGCCCAGGACACCAACCAGACGGCCCGACCGCCGGGGGCCTCAGGCCCCCCGTTGGCGCCGGGCTCCGCGCTCCGTGACCCCGCGACAGCCAAGACCACAGCGACGCGGGGGCGGCCGGCACCCAGGCCCAAAAGAGCCGCTCGGGACACAGCAAGACACACCACAGACACTCGCTCCGCGCCTGGGCGAGGGCGCCGCGCACGCACGCAGGCACACGGCCCCGCGGCGGTTCGGCTGATGGGCAGGAATGGGAGCGGAACGGCATCCCTGACCCCGTGGCTGCAGGGCCTGCGGCTGCCAGGGCTCCTGACGCAGCTCCAGGGCCTGCGCCCCTCCGGCGGGGTGGCTGCCTCGCCCCCACAGGCCGTGTGGCCCAGCTCCGAGTGCCTGTGTCCTTCCGTCTGTCTGTGTGTGTGTGTGTCGTGGGCACCTGTGTCTGTGTCCCTGCCTGTGCGACGATGGGGTCCGGCGGCGCGGGCGGCCCCGGCTTGGCTTTGAGCCAGGCGGGCTGAAGAACAGGAGAGGCCAGGGGCCCGCCGGCGCCGGCCCCGGCCCGCGGCACACCCCGACACCCCCCCGCAGCCCCCAGGCCCCAGCCCCCGGCCCCCGGCCCCCGGCCCCCGGCCCCCAGCGAGCGGCCCGATGTGGGGCGGCGTGCCATCCGGGGAGCCGAGCGGCGGCGACGAGCCCGACAGGCCGGGGACGGGAGCGCGCCCGGGCTCCCGCGACAGACTCGGCTCCGGGGTGCGGGACGCGTCTTGGCCCCCACCCCCCGGCCCGGGCAGGCGCCCTCCGCCACCCCGGGCGCGGCGCGGGAGGCGGTCAGTCCATCAGTCGGGCCGGCAGGCGAGCATGCAGGCAGGCAGGCAGGCAGGCAGGCGTTCAGGCGGGCCGCACAGGGCGGGCGGAGGAGGGCTGAGGAGCGGCGGGCGCCCGGCCTGGAGAGGCGCAGAGCAGGCTCTTGGGGCGCCCAGCGGCAGGCGCGGACGTCTACGGCCATACCACCCTGAACGCGCCCGATCTCGTCTGATCTCGGAAGCTAAGCAGGGTCGGGCCTGGTTAGTACTTGGATGGGAGACCGCCTGGGAATACCGGGTGCTGTAGGCTTTTTTTCTTCGGCCTTCCTGTCCGTCCCTTTGCCGCCAACACCCCCCTCGCCCAACGCGGCGGCGGCGGCGGCGGCGGCGGCGGCGGCGGCGCCCTCCGGACGACCCCTGCCATGGCCCCCGCCCCGCCGGGACCACCGCAGGGCGCCGCGGGGCACCGAGGGCGCCCGCTGCACGGGCAGGACGCCACTACATACACCACACACCTCCTCTTCCTCCCAGCCCTTCAACGACGCCCACCCGCATCCTAGCCGGCCGCGTGTCTCAGGGGGCCGAGGGGGCCGAGGGGGCCCGAAGCGGCCCAGGGAGGGGACGGGGCGACAGCCGGAACCTCGGGGCTGGGGCGCGGGGGGGCGGTGCGGTCGCTGGGGGGAGACGGGTGGGGGCTGGATCCCGTCCTCACAGGCCTGCGAGGCCCTCCGTGGGGCCGAGGGGGGGGTGGTTGGGGGCCGGGGGCCGGGGGCCGGGGGCCGGGCCTGCCTGCGGGCCCTCCTCGCCCCGCCCCAGGCCCCTCCCCCAGGCCCGCCCCCAGCCCCTAGCACCGCCCCCAGCGACCAAGCCACCCAGCCACCCGCAACACCCCCCCCACCTTCGGCCCGGGCCCGCCTGCACCTTCTCTCCGAAGGACATGCCCTCCGTCCCCCGCGGACCACCGTCCCTTCGGCCCTCAGCCCCGGGGGCCACGCTCCGCGTGCCCAGGACACCAACCAGACGGCCCGGCCGCCGGGGGCCTCAGGCCCCCCGTTGGCGCCGGGCTCCGCGCTCCGTGACCCCGCGACAGCCAAGACCACAGCGACGCGGGGGCGGCCGGCACCCAGGCCCAAAGAGCCGCTCGGGACACAGCAAGACACACCACAGACACTCGCTCCGCGCCTGGGCCAGGGCGCCGCGCACGCACGCAGGCACACGGCCCCGCGGCGGTTCGGCTGATGGGCAGGAATGGGAGCGGAACGGCATCCCTGACCCCGTGGCTGCAGGGCCTGCGGCTGCCAGGGCTCCTGACGCAGCTCCAGGGCCTGCGCCCCTCCGGCGGGGTGGCTGCCTCGCCCCCACAGGCCGTGTGGCCCAGCTCCGAGTGCCTGTGTCCTTCCGTCTGTCTGTGTGTGTGTGTGTCGTGGGCACCTGTGTCTGTGTCCCTGCCTGTGCGACGATGGGGTCCGGCGGCGCGGGCGGCCCCGGCTTGGCTTTGAGCCAGGCGGGCTGAAGAACAGGAGAGGCCAGGGGCCCGCCGGCGCCGGCCCCGGCCCGCGGCACACCCCGACACCCCCCCGCAGCCCCCAGGCCCCAGCCCCCGGCCCCCGGCCCCCAGCGAGCGGCCCGATGTGGGGCGGCGTGCCATCCGGGGAGCCGAGCGGCGGCGACGAGCCCGACAGGCCGGGGACGGGAGCGCGCCCGGGCTCCCGCGACAGACTCGGCTCCGGGGTGCGGGACGCGTCTTGGCCCCCACCCCCCGGCCCGGGCAGGCGCCCTCCGCCACCCCGGGCGCGGCGCGGGAGGCGGTCAGTCCATCAGTCGGGCCGGCAGGCGAGCATGCAGGCAGGCAGGCAGGCAGGCAGGCGTTCAGGCGGGCCGCACAGGGCGGGCGGAGGAGGGCTGAGGAGCGGCGGGCGCCCGGCCTGGAGAGGCGCAGAGCAGGCTCTTGGGGCGCCCAGCGGCAGGCGCGGCCGTCTACGGCCATACCACCCTGAACGCGCCCGATCTCGTCTGATCTCGGAAGCTAAGCAGGGTCGGGCCTGGTTAGTACTTGGATGGGAGACCGCCTGGGAATACCGGGTGCTGTAGGCTTTTTTTCTTCGGCCTTCCTGTCCGTCCCTTTGCCGCCAACACCCCCCTCGCCCAACGCGGCGGCGGCGGCGGCGGCGGCGGCGGCGGCGGCGGCGGCGGCGGCGCCCTCCGGACGACCCCTGCCATGGCCCCCGCCCCGCCGGGACCACCGCAGGGCGCCGCGGGGCACCGAGGGCGCCCGCTGCACGGGCAGGACGCCACTACATACACCACACACCTCCTCTTCCTCCCAGCCCTTCAACCTCGCAGCCCTTCAACGACGCCCACCCGCATCCTAGCCGGCCGCGCGTCCCAGGGGGCCGAGGGGGCCGAGGGGGCCCGAAGGGGCCCAGGGAGGGGACGGGGCGACAGCCGGAACCTCGGGGCGGGGGCGCGGGGGGGCGGTGCGGTCGCTGGGGGGAGACGGGTGGGGGCTGGATCCCGTCCTCGCAGGCCTGCGAGGCCCTCCGTGGGGCCGAGGGGGGGTGCTTGGGGGCCGGGGGCCGGGCCTGCCTGCGGGCCCTCCTCGCCCCGCCCCGGGCCCCGCCCCCAGGCCCGCCCCCAGCCCCTAGCAATTCCCTGGCACCGCCCCCAGCGACCAAGCCACCCAGCCACCCGCAACACCCCCCCCACCTTCGGCCCGGGCCCGCCTGCACCTTCTCTCCGAAGGACATGCCCTCCGTCCCCCGCGGACCACCGTCCCTTCGGCCCTCAGCCCCGGGGGCCACGCTCCGCGTGCCCAGGACACCAACCAGACGTCCCGGCCGCCGGGGGCCTCAGGCCCCCCGTTGGCGCCGGGCTCCGCGCTCCGTGACCCCGCGACAGCCAAGACCACGGCGACGCGGGGGCGGCCGGCACCCAGGCCCAAAGAGCCGCTCGGGACACAGCAAGACACACCACAGACACTCGCTCCGCGCCTGGGCCAGGGCGCCGCGCACGCACGCAGGCACACGGCCCCGCGGCGGTTCGGCTGATGGGCAGGAATGGGAGCGGAACGGCATCCCTGACCCCGTGGCTGCAGGGCCTGCGGCTGCCAGGGCTCCTGACGCAGCTCCAGGGCCTGCGCCCCTCCGGCGGGGTGGCTGCCTCGCCCCCACAGGCCGTGTGGCCCAGCTCCGAGTGCCTGTGTCCTTCCGTCTGTCTGTGTGTGTGTGTGTCGTGGGCACCTGTGTCTGTGTCCCTGCCTGTGCGACGATGGGGTCCGGCGGCGCGGGCGGCCCCGGCTTGGCTTTGAGCCAGGCGGGCTGAAGAACAGGAGAGGCCAGGGGCCCGCCGGCGCCGGCCCCGGCCCGCGGCACACCCCGACACCCCCCCGCAGCCCCCAGGCCCCAGCCCCCGGCCCCCGGCCCCCGGCCCCCGGCCCCCAGCGAGCGGCCCGATGTGGGGCGGCGTGCCATCCGGGGAGCCGAGCGGCGGCGACGAGCCCGACAGGCCGGGGACGGGAGCGCGCCCGGGCTCCCGCGACAGACTCGGCTCCGGGGTGCGGGACGCGTCTTGGCCCCCACCCCCCGGCCCGGGCAGGCGCCCTCCGCCACCCCGGGCGCGGCGCGGGAGGCGGTCAGTCCATCAGTCGGGCCGGCAGGCGAGCATGCAGGCAGGCAGGCAGGCAGGCAGGCAGGCGTTCAGGCGGGCCGCACAGGGCGGGCGGAGGAGGGCTGAGGAGCGGCGGGCGCCCGGCCTGGAGAGGCGCAGAGCAGGCTCTTGGGGCGCCCAGCGGCAGGCGCGGACGTCTACGGCCATACCACCCTGAACGCGCCCGATCTCGTCTGATCTCGGAAGCTAAGCAGGGTCGGGCCTGGTTAGTACTTGGATGGGAGACCGCCTGGGAATACCGGGTGCTGTAGGCTTTTTTTTCCTGTTGTTTTGCCTTCCTTAACTTCCTTTTTTCTTGTGGCATAGTTGAGGCAGGGAGTTTCATCTTTGGAATAAACGTCATCTGTTTGTTTTACTCTTATTATCTCCATGTCCATATTTTAGGATTCTAAATGCAATTCTTTGTATTAATCTTTTGGTTTTATGAATTTTGTATGTGAGTTCTCTCCGTGTATTCTTCCAATTTCGGAAAACTTTAGTCGTATTTTGTAAATATCCTGTGCATATCTTTATTAGTTTTTCCTTATATTTCGGATCTTGTCTTTCATGGAAGATCTTCTCTCCCAATCCTCTTGTTATCTCCCTTGAAGTCATGTGATTTAGGCTATCAAATTTTGAGTCGTATAGGTAGATTCACTTCATCTCACTGCAATATTAGATGATATACCTTTGGTATCTCACTCGATTTTCTCTATCAGAGAATGCAAGTTCTTACTTATATTCCTTGGAGCACAGGACTAAATCTCCTTGACTTCAGTGCAAAAGTGTTTTGATCTCTGCCCGCAGGTTTGATATTTCTCTTTCAAGGCTCTGAGATCTCAGTCCAAATTATTTCATGTTGGTCATCAATCCCCCTTGTCTCTTAAAAGCCTGGAAGACCTCAGTACATATTTTCCCCTGATCTCTGCCTTCATCTGGTGAAATCTCCTTTCTGATGCTTTAAGGTATCTGATTCCAAACCTTGTAATATTTGGCCAGCATTTCATGAGATCTAGTCCTCCAAGCCTCATGAGATCCCAGTTTAAATTTGGCTTGATCATGCCTTCTGGGTGACTCATTTGTTGAGCATTTAACTTTGGCTTCATTCATTTTTGGGGGGTCCTATAATGGAGGCTTGCATAGACTTCCTGCAGGGAACTTGCTTCTCACTCTGCCTATGTTTCTGACTCTCTCATGAGTAAATAAATAAAAACTTTAAAATTAAAAAAAAAAAAATATATATCACAAATCTCTACCCTCAAATTGTGAGGTCTCATCCACCAAGCCTCAGGAAATCTCAGACCAAATCACGCAGACACCATTAAATCTCATGTGACTTCTGTGCAACTCTCACATGCATTTTCCTTGATCACCTCTGACAAGTATTGGGTGATCAAAATCTCACATGATTGTGCCCATCATTTCTTGTGTTCTCTGTCTAAATTTCACAGAATCTCATCTCATGTCTTGTGAGATATCTTCTGTGAAGCCTCATGATTTCTCAGGCCAAATTGCATGTGATCTTGTCCAGGCATTTGTGAAATTTCTTCCACCAAGTACTGTGAGTTCTCAGTCCAAATCTCAGTAGGTCACTGCAAAATATCATAAGACTTCAGTGTAAATCTTGTGAGGTCTTGGCTCACAGTTTTAGTGACCTCCTCTGCCAAGCCTCAGGAAGTTTCAGTTCAAGTCTCATGTGATCTTAGCTAGGCATCTCATGAAATCTGCGGGAAGCTTCATAAAATATCATGTGATCATGATATGTCATGTGATCTCCTCCCACATCTTGTGATCTCTCCTCTGCCAAACATTGGGAGATTTCAGTCCAAATCTCTCATGATCTTAGCCTTCAAATCATGAGATCTCCTCCTCCAAACCTGACGAGACCTCATTAAAATTTCGCATGATTTTGCTTCCTCTCTTGTGAGGTGTCAGTCCAAATCTTTGTTGATCTCGGCCTGCAGTGCTGGTGCAGATCTCCTCTGCCAATCCCTGAAAGATCTCACTCCAAATCTCACATAATCTGGTCTTCTATCTTGCAAGAACTCCTCTGCTAAGTATTGCGAGGTCTCCAGCCAAACCTCCCATAGTTTCAGCTAGCAATTGGTGAGATGTCCTCTGCCAAGCCTCACTATATCTCAGGGCTAATCTCATGTGATCTCGGCTGGCAATTCTGCAGAGTATCCTCTGAAAAGCCCCTCAAGATCTCATTCCATATCTCTTATGATCCCGGGCCGCATATTGTAAGATTTCCTCTTTCAAGCCTGACGTGGTATCAGGACAAATATGCGAGATCTCAGCCAGCATGTTGCATGATCTCTTCTACCTACCCTAGCAAGATCTCAGTGCAAGTCTCATGTGATCTTGTTCTGGCAATGGTGATATTTCCTCCATCAAACGTCGAGATGTCTCAGTCCATATCTCAAGAAGTCACCGCCAATTCTCTCATGACTTCAGCACAAATCTCTTGAGGTCTCACCAGGATGGTCCAAGATCTCCTCCACTAAGATCATGAGATCTTGGCCTGCAATTCCAGTGGCCTACTCTGAAAAAGTCTTTATATCTCTGTCCAAATCTCATGTGATAACAGCTCTCATTTGGTGAGATCTCTCTCAAATCTTGCAGGATCTTGGCAGGCATTTTGCAAGATCTCATTACACATCTCCTGAAATCTCCTCCCACTGTACTTGTGAGATCACAGTACAAATCTTGGGTGATATCTTACCTCGTGAGCTCTGCTCCCTCAAGCTCCCCCCCCCCCCCCCCCCCCCCCGTTTCAGTCCAAATCTCATGAGATCTCCGCCCACATCTCCAGAGATCTACTCCTTAAAGCCTCACGAGGTTTCTGTCCAAATCTCACGTGATCTTCACCCGAATTTGGGAAATCTTGGTCCATGTTTCTGGAGATCTCTTCCCTAAGCCTCATGATATCAGTCTTTTTTTTTTTTTTAATATTTTATTTATTCATTCATGAGAGGCACAGAGAGAGAGAAAGCGAGAGGCAGAGACACAGGCAGAGGGAGAAGCTGACTCCATACAGGGAGCCCAACGTGGGACTTGATTCCAGGTCTCCAGGATCAGGCCCTGGGCAGAAGGCGGTGCTAAACCACTGGGCCACCGGGGCTGCCCATGAAATAAATCACAGTCTAAATATTGCATAATCTTGGCCCATGTCTCACAAGTGTCATGAGGTATTAGTCCAAATTTCACGTGATCTCAGCCACATTTTGCAACATCTTTTCCACCAAGCCTCGAGAGATCACAGTACAAATATAGATAGAGATATCTCTACCTATTTTTGTGAGATCTCAGCCCACATTGTGTGAAATCTCCTTCACCAAGTTTTGGGAGATCTCAGATCATATCTCATCAGATCTCCTTCACCAAGTATCATGAGTTCTCAATCCAATTCTTGCATGATTTCACCCCACATCGTGCGAGTTCTCCTCTACCAAGTCTCATGAGGTCGCTGTCCAATTATCGTGTGATTTTGGCCCATGCCTCTTGAGATATCCTCTATCAAGTCTTTTGAGGTCTCTACCATATCTTGATCTCGTCCACCTCTTACCTAGAGATCTCAGCGCACATCTCACGATATCTTCTCCACCAAGTTTCGTTGGATCCTAGTTCAAATCTTGTGATATCTCCTTCACCAAGTGTGGTGAGACTTCAACTGCCATCTGTAATTTTTAGAGCAGAGATCCTTTATCTCTTTGGTTAGGTTTATTCCTAGGTACCTTGTGGGGTTTTTTTGTGCAAATGTAAATGGCATATATTCCTTAATTTATTTTCTTATGTCGCATTGTTCGTGTAAAGAAATGCTACTAATTTCTGTCCATTGATTTTATATCCTGCCACATTGCTGACTTGCTGTGTAAGTTACAGCTATTTTGGGGTGGAGTCTTTTGGGTTTTCATGGCATCTGCAAAGAGTGAGAGTTTGACATCTTCGTTAATTTGAATGCCTTTTATGTCTTTTTGTTGTCTGATTGCTGAGGCTAGGACTCTTAGTACTATGTTGGACAACAGTTGTAAGCGTGAGCATCTGTCATATTCCTGACCTTAGGGAAAAACTCGTTTTTCCCCATTGAGAATGATAGTCACTGTGGGCTTTTTGTATATTGCTTTCATGATACCAAGATATGTTCCTTCCATTCCTACACTATGGAACATTTTAGTCAAGAAAGGATGAGGTATTTTATCAAACTCTTTTTTTTTGCAATAATTGAGAGAATTATTTAGTTCTTGTCCTTTTTTTTGATAATGTAATATATCACATTGATTGATTTGTTGATGTTGAACCACCTTTGCAGCCCAGGAATAAATCCTACTTGGTCATGGTGAATAATCCTTCTAATGTACTTTTGGATACTATTGACTAGTATTTTGGTCAGAATTTTTCATCCATGCTCATCAGGGATATTGGTTTGTAATTCTCTTTTTTGGTAGGGTCTTTGGTTTTAGGATCAAGGTAATGCTGGTCTCATAGAATGAGTTTGGAAGTTTTCCTTCCATTTCTATTTTTGAAGCAGCTACATGAGAATAGGTATTAGTTCTTTAAATGTTTGGTAGAATTCCCCTGGGAAGCCATCCAGCCTTGGCCTCTTGTTTGTTGTTGGGAGATTTTTTTTTTTTTATGACTGCTTTAATTCTTGCTGGCTATGGGTGTGTTCAGGTTTTCTCTCTCTTTTTTAAGATTTTATTTATTTATTCATGAGAGAGAGAGACAGAGACAGAGACACAGGCAGAGGGAGAAGCAGGCACCATGCAGGGAGCCTGATGTGGGACTCAATCTCAGGCCTCCAGGATCACACCCTGAGTTGAAGACAGATGCTCAACCACTGAGCCACCCAGGGGTCCCAGGTTTTCTCTTTATTCCTGTTTCAGATTTGGTAGTTTATAAGTTTCCAGGAATGCATCCATTTCTTCCAGATTGCCTAACTTGTTGGCATATATTTGCTGATCAAAAAATGATGTTTTTTATTTCCTTGGTGTTTGTTGTGATCTCTTTTTCATTCTTGATTATATTAACTTGGATCCTTTCTCTTTTCTTGTTGATAAGACTGGTTAAGGGCTTGCTGACCTTATAAATTCTTTCAAAGAACCAGCTCCTAGCTTCATTGATATGTTCAATTGTGGGGTTTTTTTTTTTTTTTTTTTGGTTCCTCTTTCATTGATTTCTGCTCTGTTCTGTATTATTTCCCATTTCCTGTTTGGTTTATGCTTTATTTGCTGTTCTCTCTCCAGCTTCTTTTGATGTATGGTTAGCTTGTGTATTTGAGACTTTTCTTGTGTCTTGAGAAAGGCTTGTATTGCTATGTACTTCCCTCTTAGGACTGCCTTTGCTGCATACCAAAGGTTTTGAACAGTTGTGTTTTCATTTTCATTTGTTTCTATGATTTTAAAATAATTCTTCTTTAATTCCCTGGTTGATGCTTTCATTATTTAATAGGATGCTCTTTACCCTCCAAATATTTTAGTTCCTTTCCCATTTCCTCTTGTGATTGAGTTCAAGTATCAAAGCATTGTGGTATACAAATAATAATCTGTGGTCGTCTTCCCCTTAACCCCAGTCCCCCCCCCCCCAAAAAAAAAGATAAAGATAAGCCACCTCTTAACATAGCCAGAACTCACATAATCTTGGGGCAAATCATGCCAGTTCTCAGGTTACCTATCAGGAAAACCTCAGACCAAATCTCAGGAGATCCCTGGACAAATCTTGAGAGATCAAAGGCCATTGTGGAACTCAGCCAAAATCTCCTGAGAGGTTGGGCCTAATCTCACAAGATCTATGGCCAAATCTTGGGAGAACCGATGAGAAATCTTATGGAAACTTGGCAGGACTGGGAACTCCCTAGCCTTGACTCCTGTGCAACTAATAGCTAATGTTGGAACATTCTTGGTTTGGGGAACCTTGGGAGCACCTGGCATTATACAACTGCCCATAGATGTCATTCTCATGTTAAGATTCGATACGGAGCCCTGAAATAGGGATGAATGGCCTCCAGATCTCTTACAGTGATTAAGTTAGAGGTGATAGAAAAAGGAGTCCAGTAGGCACAGGGAGAGGCAAATGAGCATAGGAGCTGACTCATTTGAACACACAGGAAGACTCCCCAGGTGCTTTCCTAGGATTTCCACATTTCAGGACAATATGTCTGAGACTCACCAGCTGCAGAAATAAGCCACCTCTTCTATTTGCCAGATCTCAGTTGATCTTCGGGGAATTTCATGCAATCTCAGTCCAAATCTCATGAGATCTCATTTAAAATCTTGTGAGAGTATGGGCCTCACTGGGGAGATCAAGAGCCCAAACTCATGACGTCTCTGGTCAAAGTTCCTGGGCCTTCAGCAGGCTCTGACACTCCCTAGCAGAGCCTACTTGGACTGCTTAAGTGGATAGGGATGGCATATGCCAGGATTGGGCACAACTGCCAATATTTGCAGTTTTACAAATGCACAAAGGCATGAACTGCTGGAAGACATGAAGTGCTTTGCACCTAAACCCTGGAGTTTCAACATCCTGAGTTCTGTGGTGATAACAAGGTAGCACTGAACTTAGGACGAATGAACTCTGTGACCACTTATTCACATTAAAATGTTGGCAATAGAAACAAGAGGGCAGGAGGTGAAGGCAAAAGGTGAGCTAGACATCTGGGCACACAGGCAGGCTCCCAGGAGGCCTGGCCTTTTCCATGTTTTCAAGACTTAGAGGCTATCTCCATCTTTCTTGCCATCCCCCCCAAAAGATAAGCCATCTCTTTCCTTTGCCAGATCTATGTCATCTTGTAGCAAATCATGGGAATTTTCAGGCTACATCTCAGGAATCATCGGACCAAATCTTATGATCTCTAGACAAATCTTTTGAGATCAAAGGCCACTACTTGGATCTAAGCCAAAATTTCCTGAGACATCTGTCCAAATCTCAGAAGATCTATGGCCAAATATCACAATACCTGGAGCTAATCTCATGGGAACTTGGCAAGGGTGGGAACAACCTAGGCAGGACTCCTGTGCTGGATAATAGGTAGCACTGAGACATGCATGTTTTGCGGATTCCTGGAAACATCTGGCATTCCACAAATACCCTCAGACGCCATTGTGATATGTGGTTCAAAACAGGACACCAAAATAGGAATGAATGGCCTCCAAGTCCCTTATCGACATGACCTTAGAGGTAATAGACACAGGAGGGCATTAGGTGCAGGAAGAGGCAAGGAGCCAGGAACTTAGCTCATCTGAACACATAGAAAGGCTCCTTGGGTACTTTTCAAGGCTTCTGACATTTCAGGAAGGCCTGTTTTAGATTCACCTGCAGAAACAAGTCACCTCTTCCCTTTGCCAGATCTCACATGATCTTGGAACATGTTTTGGATGATCTTAGTTCAAATCTCATGAGATTTCATCAAAATCTCCCAATATTGGAACCAGCCATCAAGATCTAGGGCCAAATCTCATGAGACCTTTCTTTAGCCAAAGCTTCCAGTCCCTTGAGGGACTTGGCACTCCCTAGCAGAGCCTGCTTTGTGCTGCATGACTAGGTAGGGATGGCACATGCCCCGATTGAGCACAACTGCTAATATTTGCAGTTTCACAAATGCTCCTAGATAGGAACTGCAGGAAGACACATGGTGTCTCACACTCAAATCCCTGGTGTTTCAGCATCCTGGGTGAAGTAGGGGTAACAAGGTAGTAGCAATTTCAGGATAAATGGGCCCTGTGGCCTCTTAGACACACTAAACTGGATGTGATAGAAACAGGAGGGCAGATGGAGAAGGAAGAAACAATGTGCCCTGGAGCTGGATATCTGAGCACATAGGCAGACTCCCTGGAGGCTTTCCTAGTCTTTCAACAGGTTAAGGCTCTCTGTGTTTGTCTCACCTCACTCTAGTAAAAAAAGATAAGCCACCTCTTTCCTTAGCAAGGTCTCCTATAATATTTGGACAAATCTCAAAAACTTTCAGGCTACCCCTCAGGAATCCTAGGACCAAATCTCACAAGATCTCTGGACAAATCTTGAGAGATCAAAGCTTACTCCTTGGAACTTGGCCAAAATCTCTCGAGTGGTCAAACCTAGTCTTGAGAGATATATGGATAAATTTCATGAGACATGGAGAGAAATCTCATAGGAATTTGGCAGGAGTGGGATCTTCTTAGCCATTTTGATTTGGGGTCAAAATGAAATAGGGATGAATGGTCTCCAGATACCTTACTGGCATTGTTATAGGTGAGGGACACAGGAGGGCATAAGGTGCAGGAAGAGGCAAGGAGTCTGGGAGCTGGCTTATATGAACACAAGAAGTCTCCCTGGGTGCTTTCCCAGGCTTTCCACATTTCAGTACAGTCTGTTTGAAACTTACCATATGCAGAATCTAGCAATGTCTTCCCTTTGCGGGACCACACTTGATCTTCAGGCAAGTCTTGAGTGATCTCAGTCCAAATCTTGTGAGACTTCATCAAAATCTCAAAAGATCGTGGTCTTATGGTCAGTGAGATCTAGGTCCAAAATTCATGAGATCTCTGGACAATGCTCCTGGGCACTTGGTAGGACCTGGCACTCCCTAGGAAAGACTGCTTTGTAACTACTTAAGTACGTAGGTATGGCATATTCCAAGATTGGGAACAACTGGAAATATTTGCAGTTTCACAAATTCTCCCAGACACGTCCTGCACCAACACATAAGGTGTTTCATCCTATACCCCTAGTGATTCAGCATCCTGGGTGAAGGGGGAAGGGAACATCGCACTAATTCCAGATGAACGGGCCCTGCAGCCTCTTATTCACACTAAATTGGAAGTGGTAGAAACAGGAGGACTAGAGGAAAAGGAAGAAGCAATGTGCCCTGGAGATGGATATCTGAGCACATAAGCAGACTCCCTGGAGGCTTTCTCAGTTTTTTAACACTTGAATTCTGTCTGTGCAAGTCACCACCACCACCACCACCACCCTCCCAGAAAAAAAGATAAGTTACTTCTTTCTTTAGCCAGATCTCATGTAATTACACTCAAATCTCCTGAGAGGTCAGGCCTAATCTTACAAAATCTATGGCAAAACCTCATGAGGCCTGGGGAGACATCTCACAGGAACTCAGCATGATTTGGAACCCCTAATACTAATTCTTGTACAGTCTTATAGGTAGCACAGGGACATTTCTGGTTTGGGAAACTCTGGGAATACCTGGCATTTCACAAAAGCCCACAGATGCCATTCTGATTTGGGGGTCAAAACGGAGCACTAAAATAGAGATGAATGACCTCCAGGTTTCTTAGAGGCATTATGTTAGATAGACACAAGAGGGCAGTAGGTGCAGGAAGAGGCAATGACCCTGGGATCTGGCTCATCTGAACACAAAGAAATGCTCCCTGGATGCTTGCCCAGGCTTTCAACAATTCATGACAGGTTGGGACTTGACACTTGCAGAAAAAAGCCACCTCTTCCCTTTGGGGTATCAGGAAAGTTTGGGGTGATTCTCTCTAGTTCTACAGCTCATGACATCTTAACCCAAATCTCATAAGACCTTGGGGCAACTCTCATGAGATGTATGGCCAAATATGAAGTCTCAGGACAACAAGCCCAGGAGCTACCCATGTGAATACACAGGCAGGCTCTATGGGCGACTTTTGAGGCTTTCAACATGTTAAGGCTGTTTGTGTCTCCACCTGATAAGCAACCTCTGGCTTAGCCTGATCTCATGTAATCTTGGAAAAAATCTCATGAATTCATGAAGTTGTGTTTTCAAATGTATGTGTGGAAGTATAAGGAAAATGCCATAAACCTGACTCATTCAACTAACACTGTGTAGAAAGCATCTTTCAACAAACATCTTTCATTAAGACAGAAGTGTTTTCAAAGCCTAAGGAAATTGTGGCTTAAGCCTTAGGCTGTGGAAGCTTAAGGAAATTGAAATATACATAACAAAACAACACTGCTTAAATACAAATCAAAACCGCAATGAGATACCACCTCACACCAGTGAGAATGGGGAAAATTAACAAGGCAGGAAACCACAAATGTTGGAGAGGATGTGGAGAAAGGGGAACCCTCTTGCACTGTTGGTGGGAATGTGAACTGATGTAGCCACTCTGGAAAACTGTGCGGAGGTTCCTCAAAGAGTTAAAAATAGACCTGCCCTACGACCCAGCAATTGCACTGCTGGGGATTTACCCCAAAGATTCAGATGCAATGAAACGCCAGGACGGCACACGGCCCCGCGGCGGTTCGGCTGATGGGCAGGAATGGGAGCGGAACGGCATCCCTGACCGCGTGGCTGCAGGGCCTGCGGCTGCCAGGGCTCCTGACGCAGCTCCAGGGCCTGCGCCCCTCCGGCGGGGTGGCTGCCTCGCCCCCACAGGCCGTGTGGCCCAGCTCCGAGTGCCTGTGTCCTTCCGTCTGTCTGTGTGTGTGTGTGTCGTGGGCACTGTGTCTGTGTCCCTGCCTGTGCGACGATGGGGTCCGGCGGCGCGGGCGGCCCCGGCTTGGCTTTGAGCCAGGCGGGCTGAAGAACAGGAGAGGCCAGGGGCCCGCCGGCGCCGGCCCCGGCCCGCGGCACACCCCGACACCCCCCCGCAGCCCCCAGGCCCCAGCCCCCGGCCCCCGGCCCCCGGCCCCCGGCCCCCAGCGAGCGGCCCGATGTGGGGCGGCGTGCCATCCGGGGAGCCGAGCGGCGGCGACGAGCCCGACAGGCCGGGGACGGGAGCGCGCCCGGGCTCCCGCGACAGACTCGGCTCCGGGTGCGGGACGCGTCTTGGCCCCCACCCCCGGCCCGGGCAGGCGCCCTCCGCCACCCCGGGCGCGGCGCGGGAGGCGGTCAGTCCATCAGTCGGGCCGGCAGGCGAGCATGCAGGCAGGCAGGCAGGCAGGCAGGCAGGCAGGCGTTCAGGCGGGCCGCACAGGGCGGGCGGAGGAGGGCTGAGGAGCGGCGGGCGCCCGGCCTGGAGAGGCGCAGAGCAGGCTCTTGGGGCGCCCAGCGGCAGGCGCGGACGTCTACGGCCATACCACCCTGAACGCGCCCGATCTCGTCTGATCTCGGAAGCTAAGCAGGGTCGGGCCTGGTTAGTACTTGGATGGGAGACCGCCTGGGAATACCGGGTGCTGTAGGCTTTTTTTCTTCGGCCTTCCTGTCCGTCCCTTTGCCGCCAACACCCCCCTCGCCCAACGCGGCGGCGGCGGCGGCGGCGGCGGCGGCGGCGGCGGCGGCGGCGCCCTCCGGACGACCCCTGCCATGGCCCCCGCCCCGCCGGGACCACCGCAGGGCGCCGCGGGGCACGAGGGCGCCGCTGCACGGGCAGGACGCCACTACATACACCACACACCTCCTCTTCCTCCCAGCCCTTCAACCTCGCAGCCCTTCAACGACGCCCACCCGCATCCTAGCCGGCCGCGCGTCCCAGGGGGCCGAGGGGGCCGAGGGGGCCCGAAGGGGCCCAGGGAGGGGACGGGGCGACAGCCGGAACCTCGGGGCGGGGGCGCGGGGGGGCGGTGCGGTCGCTGGGGGGAGACGGGTGGGGGCTGGATCCCGTCCTCGCAGGCCTGCGAGGCCCTCGGTGGGGCCGAGGGGGGGGGTGCTTGGGAGCCGGGGCCGGGGGCCCGGGCCGCCCCGCCCCAGGCCCCGCCCCCAGGCCCGCCCCCAGCCCCTAGCACCGCCCCCAGCGACCAAGCCACCCAGCCACCCGCAACACCCCCCCCACCTTCGGCCCGGGCCCGCCTGCACCTTCTCTCCGAAGGACATGCCCTCCGTCCCCCGCGGACCACCGTCCCTTCGGCCCTCAGCCCCGGGGTCCACGCTCCGCGTGCCCAGGACACCAACCAGACGGCCCGACCGCCGGGGGCCTCAGGCCCCCCGTTGGCGCCGGGATCCGCGCTCCGTGACCCCGCGACAGCCAAGACCACAGCGACGCGGGGGCGGCCGGCACCCAGGCCCAAAGAGCCGCTCGGGACACAGCAAGACACACCACAGACACTCGCTCCGCGCCTGGGCCAGGGCGCCGCGCACGCACGCAGGCACACGGCCCCGCGGCGGTTCGGCTGATGGGCAGGAATGGGAGCGGAACGGCATCCCTGACCCCGTGGCTGCAGGGCCTGCGGCTGCCAGGGCTCCTGACGCAGCTCCAGGGCCTGCGCCCCTCCGGCGGGGTGGCTGCCTCGCCCCCACAGGCCGTGTGGCCCAGCTCCGAGTGCCTGTGTCCTTCCGTCTGTCTGTGTGTGTGTGTGTCGTGGGCACCTGTGTCTGTGTCCCTGCCTGTGCGACGATGGGGTCCGGCGGCGCGGGCGGCCCCGGCTTGGCTTTGAGCCAGGCGGGCTGAAGAACAGGAGAGGCCAGGGGCCCGCCGGCGCCGGCCCCGGCCCGCGGCACACCCCGACACCCCCCCGCAGCCCCCAGGCCCCAGCCCCCGGCCCCCGGCCCCCGGCCCCCGGCCCCCAGCGAGCGGCCCGATGTGGGGCGGCGTGCCATCCGGGGAGCCGAGCGGCGGCGACGAGCCCGACAGGCCGGGGACGGGAGCGCGCCCGGGCTCCCGCGACAGACTCGGCTCCGGGGTGCGGGACGCGTCTTGGCCCCCACCCCCCGGCCCGGGCAGGCGCCCTCCGCCACCCCGGGCGCGGCGCGGGAGGCGGTCAGTCCATCAGTCGGGCCGGCAGGCGAGCATGCAGGCAGGCAGGCAGGCAGGCAGGCAGGCAGGCAGGCGTTCAGGCGGGCCGCACAGGGCGGGCGGAGGAGGGCTGAGGAGCGGCGGGCGCCCGGCCTGGAGAGGCGCAGAGCAGGCTCTTGGGGCGCCCAGCGGCAGGCGCGGACGTCTACGGCCATACCACCCTGAACGCGCCCGATCTCGTCTGATCTCGGAAGCTAAGCAGGGTCGGGCCTGGTTAGTACTTGGATGGGAGACCGCCTGGGAATACCGGGTGCTGTAGGCTTTTTTTCTTCGGCCTTCCTGTCCGTCCCTTTGCCGCCAACACCCCCCTCGCCCAACGCGGCGGCGGCGGCGGCGGCGGCGGCGGCGGCGGCGGCGCCCTCCGGACGACCCCTGCCATGGCCCCCGCCCCGCCGGGACCACCGCAGGGCGCCGCGGGGCACCGAGGGCGCCCGCTGCACGGGCAGGACGCCACTACATACACCACACACCTCCTCTTCCTCCCAGCCCTTCAACCTCGCAGCCCTTCAACGACGCCCACCCGCATCCTAGCCGGCCGCGCGTCCCAGGGGGCCGAGGGGGCCGAGGGGGCCCGAAGGGGCCCAGGGAGGGGACGGGGCGACAGCCGGAACCTCGGGGCGGGGGCGCGGGGGGGCGGTGCGGTCGCTGGGGGGAGACGGGTGGGGGCTGGATCCCGTCCTCGCAGGCCTGCGAGGCCCTCCGTGGGGCCGAGGGGGGGGTGCTTGGGAGCCGGGGGCCGGGGGCCGGGCCTGCCTGCGGGCCCTCCTCGCCCCGCCCCAGGCCCCGCCCCCAGGCCCGCCCCCAGCCCCTAGCACCGCCCCCAGCGACCAAGCCACCCAGCCACCCGCAACACCCCCCCCACCTTCGGCCCGGGCCCGCCTGCACCTTCTCTCCGAAGGACATGCCCTCCGTCCCCCGCGGACCACCGTCCCTTCGGCCCTCAGCCCCGGGGTCCACGCTCCGCGTGCCCAGGACACCAACCAGACGGCCCGACCGCCGGGGGCCTCAGGCCCCCCGTTGGCGCCGGGCTCCGCGCTCCGTGACCCCGCGACAGCCAAGACCACAGCGACGCGGGGGCGGCCGGCACCCAGGCCCAAAAGAGCCGCTCGGGACACAGCAAGACACACCACAGACACTCGCTCCGCGCCTGGGCCAGGGCGCCGCGCACGCACGCAGGCACACGGCCCCGCGGCGGTTCGGCTGATGGGCAGGAATGGGAGCGGAACGGCATCCCTGACCCCGTGGCTGCAGGGCCTGCGGCTGCCAGGGCTCCTGACGCAGCTCCAGGGCCTGCGCCCCTCCGGCGGGGTGGCTGCCTCGCCCCCACAGGCCGTGTGGCCCAGCTCCGAGTGCCTGTGTCCTTCCGTCTGTCTGTGTGTGTGTGTGTCGTGGGCACCTGTGTCTGTGTCCCTGCCTGTGCGACGATGGGGTCCGGCGGCGCGGGCGGCCCCGGCTTGGCTTTGAGCCAGGCGGGCTGAAGAACAGGAGAGGCCAGGGGCCCGCCGGCGCCGGCCCCGGCCCGCGGCACACCCCGACACCCCCCCGCAGCCCCCAGGCCCCAGCCCCCGGCCCCCGGCCCCCGGCCCCCGGCCCCCAGCGAGCGGCCCGATGTGGGGCGGCGTGCCATCCGGGGAGCCGAGCGGCGGCGACGAGCCCGACAGGCCGGGGACGGGAGCGCGCCCGGGCTCCCGCGACAGACTCGGCTCCGGGGTGCGGGACGCGTCTTGGCCCCCACCCCCCGGCCCGGGCAGGCGCCCTCCGCCACCCCGGGCGCGGCGCGGGAGGCGGTCAGTCCATCAGTCGGGCCGGCAGGCGAGCATGCAGGCAGGCAGGCAGGCAGGCAGGCAGGCAGGCGTTCAGGCGGGCCGCACAGGGCGGGCGGAGGAGGGCTGAGGAGCGGCGGGCGCCCGGCCTGGAGAGGCGCAGAGCAGGCTCTTGGGGCGCCCAGCGGCAGGCGCGGACGTCTACGGCCATACCACCCTGAACGCGCCCGATCTCGTCTGATCTCGGAAGCTAAGCAGGGTCGGGCCTGGTTAGTACTTGGATGGGAGACCGCCTGGGAATACCGGGTGCTGTAGGCTTTTTTTCTTCGGCCTTCCTGTCCGTCCCTTTGCCGCCAACACCCCCCTCGCCCAACGCGGCGGCGGCGGCGGCGGCGGCGGCGGCGCCCTCCGGACGACCCCTGCCATGGCCCCCGCCCCGCCGGGACCACCGCAGGGCGCCGCGGGGCACCGAGGGCGCCCGCTGCACGGGCAGGACGCCACTACATACACCACACACCTCCTCTTCCTCCCAGCCCTTCAACCTCGCAGCCCTTCAACGACGCCCACCCGCATCCTAGCCGGCCGCGCGTCCCAGGGGGCCGAGGGGGCCGAGGGGGCCCGAAGGGGCCCAGGGAGGGGACGGGGCGACAGCCGGAACCTCGGGGCGGGGGCGCGGGGGGGCGGTGCGGTCGCTGGGGGGAGACGGGTGGGGGCTGGATCCCGTCCTCGCAGGCCTGCGAGGCCCTCGGTGGGGCCGAGCGGGGGGTGCTTGGGAGCCGGGGGCCGGGGGCCGGGCCTGCCTGCGGGCCCTCCTCGCCCCGCCCCAGGCCCCGCCCCCAGGCCCGCCCCCAGCCCCTAGCACCGCCCCCAGCGACCAAGCCACCCAGCCACCCGCAACACCCCCCCCACCTTCGGCCCGGGCCCGCCTGCACCTTCTCTCCGAAGGACATGCCCTCCGTCCCCCGCGGACCACCGTCCCTTCGGCCCTCAGCCCCGGGGTCCACGCTCCGCGTGCCCAGGACACCAACCAGACGGCCCGACCGCCGGGGGCCTCAGGCCCCCCGTTGGCGCCGGGCTCCGCGCTCCGTGACCCCGCGACAGCCAAGACCACAGCGACGCGGGGGCGGCCGGCACCCAGGCCCAAAAGAGCCGCTCGGGACACAGCAAGACACACCACAGACACTCGCTCCGCGCCTGGGCCAGGGCGCCGCGCACGCACGCAGGCACACGGCCCCGCGGCGGTTCGGCTGATGGGCAGGAATGGGAGCGGAACGGCATCCCTGACCCCGTGGCTGCAGGGCCTGCGGCTGCCAGGGCTCCTGACGCAGCTCCAGGGCCTGCGCCCCTCCGGCGGGGTGGCTGCCTCGCCCCCACAGGCCGTGTGGCCCAGCTCCGAGTGCCTGTGTCCTTCCGTCTGTCTGTGTGTGTGTGTGTCGTGGGCACCTGTGTCTGTGTCCCTGCCTGTGCGACGATGGGGTCCGGCGGCGCGGGCGGCCCCGGCTTGGCTTTGAGCCAGGCGGGCTGAAGAACAGGAGAGGCCAGGGGCCCGCCGGCGCCGGCCCCGGCCCGCGGCACACCCCGACACCCCCCCGCAGCCCCCAGGCCCCAGCCCCCGGCCCCCGGCCCCCGGCCCCCGGCCCCCAGCGAGCGGCCCGATGTGGGGCGGCGTGCCATCCGGGGAGCCGAGCGGCGGCGACGAGCCCGACAGGCCGGGGACGGGAGCGCGCCCGGGCTCCCGCGACAGACTCGGCTCCGGGGTGCGGGACGCGTCTTGGCCCCCACCCCCCGGCCCGGGCAGGCGCCCTCCGCCACCCCGGGCGCGGCGCGGGAGGCGGTCAGTCCATCAGTCGGGCCGGCAGGCGAGCATGCAGGCAGGCAGGCAGGCAGGCAGGCGTTCAGGCGGGCCGCACAGGGCGGGCGGAGGAGGGCTGAGGAGCGGCGGGCGCCCGGCCTGGAGAGGCGCAGAGCAGGCTCTTGGGGCGCCCAGCGGCAGGCGCGGACGTCTACGGCCATACCACCCTGAACGCGCCCGATCTCGTCTGATCTCGGAAGCTAAGCAGGGTCGGGCCTGGTTAGTACTTGGATGGGAGACCGCCTGGGAATACCGGGTGCTGTAGGCTTTTTTTCTTCGGCCTTCCTGTCCGTCCCTTTGCCGCCAACACCCCCCTCGCCCAACGCGGCGGCGGCGGCGGCGGCGGCGGCGGCGCCCTCCGGACGACCCCTGCCATGGCCCCCGCCCCGCCGGGACCACCGCAGGGCGCCGCGGGGCACCGAGGGCGCCCGCTGCACGGGCAGGACGCCACTACATACACCACACACCTCCTCTTCCTCCCAGCCCTTCAACCTCGCAGCCCTTCAACGACGCCCACCCGCATCCTAGCCGGCCGCGCGTCCCAGGGGGCCGAGGGGGCCGAGGGGGCCCGAAGGGGCCCAGGGAGGGGACGGGGCGACAGCCGGAACCTCGGGGCGGGGGCGCGGGGGGGCGGTGCGGTCGCTGGGGGGAGACGGGTGGGGGCTGGATCCCGTCCTCGCAGGCCTGCGAGGCCCTCGGTGGGGCCGAGGGGGGGGTGCTTGGGGGCCGGGGGCCGGGCCTGCATGCGGGCCCTCCTCGCCCCGCCCCAGGCCCCGCCCCCAGGCCCGCCCCCAGCCCCTAGCACCGCCCCCAGCGACCAAGCCACCCAGCCACCCGCAACACCCCCCCCACCTTCGGCCCGGGCCCGCCTGCACCTTCTCTCCGAAGGACATGCCCTCCGTCCCCCGCGGACCACCGTCCCTTCGGCCCTCAGCCCCGGGGTCCACGCTCCGCGTGCCCAGGACACCAACCAGACGGCCCGGCCGCCGGGGGCCTCAGGCCCCCCGTTGGCGCCGGGCTCCGCGCTCCGGGACCCCGCGACAGCCAAGACCACGGCGACGCGGGGGCGGCCGGCACCCAGGCCCAAAGAGCCGCTCGGGACACAGCAAGACACACCACAGACACTCGCTCCGCGCCTGGGCCAGGGCGCCGCGCACGCACGCAGGCACACGGCCCCGCGGCGGTTCGGCTGATGGGCAGGAATGGGAGCGGAACGGCATCCCTGACCCCGTGGCTGCAGGGCCTGCGGCTGCCAGGGCTCCTGACGCAGCTCCAGGGCCTGCGCCCCTCCGGCGGGGTGGCTGCCTCGCCCCCACAGGCCGTGTGGCCCAGCTCCGAGTGCCTGTGTCCTTCCGTCTGTCTGTGTGTGTGTGTGTCGTGGGCACCTGTGTCTGTGTCCCTGCCTGTGCGACGATGGGGTCCGGCGGCGCGGGCGGCCCCGGCTTGGCTTTGAGCCAGGCGGGCTGAAGAACAGGAGAGGCCAGGGGCCCGCCGGCGCCGGCCCCGGCCCGCGGCACACCCCGACACCCCCCCGCAGCCCCCAGGCCCCAGCCCCCGGCCCCCGGCCCCCGGCCCCCAGCGAGCGGCCCGATGTGGGGCGGCGTGCCATCCGGGGAGCCGAGCGGCGGCGACGAGCCCGACAGGCCGGGGACGGGAGCGCGCCCGGGCTCCCGCGACAGACTCGGCTCCGGGGTGCGGGACGCGTCTTGGCCCCCACCCCCCGGCCCGGGCAGGCGCCCTCCGCCACCCCGGGCGCGGCGCGGGAGGCGGTCAGTCCATCAGTCGGGCCGGCAGGCGAGCATGCAGGCAGGCAGGCAGGCAGGCAGGCAGGCAGGCGTTCAGGCGGGCCGCACAGGGCGGGCGGAGGAGGGCTGAGGAGCGGCGGGCGCCCGGCCTGGAGAGGCGCAGAGCAGGCTCTTGGGGCGCCCAGCGGCAGGCGCGGACGTCTACGGCCATACCACCCTGAACGCGCCCGATCTCGTCTGATCTCGGAAGCTAAGCAGGGTCGGGCCTGGTTAGTACTTGGATGGGAGACCGCCTGGGAATACCGGGTGCTGTAGGCTTTTTTTCTTCGGCCTTCCTGTCCGTCCCTTTGCCGCCAACACCCCCCTCGCCCAACGCGGCGGCGGCGGCGGCGGCGGCGGCGGCGGCGGCGGCGGCGCCCTCCGGACGACCCCTGCCATGGCCCCCGCCCCGCCGGGACCACCGCAGGGCGCCGCGGGGCACCGAGGGCGCCCGCTGCACGGGCAGGACGCCACTACATACACCACACACCTCCTCTTCCTCCCAGCCCTTCAACCTCGCAGCCCTTCAACGACGCCCACCCGCATCCTAGCCGGCCGCGCGTCCCAGGGGGCCGAGGGGGCCGAGGGGGCCCGAAGGGGCCCAGGGAGGGGACGGGGCGACAGCCGGAACCTCGGGGCGGGGGCGCGGGGGGGCGGTGCGGTCGCTGGGGGGAGACGGGTGGGGGCTGGATCCCGTCCTCGCAGGCCTGCGAGGCCCTCGGTGGGGCCGAGGGGGGGGGTGCTTGGGAGCCGGGGGCCGGGGGCCGGGCCTGCCTGCGGGCCCTCCTCGCCCCGCCCCAGGCCCCGCCCCCAGGCCCGCCCCCAGCCCCTAGCACCGCCCCCAGCGACCAAGCCACCCAGCCACCCGCAACACCCCCCCCACCTTCGGCCCGGGCCCGCCTGCACCTTCTCTCCGAAGGACATGCCCTCCGTCCCCCGCGGACCACCGTCCCTTCGGCCCTCAGCCCCGGGGTCCACGCTCCGCGTGCCCAGGACACCAACCAGACGGCCCGACCGCCGGGGGCCTCAGGCCCCCCGTTGGCGCCGGGCTCCGCGCTCCGTGACCCCGCGACAGCCAAGACCACAGCGACGCGGGGGCGGCCGGCACCCAGGCCCAAAAGAGCCGCTCGGGACACAGCAAGACACACCACAGACACTCGCTCCGCGCCTGGGCCAGGGCGCCGCGCACGCACGCAGGCACACGGCCCCGCGGCGGTTCGGCTGATGGGCAGGAATGGGAGCGGAACGGCATCCCTGACCCCGTGGCTGCAGGGCCTGCGGCTGCCAGGGCTCCTGACGCAGCTCCAGGGCCTGCGCCCCTCCGGCGGGGTGGCTGCCTCGCCCCCACAGGCCGTGTGGCCCAGCTCCGAGTGCCTGTGTCCTTCCGTCTGTCTGTGTGTGTGTGTGTCGTGGGCACCTGTGTCTGTGTCCCTGCCTGTGCGACGATGGGGTCCGGCGGCGCGGGCGGCCCCGGCTTGGCTTTGAGCCAGGCGGGCTGAAGAACAGGAGAGGCCAGGGGCCCGCCGGCGCCGGCCCCGGCCCGCGGCACACCCCGACACCCCCCCGCAGCCCCCAGGCCCCAGCCCCCGGCCCCCGGCCCCCGGCCCCCGGCCCCCAGCGAGCGGCCCGATGTGGGGCGGCGTGCCATCCGGGGAGCCGAGCGGCGGCGACGAGCCCGACAGGCCGGGGACGGGAGCGCGCCCGGGCTCCCGCGACAGACTCGGCTCCGGGGTGCGGGACGCGTCTTGGCCCCCACCCCCCGGCCCGGGCAGGCGCCCTCCGCCACCCCGGGCGCGGCGCGGGAGGCGGTCAGTCCATCAGTCGGGCCGGCAGGCGAGCATGCAGGCAGGCAGGCAGGCAGGCAGGCAGGCAGGCAGGCGTTCAGGCGGGCCGCACAGGGCGGGCGGAGGAGGGCTGAGGAGCGGCGGGCGCCCGGCCTGGAGAGGCGCAGAGCAGGCTCTTGGGGCGCCCAGCGGCAGGCGCGGACGTCTACGGCCATACCACCCTGAACGCGCCCGATCTCGTCTGATCTCGGAAGCTAAGCAGGGTCGGGCCTGGTTAGTACTTGGATGGGAGACCGCCTGGGAATACCGGGTGCTGTAGGCTTTTTTTCTTCGGCCTTCCTGTCCGTCCCTTTGCCGCCAACACCCCCCTCGCCCAACGCGGCGGCGGCGGCGGCGGCGGCGGCGGCGGCGGCGCCCTCCGGACGACCCCTGCCATGGCCCCCGCCCCGCCGGGACCACCGCAGGGCGCCGCGGGGCACCGAGGGCGCCCGCTGCACGGGCAGGACGCCACTACATACACCACACACCTCCTCTTCCTCCCAGCCCTTCAACCTCGCAGCCCTTCAACGACGCCCACCCGCATCCTAGCCGGCCGCGCGTCCCAGGGGGCCGAGGGGGCCGAGGGGGCCCGAAGGGGCCCAGGGAGGGGACGGGGCGACAGCCGGAACCTCGGGGCGGGGGCGCGGGGGGGCGGTGCGGTCGCTGGGGGGAGACGGGTGGGGGCTGGATCCCGTCCTCGCAGGCCTGCGAGGCCCTCGGTGGGGCCGAGGGGGGGGGTGCTTGGAGGCCGGGGGCCGGGGGCCGGGCCTGCCTGCGGGCCCTCCTCGCCCCGCCCCAGGCCCCGCCCCCAGGCCCGCCCCCAGCCCCTAGCAATTCCCTGGCACCGCCCCCAGCGACCAAGCCACCCAGCCACCCGCAACACCCCCCCACCTTCGGCCCGGGCCCGCCTGCACCTTCTCTCCGAAGGACATGCCCTCCGTCCCCCGCGGACCACCGTCCCTTCGGCCCTCAGCCCCGGGGGGCCGAGGGGGCCGAGGGGGCCCGAAGGGGCCCAGGGAGGGGACGGGGCGACAGCCGGAACCTCGGGGCGGGGGCGCGGGGGGGCGGTGCGGTCGCTGGGGGGAGACGGGTGGGGGCTGGATCCCGTCCTCGCAGGCCTGCGAGGCCCTCGGTGGGGCCGAGGGGGGGGTGCTTGGGAGCCGGGGGCCGGGGGCCGGGCCTGCCTGCGGGCCCTCCTCGCCCCGCCCCAGGCCCCGCCCCCAGGCCCGCCCCCAGCCCCTAGCACCGCCCCCAGCGACCAAGCCACCCAGCCACCCGCAACACCCCCCCCACCTTCGGCCCGGGCCCGCCTGCACCTTCTCTCCGAAGGACATGCCCTCCGTCCCCCGCGGACCACCGTCCCTTCGGCCCTCAGCCCCGGGGTCCACGCTCCGCGTGCCCAGGACACCAACCAGACGGCCCGACCGCCGGGGGCCTCAGGCCCCCCGTTGGCGCCGGGCTCCGCGCTCCGTGACCCCGCGACAGCCAAGACCACAGCGACGCGGGGGCGGCCGGCACCCAGGCCCAAAAGAGCCGCTCGGGACACAGCAAGACACACCACAGACACTCGCTCCGCGCCTGGGCCAGGGCGCCGCGCACGCACGCAGGCACACGGCCCCGCGGCGGTTCGGCTGATGGGCAGGAATGGGAGCGGAACGGCATCCCTGACCGCGTGGCTGCAGGGCCTGCGGCTGCCAGGGCTCCTGACGCAGCTCCAGGGCCTGCGCCCCTCCGGCGGGGTGGCTGCCTCGCCCCCACAGGCCGTGTGGCCCAGCTCCGAGTGCCTGTGTCCTTCCGTCTGTCTGTGTGTGTGTGTGTCGTGGGCACCTGTGTCTGTGTCCCTGCCTGTGCGACGATGGGGTCCGGCGGCGCGGGCGGCCCCGGCTTGGCTTTGAGCCAGGCGGGCTGAAGAACAGGAGAGGCCAGGGGCCCGCCGGCGCCGGCCCCGGCCCGCGGCACACCCCGACACCCCCCCGCAGCCCCCAGGCCCCAGCCCCCGGCCCCCGGCCCCCGGCCCCCGGCCCCCAGCGAGCGGCCCGATGTGGGGCGGCGTGCCATCCGGGGAGCCGAGCGGCGGCGACGAGCCCGACAGGCCGGGGACGGGAGCGCGCCCGGGCTCCCGCGACAGACTCGGCTCCGGGGTGCGGGACGCGTCTTGGCCCCCACCCCCCGGCCCGGGCAGGCGCCCTCCGCCACCCCGGGCGCGGCGCGGGAGGCGGTCAGTCCATCAGTCGGGCCGGCAGGCGAGCATGCAGGCAGGCAGGCAGGCAGGCAGGCGTTCAGGCGGGCCGCACAGGGCGGGCGGAGGAGGGCTGAGGAGCGGCGGGCGCCCGGCCTGGAGAGGCGCAGAGCAGGCTCTTGGGGCGCCCAGCGGCAGGCGCGGACGTCTACGGCCATACCACCCTGAACGCGCCCGATCTCGTCTGATCTCGGAAGCTAAGCAGGGTCGGGCCTGGTTAGTACTTGGATGGGAGACCGCCTGGGAATACCGGGTGCTGTAGGCTTTTTTTCTTCGGCCTTCCTGTCCGTCCCTTTGCCGCCAACACCCCCCTCGCCCAACGCGGCGGCGGCGGCGGCGGCGGCGGCGGCGGCGGCGGCGGCGCCCTCCGGACGACCCCTGCCATGGCCCCCGCCCCGCCGGGACCACCGCAGGGCGCCGCGGGGCACCGAGGGCGCCCGCTGCACGGGCAGGACGCCACTACATACACCACACACCTCCTCTTCCTCCCAGCCCTTCAACCTCGCAGCCCTTCAACGACGCCCACCCGCATCCTAGCCGGCCGCGCGTCCCAGGGGGCCGAGGGGGCCGAGGGGGCCCGAAGGGGCCCAGGGAGGGGACGGGGCGACAGCCGGAACCTCGGGGCGGGGGCGCGGGGGGGCGGTGCGGTCGCTGGGGGGAGACGGGTGGGGGCTGGATCCCGTCCTCGCAGGCCTGCGAGGCCCTCGGTGGGGCCGAGGGGGGGGGTGCTTGGGAGCCGGGGGCCGGGGGCCGGGCCTGCCTGCGGGCCCTCCTCGCCCCGCCCCAGGCCCCGCCCCCAGGCCCGCCCCCAGCCCCTAGCACCGCCCCCAGCGACCAAGCCACCCAGCCACCCGCAACACCCCCCCCACCTTCGGCCCGGGCCCGCCTGCACCTTCTCTCCGAAGGACATGCCCTCCGTCCCCCGCGGACCACCGTCCCTTCGGCCCTCAGCCCCGGGGTCCACGCTCCGCGTGCCCAGGACACCAACCAGACGGCCCGACCGCCGGGGGCCTCAGGCCCCCCGTTGGCGCCGGGCTCCGCGCTCCGTGACCCCGCGACAGCCAAGACCACAGCGACGCGGGGGCGGCCGGCACCCAGGCCCAAAAGAGCCGCTCGGGACACAGCAAGACACACCACAGACACTCGCTCCGCGCCTGGGCCAGGGCGCCGCGCACGCACGCAGGCACACGGCCCCGCGGCGGTTCGGCTGATGGGCAGGAATGGGAGCGGAACGGCATCCCTGACCCCGTGGCTGCAGGGCCTGCGGCTGCCAGGGCTCCTGACGCAGCTCCAGGGCCTGCGCCCCTCCGGCGGGGTGGCTGCCTCGCCCCCACAGGCCGTGTGGCCCAGCTCCGAGTGCCTGTGTCCTTCCGTCTGTCTGTGTGTGTGTGTGTCGTGGGCACCTGTGTCTGTGTCCCTGCCTGTGCGACGATGGGGTCCGGCGGCGCGGGCGGCCCCGGCTTGGCTTTGAGCCAGGCGGGCTGAAGAACAGGAGAGGCCAGGGGCCCGCCGGCGCCGGCCCCGGCCCGCGGCACACCCCGACACCCCCCCGCAGCCCCCAGGCCCCAGCCCCCGGCCCCCGGCCCCCGGCCCCCGGCCCCCAGCGAGCGGCCCGATGTGGGGCGGCGTGCCATCCGGGGAGCCGAGCGGCGGCGACGAGCCCGACAGGCCGGGGACGGGAGCGCGCCCGGGCTCCCGCGACAGACTCGGCTCCGGGGTGCGGGACGCGTCTTGGCCCCCACCCCCCGGCCCGGGCAGGCGCCCTCCGCCACCCCGGGCGCGGCGCGGGAGGCGGTCAGTCCATCAGTCGGGCCGGCAGGCGAGCATGCAGGCAGGCAGGCAGGCAGGCAGGCGTTCAGGCGGGCCGCACAGGGCGGGCGGAGGAGGGCTGAGGAGCGGCGGGCGCCCGGCCTGGAGAGGCGCAGAGCAGGCTCTTGGGGCGCCCAGCGGCAGGCGCGGACGTCTACGGCCATACCACCCTGAACGCGCCCGATCTCGTCTGATCTCGGAAGCTAAGCAGGGTCGGGCCTGGTTAGTACTTGGATGGGAGACCGCCTGGGAATACCGGGTGCTGTAGGCTTTTTTTCTTCGGCCTTCCTGTCCGTCCCTTTGCCGCCAACACCCCCCTCGCCCAACGCGGCGGCGGCGGCGGCGGCGGCGGCGGCGGCGGCGGCGGCGCCCTCCGGACGACCCCTGCCATGGCCCCCGCCCCGCCGGGACCACCGCAGGGCGCCGCGGGGCACCGAGGGCGCCCGCTGCACGGGCAGGACGCCACTACATACACCACACACCTCCTCTTCCTCCCAGCCCTTCAACCTCGCAGCCCTTCAACGACGCCCACCCGCATCCTAGCCGGCCGCGCGTCCCAGGGGGCCGAGGGGGCCGAGGGGGCCCGAAGGGGCCCAGGGAGGGGACGGGGCGACAGCCGGAACCTCGGGGCGGGGGCGCGGGGGGGCGGTGCGGTCGCTGGGGGGAGACGGGTGGGGGCTGGATCCCGTCCTCGCAGGCCTGCGAGGCCCTCCGTGGGGCCGAGGGGGGGGTGCTTGGGAGCCGGGGGCCGGGGGCCGGGCCTGCCTGCGGGCCCTCCTCGCCCCGCCCCAGGCCCCGCCCCCAGGCCCGCCCCCAGCCCCTAGCAATTCCCTGGCACCGCCCCCAGCGACCAAGCCACCCAGCCACCCGCAACACCCCCCCACCTTCGGCCCGGGCCCGCCTGCACCTTCTCTCCGAAGGACATGCCCTCCGTCCCCCGCGGACCACCGTCCCTTCGGCCCTCAGCCCCGGGGGGCCGAGGGGGCCGAGGGGGCCCGAAGGGGCCCAGGGAGGGGACGGGGCGACAGCCGGAACCTCGGGGCGGGGGCGCGGGGGGGCGGTGCGGTCGCTGGGGGGAGACGGGTGGGGGCTGGATCCCGTCCTCGCAGGCCTGCGAGGCCCTCGGTGGGGCCGAGGGGGGGGGTGCTTGGGAGCCGGGGGCCGGGGGCCGGGCCTGCCTGCGGGCCCGCCTCGCCCCGCCCCAGGCCCCGCCCCCAGGCCCGCCCCCAGCCCCTAGCACCGCCCCCAGCGACCAAGCCACCCAGCCACCCGCAACACCCCCCCCACCTTCGGCCCGGGCCCGCCTGCACCTTCTCTCCGAAGGACATGCCCTCCGTCCCCCGCGGACCACCGTCCCTTCGGCCCTCAGCCCCGGGGTCCACGCTCCGCGTGCCCAGGACACCAACCAGACGGCCCGACCGCCGGGGGCCTCAGGCCCCCCGTTGGCGCCGGGCTCCGCGCTCCGTGACCCCGCGACAGCCAAGACCACAGCGACGCGGGGGCGGCCGGCACCCAGGCCCAAAGAGCCGCTCGGGACACAGCAAGACACACCACAGACACTCGCTCCGCGCCTGGGCCAGGGCGCCGCGCACGCACGCAGGCACACGGCCCCGCGGCGGTTCGGCTGATGGGCAGGAATGGGAGCGGAACGGCATCCCTGACCGCGTGGCTGCAGGGCCTGCGGCTGCCAGGGCTCCTGACGCAGCTCCAGGGCCTGCGCCCCTCCGGCGGGGTGGCTGCCTCGCCCCCACAGGCCGTGTGGCCCAGCTCCGAGTGCCTGTGTCCTTCCGTCTGTCTGTGTGTGTGTGTGTCGTGGGCACCTGTGTCTGTGTCCCTGCCTGTGCGACGATGGGGTCCGGCGGCGCGGGCGGCCCCGGCTTGGCTTTGAGCCAGGCGGGCTGAAGAACAGGAGAGGCCAGGGGCCCGCCGGCGCCGGCCCCGGCCCGCGGCACACCCCGACACCCCCCCGCAGCCCCCAGGCCCCAGCCCCCGGCCCCCGGCCCCCGGCCCCCGGCCCCCAGCGAGCGGCCCGATGTGGGGCGGCGTGCCATCCGGGGAGCCGAGCGGCGGCGACGAGCCCGACAGGCCGGGGACGGGAGCGCGCCCGGGCTCCCGCGACAGACTCGGCTCCGGGGTGCGGGACGCGTCTTGGCCCCCACCCCCCGGCCCGGGCAGGCGCCCTCCGCCACCCCGGGCGCGGCGCGGGAGGCGGTCAGTCCATCAGTCGGGCCGGCAGGCGAGCATGCAGGCAGGCAGGCAGGCAGGCAGGCAGGCGTTCAGGCGGGCCGCACAGGGCGGGCGGAGGAGGGCTGAGGAGCGGCGGGCGCCCGGCCTGGAGAGGCGCAGAGCAGGCTCTTGGGGCGCTCAGCGGCAGGCGCGGACGTCTACGGCCATACCACCCTGAACGCGCCCGATCTCGTCTGATCTCGGAAGCTAAGCAGGGTCGGGCCTGGTTAGTACTTGGATGGGAGACCGCCTGGGAATACCGGGTGCTGTAGGCTTTTTTTCTTCGGCCTTCCTGTCCGTCCCTTTGCCGCCAACACCCCCCTCGCCCAACGCGGCGGCGGCGGCGGCGGCGGCGGCGGCGGCGGCGGCGGCGGCGCCCTCCGGACGACCCCTGCCATGGCCCCCGCCCCGCCGGGACCACCGCAGGGCGCCGCGGGGCACCGAGGGCGCCCGCTGCACGGGCAGGACGCCACTACATACACCACACACCTCCTCTTCCTCCCAGCCCTTCAACCTCGCAGCCCTTCAACGACGCCCACCCGCATCCTAGCCGGCCGCGCGTCCCAGGGGGCCGAGGGGGCCGAGGGGGCCCGAAGGGGCCCAGGGAGGGGACGGGGCGACAGCCGGAACCTCGGGGCGGGGGCGCGGGGGGGCGGTGCGGTCGCTGGGGGGAGACGGGTGGGGGCTGGATCCCGTCCTCGCAGGCCTGCGAGGCCCTCCGTGGGGCCGAGGGGGGGGTGCTTGGGAGCCGGGGGCCGGGGGCCGGGCCTGCCTGCGGGCCCTCCTCGCCCCGCCCCAGGCCCCGCCCCCAGGCCCGCCCCCAGCCCCTAGCACCGCCCCCAGCGACCAAGCCACCCAGCCACCCGCAACACCCCCCCCACCTTCGGCCCGGGCCCGCCTGCACCTTCTCTCCGAAGGACATGCCCTCCGTCCCCCGCGGACCACCGTCCCTTCGGCCCTCAGCCCCGGGGTCCACGCTCCGCGTGCCCAGGACACCAACCAGACGGCCCGACCGCCGGGGGCCTCAGGCCCCCCGTTGGCGCCGGGCTCCGCGCTCCGTGACCCCGCGACAGCCAAGACCACAGCGACGCGGGGGCGGCCGGCACCCAGGCCCAAAAGAGCCGCTCGGGACACAGCAAGACACACCACAGACACTCGCTCCGCGCCTGGGCCAGGGCGCCGCGCACGCACGCAGGCACACGGCCCCGCGGCGGTTCGGCTGATGGGCAGGAATGGGAGCGGAACGGCATCCCTGACCCCGTGGCTGCAGGGCCTGCGGCTGCCAGGGCTCCTGACGCAGCTCCAGGGCCTGCGCCCCTCCGGCGGGGTGGCTGCCTCGCCCCCACAGGCCGTGTGGCCCAGCTCCGAGTGCCTGTGTCCTTCCGTCTGTCTGTGTGTGTGTGTGTCGTGGGCACCTGTGTCTGTGTCCCTGCCTGTGCGACGATGGGGTCCGGCGGCGCGGGCGGCCCCGGCTTGGCTTTGAGCCAGGCGGGCTGAAGAACAGGAGAGGCCAGGGGCCCGCCGGCGCCGGCCCCGGCCCGCGGCACACCCCGACACCCCCCCGCAGCCCCCAGGCCCCAGCCCCCGGCCCCCGGCCCCCGGCCCCCGGCCCCCAGCGAGCGGCCCGATGTGGGGCGGCGTGCCATCCGGGGAGCCGAGCGGCGGCGACGAGCCCGACAGGCCGGGGACGGGAGCGCGCCCGGGCTCCCGCGACAGACTCGGCTCCGGGGTGCGGGACGCGTCTTGGCCCCCACCCCCCGGCCCGGGCAGGCGCCCTCCGCCACCCCGGGCGCGGCGCGGGAGGCGGTCAGTCCATCAGTCGGGCCGGCAGGCGAGCATGCAGGCAGGCAGGCAGGCAGGCAGGCAGGCGTTCAGGCGGGCCGCACAGGGCGGGCGGAGGAGGGCTGAGGAGCGGCGGGCGCCCGGCCTGGAGAGGCGCAGAGCAGGCTCTTGGGGCGCCCAGCGGCAGGCGCGGACGTCTACGGCCATACCACCCTGAACGCGCCCGATCTCGTCTGATCTCGGAAGCTAAGCAGGGTCGGGCCTGGTTAGTACTTGGATGGGAGACCGCCTGGGAATACCGGGTGCTGTAGGCTTTTTTTCTTCGGCCTTCCTGTCCGTCCCTTTGCCGCCAACACCCCCCTCGCCCAACGCGGCGGCGGCGGCGGCGGCGGCGGCGGCGGCGACGGCGGCGCCCTCCGGACGACCCCTGCCATGGCCCCCGCCCCGCCGGGACCACCGCAGGGCGCCGCGGGGCACCGAGGGCGCCCGCTGCACGGGCAGGACGCCACTACATACACCACACACCTCCTCTTCCTCCCAGCCCTTCAACCTCGCAGCCCTTCAACGACGCCCACCCGCATCCTAGCCGGCCGCGCGTCCCAGGGGGCCGAGGGGGCCGAGGGGGCCCGAAGGGGCCCAGGGAGGGGACGGGGCGACAGCCGGAACCTCGGGGCGGGGGCGCGGGGGGGCGGTGCGGTCGCTGGGGGGAGACGGGTGGGGGCTGGATCCCGTCCTCGCAGGCCTGCGAGGCCCTCCGTGGGGCCGAGGGGGGGGTGCTTGGGAGCCGGGGGCCGGGGGCCGGGCCTGCCTGCGGGCCCTCCTCGCCCCGCCCCAGGCCCCGCCCCCAGGCCCGCCCCCAGCCCCTAGCACCGCCCCCAGCGACCAAGCCACCCAGCCACCCGCAACACCCCCCCCACCTTCGGCCCGGGCCCGCCTGCACCTTCTCTCCGAAGGACATGCCCTCCGTCCCCCGCGGACCACCGTCCCTTCGGCCCTCAGCCCCGGGGTCCACGCTCCGCGTGCCCAGGACACCAACCAGACGGCCCGACCGCCGGGGGCCTCAGGCCCCCCGTTGGCGCCGGGCTCCGCGCTCCGTGACCCCGCGACAGCCAAGACCACAGCGACGCGGGGGCGGCCGGCACCCAGGCCCAAAAGAGCCGCTCGGGACACAGCAAGACACACCACAGACACTCGCTCCGCGCCTGGGCCAGGGCGCCGCGCACGCACGCAGGCACACGGCCCCGCGGCGGTTCGGCTGATGGGCAGGAATGGGAGCGGAACGGCATCCCTGACCCCGTGGCTGCAGGGCCTGCGGCTGCCAGGGCTCCTGACGCAGCTCCAGGGCCTGCGCCCCTCCGGCGGGGTGGCTGCCTCGCCCCCACAGGCCGTGTGGCCCAGCTCCGAGTGCCTGTGTCCTTCCGTCTGTCTGTGTGTGTGTGTGTCGTGGGCACCTGTGTCTGTGTCCCTGCCTGTGCGACGATGGGGTCCGGCGGCGCGGGCGGCCCCGGCTTGGCTTTGAGCCAGGCGGGCTGAAGAACAGGAGAGGCCAGGGGCCCGCCGGCGCCGGCCCCGGCCCGCGGCACACCCCGACACCCCCCCGCAGCCCCCAGGCCCCAGCCCCCGGCCCCCGGCCCCCGGCCCCCGGCCCCCAGCGAGCGGCCCGATGTGGGGCGGCGTGCCATCCGGGGAGCCGAGCGGCGGCGACGAGCCCGACAGGCCGGGGACGGGAGCGCGCCCGGGCTCCCGCGACAGACTCGGCTCCGGGGTGCGGGACGCGTCTTGGCCCCCACCCCCCGGCCCGGGCAGGCGCCCTCCGCCACCCCGGGCGCGGCGCGGGAGGCGGTCAGTCCATCAGTCGGGCCGGCAGGCGAGCATGCAGGCAGGCAGGCAGGCAGGCAGGCAGGCAGGCGTTCAGGCGGGCCGCACAGGGCGGGCGGAGGAGGGCTGAGGAGCGGCGGGCGCCCGGCCTGGAGAGGCGCAGAGCAGGCTCTTGGGGCGCCCAGCGGCAGGTGCGGACGTCTACGGCCATACCACCCTGAACGCGCCCGATCTCGTCTGATCTCGGAAGCTAAGCAGGGTCGGGCCTGGTTAGTACTTGGATGGGAGACCGCCTGGGAATACCGGGTGCTGTAGGCTTTTTTTCTTCGGCCTTCCTGTCCGTCCCTTTGCCGCCAACACCCCCCTCGCCCAACGCGGCGGCGGCGGCGGCGGCGGCGCCCTCCGGACGACCCCTGCCATGGCCCCCGCCCCGCCGGGACCACCGCAGGGCGCCGCGGGGCACCGAGGGCGCCCGCTGCACGGGCAGGACGCCACTACATACACCACACACCTCCTCTTCCTCCCAGCCCTTCAACCTCGCAGCCCTTCAACGACGCCCACCCGCATCCTAGCCGGCCGCGCGTCCCAGGGGGCCGAGGGGGCCGAGGGGGCCCGAAGGGGCCCAGGGAGGGGACGGGGCGACAGCCGGAACCTCGGGGCGGGGGCGCGGGGGGGCGGTGCGGTCGCTGGGGGGAGACAGGTGGGGGCTGGATCCCGTCCTCGCAGGCCTGCGAGGCCCTCGGTGGGGCCGAGGGGGGGGTGCTTGGGAGCCGGGGGCCGGGGGCCGGGACTGCCTGCGGGCCCTCCTCGCCCCGCCCCAGGCCCCGCCCCCAGGCCCGCCCCCAGCCCCTAGCACCGCCCCCAGCGACCAAGCCACCCAGCCACCCGCAACACCCCCCCCACCTTCGGCCCGGGCCCGCCTGCACCTTCTCTCCGAAGGACATGCCCTCCGTCCCCCGCGGACCACCGTCCCTTCGGCCCTCAGCCCCGGGGTCCACGCTCCGCGTGCCCAGGACACCAACCAGACGGCCCGACCGCCGGGGGCCTCAGGCCCCCCGTTGGCGCCGGGCTCCGCGCTCCGTGACCCCGCGACAGCCAAGACCACAGCGACGCGGGGGCGGCCGGCACCCAGGCCCAAAGAGCCGCTCGGGACACAGCAAGACACACCACAGACACTCGCTCCGCGCCTGGGCCAGGGCGCCGCGCACGCACGCAGGCACACGGCCCCGCGGCGGTTCGGCTGATGGGCAGGAATGGGAGCGGAACGGCATCCCTGACCCCGTGGCTGCAGGGCCTGCGGCTGCCAGGGCTCCTGACGCAGCTCCAGGGCCTGCGCCCCTCCGGCGGGGTGGCTGCCTCGCCCCCACAGGCCGTGTGGCCCAGCTCCGAGTGCCTGTGTCCTTCCGTCTGTCTGTGTGTGTGTGTGTCGTGGGCACCTGTGTCTGTGTCCCTGCCTGTGCGACGATGGGGTCCGGCGGCGCGGGCGGCCCCGGCTTGGCTTTGAGCCAGGCGGGCTGAAGAACAGGAGAGGCCAGGGGCCCGCCGGCGCCGGCCCCGGCCCGCGGCACACCCCGACACCCCCCCGCAGCCCCCAGGCCCCAGCCCCCGGCCCCCGGCCCCCGGCCCCCGGCCCCCAGCGAGCGGCCCGATGTGGGGCGGCGTGCCATCCGGGGAGCCGAGCGGCGGCGACGAGCCCGACAGGCCGGGGACGGGAGCGCGCCCGGGCTCCCGCGACAGACTCGGCTCCGGGGTGCGGGACGCGTCTTGGCCCCCACCCCCCGGCCCGGGCAGGCGCCCTCCGCCACCCCGGGCGCGGCGCGGGAGGCGGTCAGTCCATCAGTCGGGCCGGCAGGCGAGCATGCAGGCAGGCAGGCAGGCAGGCAGGCGTTCAGGCGGGCCGCACAGGGCGGGCGGAGGAGGGCTGAGGAGCGGCGGGCGCCCGGCCTGGAGAGGCGCAGAGCAGGCTCTTGGGGCGCCCAGCGGCAGGCGCGGACGTCTACGGCCATACCACCCTGAACGCGCCCGATCTCGTCTGATCTCGGAAGCTAAGCAGGGTCGGGCCTGGTTAGTACTTGGATGGGAGACCGCCTGGGAATACCGGGTGCTGTAGGCTTTTTTTCTTCGGCCTTCCTGTCCGTCCCTTTGCCGCCAACACCCCCCTCGCCCAACGCGGCGGCGGCGGCGGCGGCGGCGGCGGCGGCGGCGGCGGCGGCGCCCTCCGGACGACCCCTGCCATGGCCCCCGCCCCGCCGGGACCACCGCAGGGCGCCGCGGGGCACCGAGGGCGCCCGCTGCACGGGCAGGACGCCACTACATACACCACACACCTCCTCTTCCTCCCAGCCCTTCAACCTCGCAGCCCTTCAACGACGCCCACCCGCATCCTAGCCGGCCGCGCGTCCCAGGGGGCCGAGGGGGCCGAGGGGGCCCGAAGGGGCCCAGGGAGGGGACAGGGCGACAGCCGGAACCTCGGGGCGGGGGCGCGGGGGGGCGGTGCGGTCGCTGGGGGGAGACGGGTGGGGGCTGGATCCCGTCCTCGCAGGCCTGCGAGGCCCTCCGTGGGGCCGAGGGGGGGGTGCTTGGGAGCCGGGGGCCGGGGGCCGGGCCTGCCTGCGGGCCCTCCTCGCCCCGCCCCAGGCCCCGCCCCCAGGCCCGCCCCCAGCCCCTAGCACCGCCCCCAGCGACCAAGCCACCCAGCCACCCGCAACACCCCCCCCACCTTCGGCCCGGGCCCGCCTGCACCTTCTCTCCGAAGGACATGCCCTCCGTCCCCCGCGGACCACCGTCCCTTCGGCCCTCAGCCCCGGGGTCCACGCTCCGCGTGCCCAGGACACCAACCAGACGGCCCGACCGCCGGGGGCCTCAGGCCCCCCGTTGGCGCCGGGCTCCGCGCTCCGTGACCCCGCGACAGCCAAGACCACAGCGACGCGGGGGCGGCCGGCACCCAGGCCCAAAAGAGCCGCTCGGGACACAGCAAGACACACCACAGACACTCGCTCCGCGCCTGGGCCAGGGCGCCGCGCACGCACGCAGGCACACGGCCCCGCGGCGGTTCGGCTGATGGGCAGGAATGGGAGCGGAACGGCATCCCTGACCCCGTGGCTGCAGGGCCTGCGGCTGCCAGGGCTCCTGACGCAGCTCCAGGGCCTGCGCCCCTCCGGCGGGGTGGCTGCCTCGCCCCCACAGGCCGTGTGGCCCAGCTCCGAGTGCCTGTGTCCTTCCGTCTGTCTGTGTGTGTGTGTGTCGTGGGCACCTGTGTCTGTGTCCCTGCCTGTGCGACGATGGGGTCCGGCGGCGCGGGCGGCCCCGGCTTGGCTTTGAGCCAGGCGGGCTGAAGAACAGGAGAGGCCAGGGGCCCGCCGGCGCCGGCCCCGGCCCGCGGCACACCCCGACACCCCCCCGCAGCCCCCAGGCCCCAGCCCCCGGCCCCCGGCCCCCGGCCCCCGGCCCCCAGCGAGCGGCCCGATGTGGGGCGGCGTGCCATCCGGGGAGCCGAGCGGCGGCGACGAGCCCGACAGGCCGGGGACGGGAGCGCGCCCGGGCTCCCGCGACAGACTCGGCTCCGGGGTGCGGGACGCGTCTTGGCCCCCACCCCCCGGCCCGGGCAGGCGCCCTCCGCCACCCCGGGCGCGGCGCGGGAGGCGGTCAGTGCATCAGTCGGGCCGGCAGGCGAGCATGCAGGCAGGCAGGCAGGCAGGCAGGCGTTCAGGCGGGCCGCACAGGGCGGGCGGAGGAGGGCTGAGGAGCGGCGGGCGCCCGGCCTGGAGAGGCGCAGAGCAGGCTCTTGGGGCGCCCAGCGGCAGGCGCGGACGTCTACGGCCATACCACCCTGAACGCGCCCGATCTCGTCTGATCTCGGAAGCTAAGCAGGGTCGGGCCTGGTTAGTACTTGGCTGGGAGACCGCCTGGGAATACCGGGTGCTGTAGGCTTTTTTTCTTCGGCCTTCCTGTCCGTCCCTTTGCCGCCAACACCCCCCTCGCCCAACGCGGCGGCGGCGGCGGCGGCGGCGGCGGCGGCGCCCTCCGGACGACCCCTGCCATGGCCCCCGCCCCGCCGGGACCACCGCAGGGCGCCGCGGGGCACCGAGGGCGCCCGCTGCACGGGCAGGACGCCACTACATACACCACACACCTCCTCTTCCTCCCAGCCCTTCAACCTCGCAGCCCTTCAACGACGCCCACCCGCATCCTAGCCGGCCGCGCGTCCCAGGGGGCCGAGGGGGCCGAGGGGGCCCGAAGGGGCCCAGGGAGGGGACGGGGCGACAGCCGGAACCTCGGGGCGGGGGCGCGGGGGGGCGGTGCGGTCGCTGGGGGGAGACGGGTGGGGGCTGGATCCCGTCCTCGCAGGCCTGCGAGGCCCTCGGTGGGGCCGAGGGGGGGGGTGCTTGGGAGCCGGGGGCCGGGGGCCGGGCCTGCCTGCGGGCCCTCCTCGCCCCGCCCCAGGCCCCGCCCCCAGGCCCGCCCCCAGCCCCTAGCAATTCCCTGGCACCGCCCCCAGCGACCAAGCCACCCAGCTACCCGCAACACCCCCCCACCTTCGGCCCGGGCCCGCCTGAACCTTCTCTCCGAAGGACATGCCCTCCGTCCCCCGCGGACCACCGTCCCTTCGGCCCTCAGCCCCGGGGTCCACGCTCCGCGTGCCCAGGACACCAACCAGACGGCCCGACCGCCGGGGGCCTCAGGCCCCCCGTTGGCGCCGGGCTCCGCGCTCCGTGACCCCGCGACAGCCAAGACCACAGCGACGCGGGGGCGGCCGGCACCCAGGCCCAAAAGAGCCGCTCGGGACACAGCAAGACACACCACAGACACTCGCTCCGCGCCTGGGCCAGGGCGCCGCGCACGCACGCAGGCACACGGCCCCGCGGCGGTTCGGCTGATGGGCAGGAATGGGAGCGGAACGGCATCCCTGACCCCGTGGCTGCAGGGCCTGCGGCTGCCAGGGCTCCTGACGCAGCTCCAGGGCCTGCGCCCCTCCGGCGGGGTGGCTGCCTCGCCCCCACAGGCCGTGTGGCCCAGCTCCGAGTGCCTGTGTCCTTCCGTCTGTCTGTGTGTGTGTGTGTCGTGGGCACCTGTGTCTGTGTCCCTGCCTGTGCGACGATGGGGTCCGGCGGCGCGGGCGGCCCCGGCTTGGCTTTGAGCCAGGCGGGCTGAAGAACAGGAGAGGCCAGGGGCCCGCCGGCGCCGGCCCCGGCCCGCGGCACACCCCGACACCCCCCCGCAGCCCCCAGGCCCCAGCCCCCGGCCCCCGGCCCCCGGCCCCCGGCCCCCAGCGAGCGGCCCGATGTGGGGCGGCGTGCCATCCGGGGAGCCGAGCGGCGGCGACGAGCCCGACAGGCCGGGGACGGGAGCGCGCCCGGGCTCCCGCGACAGACTCGGCTCCGGGGTGCGGGACGCGTCTTGGCCCCCACCCCCCGGCCCGGGCAGGCGCCCTCCGCCACCCCGGGCGCGGCGCGGGAGGCGGTCAGTCCATCAGTCGGGCCGGCAGGCGAGCATGCAGGCAGGCAGGCAGGCAGGCAGGCAGGCGTTCAGGCGGGCCGCACAGGGCGGGCGGAGGAGGGCTGAGGAGCGGCGGGCGCCCGGCCTGGAGAGGCGCAGAGCAGGCTCTTGGGGCGCCCAGCGGCAGGCGCGGACGTCTACGGCCATACCACCCTGAACGCGCCCGATCTCGTCTGATCTCGGAAGCTAAGCAGGGTCGGGCCTGGTTAGTACTTGGATGGGAGACCGCCTGGGAATACCGGGTGCTGTAGGCTTTTTTCTTCGGCCTTCCTGTCCGTCCCTTTGCCGCCAACACCCCCCTCGCCCAACGCGGCGGCGGCGGCGGCGGCGGCGGCGGCGGCGGCGGCGGCGCCCTCCGGACGACCCCTGCCATGGCCCCCGCCCCGCCGGGACCACCGCAGGGCGCCGCGGGGCACCGAGGGCGCCCGCTGCACGGGCAGGACGCCACTACATACACCACACACCTCCTCTTCCTCCCAGCCCTTCAACCTCGCAGCCCTTCAACGACGCCCACCCGCATCCTAGCCGGCCGCGCGTCCCAGGGGGCCGAGGGGGCCGAGGGGGCCCGAAGGGGCCCAGGGAGGGGACGGGGCGACAGCCGGAACCTCGGGGCGGGGGCGCGGGGGGGCGGTGCGGTCGCTGGGGGGAGACGGGTGGGGGCTGGATCCCGTCCTCGCAGGCCTGCGAGGCCCTCGGTGGGGCCGAGGGGGGGGTGCTTGGGAGCCGGGGGCCGGGGGCCGGGCCTGCCTGCGGGCCCTCCTCGCCCCGCCCCAGGCCCCGCCCCCAGGCCCGCCCCCAGCCCCTAGCACCGCCCCCAGCGACCAAGCCACCCAGCCACCCGCAACACCCCCCCCACCTTCGGCCCGGGCCCGCCTGCACCTTCTCTCCGAAGGACATGCCCTCCGTCCCCCGCGGACCACCGTCCCTTCGGCCCTCAGCCCCGGGGGCCACGCTCCGCGTGCCCAGGACACCAACCAGACGGCCCGACCGCCGGGGGCCTCAGGCCCCCCGTTGGCGCCGGGCTCCGCGCTCCGTGACCCCGCGACAGCCAAGACCACAGCGACGCGGGGACGGCCGGCACCCAGGCCCAAAAGAGCCGCTCGGGACACAGCAAGACACACCACAGACACTCGCTCCGCGCCTGGGCGAGGGCGCCGCGCACGCACGCAGGCACACGGCCCCGCGGCGGTTCGGCTGATGGGCAGGAATGGGAGCGGAACGGCATCCCTGACCCCGTGGCTGCAGGGCCTGCGGCTGCCAGGGCTCCTGACGCAGCTCCAGGGCCTGCGCCCCTCCGGCGGGGTGGCTGCCTCGCCCCCACAGGCCGTGTGGCCCAGCTCCGAGTGCCTGTGTCCTTCCGTCTGTCTGTGTGTGTGTGTGTCGTGGGCACCTGTGTCTGTGTCCCTGCCTGTGCGACGATGGGGTCCGGCGGCGCGGGCGGCCCCGGCTTGGCTTTGAGCCAGGCGGGCTGAAGAACAGGAGAGGCCAGGGGCCCGCCGGCGCCGGCCCCGGCCCGCGGCACACCCCGACACCCCCCCGCAGCCCCCAGGCCCCAGCCCCCGGCCCCCGGCCCCCGGCCCCCGGCCCCCAGCGAGCGGCCCGATGTGGGGCGGCGTGCCATCCGGGGAGCCGAGCGGCGGCGACGAGCCCGACAGGCCGGGGACGGGAGCGCGCCCGGGCTCCCGCGACAGACTCGGCTCCGGGGTGCGGGACGCGTCTTGGCCCCCACCCCCCGGCCCGGGCAGGCGCCCTCCGCCACCCCGGGCGCGGCGCGGGAGGCGGTCAGTCCATCAGTCGGGCCGGCAGGCGAGCATGCAGGCAGGCAGGCAGGCAGGCAGGCAGGCGTTCAGGCGGGCCGCACAGGGCGGGCGGAGGAGGGCTGAGGAGCGGCGGGCGCCCGGCCTGGAGAGGCGCAGAGCAGGCTCTTGGGGCGCCCAGCGGCAGGCGCGGACGTCTACGGCCATACCACCCTGAACGCGCCCGATCTCGTCTGATCTCGGAAGCTAAGCAGGGTCGGGCCTGGTTAGTACTTGGATGGGAGACCGCCTGGGAATACCGGGTGCTGTAGGCTTTTTTTCTTCGGCCTTCCTGTCCGTCCCTTTGCCGCCAACACCCCCCTCGCCCAACGCGGCGGCGGCGGCGGCGGCGGCGGCGGCGGCGGCGGCGGCGGCGCCCTCCGGACGACCCCTGCCATGGCCCCCGCCCCGCCGGGACCACCGCAGGGCACGGCGGGGCACCGAGGGCGCCCGCTGCACGGGCAGGACGCCACTACATACACCACACACCTCCTCTTCCTCCCAGCCCTTCAACGACGCCCACCCGCATCCTAGCCGGCCGCGTGTCTCAGGGGGCCGAGGGGGCCGAGGGGGCCCGAAGGGGCCCAGGGAGCGGTCGGGGCGACAGCCGGAACCTCGGGGCTGGGGCGCGGGGGGGCGGTGCGGTCGCTGGGGGGAGACGGGTGGGGGCTGGATCCCGTCCTCACAGGCCTGCGAGGCCCTCGGTGGGGCCGAGGGGGGGGTGGTTGGGGGCCGGGGGCCGGGGGCCGGGCCTGCCTGCGGGCCCTCCTCGCCCCGCCCCAGGCCCCTCCCCCAGGCCCGCCCCCAGCCCCTAGCACCGCCCCCAGCGACCAAGCCACCCAGCCACCCGCAACACCCCCCCCACCTTCGGCCCGGGCCCGCCTGCACCTTCTCTCCGAAGGACATGCCCTCCGTCCCCCGCGGACCACCGTCCCTTCGGCCCTCAGCCCCGGGGGCCACGCTCCGCGTGCCCAGGACACCAACCAGACGGCCCGGCCGCCGGGGGCCTCAGGCCCCCCGTTGGCGCCGGGCTCCGCGCTCCGTGACCCCGCGACAGCCAAGACCACAGCGACGCGGGGGCGGCCGGCACCCAGGCCCAAAGAGCCGCTCGGGACACAGCAAGACACACCACAGACACTCGCTCCGCGCCTGGGCCAGGGCGCCGCGCACGCACGCAGGCACACGGCCCCGCGGCGGTTCGGCTGATGGGCAGGAATGGGAGCGGAACGGCATCCCTGACCCCGTGGCTGCAGGGCCTGCGGCTGCCAGGGCTCCTGACGCAGCTCCAGGGCCTGCGCCCCTCCGGCGGGGTGGCTGCCTCGCCCCCACAGGCCGTGTGGCCCAGCTCCGAGTGCCTGTGTCCTTCCGTCTGTCTGTGTGTGTGTGTGTCGTGGGCACCTGTGTCTGTGTCCCTGCCTGTGCGACGATGGGGTCCGGCGGCGCGGGCGGCCCCGGCTTGGCTTTGAGCCAGGCGGGCTGAAGAACAGGAGAGGCCAGGGGCCCGCCGGCGCCGGCCCCGGCCCGCGGCACACCCCGACACCCCCCCGCAGCCCCCAGGCCCCAGCCCCCGGCCCCCGGCCCCCAGCGAGCGGCCCGATGTGGGGCGGCGTGCCATCCGGGGAGCCGAGCGGCGGCGACGAGCCCGACAGGCCGGGGACGGGAGCGCGCCCGGGCTCCCGCGACAGACTCGGCTCCGGGGTGCGGGACGCGTCTTGGCCCCCACCCCCCGGCCCGGGCAGGCGCCCTCCGCCACCCCGGGCGCGGCGCGGGAGGCGGTCAGTCCATCAGTCGGGCCGGCAGGCGAGCATGCAGGCAGGCAGGCAGGCAGGCAGGCGTTCAGGCGGGCCGCACAGGGCGGGCGGAGGAGGGCTGAGGAGCGGCGGGCGCCCGGCCTGGAGAGGCGCAGAGCAGGCTCTTGGGGCGCCCAGCGGCAGGCGCGGCCGTCTACGGCCATACCACCCTGAACGCGCCCGATCTCGTCTGATCTCGGAAGCTAAGCAGGGTCGGGCCTGGTTAGTACTTGGATGGGAGACCGCCTGGGAATACCGGGTGCTGTAGGCTTTTTTTCTTCGGCCTTCCTGTCCGTCCCTTTGCCGCCAACACCCCCCTCGCCCAACGCGGCGGCGGCGGCGGCGGCGGCGGCGGCGGCGGCGGCGGCGGCGGCGCCCTCCGGACGACCCCTGCCATGGCCCCCGCCCCGCCGGGACCACCGCAGGGCGCCGCGGGGCACCGAGGGCGCCCGCTGCACGGGCAGGACGCCACTACATACACCACACACCTCCTCTTCCTCCCAGCCCTTCAACCTCGCAGCCCTTCAACGACGCCCACCCGCATCCTAGCCGGCCGCGCGTCCCAGGGGGCCGAGGGGGCCGAGGGGGCCCGAAGGGGCCCAGGGAGGGGACGGGGCGACAGCCGGAACCTCGGGGCGGGGGCGCGGGGGGGCGGTGCGGTCGCTGGGGGGAGACGGGTGGGGGCTGGATCCCGTCCTCGCAGGCCTGCGAGGCCCTCCGTGGGGCCGAGGGGGGGTGCTTGGGGGCCGGGGGCCGGGCCTGCCTGCGGGCCCTCCTCGCCCCGCCCCGGGCCCCGCCCCCAGGCCCGCCCCCAGCCCCTAGCAATTCCCTGGCACCGCCCCCAGCGACCAAGCCACCCAGCCACCCGCAACACCCCCCCCACCTTCGGCCCGGGCCCGCCTGCACCTTCTCTCCGAAGGACATGCCCTCCGTCCCCCGCGGACCACCGTCCCTTCGGCCCTCAGCCCCGGGGGCCACGCTCCGCGTGCCCAGGACACCAACCAGACGGCCCGGCCGCCGGGGGCCTCAGGCCCCCCGTTGGCGCCGGGCTCCGCGCTCCGTGACCCCGCGACAGCCAAGACCACGGCGACGCGGGGGCGGCCGGCACCCAGGCCCAAAGAGCCGCTCGGGACACAGCAAGACACACCACAGACACTCGCTCCGCGCCTGGGCCAGGGCGCCGCGCACGCACGCAGGCACACGGCCCCGCGGCGGTTCGGCTGATGGGCAGGAATGGGAGCGGAACGGCATCCCTGACCCCGTGGCTGCAGGGCCTGCGGCTGCCAGGGCTCCTGACGCAGCTCCAGGGCCTGCGCCCCTCCGGCGGGGTGGCTGCCTCGCCCCCACAGGCCGTGTGGCCCAGCTCCGAGTGCCTGTGTCCTTCCGTCTGTCTGTGTGTGTGTGTGTCGTGGGCACCTGTGTCTGTGTCCCTGCCTGTGCGACGATGGGGTCCGGCGGCGCGGGCGGCCCCGGCTTGGCTTTGAGCCAGGCGGGCTGAAGAACAGGAGAGGCCAGGGGCCCGCCGGCGCCGGCCCCGGCCCGCGGCACACCCCGACACCCCCCCGCAGCCCCCAGGCCCCAGCCCCCGGCCCCCGGCCCCCGGCCCCCGGCCCCCAGCGAGCGGCCCGATGTGGGGCGGCGTGCCATCCGGGGAGCCGAGCGGCGGCGACGAGCCCGACAGGCCGGGGACGGGAGCGCGCCCGGGCTCCCGCGACAGACTCGGCTCCGGGGTGCGGGACGCGTCTTGGCCCCCACCCCCCGGCCCGGGCAGGCGCCCTCCGCCACCCCGGGCGCGGCGCGGGAGGCGGTCAGTCCATCAGTCGGGCCGGCAGGCGAGCATGCAGGCAGGCAGGCAGGCAGGCAGGCAGGCGTTCAGGCGGGCCGCACAGGGCGGGCGGAGGAGGGCTGAGGAGCGGCGGGCGCCCGGCCTGGAGAGGCGCAGAGCAGGCTCTTGGGGCGCCCAGCGGCAGGCGCGGACGTCTACGGCCATACCACCCTGAACGCGCCCGATCTCGTCTGATCTCGGAAGCTAAGCAGGGTCGGGCCTGGTTAGTACTTGGATGGGAGACCGCCTGGGAATACCGGGTGCTGTAGGCTTTTTTTTCCTGTTGTTTTGCCTTCCTTAACTTCCTTTTTTCTTGTGGCATAGTTGAGGCAGGGAGTTTCATCTTTGGAATAAACGTCATCTGTTTGTTTTACTCTTATTATCTCCATGTCCATATTTTAGGATTCTAAATGCAATTCTTTGTATTAATCTTTTGGTTTTATGAATTTTGTATGTGAGTTCTCTCCGTGTATTCTTCCAATTTCGGAAAACTTTAGTCGTATTTTGTAAATATCCTGTGCATATCTTTATTAGTTTTTCCTTATATTTCGGATCTTGTCTTTCATGGAAGATCTTCTCTCCCAATCCTCTTGTTATCTCCCTTGAAGTCATGTGATTTAGGCTATCAAATTTTGAGTCGTATAGGTAGATTCACTTCATCTCACTGCAATATTAGATGATATACCTTTGGTATCTCACTCGATTTTCTCTATCAGAGAATGCAAGTTCTTACTTATATTCCTTGGAGCACAGGACTAAATCTCCTTGACTTCAGTGCAAAAGTGTTTTGATCTCTGCCCGCAGGTTTGATATTTCTCTTTCAAGGCTCTGAGATCTCAGTCCAAATTATTTCATGTTGGTCATCAATCCCCCTTGTCTCTTAAAAGCCTGGAAGACCTCAGTACATATTTTCCCCTGATCTCTGCCTTCATCTGGTGAAATCTCCTTTCTGATGCTTTAAGGTATCTGATTCCAAACCTTGTAATATTTGGCCAGCATTTCATGAGATCTAGTCCTCCAAGCCTCATGAGATCCCAGTTTAAATTTGGCTTGATCATGCCTTCTGGGTGACTCATTTGTTGAGCATTTAACTTTGGCTTCATTCATTTTTGGGGGGTCCTATAATGGAGGCTTGCATAGACTTCCTGCAGGGAACTTGCTTCTCACTCTGCCTATGTTTCTGACTCTCTCATGAGTAAATAAATAAAAACTTTAAAATTAAAAAAAAAAAAATATATATCACAAATCTCTACCCTCAAATTGTGAGGTCTCATCCACCAAGCCTCAGGAAATCTCAGACCAAATCACGCAGACACCATTAAATCTCATGTGACTTCTGTGCAACTCTCACATGCATTTTCCTTGATCACCTCTGACAAGTATTGGGTGATCAAAATCTCACATGATTGTGCCCATCATTTCTTGTGTTCTCTGTCTAAATTTCACAGAATCTCATCTCATGTCTTGTGAGATATCTTCTGTGAAGCCTCATGATTTCTCAGGCCAAATTGCATGTGATCTTGTCCAGGCATTTGTGAAATTTCTTCCACCAAGTACTGTGAGTTCTCAGTCCAAATCTCAGTAGGTCACTGCAAAATATCATAAGACTTCAGTGTAAATCTTGTGAGGTCTTGGCTCACAGTTTTAGTGACCTCCTCTGCCAAGCCTCAGGAAGTTTCAGTTCAAGTCTCATGTGATCTTAGCTAGGCATCTCATGAAATCTGCGGGAAGCTTCATAAAATATCATGTGATCATGATATGTCATGTGATCTCCTCCCACATCTTGTGATCTCTCCTCTGCCAAACATTGGGAGATTTCAGTCCAAATCTCTCATGATCTTAGCCTTCAAATCATGAGATCTCCTCCTCCAAACCTGACGAGACCTCATTAAAATTTCGCATGATTTTGCTTCCTCTCTTGTGAGGTGTCAGTCCAAATCTTTGTTGATCTCGGCCTGCAGTGCTGGTGCAGATCTCCTCTGCCAATCCCTGAAAGATCTCACTCCAAATCTCACATAATCTGGTCTTCTATCTTGCAAGAACTCCTCTGCTAAGTATTGCGAGGTCTCCAGCCAAACCTCCCATAGTTTCAGCTAGCAATTGGTGAGATGTCCTCTGCCAAGCCTCACTATATCTCAGGGCTAATCTCATGTGATCTCGGCTGGCAATTCTGCAGAGTATCCTCTGAAAAGCCCCTCAAGATCTCATTCCATATCTCTTATGATCCCGGGCCGCATATTGTAAGATTTCCTCTTTCAAGCCTGACGTGGTATCAGGACAAATATGCGAGATCTCAGCCAGCATGTTGCATGATCTCTTCTACCTACCCTAGCAAGATCTCAGTGCAAGTCTCATGTGATCTTGTTCTGGCAATGGTGATATTTCCTCCATCAAACGTCGAGATGTCTCAGTCCATATCTCAAGAAGTCACCGCCAATTCTCTCATGACTTCAGCACAAATCTCTTGAGGTCTCACCAGGATGGTCCAAGATCTCCTCCACTAAGATCATGAGATCTTGGCCTGCAATTCCAGTGGCCTACTCTGAAAAAGTCTTTATATCTCTGTCCAAATCTCATGTGATAACAGCTCTCATTTGGTGAGATCTCTCTCAAATCTTGCAGGATCTTGGCAGGCATTTTGCAAGATCTCATTACACATCTCCTGAAATCTCCTCCCACTGTACTTGTGAGATCACAGTACAAATCTTGGGTGATATCTTACCTCGTGAGCTCTGCTCCCTCAAGCTCCCCCCCCCCCCCCCCCCCCCCCGTTTCAGTCCAAATCTCATGAGATCTCCGCCCACATCTCCAGAGATCTACTCCTTAAAGCCTCACGAGGTTTCTGTCCAAATCTCACGTGATCTTCACCCGAATTTGGGAAATCTTGGTCCATGTTTCTGGAGATCTCTTCCCTAAGCCTCATGATATCAGTCTTTTTTTTTTTTTTAATATTTTATTTATTCATTCATGAGAGGCACAGAGAGAGAGAAAGCGAGAGGCAGAGACACAGGCAGAGGGAGAAGCTGACTCCATACAGGGAGCCCAACGTGGGACTTGATTCCAGGTCTCCAGGATCAGGCCCTGGGCAGAAGGCGGTGCTAAACCACTGGGCCACCGGGGCTGCCCATGAAATAAATCACAGTCTAAATATTGCATAATCTTGGCCCATGTCTCACAAGTGTCATGAGGTATTAGTCCAAATTTCACGTGATCTCAGCCACATTTTGCAACATCTTTTCCACCAAGCCTCGAGAGATCACAGTACAAATATAGATAGAGATATCTCTACCTATTTTTGTGAGATCTCAGCCCACATTGTGTGAAATCTCCTTCACCAAGTTTTGGGAGATCTCAGATCATATCTCATCAGATCTCCTTCACCAAGTATCATGAGTTCTCAATCCAATTCTTGCATGATTTCACCCCACATCGTGCGAGTTCTCCTCTACCAAGTCTCATGAGGTCGCTGTCCAATTATCGTGTGATTTTGGCCCATGCCTCTTGAGATATCCTCTATCAAGTCTTTTGAGGTCTCTACCATATCTTGATCTCGTCCACCTCTTACCTAGAGATCTCAGCGCACATCTCACGATATCTTCTCCACCAAGTTTCGTTGGATCCTAGTTCAAATCTTGTGATATCTCCTTCACCAAGTGTGGTGAGACTTCAACTGCCATCTGTAATTTTTAGAGCAGAGATCCTTTATCTCTTTGGTTAGGTTTATTCCTAGGTACCTTGTGGGGTTTTTTTGTGCAAATGTAAATGGCATATATTCCTTAATTTATTTTCTTATGTCGCATTGTTCGTGTAAAGAAATGCTACTAATTTCTGTCCATTGATTTTATATCCTGCCACATTGCTGACTTGCTGTGTAAGTTACAGCTATTTTGGGGTGGAGTCTTTTGGGTTTTCATGGCATCTGCAAAGAGTGAGAGTTTGACATCTTCGTTAATTTGAATGCCTTTTATGTCTTTTTGTTGTCTGATTGCTGAGGCTAGGACTCTTAGTACTATGTTGGACAACAGTTGTAAGCGTGAGCATCTGTCATATTCCTGACCTTAGGGAAAAACTCGTTTTTCCCCATTGAGAATGATAGTCACTGTGGGCTTTTTGTATATTGCTTTCATGATACCAAGATATGTTCCTTCCATTCCTACACTATGGAACATTTTAGTCAAGAAAGGATGAGGTATTTTATCAAACTCTTTTTTTTTGCAATAATTGAGAGAATTATTTAGTTCTTGTCCTTTTTTTTGATAATGTAATATATCACATTGATTGATTTGTTGATGTTGAACCACCTTTGCAGCCCAGGAATAAATCCTACTTGGTCATGGTGAATAATCCTTCTAATGTACTTTTGGATACTATTGACTAGTATTTTGGTCAGAATTTTTCATCCATGCTCATCAGGGATATTGGTTTGTAATTCTCTTTTTTGGTAGGGTCTTTGGTTTTAGGATCAAGGTAATGCTGGTCTCATAGAATGAGTTTGGAAGTTTTCCTTCCATTTCTATTTTTGAAGCAGCTACATGAGAATAGGTATTAGTTCTTTAAATGTTTGGTAGAATTCCCCTGGGAAGCCATCCAGCCTTGGCCTCTTGTTTGTTGTTGGGAGATTTTTTTTTTTTTATGACTGCTTTAATTCTTGCTGGCTATGGGTGTGTTCAGGTTTTCTCTCTCTTTTTTAAGATTTTATTTATTTATTCATGAGAGAGAGAGACAGAGACAGAGACACAGGCAGAGGGAGAAGCAGGCACCATGCAGGGAGCCTGATGTGGGACTCAATCTCAGGCCTCCAGGATCACACCCTGAGTTGAAGACAGATGCTCAACCACTGAGCCACCCAGGGGTCCCAGGTTTTCTCTTTATTCCTGTTTCAGATTTGGTAGTTTATAAGTTTCCAGGAATGCATCCATTTCTTCCAGATTGCCTAACTTGTTGGCATATATTTGCTGATCAAAAAATGATGTTTTTTATTTCCTTGGTGTTTGTTGTGATCTCTTTTTCATTCTTGATTATATTAACTTGGATCCTTTCTCTTTTCTTGTTGATAAGACTGGTTAAGGGCTTGCTGACCTTATAAATTCTTTCAAAGAACCAGCTCCTAGCTTCATTGATATGTTCAATTGTGGGGTTTTTTTTTTTTTTTTTTTGGTTCCTCTTTCATTGATTTCTGCTCTGTTCTGTATTATTTCCCATTTCCTGTTTGGTTTATGCTTTATTTGCTGTTCTCTCTCCAGCTTCTTTTGATGTATGGTTAGCTTGTGTATTTGAGACTTTTCTTGTGTCTTGAGAAAGGCTTGTATTGCTATGTACTTCCCTCTTAGGACTGCCTTTGCTGCATACCAAAGGTTTTGAACAGTTGTGTTTTCATTTTCATTTGTTTCTATGATTTTAAAATAATTCTTCTTTAATTCCCTGGTTGATGCTTTCATTATTTAATAGGATGCTCTTTACCCTCCAAATATTTTAGTTCCTTTCCCATTTCCTCTTGTGATTGAGTTCAAGTATCAAAGCATTGTGGTATACAAATAATAATCTGTGGTCGTCTTCCCCTTAACCCCAGTCCCCCCCCCCCCAAAAAAAAAGATAAAGATAAGCCACCTCTTAACATAGCCAGAACTCACATAATCTTGGGGCAAATCATGCCAGTTCTCAGGTTACCTATCAGGAAAACCTCAGACCAAATCTCAGGAGATCCCTGGACAAATCTTGAGAGATCAAAGGCCATTGTGGAACTCAGCCAAAATCTCCTGAGAGGTTGGGCCTAATCTCACAAGATCTATGGCCAAATCTTGGGAGAACCGATGAGAAATCTTATGGAAACTTGGCAGGACTGGGAACTCCCTAGCCTTGACTCCTGTGCAACTAATAGCTAATGTTGGAACATTCTTGGTTTGGGGAACCTTGGGAGCACCTGGCATTATACAACTGCCCATAGATGTCATTCTCATGTTAAGATTCGATACGGAGCCCTGAAATAGGGATGAATGGCCTCCAGATCTCTTACAGTGATTAAGTTAGAGGTGATAGAAAAAGGAGTCCAGTAGGCACAGGGAGAGGCAAATGAGCATAGGAGCTGACTCATTTGAACACACAGGAAGACTCCCCAGGTGCTTTCCTAGGATTTCCACATTTCAGGACAATATGTCTGAGACTCACCAGCTGCAGAAATAAGCCACCTCTTCTATTTGCCAGATCTCAGTTGATCTTCGGGGAATTTCATGCAATCTCAGTCCAAATCTCATGAGATCTCATTTAAAATCTTGTGAGAGTATGGGCCTCACTGGGGAGATCAAGAGCCCAAACTCATGACGTCTCTGGTCAAAGTTCCTGGGCCTTCAGCAGGCTCTGACACTCCCTAGCAGAGCCTACTTGGACTGCTTAAGTGGATAGGGATGGCATATGCCAGGATTGGGCACAACTGCCAATATTTGCAGTTTTACAAATGCACAAAGGCATGAACTGCTGGAAGACATGAAGTGCTTTGCACCTAAACCCTGGAGTTTCAACATCCTGAGTTCTGTGGTGATAACAAGGTAGCACTGAACTTAGGACGAATGAACTCTGTGACCACTTATTCACATTAAAATGTTGGCAATAGAAACAAGAGGGCAGGAGGTGAAGGCAAAAGGTGAGCTAGACATCTGGGCACACAGGCAGGCTCCCAGGAGGCCTGGCCTTTTCCATGTTTTCAAGACTTAGAGGCTATCTCCATCTTTCTTGCCATCCCCCCCAAAAGATAAGCCATCTCTTTCCTTTGCCAGATCTATGTCATCTTGTAGCAAATCATGGGAATTTTCAGGCTACATCTCAGGAATCATCGGACCAAATCTTATGATCTCTAGACAAATCTTTTGAGATCAAAGGCCACTACTTGGATCTAAGCCAAAATTTCCTGAGACATCTGTCCAAATCTCAGAAGATCTATGGCCAAATATCACAATACCTGGAGCTAATCTCATGGGAACTTGGCAAGGGTGGGAACAACCTAGGCAGGACTCCTGTGCTGGATAATAGGTAGCACTGAGACATGCATGTTTTGCGGATTCCTGGAAACATCTGGCATTCCACAAATACCCTCAGACGCCATTGTGATATGTGGTTCAAAACAGGACACCAAAATAGGAATGAATGGCCTCCAAGTCCCTTATCGACATGACCTTAGAGGTAATAGACACAGGAGGGCATTAGGTGCAGGAAGAGGCAAGGAGCCAGGAACTTAGCTCATCTGAACACATAGAAAGGCTCCTTGGGTACTTTTCAAGGCTTCTGACATTTCAGGAAGGCCTGTTTTAGATTCACCTGCAGAAACAAGTCACCTCTTCCCTTTGCCAGATCTCACATGATCTTGGAACATGTTTTGGATGATCTTAGTTCAAATCTCATGAGATTTCATCAAAATCTCCCAATATTGGAACCAGCCATCAAGATCTAGGGCCAAATCTCATGAGACCTTTCTTTAGCCAAAGCTTCCAGTCCCTTGAGGGACTTGGCACTCCCTAGCAGAGCCTGCTTTGTGCTGCATGACTAGGTAGGGATGGCACATGCCCCGATTGAGCACAACTGCTAATATTTGCAGTTTCACAAATGCTCCTAGATAGGAACTGCAGGAAGACACATGGTGTCTCACACTCAAATCCCTGGTGTTTCAGCATCCTGGGTGAAGTAGGGGTAACAAGGTAGTAGCAATTTCAGGATAAATGGGCCCTGTGGCCTCTTAGACACACTAAACTGGATGTGATAGAAACAGGAGGGCAGATGGAGAAGGAAGAAACAATGTGCCCTGGAGCTGGATATCTGAGCACATAGGCAGACTCCCTGGAGGCTTTCCTAGTCTTTCAACAGGTTAAGGCTCTCTGTGTTTGTCTCACCTCACTCTAGTAAAAAAAGATAAGCCACCTCTTTCCTTAGCAAGGTCTCCTATAATATTTGGACAAATCTCAAAAACTTTCAGGCTACCCCTCAGGAATCCTAGGACCAAATCTCACAAGATCTCTGGACAAATCTTGAGAGATCAAAGCTTACTCCTTGGAACTTGGCCAAAATCTCTCGAGTGGTCAAACCTAGTCTTGAGAGATATATGGATAAATTTCATGAGACATGGAGAGAAATCTCATAGGAATTTGGCAGGAGTGGGATCTTCTTAGCCATTTTGATTTGGGGTCAAAATGAAATAGGGATGAATGGTCTCCAGATACCTTACTGGCATTGTTATAGGTGAGGGACACAGGAGGGCATAAGGTGCAGGAAGAGGCAAGGAGTCTGGGAGCTGGCTTATATGAACACAAGAAGTCTCCCTGGGTGCTTTCCCAGGCTTTCCACATTTCAGTACAGTCTGTTTGAAACTTACCATATGCAGAATCTAGCAATGTCTTCCCTTTGCGGGACCACACTTGATCTTCAGGCAAGTCTTGAGTGATCTCAGTCCAAATCTTGTGAGACTTCATCAAAATCTCAAAAGATCGTGGTCTTATGGTCAGTGAGATCTAGGTCCAAAATTCATGAGATCTCTGGACAATGCTCCTGGGCACTTGGTAGGACCTGGCACTCCCTAGGAAAGACTGCTTTGTAACTACTTAAGTACGTAGGTATGGCATATTCCAAGATTGGGAACAACTGGAAATATTTGCAGTTTCACAAATTCTCCCAGACACGTCCTGCACCAACACATAAGGTGTTTCATCCTATACCCCTAGTGATTCAGCATCCTGGGTGAAGGGGGAAGGGAACATCGCACTAATTCCAGATGAACGGGCCCTGCAGCCTCTTATTCACACTAAATTGGAAGTGGTAGAAACAGGAGGACTAGAGGAAAAGGAAGAAGCAATGTGCCCTGGAGATGGATATCTGAGCACATAAGCAGACTCCCTGGAGGCTTTCTCAGTTTTTTAACACTTGAATTCTGTCTGTGCAAGTCACCACCACCACCACCACCACCCTCCCAGAAAAAAAGATAAGTTACTTCTTTCTTTAGCCAGATCTCATGTAATTACACTCAAATCTCCTGAGAGGTCAGGCCTAATCTTACAAAATCTATGGCAAAACCTCATGAGGCCTGGGGAGACATCTCACAGGAACTCAGCATGATTTGGAACCCCTAATACTAATTCTTGTACAGTCTTATAGGTAGCACAGGGACATTTCTGGTTTGGGAAACTCTGGGAATACCTGGCATTTCACAAAAGCCCACAGATGCCATTCTGATTTGGGGGTCAAAACGGAGCACTAAAATAGAGATGAATGACCTCCAGGTTTCTTAGAGGCATTATGTTAGATAGACACAAGAGGGCAGTAGGTGCAGGAAGAGGCAATGACCCTGGGATCTGGCTCATCTGAACACAAAGAAATGCTCCCTGGATGCTTGCCCAGGCTTTCAACAATTCATGACAGGTTGGGACTTGACACTTGCAGAAAAAAGCCACCTCTTCCCTTTGGGGTATCAGGAAAGTTTGGGGTGATTCTCTCTAGTTCTACAGCTCATGACATCTTAACCCAAATCTCATAAGACCTTGGGGCAACTCTCATGAGATGTATGGCCAAATATGAAGTCTCAGGACAACAAGCCCAGGAGCTACCCATGTGAATACACAGGCAGGCTCTATGGGCGACTTTTGAGGCTTTCAACATGTTAAGGCTGTTTGTGTCTCCACCTGATAAGCAACCTCTGGCTTAGCCTGATCTCATGTAATCTTGGAAAAAATCTCATGAATTCATGAAGTTGTGTTTTCAAATGTATGTGTGGAAGTATAAGGAAAATGCCATAAACCTGACTCATTCAACTAACACTGTGTAGAAAGCATCTTTCAACAAACATCTTTCATTAAGACAGAAGTGTTTTCAAAGCCTAAGGAAATTGTGGCTTAAGCCTTAGGCTGTGGAAGCTTAAGGAAATTGAAATATACATAACAAAACAACACTGCTTAAATACAAATCAAAACCGCAATGAGATACCACCTCACACCAGTGAGAATGGGGAAAATTAACAAGGCAGGAAACCACAAATGTTGGAGAGGATGTGGAGAAAGGGGAACCCTCTTGCACTGTTGGTGGGAATGTGAACTGATGTAGCCACTCTGGAAAACTGTGCGGAGGTTCCTCAAAGAGTTAAAAATAGACCTGCCCTACGACCCAGCAATTGCACTGCTGGGGATTTACCCCAAAGATTCAGATGCAATGAAACGCCAGGACACCTGCACCCCGATGTCTATAGCAGCAATGTCCACAATAGCCAAACTATGGAAGGAGCCTCGGTGTCCATCGAAAGATGAATGGATAAAGAAGATGTGGTCTATGTATACAATGGAATATTACTCAGCCATTAGAAACGACAAATACCCACCATTTGCTTCAACGTGGATGGAACTGGAGGGTATTATGCTGAGTGAAGTAAGTCAATCGGAGAAGGACAAACATTATATGGTCTCATTCATTTGGGGAATATAAAAAATAGTGAAAGGGAATAAAGGGGAAAGGAGAAAAAATGAGTGGGAAATATCAGAAAGGGAGACAGAACATGAGAGACTCCTAACTCTGGGAAACGAACAAGGGGTGGTGGAAAGGGAGGTGGGTGGGGGTGACTGAGTGATGGGCACTGAGGGAGGCACTTGATGGGATGAGCACTGGGTGTTATTCTATATGTTGGCAAATTGAACTCCAATAAAAAAAATTAAAAAACAAACTAAAAAACAACACTGCGTAAAAAGCATCCTTCAACTAACACCTTCTTTCAAGCAGATAGAAGCATTTTCAAATATGTATGTGCAACCATAAGAAAAGTTCCATATACTTAATACATTGAAACAACATTGTGTAGAACACATCTTTCAAATCACTTCTTCCTTCATCAAGACTGAAGTCTTTTCAATGTATGTGTGGAAGCATATAGAAAGTGATATATACTAAACTCATTGAAACAATACCATTTAGAAAGCATCTTTCAACTAACATGTATCATGAAGATAGGAATGTTTTCAAATGTATCTGTGGAAGCCTAAGAAAAATGCAAAATACTAGAAATCAATGAGACAACATTGTGTAGAAAGCATCTTTCAAATGATATCTTCTTTGGTGAAGATAGTAGTATTTTCGAATATATGTGTTGAAGGACATGGAAAGTGCAATATACTTAACTCAATGAAACAGTACAGGTAGAAAGCATCTTTCAACTAACGTTTTCCTTCGTGAATATAGAAGAGTTTTCAAATGTATCTGTGGAAACATAAGGAATGTGCCATTATTTATCTCATTAAAACAACACTGTAGAAAAGCATCTTACAACTAACATCTATCATGAAGATAGTAGCCTTAGTAAATGTATGTGTGGTAGCATAAGGAAAGTGCCATATATGTAACTCATTGAAATAACACTATAGAAAGCATCTTTCAAATAACATCTTTGTGCATAGAGATTTGAGCCTATTGTGGCTCACATCAAAAATTAAGAGGTTTTCTGCCCTCTGTGGGCCACTGTGACCCTGTTGCTGAGCTCTGCTCTCCCCCACCCCTCAACTAGCCTTTTGTCTTTGGAGAGGCTAACTAAATACTCTCTTCCACATGCCCTCCTAGGAGGGGAACAATCCCTCTTGAAGGACCCAAGGGATCTCCTTGCCCTGGCTTGTTGTGTGATCACAACCTGCTCTGCTCTTTCCAACCTTCTCCTGCTTCTGACTTTGTTCCACTAACCAGGAACTCCTTTTTGGCTACATGGCTTCCCAATCTCCCAATTCAGGACTCTGAACCTCCTCTCTGCCAGATTCTCTCCCTCCAGGTTTGGAGATTTTTTCCTTACTCCTCCAATCTGCTTCCTAAGAGTTCAAAATAGTTGAATGTTGATCTAGTTGTATTCAAAGGACAAGGGAAGTTCCAGGTCCCCCTACTGCACAGCCACCTTGAAAACCTACCTCAAAAACACTTATATCTTAATGAAAGGAGTTATTATTTTAGGGAAACTTTAAACACAATGTAGTTTCAAGCAGTTAAGCACATGCCTTTCCACTAGTATTTATATACATAAGTTTAAAAACACATCTTAGTAAAGAAGAGATGTTACTTGAAGGACAATTTAAGCATGTAGTTCCAAGTAGATAAGCATATGCTTTTCCTAATGCTTATATACTTTATCTATCTATCTATCTATCTATCTATCTATCATCTATCTATATCTTCATGAAAGGAAGATGTTACCTGCAAGTGGTTTAAGCTCAGTGTTGTTTCAAGGAGTTGAACAAATGGCTTTTAATAATCTTATTCATATAAGTTAAAAACACATATTCTGAGGAAAGGAAGATTTTTACTTAGAGTATGGTAAAAAAAAACAACAACCATGTGGTTTCAAGAATATAAGCACAATGCCACTTCCTTGTGTAAACAATACAGGTGTCAAAAACACTTCTTAACATTATGAAACTCTGATGTTACTTTAAGATGTCTTAAGAATTATAGCTTCAAGGAATTAAGTACAAGGCTTATTTCTAGTGCTTATACACATGAGTTTATGAACATATATGTAAAATAGGAAGTTGTTACTTAAACTATGATTTAAGAACAGAGTAGTTTCAAAGGAGTTAAGCACATTTTCCACTAATGTGTTTTCACATAAGGATCAAATGAAAAGAAGATGTTAATTGAGGGACACTTTAAGCAGAGTATGGTTTCAAGAATATAAACACATGTATTTTTCCTAGTTTATTTATACATATGATATCACTTATCACATTTTAACAATCATATCTTAATGAAGGGAATACATTGCTTGACACATGGTTTAAGCACAGGGCAGTTTCAATTAGATGCTAAGGCTAGGATTTCCAGGACTCTATTAAGTAACATGTCAAAGAATGAAACTGGACACACTCTTACACCATACATAAAAATAAATTCAAAAAGGATGAAAGACCTAAATGTGAGACAGCACAACACCAAAATCCTTGTGTTGGGAAAATTAGACAGCCACATGCAGAATGAAACTAACACTTTTTTTTTTTTTTTTTTACAGCTTACTCAAAAACAAACTCGAAATGGATGAAAGATCTAAATGGGAGCTAAGAATCCATCAAAATCCTAGAGGAGAACACAGGCAGTAAGTTCTCTGACGTTGGCTCCAGCAACTTACTCCAATACACATATATAAGACAAGGGAAACAAAAGCAGAAATGAACTATTGGGGCTTGATCAGGGTAAAAAGCTTTGATACAGTAAAAGAATCAGTCAACAAAACCAAAAGGTAGCCCAAGGAATGGGAGAAGATATTTGCAAATGACTCACTATATAAAGGACTAGTATCCAAAACCTATAAAGAAATGATCAAACTCAACAGCACAAAACTAAAAACTCCAGTCAAGAAATAGGCAAAAGACATGAAAAGACATTTCTCCAAATACAAAAATGGTTAACAGGCATATGAAAAAAGGCTCACCATCACTAAATTTAAGGGAAACCCATATCAAAACCACAATGAAATACCATCTCATACTGGTCAAAATGGCTAAAATGAACAACTCAGGAAACAACAGATGTTGGCAAAGATGCGGAGGAAAGGGAACTCCCTTACGCTGTTCATGGAAATGTAAACTGGTACAGCCACTCTGGACAACAGTATGGAGGTTCCTCAAGGGTATAAAAAAGGAATGACCCAATGATTTAGGGATCGCACTACTAGGTATTTGTCCAAAGGAAATACACATAGTCATTCAAAGGGGGCACATGCACCCTGAGGCTTATATAAGTAATATTCACAATAGCTAAACTATGGAAAGAGCCCATATGTCCACATCGACAGGTAAATGTATAAAGAAGATGTATATATGTGGCTACCTTGGGTCAATGCATTGATGGGTGGTCAGGGTGCCTCCCTCCCCCTGGGTAATTGAGATGTCTCTATTCTGGAGAACTTAGTTTGGAAAAAGAGCAAAGGAATGGAAATAGACACGGAGGGAATGAAGGACTTTCTTAGAGATGAGGATGAAATAATGTTGAGAATTAAAAGTATCTAGCAAAATCTCTTAGCAAGCTGGCAGTCTCAGAAATAAGAAACATCTGTTGGCTTGGGCAATGGGGAACATCCATTGGCTACACATGGGGGGAAGTTAAGCAATGGACCTTCATTCTTCCTTCACAAAGAGAGGGCGAGCTTCTGGTTTTGAATATTTCTTCTGCCTTTCCACCAGTGGGGGGGAAAAATGATTTAAGGCTAAAAGATTGGTTCTTTCAACTGATGATGTATTTGGCAATGGTCATTGGAGCAGTATTCCTTGAAAAAGCTCTTTAAAAAAAAAAAAGAAAAAAAAAAAAAAAGCTCTTTCTACACTGAATAGGTTCTGAAGCATATTGCACTGTCTGCTCTTCAGAATGAAGGCATCTCTCCCAGCCAGGAGAGGGAGACAACCTGGCTACTAATCACAGCATGAGAAGAAGCAGGACAAGAACAAATCACTCAGAGGCAGAAGGGGAAGCTTTCCTTTTGGCTATCAGACACTTTTTGCTCTTTCATAGTATAGGACCAGAGTGGGAACTTGCCACCAACACTGGGCACTGGTTGTGTGATGACAATCATGTTATTCCTGTATGTGAACAAATCTAGCTAGAAAAACAGCAAGAGGATGGGAATGGCTTCAAGGAAAACCAAAGTTCTCCATTTCAAAAGGAAATGAAAGTTATCTGGGAGTAAGATGTCTAACTTCATCTCCCTTTGCCCCAGAAAAAGGCAAGCTCCTTCCCAAAACCTCTGGCCGATGCGCAATCTTTTGAGCTCCTTCAAATACCCTGGCCCTCCTGATGTCAACCTTATTCTGAAGCCAAATTACAAAGGGACTTGTAGCACAACCTATCTCACAGTCAGAGGGCTCTGTCAGTTTCCCCAGTTTAAGTCAGAAAATATTGTGCTAGGAACACTGGCACTTAATGGCCTCCAGGAAGAACCTAGTTTGAAAAAATAGAACAGGGATGAATATTTATGCATGGAAGCAAGGTTCTCTATTGGCTACAAGGAGGTGAAAAATCTCGCTGTTTTAGGAATAAGAAACTCCAGTGGACTTGGCCAAAGGGAAACTTCCATAGGCTACACCTGGGGAATGAGTAAACGCGATGCCTGCATTCTTTTCTTTTTACTTTCTTTCTTTCTTTCTTTCTTTCTTTCTTTCTTTCTTTCTTTCTTTCTTTCTTTCTCTCTCTCTCTCTCTCTCTCTTTCTTTTCTTTCAGACAGAGAGAACTAGAGAGAGCATACACTTGATGGGGGAGGGGCAGAGGGAGTGAGAGAGAATCTTAAGCAGACTCCAGGTCCAGCACAGAGCCCTATGTGTGGCTGGATCTCACAACCCTGAGACCATGAGCCTGAAAGTGAGACCTGAGCCAAAATCGAGAGTCAGATGCTTCATCAACTGAGCCACACAGGTTCCTCAATATGCCTTCATTCTTTCCTCACAAAGAGAGGGAAAGCTTCTTACATTGGGAGTTTTCCTGCACTTCCATCAGTGGATAGAGACATCAGTGATTCAGAGGTACTGGGCTGGATCTCCCAGCGGATGATCAAATGTTTGGAATTGGTACACAGAACATTATATTTCTGCATGGAACAGGTTCTGGAGCATAGAAGGCATGCACGGTTCATCTGTTCTTCTGAATGAAGGCATCTAAATCAACCAGGAGAATGAAGCAAGCTAGATACTCATCTCTGTGCTTCCTCAGCTGGCCAAGAATCAAGTGTTCAAGTTTGTCCTTGACAGAAGGACAAACTTTTCTTTCAAATATTAGTCACAGATTGTTCTACCTTAGCACAGGTCCAGAGGGGGATTCACCACAAGACCCTGGGTGCTATGTGAGTTCAAACATGGTGGCTCATGAAGACCACCCAAGACCTTGTTTGAAAAACAGTGAGAACTGGGGAATCACTACAAGGAGGGCCAAAGTTCTACAGGTCAAGTGAGAATGGGATAAATCTTACAATATCTCCCTTTGTTTCCACTTGAGGAAAAAGGAGGCCAGCTCCCTCCCCAAACCTCTGCCTGAGCCTACACACAAACATTCTCTGCTGGGCACCTTCAAATTCCCTATTCCTCCTGTTGTCAATGTGACCATAGGAATGTTGACCTAACCTATCCCATAGTGATAAGCATTCAGCCACATACTTCAGTTTAAAGTATAAGATATAGTTCTGAGGCACTAGCTTTGAATGATCCCTGGGGAAAACCTCTTATGAACAAAAGAACAAAGGAATGGAAATAGATACACAGAGGGCCAAAGTTCTTCATTAGGGATGAAAATAGGATAATGTTGATCATGAAGTGACTAGCACAATCTCCTAATGTTGTCAGTTTCAGGAATAAGAATCACCCATAGGGGATCCCTGGGTGGCGCAGCAGTTCAGCGCCTGCCTTTGGCCCAGGGTGCAATCCTGGAGACCCGGGATCGAATCCCACGTCGGGCTCCCGGTGCATGGAGCCTGCTTCTCCCTCTGCCTATGTCTCTGCCTCTCTCTCTCTCTCTCTCTGTGTGTGACTATCATAAATAGAAATTAAAAAAAAAAAAAAAGAGAATCACCCATAGGCTTGGGTTAAGAGAAACTTCCATCTGCCACCCCAGGAAAGCTTTAGCCAGAGGCTTATATTCTTCCTCCAGAAAGGTAAGGAATGCTTTGATGGTGGCTCTTATTCCTGCTTTTCCGTAAGTGCTTAAATGTAGCAGTGATTCAGGGGTTCTCCCACCTGAAGATCAAGTATTTGGAACTGTTTCTTGGTAAAGTATTCCTTTTTTTTTTAGATTTTATTTATTTATTCATGAGATACAGAGAGAGAGAGAGAGAAAGAGAGAGAGAGAGAGAGAGAAGCAGGCTCCATGCAGGGAGCCTGATGTGGTACTCGATCCTGGGTCTGCAGGGATCAGGCCCTGGACTGAAGGTGGCGCTAAACCGCTGAGCCACCTGGGCTGCCCATTGGTGAAGTATTCCTTGACAAAGTTTTTTCTGCACTGACCAGCTCCAGGAGCATGCTGCCCACGTGGGAATTGTCTGTTCTTCAAAACAAAGGCATCTCTGACAGCCAGGGGATGGAGGCAAGCTGGCTACCCATCACTGCACTTTACCTAACTGTCCAAGAATCAAGTGCCCAGGAACAAGAGTGCCATATTACCTTTGGGATATCAAATACTGATATCTTGCCTAATACAGGACCAGAATTGGAACTTGCTGCCAATCCCTTGGTGCTCTTTGTGTGAGTGACAGCACCATGGCCCCTGATGGTGACCCAAGACCTTGTTAGAAAACCACAAGAAAATAGAAATATTCGTAAAGTTCTACCTCTCAAATAGGAAATTAAATACCTTTCATTTTTTTGGTTTATTTATTTATTTATTTGTATATTTTCTTTTTGTATATTTTTTTTTATTGGAGTTCAATTTGCCAACATATTGTATAACACCCAGTGCTCATTCTGTCAAGTGCCCCCCTCAGTGCCGGTCACCCAGTCACCCTATTCCCCCTGCCCACCTCCCCTTCCACTACCCCTTGTTTGTTTCTCAGAGTTAGGAGTCTCTCATGGTTTGTCACCCTCTCTGATATTTCCCACTCATTTTCTCTTGTTTCCCCTTTAATCCCTTTCACTATTTTTTATATTTCCCGAATGAATGAAACCATATAATGTTTGTCCTTCTCTGATTGACTTACTTCACTCAGCATAATTCCCTCAAGTTCTATCCACGTAGAAGCAAATGGTGGGTATTGGTCGTTTTTAATGGCTGAGGAATATTCCATTTTATATACAGACCACATCTTTATCTGTTCATCTTTCGATGGACACTGAAGCTTCTTCCACAGTTTGGCTATTGTGGACATTGTTGCTAAAAACATTAGGGTGCAGGTGTCTTGGTTTTTCACTGCATCTGTATCTTTGGGGTAAATCCCCAGGAGTGCAATCGCTGGGTCATAGGGTAGCTCTATTTTTAACTCTTTGAGGAACCTCCACACTGTTTTCCAGAATGGCTGTACCAGATCACATTCCCAACAACAATGCAAGAGGGTTCCCCTTTCTCCACATCCTCTCCAACATTTGTTGTTTCCTGCCTTGTTAATTTCCCCCATTCTCACTGGTGTGAGGTGGTATCTCAGGTTTTGATTTGTATTTCCCTGATGGCAAGTGATGCAGAGAATTTTCTCACGTGCTTGTTGGCCATGTGTATGTCTGTCTTCTTCGGTAAAATTTCTGTTCATGTCTTTTGCCCATTTCATGATTGAATTGCTTGTTTCTTTGCTGTTGAGTTTAATAAGTTCTTTCTAGATCTTGGATACTAGCCCTTTATCTGATATGTCATTTGAAAATATCTCCTCCCATTCTGTAGGTTGTCTTTTAGTTTTGTTGACTGTTTCTCTTGCTGACAGAAGATTTTTATCTTGATTAAGTCCCAGTGGTTCATATTTGCTTTTGTTTCCCTTGCTTTCATATATGTATCTTGCAAGAAGTTGCTGTGGCCAAGTTCAAAAAGGGTGTTGCCTGTGTTCTCCTCTTTCAACCATTTTGAGTTGATCTTTGTGTATGGCGTAAGAGAATGGTCTAGTTTCACTCTTCTGCATGTAGCTGTCCAATTTTCTCAGCACCATTTACTGAAGAGTCTGTCCTTTTTCCAGTGGATAGTCTTTCTTGCTCTGTCGAATATTAGTTGACCATATAGAGTTGAGGGCCCATTTCTGGGTTCCCTATTCTGCTCTATTGATCTATGTGTCTGTTTTTGTGCCTGTACCACAGCTTTGTAGTACAACTTGAAACCAGCATTGTGACGCCCCCTGCTCTGGTTTTCTTTTTTCAATATTCCCCTGGCTATTTGGGGTCTTTTATGATTCTGTACAAATCTTAAGATGATTTGTTCCAACTCTCTGAAGAAAACCCATGGTATTTTGATAGGGATTGCATTGAACGTGTAAATTGCCCTGGGTAGCATAGACATTTTCACAATATTAATTCTTCCAATCCATGAGCATGGAATGTTTTTCCATCTCTTTGTGTCTTCCTCAATGTCTTTCAGAAGTGTTCTGTAGTTTTTAGGGTATAGATCCTTTGCCTCTTTGGTTAGATTTATTCCTAGGTATCTTATGCTTTTGGGTGCAGTTGTAAATGGGATTGATTCCTTAATTTCTCTTTCTCCAGTCTCATTGTTAATGTATAGAAATGTCACTGATTTCTGTGCATTGATTTTGTATCCTGCCACATTGCTGAATTGCTGTATGAGTTCTAGCCATCTTGGGGTGGAGTGTTTTGGGATTTCTATATACAGTACCATGTCATCTGCAAAGAGGGAGTTTGACTTCTTCTTTGCCAATTTGAATGCCTTTTATTTCTTTTTGTTGTCTTATTGCTGAGGCTAGGACTTCTAGTACTGTGTTGAATAGCAGTGGTGAGAGTGGACATTCCTGTCGTGTTCCTGATCTTAGGGGAAAGGCTCTCAGTGTTTCCCCATTGAGAATGATATTTGCTGTGGGCTTTTCATAGATGGCTTTTAAGATGCTGAGGAATGTTCCCTCTATCCCTACACTCTGAAGAGTTTTGGTCAGGAATGGATGTTGTATTTTGTCAAATGCTTTCTCTGAATCTATTGAGAGGATCATATGGTTCTTGTTTTTACTCTTATAGATGTGATCTAGTTTTACGAGTGTTGAACCAGCCTTGCATCCTAGAATAAATCCCACTTGGTCATGGTGAATAATCTTCTTAATGTACTATTGGATCTTTTTTTTTTTTTTTTTTTTTTTTTTTTTTTTTTTTTTATGGGGCTGGGGACCGCGCCTGCGCGGCCGGCCCGGCCCGGGGGCATGGCCCTGTACTATTGGATCTTACTGGCTAGTATCTTCTTGAAAATTTTTGCATCTGTGTTCGATGAGATACATGTTGCATATGGACGATGAGACAGACATGGCCCAGCTGGAGGCCTGCGTGTGCTCCATCCTCATCAGGGATATTGGTCTATACTTCTCCTTTTTGGTGGGGTCTCTGTCTGTTTTTTATTTATTTATTTATTTATTTATTTATTTATTTATTTATTTATGATAGTCACAGAGAGAGAGAGAGAGAGGCGCAGAGACACAGGCAGAGGGAGAAGCAGGCTCCATGCACCGGGAGCCTGATGTGGGATTCGATCCCGGGTCTCCAGGATCGTGCCCTGGGCCAAAGGCAGGCGCCAAACCGCTGCGCCACCCAGGGATCCCTCTGTCTGGTTTTGTAATCAAGGTGATGCTGGCCTCATAAAATGAGTTTTTTAGTATTCCATCCCTTTCTATCCTTCATAATAGCTTTAGTAGAATAGGTATTGTTTCTTCTTTAAGCGTTTGATGGAATTCCCCTGGGAAGCCATTGGGCCCTGGACTTTTGTGTCTTGAGATGTTTTTGATGTCTGCTTCAATTTCCTTCTGGTTATTGGCCCATTCAGGTTTTCTATTTCTTCATGTTCCAGTTTTGGTAATTTGTGGTTTTCCAGAAATGTGTCCAATTCTTCTAGATTGCCTAATTTGTGGTGTATAGGCTGGTCATAATACGTTTTTAAAATCGTTTGTATTTCCTTGGTATTGGTTGTGATCTCTCCTTTTTTCATTCGTGATTTTATTAATTTGAGTCTTTTTTCTTTTTAAGAAGAAATGGCTAATGGTTTATCTATCTTATTAATTCTTTCAAAGAACGAACTCCTGGTTTTGTTTATCTGTCCTACAATTCTTCTGATCTCTATTTCATTGAGTTCTGCTTGAATCTTTATTAACTCTCTTCTGCTTGGTGTAGGTTTTACTTGCTGTTCTTTCTCCAGTTCTTTTTAGGTGCAAAGTTCCTTTAGTGTGTATTTTAGTTTTTTTCCAATTTTTTGAAGGATACTTGTATTGCGATGTATTTCCCTCTTAGGACCACTTTTACTGTATCCCAAAGATTTTGAATAATTGTATCTTCATTCTCATTAGTTTCCATAAATCTTTTTAATTCTTCTCTAATTTCTTGGTTGACCCATTCATCTTTTAGCAGGATGCTCTTTAACCTCCACGTGTTTGAGTTTCTTCCAAATGAAATACCTTTCAAATGAAGGCAGTTCTCCACCTCAAGTCCTCTGACCATGCCTACACACAAATATTCTCTGCTAGGCACCTTCAAACGCCTAGTCCTGCCAATGTCAAAATAGTTCAGAAGCCAATATAAGAGGACTCTGTGGCCAAAATTGTCCCCCAGTCTCAAGGACTTTGCCAGACTCCCAGTTCAATGGAGAGGGTATGGCCTGAGACATTGGATCTGAATGGCCCCCAGGGAGAACCTAATTTGAGAAAATATCAAAGTGATGAAAATAAAACACTTTGGGAGCCAAAATTCTTCATTAGAGATAAGAATGATAATGGTGAAAATGAAGTAACTAGCACAATTTCCTAGAAAGCTGGCTCTCTCAAGACTAAGAAATAGTGGTAGGTTTGGTCAAAGGGAAATTGACTACATCTGGGAACCCTGTTAGAAAAATACTGCATTCTTCTTTCAGAAAGAGAAGGAAAGCTTCTGGCCTTGTACTGTTTTTCCTGCTCTTCTGATCAGTGGCTACAGGCAGCTTTAGTTCAGTTGTATTAGGGGGTGGCTTAGGTGAATGGTCAAGTGTTTGGAATCAGGCCTTGGGGCAGTAGCTGAAAGGACTCTTCTTGCACTGACCAGCTCCTGGAGCAAACTGTGCATGGGCAAACCATCTGCTCTTCAGAATGAAAATATCTGGGTCAGCCAGGGGTGGGAGACAGCCTGCCTACTATCACTGGGCTTATTCCAGCTGGCAAAGAACAAGTTATCTGGGACAGGAAGGCCATCTTTTCTGGAGATATCAGGCACTAATCGTTCTTGCTTAGCATGGGAGTAGAGTAGAAAAAGGTCTATCAATCTTGTTATGCTATCTGCATGAGTTACAGCCCTATCACCCCTGAATATGAATGAGGACCAAGGTACATACAGCAAGAGAATGGAAATAGCAACCAGAATGGCCAAGTCCCACATTTCAAGTGGGAATTGAATCAACTGGGGAAACAAATGCCTAAAGTAATTTTCTTTCATAACAGAAACAAGGCCACCTTCTTCCCAAACCCTGTGGCCCAATCTATAAACAAACATTCTCTGCTGGGTACCTTCTCTCTCTTTTTTTTTTTTTTTTTGTATATTTTTTATTGGAGTTCGATTTGCCAACATATAGTATAACACCCATTGCTTATCCTATCAAGTGTCCCCCTCAGTGCCCGTCACCCAGTCACCCCATCCCCCTGCCCACCTCCCCTTCCACTACTCCTTGTTCATTTCCCGGAGTTAGGAGTCTCTCATGTTCTGTCACCCTCTCCGATTTCCCACTCATTTTTTCTCCTTTTCCCTGGGCACCTTCAAATACCCTAGACTTCCTGATGTCCACATCCTTCTGAAATCAAATTTTGAGGGATCCTCTTGCCCAACCTATTCCACAGTCCCACAGACTCAGCTGGACTGCTCAGTTTAAGGCAGAGGATACTGCTCTAAGATGCTGGCTATGAATGTTGAAAATGAAGTCACCAACACAATCTCCTAGCAAGCTGGCCATCTCAGGAATAAGAAACACCAGTGGGCTTTGGCCAAAGGAAACCCCCATTGGCTACACCTGGGAGCTCTGTCAGCAAGACACCTGCAATTTTCTTTCACACAAAGAGATAAAGCTTTCAGCCTTGGCTCTTTTTCCCTGCAATTCCTATCAGTAGATAGAGGCAGTGAGGGTTCAGAGGTAGCAGGTGGGTGCTTGGGACTGATGCACAAGCGTCTGGAACTGGGGTTTGGGGTAGTATTCCTTGAAAGTGCTTTTTCGATATTGACCAGTTATGACCAGTCATAACTTCATATGTGTGAGCTTCCTCCTTTTAAGAACACAGGCATCTAGGTCAGTTAGGGGTGGTCAGCAAACTGGCTGCCCATCACTACGTTTGCCAACCTGGGTAAGCAGAAAGCACTCAGGGACAACACAGTCACATTTGAGGGGGGAAAGGGTAGATGTCAGGCACTGATTCACTTGGTTTTCACAGGACCAGAGTGGGAACTCACTAGCAATTCCTAGGGGTTGGTGTGTCAGTCAGAGCCCCATTGCCAGGAAATAGAAACCAAGAACTAGTTAGAAATATAGCAAGGTGTTGGAAATGGCCACAGGAGGACCAAAGTTCTACATTTTGAATAGGAATGAGATTAATCTGGGAATGAGATATGTAGATTTGTTTCTATTGCCCCAGAAATGAGGCCAACACTCTCCTAAAACCTCTTGCCCAGCCTACACACAACCATGCTCTGCTGGGAATCTTTAAATGCCCTAGGCCTCCCAACATCCACAGAGTTCTGGGACCAAACTTTGAGGAGCTTAGTGTCCTTACTTATCCCATAGTCCCAAGGATTTGGCCAGGCTCCCTAATTTAAAGCAGATGAATTTGCTCTGAGATACTGACTCATAATTTTTCCAAAGGTGAATCTAGTTTTAAAAGGGAGCCAAACAATGGAAATGGATACACAAAATGCCGAATATCTTCAAGAGAGGTGAAAATGGGATAATGTTGAGAATGGAGTGACTAGCATAATCTCCTAACAAGTTGGCTTTCTCAGGAATAAGAAACCCTTTTGAGCTCCGGCAAAGGGAAACCTGGTTACACCAGGGAGTTAGCAAGAGACCTCTATCCTTCTTTCAGAAATATCAGGAAAGCTGCTGCCCTTGGAAGATTTTCCTGCCCTTCAAGTCAGTGAATAGAGACAGAAATGGTTTGAGGGAAGCAGGTGAGTGCTCTCTGCTGATGCCCAAGTGTTTGGAACTAGGCCTTTAGTTCTTTGAATGAGCTCTTTCTGTACTGACCAGGTCCTAGAAGATACTCTGCCTGCCCAAACCATCTGGTCTTCAGAATATAGGCATCTCAGTGAACCAAAGTAAAGCAGCAAGCTGACTACCCAATACAGCACTTACTCCGTGCATGAGGCATCAAGCACTTGAAGAAAAGAGCCCCATTTTCCTTGGGGATAACAGACACCGATTGCTTTCCCAGGACCAGAATGGAAGCTTGCCACCAACCACTGGCTGGTGGCTGTGTGACTGATATAGCTACATATCCCATGGATGTGAACCAAGATCTAGTTGGAAATACAGCAAGGTTATGAGAATGACTCCCCGGAGGGCCACAGTTCTACATTCCAGTGGGAATGAAATAAATCTGGGAAGATGTTAACTTTGTGTCCCTTTGCTTCAGAAATGTGGCCAGTTCCCTCTCAAAACCTCTGGCCCAGCCTACACGCAAACATCCTATGCCAACATATGAAAATGCCCTATACTTCCCAGTGTCCATATATTTCTGAGACCAAATTGCAAGTGATCCTGTGGCTCAACTGACTGCACAGGCCCAAGGACTGGACCAGACTCCCTGCCTGCTTCTCACTCTGTGTCTCTCATGAATAAATAAATAAAATATTTAAAACAGAGAGAGAGAGAAAGCTTCTGGTCTTGGCTATATTTCCTACCCTTCCCATCAGTGAATATGGGTAGCAGTGGCTCAGGGATAGCAGGAGCTCTTTGGGGGTAAATCTCAAGGAGTGCTTTGGGGCCCAATCTCAAGCACTTGAGATGGACCTTGGTGCAATAGTCCAAGAAAGGGCTATTTCTGTGCTGGCCATGCCATGAAAAGTTCTGTGCATGGGTGAATTATCTTCTCTTTATAACAAAGGCATGTCAATCAGCCAGGGGAGGGAGACAAGCTGGCTACCTAACATGATGCTTACACCAGCCAAGAACTAAGCAGGTATGTGTGTGCATGCATGTGCATGTGCGCGTGTGTGCATGTCTAGCCTGTGTTCAGTATACATGTAGTGTGTGGTCTGCTCTATATGTGTGTTTGTGTGTGCAGTTGGTGTTGTTTGATTGTGACGTAAATCTGATATGTGTCTCTTGCTTGTGTGCTGTGTGGAGGTGTGTTGAATATGTGGGTGTAAGTGTGTGGTATGGGTATGGTGTGTGTGCAGTTATTGAGTGTTGTCTAGGTGTGTGTTTTGTGTGCCGTATGTTTGTGTGTGATGGTGATGTGTTTTGTATGGTGTATGTTTGGTGTCTGTGTGGTGTATATATGTAGGGGTATGTGTGCTGTGTATGCATGTTATATGTATGGTCTGTCTGTGGTGTATGTGTCACATATGTGTTGTTTGTGTGCTATGTGCATGATGTAAGTGTGTGTTTTTGTGTAGTATATGTGTACTAAGTGTGGTGTATGCATGGTGTGTGGGTGGTGCATTTTTATGTGGTATATGTGTGGTGTGTTTGTGGTAGATGTATAATGTGTGTGGTGTATTGTTGTGAATGTATGGTGTGTGTGCACTGTATATGTTTGGTGTGTTTCTCTACAGTATGTGTTATGAGTCTCTGGTATAGATGTGGCATGTATTGTATGTGTTCTGTGTGTATGATGTATATGTGTGTTATTTAAGTTGCATGTGTGGTGTAGATGTATATAGTGTAAAGTGTTTTTGTGTGTGTTGATTTTTGTGTAGTGTATGTGTGTGAGTTTGGTGTGTGTGTGTGTATAATTACAAGTGTGTGTATGATAAATATATTGTATTTCAGTGGTAAGTTGTGGTGTATGTGAGTCATGTATGAGTGGGATAGGTGTGGTGTGTGGATGGTGTATGTGCAGTGTGTGGATGTTGTATGTGTGGTGAATTTTTGTTGCATGTGTGGTGTGTGTGAGGTGTAATATTTGGTGTGTTTTTATATAGGTGTGTGTGATGTATTTGTTATGTCTTTGTGTTTTATAGAGTTGTGGTGTGTGTTTGATCTGTGTGTTAGGTGTGGTATACACATAGTGTATATGTTGTATATGGTTTTGTATATGATTTAGTTCATGTGATTTCTGTGTTTGTGTGGCATATGTGTTGTATGTATCATGTGTGTGTTGTTTGTGATGTACATGTGGTAAAATGGGTCTACTATGTGTGGTATGAATCTGGTGTGTGTATTATACAAATGGTTTACATGTGGGATGTGTGTGGTGTTTGTATTGTGTATTGTGTGTGATGTGTGGTATGTGTGTTGTATGTGTCGTGTGTGGTGTGTGTGGTGTGTTTGTAATGGAGGTGATATTGTATACGTATGGTGCCTTTTTTGGAGTATGTGTACTATGTATGGTGCATGAAGGGTTCATGTGTCTGCATACTACATGTGTGAGTGTAACATATGTGTGGTAGCTGTCTGTGTTATTTACATGGTATTGGTGTTGTATATATGGTGTGACTGTCACTTGGTATGTGCGTTCAGTTTGTGTGGTTAATTTCTGCTCTGTGTGTTTGGTATTTGTGTGTGGTGTTTGTGTGGTTTATGTATGTGTGGAGTGTATGTGTAGTTGTGTGGTGCAAGTGTGATGTCTGTGTGTGTGGTATGTGCGATGTGTATTCAGTATTTGTGTTGTGCATGTTTGTATGTATTGGGTGTGCGGTTGTGTGTGTTACATGTGTTGTGTCTGTGAGGTTTGTGTGTGATGTATTTGTGTCATATATGAGTGATATGTGTCATGTACATGGTATGAAAATGGTATTTGTGGTGGGTGAGTTTTTGTGGAATATATGCTGTGTGTGCCTTCTGTGTGTATGTAATGTATGTACTCTGTGTATGTGCTGTATGTGTGGTAAATATATTGGGCATTTTTGGTGAGCATGTGTTGTGTATGAGGTAAATGAAACGTGTGTGTGGTGTGTGTTTGTTGTGTATGGTATTTGCGTGGTGTATGTATAGTGGGTGTGTGGTATGCAGTGTGTGTTGTATGTGGTGTATGTAATGTCTTTGGTGTGTGTTCTGTATGTCTGTTGTATGTGTATGGTATGTGTGTTGTGTGAGAGGTTTGTGTGTGCCTTATGTACCTTATGTGTGGTGTATGTTGTGTATGTGCACTGTGTGTATGGTGATAGTGTGGTATATGTGTTTATGCATGTATGGTGTAGGTGAAGTGTGTGGTATACTTGTATTCTGGATATTTTATGTGTGAAGTGTGAGTGTGGTATATATGTATCTGTTCTGTGTATGAGTTGTGCATTGTATATGGTGTATGTCTAGGATGAGGGTGGTATATGTATCATATGTAGGTGTTTGGTATATGGGTACTGTGTGTGTGATGTATTTGTGTTGTGTCTGTGTTATATGTGTTGTCTGTGGTGTATCTATGTAGTTTGTGCTGTTAATGTGTGATGAAAGTGTTGGTGTCTCTCAATTTTGTGGTGTATGTATGGTGTGCATTTGTATGTGGTATAAGTAGGTGTGAAAGTAGCATGTGTGTGGTGATTGTATAGCTATTCATCATTGCTCTTAGTAAGTGTTTGGAGATAGGAGGACCATTGTTTTGGGGGGTATCAAAGACTGATTATGCTCACTTAGCATAGAAACAAAGTGGGAACCCATCAAAGTCTTTGAATGCTGGTAGTGTGAGAGGATCTTTATTCCGGAATGTGAGCAAAGACCTAGTGAGAAATACTGAAGTATATGGGAATGCCTCCTAAGAGGATCAGCATTCCACATTTCAAACATGAATGGGACAAAATCCCGGAAGGACAGAACTAACTTTGTTTCTTCTTGCCCCAGGAATGAGGCCACATCCATCCCAAACCCTGTATTTCATCCTACACACAAACATTTCCCGCTGAGCATCTTCAAATGCCCAAAGATTACTGATGTCCAAATTGTTCTGAAACCAAATTTTGAGGGGCCCTGTGGCACAGCATATTCCATAGTCCTAAGAACTCTGCCAGACTCCCCACCTTAAAGTAGACTCCCCACTTTAAAGTAGAGGATGTTCCTCTGAGACACTGGCTCTGAATGCCTGTTGGGTTAATCTAGTTTCAGATAAGAATAAAAGGTGCCTGGTTGGCTCAGTGGGTTAAGCATCCAATTCTTGGTTTCAGATGAAACTCCTGGGTTGTGGGATCAAGCCCCACATTAGGCTCCATGCTTAGTGGAGTCCAGTTGAAGATTCTCTCCCTCTGCCCTTTCCCCAACTCATTCTCGCTCGCTCTTTCTCTCAAATAAATAAATAAACCTTAAAAAGGATAGGGTAAAAATGGATACACAGAAGGTTAATGCTCTTTATGATAGATGAGAACCGGATAATGTTGAGTATGGCGTAGCACAATCTCCTAGAAAGTGGGCCACCTTCTGAATAGCTAACACTGAATAATGAACTTAGGCAAAGTGAACTCTCAATTGTTTATGCATGGGAGCCCTGTCAGCAAGAACCCTACATTCTTTCCTCAGAAATAGAGGGAAAGCTTCTGGACTTGGTTGTTTTTTCCTGCCCTTCCCACTAATGGATAGAGACAGCAATGGCTCAACAATGGCATGCGGGTACTTGCCGCTGATGCTCAAGTGTTTGGATCAGGGCCTTGAAAGGGCATTTTCTGCACTAAGCAGATTCTGGAGCATATTGTACATGCATGAACTAACTCCTCTTCACAACGAAGGTATCTGGATCATCCAGGGGAGGGAGGCAAACTGGTTATTGATCACCATACTTACACCAGCCAGCCAAGCAAGTCCTAAGGAACAAGAAAGACATTGTTCCTTTGGGATATCAGACACTGATTGCTCTCCCTTATCATGGGATCAGAGTGGGAACTTGATACCAATCCTTGGGTGCTGGCTGTGTGGGAGCCCCATCATCTCTGAATGTGAATGAAGCCTAGTTAGAAATTATGCAACAATATGAGGATAGCTACAAAAAGAGTCAAAGTTTTACATTTCAAAGAATGGGAAATATCTGGAAGAAGGTATCTTTCTTCCTTTCCATTTGCCCCAGAAATGAGGCCAGCTTTTTTCCAAAAGGGATGGCCCAACCTACACATGAACATTCTCTCCTGGGTAGTTTCAAATGCCCTAAGCCTCACGATGTCAAGCTAGTCTCAAAGCCAAATGAAGAGTAGTCTTGTGGCTAAAACTGTCCTATGTTCATAAAAACTTGATCAGACTCTCAAAATTCTTTGTTTCTTTAAATATTTTTATTTAAATTCTAGTTAGTTAACATATAGTGTAATATTGGTTTCAGGAGTAGAATTTAGTGATTAATCACTTACATGTCACACTCAGGGCTCATCATAACAAGTGCCCACCCATCATCCATTTAACACATTCCCCACCCACCTTTTTCCATCAATCCTATTTGTTCTCTATTGTTGAGAGTTTCATGGATTTCATCCTTCCCTTTTTTTTCCTTCCCACATGTCCATCTGTTTTGTTTTTTAAAACTTACATATGAGGGAAATCATATGTAATTTTTCTTTCTCTGACTGACTTATTTCATTGTTTTTGATGGCTGAGTAATATTCCATTATATATATTTATATATGTAAATATAAATATATATTTAATAATATTAAATAATACAATAAAATAGAATATATTTATATATATTTATTTTTTAAAAAGATTTTATTTATTCATTCATGAGAGACACACAGAGAGAGAGAGGCAGAGACACAGGCAGAGGGAGAGGCAGGCTCCATGTGGGGAGCCTGATGTGGGACTCGATCTTGGGACTCCAGGATCACACCCTGGGCCGAAGGCAGGCGCTAAACTGCTGAGCCACCCAGGGATCCCCTTTATATATATTTATATATGTAAATATAAATATATATCTCACTTCTTCTCTACCCATTCATCTATCAGTGGACATCTGGGCTCTTTCATAGTTTGGCTATTGTGGACATTGCTGCAAGAAACAATGGGGTGCACATGCCCTTTTGAATAACTATGTGTCCTTTGGGTGAATACGTAGTAGTGCAACTGTTGGGTCATATGGCAGTTCTATTTTTATGTGTTTGAGGACCCTCCATACTGTTTTTCAGAGTGGCTGCACCAGTTGGCATTCCCACCAACAGTGTAGGATGGTTACGCTTTCTCTGCATCCTCACTAACATCTGTTGCTTCCTGAATTGTTGAGTTTAGCCCTCTGACTTCTGTGGGGTGGCATCTCATTGTGATTTTAATTTGCATTTCCCTGATGCTGAGTGCTGTTGAGCATTCTGTGTGTGTGTGTGTGTGTGTGTGTGTCTGTCTGTCTGTCTGTTAGCCATCTGTCTGTATTCTTTAAAGAAATGTCTGTTGATGTCTTCTCGCATTTCTTGACTGGAGTTTTTTTTGTGTGTGTGTTGAGTTAGATAAGTTCTTTTTTTTAATAAATTATTTTTTTATTGGTGTTCAATTTACCAACATACAGAATAACACCCAGTGCTCATCCCGTCAAGTGTCCCCCTCAGTGCCTGTCACCCATTCACCCCCACCCCCCGCCCTCCTCCCCTTCCACCACCCCTAGTTCCTTTCCCAGAGTTAGGAGTCTATGTTATGTCTCCCTTGCTGATATTTCCCACACATTTCTTCTCCCTTCCCTTATATTCCCTTTCACTATTATTTATATTCCCCAAATGAATGCGAACATACACTGTTTGTCCTTCTCCGATTGACTTACTTCACTCAGCATAATACCCTCCAGTTCCATCCACGTTGAAGCAAATGGTGGGTATTTGTCATTTCTAATGGCTGAGTAATATTCCATTGTATACATAGACCACATTTTCTTTATCCATTCATCTTTTGATGGACACCGAGGCTCCTTCCACAGTTTGGCTATTGTGGACATAGCTGCTATAAACATCGGGGTGCAGGTGTCCCGGGGTTTCATTACATCTGAATCTTTGGGGTAAATCCCCAACAGCGCAATTGCTGGGTCGTGGGGCAGGTCTATTTTTAACTCTTTGAGGAACCTCCACACAGTTTTCCAGAGTGGCTGCGCCAGTTCACATTCCCACCAACAGTGTAAGAGAGTTCCCTTTTCTCCGCATCCTTTCCAACATTTGTGGTTTCCTGCCTTGTTAATTTTCCCCATTCTCACTGGTGTGAGGTGGTATCTCATTGTGGTTTTGATTTGTATTTCCCTGATGGCAAGTGATGCAGAGCATTTTCTCATGTGCATGTTGGCCATGTCTATGTCTTCCTCTGTGAGATTTCTCTTCATGTCTTTTGCCCATTTCATGATTGGATTGTTTGTTTCTTTGCTGTTGAGTTTGATAAGTTCTTTATAGATTTTGGAAACTAGCCTTTTACCCGATACGTCATTTGCAAATATCTTCTCCCATTCTGTAGGTTGTCTTTTAGTTTTGTTGACTGTATCCTTTGCTGTGCAAAAGCTTCTTATCTTGATGAAGTCCCAATAGTTCACTTTTGCTTTTGTTTCTTTTGCCTTCGTAGATGCATCTTGCAAGAAGTTACTGTGGCCAAGTTCAAAAAGGGTGTTGCCTGTGTTCTCCTCTAGGATTTTGATGGAATCTTGTCTCACATTTAGATCTTTCATCCATTTTGAGTTTATCTTTGTGTATGGTGAAAGAGAGTGGTCTAGTTTCATTCTTCTGCATGTGGATGTCCAATTTTCCCAGCACTATTTATTGAAGAGACTGTCTTTCTTCCAATGGATAGTCTTTCCTCCTTTATCGAATATTAGTTGACCATAAAGTTCAGGGTCCACTTCTGGGTTCTCTATTCTGTTCCATTGATCTATGTGTCTGTTTTTGTGCCAGTACCACACTGTCTTGATGACCACAGCTTTGTAGTACAACCTGAAATCTGGCATTGTGATGCCCCCAGATAAGGTTTTCTTTTTAAAAATTCCCCTGGCTATTCAGGGTCTTTTCTGATTCCACACAAATCTTAAAATAATTTGTTCTAACTCTCTGAAGAAAGTCCATGGTATTTTGATAGGGATTGCATTAAACGTTTAAATTGCCCTGGGTAACACTGACATTTTCACAATATTAATTCTGCCAATCCATGAGCATAGAATATTTTTCCATCTCTTTGTGTCTTCCTCAATTTCTTTCAGAAGTGTTCTATAGTTTTTAGGATATAGATCCTTTACCTCTTTGGTTAGGTTTATTCCTAGGTATCTTATGCTTTTGGGTGCAATTGTAAATGGGATTGACTTCTTAATTTCTCTTTCTTCAGTCTCATTGTTAGTGTATAGAAATGCCATTGATTTCTGGGCATTGATTTTGTATCCTGCCACACTACCAAATTGCTGTATGAGTTCTAGCAATCTTGGGGTGGAGGCTTTTGGGTTTTCTATGTAGAGTATCATGTCATCGGCGAAGAGGGAGAGTTTGACTTCTTCTTTGCCAACTTGAATGCCTTTAATGTCTTTTTGTTGTCTGATTGCTGAGGCTAGGACTTCCAGTACTATGTTGAATAGCAGTGGTGAGAGTGGACATCCCTGTCTTGTTCCTGATCTTAGGGGAAAGGCTCCCAGTGCTTCCCCATTGAGAATGATATTTGCTGTGGGCTTTTCATAGATGGCTTTTAAGATTTCGAGGAAAGTTCCCTCTATCCCTACACTCTGAAGAGTTTTGATCAGGAATGGATGCTGTATTTTGTCAAATGCTTTCTCTGCATCTAATGAGAGGATCATATGGTTCTTGGTTTTTCTCTTGCTGATATGATGAATCACATTGATTGTTTTACGAGTGTTGAACCAGCCTTGTGTCCCGGGGATAAATCCTACTTGGTCATGGTGAATAATTTTCTTAATGTATTGTTGGATCCTATTGGCTAGTATCTTGTTGAGAATTTTTGCATCCATGTTCATCAGGGATATTGGTCTGTAATTCTCCTTTTTGGTGGGGTCTTTGTCTGGTTTTGGAATTAAGGTGGTGCTGGCCTCATAGAATTAATTTGGAAGTACTCCATCTCTTTCTATCTTTCCAAAGAGCTTTAGTAGAATAGGTATGGTTTCTTCTTTAAACGTTTGATAGAATTCCCCTGGGAAGCCATCTGGCCCTGGACTCTTGTGTCTTGGGAGGTTTTTGATGACTGCTTCAATTTCCTCCCTGGTTATTGGCCTGTTCAGGTTTTCTATTTCTTCCTGTTCCAGTTTTGGAAGTTTGTGGCTTTCCAGGAATGCGTCCATTTCTTCTAGATTACCTAATTTATTGGCGTATAGCTGTTCATAATATGTTTTTAAAATCGTTTGTATTTCCTTGGTGTTGGTAGTGATCTCTCCTTTCTCATTCATGATTTTATTAATTTGAGTCTTCTCTCTCTTCTTTTTAATAAGGTTGGCTAATGGTTTATCTACCTTGTTAATTCTTTCAAAGAACCAACTCCTGGTTCTGTTGATCTGTTCCACAGTTCTTCTGGTCTCGATTTCTTTGAGTTCTGCTTGAATTTTAATTACTCTCTTCTTCTGCTGGGTGTAGGGTCCATCTGCTGTTTTTTTCTCTAGCTCCTTTTTGTGTAAGGTTAGCTTTTGTATTTGAGTTCTTTCCAGTTTTTGAATGGATGCTTGTATTGCGATGTATTTCCCCCTTAGGACTGCTTTTGCTGCATCCCAAAGATTTTGAACAGTTGTATCTTCATTCTCATTAGTTTCCATGAATCTTTTTAATTCTTCCTTAATTTCCTGGTTGACCCTTTCATCTTTTAGCAGGATGGTCCTTAACCTCCACGTGTTTGAGGTCCTTCCAAACTTCTTGTTGTGATTTAGTTCTAATTTCAAGGCATTATGGTCTAAGAATATGCAGGGGACGATCCCAATCTTTTGGTATCGGTTCAGACCCGATTTGTGACCCAGTATGTGGTCTATTTTGGAGAAAGTTCCATGTACACTTGAGAAGAATGTGTATTCAGTTGAGTTTGGATGTAAAGTTCTGTAGATATCTGTGAAATCCATCTGGTCCAGTGTATCATTTAAAGCTCTCGTTTCTTTGGAGATGTTGTGCTTCGAAGACCTATCGAGTATAGAAAGAGCTACATTGAAGTCACCAAGTATAAGTGTATTATTATCTAAGTATTTCTTCATTTTGGTTATTAATTGATTTAAATATTTGGGAACTCCCACATTCGGGGCATATATATTGAGGATTGTTAAGTCCTCTTGTTGGATAGATCTTTTAAGTATGATATAGTGTCCCTCTTCATCTCTCACTACAGTCTTCGGGGTAAATTTTAGTTTATCTGATATGAGGATGGCTACCCCTGCTTTCTTTTGAGGACCATTTGAATGGTAAAATGGTTCTCCAACCTTTTATTTTCAGGCTGTAGGTGTCCTTCTGTCTAAAATGAGTCTCTTGTAGACAGAAAATAGATGGGTCCTGCTTTTTTATCCAGTCTGAAACCCTGCGCCTTTTGATGGGGTCATTAAGCCCGTTCACGTTCAGAGTTACTATTGACAGATATGAGTTTAGTGTCATCATGATATCTATTCAGTCCTTGTTTTTGTGGATTGTTCCACTGAACTTCTTCTTAAAGGGGAATTTTAAGAGTCCCCCTTAAAATTTCTTGCAGAGCTGGTTTGGAGGTCACATATTCTTTCAGTTCCTGCCTGTCTTGGAAGCTCTTTATCTCTCCTTCCATTTTGAATGAGAGCCTTGCTGGATAAAGTATTCTTGGTTGCATGTTCTTCTCATTTAGGACCCTGAATATATCCTGCCAGCCCTTTCTGCCAGGTCTCTGTGGAGAGGTCTGCTGTTACCCTAATACTTCTCCCCATAAAAGTCAGGGATTTCTTGTCTCTTGCTGCTTTAAGGATCTTCTCTTTATCTTTGGAATTTGCAAGCTTCACTATTAGATGTCGAGGTGTTGAACGGTTTTTATTGATTTTAGGGGGGGAATCTATTTCCTGGATCTGAATGCCTGTTTCCCTTCCCAGATTAGGAGAGTTTTCAGCTATGATTTGTTCAAATACATATTCTGGCCCTCTGGCCCTTTTGGCGCCCTCGGGAACCCCAATTAAACGTAGGTTTTACTTCCTCAGGCTGTGTTTATTTCCCTTAATCTAACCTCATGGTCTTTTAATTGTTTGTCTCTTTTTTCCTCAGTTTCCCTCTTTGCCATCAACTTGTCTTCTATGTCACTCACTCATTCTTGCACGTCGTTAACCCTCGTCATTAGGACTTCTAGTTTGGTTTGCATCTCATTCAATTGATTTTTAATTTCTGCCTGATTGGATCTAAATTCTGCAGTCATGAAGTCTCTTGAGTCCTTTATGCTTTTTTCTAGAGCCACCAGTAGCGGTATAATAGTGCTTCTGCATTGGCTTTCTGACATTGAATTGTAATCCAGATTTTGTAACTCTGTGGGAGAGAGGACTGTTTCTGATTCTTTCTTTTGAGGTGAGGTTTTCCTTCTAGTCATTTTGCTCAGTGCAGAATGGCCAAAAACAAGTTGTATTGGGAAAAGGAGAAAAAGAGAGAGAAAGAAGGAAAGAAAAGAGAAAAAGAAAAAAGAAAAAAGGAAGAAAAAAAGAAAAAAAAAGAGAAGAAAAAGATAAAGAAAAAAAGAAAGGGAAAAAAGGGTGGGGGAAGCAAAAGAAATCAAAAGGCAAAAAAACAAAAAACAAAAACCAAAAAACAAAAAACCCACGGGGGAGTGTCTTCTGATTCTGTGTACTTTAAGTCCCTTGGCTTCCCCTGGAACTTGTCCCTCTAGCTGGTCTTCTGGGGGAGGGGCCTGTTGTGCTGATTTTCAGGTGTTAGCACTTGGGGGAGCTGCTCTGCCCCCTGCCTGGTGCAGGGCTCAGTGGGGGTTGTTTACCCCGTGAGGCCCCTGGAGGAACAACCCCAGTGTCGTTGGCCAGCTCTGGAAACCTGGATTCAGCCCCCACAGGAACTCCGGAGCTCTCCGCCTGCAGGGCCTGGAGGCTCCGGGGCGGGGCCGCTGATCTCCTCAGCTCGGGGCAGGAGCGTCCTCGCTGTCCTGGGCCCTCCCGACCTCTGCCTGTCCCGGGGGGAGGCCGGATCCTGGGCTGTGTCCCGGCGCCCTGTGCTCCGGGGCCTGCGCTGTTGGATTCGCGCTCCCGCCCCGCAGCCCCCTCCGCGGAGCCACCGTCCGAGCCCCTCGGAGCTGCTCCGGGTCCCGCCGTGCGCGCTGCAGCCCTTAGGGAGCTCGGCCCATCTCCCGGGGCGCAGGTGTCTGTTAGTGTCCCAGGGAGCCCGAGGGCATCCCCGCCCTCCTGGGGTCCTGCTCTAACTCCCTGCAGGCGCCTTTCTGCCCGGGAAGGTTGGTGCAGCTCCTGCTTCTCCCGGATGGAGCTTTCCTCTCCTGGGGTCACTCGCCCCGGCCTTAGCCCGGCTCCTTGCGGGGCCCCTCCCCCTTGGAGGCCTTTTGTTTCTTTATTTCTTTTTCCCGTCTTCCTACCGTGATAGAAGCACGAACTCTTCTCACTGTAGCGTTCCAGCTGGTCTCTCTTTAAATCTCAGGCCAAATTCGTAGATTTTCAGGATGATTTGAAGGTTATATAGGTAATTTGGTGGAGACAGGTGATTTGGGGACCCTACTCTTCAGCCATCTTGCCCCTCCAGATAAGTTCTTTATAGGTTTTGGATACTAGCCCTTTATCTGGTAAGTCCTTTGCAAATATCTTCTCCCATTCTGTAGGTTGCCATTCAGTTTTGTTGACTGCTTTGCTGTGCTACAGCTTCTTATCCTGACAAAGTCCCAATAGTTTATTTTTGCTTTTGTTTCCCTTTGCATTGCAGATGTGCCTAGTGAGATGTTGCTATGGCCAAGGCCAAAGAAGTTGCTGCCTGTGTTCTCCAGTAGGATTTTGATGGATTCTTCTCTCCCATTTAGGTCTTTCATCCATTTTGAGTTTATTTTTGTGTATGGTATAATAAGATGACACAGTTTCATTCTTCTGCATGTGGTTGTCCAACTTTATCATATTAGGATTTTGCTGTTGTCCCACCTCACATTTAGGTCTTCCATTCCTTTTGAATTTATTTTTGTATATGGTATAAGACTGTCCAGTTTCATTCTTTTGCATGTTATTTACCATAGTCCTGGAAGTCCAGATTTAGCATCTAGTTGAAACTGAACTGTGCTTAAACTATGTGTCAAATAACCTATTCCCTTTGTTAAGATATGAATGCTATGCGGAGGGGCAAGACAGTGGAAGAGTAGGGGTCCTCAACTCATGGGGCCTAACGAACTTACTTAGATAACTTTCAAAACATTCTGAACACCTATGAATTCAACCTGAAATTTAAAGAGAGAACAGATGGAATGCTACAGAGAGAAAACTTTTCACTTCTAACAAGGTAGGAAGGCGAAAAATAAAAAAGAATAAAGTCGGGAAGGGGAACTGCAAATAGCAGGGCTAAAGTGAGGAAAGCCTCCCATGCAGGAAAGCCCAGCCCTGGAGAAATAGGAACTTTAAAAATCCAACAGGGAAAAGCCGAAGTTTTCCCTGATGGAAAAGTGCTTAGCAGGGATATGGGGAAGAATCACGAGAGGGGCGCAGTGAAGCCTGAAGATTCCTGGAGACACTATAAGAGGAGGGGTGCCCTGGGGAAACCTCACCTCAAACCTCCGTCCAATATTGGTAAAGAGCTGGAGTGCCACAGCTCTCCTGGGCATTTGGGAGAAGCCAGTTGGTTAGGTGAGCTGGCTACAGACAGAGGGGGCTGTACCCCATTCCCTTCAGGAGCAGTGGTCCCCGGGAGTGTGGGTCCAGCGGCACAGAGCCCCGGATCTCAGGGCACCCAAGTGGACAAAGCCAACAATCCTGCCTTCCCCCTGGGACAGGTGGAAGTAGAGAGGGCACAGGGAGGCAAGAACTCTCCTGCCACTGGGCACCCAGCAAACTGTGCAGATCAGGGCACCTGCTCCAGCCTCTAGGAGCATCTAGGCCAGTGCGGACTGGGAAACTGTGGTTAGTTACTTCCAGGGAACTTGCCTACAGAGTTGGAAATCTGGCCGCTGCCTTTGTTGTTTTTCCTCTTTGTTTCACCTTGTGCCTGGGAGAGGCGGGGCGCTGGGGAACAAAGGCCTTACAGGTAAACAACTCATACTGACCCCTGTACCTGGCAAGGGGTGGAGCATCTCTGCCGAGGCTCACACACCTGAGAATCAGCACAGCAGACACCTCCCCCAGAAGAGCTGCTGGAAGAACATGGGAAGAGCAAGTTTATTAACGAAGCAGTGCTGGAAAGCTTCAGGGTGTGTGTGTTGGGGGGAGGGGTAGTATATAGACCTAGAGAGTCCTTGTTTTTCTTTTTTTTTTTTTCATTTTTCCATTATGACTCGTATTTTTCTGTTTAATTTGCCAAGATACAGTATAACACTCAGTGCCATCCCATCAAGTGCTTTCCTCAGTGCCTATCACCCACTTACCCCATTCTCTCACCCTCCTCCCCTTCCATTATCCTTTCTTCATATCCCAGACTTAGGAGTCTCTCATGGATTCTCACCTTATCTAATTTTTCCCACTCAGTTTCCTTTATAATCCCTTTCACTATTTATTATATTCCCCATATGAGTGGAACCGGATAATGATTGTCCTTCTTCGATTGATTTACTTCACTCAGCATAATACCCTCCAGCCCCATTCATGTCGAAGCAAATGGTGGGTATTCGTCCTTTCTAATGGCTGAGTAATATTCCATCGTATATATAGACCACTTATTCTTTATCCATTCATCTGTCAAAGGACATCACGGATCCTTCCACAGTTTGGCTATTGTGGACATTGCTACTTTGAACATTGGGGGTGCGGGTATCGTGGCATTTCACTACATCTGCATCTTTGGGGCAAATACCCAGTAGTGCAATTGCAGGGTTGTGGGGTAGCTCTATTTTTAACTTCTTAAGGAAGCTTTACACTGATATCCAGAGTGCCTGTCCCAGTTTGCATTCCCACCAACAGTACAAGAGGGTTCCCCTTTATCCACATCCTGTCCAACATTTGTCGTTTCCTGTCTTGTTAATTTTTGCCACTCTCACTGCTGTGAAGTGGTATCTCATTGTGGTTCTGATTTGTATTTCCCTGATGGCAAGTGACGCAGAGCATTTTCTCATGTGCTTCTTGGCCACGTGTATGTCTTCCTTGGTGAAACTTCTGTTCATGTCTTATGCCCATTTCATGATTGGATTGTTTGTTTCCTTGCTGTTGAGTTTAATAAGTTCTTTCTAGATCTTGGATACTAGCCCCTTATCTGATATACCATCTGCAACTATCTCCTCCCATTTTGTAGGTTGTCTTTTAGTTTTGTTGACTATTCTTTTGCCATACAGAAACTTTTTTTATCCTGCTTAAGTCCCAATAGTTCATTTTTGTTTTTGTTTCCTTTGCCTTCATAGATGCATCTTGCAAGAAGTTACTGTGGCCAAGTTCAGAAAGGTGTTTCCTGTGTTCTCCTCTAGGATTTTGATGGATTCTCGTCTCACATTTAGATCTTTCACCCATTTTGAGATTATCCTTGTGTATGGTGTAAGAGAATGGTCTAGTTTCATTCTTCTGCACGTGCCAGCACCAGTTATTGGAGAGACGGTCCTTTTTCCAGTTAATATTCTTTCCTGGTTTGTTGAATAGTAGTTGACCGTAGAGTTGAGCGCCCATTTCTGAGTTCGTTATTCTGTTCCATTGATCTATGTGTTTGTTTCTGTGCCTGTACCACAGTGTCTTGATGATCACAGCTTTGAAATACAGCTTGAAATCTGGCATTGTGATGCCCACAGCATTGGTTTTCTTTTTTCACTATTCCCCTGGCTATTCCGGGGCCTTTCCTGATTCTGTACAAATCTTAAGATGATTTGTTCCAACTCTCTGAAGAAAACCCATGGTATTTTGATAGGGATTGCATTGAACGTGTAAATTGCCCTGGGTAGCACAGACATTTTCACAATATTAATTCTTCCAATCCATGAGCATGGAATGTTTTTCCATCTCTTTGTGTCTTCCTCAATGTCTTTCAGAAGTGTTCTGTAGTTTTTAGGGTATAGATCCTTTGCCTCTTTGGTTAGATTTATTCCTAGGTATCTTATGCTTTTGGGTGCAGTTGTAAATGGGATTGATTCCTTAATTTCTCTTTCTCCAGTCTCATTGTTAATGTATAGAAATGTCACTGATTTCTGTGCATTGATTTTGTATCCTGCCACATTGCTGAATTGCTGTATGAGTTCTAGCCATCTTGGGGTGGAGTGTTTGGGTTTTCTATATACAGTACCATGTCATCTGCAAAGAGGGAGTTTGACTTCTTCTTTGCCAATTTGAATGCCTTTTATTTCTTTTTGTTGTCTTATTGCTGAAGCTAGGACTTCTAGCACTGTGTTGAATAGCAGTGGTGAGAGTGGACATTCCTGTCGTGTTCCTGATCTTAGGGGAAAGGCTCTCAGTGTTTCCCCATTGAGAATGATATTTGCTGTGGGCTTTTCATAGATGGCTTTTAAGATGCTGAGGAATGTTCCCTCTATCCCTACACTCTGAAGAGTTTTGGTCAGGAATGGATGCTGTATTTTGTCAAATGCTTTCTCTGCATCTATTGAGAGGATCATATGGTTCTTGTTTTTACTCTTATGGATGTGATCAATCAACAATCACGTTGATTGTTCTATGAGTGTTGAACCAGCCTTGCATCCTGGGGATAAATCCCACTTAGTCATGGTGAGTAATCTTCTTAATGTTCTGTTGGATCCTATTGGCTAGTAACTCGTTGAGAATTTTTGCATCCGTGTTCATCAGGGATATTGGTCTATACTTCTCCTTTTTTGGTGGGGTCTTTGTCTGGTTCTGTAATCAAGGTGATGCTGGCCCCATAAAATGAGTTTGGAAGTATTCCATCCCTTTCTATCCTTTGCAACAGCTTTAGCAGAATAGGTATTACTTCTTCTTTAAACGTTTGATAGACTTCCCCTGTGAGCCATCGGGCCCCGGACTTTTGTGTCTTGGGAGGCTTTTGATGACTGCTTCAATTTCCTCACTGGTTATTGGCCTGTTAGGTTTTCTATTTCTTCCTGTTCCAGTTTTGATAATTTGTGGTTTTCCAGAAATGCATCCATTTCTTCTGGATTGCCTAATTTGTTGACATATAGCTGCTCATAATATATATTTAAAATCGTTTGTATTTCCTTGGTATTGGTTGTGATCTCTCCTCTTTCATTCATGATTTTATTAATTTGAATCCTTTCTCTTTTCTTTCTAATAAGGCTGGCTAGTGGTTTATATATCTTATTAATTCTTTCAAAGAACCAACTCCTGGTTTTGTTGATCTGCCCTACAGTTCTTCTAGTCTCTATTTCATTGAGTTCTGCTCGAGTCCTTATTATCTCCCTTCTGCGTGGTGTAGGTTTTACTTGCTTTTTTTTTCTCCAGTTCCTTTAGGTGCGAGGTTAGCTTGTGTGTTTATTCAAGGTTTTTCCAATTTTTGGAGGGAGGCTTGTATTGCGATGTATTTCCCTCTTAGGACCGCTTTTGCTGTATCCCAAAGATTTTGAATGGTTGTATCTTCATTTTCATTCGTTTCCATGCATCTTTTAAATTCTTCTCTGATTTCCTGGTTGAACCATTCATCTTTTAGTAGGATGCTCTTTAACCTCCATGTGTTGGAGTTTCTTCCTAATTTCTTCTTGTGATTGAGTTCCAGTTTCAAAGCACTGTGGTCTGAAATATGCAGGGGACAATCCCAGTCTTTTGGTATCGGTTGAGACCTGATTTGTGACCCAGTATGTGGTCTATTCTGGAGAAAGCTCCATGTGCACTTGAGAAGAATGTGTCTTCAGTTGTGTTCGGATGGAAAGTTCTGTATGTAGCTGTGAAATCTGTTTGGTCCAGTGTATCACTTAAGGCCCTTGTTCCTTTGGTGATGTTCTGCTTAGAAGATCTGTCACTTGCTGGAAGTGCCATGTTGAAGTCTCCTATTAGTGTATAATTATCTAAGTATCTCTACTTTGGTTATTAATTGATATACTTGGTGGCTCCCACATTAGGAGCATGGATATTCATGATTGCTAGCGCTTCTTGTTGGATACACCCTTTCAGTATGATACAGTGTCCCTCCTCGTCTCTTACTACAGCCTTTGGAATAAACCTTATCTGATATGAGTATTGCTACCCCAGCTTTCTTTTGAGGACCATTTGAATGGTAAATTGTTCTCCACCCCTTTGTTTTCTGGCTGGAGGTGTCTTAGGTCTAAAATGAGTCTCTTGTAGACAGCATATAGACGGGTCTTGCTTTTTTACCCAGTCCAATACCCTCTGTCTTTTGATGGGATCATTTAGCCCATTCACGTTCAGAGCAACTATTGAAAGATATGAAATTAGTGTCATCATATTACCTATTCAGTCTGTTTTTGTGGATTGTTTCTTTGGGCTCCCTCTTTCTTGTACAGGGTCCGCCTTAATATTTCTTGCAGAGCCAGTTTGGTGGTCACATATTCTTTCAGTTTCTGCCTATCCTGGAAGCTCTTTATCTCTCCTTCTATTTCGAATGATGGCCTTGCCGGATAAAGTATTCTTGGCTGCATGGTCTTCTTGTTTAGTACCCTGAATATATCCTGCCAGCCCTTTCTGTCCTGCCAGGTCTCTGGAGAGGTCTGCTGTTAATCTGACATTTCTCCCCATATAAGTTAAGAATCTTCTGTCTCGAGCTGCTTTAAGGATTTTTCTCTTTATCTCTGAAATTTGCAAGTTTCACTAGTAAATGTCAAAGTGCTGATTTGAAAAGAGATCTTTTGATGCTTGGGGGAGGAGATCTCATGAGATGCAGGCCAAGAGCCCACAAGATTTGGACTGTGATCTCTCAAGGCTTGGGAGAGGAGATCTCACAGGATGTCCCAGCATTTCACTACATCTATATCTTTGTGGATATAAGATCTCGGGAGTACAGGTGAAGGTCTGGCGAGATTTGGAAAGACATCTGGCGAGATGAGGGATGAGATCATGCGGGGTGTGGACTGTGATCTCCCGAGGCCAAGCAGAATTCTCATAAGATGTGGGCCAAGATCAGACAAGATTTGGACAGAAATCTGGTGAGGCATGTGGTTGGAGCTCTCCCAAGATGCTGGCTGAGATTAAGCAAGACTTGGGCAGAAATCTCACAAGGCTTAGCAGAGGAGATCTTAAGAGATGAGGAATGAGATCTCATGAGATATAGGCCAAGATCAGGCAAGATTTTGACAGAGATTTCAGGAGGCTAGGAGGAGGAGGTCTCCTGAGATGTGGGCTGAAATCATGCAAGAATTGCACTGAGATCTTGTGAGATGCTATAGGTCATGCTGGGGAGCATTTCTGAAAGTGGAAATGCTGGAAGCTGTGCCTAGTCCTGAGATAGATAATTTCAAAATGGTTGAAATATCTAAATGTGAGAGAAGAATCCATCAAAATCCTAGGGGAGAACACAGGAAACACTCTTTCTGAACTTGGCCACAGTAACTTCTTGCAAGATACATCTATGAAGGCAAAGGAAACAAAAACAAAAATGAACTATTGGGACTTAAGCAGGGTAGAAAGCCTCTGCACAGCAAGAGAAACAGTCAACAAAACTAAAAGACAACCTACAGAATGGGAGGAGATAGTTGCAAATGGCATATCAGATAAAGGGCTAGTATCCAAGATCTAGAAAGAACTTATTAAACTCAACACCCAAGAAACAAAAAACCCAATCACGAAATGGGCAGAAGACATGAACAGAAGTTTCACCAAAGAAGACATACACGTGGCCAAGAAGCACATGAGAAAATGCTCTGCATCACTTGCCATCAGGGAAATACAAATCAGAACCACAATGCGGTATCATCTCACAACAGTGAGAATGGCAAAAATTAACAATACAGGGAACAGGAAATGTTGGAAAGGATGTGGATAAAGGGGAACCCTCTTGCACTGTTGGTTGGAATGCAAACTGGTGCAGCCCCTCTGGAAAACAGTGTGGAGGTCCTCAAAAAGTTAAAAATAGATCCAGCAATTGCACTACTAGGTATTTGCCACAAAGATATAGATGTAGTGAAATGCTGGGACACTTGCATCCCAATGTTCATAGCAGCAATGTCCACAATAGCCAAACCGTGGAAGGAGCCACGATGTCCTTGACAGTTGAATGGATAAAGAAGAAGTGGTATATATATATATATATATATATATATATACACACACACACAATATTCATATATATATGAATATTACTCAGCCATCAGAAAGGGTGAATATCCACCATTTGTTCAACATGGGTGGAAGTGGAAGGTATTATGCTGAGTGAAGTAAGTCAGTTGGAGAAGGACAATCATCATATGGTTTCACTCATCTGTGGAATATAAGAAATAGTGAAAGGGATCATAAGGGAGAGGAGGGGAACTGAATGGGAAATTAGAGAGGAAGTCAAACCATGAGATATCCTAACTCTGGGAAATGAACAAAGGGTTGTGGAAGGGGAGATTCGTGAGGGTTTGGGGTATTTGGGTGATGGGCTCTGAGGAAGGCACTTGATTGGATGAGCACTGGGTGTTATACTATATGTTGGCAAATTAAACTTTCAAAAAACAAATGAGAAAAATTTTAAAAAGATATGAGTGTTATAATGTGATACGTGATGCAATGTGTATAAAAACTAGGAAAAATCCATGAGTTTACCTCCTTGAAACTGCACTCTGTGTAAAGTGCCCTTCAATTAACATCTTTTCATTTGAACCTTATATGAAGACACATCAGTGAACAAATGTGCTATCTTCCTAAAGCTACTCTGTGCTTAAAGCATTGTTTAAATAACAGCCTTCCTTGGTGTTGGTAGTGATCTCTCCTTTCTCATTCATGATTTTATTAATTTGAGTCTTCTCTCTCTTCTTTTTAATAAGGCTGGCTAATGGTTTATCTATCTTATTAATTCTTTCAAAGAACCAACTCCTGGTTTTGTTGATCTGTTCCACAGTTCTTCTGGTCTCGATTTCATTGAGTTCTGCTCTAATCTTTATTAACTCTCTTCTTATGCTGTGTGTAGGATCTATTTGCTGTTTTTTCTCTAGCTCATTTAGGTGTAAGGTTAGCTTTTGTATTTGAGTTCTTTCCATTTTTTGGATGGATGCTTGTATTGCGATGTAGTACTACTCAGCCATTAGAAATGACAAATACCCGCCATTTGCTTCGACGTGGATGGAACTGGAGGGTATTATGCTGAGTGAAATAAGTCAATCGGAGAAGGACAAACATTATATGGTCTCATTCATTTGGGGAATATAAAAAATAGTGAAAGGGAATAAAGGGAAAAGGAGAAAAAATAAGTGGGAAATATCAGAAAGGGAGACAGAACATGAAAGACTCCTAACTCTGGGAAACGAACTAGGGGTGGTGGAAGGGGAGGTGGGCGGGGGGTGGGGGTGACTGGGTGACGAGCACTGAGGTGGGCACTTGACGGGATGAGCACTGGGTGTTATTCTGTATGTTGACGAATTGAACACCAGTAAAAAAAAAATTATAAAAAACAGTTTGTCAAATGTGAATGTGAAAGCATAGGGAAAGTGCCATAAACCTAACTGTCAGAATCAAATATGTGTAGAAAGTATCTTTCACCTAGGTTTGTCCTTCAGAAAGATAGAAGCATTGAACAAAGTTAATGTGAAATTATAGAAAAAGTGCCATATACTTAACTCTGAGAAACATTTCAGGGTACAAACCACCTTTAGATTAAATCTTCTTTCATGAATATAGAAACGTTGTCAAACAGATGGGAAAACCACTGGAGAGTGCTAATACTGAACTCTCAGAATCCAGTCTGTATAAAAAGTATCTTTCAATTAGCTTCTTCTTTCATGAAGAAGGAAGAGCTTTGAAAGGTGTTTGTGAAATCATAAGGAAACTGCTGTATACTTAACTCTGAGAAAGATGTCGTATAGAAAACATCTGACAGGGGATCCCTGGGTGGCTCAGTGGTTTGGTGCCTGCCTTTGGCCCAGGGCATGATCTTGGAGTCCCGGGATTGAGTCTTGCGTCGGGCTCCCTGCATGCTTCTCTCTCTGCCTGTGTCTCTGCCTCTCTCTCTCTTGTGTGTCATGAATAAATAAATAAAATATTTAAAAAAACATCTGACACCTAGAATAATCTTTCATAGGGTTAGAAGCTTTGTCTAACATGTGTGTGAAACCATAAGGATAGTATCATATACTTAACTCTGAGAAACAAGTCTTCATTGAAAGCCTCTTTCCACTAGAATCTTCTTTCATGAAGTCAGAAACATTGTCAAACGTGTGTGTGTGAAAGCATAAGGAAAGTGCTGTATATATAACTCTGAGAAAGAAGTCTGCATGGAACCTCTTTTGACTAGCATCTTTTTGTGTGAAGTAGAAGATTTGTCAAACGTTCTGGGGAAAGCATAAGGAAACTGCCATTTACCTAACTCTAAGAAACAAGTGTGGGCTGAAAGCCTCTTTCAACTAGCATCTTCTTTCATGTAGTTAGAATTTAGGTCAAACGTGTGCATGAAAGCATAAGGAAATGCCACATAGTTAATTAACTCTGAGTTTAAAAAAAATTAACTCTGAGTAAAAAAAATCCTGTGTTGAATGTCTCTTTTGATGACCATCTTCCTTCATGTAGTTAGAAGCTACACCAAACATGTGTGTGAAAGCATGAGGAAAGTACCATATACTTAACTGTTAGTATCAAGTCTGTGTAGAAAGCATCTTCCACCTAGCTTCGTCCCTCAGGTAGATAGAGGGATTGTCAAAACCTTATTTCAAAGCATTAAAAAAATGCCATATATTTAACTCTGAGAAACAAGTCTGCATTGAAAGACTCTTTCAGCCAGCATCTTCTTTCATGAACCTAGAAGCTTTGTCAACAGCAGATGTGAAAGAATAAGGAAAGATCCATATACTTAATTCTGAAAAACAAGTTTTGTTGAAAGCCCACTTCAATTAGCATCTTCTTTTATGAAATTAGACGTTTTATCAAATGTTTGTATGAAAGCATAAGAAAGGTGTCATATACTCCACTCTTAGAAACAAGTCTGTGTTGAAAGAGTCTCTGAACTAGCATCTTATTTCATGAAGTTAGAAGTGTTGCCAAACATTTGTGTGAAAGCATAAGGAAAGTGCCATATACTTAAAGCTGAGAAACAAGTCTGCATTGAAAACGTATTTCAAATAGCATCTTTTTTATGCAGTTAGAAGCATTTCAAACATATGTGTGAAAGCTTCAGAAAAGTGCCAGTTAACTTTGAGAAACAAGTCTGTGTAGAATTCATCTTTCAAACAGCAACTTGTTTGATGAAGTTAGCAATGTTGTCAAATATATGTGTGAAAGCATAGGGAAATTCCCCTATTCTTAACTCTGAGAAACAAGCATGTTAAGAAAGGGTTTTTCAACTAGTGTCTTCTGTCGCACAGTTAGTTACAAGCATTATTAAATGTGTGTGTGCAAGCATAAGGAAAGTGCCATATACTCAACCATGAGAAACAACTCTGCATAGAAAATATCTTTCAACTACCATCTTCTTTCATGACGTCAGATGCATGGTCAAATCTATGTGTGAAAACATAAGCAAAGTGCCTCTACTTAACTCTTAGATACCTTTTTGTAAAGAAAGCATCTTTCCACCAGCATCTTTGCTCATGAAGTAAGAAGTGTCAAAGATATGTGTGAAAGCACATGAAAGTGCCATATACTTAACTCTGAGAAACAAGTATGTGTAGAAAATCTATCTTTCAACTAGAATCTTCTTTCATTTCATGAGAGGTATTTCTTTCTCAAAGCTTTATGTAACAGCATAAGAAATGTGCCAAATACACAACTCTGAGAAACAAATCCATAAAGAAGGCATCTTTCAACTAGAATTTTCTTTCATGAATTTAGAAGTGTTGTCAAACCTATGTGTGAAAGCATAAGAAAATTCCCCTATACCTAACTCTGAGAAAAAAGTCTGTTCAGAAAGGGTCTTTTAGCTAGCATCTTCACACACACAGTTAGAAATGCTGTCAAACGTGTGCAAGAGCCTAAAGAAAGTGCCATATACTTAACTCTGAGTAACAAGTCTGAGTCAAAAACATTTTTCAACTAGTATCTTATTTCATAAAGTTAGAAGCATTGTTAAATATATGTGTGAAAGCATAAGGAAAGTGTCATATATTTAAGAAATAAATTTATGTAGAAAGCATCTTTGAATGCTATCTTCTTTCAAGAAGTTAGAAGCATTGTCAAATGTATGTGGGAAAGCATAAGGAAAGTGCCACTCATTAACTATGAGAAACAAATCTGTGCAGAAAGTATCTTTCAGTTAGTTCAAAATTCTCTTTGAATTTAGAAGCATTGTTAAATATATATGTGTGAAAGCATAAGAAAAATGCCATATGCTTACCTCTGAGAAATAAGACTGTGTAGAAAATATCTTTCAACTAGCATTTTTTTCATATAGTTAGAAAATTGTCAAACAAGTGCCATATACTACACTTTGAGAAACAAGTCTTTGTTGAAAACATCTTTCCTCTAACATTTTCCTTGATAAGGTCAGAGAAATCTTGAGAAATCAGAGGTCAGTGTTTGGAACTCCACCCAAATCTCCTGAGGTCTGAGGTAACTTCCCAAGATCTAGGAAGAGGCATCGAGCAAAGGGAGCCAGCTCATCTCAATACACAGAAAAGGGTCCTGGGTGCAGTCCCAGGCTTTAGACATTTCCACACTGTCTGAGACTCACCAGCTGCACAAATAAGCCATCTCTTTTGGTGGCCAGATGTTACGAGATCTTGGGGGCAAATCTTCAGTGATATCAGTCCAAAACTTGGGAGAATTCATCCAATTCTCACGAGATCTTGGCCCCAGGCAGCCAGATCTCGGGCCAAACCTCATGGAAGTTCCAGTCAAAGGTCTATTGGGCCTTGGGAGGGCCTGGAAACTGCCTAGCAGAACCAGCTGTGGGCTGATTAAGGAGGTATGGATAGCACATTCCAGGACTGGGCCTGACTGCCAACATTTGCAGTTTCACAACTGCTTCCAGACACAACCTGCCTGAAGGCACGAGGTGTCTCACTCCTCTATCCCTGGTGTTTCGGCATGCCAAGGGAAATGAGGGTACAAAGGGAAAATGGAATTTCAGATGAATGGGCCCTGTGGATTCTTCTTCTCAGAAAATGGGGGGAATAGTACTATGAGGGTAGGAGGAGAAGACAGAAGCAGTATGCCACCCCTCCCTGTTAGACATCTGAGCACACTGGCAGTCTCCCTAGGGGCTTTCCCATGCTGTCAATATGTTGAGGTGGCCAGTGTTTGTCTCCCCACCCCCTCTCAGAATACAAAGAGAAGCCACTCTTCCCTTAGCCAGACCTCATGGCATTCGTGAGTTCTGCTGCACAGCCACCTCTTCCCTTGGCCCGATGTCACCCAATCTTTGGGCAAATCTTGTGTGATCTCAGTCCAAATCTTGGAAGAACCCATCCAACTCTCATGATATCTTGGCCCCAGGCAGTGAGATCTAGGCCAAACCTCCTGAGATCTCTGGCCAAAGATCTCTTCAGTCTCAAATGGACCTGGCATCCCTAAGAGAACTGTCTTGGGGCTGCTTGAGGAGGTAGAAATGGTTCATTCCAGAATTGGGTCCAACTGCCAATAGTTGCAATTTCACAATTGCTCCCAGACTCACTCTGCTGGAAGGCATGAGGTGTCTCAGTCCTCTATTCCTGGCATTTCAACCTCCTGAATGAAGGGGTTAACAAGGTAGCATGCAATTTAGATCGAATGGGCTCTGTGTCCTGGAGGGTATAGAACCAGGAGGGCACAGAACCAGGAGGGCAGGAGGAGGACACAGAAGCAGTATGCCACCACTGCTAGACATCTTAGCACACAAGCAGACTCCTGGGGGCATGCCCATGCTTTTAACATGTTTAGGTGGCCTGTGTTTGTCTCTCCTGCCCTCCAGAATAAAAAGATAAGCTAATCTTTCCTTAGCCTGATCTCATGCAATCTTGATGCAAATATTGCAAATTCTCTGTCCATGTCTCAGGAAACCTCAGATCAAATCTCATGAGATCTCTGTTCAAATATGGAGAGATCAATGGACAGTGTTGGAACCTCCTCCAAAATCCCCTGTGAGGGCAGGCATTATCTCAAGTGATCTATTGTTAAATTGAGATCTGGGGAGAAACCTCATGGGACCTGGGTGGGTTGGAATTCCTTAGCCTCAACTCCTATGCAGCTCTGTAGCCAGTGCTGGAACACTTCCTCTTCAGGATGCTCCGGGAACACTTGGCATTCCACAAACACCCACTGACACCTTTCGGATGTGGTGGTAAAAACAGAGCACTTGAATAGGGATGAATGGGACTCCAAGTCCTTTATACACACTGTCTTAGAGATGATAGACACAGGACATTAGTAGGTGTGGTAAGAGGCAACAACCATTGGAGCTGGCACATTTGGACACATGGGAAGGCTCCCTGGGTGCTTTCCCAGGTTATGGACAAATCAGGACATTCTGTCTGAGGCTCTCCAATTGCTGAAGAAAGCCACCTATTCCCTTTGCCAGATATCAGGAAACCATGAAGCAATTTGTGCAGGTTCTCCGGCCACATCTCATGACATGGCATTCCAAATCTCATGAGATCTTAGGCCAAATCCTGTGATATCTATGGCCAATTTTCAGGAAGTCTCAGGACAAATTTGGTGGGAACTCAGCTAGAGTAGGAACTCCCCAGCCTCCTGCAGAAGAAGGAGAGAAGGAGGCAGGCATGGCCATGCCTGATGGGACACCCTGGAAATATTTGCCTTTTCACAAACATCCTCCGATGCCACCTGCCTGAAGATATGAGGTGTCCCAATCATTATCTTGGGCCTCTTTTAGGTGAGGTGAAGCGGGGTTAACAAATGAGTACTGATATAGAGTTGAATGGGCTTTGTGGCCCCTGATTCTCAGCAAAGTAGAGGAATAGAAACAGGAGGACAGTGGATGCAGGAAAATGCCATGTGCAGAGGATCTGGCTTATCAGAACACACAGGCAGGCTCCCTGGATGTTTTCCCTGGCTTTTCTCACTCTAACACATTCTCACCCCCAAGCTTCAAGGCACCTCTTCCCTTTGCCAGGTCTTGTGTGATCTTGGGGCAAATCTCAAGTGACCCAAGTCCAGATGTAGGGATATCTCATCTCAAATCTCATGAAAACTTGGGGAAATCAGTGGGATCTAGTACCAGAAAGGGAGAGATGGCTGGCCAAATCTCTCAGCTCTTGGAGGAACCGTCACTCCTCAGGCAAGCCTTTTGCTAGATATGCAGCTTGGGATGGCACATTCCAAGATTCGGAACCACTTCCAGTATTTGTAGTTTCACAAATGCTCCCTGATGCAACCTGTATGAAGACACAAGGTGTCTCACTCTTATATCCCTCCTATTTCTGCATCCTGGGTGAAGTGACAGTAATAATGTGGCACTGAATTCAAGATGAATGGGCTCTGTAGCATCTTTTTCACACTAAATTGGTGGTGACCAATTAGATAAAGAGAGCCGGGAGGAGAAGGAAGAAGCAAGGTGCCTGGGAGCTGGACATCTGAACACACAGGCAGGCTTTCCCAGACATTCTACATGCTAAGTCAGTCTGTGAGTGACAGTTTGTGAGTTTCCAGAAAACAAGCCACCTCTTCCTTAGCCATATCTCATGAAATCTTGGGGCAAATCTCTTGAATTCTCAGGCTACCTCTCTCGAGACCTTAGTCCAAATCTCATAAGATCTCTGCACCAATCTTGTGAGATCAGGGGCCACTCCTTGGAACTCAGACAAAATTTCCTGAGAGGTGGGGCCAAATCTTTGTATATCAATGGCCACATCTCTCAGGGTCTGGGGAGGAATATCTGGGGAACTTGGCAGGGGTGGGAACTCCCTAGACTCAACTCCTGTGCAGCAGCATCAGTAGTAATGGGGCATTCTTGGATTAGGGATCTCTGGGAACACGTGGAATTCCAGAATGCCCCCAGATACCAGCAGGACAAATATACACGTTATCTCACTCAGATGTCCACCATGTTCAGTGTCCTTTGTGGTGTAGGGGACAAAGCAGAGCACTGAAATAAGGATGAATGTTCCTCGAAGTCGCATAGTGACACTACCTAGTAGGACATAGAAACAAGAGAGCTGTAGGTGCAGGAAGAGGCAACAAGCAAGGTAGCTGGCTCCTCTGAACACACAAGAAGTCTCCCTGGGTGCTTTTCCAGGCTTTTGGCAATTCAGCAGTTTGTTCGAGACTCACCAATCACAGAAACAAGCCACATTGTCCCTTTGCCAGATCTCAGGAAATCCTGGGAGTAATTCTTACAGATTCTCAGGCTACATCTCCTGACATCTTGACCCAAATCTCATGAGATTTCAGGCCAAATGTCTGGAAATAGATAGCTAAATATCACGAAGTCTCGGGACAATGAGCCCAGAAGTTGCATATCTGAATATACAGGCAAGTTCCTAGGGGCTTTTATAGGCTTTAATCACCTTAAGGCTGTCTTTGTGTCTCAGGAGGATAAGCAACCTCTTTCCTTTTTTTTTTGCAACCTCTTTCCTTAAGCAGACTGCTGTAATCCTGCAGTAAATCTAGCAATTTCATGAATTTAGATGTGTGTTCAGATGTACATGTGGTAGTATAAAGTACCAAATACATGACTCATTTAAACAACACCATGTAGAAAGCATCTGTCAACTAACATCTACTTTCCTATCAATAGAAGTGTTTTCAAACGTATCTGCAGAAGCATAAGGAAATTGCATATACTTAACTCAGTGAAACAACACTGCGTAGAAAAGAATCTTCCAACTAACATCTATCATAAAGATAGAAGCCTTATCATACATATGTCTGGAAGCATAAGGAAAGTGCCATATACTTAACTCATTGAAACAACACTATGTAGAAAGCATCTTGCAAACAACATCTTCGCACACAGAGATTTGAGCTTCTTGTGGCTCATAGCAAAAAGGGCAGCCCGGTGATCTGCAATCTGTTGCAATCTGTGCTCTGCTCAGTTCAGCACCAGAAAAACTGTGGATCTGTTAAGCCTATTGTGGCTCACACACAAAAGTTTATTAGTTTCTGCCCTCTGTGCGCCCCTCTGACACTGCTGTTACACTGCTGCTGAATTCTACTCAATGGCTCCCTGCTGGCCTTTTACCTTTGGAGAGGCTAAATAGGCTCTTCCAAATGCCCTCCAGAAGGGATGAAATCTCTCCTAAGCAGCCCAGGGGATCTCCTTGCCCTGGATCATTGTGTGTTCACAATCCACTGCACTCTTTCCAGTTTCCTCCCTCTTCTTGACTATGCTGTGAACCGAGCTTCCACCTTTCCTGGCCTCCTGGCTTCCCAATTCCCCAGTTAAGGGCTCTGAACCTTGCCTCTGCCAAATTCTCTGGCTCCAACTGTACAGATTCTTTACACCTCTGATGCTCTTCCTAATTGTTCAAAGTAGTTGAATGTTGATCTAGTTGTATTTGAAGGAGGAGGGAAGTTCAGGGTTCCTCTATACTCTGCCATCTTGGAAACCTAGTGCAAAAACACTTTCATCATCATGAAAGGAAGATATTACTTTAGGGACACTTTAAGCACAATGTAGTTTCAAGGAGTTAAGCACGTACCTTTTGCCTGGTATTTATACATATAAGTTTAAAACACAGCCTAGTGACAAAGAGATGTTACCTATAGGATGGTTTAAGTAGTATAGATTCAAGTTAAAAAGCACATGCCTTTACCTAATACTTGTATATGTAATTTTACAAACACATATATCTTAATCAAAGAAAGATGTTCCTTGACAAGCGGTTTAAGCACAGTGTTGTTTCAAGGATTTGAACAAATGGCCTTTTATAGTCTTATTCATATGAGTTAAAAACACATTCTAAGGAAAAAAAGATGTTGCTTGGAGTATGGTTTAAAGAGTATAGTTTCAAGAAAATAAGCACAATGCCATTTTCTTGTGTTAACAATACAAGTATCAAAACACTTCTTAAAAAAACACTTCTTAATGCTATGAAACTCTGATGTTACTTTAAGATGTTTTAAGAACATTACAAGGTTTATTTCTAGTGTTTATCTACCCAAGTTTATGAACATATACATACAAAAGAAAGCTGTTATTTATTTTTTAAAATACATTTATTTTTTTTATTGGTGTTCAATTCGTCAACATACAGAATAACACCCAGTGCTCATCCCGTCAAGTGCCCACCTCAGTGCTCGTCACCCAGTCACCCCCACCCCCCGCCCACCTCCCCTTCCACCACCCCTAGTTCGTTTCCCAGAGTTAGGAGTCTTTCATGTTCTGTCTCCCTTTCTGATATTTCCCACTTATTTTTTCTCCTTTTCCCTTTATTCCCTTTCACTATTTTTTATATTCCCCAAATGAATGAGACCATATAATGTTTGTCCTTCTCCGATTGACTTATTTCACTCAGCATAATACCCTCCAGTTCCATCCACGTCGAAGCAAATGGCGGGTATTTGTCATTTCTAATGGCTGAGTAGTACTACATCGCAATACAAGCATCCATCCAAAAAATGGAAAGAACTCAAATACAAAAGCTAACCTTACACCTAAATGAGCTAGAGAAAAAACAGCAAATAGATCCTACACACAGCATAAGAAGAGAGTTAATAAAGATTAGAGCAGAACTCAATGAAATCGAGACCAGAAGAACTGTGGAACAGATCAACAAAACCAGGAGTTGGTTCTTTGAAAGAATTAATAAGATAGATAAACCATTAGCCAGCCTTATTAAAAAGAAGAGAGAGAAGACTCAAATTAATAAAATCATGAATGAGAAAGGAGAGATCACTACCAACACCAAGGAAGGCTGTTATTTAAACAATGCTTTAAGCACAGAGTAGCTTTAGGAAGATAGCACATTTGTTCACTGATGTGTCTTCATATAAGGTTCAAATGAAAAGATGTTAATTGAAGGGCACTTTACACAGAGTGCAGTTTCAAGGAGGTAAACTCATGGATTTTTCCTAGTTTTTATACACATTGCATCACGTATCACATTATAACACTCATATCTTTTTAAAATTTTTCTCATTTGTTTTTTGAAAGTTTAATTTGCCAACATATAGTATAACACCCAGTGCTCATCCAATCAAGTGCCTTCCTCAGAGCCCATCACCCAAATACCCCAAACCCTCACGAATCTCCCCTTCCACAACCCTTTGTTCATTTCCCAGAGTTAGGATATCTCATGGTTTGACTTCCTCTCTAATTTCCCATTCAGTTCCCCTCCTCTCCCTTATGATCCCTTTCACTATTTCTTATATTCCACAGATGAGTGAAACCATATGATGATTGTCCTTCTCCAACTGACTTACTTCACTCAGCATAATACCTTCCACTTCCACCCATGTTGAACAAATGGTGGATATTCACCCTTTCTGATGGCTGAGTAATATTCATATATATATGAATATTGTGTGTGTGTGTATATATATATATATATATATATATATATACCACTTCTTCTTTATCCATTCAACTGTCAAGGACATCGTGGCTCCTTCCACGGTTTGGCTATTGTGGACATTGCTGCTATGAACATTGGGATGCAAGTGTCCCAGCATTTCACTACATCTATATCTTTGTGGCAAATACCTAGTAGTGCAATTGCTGGATCTATTTTTAACTTTTTGAGGACCTCCACACTGTTTTCCAGAGGGGCTGCACCAGTTTGCATTCCAACCAACAGTGCAAGAGGGTTCCCCTTTATCCACATCCTTTCCAACATTTCCTGTTCCCTGTATTGTTAATTTTTGCCATTCTCACTGTTGTGAGATGATACCGCATTGTGGTTCTGATTTGTATTTCCCTGATGGCAAGTGATGCAGAGCATTTTCTCATGTGCTTCTTGGCCACGTGTATGTCTTCTTTGGTGAAACTTCTGTTCATGTCTTCTGCCCATTTCGTGATTGGGTTTTTTGTTTCTTGGGTGTTGAGTTTAATAAGTTCTTTCTAGATCTTGGATACTAGCCCTTTATCTGATATGCCATTTGCAACTATCTCCTCCCATTCTGTAGGTTGTCTTTTAGTTTTGTTGACTGTTTCTCTTGCTGTGCAGAGGCTTTCTACCCTGCTTAAGTCCCAATAGTTCATTTTTGTTTTTGTTTCCTTTGCCTTCATAGATGTATCTTGCAAGAAGTTACTGTGGCCAAGTTCAGAAAGAGTGTTTCCTGTGTTCTCCCCTAGGATTTTGATGGATTCTTCTCTCACATTTAGATATTTCAACCATTTTGAAATTATCTATCTCAGGACTAGGCACAGCTTCCAGCATTTCCACTTTCAGAAATGCTCCCCAGCATGACCTATAGCATCTCACAAGATCTCAGTGCAATTCTTGCATGATTTCAGCCCACATCTCAGGAGACCTCCTCCTCCTAGCCTCCTGAAATCTCTGTCAAAATCTTGCCTGATCTTGGCCTATATCTCATGAGATCTCATTCCTCATCTCTTAAGATCTCCTCTGCTAAGCCTTGTGAGATTTCTGCCCAAGTCTTGCTTAATCTCAGCCAGCATCTTGGGAGAGCTCCAACCACATGCCTCACCAGATTTCTGTCCAAATCTTGTCTGATCTTGGCCCACATCTTATGAGAATTCTGCTTGGCCTCGGGAGATCACAGTCCACACCCCGCATGATCTCATCCCTCATCTCGCCAGATGTCTTTCCAAATCTCGCCAGACCTTCACCTGTACTCCCGAGATCTTATATCCACAAAGATATAGATGTAGTGAAATGCTGGGACATCCTGTGAGATCTCCTCTCCCAAGCCTTGAGAGATCACAGTCCAAATCTTGTGGGCTCTTGGCCTGCATCTCATGAGATCTCCTCCCCCAAGCATCAAAAGATCTCTTTTCAAATCAGCACTTTGACATTTACTAGTGAAACTTGCAAATTTCAGAGATAAAGAGAAAAATCCTTAAAGCAGCTCGAGACAGAAGATTCTTAACTTATATGGGGAGAAATGTCAGATTAACAGCAGACCTCTCCAGAGACCTGGCAGGACAGAAAGGGCTGGCAGGATATATTCAGGGTACTAAACAAGAAGACCATGCAGCCAAGAATACTTTATCCGGCAAGGCCATCATTCGAAATAGAAGGAGAGATAAAGAGCTTCCAGGATAGGCAGAAACTGAAAGAATATGTGACCACCAAACTGGCTCTGCAAGAAATATTAAGGCGGACCCTGTACAAGAAAGAGGGAGCCCAAAGAAACAATCCACAAAAACAGACTGAATAGGTAATATGATGACACTAATTTCATATCTTTCAATAGTTGCTCTGAACGTGAATGGGCTAAATGATCCCATCAAAAGACAGAGGGTATTGGACTGGGTAAAAAAGCAAGACCCGTCTATATGCTGTCTACAAGAGACTCATTTTAGACCTAAGACACCTCCAGCCAGAAAACAAAGGGGTGGAGAACAATTTACCATTCAAATGGTCCTCAAAAGAAAGCTGGGGTAGCAATACTCATATCAGATAAGGTTTATTCCAAAGGCTGTAGTAAGAGACGAGGAGGGACACTGTATCATACTGAAAGGGTGTATCCAACAAGAAGCGCTAGCAATCATGAATATCCATGCTCCTAATGTGGGAGCCACCAAGTATATCAATTAATAACCAAAGTAGAGATACTTAGATAATTATACACTAATAGGAGACTTCAACATGGCACTTCCAGCAAGTGACAGATCTTCTAAGCAGAACATCACCAAAGGAACAAGGGCCTTAAGTGATACACTGGACCAAACAGATTTCACAGCTACATACAGAACTTTCCATCCGAACACAACTGAAGACACATTCTTCTCAAGTGCACATGGAGCTTTCTCCAGAATAGACCACATACTGGGTCACAAATCAGGTCTCAACCGATACCAAAAGACTGGGATTGTCCCCTGCATATTTCAGACCACAGTGCTTTGAAACTGGAACTCAATCACAAGAAGAAATTAGGAAGAAACTCCAACACATGGAGGTTAAAGAGCATCCTACTAAAAGATGAATGGTTCAACCAGGAAATCAGAGAAGAATTTAAAAGATGCATGGAAACGAATGAAAATGAAGATACAACCATTCAAAATCTTTGGGATACAGCAAAAGCGGTCCTAAGAGGGAAATACATCGCAATACAAGCCTCCCTCCAAAAATTGGAAAAACCTTGAATAAACACACAAGCTAACCTCGCACCTAAAGGAACTGGAGAAAAAAAAAGCAAGTAAAACCTACACCACGCAGAAGGGAGATAATAAGGACTCGAGCAGAACTCAATGAAATAGAGACTAGAAGAACTGTAGGGCAGATCAACAAAACCAGGAGTTGGTTCTTTGAAAGAATTAATAAGATATATAAACCACTAGCCAGCCTTATTAGAAAGAAAAGAGAAAGGATTCAAATTAATAAAATCATGAATGAAAGAGGAGAGATCACAACCAATACCAAGGAAATACAAACGATTTTAAATATATATTATGAGCAGCTATATGTCAACAAATTAGGCAATCCAGAAGAAATGGATGCATTTCTGGAAAACCACAAATTATCAAAACTGGAACAGGAAGAAATAGAAAACCTAACAGGCCAATAACCAGTGAGGAAATTGAAGCAGTCATCAAAAGCCTCCCAAGACACAAAAGTCCGGGGCCCGATGGCTCACAGGGGAAGTCTATCAAACGTTTAAAGAAGAAGTAATACCTATTCTGCTAAAGCTGTTGCAAAGGATAGAAAGGGATGGAATACTTCCAAACTCATTTTATGGGGCCAGCATCACCTTGATTACAGAACCAGACAAAGACCCCACCAAAAAAGGAGAAGTATAGACCAATATCCCTGATGAACACGGATGCAAAAATTCTCAACGAGTTACTAGCCAATAGGATCCAACAGAACATTAAGAAGATTACTCACCATGACTAAGTGGGATTTATCCCCAGGATGCAAGGCTGGTTCAACACTCATAGAACAATCAACGTGATTGTTGATTGATCACATCCATAAGAGTAAAAACAAGAACCATATGATCCTCTCAATAGATGCAGAGAAAGCATTTGACAAAATACAGCATCCATTCCTGACCAAAACTCTTCAGAGTGTAGGGATAGAGGGAACATTCCTCAGCATCTTAAAAGCCATCTATGAAAAGCCCACAGCAAATATCATTCTCAATGGGGAAACACTGAGAGCCTTTCCCCTAAGATCAGGAACACGACAGGAATGTCCACTCTCACCACTGCTATTCAACACAGTGCTAGAAGTCCTAGCTTCAGCAATAAGACAACAAAAAGAAATAAAAGGCATTCAAATTGGCAAAGAAGAAGTCAAACTCCCTCTTTGCAGATGACATGGTACTGTATATAGAAAACCCAAACACTCCACCCCAAGATGGCTAGAACTCATACAGCAATTCAGCAATGTGGCAGGATACAAAATCAATGCACAGAAATCAGTGACATTTCTATACATTAACAATGAGACTGGAGAAAGAGAAATTAAGGAATCAATCCCATTTACAACTGCACCCAAAAGCATAAGATACCTAGGAATAAATCTAACCAAAGAGGCAAAGGATCTATACCCTAAAAACTACAGAACACTTCTGAAAGACATTGAGGAAGACACAAAGAGATGGAAAAACATTCCATGCTCATGGATTGGAAGAATTAATATTGTGAAAATGTCTGTGCTACCCAGGGCAATTTACACGTTCAATGCAATCCCTATCAAAATACCATGGGTTTTCTTCAGAGAGTTGGAACAAATCATCTTAAGATTTGTACAGAATCAGGAAAGGCCCCGGAATAGCCAGGGGAATAGTGAAAAAAGAAAACCAATGCTGTGGGCATCACAATGCCAGATTTCAAGCTGTATTTCAAAGCTGTGATCATCAAGACACTGTGGTACAGGCACAGAAACAAACACATAGATCAATGGAACAGAATAACGAACTCAGAAATGGGCGCTCAACTCTACGGTCAACTACTATTCAACAAACCAGGAAAGAATATTAACTGGAAAAAGGACCGTCTCTCCAATAACTGGTGCTGGCACGTGCAGAAGAATGAAACTAGACCATTCTCTTACACCATACACAAGGATAATCTCAAAATGGGTGAAAGATCTAAATGTGAGACGAGAATCCATCAAAATCCTAGAGGAGAACACAGGAAACACCTTTCTGAACTTGGCCACAGTAACTTCTTGCAAGATGCATCTATGAAGGCAAAGGAAACAAAAACAAAAATGAACTATTGGGACTTAAGCAGGATAAAAAAAGTTTCTGTATGGCAAAAGAATAGTCAACAAAACTAAAAGACAACCTACAAAATGGGAGGAGATAGTTGCAGATGGTATATCAGATAAGGGGCTAGTATCCAAGATCTAGAAAGAACTTATTAAACTCAACAGCAAGGAAACAAACAATCCAATCATGAAATGGGCATAAGACATGAACAGAAGTTTCACCAAGGAAGACATACACGTGGCCAAGAAGCACATGAGAAAATGCTCTGCGTCACTTGCCATCAGGGAAATACAAATCAGAACCACAATGAGATACCACTTCACAGCAGTGAGAGTGGCAAAAATTAACAAGACAGGAAACGACAAATGTTGGACAGGATGTGGATAAAGGGGAACCCTCTTGTACTGTTGGTGGGAATGCAAACTGGGACAGGCACTCTGGATATCAGTGTAAAGCTTCCTTAAGAAGTTAAAAATAGAGCTACCCCACAACCCTGCAATTGCACTACTGGGTATTTGCCCCAAAGATGCAGATGTAGTGAAATGCCACGATACCCGCACCCCCAATGTTCAAAGTAGCAATGTCCACAATAGCCAAACTGTGGAAGGATCCGTGATGTCCTTTGACAGATGAATGGATAAAGAATAAGTGGTCTATATATACGATGGAATATTACTCAGCCATTAGAAAGGACGAATACCCACCATTTGCTTCGACATGAATGGGGCTGGAGGGTATTATGCTGAGTGAAGTAAATCAATCGAAGAAGGACAATCATTATCCGGTTCCACTCATATGGGGAATATAATAAATAGTGAAAGGGATTATAAAGGAAACTGAGTGGGAAAAATTAGATAAGGTGAGAATCCATGAGAGACTCCTAAGTCTGGGATATGAAGAAAGGATAATGGAAGGGGAGGAGGGTGAGAGAATGGGGTAAGTGGGTGATAGGCACTGAGGAAAGCACTTGATGGGATGGCACTGAGTGTTATACTGTATCTTGGCAAATTAAACAGAAAAATACGAGTCATAATGGAAAAATGAAAAAAAAAAAAAGAAAAACAAGGACTCTCTAGGTCTATATACTACCCCTCCCCCCAACACACACACCCTGAAGCTTTCCAGCACTGCTTCGTTAATAAACTTGCTCTTCCCATGTTCTTCCAGCAGCTCTTCTGGGGGAGGTGTCTGCTGTGCTGATTCTCAGGTGTGTGAGCCTCGGCAGAGATGCTCCACCCCTTGCCAGGTACAGGGGTCAGTATGAGTTGTTTACCTGTAAGGCCTTTGTTCCCCAGCGCCCCGCCTCTCCCAGGCACAAGGTGAAACAAAGAGGAAAAACAACAAAGGCAGCGGCCAGATTTCCAACTCTGTAGGCAAGTTCCCTGGAAGTAACTAACCACAGTTTCCCAGTCCGCACTGGCCTAGATGCTCCTAGAGGCTGGAGCAGGTGCCCTGATCTGCACAGTTTGCTGGGTGCCCAGTGGCAGGAGAGTTCTTGCCTCCCTGTGCCCTCTCTACTTCCACCTGTCCCAGGGGGAAGGCAGGATTGTTGGCTTTGTCCACTTGGGTGCCCTGAGATCCGGGGCTCTGTGCCGCTGGACCCACACTCCCGGGGACCACTGCTCCTGAAGGGAATGGGGTACAGCCCCCTCTGTCTGTAGCCAGCTCACCTAACCAACTGGCTTCTCCCAAATGCCCAGGAGAGCTGTGGCACTCCAGCTCTTTACCAATATTGGACGGAGGTTTGAGGTGAGGTTTCCCCAGGGCACCCCTCCTCTTATAGTGTCTCCAGGAATCTTCAGGCTTCACTGCGCCCCTCTCGTGATTCTTCCCCATATCCCTGCTAAGCACTTTTCCATCAGGGAAAACTTCGGCTTTTCCCTGTTGGATTTTTAAAGTTCCTATTTCTCCAGGGCTGGGCTTTCCTGCATGGGAGGCTTTCCTCACTTTAGCCCTGCTATTTGCAGTTCCCCTTCCCGACTTTATTCTTTTTTATTTTTCGCCTTCCTACCTTGTTAGAAGTGAAAAGTTTTCTCTCTGTAGCATTCCATCTGTTCTCTCTTTAAATTTCAGGTTGAATTCATAGGTGTTCAGAATGTTTTGAAAGTTATCTAAGTAAGTTCGTTAGGCCCCATGAGTTGAGGACCCCTACTCTTCCACTGTCTTGCCCCTCCGCATAGCATTCATATCTTAACAAAGGGAATAGGTTATTTGACACATAGTTTAAGCACAGTTCAGTTTCAACTAGATGCTAAATCTGGACTTCCAGGACTATGGTAAATAACATGCAAAAGAATGAAACTGGACAGTCTTATACCATATACAAAAATAAATTCAAAAGGAATGGAAGACCTAAATGTGAGGTGGGACAACAGCAAAATCCTAATATGATAAAGTTGGACAACCACATGCAGAAGAATGAAACTGTGTCATCTTATTATACCATACACAAAAATAAACTCAAAATGGATGAAAGACCTAAATGGGAGAGAAGAATCCATCAAAATCCTACTGGAGAACACAGGCAGCAACTTCTTTGGCCTTGGCCATAGCAACATCTCACTAGGCACATCTGCAATGCAAAGGGAAACAAAAGCAAAAATAAACTATTGGGACTTTGTCAGGATAAGAAGCTGTAGCACAGCAAAGCAGTCAACAAAACTGAATGGCAACCTACAGAATGGGAGAAGATATTTGCAAAGGACTTACCAGATAAAGGGCTAGTATCCAAAACCTATAAAGAACTTATCTGGAGGGGCAAGATGGCTGAAGAGTAGGGTCCCCAAATCACCTGTCTCCACCAAATTACCTATATAACCTTCAAATCATCCTGAAAATCTACGAATTTGGCCTGAGATTTAAAGAGAGACCAGCTGGAACGCTACAGTGAGAAGAGTTCGTGCTTCTATCACGGTAGGAAGACGGGAAAAAGAAATAAAGAAACAAAAGGCCTCCAAGGGGGAGGGGCCCCGCAAGGAGCCGGGCTAAGGCCGGGGCGAGTGACCCCAGGAGAGGAAAGCTCCATCCGGGAGAAGCAGGAGCTGCACCAACCTTCCCGGGCAGAAAGGCGCCTGCAGGGAGTTAGAGCAGGACCCCAGGAGGGCGGGGATGCCCTCGGGCTCCCTGGGACACTAACAGACACCTGCGCCCCGGGAGATGGGCCGAGCTCCCTAAGGGCTGCAGCGCGCACGGCGGGACCCGGAGCAGCTCCGAGGGGCTCGGACGGTGGCTCCGCGGAGGGGGCTGCGGGGCGGGAGCGCGAATCCAACAGCGCAGGCCCCGGAGCACAGGGCGCCGGGACACAGCCCAGGATCCGGCCTCCCCCCGGGACAGGCAGAGGTCGGGAGGGCCCAGGACAGCGAGGACGCTCCTGCCCCGAGCTGAGGAGATCAGCGGCCCCGCCCCGGAGCCTCCAGGCCCTGCAGGCGGAGAGCTCCGGAGTTCCTGTGGGGGCTGAATCCAGGTTTCCAGAGCTGGCCAACGACACTGGGGTTGTTCCTCCAGGGGCCTCACGGGGTAAACAACCCCCACTGAGCCCTGCACCAGGCAGGGGGCAGAGCAGCTCCCCCAAGTGCTAACACCTGAAAATCAGCACAACAGGCCCCTCCCCCAGAAGACCAGCTAGAGGGACAAGTTCCAGGGGAAGCCAAGGGACTTAAAGTACACAGAATCAGAAGACACTCCCCCGTGGGTTTTTTGTTTTTTGGTTTTTGTTTTTTGTTTTTTTGCCTTTTGATTTCTTTTGCTTCCCCCACCCTTTTTTCCCTTTCTTTTTTTCTTTATCTTTTTCTTCTCTTTTTTTTTTCTTTTTTTCTTCCTTTTTTCTTTTTTCTTTTTCTCTTTTCTTTCCTTCTTTCTCTCTCTTTTTCTCCTTTTCCCAATACAACTTGTTTTTGGCCATTCTGCACTGAGCAAAATGACTAGAAGGAAAACCTCACCTCAAAAGAAAGAATCAGAAACAGTCCTCTCTCCCACAGAGTTACAAAATCTGGATTACAATTCAATGTCAGAAAGCCAATGCAGAAGCACTATTATACAGCTACTGGTGGCTCTAGAAAAAAGCATAAAGGACTCAAGAGACTTCATGACTGCAGAATTTAGATCCAATCAGGCAGAAATTAAAAATCAATTGAATGAGATGCAAACCAAACTAGAAGTCCTAATGACGAGGGTTAACGAGGTGCAAAAATGAGTGAGTGACATAGAAGACAAGTTGATGGCAAAGAGGGAAACTGAGGAAAAAAGAGACAAACAATTAAAAGACCATGAGGTTAGATTAAGGGAAATAAACGACAGCCTGAGGAAGAAAAACCTACGTTTAATTGGGGTTCCCGAGGGCGCCAAAAGGGCCAGAGGGCCAGAATATGTATTTGAACAAATCATAGCTGAAAACTCTCCTAATCTGGGAAGGGATACAGGCATTCAGATCCAGGAAATAGATCCCCCCCCTAAAATCAATAAAAACCGTTCAACACCTCGACATCTAATAGTGAAGCTTGCAAATTCCAAAGATAAAGAGAAGATCCTTAAAGCAGCAAGAGACAAGAAATCCCTGACTTTTATGGGGAGAAGTATTAGGGTAACAGCAGACCTCTCCACAGAGACCTGGCAGAAAGGGCTGGCAGGATATATTCAGGGTCCTAAATGAGAAGAACATGCAACCAAGAATACTTTATCCAGCAAGGCTCTCATTCAAAATGGAAGGAGAGATAAAGAGCTTCCAAGACAGGCAGGAACTGAAAGAATATGTGACCTCCAAACCAGCTCTGCAAGAAATTTTAAGGGGGACTCTTAAAATTCCCCTTTAAGAAGAAGTTCAGTGGAACAATCCACAAAAACAAGGACTGAATAGATATCATGATGACACTAAACTCATATCTCTCAATAGTAACTCTGAACGTGAACGGGCTTAATGACCCCATCAAAAGGCGCAGGGTTTCAGACTGGATAAAAAAGCAGGACCCATCTATTTGCTGTCTACAAGAGACTCATTTTAGACAGAAGGACACCTACAGCCTGAAAATAGAAGGTTGGAGAACCATTTTACCATTCAAATGGTCCTCAAAAGAAAGCAGGGGTAGCCATCCTCATATCAGATAAACTAAAATTTACCCCGAAGACTGTAGTGAGAGATGAAGAGGGACACTATATCATACTTAAAAGATCTATCCAACAAGAGGACTTAACAATCCTCAATATATATGCCCCGAATGTGGGAGTTCCCAAATATTTAAATCAATTAATAACCAAAATGAAGAAATACTTAGATAATAATACACTTATACTTGGTGACTTCAATGTAGCTCTTTCTATACTCGATAGGTCTTCGAAGCACAACATCTCCAAAGAAATGAGAGCTTTAAATGATACACTGGACCAGATGGATTTCACAGATATCTACAGAACTTTACATCCAAACTCAACTGAATACACATTCTTCTCAAGTGTACATGGAACTTTCTCCAAAATAGACCACATACTGGGTCACAAATCGGGTCTGAACCGATACCAAAAGATTGGGATCGTCCCCTGCATATTCTTAGACCATAATGCCTTGAAATTAGAACTAAATCACAACAAGAAGTTTGGAAGGACCTCAAACACGTGGAGGTTAAGGACCATCCTGCTAAAAGATGAAAGGGTCAACCAGGAAATTAAGGAAGAATTAAAAAGATTCATGGAAACTAATGAGAATGAAGATACAACTGTTCAAAATCTTTGGGATGCAGCAAAAGCAGTCCTAAGGGGGAAATACATCGCAATACAAGCATCCATTCAAAAACTGGAAAGAACTCAAATACAAAAGCTAACCTTACACAAAAAGGAGCTAGAGAAAAAAACAGCAGATGGACCCTACACCCAGCAGAAGAAGAGAGTAATTAAAATTCAAGCAGAACTCAAAGAAATCGAGACCAGAAGAACTGTGGAACAGATCAACAGAACCAGGAGTTGGTTCTTTGAAAGAATTAACAAGGTAGATAAACCATTAGCCAACCTTATTAAAAAGAAGAGAGAGAAGACTCAAATTAATAAAATCATGAATGAGAAAGGAGAGATCACTACCAACACCAAGGAAATACAAACGATTTTAAAAACATATTATGAACAGCTATACGCCAATAAATTAGGTAATCTAGAAGAAATGGACGCATTCCTGGAAAGCCACAAACTTCCAAAACTGGAACAGGAAGAAATAGAAAACCTGAACAGGCCAATAACCAGGGAGGAAATTGAAGCAGTCATCAAAAACCTCCCAAGACACAAGAGTCCAGGGCCAGATGGCTTCCCAGGGGAATTCTATCAAACGTTTAAAGAAGAAACCATACCTATTCTACTAAAGCTGTTTGGAAAGATAGAAAGAGATGGAGTACTTCCAAATTAATTCTATGAGGCCAGCACCACCTTAATTCCAAAACCAGACAAAGACCCCACCAAAAAGGAGAATTACAGACCAATATCCCTGATGAACATGGATGCAAAAATTCTCAACAAGATACTAGCCAATAGGATCCAACAATACATTAAGAAAATTATTCACCATGACCAAGTAGGATTTATCCCCGGGACACAAGGCTGGTTCAACACCCGTAAAACAATCAATGTGATTCATCATATCAGCAAGAGAAAAACCAAGAACCATATGATCCTCTCATTAGATGCAGAGAAAGCATTTGACAAAATACAGCATCCATTCCTGATCAAAACTCTTCAGAGTGTAGGGATAGAGGGAACTTTCCTCGAAATCTTAAAAGCCATCTACGAAAAGCCCACAGCAAATATCATTCTCAATGGGGAAGCACTGGGAGCCTTTCCCCTAAGATCAGGAACAAGACAGGGATGTCCACTCTCACCACTGCTATTCAACATAGTACTGGAAGTCCTAGCCTCAGCAATCAGACAACAAAAAGACATTAAAGGCATTCAAGTTGGCAAAGAAGAAGTCAAACTCTCCCTCTTCGCCGATGACATGATACTCTACATAGAAAACCCAAAAGCCTCCACCCCAAGATTGCTAGAACTCATACAGCAATTTGGTAGTGTGGCAGGATACAAAATCAATGCCCAGAAATCAATGGCATTTCTATACACTAACAATGAGACTGAAGAAAGAGAAATTAAGAAGTCAATCCCATTTACAATTGCACCCAAAAGCATAAGATACCTAGGAATAAACCTAACCAAAGAGGTAAAGGATCTATATCCTAAAAACTATAGAACACTTCTGAAAGAAATTGAGGAAGACACAAAGAGATGGAAAAATATTCTATGCTCATGGATTGGCAGAATTAATATTGTGAAAATGTCAGTGTTACCCAGGGCAATTTAAACGTTTAATGCAATCCCTATCAAAATACCATGGACTTTCTTCAGAGAGTTAGAACAAATTATTTTAAGATTTGTGTGGAATCAGAAAAGACCCCGAATAGCCAGGGGAATTTTAAAAAAGAAAACCATATCTGGGGGCATCACAATGCCAGATTTCAGGTTGTACTACAAAGCTGTGGTCATCAAGACAGTGTGGTACTGGCACAAAAACAGACACATAGATCAATGGAACAGAATAGAGAACCCAGAAGTGGACCCTGAACTTTATGGTCAACTAATATTCGATAAAGGAGGAAAGACTATCCATTGGAAGAAAGACAGTCTCTTCAATAAATAGTGCTGGGAAAATTGGACATCCACATGCAGAAGAATGAAACTAGACCACTCTCTTTCACCATACACAAAGATAAACTCAAAATGGATGAAAGATCTAAATGTGAGACAAGATTCCATCAAAATCCTAGAGGAGAACACAGGCAACACCCTTTTTGAACTTGGCCACAGTAACTTCTTGCAAGATGCATCTACGAAGGCAAAAGAAACAAAAGCAAAAGTGAACTATTGGGACTTCATCAAGATAAGAAGCTTTTGCACAGCAAAGGGTACAGTCAACAAAACTAAAAGACAACCTACAGAATGGGAGAAGATATTTGCAAATGACGTATCGGGTAAAAGGCTAGTTTCCAAAATCTATAAAGAACTTATCAAACTCAACAGCAAAGAAACAAACAATCCAATCATGAAATGGGCAAAAGACATGAAGAGAAATCTCACAGAGGAAGACATAGACATGGCCAACATGCACATGAGAAAATGCTCTGCATCACTTGCCATCAGGGAAATACAAATCAAAACCACAATGAGATACCACCTCACACCAGTGAGAATGGGGAAAATTAACAAGGCAGGAAACCACAAATGTTGGAAAGGATGCGGAGAAAAGGGAACTCTCTTACACTGTTGGTGGGAATGTGAACTGGCGCAGCCACTCTGGAAAACTGTGTGGAGGTTCCTCAAAGAGTTAAAAATAGACCTGCCCCACGACCCAGCAATTGCGCTGTTGGGGATTTACCCCAAAGATTCAGATGTAATGAAACCCCGGGACACCTGCACCCCGATGTTTATAGCAGCTATGTCCACAATAGCCAAACTGTGGAAGGAGCCTCGGTGTCCATCAAAAGATGAATGGATAAAGAAAATGTGGTCTATGTATACAATGGAATATTACTCAGCCATTAGAAATGACAAATACCCACCATTTGCTTCAACGTGGATGGAACTGGAGGGTATTATGCTGAGTGAAGTAAGTCAATCGGAGAAGGACAAACAGTGTATGTTCGCATTCATTTGGGGAATATAAATAATAGTGAAAGGGAATATAAGGGAAGGGAGAAGAAATGTGTGGGAAATATCAGCAAGGGAGACATAACATAGACTCCTAACTCTGGGAAAGGAACTAGGGGTGGTGGAAGGGGAGGAGGGCGGGGGGTGGGGGTGAATGGGTGACAGGCACTGAGGGGGACACTTGACGGGATGAGCACTGGGTGTTATTCTGTATGTTGGTAAATTGAACACCAATAAAAAAATAATTTATTAAAAAAAAGAACTTATCTAACTCAACACACACAAAAAAAAACTCCAGTCAAGAAATGCCAGAAGACATCAACAGACATTTCTTTAAAGAATACAGACAGATGGCTAACAGACAGACAGACAGACAGACACACACACACACACACACACAGAATGCTCAACAGCACTCAGCATCAGGGAAATGCAAATTATAATCACAATGAGATGCCACCCCACAGAAGTCAGAGGGCTAAACTCAACAATTCAGGAAGCAACAGATGTTAGTGAGGATGCAGAGAAAGCGTAACCATCCTACACTGTTGGTGGGAATGCCAACTGGTGCAGCCATTCTGAAAAACAGTATGGAGGGTCCTCAAACACATAAAAATAGAACTGCCATATGACCCAACAGTTGCACTACTACGTATTCACCCAAAGGACACATAGTTATTCAAAAGGGCATGTGCACCCCATTGTTTCTTGCAGCAATGTCCACAATAGCCAAACTATGAAAGAGCCCAGATGTCCACTGATAGATGAATGGGTAGAGAAGAAGTGAGATATATATTTATATTTACATATATAAATATATATAAAGGGGATCCCTGGGTGGCTCAGCAGTTTAGCGCCTGCCTTCGGCCCAGGGTGTGATCCTGGAGTCCCAAGATCGAGTCCCACATCAGGCTCCCCACATGGAGCCTGCCTCTCCCTCTGCCTGTGTCTCTGCCTCTCTCTCTCTGTGTGTCTCTCATGAATGAATAAATAAAATCTTTTTAAAAAATAAATATATATAAATATATTCTATTTTATTGTATTATTTAATATTATTAAATATATATTTATATTTACATATATAAATATATATAATGGAATATTACTCAGCCATCAAAAACAATGAAATAAGTCAGTCAGAGAAAGAAAAATTACATATGATTTCCCTCATATGTAAGTTTTAAAAAACAAAACAGATGGACATGTGGGAAGGAAAAAAAAGGGAAGGATGAAATCCATGAAACTCTCAACAATAGAGAACAAATAGGATTGATGGAAAAAGGTGGGTGGGGAATGTGTTAAATGGATGATGGGTGGGCACTTGTTATGATGAGCCCTGAGTGTGACATGTAAGTGATTAATCACTAAATTCTACTCCTGAAACCAATATTACACTATATGTTAACTAACTAGAATTTAAATAAAAATATTTAAAGAAACAAAGAATTTTGAGAGTCTGATCAAGTTTTTATGAACATAGGACAGTTTTAGCCACAAGACTACTCTTCATTTGGCTTTGAGACTAGCTTGACATCGTGAGGCTTAGGGCATTTGAAACTACCCAGGAGAGAATGTTCATGTGTAGGTTGGGCCATCCCTTTTGGAAAAAAGCTGGCCTCATTTCTGGGGCAAATGGAAAGGAAGAAAGATACCTTCTTCCAGATATTTCCCATTCTTTGAAATGTAAAACTTTGACTCTTTTTGTAGCTATCCTCATATTGTTGCATAATTTCTAACTAGGCTTCATTCACATTCAGAGATGATGGGGCTCCCACACAGCCAGCACCCAAGGATTGGTATCAAGTTCCCACTCTGATCCCATGATAAGGGAGAGCAATCAGTGTCTGATATCCCAAAGGAACAATGTCTTTCTTGTTCCTTAGGACTTGCTTGGCTGGCTGGTGTAAGTATGGTGATCAATAACCAGTTTGCCTCCCTCCCCTGGATGATCCAGATACCTTCGTTGTGAAGAGGAGTTAGTTCATGCATGTACAATATGCTCCAGAATCTGCTTAGTGCAGAAAATGCCCTTTCAAGGCCCTGATCCAAACACTTGAGCATCAGCGGCAAGTACCCGCATGCCATTGTTGAGCCATTGCTGTCTCTATCCATTAGTGGGAAGGGCAGGAAAAAACAACCAAGTCCAGAAGCTTTCCCTCTATTTCTGAGGAAAGAATGTAGGGTTCTTGCTGACAGGGCTCCCATGCATAAACAATTGAGAGTTCACTTTGCCTAAGTTCATTATTCAGTGTTAGCTATTCAGAAGGTGGCCCACTTTCTAGGAGATTGTGCTACGCCATACTCAACATTATCCGGTTCTCATCTATCATAAAGAGCATTAACCTTCTGTGTATCCATTTTTACCCTATCCTTTTTAAGGTTTATTTATTTATTTGAGAGAAAGAGCGAGCGAGAATGAGTTGGGGAAAGGGCAGAGGGAGAGAATCTTCAACTGGACTCCACTAAGCATGGAGCCTAATGTGGGGCTTGATCCCACAACCCAGGAGTTTCATCTGAAACCAAGAATTGGATGCTTAACCCACTGAGCCAACCAGGCACCTTTTATTCTTATCTGAAACTAGATTAACCCAACAGGCATTCAGAGCCAGTGTCTCAGAGGAACATCCTCTACTTTAAAGTGGGGAGTCTACTTTAAGGTGGGGAGTCTGGCAGAGTTCTTAGGACTATGGAATATGCTGTGCCACAGGGCCCCTCAAAATTTGGTTTCAGAACAATTTGGACATCAGTAATCTTTGGGCATTTGAAGATGCTCAGCGGGAAATGTTTGTGTGTAGGATGAAATACAGGGTTTGGGATGGATGTGGCCTCATTCCTGGGGCAAGAAGAAACAAAGTTAGTTCTGTCCTTCCGGGATTTTGTCCCATTCATGTTTGAAATGTGGAATGCTGATCCTCTTAGGAGGCATTCCCATATACTTCAGTATTTCTCACTAGGTCTTTGCTCACATTCCGGAATAAAGATCCTCTCACACTACCAGCATTCAAAGACTTTGATGGGTTCCCACTTTGTTTCTATGCTAAGTGAGCATAATCAGTCTTTGATACCCCCCAAAACAATGGTCCTCCTATCTCCAAACACTTACTAAGAGCAATGATGAATAGCTATACAATCACCACACACATGCTACTTTCACACCTACTTATACCACATACAAATGCACACCATACATACACCACAAAATTGAGAGACACCAACACTTTCATCACACATTAACAGCACAAACTACATAGATACACCACAGACAACACATATAACACAGACACAACACAAATACATCACACACACAGTACCCATATACCAAACACCTACATATGATACATATACCACCCTCATCCTAGACATACACCATATACAATGCACAACTCATACACAGAACAGATACATATATACCACACTCACACTTCACACATAAAATATCCAGAATACAAGTATACCACACACTTCACCTACACCATACATGCATAAACACATATACCACACTATCACCATACACACAGTGCACATACACAACATACACCACACATAAGGTACATAAGGCACACACAAACCTCTCACACAACACACATACCATACACATACAACAGACATACAGAACACACACCAAAGACATTACATACACCACATACAACACACACTGCATACCACACACCCACTATACATACACCACGCAAATACCATACACAACAAACACACACCACACACACGTTTCATTTACCTCATACACAACACATGCTCACCAAAAATGCCCAATATATTTACCACACATACAGCACATACACAGAGTACATACATTACATACACACAGAAGGCACACACAGCATATATTCCACAAAAACTCACCCACCACAAATACCATTTTCATACCATGTACATGACACATATCACTCATATATGACACAAATACATCACACACAAACCTCACAGACACAACACATGTAACACACACAACCGCACACCCAATACATACAAACATGCACAACACAAATACTGAATACACATCGCACATACCACACACACAGACATCACACTTGCACCACACAACTACACATACACTCCACACATACATAAACCACACAAACACCACACACAAATACCAAACACACAGAGCAGAAATTAACCACACAAACTGAACGCACATACCAAGTGACAGTCACACCATATATACAACACCAATACCATGTAAATAACACAGACAGCTACCACACATATGTTACACTCACACATGTAGTATGCAGACACATGAACCCTTCATGCACCATACATAGTACACATACTCCAAAAAAGGCACCATACGTATACAATATCACCTCCATTACAAACACACCACACACACCACACACGACACATACAACACACATACCACACATCACACACAATACACAATACAAACACCACACACATCCCACATGTAAACCATTTGTATAATACACACACCAGATTCATACCACACATAGTAGACCCATTTTACCACATGTACATCACAAACAACACACACATGATACATACAACACATATGCCACACAAACACAGAAATCACATGAACTAAATCATATACAAAACCATATACAACATATACACTATGTGTATACCACACCTAACACACAGATCAAACACACACCACAACTCTATAAAACACAAAGACATAACAAATACATCACACACACCTATATAAAAACACACCAAATATTACACCTCACACACACCACACATGCAACAAAAATTCACCACACATACAACATCCACACACTGCACATACACCATCCACACACCACACCTATCCCACTCATACATGACTCACATACACCACAACTTACCACTGAAATACAATATATTTATCATACACACACTTGTAATTATACACACACACACACCAAACTCACACACATACACTACACAAAAATCAACACACACAAAAACACTTTACACTATATACATCTACACCACACATGCAACTTAAATAACACACATATACATCATACACACAGAACACATACAATACATGCCACATCTATACCAGAGACTCATAACACATACTGTAGAGAAACACACCAAACATATACAGTGCACACACACCATACATTCACAACAATACACCACACACATTATACATCTACCACAAACACACCACACATATACCACATAAAAATGCACCACCCACACACCATGCATACACCACACTTAGTACACATATACTACACAAAAACACACACTTACATCATGCACATAGCACACAAACAACACATATGTGACACATACACCACAGACAGACCATACATATAACATGCATACACAGCACACATACCCCTACATATATACACCACACAGACACCAAACATACACCATACAAAACACATCACCATCACACACAAACATACGGCACACAAAACACACACCTAGACAACACTCAATAACTGCACACACACCATACCCATACCACACACTTACACCCACATATTCAACACACCTCCACACAGCACACAAGCAAGAGACACATATCAGATTTACGTCACAATCAAACAACACCAACTGCACACACAAACACACATATAGAGCAGACCACACACTACATGTATACTGAACACAGGCTAGACATGCACACACGCGCACATGCACATGCATGCACACACATACCTGCTTAGTTCTTGGCTGGTGTAAGCATCATGTTAGGTAGCCAGCTTGTCTCCCTCCCCTGGCTGATTGACATGCCTTTGTTATAAAGAGAAGATAATTCACCCATGCACAGAACTTTTCATGGCATGGCCAGCACAGAAATAGCCCTTTCTTGGACTATTGCACCAAGGTCCATCTCAAGTGCTTGAGATTGGGCCCCAAAGCACTCCTTGAGATTTACCCCCAAAGAGCTCCTGCTATCCCTGAGCCACTGCTACCCATATTCACTGATGGGAAGGGTAGGAAATATAGCCAAGACCAGAAGCTTTCTCTCTCTCTCTGTTTTAAATATTTTATTTATTTATTCATGAGAGACACAGAGTGAGAAGCAGGCAGGGAGTCTGGTCCAGTCCTTGGGCCTGTGCAGTCAGTTGAGCCACAGGATCACTTGCAATTTGGTCTCAGAAATATATGGACACTGGGAAGTATAGGGCATTTTCATATGTTGGCATAGGATGTTTGCGTGTAGGCTGGGCCAGAGGTTTTGAGAGGGAACTGGCCACATTTCTGAAGCAAAGGGACACAAAGTTAACATCTTCCCAGATTTATTTCATTCCCACTGGAATGTAGAACTGTGGCCCTCCGGGGAGTCATTCTCATAACCTTGCTGTATTTCCAACTAGATCTTGGTTCACATCCATGGGATATGTAGCTATATCAGTCACACAGCCACCAGCCAGTGGTTGGTGGCAAGCTTCCATTCTGGTCCTGGGAAAGCAATCGGTGTCTGTTATCCCCAAGGAAAATGGGGCTCTTTTCTTCAAGTGCTTGATGCCTCATGCACGGAGTAAGTGCTGTATTGGGTAGTCAGCTTGCTGCTTTACTTTGGTTCACTGAGATGCCTATATTCTGAAGACCAGATGGTTTGGGCAGGCAGAGTATCTTCTAGGACCTGGTCAGTACAGAAAGAGCTCATTCAAAGAACTAAAGGCCTAGTTCCAAACACTTGGGCATCAGCAGAGAGCACTCACCTGCTTCCCTCAAACCATTTCTGTCTCTATTCACTGACTTGAAGGGCAGGAAAATCTTCCAAGGGCAGCAGCTTTCCTGATATTTCTGAAAGAAGGATAGAGGTCTCTTGCTAACTCCCTGGTGTAACCAGGTTTCCCTTTGCCGGAGCTCAAAAGGGTTTCTTATTCCTGAGAAAGCCAACTTGTTAGGAGATTATGCTAGTCACTCCATTCTCAACATTATCCCATTTTCACCTCTCTTGAAGATATTCGGCATTTTGTGTATCCATTTCCATTGTTTGGCTCCCTTTTAAAACTAGATTCACCTTTGGAAAAATTATGAGTCAGTATCTCAGAGCAAATTCATCTGCTTTAAATTAGGGAGCCTGGCCAAATCCTTGGGACTATGGGATAAGTAAGGACACTAAGCTCCTCAAAGTTTGGTCCCAGAACTCTGTGGATGTTGGGAGGCCTAGGGCATTTAAAGATTCCCAGCAGAGCATGGTTGTGTGTAGGCTGGGCAAGAGGTTTTAGGAGAGTGTTGGCCTCATTTCTGGGGCAATAGAAACAAATCTACATATCTCATTCCCAGATTAATCTCATTCCTATTCAAAATGTAGAACTTTGGTCCTCCTGTGGCCATTTCCAACACCTTGCTATATTTCTAACTAGTTCTTGGTTTCTATTTCCTGGCAATGGGGCTCTGACTGACACACCAACCCCTAGGAATTGCTAGTGAGTTCCCACTCTGGTCCTGTGAAAACCAAGTGAATCAGTGCCTGACATCTACCCTTTCCCCCCTCAAATGTGACTGTGTTGTCCCTGAGTGCTTTCTGCTTACCCAGGTTGGCAAACGTAGTGATGGGCAGCCAGTTTGCTGACCACCCCTAACTGACCTAGATGCCTGTGTTCTTAAAAGGAGGAAGCTCACACATATGAAGTTATGACTGGTCATAACTGGTCAATATCGAAAAAGCACTTTCAAGGAATACTACCCCAAACCCCAGTTCCAGACGCTTGTGCATCAGTCCCAAGCACCCACCTGCTACCTCTGAACCCTCACTGCCTCTATCTACTGATAGGAATTGCAGGGAAAAAGAGCCAAGGCTGAAAGCTTTATCTCTTTGTGTGAAAGAAAATTGCAGGTGTCTTGCTGACAGAGCTCCCAGGTGTAGCCAATGGGGGTTTCCTTTGGCCAAAGCCCACTGGTGTTTCTTATTCCTGAGATGGCCAGCTTGCTAGGAGATTGTGTTGGTGACTTCATTTTCAACATTCATAGCCAGCATCTTAGAGCAGTATCCTCTGCCTTAAACTGAGCAGTCCAGCTGAGTCTGTGGGACTGTGGAATAGGTTGGGCAAGAGGATCCCTCAAAATTTGATTTCAGAAGGATGTGGACATCAGGAAGTCTAGGGTATTTGAAGGTGCCCAGGGAAAAGGAGAAAAAATGAGTGGGAAATCGGAGAGGGTGACAGAACATGAGAGACTCCTAACTCCGGGAAATGAACAAGGAGTAGTGGAAGGGGAGGTGGGCAGGGGGATGGGGTGACTGGGTGACGGGCACTGAGGGGGACACTTGATAGGATAAGCAATGGGTGTTATACTATATGTTGGCAAATCGAACTCCAATAAAAAATATACAAAAAAAAAAAAAAAAAAGAGAGAGAAGGTACCCAGCAGAGAATGTTTGTTTATAGATTGGGCCACAGGGTTTGGGAAGAAGGTGGCCTTGTTTCTGTTATGAAAGAAAATTACTTTAGGCATTTGTTTCCCCAGTTGATTCAATTCCCACTTGAAATGTGGGACTTGGCCATTCTGGTTGCTATTTCCATTCTCTTGCTGTATGTACCTTGGTCCTCATTCATATTCAGGGGTGATAGGGCTGTAACTCATGCAGATAGCATAACAAGATTGATAGACCTTTTTCTACTCTACTCCCATGCTAAGCAAGAACGATTAGTGCCTGATATCTCCAGAAAAGATGGCCTTCCTGTCCCAGATAACTTGTTCTTTGCCAGCTGGAATAAGCCCAGTGATAGTAGGCAGGCTGTCTCCCACCCCTGGCTGACCCAGATATTTTCATTCTGAAGAGCAGATGGTTTGCCCATGCACAGTTTGCTCCAGGAGCTGGTCAGTGCAAGAAGAGTCCTTTCAGCTACTGCCCCAAGGCCTGATTCCAAACACTTGACCATTCACCTAAGCCACCCCCTAATACAACTGAACTAAAGCTGCCTGTAGCCACTGATCAGAAGAGCAGGAAAAACAGTACAAGGCCAGAAGCTTTCCTTCTCTTTCTGAAAGAAGAATGCAGTATTTTTCTAACAGGGTTCCCAGATGTAGTCAATTTCCCTTTGACCAAACCTACCACTATTTCTTAGTCTTGAGAGAGCCAGCTTTCTAGGAAATTGTGCTAGTTACTTCATTTTCACCATTATCATTCTTATCTCTAATGAAGAATTTTGGCTCCCAAAGTGTTTTATTTTCATCACTTTGATATTTTCTCAAATTAGGTTCTCCCTGGGGGCCATTCAGATCCAATGTCTCAGGCCATACCCTCTCCATTGAACTGGGAGTCTGGCAAAGTCCTTGAGACTGGGGGACAATTTTGGCCACAGAGTCCTCTTATGTTGGCTTCTGAACTATTTTGACATTGGCAGGACTAGGCGTTTGAAGGTGCCTAGCAGAGAATATTTGTGTGTAGGCATGGTCAGAGGACTTGAGGTGGAGAACTGCCTTCATTTGAAAGGTATTTCATTTGGAAGAAACTCAAACACGTGGAGGTTAAAGAGCATCCTGCTAAAAGATGAATGGGTCAACCAAGAAATTAGAGAAGAATTAAAAAGATTTATGGAAACTAATGAGAATGAAGATACAATTATTCAAAATCTTTGGGATACAGTAAAAGTGGTCCTAAGAGGGAAATACATCGCAATACAAGTATCCTTCAAAAAATTGGAAAAAAACTAAAATACACACTAAAGGAACTTTGCACCTAAAAAGAACTGGAGAAAGAACAGCAAGTAAAACCTACACCAAGCAGAAGAGAGTTAATAAAGATTCAAGCAGAACTCAATGAAATAGAGATCAGAAGAATTGTAGGACAGATAAACAAAACCAGGAGTTCGTTCTTTGAAAGAATTAATAAGATAGATAAACCATTAGCCATTTCTTCTTAAAAAGAAAAAAGACTCAAATTAATAAAATCACGAATGAAAAAAGGAGAGATCACAACCAATACCAAGGAAATACAAACGATTTTAAAAACGTATTATGACCAGCCTATACACCACAAATTAGGCAATCTAGAAGAATTGGACACATTTCTGGAAAACCACAAATTACCAAAACTGGAACATGAAGAAATAGAAAACCTGAATGGGCCAATAACCAGAAGGAAATTGAAGCAGACATCAAAAACATCTCAAGACACAAAAGTCCAGGGCCCAATGGCTTCCCAGGGGAATTCCATCAAACGCTTAAAGAAGAAACAATACCTATTCTACTAAAGCTATTATGAAGGATAGAAAGGGATGGAATACTAAAAAACTCATTTTATGAGGCCAGCATCACCTTGATTACAAAACCAGACAGAGGGATCCCTGGGTGGCGCAGCGGTTTGGCGCCTGCCTTTGGCCCAGGGCACGATCCTGGAGACCCGGGATCGAATCCCACATCAGGCTCCCGGTGCATGGAGCCTGCTTCTCCCTCTGCCTGTGTCTCTGCGCCTCTCTCTCTCTCTCTCTGTGACTATCATAAATAAATAAATAAATAAATAAATAAATAAATAAATAAATAAAAAACAGACAGAGACCCCACCAAAAAGGAGAAGTATAGACCAATATCCCTGATGAGGATGGAGCACACGCAGGCCTCCAGCTGGGCCATGTCTGTCTCATCGTCCATATGCAACATGTATCTCATCGAACACAGATGCAAAAATTTTCAAGAAGATACTAGCCAGTAAGATCCAATAGTACAGGGCCATGCCCCCGGGCCGGGCCGGCCGCGCAGGCGCGGTCCCCAGCCCCATAAAAAAAAAAAAAAAAAAAAAAAAAAAAAAAAAAAAAAGATCCAATAGTACATTAAGAAGATTATTCACCATGACCAAGTGGGATTTATTCTAGGATGCAAGGCTGGTTCAACACTCGTAAAACTAGATCACATCTATAAGAGTAAAAACAAGAACCATATGATCCTCTCAATAGATTCAGAGAAAGCATTTGACAAAATACAACATCCATTCCTGACCAAAACTCTTCAGAGTGTAGGGATAGAGGGAACATTCCTCAGCATCTTAAAAGCCATCTATGAAAAGCCCACAGCAAATATCATTCTCAATGGGGAAACACTGAGAGCCTTTCCCCTAAGATCAGGAACACGACAGGAATGTCCACTCTCACCACTGCTATTCAACACAGTACTAGAAGTCCTAGCCTCAGCAATAAGACAACAAAAAGAAATAAAAGGCATTCAAATTGGCAAAGAAGAAGTCAAACTCCCTCTTTGCAGATGACATGGTACTGTATATAGAAATCCCAAAACACTCCACCCCAAGATGGCTAGAACTCATACAGCAATTCAGCAATGTGGCAGGATACAAAATCAATGCACAGAAATCAGTGACATTTCTATACATTAACAATGAGACTGGAGAAAGAGAAATTAAGGAATCAATCCCATTTACAACTGCACCCAAAAGCATAAGATACCTAGGAATAAATCTAACCAAAGAGGCAAAGGATCTATACCCTAAAAACTACAGAACACTTCTGAAAGACATTGAGGAAGACACAAAGAGATGGAAAAACATTCCATGCTCATGGATTGGAAGAATTAATATTGTGAAAATGTCTATGCTACCCAGGACAATTTACACGTTCAATGCAATCCCTATCAAAATACCATGGGTTTTCTTCAGAGAGTTGGAACAAATCATCTTAAGATTTGTACAGAATCATAAAAGACCCCAAATAGCCAGGGGAATATTGAAAAAAGAAAACCAGAGCAGGGGGCATCACAATGCTGGTTTCAAGTTGTACTACAAAGCTGTGGTACAGGCACAAAAACAGACACATAGATCAATAGAGCAGAATAGGGAACCCAGAAATGGGCCCTCAACTCTATATGGTCAACTAATATTCGACAAAGCAAGAAAGACTATCCACTGGAAAAAGGACAGACTCTTCAGTAAATGGTGCTGAGAAAATTGGACAGCTACATGCAGAAGAGTGAAATTAGACCATTCTCTTACGCCATACACAAAGATCAACTCAAAATGGTTGAAAGAGGAGAACACAGGCAACACCCTTTTTGAACTTGGCCACAGCAACTTCTTGCAAGATACATATATGAAAGCAAGGGAAACAAAAGCAAATATGAACCACTGGGACTTAATCAAGATAAAAATCTTCTGTCAGCAAGAGAAACAGTCAACAAAACTAAAAGACAACCTACAGAATGGGAGGAGATATTTTCAAATGACATATCAGATAAAGGGCTAGTATCCAAGATCTAGAAAGAACTTATTAAACTCAACAGCAAAGAAACAAGCAATTCAATCATGAAATGGGCAAAAGACATGAACAGAAATTTTACCGAAGAAGACAGACATACACATGGCCAACAAGCACGTGAGAAAATTCTCTGCATCACTTGCCATCAGGGAAATACAAATCAAAACCTGAGATACCACCTCACACCAGTGAGAATGGGGGAAATTAACAAGGCAGGAAACAACAAATGTTGGAGAGGATGTGGAGAAAGGGGAACCCTCTTGCATTGTTGTTGGGAATGTGATCTGGTACAGCCATTCTGGAAAACAGTGTGGAGGTTCCTCAAAGAGTTAAAAATAGAGCTACCCTATGACCCAGCGATTGCACTCCTGGGGATTTACCCCAAAGATACAGATGCAGTGAAAAACCAAGACACCTGCACCCTAATGTTTTTAGCAACAATGTCCACAATAGCCAAACTGTGGAAGAAGCTTCAGTGTCCATCGAAAGATGAACAGATAAAGATGTGGTCTGTATATAAAATGGAATATTCCTCAGCCATTAAAAACGACCAATACCCACCATTTGCTTCTACGTGGATAGAACTTGAGGGAATTATGCTGAGTGAAGTAAGTCAATCAGAGAAGGACAAACATTATATGGTTTCATTCATTCGGGAAATATAAAAAATAGTGAAAGGGATTAAAGGGGAAACAAGAGAAAATGAGTGGGAAATATCAGAGAGGGTGACAAACCATGAGAGACTCCTAACTCTGAGAAACAAACAAGGGGTAGTGGAAGGGGAGGTGGGCAGGGGGAATAGGGTGACTGGGTGACCGGCACTGAGGGGGGCACTTGACAGAATGAGCACTGGGTGTTATACAATATGTTGGCAAATTGAACTCCAATAAAAAAAAATATACAAAAAGAAAATATACAAATAAATAAATAAATAAACCAAAAAAATGAAAGGTATTTAATTTCCTATTTGAGAGGTAGAACTTTACGAATATTTCCATTTTCTTGTGGTTTTCTAACAAGGTCTTGGGTCACCATCAGGGGCCATGGTGCTGTCACTCACACAAAGAGCACCAAGGGATTGGCAGCAAGTTCCAATTCTGGTCCTGTATTAGGCAAGATATCAGTATTTGATATCCCAAAGGTAATATGGCACTCTTGTTCCTGGGCACTTGATTCTTGGACAGTTAGGTAAAGTGCAGTGATGGGTAGCCAGCTTGCCTCCATCCCCTGGCTGTCAGAGATGCCTTTGTTTTGAAGAACAGACAATTCCCACGTGGGCAGCATGCTCCTGGAGCTGGTCAGTGCAGAAAAAACTTTGTCAAGGAATACTTCACCAATGGGCAGCCCAGGTGGCTCAGCGGTTTAGCGCCACCTTCAGTCCAGGGCCTGATCCCTGCAGACCCAGGATCGAGTACCACATCAGGCTCCCTGCATGGAGCCTGCTTCTCTCTCTCTCTCTTTCTCTCTCTCTCTCTCTGTATCTCATGAATAAATAAATAAAATCTAAAAAAAAAAGGAATACTTTACCAAGAAACAGTTCCAAATACTTGATCTTCAGGTGGGAGAACCCCTGAATCACTGCTACATTTAAGCACTTACGGAAAAGCAGGAATAAGAGCCACCATCAAAGCATTCCTTACCTTTCTGGAGGAAGAATATAAGCCTCTGGCTAAAGCTTTCCTGGGGTGGCAGATGGAAGTTTCTCTTAACCCAAGCCTATGGGTGATTCTCTTTTTTTTTTTTTTAATTTCTATTTATGATAGTCACACAGAGAGAGAGAGAGAGAGAGAGGCAGAGACATAGGCAGAGGGAGAAGCAGGCTCCATGCACCGGGAGCCCGACGTGGGATTCGATCCCGGGTCTCCAGGATTGCACCCTGGGCCAAAGGCAGGCGCTGAACTGCTGCGCCACCCAGGGATCCCCTATGGGTGATTCTTATTCCTGAAACTGACAACATTAGGAGATTGTGCTAGTCACTTCATGATCAACATTATCCTATTTTCATCCCTAATGAAGAACTTTGGCCCTCTGTGTATCTATTTCCATTCCTTTGTTCTTTTGTTCATAAGAGGTTTTCCCCAGGGATCATTCAAAGCTAGTGCCTCAGAACTATATCTTATACTTTAAACTGAAGTATGTGGCTGAATGCTTATCACTATGGGATAGGTTAGGTCAACATTCCTATGGTCACATTGACAACAGGAGGAATAGGGAATTTGAAGGTGCCCAGCAGAGAATGTTTGTGTGTAGGCTCAGGCAGAGGTTTGGGGAGGGAGCTGACCTCCTTTTTCCTCAAGTGGAAACAAAGGGAGATATTGTAAGATTTATCCCATTCTCACTTGACCTGTAGAACTTTGGCCCTCCTTGTAGTGATTCCCCAGTTCTCACTGTTTTTCAAACAAGGTCTTGGGTGGTCTTCATGAGCCACCATGTTTGAACTCACATAGCACCCAGGGTCTTGTGGTGAATCCCCCTCTGGACCTGTGCTAAGGTAGAACAATCTGTGACTAATATTTGAAAGAAAAGTTTGTCCTTCTGTCAGGGACAAACTTGAACACTTGATTCTTGGCCAGCTGAGGAAGCACAGAGATGAGTATCTAGCTTGCTTCATTCTCCTGGTTGATTTAGATGCCTTCATTCAGAAGAACAGATGGACCGTGCATGCCTTCTATGCTCCAGAACCTGTTCCATGCAGAAATATAATGTTCTGTGTACCAATTCCAAACATTTGATCATCCGCTGGGAGATCCAGCCCAGTACCTCTGAATCACTGATGTCTCTATCCACTGATGGAAGTGCAGGAAAACTCCCAATGTAAGAAGCTTTCCCTCTCTTTGTGAGGAAAGAATGAAGGCATATTGAGGAACCTGTGTGGCTCAGTTGATGAAGCATCTGACTCTCGATTTTGGCTCAGGTCTCACTTTCAGGCTCATGGTCTCAGGGTTGTGAGATCCAGCCACACATAGGGCTCTGTGCTGGACCTGGAGTCTGCTTAAGATTCTCTCTCACTCCCTCTGCCCCTCCCCCATCAAGTGTATGCTCTCTCTAGTTCTCTCTGTCTGAAAGAAAAGAAAGAAAGAAAGAGAGAGAGAGAGAGAGAGAAAGAAAGAAAGAAAGAAGATAGAAAGAAAGAAAGAAAGAAAGAAAGAAAGAAAGGAAGGAAGGAAGAAAGAAAGAAAGAAAGAGAAAAAAGAAAAGAATGCAGGCATCGCGTTTACTCATTCCCCAGGTGTAGCCTATGGAAGTTTCCCTTTGGCCAAGTCCACTGGAGTTTCTTATTCCTAAAACAGCGAGATTTTTCACCTCCTTGTAGCCAATAGAGAACCTTGCTTCCATGCATAAATATTCATCCCTGTTCTATTTTTTTCAAACTAGGTTCTTCCTGGAGGCCATTAAGTGCCAGTGTTCCTAGCACAATATTTTCTGACTTAAACTGGGGAAACTGACAGAGCCCTCTGACTGTGAGATAGGTTGTGCTACAAGTCCCTTTGTAATTTGGCTTCAGAATAAGGTTGACATCAGGAGGGCCAGGGTATTTGAAGGACCTCAAAAGATTGCGCATCGGCCAGAAGTTTTGGGAAGGAGCTTGCCTTTTTCTGGGGCAAAGGGAGATGAAGTTAGACATCTTACTCCCAGATAACTTTCATTTCCTTTTGAAATGGAGAACTTTGGTTTTCCTTGAAGCCATTCCCATCCTCTTGCTGTTTTTCTAGCTAGATTTGTTCACATACAGGAATAACATGATTGTCATCACACAACCAGTGCCCAGTGTTGGTGGCAAGTTCCCACTCTGGTCCTATACTATGAAAGAGCAAAAAGTGTCTGATAGCCAAAAGGAAAGCTTCCCCTTCTGCCTCTGAGTGATTTGTTCTTGTCCTGCTTCTTCTCATGCTGTGATTAGTAGCCAGGTTGTCTCCCTCTCCTGGCTGGGAGAGATGCCTTCATTCTGAAGAGCAGACAGTGCAATATGCTCCAGAACCTATTCAGTGTAGAAAGAGCTTTTTTTTTTTTTTCTTTTTTTTTTAAAGAGCTTTTTCAAGGAATACTGCTCCAATGACCATTGCCAAATACATCATCAGTTGAAAGAACCAATCTTTTAGCCTTAAATCATTTTTCCCCCCCACTGGTGGAAAGGCAGAAGAAATATTCAAAACCAGAAGCTCGCCCTCTCTTTGTGAAGGAAGAATGAAGGTCCATTGCTTAACTTCCCCCCATGTGTAGCCAATGGATGTTCCCCATTGCCCAAGCCAACAGATGTTTCTTATTTCTGAGACTGCCAGCTTGCTAAGAGATTTTGCTAGATACTTTTAATTCTCAACATTATTTCATCCTCATCTCTAAGAAAGTCCTTCATTCCCTCCGTGTCTATTTCCATTCCTTTGCTCTTTTTCCAAACTAAGTTCTCCAGAATAGAGACATCTCAATTACCCAGGGGGAGGGAGGCACCCTGACCACCCATCAATGCATTGACCCAAGGTAGCCACATATATACATCTTCTTTATACATTTACCTGTCGATGTGGACATATGGGCTCTTTCCATAGTTTAGCTATTGTGAATATTACTTATATAAGCCTCAGGGTGCATGTGCCCCCTTTGAATGACTATGTGTATTTCCTTTGGACAAATACCTAGTAGTGCGATCCCTAAATCATTGGGTCATTCCTTTTTTATACCCTTGAGGAACCTCCATACTGTTGTCCAGAGTTGCTGTACCAGTTTACATTTCCATGAACAGCGTAAGGGAGTTCCCTTTCCTCCGCATCTTTGCCAACATCTGTTGTTTCCTGAGTTGTTCATTTTAGCCATTTTGACCAGTATGAGATGGTATTTCATTGTGGTTTTGATATGGGTTTCCCTTAAATTTAGTGATGGTGAGCCTTTTTTCATATGCCTGTTAACCATTTTTGTATTTGGAGAAATGTCTTTTCATGTCTTTTGCCTATTTCTTGACTGGAGTTTTTAGTTTTGTGCTGTTGAGTTTGATCATTTCTTTATAGGTTTTGGATACTAGTCCTTTATATAGTGAGTCATTTGCAAATATCTTCTCCCATTCCTTGGGCTACCTTTTGGCTTTGTTGACTGATTCTTTTACTGTATCAAAGCTTTTTACCCTGATCAAGCCCCAATAGTTCATTTCTGCTTTTGTTTCCCTTGTCTTATATATGTGTATTGGAGTAAGTTGCTGGAGCCAACGTCAGAGAACTTACTGCCTGTGTTCTCCTCTAGGATTTTGATGGATTCTTAGCTCCCATTTAGATCTTTCATCCATTTCGAGTTTGTTTTTGAGTAAGCTGTAAAAAAAAAAAAAAAAAAAAAGTGTTAGTTTCATTCTGCATGTGGCTGTCTAATTTTCCCAACACAAGGATTTTGGTGTTGTGCTGTCTCACATTTAGGTCTTTCATCCTTTTTGAATTTATTTTTATGTATGGTGTAAGAGTGTGTCCAGTTTCATTCTTTGACATGTTACTTAATAGAGTCCTGGAAATCCTAGCCTTAGCATCTAATTGAAACTGCCCTGTGCTTAAACCATGTGTCAAGTAATGTATTCCCTTCATTAAGATATGATTGTTAAAATGTGATAAGTGATATCATATGTATAAATAAACTAGGAAAAATACATGTGTTTATATTCTTGAAACCATACTCTGCTTAAAGTGTCCCTCAATTAACATCTTCTTTTCATTTGATCCTTATGTGAAAACACATTAGTGGAAAATGTGCTTAACTCCTTTGAAACTACTCTGTTCTTAAATCATAGTTTAAGTAACAACTTCCTATTTTACATATATGTTCATAAACTCATGTGTATAAGCACTAGAAATAAGCCTTGTACTTAATTCCTTGAAGCTATAATTCTTAAGACATCTTAAAGTAACATCAGAGTTTCATAATGTTAAGAAGTGTTTTTGACACCTGTATTGTTAACGCAAGGAAGTGGCATTGTGCTTATATTCTTGAAACCACATGGTTGTTGTTTTTTTTTACCATACTCTAAGTAAAAATCTTCCTTTCCTCAGAATATGTGTTTTTAACTTATATGAATAAGATTATTAAAAGCCATTTGTTCAACTCCTTGAAACAACACTGAGCTTAAACCACTTGCAGGTAACATCTTCCTTTCATGAAGATATAGATAGATGATAGATAGATAGATAGATAGATAGATAAAGTATATAAGCATTAGGAAAAGCATATGCTTATCTACTTGGAACTACATGCTTAAATTGTCCTTCAAGTAACATCTCTTCTTTACTAAGATGTGTTTTTAAACTTATGTATATAAATACTAGTGGAAAGGCATGTGCTTAACTGCTTGAAACTACATTGTGTTTAAAGTTTCCCTAAAATAATAACTCCTTTCATTAAGATATAAGTGTTTTTGAGGTAGGTTTTCAAGGTGGCTGTGCAGTAGGGGGACCTGGAACTTCCCTTGTCCTTTGAATACAACTAGATCAACATTCAACTATTTTGAACTCTTAGGAAGCAGATTGGAGGAGTAAGGAAAAAATCTCCAAACCTGGAGGGAGAGAATCTGGCAGAGAGGAGGTTCAGAGTCCTGAATTGGGAGATTGGGAAGCCATGTAGCCAAAAAGGAGTTCCTGGTTAGTGGAACAAAGTCAGAAGCAGGAGAAGGTTGGAAAGAGCAGAGCAGGTTGTGATCACACAACAAGCCAGGGCAAGGAGATCCCTTGGGTCCTTCAAGAGGGATTGTTCCCCTCCTAGGAGGGCATGTGGAAGAGAGTATTTAGTTAGCCTCTCCAAAGACAAAAGGCTAGTTGAGGGGTGGGGGAGAGCAGAGCTCAGCAACAGGGTCACAGTGGCCCACAGAGGGCAGAAAACCTCTTAATTTTTGATGTGAGCCACAATAGGCTCAAATCTCTATGCACAAAGATGTTATTTGAAAGATGCTTTCTATAGTGTTATTTCAATGAGTTACATATATGGCACTTTCCTTATGCTACCACACATACATTTACTAAGGCTACTATCTTCATGATAGATGTTAGTTGTAAGATGCTTTTCTACAGTGTTGTTTTAATGAGATAAATAATGGCACATTCCTTATGTTTCCACAGATACATTTGAAAACTCTTCTATATTCACGAAGGAAAACGTTAGTTGAAAGATGCTTTCTACCTGTACTGTTTCATTGAGTTAAGTATATTGCACTTTCCATGTCCTTCAACACATATATTCAAAAATACTACTATCTTCACCAAGAAGATATCATTTGAAAGATGCTTTCTACACAATGTTGTCTCATTGATTTCTAGTATTTTGCATTTTTCTTAGGCTTCCACAGATACATTTGAAAACATTCCTATCTTCATGATACATGTTAGTTGAAAGATGCTTTCTAAATGGTATTGTTTCAATGAGTTTAGTATATATCACTTTCTATATGCTTCCACACATACATTGAAAAGACTTCAGTCTTGATGAAGGAAGAAGTGATTTGAAAGATGTGTTCTACACAATGTTGTTTCAATGTATTAAGTATATGGAACTTTTCTTATGGTTGCACATACATATTTGAAAATGCTTCTATCTGCTTGAAAGAAGGTGTTAGTTGAAAGATGCTTTTTACGCAGTGTTGTTTTTTAGTTTGTTTTTTAATTTTTTTTATTGGAGTTCAATTTGCCAACATATAGAATAACACCCAGTGCTCATCCCATCAAGTGCCTCCCTCAGTGCCCATCACTCAGTCACCCCCACCCACCTCCCTTTCCACCACTCCTTGTTCGTTTCCCAGAGTTAGGAGTCTCTCATGTCCTGTCTCCCTTTCTGATATTTCCCACTCATTTTTTCTCCTTTCCCCTTTATTCCCTTTCACTATTTTTTATATTCCCCAAATGAATGAGACCATATAATGTTTGTCCTTCTCCGATTGACTTACTTCACTCAGCATAATACCCTCCGGTTCCATCCACGTTGAAGCAAATGGTGGGTATTTGTCATTTCTAATGGCTGAGTAATATTCCATTGTATACATAGACCACATCTTCTTTATCCATTCATCTTTCGATGGACACCGAGGCTCCTTCCATAGTTTGGCTATTGTGGACATTGCTGCTATAGACATCGGGGTGCAGGTGTCCTGGCGTTTCATTGCATCTGAATCTTTGGGGTAAATCCCCAGCAGTGCAATTGCTGGGTCGTAGGGCAGGTCTATTTTTAACTCTTTGAGGAACCTCCGCACAGTTTTCCAGAGTGGCTACATCAGTTCACATTCCCACCAACAGTGCAAGAGGGTTCCCCTTTCTCCACATCCTCTCCAACATTTGTGGTTTCCTGCCTTGTTAATTTTCCCCATTCTCACTGGTGTGAGGTGGTATCTCATTGCGGTTTTGATTTGTATTTACGCAGTGTTGTTTTGTTATGTATATTTCAATTTCCTTAAGCTGCCACAGCCTAAGGCTTAAGCCACAATTTCCTTAGGCTTTGAAAACACTTCTGTCTTAATGAAAGATGTTTGTTGAAAGATGCTTTCTACACAGTGTTAGTTGAATGAGTCAGGTTTATGGCATTTTCCTTATACTTCCACACATACATTTGAAAACACAACTTCATGAATTCATGAGATTTTTTCCAAGATTACATGAGATCAGGCTAAGCCAGAGGTTGCTTATCAGGTGGAGACACAAACAGCCTTAACATGTTGAAAGCCTCAAAAGGCGCCCATAGAGCCTGCCTGTGTATTCACATGGGTAGCTCCTGGGCTTGTTGTCCTGAGACTTCATATTTGGCCATACATCTCATGAGAGTTGCCCCAAGGTCTTATGAGATTTGGGTTAAGATGTCATGAGCTGTAGAACTAGAGAGAATCACCCCAAACTTTCCTGATACCCCAAAGGGAAGAGGTGGCTTTTTTCTGCAAGTGTCAAGTCCCAACCTGTCATGAATTGTTGAAAGCCTGGGCAAGCATCCAGGGAGCATTTCTTTGTGTTCAGATGAGGCAGATCCCAGGGTCATTGCCTCTTCCTGCACCTACTGCCCTCTTGTGTCTATCTAACATAATGCCTCTAAGAAACCTGGAGGTCATTCATCTCTATTTTAGTGCTCCGTTTTGACCCCCAAATCAGAATGGCATCTGTGGGCTTTTGTGAAATGCCAGGTATTCCCAGAGTTTCCCAAACCAGAAATGTCCCTGTGCTACCTATAAGACTGTACAAGAATTAGTATTAGGGGTTCCAAATCATGCTGAGTTCCTGTGAGATGTCTCCCCAGGCCTCATGAGGTTTTGCCATAGATTTTGTAAGATTAGGCCTGACCTCTCAGGAGATTTGAGTGTAATTACATGAGATCTGGCTAAAGAAAGAAGTAACTTATCTTTTTTTCTGGGAGGGGGGTGGTGGTGGTGGTGGTGACTTGCACAGACAGAATTCAAGTGTTAAAAAACTGAGAAAGCCTCCAGGGAGTCTGCTTATGTGCTCAGATATCCATCTCCAGGGCACATTGCTTCTTCCTTTTCCTCTAGTCCTCCTGTTTCTACCACTTCCAATTTAGTGTGAATAAGAGGCTGCAGGGCCCGTTCATCTGGAATTAGTGCGATGTTCCCTTCCCCCTTCCCCCAGGATGCTGAATCACTAGGGGTATAGGATGAAACACCTTATGTATTGGTGCAGGACGTGTCTGGGAGAATTTGTGAAACTGCAAATATTTCCAGTTGTTCCCAATCTTGGAATATGCCATACCTACGTACTTAAGTAGTTACAAAGCAGTCTTTCCTAGGGAGTGCCAGGTCCTACCAAGTGCCCAGGAGCATTGTCCAGAGATCTCATGAATTTTGGACCTAGATCTCACTGACCATAAGACCACGATCTTTTGAGATTTTGATGAAGTCTCACAAGATTTGGACTGAGATCACTCAAGACTTGCCTGAAGATCAAGTGTGGTCCCGCAAAGGGAAGACATTGCTAGATTCTGCATATGGTAAGTTTCAAACAGACTGTACTGAAATGTGGAAAGCCTGGGAAAGCACCCAGGGAGACTTCTTGTGTTCATATAAGCCAGCTCCCAGACTCCTTGCCTCTTCCTGCACCTTATGCCCTCCTGTGTCCCTCACCTATAACAATGCCAGTAAGGTATCTGGAGACCATTCATCCCTATTTCATTTTGACCCCAAATCAAAATGGCTAAGAAGATCCCACTCCTGCCAAATTCCTATGAGATTTCTCTCCATGTCTCATGAAATTTATCCATATATCTCTCAAGACTAGGTTTGACCACTCGAGAGATTTTGGCCAAGTTCCAAGGAGTAAGCTTTGATCTCTCAAGATTTGTCCAGAGATCTTGTGAGATTTGGTCCTAGGATTCCTGAGGGGTAGCCTGAGAGTTTTTGAGATTTGTCCAAATATTATAGGAGACCTTGCTAAGGAAAGAGGTGGCTTATCTTTTTTTACTAGAGTGAGGTGAGACAAACACAGAGAGCCTTAACCTGTTGAAAGACTAGGAAAGCCTCCAGGGAGTCTGCCTATGTGCTCAGATATCCAGCTCCAGGGCACATTGTTTCTTCCTTCTCCATCTGCCCTCCTGTTTCTATCACATCCAGTTTAGTGTGTCTAAGAGGCCACAGGGCCCATTTATCCTGAAATTGCTACTACCTTGTTACCCCTACTTCACCCAGGATGCTGAAACACCAGGGATTTGAGTGTGAGACACCATGTGTCTTCCTGCAGTTCCTATCTAGGAGCATTTGTGAAACTGCAAATATTAGCAGTTGTGCTCAATCGGGGCATGTGCCATCCCTACCTAGTCATGCAGCACAAAGCAGGCTCTGCTAGGGAGTGCCAAGTCCCTCAAGGGACTGGAAGCTTTGGCTAAAGAAAGGTCTCATGAGATTTGGCCCTAGATCTTGATGGCTGGTTCCAATATTGGGAGATTTTGATGAAATCTCATGAGATTTGAACTAAGATCATCCAAAACATGTTCCAAGATCATGTGAGATCTGGCAAAGGGAAGAGGTGACTTGTTTCTGCAGGTGAATCTAAAACAGGCCTTCCTGAAATGTCAGAAGCCTTGAAAAGTACCCAAGGAGCCTTTCTATGTGTTCAGATGAGCTAAGTTCCTGGCTCCTTGCCTCTTCCTGCACCTAATGCCCTCCTGTGTCTATTACCTCTAAGGTCATGTCGATAAGGGACTTGGAGGCCATTCATTCCTATTTTGGTGTCCTGTTTTGAACCACATATCACAATGGCGTCTGAGGGTATTTGTGGAATGCCAGATGTTTCCAGGAATCCGCAAAACATGCATGTCTCAGTGCTACCTATTATCCAGCACAGGAGTCCTGCCTAGGTTGTTCCCACCCTTGCCAAGTTCCCATGAGATTAGCTCCAGGTATTGTGATATTTGGCCATAGATCTTCTGAGATTTGGACAGATGTCTCAGGAAATTTTGGCTTAGATCCAAGTAGTGGCCTTTGATCTCAAAAGATTTGTCTAGAGATCATAAGATTTGGTCCGATGATTCCTGAGATGTAGCCTGAAAATTCCCATGATTTGCTACAAGATGACATAGATCTGGCAAAGGAAAGAGATGGCTTATCTTTTGGGGGGGATGGCAAGAAAGATGGAGATAGCCTCTAAGTCTTGAAAACATGGAAAAGGCCAGACCTCCTGGGAGCCTGCCTGTGTGCCCAGATGTCTAGCTCACCTTTTGCCTTCACCTCCTGCCCTCTTGTTTCTATTGCCAACATTTTAATGTGAATAAGTGGTCACAGAGTTCATTCGTCCTAAGTTCAGTGCTACCTTGTTATCACCACAGAACTCAGGATGTTGAAACTCCAGGGTTTAGGTGCAAAGCACTTCATGTCTTCCAGCAGTTCATGCCTTTGTGCATTTGTAAAACTGCAAATATTGGCAGTTGTGCCCAATCCTGGCATATGCCATCCCTATCCACTTAAGCAGTCCAAGTAGGCTCTGCTAGGGAGTGTCAGAGCCTGCTGAAGGCCCAGGAACTTTGACCAGAGACGTCATGAGTTTGGGCTCTTGATCTCCCCAGTGAGGCCCATACTCTCACAAGATTTTAAATGAGATCTCATGAGATTTGGACTGAGATTGCATGAAATTCCCCGAAGATCAACTGAGATCTGGCAAATAGAAGAGGTGGCTTATTTCTGCAGCTGGTGAGTCTCAGACATATTGTCCTGAAATGTGGAAATCCTAGGAAAGCACCTGGGGAGTCTTCCTGTGTGTTCAAATGAGTCAGCTCCTATGCTCATTTGCCTCTCCCTGTGCCTACTGGACTCCTTTTTCTATCACCTCTAACTTAATCACTGTAAGAGATCTGGAGGCCATTCATCCCTATTTCAGGGCTCCGTATCGAATCTTAACATGAGAATGACATCTATGGGCAGTTGTATAATGCCAGGTGCTCCCAAGGTTCCCCAAACCAAGAATGTTCCAACATTAGCTATTAGTTGCACAGGAGTCAAGGCTAGGGAGTTCCCAGTCCTGCCAAGTTTCCATAAGATTTCTCATCGGTTCTCCCAAGATTTGGCCATAGATCTTGTGAGATTAGGCCCAACCTCTCAGGAGATTTTGGCTGAGTTCCACAATGGCCTTTGATCTCTCAAGATTTGTCCAGGGATCTCCTGAGATTTGGTCTGAGGTTTTCCTGATAGGTAACCTGAGAACTGGCATGATTTGCCCCAAGATTATGTGAGTTCTGGCTATGTTAAGAGGTGGCTTATCTTTATCTTTTTTTTTGGGGGGGGGGGGGACTGGGGTTAAGGGGAAGACGACCACAGATTATTATTTGTATACCACAATGCTTTGATACTTGAACTCAATCACAAGAGGAAATGGGAAAGGAACTAAAATATTTGGAGGGTAAAGAGCATCCTATTAAATAATGAAAGCATCAACCAGGGAATTAAAGAAGAATTATTTTAAAATCATAGAAACAAATGAAAATGAAAACACTACTGTTCAAAACCTTTGGTATGCAGCAAAGGCAGTCCTAAGAGGGAAGTACATAGCAATACAAGCCTTTCTCAAGACACAAGAAAAGTCTCAAATACACAAGCTAACCATACATCAAAAGAAGCTGGAGAGAGAACAGCAAATAAAGCATAAACCAAACAGGAAATGGGAAATAATACAGAACAGAGCAGAAATCAATGAAAGAGGAACCAAAAAAAAAAAAAAAAAAAAACCCACAATTGAACATATTAATGAAGCTAGGAGCTGGTTCTTTGAAAGAATTTATAAGGTCAGCAAGCCCTTAACCAGTCTTATCAACAAGAAAAGAGAAAGGATCCAAGTTAATATAATCAAGAATGAAAAAGAGATCACAACAAACACCAAGGAAATAAAAAACATCATTTTTTGATCAGCAAATATATGCCAACAAGTTAGGCAATCTGGAAGAAATGGATGCATTCCTGGAAACTTATAAACTACCAAATCTGAAACAGGAATAAAGAGAAAACCTGGGACCCCTGGGTGGCTCAGTGGTTGAGCATCTGTCTTCAACTCAGGGTGTGATCCTGGAGGCCTGAGATTGAGTCCCACATCAGGCTCCCTGCATGGGGCCTGCTTCTCCCTCTGCCTGTGTCTCTGTCTCTGTCTCTCTCTCTCATGAATAAATAAATAAAATCTTAAAAAAGAGAGAGAAAACCTGAACACACCCATAGCCAGCAAGAATTAAAGCAGTCATAAAAAAAAAAAGTCTCCCAACAACAAACAAGAGGCCAAGGCTGGATGGCTTCCCAGGGGAATTCTACCAAACATTTAAAGAACTAATACCTATTCTCCTGTAGCTGCTTCAAAAATAGAAATGGAAGGAAAACTTCCAAACTCATTCTATGAGACCAGCATTACCTTGATCCTAAAACCAAAGACCCTACCAAAAAAGAGAATTACAAACCAATATCCCTGATGAGCATGGATGAAAAATTCTGACCAAAATACTAGTCAATAGTATCCAAAAGTACATTAGAAGGATTATTCACCATGACCAAGTAGGATTTATTCCTGGGCTGCAAAGGTGGTTCAACATCAACAAATCAATCAATGTGATATATTACATTATCAAAAAAAAGGACAAGAACTAAATAATTCTCTCAATTATTGCAAAAAAAAAAAAGAGTTTGATAAAATACCTCATCCTTTCTTGACTAAAATGTTCCATAGTGTAGGAATGGAAGGAACATATCTTGGTATCATGAAAGCAATATACAAAAAGCCCACAGTGACTATCATTCTCAATGGGGAAAAACGAGTTTTTCCCTAAGGTCAGGAATATGACAGATGCTCACGCTTACAACTGTTGTCCAACATAGTACTAAGAGTCCTAGCCTCAGCAATCAGACAACAAAAAGACATAAAAGGCATTCAAATTAACGAAGATGTCAAACTCTCACTCTTTGCAGATGCCATGAAAACCCAAAAGACTCCACCCCAAAATAGCTGTAACTTACACAGCAAGTCAGCAATGTGGCAGGATATAAAATCAATGGACAGAAATTAGTAGCATTTCTTTACACGAACAATGCGACATAAGAAAATAAATTAAGGAATATATGCCATTTACATTTGCACAAAAAAAACCCACAAGGTACCTAGGAATAAACCTAACCAAAGAGATAAAGGATCTCTGCTCTAAAAATTACAGATGGCAGTTGAAGTCTCACCACACTTGGTGAAGGAGATATCACAAGATTTGAACTAGGATCCAATGAAACTTGGTGGAGAAGATATCGCGAGATGTGCGCTGAGATCTCTAGGTAAGAGGTGGACGAGATCAAGATATGGTAGAGACCTCAAAAGACTTGATAGAGGATATCTCAAGAGGCATGGGCCAAAATGACACGATAATTGGACAGCGACCTCATGAGACTTGGTAGAAGAGAACTCGCACGATGTGGGGTGAAATCATGCAAGAATTGGATTGAGAACTCGTGATACTTGGTGAAGGAGATCTGATGAGATATGATCTGAGATCTCCCAAAACTTGGTGAAGGAGATTTCACACAATGTGGGCTGAGATCTCACAAAAATAGGTAGAGATATCTCTATCTATATTTGTACTGTGATCTCTTGAGGCTTGGTGGAAAAGATGTTGCAAAATGTGGCTGAGATCACGTGAAATTTGGACTAATACCTCATGACACTTGTGAGACATGGGCCAAGATTATGCAATATTTAGACTGTGATTTATTTCATGGGCAGCCCCGGTGGCCCAGTGGTTTAGCACCGCCTTCTGCCCAGGGCCTGATCCTGGAGACCTGGAATCAAGTCCCACGTTGGGCTCCCTGTATGGAGTCAGCTTCTCCCTCTGCCTGTGTCTCTGCCTCTCGCTTTCTCTCTCTCTGTGCCTCTCATGAATGAATAAATAAAATATTAAAAAAAAAAAGACTGATATCATGAGGCTTAGGGAAGAGATCTCCAGAAACATGGACCAAGATTTCCCAAATTCGGGTGAAGATCACGTGAGATTTGGACAGAAACCTCGTGAGGCTTTAAGGAGTAGATCTCTGGAGATGTGGGCGGAGATCTCATGAGATTTGGACTGAAACGGGGGGGGGGGGGAGCTTGAGGGAGCAGAGCTCACGAGGTAAGATATCACCCAAGATTTGTACTGTGATCTCACAAGTACAGTGGGAGGAGATTTCAGGAGATGTGTAATGAGATCTTGCAAAATGCCTGCCAAGATCCTGCAAGATTTGAGAGAGATCTCACCAAATGAGAGCTGTTATCACATGAGATTTGGACAGAGATATAAAGACTTTTTCAGAGTAGGCCACTGGAATTGCAGGCCAAGATCTCATGATCTTAGCGGAGGAGATCTTGGACCATCCTGGTGAGACCTCAAGAGATTTGTGCTGAAGTCATGCGAGAATTGGCGGTGACTTCTTGAGATATGGACTGAGACATCTCGACGTTTGATGGAGGAAATATCACCATTGCCAGAACAAGATCACATGAGACTTGCACTGAGATCTTGCTAGGGTAGGTAGAAGAGATCATGCAACATGCTGGCTGAGATCTCGCATATTTGTCCTGATACCACGTCAGGCTTGAAAGAGGAAATCTTACAATATGCGGCCCGGGATCATAAGAGATATGGAATGAGATCTTGAGGGGCTTTTCAGAGGATACTCTGCAGAATTGCCAGCCGAGATCACATGAGATTAGCCCTGAGATATAGTGAGGCTTGGCAGAGGACATCTCACCAATTGCTAGCTGAAACTATGGGAGGTTTGGCTGGAGACCTCGCAATACTTAGCAGAGGAGTTCTTGCAAGATAGAAGACCAGATTATGTGAGATTTGGAGTGAGATCTTTCAGGGATTGGCAGAGGAGATCTGCACCAGCACTGCAGGCCGAGATCAACAAAGATTTGGACTGACACCTCACAAGAGAGGAAGCAAAATCATGCGAAATTTTAATGAGGTCTCGTCAGATTTGAAGGCTAAGATCATGAGAGATTTGGACTGAAATCTCCCAATGTTTGGCAGAGGAGAGATCACAAGATGTGGGAGGAGATCACATGACATATCATGATCACATGATATTTTATGAAGCTTCCCGCAGATTTTATGAGATGCCTAGCTAAGATCACATGAGACTTGAACTGAAACTTCCTGAGGCTTGGCAGAGGAGGTCACTAAAACTGTGAGCCAAGACCTCACAAGATTTACACTGAAGTCTTATGATATTTTGCAGTGACCTACTGAGATTTGGACTGAGAACTCACAGTACTTGGTGGAAGAAATTTCACAAATGCCTGGACAAGATCACATGCAATTTGGCCTGAGAAATCATGAGGCTTCACAGAAGATATCTCACAAGACATGAGATGAGATTCTGTGAAATTTAGACAGAGAACACAAGAAATGATGGGCACAATCATGTGAGATTTTGATCACCCAATACTTGTCAGAGGTGATCAAGGAAAATGCATGTGAGAGTTGCACAGAAGTCACATGAGATTTAATGGTGTCTGCGTGATTTGGTCTGAGATTTCCTGAGGCTTGGTGGATGAGACCTCACAATTTGAGGGTAGAGATTTGTGATATATATATATATATATTTTTTTAATTTTAAAGTTTTTATTTATTTACTCATGAGAGAGTCAGAAACATAGGCAGAGTGAGAAGCAAGTTCCCTGCAGGAAGTCTATGCAAGCCTCCATTATAGGACCCCCCCAAAAATGAATGAAGCCAAAGTTAAATGCTCAACAAATGAGTCACCCAGAAGGCATGATCAAGCCAAATTTCAACTGGGATCTCATGAGGCTTGGAGGACTAGATCTCATGAAATGCTGGCCAAATATTACAAGGTTTGGAATCAGATACCTTAAAGCATCAGAAAGGAGATTTCACCAGATGAAGGCAGAGATCAGGGGAAAATATGTACTGAGGTCTTCCAGGCTTTTAAGAGACAAGGGGGATTGATGACCAACATGAAATAATTTGGACTGAGATCTCAGAGCCTTGAAAGAGAAATATCAAACCTGCGGGCAGAGATCAAAACACTTTTGCACTGAAGTCAAGGAGATTTAGTCCTGTGCTCCAAGGAATATAAGTAAGAACTTGCATTCCCTGATAGAGAAAATCGAGTGAGATACCAAAGGTATATCATCTAATATTGCAGTGAGATGAAGTGAATCTACCTATACGACTCAAAATTTGATAGCCTAAATCACATGACTTCAAGGGAGATAACAAGAGGATTGGGAGAGAAGATCTTCCATGAAAGACAAGATCCGAAATATAAGGAAAAACTAATAAAGATATGCACAGGATATTTACAAAATACGACTAAAGTTTTCCGAAATTGGAAGAATACACGGAGAGAACTCACATACAAAATTCATAAAACCAAAAGATTAATACAAAGAATTGCATTTAGAATCCTAAAATATGGACATGGAGATAATAAGAGTAAAACAAACAGATGACGTTTATTCCAAAGATGAGACTCCCTGCCTGAACTATGCCACAGGAAAAAAGGAAGTTAAGGAAGGCAAAACAACAGGAAAAAAAAGCCTACAGCACCCGGTATTCCCAGGCGGTCTCCCATCCAAGTACTAACCAGGCCCGACCCTGCTTAGCTTCCGAGATCAGACGAGATCGGGCGCGTTCAGGGTGGTATGGCCGTAGACGTCCGCGCCTGCCGCTGGGCGCCCCAAGAGCCTGCTCTGCGCCTCTCCAGGCCGGGCGCCCGCCGCTCCTCAGCCCTCCTCCGCCCGCCCTGTGCGGCCCGCCTGAACGCCTGCCTGCCTGCCTGCCTGCCTGCCTGCATGCTCGCCTGCCGGCCCGACTGATGGACTGACCGCCTCCCGCGCCGCGCCCGGGGTGGCGGAGGGCGCCTGCCCGGGCCGGGGGGTGGGGGCCAAGACGCGTCCCGCACCCCGGAGCCGAGTCTGTCGCGGGAGCCCGGGCGCGCTCCCGTCCCCGGCCTGTCGGGCTCGTCGCCGCCGCTCGGCTCCCCGGATGGCACGCCGCCCCACATCGGGCCGCTCGCTGGGGGCCGGGGGCCGGGGGCCGGGGGCCGGGGGCTGGGGCCTGGGGGCTGCGGGGGGGTGTCGGGGTGTGCCGCGGGCCGGGGCCGGCGCCGGCGGGCCCCTGGCCTCTCCTGTTCTTCAGCCCGCCTGGCTCAAAGCCAAGCCGGGGCCGCCCGCGCCGCCGGACCCCATCGTCGCACAGGCAGGGACACAGACACAGGTGCCCACGACACACACACACACAGACAGACGGAAGGACACAGGCACTCGGAGCTGGGCCACACGGCCTGTGGGGGCGAGGCAGCCACCCCGCCGGAGGGGCGCAGGCCCTGGAGCTGCGTCAGGAGCCCTGGCAGCCGCAGGCCCTGCAGCCACGCGGTCAGGGATGCCGTTCCGCTCCCATTCCTGCCCATCAGCCGAACCGCCGCGGGGCCGTGTGCCTGCGTGCGTGCGCGGCGCCCTGGCCCAGGCGCGGAGCGAGTGTCTGTGGTGTGTCTTGCTGTGTCCCGAGCGGCTCTTTGGGCCTGGGTGCCGGCCGCCCCCGCGTCGCTGTGGTCTTGGCTGTCGCGGGGTCACGGAGCGCGGAGCCCGGCGCCAACGGGGGGCCTGAGGCCCCCGGCGGCCGGGCCGTCTGGTTGGTGTCCTGGGCACGCGGAGCGTGGACCCCGGGGCTGAGGGCCGAAGGGACGGTGGTCCGCGGGGGACGGAGGGCATGTCCTTCGGAGAGAAGGTGCAGGCGGGCCCGGGCCGAAGGTGGGGGGGGTGTTGCGGGTGGCTGGGTGGCTTGGTCGCTGGGGGCGGTGCCAGGGAATTGCTAGGGGCTGGGGGCGGGGCTGGGGGCGGGGCTGGGGGCGGGGCCTGGGGGCGGGGCCTGGGGCGGGGCGAGGAGGGCCCGCAGGCAGGCCCGGCCCCCGGCCCCCGGCCCCCAACCACCCCCCGCTCGGCCCCACCGAGGGCCTCGCAGGCCTGCGAGGACGGGATCCAGCCCCCCCCCCGTCTCCCCCCAGCGACTGCACCGCCCCCCCGCGCCCCCGCCCCGAGGTTCCGGCTGTCGCCCCGTCCCCTCCCTGGGCCCCTTCGGGCCCCCTCGGCCCCCTCGGCCCCCTCGGCCCCCTGGGACGCGCGGCCGGCTAGGATGCGGGTGGGCGTCGTTGAAGGGCTGCGAGGTTGAAGGGCTGGGAGGAAGAGGAGGTGGTGTATGTAGTGGCAGGGATTATAAGGGAAAGGAGGGGAACTGAGTGGGAAAAATTAGATGAGAGTCTCTTAAGTCTGGGAAACAAGAGTTGCCGAAAGGGAGATGGCTGGGGGATGGAATAACTGGTGACAGGCAATGAAGAAGGGACTTGATGGGATTTGCCCTGGCTGTTATACTCTATGTTGGCACATTGAATTTGAATAAAAACAAAGGTAAAAAAGAATATATTCTAAATGTGAGCAAAAACATTTTATAAATAAAAGTAATGCTTTATTAATTAAAAAAAAATCTCATGTGATATCTCCTGGCAATTCAGGTGGTCTCCTTTGAAAAGCCTCATGAGATCCTAGTCCAAATCTCACGTAATCTGCCCCACATCTTGATAGATATCCCCTGCCAAGCCTCCTGAGATCCCAATCAATTTGCGTGATCCCATGTGGCATATCAATGATTCCCTCCTGCAAGCCTGACATGATATCCAGCCAAATATGAGTGATTGGCTGGCAGGTTGCATGACCTTCTCTGCCTAGCCCTTGAGATATCAGGCCAAATCTCATGTGACCCCTGCTTTCAAATCGCTTAATGTCCTCCACCAAGCATCCAGAGATCTCAGTCCAAATCTTGGGAAGACACTATGAAATCTTGTGTGACGTCAGTGCAAATCTTGTGAGATCTCATTCTGCATTTTGTGAGCTCCCTCTGCCAAGGCTGTTGAGCTTTCAGTCGAAATTTCCTGTGATATCAACTGGAATATCAAGAGATTTCCTTCAGCAAGCCTCGTGAAATCTCAACCAAATCTTATGTGATCTCTGTCTGCAGCCTATCAGACTTCCTCTTCCAATCATCGTTAAGATCTATGTCCATATCTCACGTGATCTTGTTCTTCATCATGAGATATCCTCCACCAAACCTTGTGAAATCTCATTCCAAACATCACGGGATCCCAGACTGGGTCTCTGAGATCTCAGTCCAAATCTTGGGAGTTCACTATGAAATCTCATGTGACTTCAGTGCAAACCTTGTGAGATCTCAGCCCACATCTTTGGAGATCTCCTCCACCAAGTCTTGTGAATTCTTAGTCCAAATTTCACGTGTTTTTGGCCCTCAAATCGTGAGCTCTCTTCCACCAAGGCTCACATGATCTCATGCCAAGTCTCACGTAGTCTTAGCCCAAATATCACGAGATCTCTTCTGCCAAGCCTCACGAGATCTTGCATGGTCTAGGCCTGTATATCACAAGTTCTCCTCCCCTAGGCCATGCAAGATGTCAGTCAAAATCTCCTGTGATCTTGACCTGCATCTCACAAGATCTCCAATTGCAAGCCTCACGAAATCTCTAAATCTCACATGATTTCAGCCTGCATCTCATGAGATCTCTATCAAGCCTTGTGAGATCTTAGTCCATATCTCCTGTAATCTCAGCCTTCAAATCATGAGATTTCCTCTGCCAAGTCTCATGAGATCTCAGTCCAAATATCCCATGATCTCACCCTGCAACTTGAGAGATCTCCTCCCCCAAGCCTTATGAAATCTCTGTCCAAATCTGGTGTGACCTCAGCCTGCATCTTGGCCTCCACCAAGTCTTGCAAGATATCAGTCTAAAACTTGCATTATCTTGGCCCCAATATTGCAATATCTCCTCTGCCAAGCCTCTGAAGATCTCAGCCAAATCTTGTATGGTCTTGGCTGGCATCCCAAGAGATTTCCTCCACCAAGTCTCCCGAGATATCAATCAATCTTGCATGTTCTTGGCCAACATCTCAGGACATCTCCTCAGCCAAGCCTAGTGATTTCTCAGTCCAAATATCACGGGAACTCAGCCCACACCTTGAGAGATCTTCTCTGCCAAGCCTCGCAAGATCTCAGTCCAAATCTCACATGATTTTGGCTCCTATCTCAAAGTATTCCTCTGCAAAGCCTTGCAAGATATTCGGCCAAATCTCATGTGATTTTGGCCAGCAATTTTTGAGGACTCCTCTGAATAGCCTTGTGAGATTTCAGTCAAAATCTCCCATGATCTTGGCCCCCTAATGGCGAGATCTCCTCCACCAAACCTGAGATCTCCCTCCAAATATCACAAAATCTCAGTCCAAATCTCTCAAGATCTCAGTCCCAGTGTCGTGAGATCTCCTCCCAGACTCCAAGAGCTTGGTCCAAATCTCTTGAGGTCTCCTCCTACTCCTGCATCTCATCATTCTAAATCTTATGTGATCTCAGCCAAATCTTGTGGTATCTCCTCCAAGTCTCGTGTGACCTCACTCCTAATCTTGTGTGATCTCAGTCCAAATCTCAAGATATCTCAGTCTAATTCTCATGAGATTTCCTTCAACTCATGCTATATCTCATTTCAAATTTCCTCCAAGTCTCACCTCTCCTCCCTCCAATTCTCACATGATCTCGGTTCCAATTTCCTTATCTCTCAGTCCAGGTCTCATGTGATCTACTCCAAGTCACATGATATCAAATCTCCTGAGGTCTCCTACAAGCCTCACCGACTCTGTCCTCTAAATCTTGCATGATCTCAGACCAAGTCTTGTGAGATCTCCTCCAGGGCAGATGGAATCTTCATCCAGACTTCTGGACATCTCCCCAAAGTCATATGAAATCTACCTACAAATTTCATGAGATGTCCTCCAAGTCTTGCCTGACTTCATATAATTTCTCGTGTGACCTTGGTTAAATCTCAGGAGCACTTAGTCACAGTCTTGTGGGAACATCTCCCAGACTCACATGATCTTGGTCCAGGTCTCACAGGATCTCAGTCCAAGTTTCCTGAGATCTCCTCCAGGTCATGAGTGATATTATCCATCCTTGGGATATCTCCCCCAAGTCGCATGAAATCTCACAACAAATCCCATGAGATCTCAAAATATCACCTGACCTCTCTGCATATCTCGCATGATCTCCATCTGGATCTCATGAGAACTCAGTCCAAATCTGAGAGCTCCTAAAGTTGGACGAAATCACCCTCCAGACCTCCGCAGATCTCCCCCAAGCCACTTGGTATCTTTCTCCAAATCTCATGAGATCTCTAATTTTGCCTGATCTCACACCAAATCTCAGGTGTCCTCGGTCAAAATCTTATGAGCTCTTATTCCCAGTCTCATGGGAACACTTCCCAGGCTCACGTGATCTTAGTCCAGGTCTCAAGAGATCTCAGTCCAAAGTAACTGAGATCTCCTCCAGGTCAGGTGTCATCTCTGTCTAGTCCTTGGGATTTTCCTCCCACGTTGCATGAGATCTTGCAACAAATCTCATAAGATCTCCTCCTAGTCCAGCCTGACCTCACTCAAAATCTTATGTGATCTCAGTCCAGGTATCCTGAGAATTCAGTCCAAATCTCAGGAAAAAGCCTCCAGGTCAGATCAGATCTCTGTCCAGACCTCCAGAGATCTTGGTCAAGTCGCTTGAGATCTCACTCCAAATCTCGTGATATCTCCTACAAGTTTCCATGGGTATCACTTAAAATCTTGTGTGATCTTGGTCCAGGTCTCATTAAGAATTCATTCCAAATCTTGCAAGACCTCCTCCAGGTCCAAGCAAATCTCTGTTCAGACCTCCTGAGCTTTCTCCCATGTTGTGCCTCATCTCACTCCAAATCTCATGACATCTTCTCCAAGTCTTGCCTGATAAGGCCAAATCTCACGTGACCTTGATCCAAATCTTGCAAGCTCTGGTTCCCAGTTTCGTGAGATCTCCAGCCAGACTTGCCCGATCTTATTCTAGGTCTGGTGAGATCTCAAGAGAGATTTCACAAGCTCTCCAGGTGGTGCATGATCTCCATTCAGACCTCTAGACATCTCCCCCAATTCATGTGAGATGTCCCTCCAAACCTCGTGAAATCTCTTCCAAGTCTCACTTGACCTCACTCCAAGTCTTGCATGATCTTGGTCCTAATCTCCTGAGATCTCGGTCCCAGTCTCATGAGATCTCCTCCTAGGCTTACATAATTTTGGTTCAAGTCACTAGTGATCTAAGGCCAATTCTCGCGAGATTTCCTCCAGGTCTCACATGACAATCCTCAAGACCTCCTGAGATTTCCTCCAAGTCATGAGGAATCTCGCTCCAAATCTGAGAACTCTTCTGAGTCTCGCCTGACCTCACTCCAAACATCGTGTGATCTTGGTCCAGGTCTTATGAGAACTCAGTCCAAATTTCATTGGATCTCCTTTAGATCAGATGATATCTCCATCTGGATCTCTAAAGATCTCCCCCAAATCGCATGAGATCTCACTCCAAATCTCATGAGATCTCTGTTTTGCCTGACATCACACCAAATATTATGGGATCTTGGCCCAAATCTCCTGACCTCTTGTTTCCAGTGTTGTGAGATCTCCTGCCAGGATCACATGATCTTCCAGGGCTTGCAAGATCTCAGTCCAAATTTTGCGAGATCTCCTCTAGGTCAGGCATGATCTCCATCCAGACCTGGGAGATCTCCTCCAAGTTGTGTGAGATCTCATTCCAAATCTCATATCTCCTCCAAGTCTCATGTGACTTCACTCCAAATCTCATATGATCTCAGTCTGATTCTTATGAGCTCTTTCTCGTAGTCTCATGAGATTTCCTCCCAAGCTGGTGTGATCTTGGTCCAGGGCTTGAGAGATCTCAGTCCAAATCTTACATGTCTTGGTCCAAATCTCATGATATCTCCTCCACGTCTCTTCCAAGTCTCACAGGAGAGAAAGGATCTATCTCTTTGTGGAAAGAGGGGACAGGACCATAAACTTGACTTTTGACTTCTGGCATTCCTAGTGCATTATCCCTAGGCATCTTTCTAGGGTTGCTGCTATTGTGGCCAAGCTTTATGACCTCATTCCAAAGCTCTGGAGATTTCCAAATCTCATGAGATCTTCAGCTCAGCCCTCAAGATCTAGGGCCTATAAACGAGGCCTTCTGGTCACAGCTTTGGGCTCTTGGCAGGAGCTGGCACACCCTAGCAGAGTTGCCTTTGTACTCTTTAAGTCGGGAGGGATGGGTAACTTCACTAAAGAATACTGTATTTGAAAGCTGCATTCTAGTAACACTTTTTTTCTCAGAGTTAAGTATATGGCACTATCCTTATGGTTTCACACATACTTTTCAGATAGCTTCTAACTTCTCTAAAGAAGATGATAGCTGAAAGTTGCATTCTACTACTTGTTTCAAAAAGCTAATTATATGGCACTTTCCTTTTGCTTTCATACATACTTTTTAAATATCTTCTAACTTCACCATAGACAACTGTTTTCGAATGGTGAATTTTACTAACACTTATTTCCAGGTGTAACATATATGCTACTTCCCTTATGCTTTCACACATTCTTTTAACATAGTTTCTAACTTCATCAGAGAAGATCGTATTTGAAAGGTGATTTCTAGTAATACTTGTTTCTCAGAGTTCAATATATTTCACTTCCCTTATACTTTCACGCATACTTTTGACATCTCTTCTAATTTTGCCAAAGAACATGGTAGTTGAAAGCCATAGTCTAGAGATCTCCTCCAGGTCATGCATGATTTTTGTCCAGTCTTTGGTGAGTTGAGTTGAGTGAGATCTTGCTCCAAATCTCATGAGATATCCTGCAAGTCTCACCTTACCTCACTCCAAATTCACTTGATTCTGATCCAGGTCTAGTGAGAACTCATTCCTAATTTCAGGAGATCTCTGCCAAATAAGATGGGACTTTTTTCCAGATTTCTCTATATCTCTCCCAAGTTGCATGAGATTTCACTCCAAATCTCATGATACCTCCTCCAAGTCTCACCTGACCTCACTTCAATTCTTGCATGACCTTGGTCCCAGTCTCCCGAGATCTCCATCAGGCTCTCATGATTTCAGTCTGTATCATGAGTGATCTGAGGATTAATTTCACCAGATCTCCTCTAGTTCTTGTTTAATATCTCTCCAGACCTTACCTTGTGAGATGTCCCCCAAGTCGTGAGAGATCTCACTCCAAGTCTCCTTTGAGCACTCATCCAAGTCTCACCGTACCTCACTCCAAATCTTGGTGATCTCAGTCAAAAACTCCTGAGCTCTTGGTGCCAGACTCATGAGACTCCTTCCCAGGTCATGAGATTTCACTTCAAATCTCCGGAGATCTCCTCCAACTCTCCCCCGAACTCTCTTCAATTCTCGCATGACCCCGGTCCAAACCTCACAAGCTCTGGTCCACCCAGGCTCATGAGCTCTCACTCCAAATCTCGTGAGATTTCTAAATCTCACCTGACCTTACTCCAAATCTCGCATGTTCTCAGTCCAGGTGTCTTGAGAACTTAGTCCAAATCTCATGAGATTTCCTCTAGGTCAGTAGGATCTCCATCCATACCTCTGGAGATGTCCCTCAAATCCTGTGAGATCTCACTCCAAATCTTGTGAGCTCTCCTCCAAGTCTCACCTGATGTCGCTCAAAATCTTGAAAGATCTCCAGTCTCGCAAATTCTTGGGCCCAGCCCGTGAGATCTAGGGCCCACACACCTGGCCTCTCGGGCCACAGTTCCCTGCCCATGGCCTGAGCTGGCATTCCCTAGCAGAGCCACCTTTGTGCTCCTTAACTTGGTAGGGATGGCACATCCTGCCATTGGGCACAGCATCTGGCAGAAATGCTCCCCAACACAACCTGCAGAAAGACTCAGGGGGTCTCACCCTGAACACCCTGGGGTTTCAGCTTCCTGACAAGGGAGCACTGAATGCAGAACCAATAAACCCTGTGGCTCTTCTTTCCAGAAAGCCGGAGGTGAGAGATCCAGGAGGGCAGGAGGAGAAGGAAGAGGCCTTGTGCCCTGGAGCTGGACATAGGAGCACATGGGTGGGCTCCCCCTGGTGGTTTTCCCAGTCTATCAACATGTTAAGGTTGTGTTCGTCTCTTAGGAATTCTCTTACCAAATCTCAAAAGAATCTGTACAAATTTCATGCGAACAAAGTCCCCTTGCAGGAACGGGGCCAAGTAGCCAGACATACTGGTTCAAATCTCGCCAGATCTAGAAAACAATCTTGAGAGACCTGGGGAGAAATTTCTTGGGACCTCAGCAGGGCCAAGACCTCCCCAACCTTGATGCCTGTGAGGTCTAAGAGCTAGCACTTGGACATTCCTGTTTGGTGAGGCCTGGAAACACCTGGCTAAGACCACAGATATCATTCTGATGTTGGGGTCCAATCAGAGCACTGAAATGGGGAAGAAGGGGCCCCCACATCCCTTATGGTCATTACATGAGAGGGGAACCCCCAGGAGGGCGTTAGGTATGAGAAGAGGCAAGGAGCCTGGGAGCTGTCTCATCAGCACACACAGGGCTCTCTGGGGTCTTTCCCAGGTTCTGAACATTTCTTGAGTTTGGTGAAGGTCTCCATCTACAAGAACAAGCAAGTTCCTGCCTTTGCCAGACCACATGGTCTTGGGGGAAGATCTCACATGAACTTGCCCAAGTGTCCTAAGATCTCTAGGTTGAAATCTCATGAGATATCACCCAAATTATGAAATCTTGGGCCCTCCCTCCTGGATCTAGGGTCAAACTCATGAGATCTCTGACCAAACCTCCTGGCTCTTGGCTGGTACTTACACTCCCTAGCAGAGTCTGCTTTGTGCTCCTTAAGTAGGAAGGGATGGCACATGCCAGGATGGACACTATTTCCAATATTTTTGGTTTCAGAAATGCTCCCAGGCATGACCTGGAGGAAAACATCCACGATCTTTCAGCATCCTGGGTGACATGGGAGTAATGAGGCAGCACTGAAATAAAAAAAGACTAAGCCCTATGGACTCTTATTTCCGTTCAATTGCAGGTGATAGAAACAGGAGAGGAGGAGGACAAGGAATTGGGCTTCTTGGGGTCTTTCCCAGGCTTTCAACTGGTAAAAGCTCTCTGATTGTCATGGAACCACTCAGTAAAACAAGAAATGCCACCTCTTTCTTTAGCTAGATCCCATGTAATTTTGGGGCAAATCTCATGAATTATTTGGCTCCCTCTCAGGAATCCTCCTACCAGCTCTCATGAGAACTCTGGACAAATCTCATGAAGTCAAAGTCCACTCCTTGGACTGGGCCCAGATCTCCTAAGAAGTTGGGCCAAATCTCGAGAGATCCATGGCTTCCACCCCACGAAATTTTAGTTAACAGCTAAATACCCTAACAACTGGCTTCAATCTACTTCTCCTGCTGTGTAGAAAAAAAGGCAGGAGAAGCCCTGGGAGAGTTTAAACAACTTCTTCGAATTTGCAATTCAATACGATATTTCACCACAGATGAACTGAATATGATAATTAGATTAGAGATTTCAAAATTCATCTCCCCTCCTTAAAACAAAGGATTTTGACTGGGACCAGCTCTTGGGGTGGGAACTCCCTTGCCTTGATGCTTGGGCATCTTAATAGCTACTAGCACTTGGACATTTCCTGCTTGGGTAACCCTGGAAACACTCAGCATTCCACAAAGCTCAGAGATGCCATTCTATTGTTGGGGTCAAAATGGAGCCCTGAAATCCGGAAGAATGGGCCTCTGGGTCCCCTTACTGAGGTTACTTGAGAGGCCAGAGATACAGGAGGGCATTAGGTACAGGAAAAAAACTATGAGCCTGGGATCTGGCTCATCTGAACACACAGGAAGTCTCCCTGAGTGTTTTCCCAGGCTTTCCATATTTCAGGACAGTCTGTGTGAGAGTGGCCACCTGCAGGACCAAACCACCTCCTTGCTTTGTCAGAACTCACATGATCTTGGTGACAAATCTAAAGTGACCTTAGTCCAAATCTCATGAGATCTCAAGTCCAGCCATGGATATCTAGGGACAAAACTAATGAGATCTCTGGCCAGAGCTGCCGTGCCCTCAAGAGGAACTAGCACACCTTAGAAGAGCCTGCTTTTTGCTCCTTTGATAGGGATGGCACAGGCCAGGTTTGGACACAGAATCCAAGATTTCCAGTTTCAGGAAGGCTCCTGACCTGCAGGAAGACACAAGGTGTCCCACACCCCAGTCCCTGGTGTTTCAGCATCCCGGGTAAAGTGGGTGTAACAAGGGAGCACTGAGCTCAGTATGAATGGGCCTTGTGGACTCTTTTTCACATGAAACTGGCAGGGATAAACACAGGAGGGCAGGAGGAGAAAGAAGGATGTGCCCCAGAGCAGGACATGTCAGCACTAAAGCAGGCTCCCCAAGGGGTTTCCCATTCTGTCAACAGGTAAAGGTTGTGTAGTTTATCTCACAATCCCATAGATGAAAACAAGAAGTTAAGCCACCTCTTTCCTTAGCTGTTTTGCATGTAATCTGAGGGGCATGTCTTGAGAACTCTCTGACTGTGTCTCAGAAATCCTCCAACCATATTCCACAAGAATTCTGGCCAAGCCCTGTGAGATCCAAGTCCACTCCTTGGACCTGGGCCCAAATCCCCTGAGAAGTCAGGCCAAATCTTACCAGATCTCAAAGGTACTCTCCCAAGAGCTGGGGAGAAATCTCCCAGAAAAACAGCAGGAGTGGGAACTGTCTAACTTGGATGCCTATACAGCCTAAAAGCTGGTGCTTGAACATTCTTGTTTGGGGAACCCTGGGAACACCTCGAAATCCACAAGGCCCACAGACACCATTCTTCTGTTGGGATCAAAATGGATCACTGACATAGGGATGAAAGGGCCTCTGGGCCCCTTACTGACATTATGGAAAAGGCAGTAGACACGGGAGGGCATTAGGTCCAGGAAGAGGCAAGGAGCCTAGGAGCCAGAACAGCTAAATACATAGGAGGGCTCCCTTTCCCAGGCTTTTGACATTTCAGGACTCTCTGCAAGAGAGTCACCACCTTCAGGAACAAGCCACTTTATAAATCTTACTTATGTAGACAGGAATTGGGCACAACCTCCAAATTTACAATTTCACCAGTGTTCACCCATTCTCTGCATGAAGACAGAAGCTGGCTCACTCCTATATCCTAGTGTTTTAGCATCCTCGGAAAATTTGGGCTAACATGGTAGCACTAAATTCGGGGGGTCTGTATCCTCTTCTTCACCCTGAAATGAAGGTAATAGAAACAGGAGGGCAGGGGGAGATGACAGAAGCAATATGGACATCTGAGCACACATGGAAGCTTCTGGGTGCTTTCCCAGGCTTTCTACAATTAAGGTTGTCTATATGCATCTCCCCTCCCCCCAAAATATAGATAAACTTCCTTTCGCCTATGTCAGATTTCATTTAATCTTGGGACAAATCTCGTGGATATTCAGGCTACCTGTCAGGAATCCTTGGACAAAATCTCACGAGATCTCTGGACAAATATCATGAGATTAAAGGTCACTGCTTGGCATTTGGTCAAAATCTCCTGAGAGGTTGGGTCTAATTTCCCAAGGTCTGAGGAGAAATCTCTTGAGAACTCAGCAAGGATGGGAACTCCATAGCCTTGACTCCTGTACAGCATTATGGGTAGCAATGGGACATTCCTGGTTTGGGGACACTAGGAACACCTGGCATTCCACAAATGCCCCCTCATGCCATTGTGATGTGGAATTTAAAACACCACTGAAATTGGGATGAATGCAGAACCAGGTCCTTTATTGCCACTATGTTAGAAGTGACAGGCACAGGATGGCAGTATGTGCAGGAAAAGGCAACAGGCATATGAATTGGCTAATAAGTACACAATTAGGTACTAGGTACTATTAGCCTAGGTGCTTTCCTAGGCTTCTGACAATTCAGGAAAAGTATGTTTGAAATTCAATACCCACAGAAAAAAGCCACCTCTTCCCTTTGCCAGATCTCACATGATCTTGGGGCAAATTTCCTATGATCTAAGTCCAAATCTTGTAAGATCTCAGGCCCATTCAGTGAGATATAGGGCCCAAACTCCTTAGATCTTTGGCCAAAGCTCCCAGGCTCTTGGGAGGACCTGGTACTCCCTAGCTGAGCCTTCTTTCTGCTGGTTGAGTAGGTGGTGATGACAAATTCCGGATTGGGCACATCTGCCAATATTTACAGTTTCACAAATGCTCGGAGATGTGACCTCCAGGAGGACACAGGGTATCTCACTTCTATATCCTTCATGTTTTAGCATCCAGGTTAAAGTTGGAGTATTAATGCAGCACTGAATTCAGGATGAATGAGCCCTATGGCCTCTTACTCACACTAAATTGGAGGTCATAGAAACAGGAGAACAGGAGTAGAAGAAGCAATGTGGTCAGTAGCTGGACATCTGAGCACACAGTCTTCCTGGGAACTTTACAGGCTTTCAAGAGGTTAAGGTTCTCTGTGTATGTTTGTCCAGCCCCCTCAAAACATTTGAACCACCTCTGCTTTAGTCAGATCTCATGTCATCTTGGTGCAAATCTCATGAATTAATTTTCAGACTACCTTTCATGAAACCTCAGACCAAACTCATGAAATCTCTGGACAAATCTCAGGAGATCAAAGTCCACTTCATGGAACTCAGCCAAAATCTCTTGAGAGGTTGGGCCAAATCTCACGAGATTTATGGTCAAATTTCAGATGGACCTGGGGAAGAATCTCAGGGGTACTTGGCAGGGGTGGAAACTCCCTTGCCTTGTCGTGTGCAGCATAATTGGTAGCACAGGAGCACCCAGATTGAGGAAGCCTGGGAACACTAGATATGCCACAAATACCCCCAGGTGCCAGAAGTTCACAGACATAAGTTTTCTCACTCATGTGTCCACCACATTCAGCATCCTAGGTGATGTGGGTCTCCAAATGGAGCAGTGAAATAAGGATGAATGGGTCACCTGGTCCTTTATTGAGATTACCTTAGAGGTGATAGAAACATAAGGGCTGCAAGTACAGAAAGAGGCACCAAGAATTCGAGCTGGCTTATCTGAATATACAAAAGGCTCCCTGGGTGGTTTTTCAGGCTTTCAACAATTCGGGACAGTCTGTTTGTGACTTGCCACTTACAGAAACAAGCCACCTCATCCCATTGCCAGGTGTCAGGAAATCATGGGGTAATTCTTGCAGGCCAAATCTCGTGGCACTTCACCCCAAATCTCATGAGATCTCAGGCCTACTCTCCAGACATCTATGGCCAAATATGTCAAAGTCTCTGGATGAATCTTGTGGGAACTCTGCAGGACTGGGAACTTCCTAACCTACCATCCTTTGTACAGAAACAGCTTGTAGGATTGGCACATTCCTTGATTGGGTACACCTAGATATATTTGCAATTTCACAAAAGCTCCAATACCGCACCAGCTCAAAGACACAAAGTCTTTCTCATATATTTGGTCTCATGCAGCTGCTAGGGGAGGGGGTCAAAATAGAGTGCTGAAATAGAGATGAATGCATTTTGAGGCCCCTTTTCCACACTAAATTGGACATGATAGAAGGAGGAGTACAGTACATGCAGAAAGAAGCAATGAGCACAGGATCTGGCTCATCTGAACACACATGCTTCCACCCTCCTAAAAGATAATAGTTGAACGATGGTTTCTTCACAGACTTCTTTCATTAAGTATATTGAACTTTCCTATGCTTCACAAATACAATTGAAAATGAATCTATCATCATGAAAGCAGGTGCTACTTGAAAGATGGATTCTTTTTTTTAATTTAAATTCAATTAGCCAACATATAGTTGTTATGATATTGATATAGCCAACATCATTAGTTACAGCTTTAGAGTTCAATAATTCATCAGTTTCATGTAACACCCAGTGCTCACCACATCACATGCCCTCCTTAATGCCCATCACCCAATTATCCTTCCTCCTACTTACCTCTCCTCCAACAACTCTCAGTTTGTATCCTATAATGATTTGTTTCCCTATCTGATGATTTACCATTTAGTTTTCCCTTCATTCCCTTATGATCCTCTGTGCTGTTTCTTATATTCCACATGAGTGAAACCATATGATAAATGATCTTTCTCTGATTGACTTATTTTGCTCAGCATAATACTGTCCAGTTCCATCTACATTGAGGTAAATGGTAAATATTCATCCATTCTGATGGTTGAGTAATATTCCACTATATATATATGCCACATCTTCTTTATCCATTCATTTGTCAATGGACATTTCAGCTCTTTCCATAGTTGGGTGTTGTGGACATTGCTGCTATTAATACTGAGGTACAGATACCCCTTCATTTGTATCTTTGGGGTAAATACCTAATACTGAAACTTCTGGGTCATAGGGTAGCTCTATTTTTAACTTCTTGAGTTATCTCCATATTGTTTTCCGGAGTGGCTATACCAGCTTGCATTCCTATCAAGAGTATAAGAGGGTTCCCCCTCTCTCCACATCCTTACCTACATTTGCTGTATCCTGACTTGTTAGATTTAGTCATTCTGACTGGTGAGAGGTGGTATCTCATTGTGGTTTTGATTTGGATTTCCCTGATGACAAGTGATGCTGAGCAATTTTTAATGTCTGTTGGCCATTTATATGTCTTCTCTGGAGAAAAGTCTGTTCATGTCTTCTGATCATTTATTCAATGGATTATTTCATTTTTGAGTGTTCAGTTTGATAAGTTCTTTATAGATCTTGAATACTGGGACACCTGGGTGGCTCAGCAGTTGAGCATCTGCCTTCAGCCCAGGGTGTGATCCCGGAGTCCTGGGATCGAGTCCCAGGTCGGGCTCCCTGCATGGAGCCTGCTTCTCCCTCTGCCTATGTCTCTGCCTGTCTCTCTCTGTCTCTCATAAATAAATAAATTAAAAAAAAAACCTTTAAAAAAAGATCTTGGATACTACCCCTTTCTCTGATGTGTCATTTGCAAATACTTTCTCCCATTCCCTAGGTTGCCTTTTAGTTTTGGTGACTATTTTCTTTGCTGTGCAGAAGCTTTTTATCTTGATGAAGTCCAATAGTTCATTTTTGCCTTTGTTTTCCTTGCCTTTATAAACACATCTTGCAAGTAGTTGCTGCAGCCAAGGTCAAAGTAGTTACTGTCTGTGTTCTCCTCTAGATTTTGATGGATTCCTGTCTCACATTTATATCTTTCATCCATTTTGAGTTTATCTTTATGTAAGAAAATGGTCTATTTTCACTCTTCTGCATGTGGCTGTCCAATTTTCTAAACATCATTTGTTGAAGAGACTGTCCTTTTTCCATTGGATATTCTTTCCTTCTTTGTCAAAGATTAGTTGACCATAGAGTTGCATGTCCATTTCTGGGTTCTTTATTCTGTTTTATTGATCTGCGTGTCTGTTTTTGTGCCATTACTATACTGTCTTGATGATTACAGCTCAATATAGCTTGAAGTCTGGGATTTTGATGTCTCCAGCTTTGGTTTTCTTTTTCAACATTCCTCTGGCAGTTCGGGGTCTTCTGGCTCAATACAAATTTCAGGATTATTTATTCCAGCTCTGTGAAAAATGTTGGTAGTATTTTGTTTAGATTGCTCTGGGTAGCATAGACATTTCAAATATTATTTCTTCCAATCTATGATCATGGAATGTTCTCCCTTCTCTTTGTGTCTTCCTGAATGTCTTTCATAAGTGTTCTGTAGAGTATTAAGAGTACTAATTCTTTACCTCTTTGGTTAGGTTTATTCCTAGGCATCTTATGGTTTTTGGTGCAATTATAAATGGGATCAGTTCCTTAATTTCTCTTTCTTCTGTCTCATTGTTAGTATATAGCAAGGCAACTGATTTCTGTGCATTGATTTTATATCTTGCCAATTTGCTGAATGCTGTATGAGTTCTAGCAATTTTGGGGTGGAGTCTTTTGGTTTTCCACATAAAGTATCATGTCATCTGCAAGGAGCGAGAGTTCGACTTTTTCTTACCCATTTGAATGCCTTTTATCTCTTTTTGTTTTCTGATTGCTGAGGCTAGGACTTATAGTACTATGTTGAACAACAGCAGTGAGAATGGACATCCCTGTCATGCTTCCGACCTTAGGGAAAAGTTCTGTTTTTTAACATTGAGGATGAATTTGCTGTGGGCTTTTCATATACAGCTTTTATAATATTGAGACATGTTCCCTTAATCCCTATACTTTGAAGAGTTTTAATCAGAAATGGATGTTGTATTTTGTCAAATGCTTTCTCTGCATCTGTTGAAAGGATTATATGGTTCTTGTCTTTTCTTTTATTAATGTGATCCATCACATTGATTGATTTGCAAACATTGAATCACGCTTGCAGCCCAGGAATTACTCCCACTTATTTGTGGTGAATAATCCTTTTAATGTACTATTGAATCCTACTGGCTAGTATCTTGGCGAGAATTTTGGCATCCATATTCATCAGGGATAGTGGTCTGTAATTCTCCTTTTTGATGTGGTCTTTGTCTGGTTTGGGGACCAAAGTAATGCTGGCCTCAGAATGAGTTTAGAAGTTTTCCTTCCATTTCTATTTTTTTGGAACAGCTTCATGAGAATAGGTATTAGTTATTCTTTAAATGTTTGGTAGCATTCCCCTAGGAAGCCAGCAGGTCCTGGATTCTTTTGGGGAGGAGGTTTTGATGACTGCTTCAATTTCCTTGCTAGTTGTGGGTCTGTTCAGGTTTTCTATTTCTTTCCATTTCAGTTTTGGTAGCTTATCAATTTCTAGGAATGCATACATTTCTTCCAGACTGCCTGATTTGTTTGCATATAGTTGCTCATAATATGTTCTTTTTTTTCATTTTTTTTCATAATATGTTCTTAAAGTTGTTTGCATTTCCTTGGCGTTGGTTGTGATCTCTTTCATGCATGATTTTATTAATTTGTATCCTTTCTCTTTTCTTTTTGATAAGTGTAGCTAGGAGCTCATCTATCTTATTCTTTCCAAGAACAAGCTTTTCACTTCATTGATCTGTTCTACTGTTCTTCTGGTCTCTATTTCATTGAGTTATGCTCGAATCTTTATTATTTCTCTTCTCCTAATTGGTTCAGGCTTTATTTGCTGTTCTCGCTCCAGTTCCTTTAGGTGTAAGGTTGACTTGTGTATTTGAGATTTTTCTGGGGTGTTTTTGAGGGAGGCTTGTATTGAGATGTATTTCCCTCTTAGGGCTGCCTTTGCTGTATCCCAAAGGTTTTGAACAGTTGTGCTTTCATTTTCATTAGTTTTCATGAATCTTTTTATCTTCTCTAATTTCCTGGTTGACCCATTCATCTTTTAGTAGGATGCTCTTTAGCCTCAAAGTGTTTGAGTTCCTTCCAAATTTCTTTCTTGTGATTGAGTTCAAGTTTCAAAGCATTGTGATCTGAAAATATGCAGGGGACAATCCCAATCTTTTGGTATCAATTGAGAGCTGATTTGTGACCCAGTATGCAGTCTATTCTGGAGAAAATTCCATGTGCAGTTAGAATAAAGTACCTTTTGTTGCTTCAGGATGGAATGTTTTGTATATATCTCTGAAGTCCACCTGGTACGATGTCATTCAAAGCCCTTGTTTCTTTGTTGATCTGCTTAGATGATCTGTGTTTTGCTGAGAATGGAGTGTTGAAGTTTCCTCCTACTAATGTATTATTTCCTATGTATCTCTTTATTTTGGGTTATTAATTGGTTGATGTAATTGGCTGCTCCCACATCAGGGGAATAAATATTTATAACTGTTAGGTCTTCTAGTTGGATAGACCCTTTAAGTATGATACAGTGTCCCTCTTCATCTCTTACTATAGTCTTTGGGTTAAAATCTAACTTATCTGATATAAAAATTGCTACCCCAGCTTTCTTTTGAGGTCCATTTGTGTAGTAATTAGTTCTTCATCCCCTCATTTTCAGTCTGAAAGTGTCTTCAGTTCTAAAATGAGTCTCTTGTAGATAGCATATGGATGTGGGACCCCATTAATTTTAATACCACTTTATGGTATTCCTGATTTCTCAAAGGCTCCCCTCATGATCCATTAGTTGTTTCTTTCTCTTTTCCTCAGCTTTTTTTTTAAATTTTTTTTTGTTTATTTATGATAGTCACAGAGAGAGAGAGAGAGGCGCAGAGACACAGGCAGAGGGAGAAGCAAGCTCCATGCACTGGGAGCCCGATGTGGGATTCGATCCCGGGTCTCCAGGATCGCGCCCTGGGCCAAAGGCAGGCGCCAAACCGCTGAGCCACCCAGGGATCCCTCTTTTCCTCAGCTTCTATACCTTCCAGCATTTTGTCTTCTATGTATAGACTCTCTCTTCTGTCTCATTTACCCTAGCCATTAGAGATCCATTTTACCCTAGCACCTCAGTTAAACATTTTCAATTTTGGCCTGTGATTAGATTTTAGTTCTTTTATTCCTGCACAAAGGATTCTCTATTGTCTCTTATGCTTTTTTCAAGCCCAGCTAATATCTCTCTAATCACTTTCCTAAATTGAGGTCCAACATTTTACTTATATCCATATCAATCAAATCCTAGGAGAGAGAATTAACTCTGGTTCTTTCTTTTTTTGTTAATTTCTTCTTCTAATCATTTTATCCAGAGAAGAATAGATGAATGAGAAAACAAAACAAAAAATATCAAACATGACCCTGGTGAAACACACTAGACAAATCCAAAGAAATCTGAAACCAAACAGAAAAGAAAAAAAGGGAATAAAAGGAGAATATAATCTCACAGATGGACAAAACAGAGTGATAAACTAGGCCCATCATGTATTTTGGTCTGTTTGTTAGAAAACATTAAATCTCAAAACTGTAAAGAAGAAGAACTTATATAAATACAAAAATAAAATTCAATATAGTGAAAAGAAGCCAAAAATAAAGAGTATATCTATAAAATGAAATGTTAAAATGAAAAATTTAAAAAGACTTTAAAAAGAGTTGATAAAATAAGAAACTAGTTGAAAAGGAAAAACAAAGAAAAATTTAAAATGAAAGACTAAAGATTCATGAGAAAAAAACCTCAAATTCTATATACTATTTCCCCCCTAGTGCAATAGTTTTTCAGTTTTGTGTGATCCATAAACTTGGTATTAGCCTGGTGTTCCTTCTGGTTTCTGAGGAAGGGGTCTGCTGAACTGATTCTCAGGTGTCTTTGCCTGGATGGAGTTATCCCACCTCTTGCCAAGAGGCCAGTCTCAGTTTAAGTTGCTTGGGTTGCTCTATGTGGCTTTGTTCCCTGAAGGCTTTCCTTATTGCTTTAGAGGATGGAGGAAAAAACTTAAATGGCAGCACCGTGATCCCCAGCTCCAGAGCTGACTGACTGCAGCCCCCATTCTTCAGTGCACCCTCAGAGAAAACAGTCTGTGCACCAAACTCTGCAGACTCCTGCGGTGTGCACCTGCCCAGCTTCTACCTGGGGAGGGAGTAGGGTTGACAGGTTTCTGCCACTAGCCAGGCCCCTGCTTGGAGAGCAATCACCTGATTCTACAGAGATTGAAGGTTTATGGCAACACTGGGCTGAGAGCCCATTCCCAGGCTCACTGATTGTAGCCTGTTTCCCTGCTCAAATGCTTGGAAATTCTGCTACCCTCAGGTACCCTCGTTCTTTCTGTGACCCCAGGGATCCTGAGACCACACTATCCCTCCTAGGATTCTGCCCCGCTTTACCATCTGAGCATCTTTCAGGCAGGGACATACCTCCCTGGAATAGACTAATTAAAGTTCCAATTTTGCACTCCACTGCTATATCACTTTCAGGTAACCAGCTTAAAGAGTCTCCCTCCCCTCTCAGCTTATCTTTTGATACATCTCCAGAACCACTTCTCCACACTTCCTCCCTTGCAAAAAGTGGTCACCTTTCTATTTATAGAATTGCAGCAATTCTTTTCTTAGATATTAGATTGAATTCACAGGTGTTCAGAATGAGTTTATAGCTATCTATCTGAATTCCAGGGACCAGATGAAATGAGAGTCTCCTATTCTTCCACCATCTTACCTCCACCAAAAGGTGGTTTCTACACAGAGTTATTTCATTGTGTTAAATATGTCTCAATTTCCTTATGCTTCCACACATACAGTTGAAAACACTTCTATCTTCATGAGTGAATATTTTAGATGAAAGATGATTTCTACACAGACTAGTTTCTTTGAATTTAATATATGTCACTTTTCTTATGCTTCCACACATACATTGGAATACATTTATATTTTCATGAAAGGTATTACTTGAAAGATGGTTTCTACACAGAGTTTTTACATTAGGTTTAGTATATGGCACTGTTCTTATGCTTATATGCATACTTCTTATGCATACATATTTAGAAACACTTCTACAATCATGAGTAAAGATGTTAGTTGAAAGATGGTTTCTACACACAGTTTTTTCATTGATTTAAGTATGTGGAACTTTAATTATGCTTCCACACATACAGTTGAAAACAATTCTTTCTTCAGGAAGGAAGACTGTAGTTGTAACATGTTTCTACACAGGCTAATTTTTTTTAGTTAATCATATGACTTTTCTTATGCTTCCTCACATACATTTTTAAAAGCTTCTATCTTCACAAAAGAAGATGTTAGTTGAGAGATGGTTTCTATACATTGTTCTTTTAATAAGTTATATATGGCATTTTCCTTATACTTCCATAGTACATTCTTAAATGCTTCTATCTCCAGGAAAGGAAATGCTCTATTCTCCAGGAAAGTGAGATTAGTTTATGTTTTTTATGCATAATTATTTTTATTGACTTAAGTATATGGCATTTTCCTTATACTTCCTTATACTTTCCTTATACTTGGAAATGTTCCTAACTTCTTGAAAGTGAGGATAGTTGAAGGATGGTTCCTATTTACAGTTGTTTAACTGAGTTATGCATATGGCACTATTCTTATGCTTCCACATAAACATTTGAAAATGTTTCTATCTTCAAAAAATAGATTTTAGTTGAAAGATGGTTGCTACACAATTGTTTCATTCAGTTAAGTATATGGCAATTTCCTTACACTTCCACACATACATTTGAGTATTTCTAACTGCCTAATAGTTAAGGTTAGTTGAAAGATGGTTTCTCATGGAGTTATTCAATTGAATTAAGTATTTGAGACTTTCCTTATGCTTCCATAAAAATATTTCATTAAGTTGTTAATTGGATACACTCTACACAGTGTTGTTTCATTAAGTTCAGTTCATATATGACACTTCCCTTACAATTCTTGTTATACATTTGAAGACAGTTCTACTTTATAAAGAGGTTATTTCTCTTTTTTTATTTAAATTCAATTAGCCAACATATCTACAACTACATCATTAGTTTCAGATGTAGTTTTCAGGGCAGCCCCGGTGGCGCAGCGGTTTAGCGCCACCTGCAGCCCAGGGCATGATCCCGGAGACCCGGGATCGAGTCCCACGTCGGGCTCCCTGCATGGAGCCTGCTTCTCCCTCTGCCTCTGTCTCTCTCTCTCTCTCTCTCTCTCTCTCTCTCTCATTCTCTGTGTGTGTCTATGAATAAATAAATAAAATCTTTAAAAAAAGTTTCATGGAAACTAATGAAAATGAAGATACAACCGTTCAAAACTTTGGGATACAGCAAAAGTAGTCCCGAGGGGGAAATACATATCACAATATAAGCATCCATCAAAAAACTAGAAAGAACTCAAATACAAAAGCTAACCTTGCACCTAAAGGAACTGGAGAAAGAACAGCAAATAAAGCCTACACCCAGCAGAAGAAGAGAGTTAATAAAGATTTGAGCAGAACTCAATGAAATAGAGACCAGAAGAACTGTGGAACAGATCAACAAAACCAGGAGTTGGTTCTTTGAAAGAATTAATAAGATAGATAAACCATTAGTCACCCTTATTAAAAAGAAGAGAGAAAATACTCGAATTAATAAAATCATGAATTGAAGAGGAGAGATCACAACTAATACCAAGGAAATACAAACCATTTTTTAAACATCATGAGCAGCTATACGGAAATAAATTAGGCAATCTAGAAGAAATGGACGCATTTCTGGAAAACCACAAACTACCAAAACTGGAAGAGGGAGAAATAGAAAACCTGAACAAGCCAATAACCAGGGAGAAATTGAAGCAGTCATCAAAAACCTCCCAAGACACAAAGTCCAGGGCCCAATGGCTCACAGGGGAAGTCTATCAAACGTTTAAAGAAGAAACAATACCTATTCTGCTAAAGCTGTTCCGAAAGATAGAAAGAGATGGGTACTTCCAAACTCATTCTATGAGGCCAGCATCACCTTAATTCCAAGGCCAAAAAAGACCCCACCAAAAAGGAGAATTATAGACCAATATCCCTGATGAACACAGATGCAAAAATTCTCAAGAAGATACTCGCCAATAGGATCCAACAATACATTAAGAAGATTATTCACCATGACCAAATGGGATTTATCCCTGGGATGCAAGGTTGGTTCAACACTTGTAAAGCAATCAATGTGATAGATCATATCAACAAGAGAAAAAAACAAGAACCATATGATCCTCTCAATAGATGCAGAGAAAGCATTTGACAAAATACAGCATCCATTCCAATCAAAACTCTTCAGAGCATAGGGATAGAGGGAACATTCCTCAGCATCTTAAAAGCTATCTATGAAAAGCCCACAGCAAATATCATTCTCAATGGGGAAACACTGAGAGCCTTTCCCCTAAGATCAGGAACAAGACAGGGATGTCCACTCTCACCACTGCTATTCAACACAGTACTAGAAGTCCTCGCCTCAGCAATCAGACAAGAAAAAGAAATAAAAGGCATTCAAATTGCCGAAGAAGAAGTTAAATGCCCTCTTTACAGATGACATGATACTGTACATGGAAAACCCAAGACACTCCACCCCAAGATTGCTAGAACTCATACAGCAATTCAGCAATGTGGTTGGATACAAAATAAATGCACAGAAATCAGTGGCATTTGTCTACACTAACAATGGGACTGAAGAAAGAGAAATTAAGGAGTCAATCCCATTTACAACTGCACCCAAAAGCATAAGATACCTAGGAATAAATCTAACCAAAGAGGCAAAGGATCTATACCCTAAAAACTACAGAACACTTCTGAAAGACATTGAGGAAGACACAAAGAGATGGAAAAACATTCCATGCTCATGGATTGGAAGAATTAATATTGTGAAAATGTCTGTGTTACCCAGGGCAATTTACACATTCAATGCAATCCCTATCAAAATACCATGGGTTTTCTTCAGAGAGTTGGAACAAATCATCTTAAGATTTGTACAGAATCAGGAAAGGCCCCGGAATAGCCAGGGGAATAGTGAAAAAAGAAAACCAATGCTGTGGGCATCACAATGCCAGATTTCAAGCTGTATTTCAAAGCTGTGATCATCAAGACACTGTGGTACAGGCACAGAAACAAACACATAGATCAATGGAACAGAATAACGAACTCAGAAATGGGCGCTCAACTCTACAGTCAACTACTATTCAACAAACCAGGAAAGAATATTAACTGGAAAAAGGACCGTCTCTCCAATAACTGGTGCTGGCACGTGCAGAAGAATGAAACTAGACCATTCTCTTACACCATACACAAGGATAATCTCAAAATGGGTGAAAGATCTAAATGTGAGACGAGAATCCATCAAAATCCTAGAGGAGAACACAGGAAACACCCTTTCTGAACTTGGCCACAGTAACTTCTTGCAAGATACATCTATGAAGGCAAAGGAAACAAAAACAAAAATGAACTATTGGGACTTAAGCAGGATAAAAAAAGTTTCTGTACGGCAAAAGAATAGTCAACAAAACTAAAAGACAACCTACAAAATGGGAGGAGATAGTTGCAGATGGTATATCAGATAAGGGGCTAGTATCCAAGATCTAGAAAGAACTTATTAAACTCAACAGCAAGGAAACAAACAATCCAATCATGAAATGGGTAGAAGACATGAACAGAAATTTCACAGAGGAAAACATAGACATGGCCAAGAGAAAATGCTTGCATCACTTGCCATCAGGGAAATACAAATCAAAACCACAATGAGATACCACCTCATGCTAGTGAGAATGGCAGGATCCGGACGTTTAGAAATCTGCTCCTGAGAGAGTCTTCCCTGGCTTAAAAGTGCACAGTGGTGAAAATAGGGCAGAATCGCAGGAGGGGCAGTGAAGTCTCAATATTCCCAGAGACACAGAAAGAATGAGGGCACCTGGGAGAAAGCTTAACTTGTGCCATAAACTGCAAACCGTGGTCAGATCGGAAGACTGCTGCCATGCTAGGTCCTGGTACAGGACAGGAATACAGCAACCCTCCATGGGCATCTGGAAGAGGCAGAGCAGGTGTGCACTTGATCTGGTGAATGCCCTCTACCCCAGGGCCTGGCAGTGGAGAAAACTGTGCTATCCTCCACTCCCTCTGGGAGAGGTAAAGCCGATGAGCACACAAGATAGTGAAAGCTCTCCTGCCACCTGATGCCCTTCAAATTATACAAATCAGTGCCCCACACTTTCCCCCAGATTCTGAGCCAGTGCACACTAAGAGACTGAAGTTTGGTACATGCTGGGAGTTCTTGATTTCAGGGCTAAAGATCTGGCCATTGCCATTTTTTTCCTCCTTTCACCCTGGGAAATGTGAGGCCTCCAGGGAACAAAGGTTTTATAGGGCAAACAGCTAACACTGAGCTGGGCCACCTGGCACAGAGTGGGGCATCTTCACTCAGGCACAGACACCAGAAAATCACTGCAGCAGGCTCCACTCCCAGAAGAACAGCTGGAAGAACAGGGGAACAGCAAGTTTACTGACCAAGCAGCACTGGAAAACTCCAGGACTGAGGCAAAATAGTATATAGAATTCAAGGCTTTTTATCTTAAAATTCAATTATCTTTCAGGTTAAAATTTTCCAATATTCTTTCTTTTTTGCTTGTCTTAACTACAACATTTTATCAACTCTTCATTTATAAGGTTTTTCCTTTTTTGATTTTCATATTTTTACAATTATATGTCATAAATATATTCTTTTTCATTTCCTACAGCATTTTAAATTTAATATTTGAAAAAATTAAATTTAATATTTGTAGATATAGAAGTTTGGGTTTTTTCCTTTTTCTTTTGTTTTGTTTTATAATTTTTGATTTAGTACCATTTAACATACAGACCAAAATACACTCAGAACCAAGTGGAGCACTATGTTGGTCTACCCTCTGTGATTATATTCTCTCTTCCTTCCCATTCCACCCCCTCTTTTGTCTTCTTGTTTTTGTTTATGTTGTTGTTGTTTCTCTATATAAGTCTTGATTTTTTATATAACTTTGGAATTTAGTACCTTCTAACATACAGACCAAAATACACTCAGAACCAAGATATGTAGGAATCCACCTAACCAAAGGGGTAAAGGATCTGTACTCTAATAACTGCAGAACACTTATGAAAGAAATTGAGGAAGGTACAAAGAGATGGGAACACTTCCATGCTCATGGATTGGAGGAAGAGATATTGTGAAAATGTCTATGCTACCCAGAGTAATTTGCACATTCAATGCAATCCCGATCAAAATACCCTGGACTTTCTTCACAGAGTTGGAACAAATAACCCTAAGATTTGTATGGAACCAGAAAAGACCCTGAATCACCAGAGGAATGTTGAAAAAGAAAACCAAATCAAAGGTATCATAATGCCTACTTCAAGCTGCATTACAAAGCTGTGATCGTCGAGACTGTATGGTACTGGCACAAAAACAGACACATGGACCAACGGAACAGAACAGAGAACCCAGAAATGGACTCTCCACTCTATGGTCAACTAATCTTTGACTAAGTGGGAAAGAATATCCAATGGAAAAAAGCAGTCTCTTCAAAAATGCTGTTGGGAAAACTGGACAGCCACACACAGAAGAATGAAACTGGGCCACTTTCTTACACCATACACAAAGATAACCATCAAAATCCTAGAGGAGAGCACAGACAACAACTTCTTGACCTCGGCTGCAGCTTCTTGCTAGCTATGTCTCCAAAAGCAAGGGAAACAAAAGCAAAAGTGAGCCATTGGGATTTCATCAAGATAAAAAGCTTTTGCCCAGCAAAGCAAACAGCCGACAAAACCAAAAGACAACCTACAGAATGGGAGAAGATACTTGCAGATGTCTTATCAGATGAAGGGCTAGTATCCACAATCTATAAAGAACTTCTCAAGCTCAACCCCCCAAAAACAAGTAATCCAGTCAAGAAATGGGCAGAAGACATGAAGAGATACTTCTCCAAAGAAGACATACACATGGCCAACAGACATACGAAAAAATGCTCCATATCACTTGTTGTCAGAGAAATGCATTTCAAAACCACAATGAGATACTACCTCACACCAGTCAGAATGGCTAAAATTGACAAGTCAGGAAATGACAGATGTGGGCAAGGTTGCAGAGAAAGGGGAACCCTCTTGCACTGTTGGTGGGAATGCAAGCTGGTACAGCCACTCTGGAAAAGATACGGAGGTTCTTCGAGTAGTTAAAAACAGGGATGCCTGTGTGGCTCAGTGGTTGAGCATTTGCCTTTGGCTCAGAGTGTGATCTCAGGGTCCTGGGATCGAGTCCCACATCGGGCTCCCTGCAGGGAGTCCTCTGCCTATATCTCTGCCTCTCTCTTGAATGAATAAATAAAATCTTGAAAAAAAATAGTTAAAAATAGAGCTACCCTAGGACCCAGCAACTACACTACTAGGTATTTTCCTAAAGAATATACAAGCATTGTGATCAGAAGGGGCACCTGCACCCCAATGTTTATAGCCGCAATGTCCACAATAGCCAAACTGACTGCAAAAAGAGCCTAGATGTCCGTCAATAGGTGAATGGATAAAGAAGACGTGGTGTGTGTCTATCTATCTATCTATCTATCTATCTATCTATCTATCTATCTATCATCTATCTATCCCCACACAATGGGGGGGGGATGTCTATTACATTCACACAATGGAATCAAAAAGAATGAAAAAAGCCAAAAAGCCATCAAAAAGAATGAAATCTTGCCATTTGCAGCAATGTGGATGGAACTAGAAGATTATTATGCTAAGCAAAGTAAGTCAAAGGAATAGAAATATATGATTTCACTCATATGTGGAATTTAAGAAACAAAACAGATGAACACAGGGGAAGGGAAGGAAAAATACGATGAAAACAGAGAAAGAGAGAGAGAGAGAGAGAGACAAGCCATAAGAGACTGATAATTTAGAGGAAACAAAGTGAAGGTTGCTGGAGGGGAGCTGCGGGGGATGAGGTAACTGGGTGATGAGAATTAAGGAGGGCACTGGATATAATGTGCACCGGTGTGTTATATGAAACTGATGAATCACTAAATTACCTCTGAAAATAATAACATACTATATGTTAATTAAATTGAATTTAAGTAAAATTTAAAAATACTTTTTATCTAAATTGATTAAATGCTCCTATCAAAGACATATGGTGATAGAATGGAGGAATGTTGTGTCATCAGTTACCAAGACGGTTATTCTTCCCTCCTCTCCCTTCACTATCTCTTGAATCAGAGGCTCTCAAGTGTCTGCCCCTTTCTTTATTTTGATCCTTTCTCTTTTTATGCAGATTAATGTCCTATTTACACATCCATCTGTACCAAAACAATGAGCTCAAAGCTACATGACTCTTTAGTTGCACTGAGGGGGCCACTTGTTGGGATGAGCACTGGGTGTTATACTATATGTTGGCAAATCGAACTCCAATAAAAAAATATACAAAAAAAAAAAAAAAAGAATTATGTTCTCTACCCACTGAGTACAGTTGGGATATCTCTTAATATAAATTCTTGAGGAAATATTTTTATTGGCGGCTTAGCTAGACAGTTGATTACCAGATATTAGTTCTTTTGTCTCCTATTGATCCAGTCAATCACAGAAATTATATGATGGATAACATGTATTTTAAACTGTTTCAAGGTTGAGGATGGGTGGGTAGATTTACAGACTAGAATAACTCATAATGTGGCCAGCTAAGGACATAAGTGGTTTTGAGAAGACTAACTTTTTTATAGACCAAATAACTCTTTATTTAATACAAAATAAAGTCAGCTGTGTGCATTAAAAACACTTCATCATATCTTTGGTCTACTTTAACTGTCATTTTAGGACATTCCAGTTTATTAAGTTGCTTATGACCTACTTGTTTTCTCTGTTTTATTTTTGACTTTCTTTCTACTTAGTTCCTAGCCCTCACTTTTTCCTCTCATAAAAATACCATTGCAACCCATTTGGCTAGAAGGTGATCTGTTGACTTGCTGACATCTTTCAGCATTGCCCCCTGACTCTTTCCTTATAGAGTGTCTCAAGGTTGTTGTCACACTTTAGCTCAGGTATTTAGACCCAAAATCCAGTATTAGATTATTTGATGAGTTTTGGACTCCTCTTTGAGGTGTTATTTGAATGTTTAGTTTACCTATGCGATTCTTCAATTTCTTCTAAGAAAATAGTAGATGGGAACTTTTTACTGGCAAAGCAGTTAGTTTTTTACAATTGTTATGTCCTAAAAGTAGGAGATGTATTATTTTATGAAACATGAATGAGCACTAAACTAGCACTTATATATTAGCAGGAAGCAAATAGGATTATTACAGTGAGAAATCTAGGTCAGCAAAGTCATCTTGTTGGACAAGCACCCTAACAGAAAGGACATCTTTTTAAGCTAAAAATATTAATTACACGTATAAATCCCCTTTTTGATTTTTGACATCTTTTCTTGGCTACCTTTTGAGGCCCCTATTAGATTATTATTTCAAGTGTAAAGAAATCATTCACTTCAAAATTATATAGCACACTTATTGATAAATTCAGCATTGGTCTTTCTATTCAAGGGGAGTTTAGTAATAATTGAGTCTTTCAGTAGCAATATCAAAGTGGTGATGCTTTTTCTCTCTTGCCCAAGATCTGTGCCTTGACACAGGATATTGTATCAGAGCCTAATCCCCAGCACATTGAGTAGTTATTTAGTTTCTACAGTAACCTGAATCACTTTTATCAGCCTTCAGAGTCACAGTTGAGAGCACAATTGCTTATGGAAGTGAGTATTTACCCATCCTGCACAAAATGATTAAAACTGGAGTTAGAAACAGTGAAATTTTGGGACTAATGCAAGAAATGTTGAGATGTCTTCTACATTCCTTAGGTTGTCTTTTTCTACCCATACTCAAGGAACTTGGCTAGAACACAGTGGGTATGGTAAGGAACACAGTTAAATTGCAATGCCAGCTTTGGTTAGCCATTTGGCCTCTTTGGAGTGCCATTTCCTTAGTAAAATGAACATGTTGGGTTAATAGTTTCCAGCTCAGATAGTGAATTGCTCAGGTGTATTGTAATTGGTTGCAAAGCGTGTAATAGTAATTAGTTATGGATTGCACTTACTAAGTGAGGTTTGGGAAATAATATTGATTTCAAAGAGTGAATTCAAAGTTTTTCCTGTACTACTGTCCCTCTCATTTGCTTGTATTGAGGTATGCTTTCATGAGTGAAAGACCAGAAAGTGTATGAGTTTCTTAGGGCTGCCATAACAAAGCATCACACACAAACTGGATGTCTTAAAACAACAAAAATTTATTCTCTCACAGTTCTGGAGGCTAGAAGTCCAAAATCAAGGAGTTGGCAGGGTCATGTTCCCTCAGAAGTCCCTAGGCCACAGTCTGGTAAATTATGAATCCTAAATAACATCAGTAGCATCAGCAACCAGTGGTGAATTCTCTAAGCACTTGAGTACAATGAGCTAATGTAGGTATTTGTTTTATGGAGACACAGGTATCTCTTAAAAATAAGGAAAACATTCTCTGTAGTTGAGGACATTTTCTCTGACTTCTGGATCACTTTTTGGGAGTCCTTCATTTGGGTTTTGGGGTCCAACTCTCATAGAGCTATTTAGGTGGACCTTACTGAAATCCCATCTTAAAGTTCCAGAGAGAGTTTTTTCTTTAAGATTCATTACAAAGTGAAAACACTCCTACTTTTCAACAGTTTTTGTTTCAGATTTAATGTCTAATATCATAGACTACAAGAATTTTCCTCTGTGCTTAGAGGAAATAGCAAACTGCATTTCAACTCCTTAAAAAAGAGGAATGACCTAATTTTATTTAAAATGTCCAACAAAATTCAGCGCCGACTTCCATCAGGGCTCCAGTGGGGCCTCGGTCCCGCTGGTGGGCGGGTAACTGGGTGAGCTGGAGTGGGCGGTGCTGGCCAGGGAGCAGAGGCCAGGGTTTCCACCTAGACCAGGCACAGCCTATCTGTGCCTACCATGGAAACCTGAGCACTGCCAGTAGGAACTGTGGCTGCAAGGTCGTGACCTGTCTTCTTTCCCCTGGACCCTTTCCTGAGACTTCATGGCACGACTGAATGAGCCCACCGCTGACCGCTGAGAGTTTTTGGAGGACTCCGTCCTACAGAAAGATGCAGCCCTCGCTCCTCGCTGGCCGCTGCCCCTCTGCCTCGGTGACCGCAGCCTGTGTGCCCTCCCAGCTCGGTTCTGGCAGCTTGGGCCAACGGCTCTCACAGATCACCAGCAGCCTGTACATCAGCAATGGTGTGGCCATCAGCAACAAGCTCAAGCTGTCCAGCAGGCAAATCACCACGGTCTTCAACGTCTCGATGGAGGCGGAAAACACCTTATACGAGGACATCCGGTATGTGCAGGTGCCTGTGACCGATGCACTCATCTCGTGCCCCTGCTACTTTGAGGGCCCCATTGCTGAGTGTTCCCACCGTGTGGAGGTGAAGCAGGGTCCCCGTCTCTGCTTTGTTCCTCCGCCGCCCTCCACCTGGCACCTCTGGAGGCCTAAAAGCCACAGTGCCGAATCCCGCGCCTGAACCAGGTGGTGCTGCTGTCCAGCTTCCTGCCCAACAACGGCTTTCGGTAACAGCTGAGCCACTAACAGCCACAAACAGTTCCAGCTGTTTGGCAAGAACACTGCGCACATGGTCAGCTCGTCTATGGGCGTGATCCCTGGAGCCTGTAAGAAGGAAGTCGGTTTGATGGCAGCCAAACGGCGAGCCATCCTGGCTAGCGCCTGCCCCAGGGGTCAGAGGTGCAGATCTGCCGTTGATCCTACACCAAGATCTGAACTTGAACATTCTACTTTTGTTGATACAGAAAATTAGATGATAGCTTTTATAAGGGCAAGAGAAAAGGGAGGGGGACTGCAGTTTTTAACCTTATAATCTATTTCTTTGAAGAATAAAACTCACTAAAGCTAAGATGGTGAAAATATTTCCTACCAGTGAGTCCCAGGGCATGACTGCTGGGGCCTAGCCACAAAGGAAGTGTTGTTCACTCAAAGCCCAATGCATGTGGCAGGACTGGAATTCCACAGTCCTCCCCCTGGGCAGACTACACAGGAGCAAGTCAGCCAGAATCCCACTTTATTCTTTGGAACCTAAAGCCAGAGCCTTAGGTGTCATGGCACTGTCTGTGTCTCTCACAGTAAGTGCTAATATACTTCATAAGTGGCTTTCAAATACTCCAGGAGCCCTCTGAGCCTCAGGTTCCCCTTGCCCTCAACTTCAACCATAGTTACTTAACTCTGGGTTTATAGACTGGACTTAAGCAAAAGACAGTTTTTGAAGAAAGTATTTCCTTATATGAAATTTTAAAAACAATTTTGAGTGACATTCCAGATGGCAAGAACTCAGGGTGACTTTGATGACCTTCTACCAGCCTTTGATAAAAGATGTGTTAGTCCCTTTCTCTGGGGGCATATGCTGAGAGAGCAGGCTTGATCAGGCCTCAAGGTTTCCTTGTACAGGCCTTGGTTCAGAAGGTTGGAGCTCTGGACCCAGCTCTGTCACTTTCGTCATCTCTTTGTGTAACCTCTTTCCTTACTAATCAAAGCAATGACAGCCCTTCTCTTACAGGGTTGTTGTGAGGATTAGCAATCTTGGCAGCATGTCTGGCAATAGCACTTGCTTAAAGGATGACTTGTAATTGATGATGCTCTGAGGCTCTTCTGGTCTGTGGTCAGCATACTCATCCTTATAACAATGTTTTCACATCTGTGCATGGTCCTTTATTGTTTACTCTTCTAGAAAATCATCCTATGGGAGGTAAAATTTTTTAAGGTTATTTCAGACCCTGTGGTAGGGGAAGCCTAGATTCAGCAGCCTTTTCAGAGTTCCCATTGTATTTAATCCATGTGTATCCAAAGGTTGTGAGCAAGAAGCATGATTCCACCTCCCTCAAATGACTTATTTAGAATTACTGGCCATTATAACTAACCAGTTATAATGCACCAGTCTGGCTAACCTCTAAGATCCATGGGGGCCTTTGCCTAAGACACAAACCAGTTGACTCCATTAACTAGGCTCTGGAATCTGGGATTGCTCACACTCCCGGGTGCCTAGAGATGTGGCTTAGGATCAGCTACTTTAATCAAGGGGTCTGCAGACAAACTATATATGAGACAAAGAAAAGCACAACTACTCCAACTGATGCAGTGCTGCAGGTCTGGAGCCCAGTGAAGGCTGAATATTCATTCCCTCCAAACATATACATCTGCCCCACTTCTACAAAGGGAATGCCTAGAGATACAACTGGGGAGAAAATGAATGAAAAAATCATTGCTGTGGACTGATCTTCTCATTTTACAGATGTAACGCTCGCAGAGTATCAGGGACGGTATTGCAGAGCCCTTTCTGGCAGAAACCCAGATGGAATATCTTTTGAGGTACTTTTTAAGGATGCCTGGGTGGCGCAGTTGGTTAAATGCCCAACTTTTGGTTTCAGCTCAGGTTGTGATACCAGGGTTGTGAGACTGAACCCTACATTGGGCTCTGCACTCAGTGAGGGATCTGCCTAAATTCTCTCCCTCTCTCTCCATCCCTCCCCTATCTCTAAAATAAATAAATAAATCTTTAAAAAATAAAGTACTTTTTAAGAGTAATTTATTTTTTAAGAGTAATTTATTTGTATATATTTTTCACTTAAAAAATCCTAAATTAACATACTCTGAAATTGGCATGCTATAAAATTAATAGTTCTAAGGGTTTTGATGCATGTATGGTTTTATATAACCATCTCCATAATCAGAACGCAGAGCACTTCATACCCTGAAATATTCTCTCATGCTTCCCCTTTATAGTCAAGTCCTTGGCCCACCCAAGCCTCTAGCAAATAGGATATGTTCTTCCCTGTGTACTTATTTCTAAGGCATCACATAAATGTAATCATACATGATGTGACCTCTGGAGGCTGGAGATTATTTGGGTATAATGTCTTTCTTTGATATTCATTCATGTTGTTCCTTTTTGGTAGTGTTCCACTATATGGATATACCAATTTGTTTTACATTCACCCAGCAAAAGATCCTTTGGTTGTTTCCTTTTTTTTTTTTTTTGGTGATTATGAATAAAACTTCTATAAACATTTATGTAAAAAAAATTCAATGTATACTAGTATTTATCTGCACCAATTATATGGTAGGTCATTTCTAAATGGAAATAAAAAATAAAAAAATTTTGAGAGTAGTGGATTAGGAATAAGAATAAAGATTTTTAAACTATAGTAAGTAGACTTGATGTTACATTAATAGGGCTGGATTCATGGGCATGTAACCTCTGCAGCTACCCAAGGCCCTCTGCCTAAAAGGGCACCTGTTTGCTGTAATGCTCTGCTATAATTATCTTTAAATTTTGCACTGGGCTCCACAAATTATGTAGTCAGATAAATAATAATAATAGGAAAATTTCATATCTGCTACTCTTTTCCCAGTCTCTTAGAAAACTACAAGGCAGCCTACTGAATGGGAGAATACATTAGCAAATAACGCATATGATAAAAGGTTTGTATCCAAAATATATGAATAATTTATAAACCCAATTCCCTGAGAAAGAATAGCCCAATTAAAACATGGGAAGAAGACATGAATAGACATGTTTCCGAAGAAGACATCCAGATGGCCAATAGACGCTCAATATCATTCATCAGCAGGGAACTCCAAATCAAAATTGCAGTGAGATATCACATCACATCTCTCAAAACAATTAAAATTAACAACACAAGAAACAACAGGTGTTGGTGAGGATGTGGAGAAAGGAGATCCTCTTGCATTGCTGGAAGGAAAGAAAACTGGTACAGCCAGTCTGGTAAAGAGTATAAAGTTTAAAAAGTTAATGATAGAAAAAAAAAGTAAATGATATAATTACCCTTGAACCAGTTATTACACCACTAGGTATTTACCTTAAGAATATAAAGATTTAAAATAAAGAATATAAAGATAATAATTCAAAGACATACATGTACACTGCTATTTATGGAAGCATTTTCTACAATATTCACTATGGAAACAGTACAAGTGTCCGTTAAGCAATGAATATATATAGAGAGAGAGAGAAAGAGAGAGACTCTAAAATTACTGAGGAATAAAAATAATAAAATGCTGTTTGCAACTACATGGATGGAGCAAGAGAGTATTATGGTAAGCAAAATAAGTAACTCAGAGAAAGATGAATGCCGTATGATTTCACTCATATGTGGAATTTAAGAAACAAAACAACACAGAGGCAAACAAAAACAGACACTTTTTTTTGAGGGAGAGAGGGGAAGAAAAATATATAGAGAGAATCATTTAAAATTGTTTTTTAATTTAAATTCAATTTAATTAACATATAGTATATTGTTAGTTTCAGAGGTAATTTAATGATTCATCAGTTTCATATAACACGCGGTGCACATTATATCCAGTGCCCTCCTTAATTCTCATCACCTGGTTACTTCATCTGCCCCAGCTCCCCTCCAGCAACCTTCACTTTGTTTCCTCTAAATTATCAGTCTCTTATGGCTTGTCTCTCTCTCTCTCTCTGTTTCATCTTATTTTTCCTTCCCTTCCTCTGTGTTCTACAGTTTTGTTTCTTAAATTCCACATATAAGTGAAATCATATATTTCTGTTCCTTTGACTGACTTATTTTGCTTAGCATAATAATCTTCTAGTTCCATCCACATTGCTGCAAATGGCAAGATTTCATTCTTTTTGATGGCTGAGTAATATTCCATTGTGTGAGAATAGATAGATAGATAGATAGACAGACACACACCACGTCTTCTTTATCCATTCACCTATTGACGGACATCTAGGCTCTTTCTGCAGTCAGTTTGGCTATTGTGGACATTGCGGCTATAAACATTGGGGTGCAGGTGCCCCTTCTGATCACAATGCTTGTATATTCTTTAGGAAAATACCTAGTAGTGTAGTTGCTGGGTCCTAGGGTAGCTCTATTTTTAACTATTTTTTTTCAAGATTTTATTTATTCATTCAAGAGAGAGGCAGAGATATAGGCAGAGGACTCCCTGCAGGGAGCCCGATGTGGGACTCGATCCCAGGACCCTGGGATCACACTCTGAGCCAAAGGCAAATGCTCAACCACTGAGCCACACAGGCATCCCTGTTTTTAACTACTCGAAGAACCTCCGTATCTTTTCCAGAGTGGCTGCACCAGCTTGCATTCCCACCAGCAGTGCAAGAGGGTTCCCCTTTCTCTGCAACCTTGCCCACATCTGTCATTTCCTGACTTGTCAATTTTAGCCATTCTGACTGGTGTGAGGTAGTATCTCATTGTGGTTTTGATATGCATTTCTCTGACAACAAGTGATATGGAGCATTTTTTCGTATGTCTGTTGGCCATGTGTATGTCTTCTTTGGAGAAGTATCTCTTCATGTCTTCTGCCCATTTCTTGACTGGATTACTTGTTTTTGGGGGGTTGAGCTTGAGAAGTTCTTTATAGATTGTGGATACTAGCCCTTCATCTGATAAGACATCTGCAAGTATCTTCTCCCATTCTGTAGGTTGTCTTTTGGTTTTGTCGGCTGTTTGCTTTGCTGGGCAAAAGCTTTTTATCTTGATGAAATCCCAATGGCTCACTTTTGCTTTTGTTTCCCTTGCTTTTGGAGACATAGCTAGCAAGAAGCTGCAGCCGAGGTCAAGAAGTTGTTGTCTGTGCTCTCCTCTAGGATTTTGATGGTTATCTTTGTGTATGGTGTAAGAAAGTGGCCCAGTTTCATTCTTCTGTGTGTGGCTGTCCAGTTTTCCCAACAGCATTTTTGAAGAGACTGCTTTTTTCCATTGGATATTCTTTCCCACTTAGTCAAAGATTAGTTGACCATAGAGTGGAGAGTCCATTTCTGGGTTCTCTGTTCTGTTCCGTTGGTCCATGTGTCTGTTTTTGTGCCAGTACCATACAGTCTCGACGATCACAGCTTTGTAATGCAGCTTGAAGTAGGCATTATGATACCTTTGATTTGGTTTTCTTTTTCAACATTCCTCTGGTGATTCAGGGTCTTTTCTGGTTCCATACAAATCTTAGGGTTATTTGTTCCAACTCTGTGAAGAAAGTCCAGGGTATTTTGATCGGGATTGCATTGAATGTGCAAATTACTTTGGGTAGCATAGACATTTTCACAATATCTCTTCCTCCAATCCATGAGCATGGAAGTGTTCCCATCTCTTTGTGCCTTCCTCAATTTCTTTCATAAGTGTTCTGCAGTTATTAGAGTACAGATCCTTTACCCCTTTGGTTAGGTGGATTCCTACGTATCTTATGGTTTTAGCTGCAATTGTAAATGGGATGATTTCTTGATATATCTTTCTTCTGTCTCAATGTTAGTGTATAGAAATGCAACTGACTTTTTTTTTTAAAGGTTTTGTTTATTTATTCATGAGAGATAGAGAGACACAGGCAGAGGCAGAAGCAGGCTCCACGCAGGGAGCCAGACATGGGACTTGATCCCGGGTCCCCAGGAGCACACCCAGGGCTGAAGGCGGCGCTAAACCGCTAAGCCACCAGGGCTGCCCTGCAACTGACTTTTGTGTATTGATTGTATATCCTGCCAATTTGCTGATTTCCTGTAAGAGCTCTAGCAATTATTGGGTTGAGTCTTTTGGGTTTTCTACGTAGAGAAGCAAGTCATCTGTGAAGAGAGAGAGTTTTACTTCCACTTTGCCAATTTGGATGCCTTTGTTTCTCATTGTTGTCTGATTCTGAGGCTAGGACTTCTAGTACTATGTTGAATAACAGCAGTGAGAGTGGACATCCCTGTCGTGTTCCTGACCTTGGGGAAAGACTCTCAGATTTTCCCCATTGAGAAGGATATTGACTGTGGGCTTTTCCTATATGGCTTTTATGATATTGAGGTGTATTCCCTCTATTTCTACACTGTGGAAAGTTTCATCAGGAAAGGATGCTCTCTTCTGTCAGATGCTTTCTCTGCATCCATTGAGAGGATCATATGGTTCTTGTCCTTTCTTTTATTAATCTGGTGTATCACATTGATTGATTTGTGGATCTTGAATCGCCCTGCAGCCCAGGAGTTAATCCCACTTGGTCCATTAAAAATTGGATAATATTTTAAATGTACTGTTGGATCTTACTGTCTGAAATTTGGTGAGAATTTTGGCATCTGTGTTCATCAGGGCTATTGGTTTGTAGCTCTCCTTTTTGGTGGGTTCTTTGTCTGGTTTGGGGATCAAGGTAATGGTGGCCTTATAGAATAAGTTTGGAAGTTTTCCTTCCATTTCTATTTTTTGAAACATCTTCTTTAGATGTTTGGTAGAATTCCCCTAGGAAGCCATCTGGCCCTGGACTTCTGTTTCTTGGAAGGTTTTTGATGACTGCTTCAATTTCTTCTCTGGTTAATTGTCTGTTCAGATTTTCTATTTCTTCCTGTTTCAGTTTTGTTAACTTATAGGTTTCCAGGAATGCATCCGTTTCTTCCAGGTTGCCTAATTTGAATGCATATAGTTGCTCATAATGTTTTTAAATTCATTTGTATTTCCTTGGTGTTGGTTGTGATCTCTCCCCTTTTTAAAAATATTTTATTTATTTATTTATGAGAGACACACAGAGAGGGTCAGAGACATAGGCAGGAGAGGCAGACTCCCTGCAGGGAACCCAAGGTGGGACTCGATCCCAGGACCCTGGTATCATGCCCTGAGCTGAAGGCAGGCGCTCAACCGCTGAGCCACCCAGGCAGCCCCAATTTTATTTTTAATGACTTAAAAATATAGTATTTATTGTGGGAATAATCATGCATATATCTTAAAGACCTTGATTGCTTTTTGCCTGGATTGTAATAGTCTTTTTTTAAAAAGATTTTATGTATTCATTTGACAGAGAGAAAGAGAGAGAGCGTATACACAAGCATGGGGACTGGCAGGCAGAGGCAAAGGGAGGGGGAGAAGCAGACTCCCCATGGATCAGGGAGCCCGATGCGGGGCTTGATCCTCCTACCCTGGGATCATTACCTGAGCTGAAGGCAGACACTTAACCGCCTGAGCCACCCAGGCACTCCATGGATTGTAATAGTCTTGGAAACCAGTTCGCTGCTTGCTCTGCGTTTCTTCTAGTCTCTTGAACACTGTACTTAACATCTTCTTTCTGAAGTACTGCTCAGAGTATGTCAACAGTCAGCTCAGACATATTTAAGACTCTCCTTTGCTTACTAAAATAAATTTGAACTCCTCACCTTGGTTCCTATGACTCAGCAAACAATCCACAATGTGTTTCCTTCAGCCTTTTGCCATAATCCCTCCACTCCATTTCAGGATTCTGCCTTTCTCAAACCTAATTATACACTGTAGCCTAATCTCGGTTTGTACTTTCACTCTTTCATGCTTTGTCCATGAGGATCCATTCTATCTGTGCCTCATGAAATTCTTTCTTACCCCACAAACTCACTTCTTGTTTCTTTAGTCTTTCACTTCTTGAAATTACCCCACTCAGAATACTGGGTGTTGCTTGATTTATTTATTTTTTTTCTTTTTTAAAGACAGATTTATTAAGGTATAACTAAATAGCATTATTTTATTTATTTTCATATTCTCAGCTTGTGAGTCATAATGGGTACACAATATCTGATGGAATGAATAAATGACTAACTGAAAGAGTATTTCTTCTTGACACTTATTGTCTCATTTTTATAATTATATTTGGTCTCTCTCTATTTCTCTCTGTCTCCATACGTCCTACCTGATCATGGAAGGAGCTGCCAACATGTTCCTTTTGAGAAATCCACCATAATTGGACCAAACTATATACAGGCATTCCTTGGGGAGCACAACTATTTATCCTACCTTCAACCAACTATCTAGTAAGAGAGACAGACACATGGATGTGCACACGCATGTGCACTTGCATACACACACACACACACAAAATGGCAATACAACTGATAAGTACTTGATTAGTACTCATGATTTATTGAGCAACAAACACCTTTAAGGTTGGGGCAGATCTTGCAAAGTAGTTCCATTTTCCAAAGAATAAAATTTTTGCATGTGTGTTGAATATCCAAACTCTGTTTTGTTCTGTTTGGCTCTTCAGTTATCTTTCCTCTTTCATTTATGATTTTATTCACTTGAGTCTTTTTTATTTTTACTAAGTCTGGCTAGGGGTTTATCTATCTTATTAATTCTTTCAACGAATCAGCTCTTCGCTTCATTGATCTGTTCTACTGTTCTTCTGGTCTCTATTTCATTGAATTCTGCTTTAATCTTTATTATTTCTCTTCTCCTGGTTGGTTCAGGCTTTATTTGCTATTCTTTCTTCCGTTCCTTTAGGTGTAAGGTTAACTTGTGTATTTGAGATTTTTCTGTTTTTTTTTTTTTTTTTTTTTTTTTTTTTTTTGAGGGAGGCTTGTATTGAGATGTATTTCCCTCTTAGGACTGCCTTTGCTGTATCCCAAAGGTTTTGAACAGTTGTGCTTTCATTTTCATTAGTTTCCATGAAACTTTTAAATTCTTCTCTAATTTCCTGGTTGACCCATTCATCTTTTAGTACGATGCTCTCCAAGTGTTTGAGTTCCTTCCAAATTTCTTTTGTGAGTGAGTTCAAGTTTCAAAGCATTGTGATCTGAAAATATGCAGGGGACAGTCCCAATCTTTTGGTATCAATTGAGAACTGATGTGTGACCCAGTATGTGGTCTATTCTGGAGAAAATTCCATGTGCAGTTGAGAAGAATGTGTATTCAGTTGCATTTGGAAGGAATGTTCTGTATATATCTGTGAAATCTATTTGGTCCAGTGTGTCATTCGAGGCCCTTGTATCTTTGGTGATCTTCTGGATAGAAGATCAGTCCTTTGTGAGAGTGGAGTGTTGAAGTCTCCTACTATTAGTGTATTATTATCTATGTATCTCTTTACTTTGGGTTATTAATTGGTTGATATAATTGGCTGCTCCAACATTTGAGGCATAAATATTCATAATTGTTAGTTCTTCTTGTTGGATAGGCTCTTTAAGTATGATATAATGTCCCTTTTCATCTCTTACTACAGTCTTTGGTTTAAAATCTAATTTATATGATATGAATATTGCTACCCAGCTTTTTTTGAGGTCCATTTGCATGGTAATTAGTTCTCCAGCCCCCTCATTTTCAGTCTGAAGGTGTCTTTAGGTCTAAAATGAGTCTCATGTAGATAGCATTTAGATGGGTCCTGCTTTTTTATCCAGTCTAATACCCTGTGTCATTTGACTGGAGTATTTTGCCCATTCATGTTCAGAGTAACTATTTAGAGATATGCATTTAGTGCCCTTGTATTACCTGTATCACCCTTGTTTCTGCAGATTGTCTCTGTTTCCTAGGGCTCCCTCTTTGCTTCAGGATCCCCCTTAATATTTCTCACAGTGTTGGTTTGGTGGTCACATATTCTTGCAGTTTCTGTCTGTCCTAGAAGCTCTTTATCTCCCCTTACTTTCTGAATGACAGCCTTGATGTATAAAGTATTCTTGGTTGCATGTTTTTCTTATTTAATATCCTGACGTTATCATGCCAGCCCTTTCTGACCTGCCAGGTCTCTGTGGACAGGTCTCTCTTAGTCTAACATTTCTCCTGTTTATTAGGAATCTCTTGTCTTCAGCCGCTTTCAGAATTCTCTCTTTATCTCTCAAATTTGCAATCTTAACTATTTTATACCAGGTGTTGATCGGTTTTTGTTGATTTTGGGAGTGGTCCTCTCTATCTCTTGGATGTGAATGTCTGTTTCCTTCCCCAGAAAGTTCTCAGCCATGGTTTGCTCAAACATACCTTCTGGCCCTCTCACTCTCCGTGCCCTCTGTAGTCCTAATAATACGGATTTTTTAAACTATAATTTTATTCTCAGAACCTCTCCTCATGGACTATTAGTTGTTTTTCTCTCTTTTCCTCAGCTTCCTTCCTTTCCATCAACTTGTATTCTGTCACTTATCCTCTCTTTTGCTTCATTTACCCTAGCTATTAGAGCATCCAGCTTAAGCTACATCTTAGAGTATTTTTAATTTTTTTCTGATTAAGTTTCTTTTCTGCAGTAAGAGATTCTCTAGTCTTTTATGCTTTTTTCAGGCCTAACAAGTAACTTGATAATTTAAATCCTGAACTTTGCCTCTGACATTTTACTTAAATCAGAAAATAAAAGAAAAAAGACAAAGAGAAAGAAAAACCAAAAAAAGTGTGCAGGGGAAGTGGTAGGAGAGAGAGAATATAATCTCACAGAGTGGACAAAACAGGGTGATTCACTTGGTTCTCAGTGGTATTTTCATCTGTATGTCAGAAGATACTTAATTCCAAGATTATATATTTCTTAAAAAGCAATATATATATATATATATATATTCTTACATATATAATACATATATATGTATTATTGAATATGGTGAAAGGAAGCCAAAAATGAAGAATATATCTATAACACATAATTGTAAAATATGAAAGTTAAAAAAAACCTTAAAAACCAAGAGTTATAATGGTTAAGATGGAAAAAAAGAAGTATTGGAAAATTTTAACCTGAAAGATAAATGAATCATAAGAAGAAAACTTCAAGTTCTATGTACTATTTTACCCTAATCCTGGAGTTTTCCAGTCCTCTTTGGTCAGTAAATTTGCTGTTCTGTTCTTTCAGCTGGTCTTCTGGGGGAAGGGCCTGTTGCACGGATTCTCAGGTGTCTGTGTCTGGGGAGATCTGTACCACCCCTTGCCAGGTGGCAGCACTCAGTGTAAGCAGTTTATCATGTGAGGTCTTTGTTCCTGGAGCTTTTCCTTGGGGCAAAAAGAAAAAAATTGTCGCATCCTGAGAAAACCCAGCACGTGCCAAACTGCAGATTCTTATAGTGTCCACTCACTCAGATCCTTCCCATGGGCAGGCAAGGGGACATTGATTTGTGCAACTGCAGGACCCTGCCTGGGAGTACTTTTGCTCACTTGTGCATGAACTCACTCCACCCTCCCAGAGTAAGTGGAGGGTTGTCCCACTTCTGTCCCTTTTAGGGCCCTGGCATAGAGAACATTCATCCTGTTGAGTGGGCACCCATTCCACTTCTCCCAGATGAAGGTGGAGGGTTGCTGCAACCAGTCCTTTGCAAGGACCCAGTATGGTGAGCAGCCTCCTGACTAGTCTGGTTTGTGGTTTATGCATAACAAGCTGAGCCTCTCCCAAACTCACTGACCTGTTTCCCTACCCCAGTGCTTGGGAACTCTGCTGGCTCAGATGCCACTATTCTTTCTGTACCTCTGAGAATATTGAGACCCTACTGTTCCTCCTGTGTTTCTTCCCTTTTTCACCACTGACTACCTTTCAGGCAGGGAATTTTTCTCACAGGAGCAGATTTCTAAAGATCCCAATTTTGAGCCCCAGAGTTGTTTCACTTTCCTGCAGCAAGCTACAAAGTTTCACACCTCCCACCATTTATTTTCCAATATACCCCTTCTTGGGTTTCTCTTCTCTGCACTCCTACCATGCAAGACGTGGTCACTTTTCTATTTGTAGAGTTTCAGCCATTCTTTCTTTACATCTAAGGTTGAATTCATAGGTGTTCAGGATGGTTTGATAGTTATCTAGCTAAATTAAGGGGACTAGATGAAACAAGGACCTGTACTCTTCTGCCATCTTGCCTCCCCTCCTCACCTCATTCATTCTTTACTAGGATGCTCTTTAACAACCATGTATTTGTATTCCTTCCAAATTCTCTCCTGTGCTTGAGTTCATTTTTTAAAGCATTGTGGTCTCAAAATATGCTAGAAATAATTCCAATATTTTGATACTGGTCAACACCTGATTTGTGACCCCGAATCTGTTCTAATCTGAATAATGTTCCACCTGCACTTGAGAAGAATATATTCTATTGTTTTAGGATGGATGGCTCTGAACATATCTGTGAAGTCCATCTCATCCAGAGTGTCATTCAATACCTTTGTTTCCTTGTTGACCTTCTGTTTAGATGATCTGAATGTTGCTGTGAGTGAGGTGTTGAAGTCCCCTACTATTATTGTATTATTATCAATATGTTTAATTTTTTTATTAATTGGTTGATGTAATTGGCTGCTCCTGTGTTAAAGGCATAAATATTTATAATTATTAGCTCATCTTATTGGATAACCATTTAATATGATATAGTGTCCTTCTTCATCTCTTATTATAGTCTTTGGTTTAAAATCTAGTTTGTGTGATATAAGGATGGCTACTCCCACTTTCTTTTGATGTCCATGAGCATGATAAATGGTTCTCTGCCCCTTCACTTTCAATCTGAAGGTGTTTTTAGGTCTAAAATGAGTCTCATGGAGACAGCATCTAGATGGGTCTTGTTTTTTATTTTTTTATCCAATCTAATATCTGAGTCTTTTGATTGGAACATTTAGTCCTTTTCCATTCAGAGTAATTATTGAAAGATATGCATTTAGCGCCATTGCATTATCTGTAATATCACTCTTTCTGTAGATTGTCTCTTCCTTTTTGGTCTTTGTTACTTTTGGGCTCTCTCTCTGCTCAAATGATCCCTTTTAATATTTCTTGCAAGGCTGGATTAGTGATCACAAATTCTTTTAGTTTCTCTTTGTCTGGGAAGCTCTTTATCTCTCCATCCATTCTGAATGACAACCTTTGCTGGATAAAGTGTTCTTGGCTGCATGTTTTTCTTCTTTAGCACTTTGAATATAGCATGCCATTTTTTTCTGGTCTGCCAGGTCTCTGTGGACAGGTCTGCAGACAGTCTTATGTTTCTACCTGTGTAGGTTAAGAACCTGTGGTCCAGAGCTGCATTTAGGATTTTATCTTTATTTCTGAAATTTGCAAGCTTCACTATTTTATGTCAGGTTGTTCATCTATTTTTATTGATTTTGAGGGGGGTTCCTCTGGACTGATTGCTTGTTTCCTTCCATTGACTAGGGAAATTGTCAGCTCTAAATTGTCCACAACTTCTGCCCCCCTTCTTTCTTCATCTTCCAAAACCCCTATTATTTAAATATTATTGTGCTTTATAGTATCACTGATTTCTCAAAGCCTCCCCTCATGATCCAGGAGTAGTTTTTCTGTCTTTTTCTGTTTCTTTACTTTCCACCATTTTGTCTTCTATGTCACGGACTTTGTCTTCTGCCTCAGTTGTCCTAGCAGTTAGAGCCTCCATTTTTGACTGCATCTCAGTAATAGCATTTTTAATTTCAGCCTGATTAGATTTTAGTTCTCTTATTTATGCAGTAAGGGACTCTTTGTTGTATTCTATGCTTTTTTCAAGCCCAGTCAATATCTTTATAATTGTTGTTGTGAATTCTAGTTCTGACATCCTGCCTATATCCATATTGATTAAATCTTTGGCAAAGAATACTATCTCTGGTTCTTTTGCTGTGAATTTATCCTTCTAGTCATTTTGTCCAGAATAGAAAGGAGGAAGTAAAGAGCAAGCCGAAAAAGAAAGAAAAACAGCCAAAGCAGCTACAATAACAATAGTATCTTCAGAAAGTGATTCTGGTGTATGCTGTGTACACTCTGGTGGCGTATTTTGGCTGCTATTTCCCACTGGTCCTTCTGCTACAGAGTTCCTCCTTGCTTGTAGTGGGGAGTGTTTGGTCCTTTAAGTAGATATGCTTTGATTTGTTTGTGAAATTAAGCCAGAAGCAGAAGTTTTGGACCTTTCTTTAATCATTAGACTTGGTAAATGTGGCAGTTTCTGTTGGTCTTCTGAGGGAGGGGCCTTTTGTGGTGGCTCACAAGCTGATTTGCCCTTGTAAAGACACTCCTGCCAGGTTAGAGGGGTGGGGTTTAGCATATGAGACTCCAGCCTTCATTAGAGGTACTGTGTTTCACTCTGGAGTTCTGATTCTGCTGGAAGACAGGAGGGGACATTGTAGAAGGTAGAATATGGACTCACCTCACCTTTTTGTCTCTGAGGAGTGGAACTCAAAGCAGCTATTGCTCAGGAGGCCCTCTTAGAAAAGTGAGCAATCTCCTGTGACCTGGGTCAGTTCCCTGCCCTAATCTGTCTGTGCCCAGGTCGTTGGCATGCCCAGAGCCATATATTTCATGTATTTTATCTTTGGCCAGTGACTGGGACTCAAAGTTCCAAGTTTTAAAGGGCTTGGCAATGTGCTCACCCACTCTTGTCCCCAGTTTGGGAGGCTCAGGGCATCCTCAGCACCTTTCTATCCCCAAAAAGCCATCACACAGTGTGCATACAGACTAGAGATTATTGTAAGCTCACTGAAAAGCTTGTAGCCAGGTTATTAGCCATCTGCACTCAACTCAGTCCCCTACTCCTCTTGTCCCAGAAAAGCCATCACAGAACCATGACTCTATTGTGGCAGGCAGCAAAAAGCAGTGGCTAGGTTATCCACAACCAGCTCCAGTCTCTGCATTCTGCTCATTCAACCCTAGAAAAGTGGCCAATGAGCACACACACAGAGGGTTAAGCCAATTGTGGTTCACACTGAAAAGTTAAGAGCCCTCTGTGCACCCCTCTGGCTCTGCTGCTGATTTCCACTCAACAGTTCCCCAGCTGTCCCCTTGTATCTGGAGAGGACAAATATGGTCCTCCAAATGCCCTCTAGGAAGAGGAGCAATCACTCTGATCAACCCAAGGATCCACTTACCATAGCTTCTTGTATGGTCATCATCTTCTGCACTCTTTCCAACTTTCTCCCTCTTCCTGACTTTGTTCCAGTACTGTGCTTCTTCTGCTTCCCAACTTCAAGACTCCCCAAAGCCCAAATCAGGACTCTAAACCTCACCTCTGCCAAATTCACTCGCTCCAACTGTGTAGCTTGTTTCTGCACTCCTCCGATCCTCTTCTTAGTTGTTTAAAATAGTTGAAGGTTGTATTTGTATCTAAAGGATGAGGCAAAGGTCAGGGTTCTCCTACTACTCCTCCATCTTGGAAATCCCAAGAGTCTACATTCAAATAAATTTTTTTAAAGATTTGTTTATTTATTTATGATAGACATAGAGAGAGAGAGAGAGGCAGAGACACAGGTGGAGGGAGAAGCAGGCTCCATGCAGGAGCCCGATGTGGGACTTGATCTCAGGTCTCCAGGATCACGCCCTGGGCTGCAGGTGGCGCTAAACCACCACCAGGGCTGCCCCTCAAAGAAATTATTGATAGATGTATATTTATTGCCATTTTATTTTGTTTTGTGGTTGTTTCTGAGGATCTTCTGTGATCCATTCTTGTCTTTCTCTCTTCCATGTCTTGCTGATTTTCCTTAGTGATAAACTTTGGTTTCTTTCTTTATATTCCTTACATGTTTATCAGTTATTTTTGATATATGGTTACATTTAAGTTTATATATAACCTCTTCTACATATAAAAGTCTATGTTAAGTCAATGGTCACTTAAGTTTGAACTTATTCTTTTCTCCTCTCCTCCCCATGTTTTAGGTATATGTTATTATATTTTATCTTTTTTGATAAGTTCCTTGACTGCATTTTCACAGAAATATTCATTTTTTACTGCTTTTCTGTTTTCTACCTTTACTTTGTCACTTTTGGTCCCTCCTTTCCACTCAATGAGTCCTCTTTAATTTTTCTTGCAGGGCTGGTTTAGTTGTCACAAACTCCTTTTGTTTTTGTCCGGGAAACTCTTTATCTCTCTTCCCCTTTTAAAAAAGATTTTATTTATCTATTCATGAGAGATACACACAGAGAGAGGCAGAGACATAGGCAGAGGGAGAAGCAGGCTCCTTCCAGGGAGCCTGATGTGAACTCGATCCCAGATCCTGGGATCATGCCCTGAGCCAAAGGCAGATGGCCAACCACTGAGCCACCCAGGCATCTCTTTATCTCTCTTTCTATTCCAAATGATAGCCTACCTGGATAGAGTATTCATGGGCTACAGATTTTTTTCCATTTAAAACTTTGAATATATCGTGCTACTTCCTTCTGGCTTGCAAAGTTTCTGTTGAAAAATCTGCTGGCCTTATGATTTTTTTCCCTTGTAAGTTACTAACTTTTTTTGTCTGTTGCTCCTAAGAATTTTTTCTTTATCACTGTGTTTTTCCAATTTAATGACAATGTGTCTTGGTATGGGTCTACTTTTGTTGATTTTGATGGGAGTTCTCTGTGTCTCCTGGATCTGGATATCTGTTACCTTCCCCAGATAAGGGAAGTTTTTAGCTATTATTTCTTCAAATAAATTTTCTGCCCCCTTTCCTCTCTTTTTTTCCTGTGGGACTCCTACAATATGAATGTTATTACATTTGATGGAGTTACTAAGTTCCCTAAATCTATTCTCATTTTGTGTAAATTTTTTCTAACTTTTGTTCAGCCTGATTACTTTCCATTACTTTGTTTCCTAGGTCATGAATTTGTTCCTCTGCTTCTTCCATCCTCCTGTTCACTCTATCAAGTATGTTTCTTGTTTCATTTATTAAACCCTTTATCTCTTCTATGTTATTGCTTATCTCTGTGTTAAGGATCTCACTCATGTCTTGCAGGCTTTTCTCAAGTCCAGTGAGTATCCTTATGTTCATTGCTTGAAATTATCTATTAGGCATGTTACTTATATCTGTTTCACTTAGCATTCTGGCTGTGGCCTTGTCCTGTTCTTTCATTTGGGATAAGTTTCTCTGTCTGCTCATTGTGTCTGCCTCTCTATGTCTGTTTCTGTGTGTTAGGAAATTCAGCTATGTTTTCTGCTTGTGAAAGTATTGACTGGCACCTGGGGGCTGATGCTGGAGTGGTCAGAGATGTGAGCCTCGGTGCATTGCATGATGATGGCTGGATGTGGTTGGGCCTGGAGCACAACAGTGGCAGGAGCTGGGCAGCTGGGTGCTGTGGCTGGCCTGGGCACATGGTGGCAGCCATGTACTTGGTGGCTGGCTGGGGCATTCACACAGATTTGACAAAATTTGCCCTGAGCCCTGGTTCAAGGCTACAAGTGTCTGTGCAGCCCTGCCTCCTGCAGATGGGTCTGTGTTCATGCTGGCAGTTGGGGAAATAAATGGCATCTGTCAGCTCCCTCATTTCCAAAGAAGTCCCCCAGCATGCTCCAAAATCAGTATGAACAGATCTGTCTCCTATTTACCCCAGTGTTGGGTAAACTGCCATTTTTATGTTGCTTCTCTACTCAAGCTGCTACCTATTTAAACACATCAAGCAGCTATCACTCACTTTCTCAGCTAGCCCAGTCTTGAGTCAGCTGACCTTTAAAGCTCTGAGTTCTAGGTCCCACTGGTTCACAAACTCATGGAATTCAGCCCCTCTGATTTTTAAAGCTAAATGTTAAGGGTATTAGTCTTCCTTGTGTGAGCTCTCTGGCATGAAGGCCCATTTATCTGCCTTTTGTATGTATGCAGCTCCCTCCATCCTGTGGCGGCCTCACTCTGCCTTTCTGTTTTTTCTAGACTTTCAGATCTAGCTTCTCTGTATTTAGTTGTGGAGTTTGTTATGCCAATCTGTGTGTCAATCTCCAGTTTATTGACTTTAATATGGATGCTATCTAGTTGAAAAATACGAGTTTTGTTGAGCTCAGAGTTCTTTTACTCCTCCATCTTCCATCCATTCTTCTGTTGATGGACACTATTATTTCCCATTTTTTCTCATTTGAACAAAGTTGCTATGAATAAAATTCTTGCTTCTTTGAGTACATACCACAAAGATTGGTATTTTCAGGTTCATAAGGAAGAAATATATTTAGTTTCATAAGAAGCTGTCAGACCATTTTTCAAAGTTGTAATATTTTAAATTACTCCTTATAAAGTATTAGATTTTTCATTGCTTGACATTCTCATCAATATTTGATACTGCCAGTTGTACTTATTTATCCTTTCTGGTGAGTGTGTAGTGCAATCCCATTGTGGTTTCAATTTGATTTTTCTGGTGACTAACTATGTTGAGCATTTTTTCATTGAGTTGCTTGTCTTGTCTTTGATTGTAACAATTTTTTAATATACCCAAGGTACCAGTTCTTTGTCTGTCTGATATATGCTTTTGAACCTTTGCTCTCAACTTGTACTTTGCCTATTATTTTCTTTAACATATTTTTACATGAGCGACCTTTTAAATTTTGATGCATTCTAAATGTCAATTATTTTTCTCTTATGATTATTTCTTTCTATGTCTCAACTAACATACTTTCCTTTTCTCTGAAGAATTTCTTTTAATATTTCTTGCAAGGCAGTTCTAGTGATTACAAGTTCCCTCAAGTTTTGTTTGTCTGAGAAAGTTTGTATTTCTCCTTCACTTTTCAATGATAATTTCACTGGATACAGAATTTTAGATTGGTGGGGTTTTTTTTCTTTCAACATTTAAAGTATTTATTTTCCTTCTCTTCTGGTTTGGATGGCTTCTGAAGAAAAGTCTGATACAATTATTATTCTTGATTCTTCTATAGATAATTTGTTTTCCCTCTTCTGGCTTATTTCAAGGTTTCCTTCTTTAATTTCCCACACTTTGAATATGATATACCTACATGTAGATTTTGGGGGTATTTACCCTGCTGATGTTTTGTGAGATGACAAAATCTGTGGGTTTTGTATCTGTCAATAATTTTGGAAATTCTCAGCCATGATTAATGTAAATATTTTTTTAATTTAAATATTTTTCAACTCTGCCTTTCTTTCCTCTTCTGGTATTCCTATTGCATACATTGCACCCTTTGTAAATAGCCCATAGTTCTTGGATAGTTTGTTCTATTTTTTCCCTTTTCATTTAAGTTTGGGAAGTTTCTATTGCTATAGAAACTTTTATGCTTACGACTCTTTCCTTGGCTATGTCCAATCTACTGATAATCCCATGAAAGTCAATCTTCATTTCTGTTACAATTGTTTTGGTTTCTAACATTTCCTTTTTATTCTTTTCTATCCATCTTTCTAATTACATTACCCATTTGTTCTTGCATGTTGTCCACTTCTTCCATTACAGCCTTTAGCATATTAGTTATAGTTTTTTTTTTTAAGTTCCTGGCTGATAATTCCAAAATTTCTACCATTTATGAGTCAAGTTCTAACACTTGCTTTGGCTCTTCAGACTGATTTTTTTTTTCTTGCTTTTTAACATAACTTGTAATTTTCTTCTTGAAATCCTGATAAGATATGTTGGATAATAAGTACTGAGGTGAACCAAACTTTAATGTGAGGCGTTATGTTTATCTGGTTGAGAGGCTGTGTTTAATGTTTCTTAGAGCTGTGTCAGCAGCTCAATTTTCTCTAGTGTCCTTTTTTGGTGTTCCCTTTTGTCTTTGAGTTTCCCTAGAAACTCCTTCTTAAATAGTCTTGTAGTTTTCTCAGTTATACTCCACTGTTATTATATTGGGGCGCTGTTAATGTGTTAGTAAGATTTTGAGGAAGAAAACCATTCTATAATCTTATGATTAAGTCTGTGTTTTAGAGGACCAGTGTATCTGGGTGTGACCTTCAGAAAAATTTCATAGCCTTTTTTTTCTTAATTCTATGTGAGACAGGAAGGCTAGATGGGGATGGAGCTGCTGTCTAATTGCCCTTTCCCTACATCAGATAAGGCTCCGGTAAAGTAGACAGAATGTTCTACGCTTATTTCAAAATGGTTACTTCCTACATGCCCTTGCATAGTTGGGATCAAGAGGCTGTTTTTCTCTGTTCTTCCCTGGGGAAAAAAGAAAAAAAAAAAACCTGGTTGGACTCTTGGAAGTAAAGGAGACACCCTAACGCTGGATCTTAAGGTTATTTTTTTTTTAAAGATTTTATTTATTTATTCATGAGACACAGAGAGAGAGAGAGAGAGAGAGGCAGAGACACAGGCAGAGGGAAAAGCAGGCTCCATGCAGGGACCCCAATGTGGGATTCGATCCCAGGACTCCAGGATCACGCCCTGGGCCAAAGGCAGGCGCCAAACTGCTGAGCCACCCAGGGATCCCTTTAAGGGGTTTTTAACACTCAAGCTCGTCTACACTTAGTCTCCAGTGATTTTTTCAATTACCATTAAGTGTTCCTACCAGTTTATAGCTCCAGTGGATTCTGCTCCTGATAGACTGTGATCCTCTGTATTCACATGTCTCTATAGTTTTCAAGGCAGTGGTCTGCTTTGTGACTTCAATTCTCTCATTAATCTAAGAACAACAACAAAAAAAATCTAAGAACAATGTTTATTTTAAGTTTTTTCAGCTTTTTTCTTGTAGGAGAACAGGAGAGAAGACTTCTATGCTTTTCATATGTTAGAGCTGAAACCAGAAGTCTAGTACATTAATTTTTGAAAGTCAAATCAATTTTTAATTCTTGGGAAAATATCATTTGGTCATAATTTATTATTATTACTATATTATTTTAGTATTTCTCGATTCAATTTGTCAGTATTTTGCTTAGGACTTTTGTGTTCATGATTAATATTGATCTGTAGCCTTCTTCTAAATATTCTTTTCAGGTTTTTAAAAATCAAGTTGGGGTGCATTCTTTCCTGCTCTGTTTTCTGAAAGTGTTTATGTATGATTAGTATTATTTTATTTTAAATATTTAGTTCAATTCACTTATGAAGCTCATTATTCTTCTGTTACTACTTTCCTGCCTTTCTTGGATGAGTTCACATTTTATTATTATATTTAATTTCATGTATTGGCCTTTTAGCTATGTATTTTTTAATACTTTAAAGGGGTGCTTTATCCTAGAGATTATAATGTGATCTAAGTTATTGTTGTCTATCTTCAAATAATAACACACTAACTGACAAATAGTATAAGAACCTTACAAGTCTTTTTCCAGTCCCCTATTTTATTCTTATTGTCTTATATTTTACTTCTAGATATATGATAATTCCCATAATCCTTGGTTAATATTTTAAAAAGTAATTTACACATTAAAATTAAAGATATGCACATATACACGCTCACCTCACTGTGGTCTGTGTTTTTCTGCAGATTTAGTATTATATCCGGTATTGTTTCTCTTCAGCCTGAAGAAATTTCAGTGTTTCTTATAATACAAGTCTTCTGAAGACTAATTCTGCTGTTGTCACTCTGAAAATGTCTTTATTTTACTTTCCTCTTAAAAGGATCTTGTCTCCTGATAGAGAATTCTAAGCTGAGTGTTTTTGGTTTTCATCTATCACTTTATTTTTTTTAATTTTTTTTTCATCTATCACTTTAAAGATGTCACATTGTCCTATGTCCTTCATTGTTCCAGGTAACTAACATATTGACTATTATTTATATGGATTTACATTGTATGTAATGTGTCTTCTTCTTTTTGACTCAATCTACCTAAAAGCTAAAAATCTACTTTAAAAATTTACTACTTAGTTTTGTTTTTTCAGCAATCTGACTTTTGTATTTGAATAGATGTGATGTTTATGTTTATCATGTTTGGGGATCATGGAACTTAAAAGGTCTGTGGATTGCTACCTTTCATTAATTTTGGAAAGTTTTAACTATCTTTTCAAATACATTTTCAAATATTGTTCTGTCATATATATTAAGCCATTAAGTTTTTTGATGGTTTGTTATACAACCAAAGGGAAGTGAAAGAGTAATTGGTACCCAGAAATGGATGTTGTTTCAATAAACACCTGAAATGTGTAGAGTTATTTTTAGGATTGGCTGGTGGTGGGAAGTTGGAAAAATGTTGAGGAAACTATGACAGAAGACTGAAAAAATGGGAACCCATTTGGTGAAATAGTCATTTGTGATATTTGGAATGTACTTAAACAAATGTTGGCTATGGGCAAGGAGGTCTCCCAGTGGAAACTTGAAAAGACCAACTGCTTCTATGTAGCTGCATATAAGGTAGTACAAAATGAGGAACTCAAAAGAATTAGTCAATTTGCAATTTAAATCATATGGGACTCAAACCTAATGTGTTTGATAAAACTTTTGAGGTTCCTGGGATGAGCATATGTTTCAAATGGAAGGAGTATGAATAATTCTTGTCTCTTGTGGACTTGAGGTAGATCTTTTTAGTGACTCCAATCATCCCTTCTTCGTATAACTATGCTCTCTGTCATGCAAATTTTCAGTACCTTTCCACTCTGACTCTGAGCTTGGTCATATGACTTTCTTTGACAATAAATGTGGTTGAAATATCAGCATACCAGTTTTGAGCTTAGCCTTTTTAAGAAAAGGTTTTACTTTTTAAATTTACTTAACAAGTGAGAGAGAAAGTACAAGTAGGCAGAGTGGCAGGCAGAGGGAGAGGGAGAAGCAGGCTCCCCACTGAGCAGGCAGTCTCATGTGGGGCTCAATCACAGGACCTCAGGATCACAAGTGGATCTGAAGGAGATACCCAACTGACTGCACCATCCAGGTGTTTTAGAGATTTTGCTTAATGCACTTGCACTCTTTCAACTTTGCCATCACCACAGTAAGGTCATGCTCAGGTTAGTTCATTGGCCCCCCTGAGAAAAATAAAGTCACATAGTTTAGAGTCAACATAGAGGCACATGAGTGAACTAGATACACCTCATGAATGAGAAGGCCAGCCAAGATCATCCACATTTAGCCTAAATCAGCAGAACACCTCCGAAGCTTAAAAAATATGTTTGTTGAATATCATTGAGAATTTGTGGTTAATTAGCCATTTTGTAGTAATAGCTAACTGATAAAAGGAGTATCCTCAGAGTTTAGAGAAACTCTTTTGTACACTCTGAGAAACTAACCAATTGTAATGCTCTAGGAATGTGCAGTGCACAACTGCCAAGTTTGTGCATTTGGAAAGCAATTCCTCTTCTCTGATTTTTGACTGTTGATTTGCTAATGTGCTTGAAAGTCTGCCATCTGGGCTAAGGCACTACCTTCCTATACTCTGCTATTAAAATAAAAATACCCTGTGAAAAGAGTAACATATTGTCATTATTGACAAGTATTAAACATGCATTTATCAGATAACTCAGTTCGAAGAAGGATATACAGAGCTTGGTAATGGGCAAATGGATATGCCAGGAAGAGTTGGGCAGAAGTGGAGAGGTAGATAGAAGCTAAAAATAAATATTGCTTTTCCACAGTTTTGTCTTAAGATTTACCCTGTCTTGGGGGTTAATTTAATGAATCAAATAATATTAAATATAACTATATTTACACAATATAACTTAAAGCATTGTAGTATATAGTTATAATGGTATATAATTATATATATTTTATATAATTTATATATATTTCATTTTACAGACAATGAAACTGAGTTCTAGTGACCTATAAAAACTGGAAAGGGAAGGGACAAATTCGTAATGCACTTGGAAGTGTGATTAGGAATTGGCTTGGAAACGGATGAATTATTGGACTCTACATCCAAAACTAATATGTTGGTTAATTCAATGTATTTATTTATTTTATTCTTGATTTCAAGTTGTTTTTTTTTAAAGATTTTATTTATTTATTTATGAGTGACACAGAGGGGGAGAGAGAGAGAGAGAGAGAGAGAGAGAGAGAGAGAGAGAGAGAGATACAGAGACACAGGCAGAGGGAGAAGCAGGCTCCACTCAGGGAACCCTACGTGGGACTTGATCCCAGGTCTGCAGGATCATGCCCTGAGCCGAAGGCAGGCGCTGAACCGCTGAGCCACCCAGGCGTCCCTGTTAATTCAACTTAAATTTTAAAAAAGGAATTGGCTTGGTTTTGAGCACAGCAACTTTGTCCCTAGTTCTCCAGGATATGGCTGCATAATAGATTTTTAGTATTTATTTCATTTTACTTTTTTGCTTATTAAATTTTACTCTTCTCTTATTTGGGGGGACACCATCAGAGGTTTTTTTCCTTAACTGTTCAATGATCTATTATCTGGGTGTCTACTTACTAGCTCAGATCAGAAATGATGTACTCAATTTGCTCATTGTATGAGACATGAGGTGCTTGACTGGCCTTGCATTAACTTGATCACTCAGATAAGATGTCATAAGAATTGTTATCTTTCTAGTATGTCCACTGTCCTGGACTCCTTCTGCTATCTAGTATAATATTAAGGAATACTTGGATTTTACCCACATTTTTTAGCCATACATTGAAGTCCCTTTCCTTGAATAATTTGTATATCAGCAATGAGGATCACATCCATGGTTTGCTCATGGTTAAGCTCCATGAGTATGACCCCAAGATTATTCCGTTGGTGCCAATTCACTTGTCCCCATCTTTTGAACCTAGATGATGTAAAATGATGAAATTATGTGAAAATATTTACTTTCTCATTTGGGCAGATAAGCTTAATTTTTTTCATGAATAGAACAATTACAGGATAGCAAACATGAGAAAATTCATGTGATTTAGATAAAGTAAAATGGAAGACTAAAGAGGTGCTCATGTTTTTGTTTCTTCCATTTCCTATAGATTATAGGAATAGACTAGCCTAAACCACATGACGTCATGCTCTTCTATTGAATGTTTTTCATGTCTGAGTATTCCCAGAGGGAAGAAGTTCATTACACAGCAATGGCCATGGTCTCAGTTGGCTGAAACAGGTTATCCAAAGGCTCCATGAAACATCACTATTCCATGCTAGCTGTATAATCCAATTTAATTTAGTTTAATAAGCATTTTTGTCCAGTGTTTGAATTAGTATTGACTAGTGTAGAATGAACAATAGTAGTCATGACATAATTTAATAGTAAGGAGTAATGTTTAATGGTGTTGCACAGGAAATATCATGGTGTGGAGGTTTTCTTTTTGTTTGTTTTTGTTTTTTGCAATTAAGGAATTTGTTTTCATTTGGACTCTAATTGGGTTATGAGTAGTGATTGCCCTCTAAAGTAGTGACATGCCAAAGAACACAGAGTGGTGTTGAGTTTAAAGAACTGCAGCTTCATTAAACACATGACACTCTTATACTAGCAATTAAAATAAACAGTCACATTTACCAGGACTAACAGGGGAAGAGAAATTTTGTAGGGACTCTAAAGAGAACCTGATGTGTTTTGGGGTTCAAAGACTAAAAATTATATACAAAGAATATAGAGAATCTGAAACAAGAAAATGGCCTCCCTGCTCCCAGCATCATTAGAAAAGACTTGGGGAACATATAGGGTTATAAGTAGAATAAGGATAACAACAGATGACCTGAGCAGAGACAGAAGTCATGTAGGTTATTATTGGGTGCATAATGAATAGGTATTTGAAATTGATGTTATCATCATCACCACACTGATATGTTTAATACTTATTGTAATGTAGGCTTTTTACTAAGTGATTTATGAGTTTCAGTTTAACCAATTTCTCAAAGAATTCTATGAGGCATATTCTCTTATGCTGACTTTTAAGATAATGGAGAGGATAGCTACATTGTCAGGGATCACACAGCTAGTGTATAATGGAGACATTACTTAACTACATTGTTCTTTATTCTGATCTTAATCATCACACAACATGGCCTCACCCATTAATACTATATACACAGCTTCTATTTCACCATTTGGGTTCCTGCCTCCCAGCAAGTTTGTTATTATCTGTTTTAGAGTTAAATATGCCTTCCAAATATATTTGTGTATAGATACTATAAGGAATGCACCCTTTCTACCCATTGCACTCAAAATTCTGGTAACCAGAGTTGACAGAAACAGGTTTGCTTTACAGAATGGCCTGCTTACAAGAATTAATTCTTTCTGGACATGCTATTACAGTCCTTATTGCAATAATTTGAGGTAATTTTCTATCCACACACACACACAAAAAAACTACTAAGGCAAACGTGTAAAATCAACTTACAGGGGCATGTCTAGAAGAAAATGATGATTTTTTTTAAGTTAGTAAAATATTCTACATAGAACAGAACAGTCTGGCACTCTGACACTGCCGATGCAGCAAGAACTCTGCTATCAAGATGTTTGATACAAGATAGTTCTTTCCAGAGAACTAGAACACTGTAGTTGTGATTTGAACATTGAAAATCCTCAATGCTTTCTCTTCACTGTTTCTTTTTTAGTTAGTTGGAATGTATTTGCCTTAAAAGACATTTCCATTAGATAAATATCTAGTAGTGCAATTGCCAGGGCATTGGATAGCTTTATTTTCAACTTTTTGAGGAACCCCCATACTGTTTGCCAGAGTGTCTGCACCAGTTTGTATTCCCACCAACAGTGCAAGGAGGTTCCCCTTTCTCTGCATCCTCACCAGTAACTGTTTTTTTCTGAGTTGTTAATTTTTAGGGGCACATGCACCCAAAGGGTTACAGCAGCAATGTCCACAAGAGCCAAAATATGGAAAAAGCCAAGATGTCCATCAGGAGTTGAATGAAGAAGATGTGATATATATATATATATATTACTCAGCCATCAAAAAGAATGAAATCTTTCCATTTGCAGCAACATGAATAGAACTACAGGGTGTTATGTGAAGTGAAATAAGTCAATCAGGGAAAGACAAATATTTTTTTAATTTTTTAAAAGACTTTATTTATTTATTCATAGACACACACACACACACACACACACACACAGAGGTAGAGACACAGGCAGAGGGAGAAGCAGGCTCCATGCAGGGAGCCTGACATGGAACTTGATCCCAGGTCTCCAGGATCACACCCTGGGCTGCAAGCAGCGCTAAAACACAGTCACCAGGGCTGCCCAGGGAAAGACAAATATCATATATTTCACTCATATGTGGAATTTAAGAAACAAAACAGATGAACTTAGGGGAAGGGAAGTGGAAATAAAATAAGATGAAAACAGAAAAGGAGGCAAACCATAAGAGACTCTTAACTAGGAAACAAACTGAGCGTGGCTGGAGAGGAGATGGGTGGGAGGATGGGGCAATTGGGTGATGGAAGTTAAGGAGGGCACTTGATGTAATGAGCACCAAGTGTTCTATGCAACTGATGAATCACTAAACTGTACCTCTGAAGCTAAGAATACGCTATATGTTAATTAAATTGAATTAAAATTTTAGAAAATTTAAAAAGGTACACATACAAATCTGCACACTTCCCTGTAGCAATTCGTTTCAAATTTTTAAATAAAAACTGGAACTATGAAGAAAAAAAAAGATATTTCTATTGTTTCAGAAGGCCCAGCAGAGGAAAAAAATCTCTGTATCGAATACCAATGCTAGCTTTAAAAAAAAAAAATCATCATTTTCTTCTAGAGATTTTTTCTCCCTCTGAATAAAAAAAGTGAATCATTTTTGTTTGTTTTGTTGGCATGATTGTATTTTGAGTATGATTTTAAATATGTAATTTAAATATGATTTTATTAGAGTGATTAATTTTGGGTCTTCATGTCGAAACTAGTGATGACTGCCTGTCTGATAATGCAGGCCTTCTGATTATTCTTCCCACCTATGCCTTTTTACATGCTGCAGCCAAAAAGGATTAAAAATGTTCTTTTCACAGCATATTTTCCCTTTTGAATTTTGCCTTTCCCTGAAGGTTCTGATAAAATGATTCACTCTTCTCACTTTGTATTTTGTAAAAGTGATGAAATTGTCTTTTATTACTTCAATTTTTTGCATCTAGAATTCATTTTGTATAAAAAGATATCCCTGCTTTTTCCTCAGGTAATATTCAGAATATTCTTCATTATTTTGAGTGTTAAAGGACTGAGATAAAAAGGATTATGTATATTGGTGGAATTTGATATCATTATAAGCAATTGTTATCTGTAAGTGAAGCTAACTTGTCCCTTTAACACCAATGATTCTATCATATACTCTGTGGTTTTACATGTAGATGTGTATATGCACGTGTAATTTATTCACGAGTACAATTCTGATAATTTGTCCTTAGCATCCTCCCTTTTGCCAGAATTTTCTTTTTCTAGAAGAAAGTTCTGTCAACCCAGTGACCAGGAACGTATTTAGGGAATAACTAATTGTGATGTTCTAGCCAAGGTTGTTTTGAGCACAAAGGCATTTGACAAAACCATACAGAAACTTCACCAAAACAAAGTATCTATAGGTATTTCACACAAATTGTGACTGAAAAAGTGAAGGGATAGAGAAACGTCTATTATACAAGTGGATGTCAAAAGAAAGCCAGAGTAGCAATACTGATTTTGAATAAAATAAACTTTGAAACAAAGACTAACAAGAGACAAAGAAAGACACTATATAATAATAAAGGAGACCATTCAATAAGATGTAACAATTATAAATATTTGTGTACCCAACATAGAAGCACCCTAATACATAAAACAATAATAATGAGCATAAAAGAACTAATAAATAATAATAAAATAATATTGGAGAATTTAAGACCCCACTTATATCAATGGACAATTATCTAAACAGAAAATCAACAAGGAAAAATTTCTTTGAATGACACACTGGAACAGTTGAATTTTACAGATATATTCAGAACATTCCATCTTAAAACAGCAGAATACACATTCTTTTCAAGTGCACATGGAACATTCTCCAGAATATATCACAAATTAGCCCACAAAACCAGCCTCAACAAATTCAAGATCAAAGTCAACCTATGGATCTTTTCTGATCACAACACTATGAAACTAGAAGTCAACCACAAGGAAAACTCTGGAAAGACCACAAATACATGGAGATTAAACAACATGCTGCTAAAAATGAATGGCTCAACCAGGAAATAAAACAAGAAGATTAAAAAAAATACATGAAGAGGAAGGAGTTAATATGCCAGAGGAGTAGAGGACCATAAGTTTGTCTGTCTGATTCCTGAAATTCAGCTAGATAGTTATCAAATCAATAGAAATCAATTGGAGATCTGAGAAAAGAAATGCTGCAATTCTACAAATAGAAAAGTGACCACTTTTTTGGAAAGTATCAGGTGGGGAGACTTGAATCCAGGGTGTTATTTCAGAGGAATGGCAGAGGGGAGGGACCTTGCTTAAGGAGGCTGCTGTAAAGTATCATAAGCAGCAGAGCACAAAATCAGAACTTTTAGCAGTCTGCTACAGTGGGGGACATCCCTGGCTTAAAGGTGCTCAGGTAGTGAGCAAGGTGAAATCTCAGTGACATTATGACCATAATCTTGTGACATTATGGTCTCAGGATCCCCAGGGTCACAAGAAGAATTGGGGTGCCTGAGTGCAGCAAAGTTCCCAGGCATAGGATTGGGAAAGCCAGCCAAAAATAGTGAGTCTAGGTTCTGGCTTTCTGCTTAGTGTTGCTAAAAATGAGAACTGCTATATGGTCATATATGACTGCTTTCTTGGCAGGAGTCCAACAAAAGGCAGAAGCATATTGAGGCCCTCCTCCCTCCTCCTGGAGGAACAGTGCAGGTTAAGCCACAAGAGTCCATAAAATTTGGGAATTTTAAAACTCAGTCACGTGCCTGTGATAAAAATAGTCACAGGCCAGATGAACACAGAGTTCTGATGGAAACCAGGGAGACAGACAAGTGATTGACTGCTTTTTCTCTGAGGACTCAATGAAGAGTGGAGGGGGGTACCAACTTTCAGCTCCTGGGCTAGAGAGTGGTGTGCTGTTATTTTGACCCCACCCATTCATCCTGAAAACCTTCAGGGAGCAAAACAGCACCACACAGTGGAATCTGGAGCTGCTTATACTGAGCCTAGCCCCCTGGCAAGGGAGGTGCATTTCCACTGGGGCAAAGGCATCTGAGAATCAGCACAACAGGCCTCTTCCCCAGAAGACCAGCAGGAACACCTGACTCACACCAAGTTTACTGATTGTAGAGTGCCACAGAGCTTCAATTCCTACGGAAAACAGTACATAGCATTTTTTGTTTCTTTAAGTCTTTAGTCTTTCAGTATTATTTTTGCAGTTATCTTCTTACTTTTTCAATTCTTTTTTATTCTTTTTTAATTTATAGTTTTCTATGTACATACTTTTTTCTTCCTTTCATTGTATTTTATTTATATTTATGTATGTTTTTCTTTCCTTCTTTTTAGAATCTAGTTTTTTTAACAACCAGACCAAAACACCCATGATCTAGTTTTTAATTTACTTTAGTTTTAGTTTTTTCTTGTTTTGTCTAGTTTTTTATTTTTTCTGATTTGTCTTGTTCTGTTTTCTGTTCATTGTTGTTGTTTTTACTCTTTCTTTCTTATATTCTTTTCTGAACAAATTGACAAGATGGAAAAATTCACCCTAAAAGAAATAATAGGAGATAGTACTCACTGACAGGGAGTTAATCAACATGGATATAAATAAGATGTCTGAACTAGAATTTAAAACAATTATAAAGATACTAGATGGGCTTGAAAAAAGCATAGAAGACACTAGAGAATCCCTTACTGTGGAAATAAAGGAAATAAAATATAGTCAGGCTGAAAGTAAAAATGCTATTACCGAAATGCAGTCCCAAATGGAGGCTATAAAAATAAGGATAAATGAGGCAGAAGAGAGAGTCAGTGATATAGAAGATTAAATTATTAAAAAAGGAAGCTAAAAAGAAGAAAGAAAACTACTGGATCACAAAGGGAAACTTAGAGAACTCAGTGGTTCCATAAGGCAAAATAATATCTGAATAATAGGGGTCCCAGAAGATGGAGAGTAATAGAGAGAGGCAGAAGTTTTATTTGAACAAATCATAGCTGAGAACCTCCCTAATCTGGAGAAGGAAACAACCATTCAAGTCCAGGAGGCAGAGAGAATTCCCCTCAAAATCAATAAAAATAAGTCAACAACTCAATAGATAACAGTAAAGCCTTCAAATTTCAGAGATATAAGGAAAATCCCGAAAGCAGATCAGGACAACTTTTAACCTACAAAAGTAGACAAATAAGGCTATAGCAGACCTATCCACAGAGCCCTGGCAGGCCAGAAAGGACTGGCATGATATATTCAAAGTGCTAAATGGGAAAAATATGAGTCAAGAATAAATAATAGTGAAAGGGAATATAAGGGAAGGGAGAAGAAATGTGTGGGAAATATCAGAAAGGGAGACAGAACATTAAGACTCCTAACTCTGGGAAATGAACTAGGGGTGGTGGAAGGGGAGGAGAGTGGGGGGTGGGGGTGAGTGGGTGACGGGCACTGAGGGGGACACTTGACGGGATGAGCACTGGGTGTTATTCTGTATGTTGGTAAATTGAACACCAATAAAAATTATTTTATTAAAAAAAAAAGAATACTTTACCCAGCAAGGCTTTTAGAATAGAAAGAGAGATAGAATTTCCAGGAAGAACACAAATTAAACGGATTTGTGAACACTAAACCAACCCTATAAGAAATATTGAACGAGATACTTTAAGCAGAGAGAAAGAGAACTCAAAAGTAACATAGACCAGAAAGAAACAGAGACAATTTACAGAAACAGTGACTTTACAAGTAATACAATGGCACTACATTCATATCTTTTGATAACTGCTTTGAATGTAAATGAACTAAATGCTCCAATCAAAAACCATAACATATCAGAATGGATTAAAAAAACAAGACTCATCAATATGCTGCTTACAAGAGACTCATTGTAGACCCAAAGATACCTCCAGATTGAAAGTGAGGGGATGGAGAACCATTTATCATGCTAATGGACATCAAAAGAAAGCTGGAGTAGCAATCCTTCTAACAGACAAACTAAATTTTAAGCCAAAGAATGTAATAAGAGATAAAGAAAGAAAGAAAGAAAGACACTATATAATAATAAACAGGTCTAGCCAACAAGAAGATCTAACAATTGTAAATATTTATATGACCCTAACTTGGGAGTAGCCAAATATATAAACCAATTAATAACAAAATTAAAGAAACATATTGATAATAATACAATAGTAGGGGACTTTAACACCCCACTCACAGCAATAGACAGATATATATGCAGAAGATCAACAAGGAAACAAGGGTTTTGAATGACACACTGGACCAGATAGACTTCACAGATACATTCAGAGCATTTCACCCTAAAGCAACAGAATACACATTCTTCTGAGTGCACATGGAACATTCTTCAGAGTAGGTCACACACTGGGTCACAAATCAGATATCAAGTGGGATGAAAAGATTAAGATTAGACCATGCATATGTTCAGAGCACAATGCTTTAAAACTTGAAGTCTACCACAAGAAAAAATTTGGAAAGACACTAATATATGAATATTAAAGAACACTCTACTAAAGAATGTATGGGTCAACCAGGAAATTAAAGAAGAATAAAAAAATACATGAAAGCAAATGAAAATGAAAGCATGACAGTTCAAAACCTTTGGGATGCAGCAAAGATGGTCCTAAGAGGAAAGCATATAGCAACAAAAGCCTTCCTCAAAAAAACAGGAAAGGTCTCAAATACACACTTAATTTTATACCTAAAGGTGCTAGAGAAAGAAGAACAAATAAAGCCTAAATCCAGAAGGAGAAGGGAAATAATAAAGATTAGAACAAAAATTAATGATATAGAAATAAAAAAAATAGTAGAACAAGTCAATGAAACTAGGAGCTGGTTCTTTGAGAGACTTAATAAAACTGATAAACCCCCTAACCAGACTTTTCAAAAAGAAAAGAGAGAGGAGCCAAATAAATAAAATCATGAATGAAAGAGGACAGATCATGACCAACACCAAAGAAATACAAACAATTTTAAGAGAATATTATGAGCAAATATATGTCAGAAAATTAGGCAATCTGGGAGAAATAATGTATTCTGAGAAACATATAAACTACCAAAATTGAAATAGTAAGAACTAGAAAACCTGAATAGACCTATAACCAGTAAAGAAACTGAAGCAGTAATCAAAAATTTTCCATCAAACAAGAGTCCAGGGCCAGATGGCTTCCCAGGGGAATTATACCAAACAATTAAAGAAGAATTAACACCTATTCTTCTGAAACTGTTTCAAAAAAGAGAAATGAGGGATCCCTGGGTGGCACAGCGGTTTGGCGCCTGCCTTTGGCCCAGGGCGCGATTCTGGAGACCCGGGATCGAACCCCACTTTGGGCTCCCGGTGCATGGAACCTGCTTCTCCCTCTGCCTGTGTCTCTGCCTCTCTTTCTCTCTCACTGTGTGCCTATCATAAATAAATAAAAATAAATAAAAAAAAGAGAAATGAAAACTTCCAAACTCATTCTATGAGACCAGAATTACCTTGATCCTAAAACCAGACAAAGACCCCACTAAAGGAAAATTACAGACCAATATCCTTGATGAACACGAATGCAAAAATTCTCACAACTATACTAGCTAATAGGATCCAAGAGTACATTAAAAAGATTATTTATGGGAATTTGGGTGGCTAAGTGGTTGAGTGTCTGCCTTTGGCTCACACTGTTATCTTGGAGTCCTGGGATTGAGTCCCTCATCAGGCTCCCCATAGGGAGCCTGCCTCCCCCTCTCCCTATGTCTCTGCCTCTCTCTATGTGTCTCTCATGAATAAATAAATAAAATCTTTTTAAAAGGAAGATTATTCACCACAACCAAGTGGGATTTATTCCTGGGCTCCAAGGGTGGTTCAATATCTGCAAATCAGTCAATGTGATATACCACATTAATAAAAGAAAGGACAAGAACCATATGATCCTCTCAATGGATGCAGAGAAAGCATTTGATAAAACACAGCATCCTTCCTAGATTAAAACTCTCCACTGTGTAGGGATGGAGGGAACATAATTTAATATCATAAAAGTCATATATAAAAATCCCACAGAGAATATCCTTCTCAACTGAGAAAAGCTGAGAGCTTTTCCCCTAAGGTCAGGAACATGACAGCGATGCCCATCTCACTACTGTTTTTCAATATAGTATAGAAGTCCTAGCCTCAGCAACCAAACAACAAAAAACAAAAGGCATCCATTTTGGCGAAGAGGAAGTAGAACTCTCACTCTTCACAGATGACATGCTTCTCTATGTAGAATACCCAAAAGACTCCACCCCTAGATCTCATACAGGAAATCAGCAAATTGACAGGCTATACAATTAATGCACAGAAATCAATTGCATTTCTATGCACTAATAATGAGGAAGAAGAAAGAGAAATCAGAAACTGATCCCATTTAGAATTGCACCAGAAATCATAAGATACCCAGGAATAAACCTAATTAAAGAGGCAGAGGATCTCTTAAAACTATAGAACACATAAAAGAAATTGAGGAAGACAAAGCTAAATGGAAATATATCCCATGCTTATGGATTTGAAGAAGAAATATTGTTAAAACATCTATGCTACTCAAAGCAATCTACACATTCAATGCAATCCCTATCAGAATACCCTGGAATTTTTTCAGAGTTGGAACAAATAATTCTAAGATTTGTATGGAACCAGAAAAGACCCCAAATCACCAGAGGAATGTTGAAAAAGAAAACCAAAGCCAGAGTTATCATAATGCCTACTTCAAGCTGCATTACAAAGCTGTGATTGTTGAGACAGTATGGTACTGGCACAAAAACAGACACATGGACCAATGGAACAGAACAGAGAACCCAGAAATGGACTCTTCTCTCTATGATCAACTAATCTTTGACTAAGTGGGAAAGAATATCCAATGGAAAAAAGCAGTCTCTTCAAAAATGCCGTTGGGAAAATTGGACAGCCACACACAGAAGAATGAAACTGGGCCACTTTCTTACATCATACACAAAGATAAACTCGAAGTGGATGAAAGACCTAAATGTGAGACAGGAATCCATCCAAATCCTAGAAGGGGAACACAGGCAGCAACCTCCATGACTTAGGCTGCAGCAACTTCTTGCTAGCTATGTCTCCAAAGGCAAGGGAAACAAAAGTAAAAGAGCCATTGGGATTTCATCAAGATAAAAAGCTTTTGCCCAGCAAGGAAAACAGCCGGCAAAACCAAAAGACAACCTACAGAATGGGAGAAGATACTTGCAAATGTCTTATCAGATGAAGGGCTAGTATCTACAATCTATAAAGAACTTCTCAAGCTCAACCCCCCCCCCCCCAACAAGTAATCCAGTCAAGAAATGGGCAGAAGACATGAAGAGATATTTCTACAAAGAGGACATACACATGGCCAACAGACACATGAAAAAATGTTCCACATCACTTGTCATCAGAGAAATACACATCAAAACTGCAATGGGATACTATCTCACACCAGTCAGAATGCCTACATGAACAAGTCAGGAAACAACAGATGTGGGTGAGGATACAGAGAAATGAGAACTCTATTCTTTGTTGATGGGAATGCAAACTAGTACAGCCACTCTGGAAAATAATAAGGAGATTCTTCAGTTAAAAATAGAGCTACCCTAGAATCCACCAACTGCACTACTAGGTATTTTCCTAAAGAATATACAAACATTGTGATCTGAAGGGGCATCTGCACTCCAATATTCATAGTAGCAACATCCACAATAGCCAAACTGTGGAAGGAGCCCAGCTGTCCATTGACAGTTGAATGGATAAAGAAGATGTGAGATATATATTACTCAGCTATCAAAAAGAATGAAATCTTGCCATTTTCAATGACATGCATGGAACTAGAGGGTATTATGCTATGTGAAATAAGTCCATCAGAGAAAGACAAATACATGATTTCACTCATATGTGGAATTTAAGAAACAAAACAGATGAACATAGAGAAAAGGAAGGAAAAATAAAATAAAATGAAAAGAGAGCAAAGTAAACCATAAGAGACACTGAACTCTAGGAAACAAACTGAGGGTTGCTGGAGGGGAAGTGTGTGTGGGGGAAGGTAATTGGGTGATGGGCATTAAGGAGGGCACTTAATGTAATGAACACTTGCAGTGTTATTTGCAACTAATGAATCATTAAATTCTACCCCAGTAAATAGTAATACAGTATATGTTAAATAAATGGAATTTAACTAAATAATTTTTTAAGTAAAAATAAATAAAAGAATCACCAGGGTCCTGAGGTTTCTAAAGTCTTACCCAGGAAAAGGATGGTGGTTTCAGAACCAAGGACAGCACCTGTGCCCCACCTCTCCTATACTGGATTTTATTTTCCATCTACACCTGTACGAGTGTGATCAGATTTTCCCAGCCACAGATTAAGGTACACCACTCTAAGAAAATAATACAACCAATACAATAATAGTAGCAATGCCTTATATTTAGAGCTCAAAAATGGTAGACACATATTGTTTCAGTTAATTCCCATTATAACCCTATAAGATATTTTTATTATCCCCATTTTACAGTTGAGAAACAAATTCAGGACAAGAATGTCAAGTGACTTGCCCAAGATCATATGGAAGTAAAAAATCAGAGCCAAAATTGGAATCCAAATTAGGTATTTATTATTGTTCAATTTGACATTTCTAATTACATAGCTCTTTGCCAAAACTATTGTTATCCTGAATAATTTTTTATAATAAAGCACTATTTCTAGTAATACTATCAGAAATATGTACATTTAACTATAATAACACTGTTGATCATTATTTAATTAATCTTGGGACATTGAGCTCCCATGAAACCAGGTAACAGGTGGAGCCCCCAGCAAGGAGTCATAATGAGAGGCTGAGGTGGGTGTCCCCTAGTTAACCACTGCTTTCAGTCTTAACTCATGAGTGACGCAGTTACTGCCACCAATAAGGAAGAATCAGTAAAGGGAATAGTTATGGAAAATTACTGTCTTTCAGAGGCTTTGTTAGGCATTTTTTGCAATGTGTTGAAAATTTGAGGTCCACCTTTGAAAACAGAGCTTATTAATTTTTAAAATTATAATACATACTCAAGAGAAAAATAAAAAGGAAAAATCAATTAATTTTAAAATGGCTAAATATAAACACTCTTTCTCTTTTTGTGTATTTCTCTACACAAAAGGCTCTTTCTCTAAAAGCCTTTTCTTTATAAAGTTAATTTTATCAGGTCAGGGAGTGAGTTAGGATCCTGGTTCCAGTGAAGTAAGTCCACTGGAGAAGGACAATCATCATATGGTTTCACTTATATTCATAATATAAGAAATAGTAAAAGAGACTATAAGGGAAAGGAGGAAACTTGAGTGGGGAAAAATTAGAGAGGAAGACAACCATGAGAGACTCCCAACTCTGGGAAACAAAGGGTTACAGAAGAGGAGGAGAGTGGGGATATATAATGACTGGGTGCCGGGCACTAAGGAGGGCACTTGAGGGGATGAACACTGGGTGTTATACTGTATGTTGGCAAATTGAATTTAAATAAAAAAATTTACAAAAGAAGGATGTAGAGGCAAAATCTCAGTGCTCAGCACCATGTAGGTTGCAGGTAGAGGGGAGCCAGAGAGAGTCAGAGCAGACCCTATGAAAAGCAGGGCTCACGTCAGTGCCTCTGGCTGTTGGATCTAAACACAATGATGCTTCATCTATTGCAGATTCATTCTCTTGACACTTCCATTTCCTACCTATCTCTGCTTTCTTGATTTCCCTAAAAGGATTACCTTTGGAACATTCATATATGGTATTTTTTTTCCTCTGGACAAAGTTTATTCCTTCATTGCCATATTTGAATCCTGTGTCCATGTCATCTGGCTGAGTGATACTTTATTTTTTATTTTTTTTGACTGATACTTTACAAATAATATTAACGACAATTATACATTTAAAAAAAGGGTGGGGGTGGGGTGCCTGGGTGGGCAGTTGAGCATCTGCCTTAGGCCCAGGGTGTGATCCTGGACTCCCGGAATCAAGTCCCGCATCGGACTCCCTGCTTGGAGCCTGCTTCTCTCCCTGCCTGTGTCTCTGCCTGCCTCTCTCTCTCTCTCTCTCTCTCTCTCTCTGTGTATCTCTCATGAATGAATAAATAAATAAAATCTTAAAAAAAAAAGGATCTTGGTTCCCCGTATCATTGTCTCAAACAAAGCTGTTAAGCATTTACTAGCTAAACATATTAGGGCCCCAACTAAACTCATTTGAAGAAAAGATATCATTAGTTTTTAAATTTTAACTTTAAAAAATTTATCTAGGAAGGATTTTAGATAAGACTGTTCATATTTTTTTTTTATCTCAGTTTCAATTATAAACCACAAATATTTGTAGTTGATGTAGTGATCCCACTGAAGGAATCTCAACTCAAATCTGGGGATTTCTAAAACTCCAATATCTACTTGCTGTCTACATAAACACCACTAGGTGGTACTAGGCGATTTTTCTTTTTAATTCAAGTAGGTGTGTGTGTGTGTGTGTGTTCCTTCCTTGGGCCTATTAAAAACAGTGAAAAAAGCGCAAATGGGCTTGAGGAACATTTTGGGGGTGATGGAAAATTCTAAAACTGGATTGTAGTGATGGCTCACAAATTTAAATCTCAAAGTAACTAACAAGTCTTGAGTTACCTCAATAAAACCGTAAAAGGATAAAAGAAAGGCAAGATAAAACTTTCCATACATGGTATATCTTGATAGCATTCATATACTTTGTGTATATATTCATGAGAAAGCTCTCTGCTTACAGCAAGTTAAAATTTTAAATTCATTTATATAATGTGAACATGCTTCCACCATGGTACTTTTAACTCCTTTAATCAGCATCCTTTCAAAATTGCCTAGTAACATCAGAAAACCATCATAATGCTGCAAACAACTAACCAGTATATTTAAATAAATATTTAAAATCTCTGTTCCTAGGCTATGTTGTACACTAAATAGAAACTACCCAATGTTTAGTTATGGCCTTTTAACTTATTTTATTTATTTATAGATTTAATTTTTTTTTTTTTTTAATTTTAGAGACTGTGCATGAGTGCTGGGCAGTGGGGGAGGTAGCAGAGGGAGAGAAAGTCTTAAGTAGACTCTGTGCTGAGTGCAAAGCTGACATGGGGGCTCAATCTCACAACCTGAACCAAAACCAAGAGTCAGTCACTTAAACAAATGCAATGCCCTGGCTCCCCTCTTTATTTCTTTTTAAATTATACTTATTATTATTATTATTATTTTTTTTAGTAATCTCTATACCCAACCTGGGGCTCAAACTTAGGACCCTGTGATCAAGAGTTGCATGCTCCTCTTACTGAGCCAGCCAGTTGCCCCTGGCTTTTTAATATCTTTAACATGCAAAGTATCTCCATTGAAGAGTAAGATTTCATAAACCCACATTTTAAATTTGGATAACATTTTCAGCATTTGATTGTAGGTGTTTTTTCCCTACAAATTAGTACATGACATAGCATATTCTTACTAATCCAGACATCTCTTACCAGGGAACTTAGAGAATTGAGAAGTAAGCAAATCTCGTGTGGTAGTTAAGCATCTCTTAGATCTAGGTTGAACTTCTTGTAATAAAATTTGAACTTTGACAAGTTACTTAACCTCTGTAGGCCTTTTCCTAATCTCTAAATTTGAAATAAGTTTTTCTTATAAAGACTTTGTGAGGATTAAATGAGTTTGACATCAGCAACATAAAGGGGGAAAATGATACTAAAACTGTCATGGCCAATTGTGCTTACCATAGTGGTTACTATAATTTATTTCAGTTAAACTAAATCTCTGTTCTTGTATTTACTGCTAGGAAAGAAGGAAAAAAAACGACTAAAAGCTTTGACCAGTGCTGTTAAGTTTAAGATCCAAAGTACATATATAGCATTTTTTAATAGACTGATATAGTAACTATCGTACCCACAAACTATTGTTTGTGTTATTGCAATGTAACCAAGTTTTCAATTCCCCAGCCTTCCTTAGCCTGCTATACAAATGTCTTGTGTGAGTAGTTTGAAAGAAAAATCAAGAAAAAAGTGCTGAGGCCCATATCTGGCTTTGTATGGAGCAGAAAGAGCAGTTGTAGAGACAAACAAGATAAAATACTTGGAGGAATACACACTTGGGGCTAGTTCCTACTGAGCATAAGCCCTGGAGAAGTATATTCAACTTCTTACAGGATGTGGAATAAATGGTTCTAACCAATCTGTGCTTAGACCCCAAACTAAAAGGATTAAGTAGTAAATGGTTATAATATTTAAATTACTTAGTGCAGTGACTGATATAAACACTCTCACTGTGTATATACATACATATATGTATATACACATACACATACACACACACATATAGTTGAGCCTAATTATTCATGGATTCTATGTTTGTGAATTCACCTATTTACCAAAATTTACTGTAGCCTCAAATCAGTATTCATGTCATTTTTGCAATCATTTGTGGACATGCACAGAATAGCAAAAAATTTGAGTTTCCAGATGCACACATTTCCAGGCCAAGTTGAACAAGGCAGTGCTGTGCCTTCTTCAGCTCTCATATTATTAAGTGTCTTCTTGTATTTATTTTATTTTGTGCTGTTTTTGTATTTTTGTCTTTTTTTGGTGATATCACTGTTTAAATGGCCCCTGAGGAGTGCTGAACGGCTATCTAGTATACTTAAGAGAAGAAGGCTGTGATATGTCTGACAAAGAAAATACATGCATTTATTCAGGAATGAGTTATATCACTGTTGGCCATGATTTCAGTGTTAATGAAACTAAGTTTTATTTTTTTAAGATTTTATTTATTTATTTGAGAGAGAGAGAGAGAGATCATGAGCAGGGGGGAAGGGCAGAGGGAGTAGACTTCCTGCTGAGCAGGAAGCCCAATGTGGGACTCAACCCCAGGAGGCTGGGATCATGACCTGAGCTGAAGGTAGATGCTTAATTGATTGAGCCACCCAGGCACACTAAGTTTCTCTAAACAGAAACACACAGTAAAATACTGCAATACGATCTTGATGCTAACCACTCGGGGATTAGCATCATACTCCATAGATTAAGGGAGGGTCTCCAATAACACCATTCTTACTTCAGATTCCAGCCACAAGTTTGAGCGTGTATACATGGAAATCACCTTTAAAAAATCCACAGCGGGGGATCACTGGGTGGCTCAGCGGTTTAGCGCCTGCCTTCAGACCAGGGCGTGATCCTGGGGTCCCAGGATCGAATGCCACATCAGGCTCCCTGTATGGAGCCTGCTTCTCCCTCTGCCTGTGTCTCTGCCTCTCTCCCCTGCCCCCCTTTCTATGTCTTTCACGAATAAATAAATAAAATCTTTAAAAAAAATCCACAGGGAGTATGATTGTGAGCCAAGTATTGCATTTGACATCAGGGGAAGGCTGTGAGTAGATGGTGCAATAAGGAGAGGGGGTACTTCACAAGAGTTTGTTTCTGCTTTGTTATGTTTAAGGTAGGAAGCAGGAATAACAATGATTCTGGAAGTGGCTACAGAACACCTATAACCTCCTGTCCTAAAGTTGTTTAGGTAGAAGAAAAGTCACCACTTACCTTTAATATCTTCTTCTGAAAATATAATCCATCCTTGTGGATGGATTACTATAAACAATTTAAGAACATTGTGACACCTGAAGTTATTTGTAGCTTTGTTATTTGGAAGCTTCTAATATGTTATTTGCTATTTATGGATTAAAAGTATATGAATATCATATTTCTTTTTTTAAAGATTTTATTTATTTATTCATAAGAGACACAGAGAGGCAGAGACACAGGCAGAGGGAGAAGCAGGCTCCATGCAGGGAACCCGATGTGGGACTCGATCCTGGCACTCCAGGATCATGACCTGAGCCAAAGGCAGCTTCTCAGCACTTAGCCACTTAGGTGTCCCGAATATCATATTTCTAAGAGTCAAATATTCAAGCCCTTTTGTAAAAGCAAGATCTCTACAAAAGCTATAAAGAAAAAATAAAGATCAGTCAGGAAAAGCTACATAACATACATTTGTGTAGTTACCGAGTAAAAAGTCTGATTCAATCACCCTACTTAGGTTATACAGAATTGCCATAAATCTAGAAACTGAAAATTAGGGATAAAATCCCTCTCTGCTTTGGTTATCCAAGTAGAGAGATGTTGTTGGTCTTAAAGACTTGTTAATTTTATTTTCCCCAAGAAATATATTCAGAACGTATTAAAAGGGTAAAAACTATATCCTCAATGAATGGGAAATGTATAGAAAAGAGAAATTATGACATAAACATTCTTCCTAAGAATTTTCACCCTCACTGGTATATTACATACTAGCAATAGAAAAAAATAGTAGGGAGAAAATGACTTAGGAAAACTAAAATCTAGCTAAACTGACAATAAACAGCACATTCAAGTTCAAATATTATTTTAGAATTAAGTAGCTCTTGCACCTAAAAACTGAACCAGAAGTACTAGTTCAATTAAAAAAAAAGTTTTAGGGGATCCCTGGGTGGCTCAGCAGTTTGGCTCCTGTCTTTGGCCCAGGGCGCGATCCTGGAGTCCCGGGATCCAGTCCCACGTCGGGCTCCCGCCCGGCATGGAGCCTGCTTCTCCTGCTCCTGTGTCTCTGCCTCTTTCTCTCTCTCTCTCTCTGTGTGTCTATCATAAATAAAAATAAATAAATAAATCTTTAAAAAAAAAAAGTTTTAACATCAACTGGAGAACTGTATCTACAGTATGTAATAGAAAGTACATGGTTTTTGCATAATCTTTGCTGTAGGAACATAACAGTTTATATACATTTGAAAGAAAATCAATTAACATTCAAGTAATTGTCAAGGAAGCCCATTAAGACAGGATTGCTTAGGATACTATATGGCATATGTACAATGGAATATTAGCCATTAAAAATGAAATCTTGCTGTTGGCAATGACATGGCTGGAGCTAGACTATTATGCGAAGCAAAATAAGTCACTCAGAGAAAGACAAATTCAAACATTCCAAATGTTGAATTTATTTTAAGACTGTATTTATTTGAGGAGAGTACACGAGTGCACGAGTAGTGGGATGGGCAGAGGGGGAGGGAGAAGCAGACTCCTCACTGAGCAGGGAGCTTGACTCAGGGCTCAATCCCAGGACCCTGGGATCATGACCTGAGGTGGAGGCAAGACGCTTAATTGACTGAGCCACCCAGGTACCCCCATATGCAGAATTTAACAAATGAATGGAGGGGGAAAGAAAAGAGGCAAACCAAGAAACACTCTCCTAACTACAGAGAGCACACCAATAGTTACTGGAAGTGAGATGGACTGGAGGAGGGGTTAAACAGGAGATGGAAATTAAGGAGAGCACTTGCTGTGATGAGTACCAAGTAAATCACTGAATTCTCCACCTGAAACTAATATACTGTATGTTAATTACTGGAATTTAAATAAGAACTTGGGAAAAAATATTGCTTAAAATACCAAACCATTCCCCAAGTAACATATTACTACAAATTGAAGATGGCGACACTGTGAGACTGCCCAGATGGTCCTACCTAGGAGGTAATGGATGGGGTGAAGGGGGCGCCTGGGTGGTTCAGTGGTTGAGCGTCTGTTTTTGCCTCAAGTCGTAATCCTGGGATCTTGATTGAGTCCCACATCGGGCCTCTTGCAGGGAGCCTGCTTCTCCCTCTGCCTATATCTCTGCCTCTCCTGTGTCTCTCATGAATAAATAAATAAACTCTTTAAAAAAAGGAAACCTGGGTGACATTTTTTTAAAAAGGGAAAACAAGTGAGATTTTAAAATTTGCACATGCTACTTATCCTGCTGCCTCTGTTCTGATCAACAGAATTAATGCCCACATTGTCCACTTGATCTGACATTGCTGCCTGATGAAAACATAAACTATGACAAACCAAGATTCAATACCTGCCCATACTAACTCTGGATTTGGTAATAGTAGCAAACTTGACTCAAACAAGCTTGTAACGTGTTTCCATGTTTCAGGGTCTTCTCTTGGACCACTACCACCAAAATAAAATGCTGGGGCTAGCCTGCTGAAAGGATGTGAGACAAGTCATCCCAGTCATCCTGGACTGGCTCACAACCCAGCCCCCAACTGAGCTGACCTGCCAGCTGATTGTAGAAACATGAATAAGTCTAGCCAAGATCAGCAGAATCACCCAACTGACTTGCAAATCCATACAAATAAAAAAGGAGAGTTTTTAAGACACTTACATTTTAGGGTGTTATGCAGCAATAAATGCTAACAGAGTGGTCAGGCTAGCCCATTACTGAGATTGTTCTCTCTGCCTCTGGCATAACCTGGATGGGTTAGAGTTGACCATAATAGGGAGTGGCAAATGGAAGTTAAGACTGAGAACTAAAAGTTATGGTTTCTTTACAAATTCTCAAAGATATTCTTTGACCTGGATCCAAGCCCTATAAGCTATAAATTAAGCCTATTTACCTTAAGCTTATGATCCTCGAAGTGTATGAGGTGATACTGTTTATTCTTCCATAGATTAATAAGTGTCTACATGATGCTTCCACATTCACCATCTTTTTTGTGCCCATCCCAAAGCACTTTGTCATACATTAGTTTAATAAATAACAATTTTAAAGACCCTCCTGGGACACCTGGGTGGTGCAGTCAGTTGATCTCAGGATTGTGAGACAGGTCCCACGTTGGGCTCCACTGCTAAGATTCTCTCTCCCTCTCCATCTGCCTCTGTTCCTGGCACTCACCCTCTCTCTAAAATAAATCAATCAATATTTTTTAAAAAAGAAAAAAGACCTTCCTAACTTCTTTTAGAAACATATAGATTGGACTCAAAACATTTCAGAGTATCCAAACCAGGTCTACCATATCAATTCTGCCAAAAGCAAGTACAACGTAATTAACAGGCATACGCAGACTGTTCAGTTGTCCATTCACACACACAAAAAGCTAACAGCACGAATAACAGAACAAAATTGGTCTGTTATTGCAGGACCCTTAAGACCTGTAGGAGGAAAGTTTAATGGCCCGACATAGCTGATGAAGATTTCTTCCATTCAAGAATGGATAGTATTAACTTGAGCCATTGCTGGCTATATTTTCTCACATTCTTTCTCAGCACTCTCCCTGGCTTTCAAATAGCTCTGGTTGCTTGAATCAATGTAATCCAAGTTCCACTGCACACTCTATACCCAAAGAACTTTTGGAAAATTTTTCTACTAAACAGTGGTACATGGGCCAGCAGCATCACAGACCCTGTCTAGTCCTACTGAATCAGAATCTGCATTTTTAATGAAATCCTTAAATGATTATTTTCACTTACTTCACTTCAGCTTTTATTTAGTTCTTACACTGAGCTATAACTAGGGGACTATGACAATAGGATTCTCTGTTAGTCTCAGCAGCTAGGCAGCCAATCTTAAAAAACTACATCACATAGTATTGCTCTTTCCCACTGTTCACAGTAGCAGGCATAAAAGAGGAATGCTACACAGCCTTCTGGAGCCTTGAATCACAGCTGCAATGAGACTATGAATCCCTCTTCTTCCTCTTGCATTTTATCAGAACTGACTCCACTCATTCACAGCTCTGCTGAATTAAGAATCAGTCCTAGTCCCAATATTTTATCCCATAGTTACACAGTTTTTTTCTACCAGACAGTACATATTTTGAGAACATGTACTGAAAATCTTATGCAGCTTTTAAAAATCCCCCAAACCAAATATGGTGCCTAATATAGGGTAGGTATTTGATAGTATCCTCTCTTTTTATTTAATGAATGAAAATACTTAGGTCACTAATTAAGTAGCTGATTCATCAAACTTCAAATACAAGCAAAACTATCTTACCCCTTCTGAAGTTTACAATTATGTATTTTCACAGACAAGTCATTTTTGTTTCTGCTATAGTCCACTTCTCCTATAAGGTTGATTCCAAAGATTTTGGTACATCTGATAGAAAAATATTTAGGCAAAAAGTTTACATATTTTTTCATTTGTAATGCATATGCTTTTTTCCATTAACAGCTTGTCTTAATCATCTTTGAATCACTAATGATTCCTGTAGTTTTTAGTATATAACATGCACGTAAATGTTTGTTGAATGATTAAGTTATTTTTAAATTACCATGAAGTTTGTTAGCAAATTATAATTAATGAAGAAAAGATCAAATGCAAAACATTTTAATAGGTTGTCAAATATACAGTTATTAGAATTATCTAAATATCACTTATAAAAATCAGTATATCACATTAGATGATTCTATAAAATAAAAACACAAATCACACATTGACAATAACCCCTGCAGTCCAAGAATACCCCCATCAATACTACAAATTACAAACACATTTTAAAAAAGAAAGACATTATTTAGACATTTAAGCCAAAGTAACTTTGACTACACTAAATACATTCATTCATCAAGTACAATAAATTTAGCATAGTCACTAATACAATTTTAGGTGCAATTTCACATGCTTTCATAAATCTTCCAGTACAGCTCCTTATAGTAAAGTGTCTTTGTGCACGCCAATTTCATTTATATGCAGGTGCATTACACATCATACTTGAAACTATTTCACTTCATAATTAAACTTGTTAACATGTATTGTAAGTGAACACCAGGCCAAAATTTAACCCCATGATGACAAAGTTTAACAACTAAAAGTTTTCAAAGTATTTCCTAATTTATTTAATCACATGAATGCTATTTCCTCTTATTAGACACTATCAACATAAGTAACAAGAATTTAAACATCAAAAAAAAATGGAGACTCCAACCTTCCTAAAATATTAACAAGCATTTTAAGTAACAATACTTCACTCTGTAAGTCAAAAAGTAATTTCATTTTCATTGCCAAATTTAAAATATCAATAATTTGAAGATGAGACTGAGGCCTAAAGTATTTGTACTACTTGTAAAACACAAATTTTAAAAATGTGCAGTAATTTGCTTGTGAATATGTAATGGAATGTTTTTCACAGTAATGTTCTGTTAAAACACTACTCTCAATGGGCAGCCTAAAAATAAACGTACCTTTACCGGCAAGAAAGTGAAAAATTAAGGCCTTTTTATCCTATCTATAATTGCTACCTGAACTCAGGAGTCAAATAGAGGTTATAATGCTGCTAAATATTATTTTTAACCTAATATATTGTCAGTTACTTTGTCTCCGCTCATTACCTTATCTCTACACAAATTCAAATGCCAGTTAACTTTATTATTGTTAAATGCATATTTTTCTGTATCTCTATTTTAATTAGGTCCCCAAACCCACCCCATCTAGACAGAATGCAGAAAATGGTTAGGGCTTTGCCTGATTGGTTCACAACTGTATATTCAGGGGCCGAAAATGCTTTATTCGGTAGACATCCACTAAGTATTTTTGAATGAATTAAGTAAAGCCCGGCCTCCATAGGCAACTCTACTTGTCTTCCCAAAGCACTGATAGACAATTGCTACCTCTTTACATGATTAAATTGACATTTTTTGAAGAAACTATAAAAATATTACAGGATGTAGTGGAAGGATAACTGAGGCTACAAACATCAAATCAAGATTAAAGGCACTGGATAAGGAAGATTATTACAAAGCATTGTAAACAATTTTAAGAGCAAATCAAGTTTTAAATTAACAAATGCCTAACTGCTAAAAGAGTACTAAAATGATGACAATGTTTTAAAAAGTGGACAAAATTTTTGCAATTTCACAAATAAAATTGTTTCATTCCATTTTCTTTCATCCTGTATTTTCTACAATATTCCAAATCCTAGAAACAAATGTCTTCAGTTGCATGAAAATAAAAATTACAACTGAAATATCTCTAAAAATTAATTTCTTTTTCTTAAGTTATATTAGGAATTTAATATACTGACATTATAGAGATAGTATGAAGAACATCGTCTTGGAAATCATAAAATAGTAGGTTACACTCAAAGTAAAAAAAAAAAGTTCTTATTCAGTTGAACATAACCTTAAGCCCCAAAATAGGAAATTGTAGTGTAAGAGGCATAGTAAGATCGTTCCAGACACATTAAACAAAGAATAATGAATACTGAGTTGAAAATACCAAGCTCCATGTTAGAGCCATTTTAATATACACATTTTCACAACTGTTTCTTGCAAAACTATTTAGATAAAATATTTAGCACTTATCAATTTTTAATTTATTTCAATCTATGCAACTTCCCACCCATATTAAAATATCAATTAGTGTAAATACTTCATTATAAAACTATTATCCAATTTAAATTTTTATTAGAGAAATGTATTATTCACTATCCACAATTTTTCAAAAGTCCTTTTCATGAGTGCATTCCATAAGAAATACACTAAAATCATTATTTATGTTTCCTAGGGGGGAAAAAAAACTATGATAATCCTATTAACTCAAACTATATCCTTATTATGCTTATTTCTTAAACATGTACATGTTTAAATATGCTTGGTAAATAGTGATCATTCTTCCCCACAGTGGTAAATTTCAGCATAATGTTAAATAACTGGGCTAGATAGTAAAATATTCACATGTAGATTACATAAATACTTACTCTGTGACATGTAAGGTTGACTAATAAAGTAACAGAAAATGGGTATTGGATAACAGTGATAAAAAAATGTAAACAGAATTAAATGTTAATCTCTTCCCTGAAAAACAAAAGATAAAAGCGCTTCTTGTTTTAGTAAAACAAAAGATGATCTACTGTATCAAAAAGGTAAGACACTGATTTTTACAAAACTGTATTTCCAAATATGGATAAAGAAAATCTGGAACAGCTGATTCACACTTTATTGAGCTAAAATGTGCAAAAAGTCTGGTAATACTTAAATTTATTAAATTCACTGTATATACGCTGATACCATCCCATACAAAAAAAGCCTCTTGTTAAGACTCAAAACTGTTAATTATCTGAGCTTAAGACTTATTGAACTACTGTCCGAGTAACAACAACAACAACAAAAGTCTATACTGTAGGAGAAAAAAAGTAAAATTAAAAAATTTTTTACTATTTACTAGGACTTGAAATTCATCCTCACAAAAAAAGCTACAGCCAATACTCATTTAGACAGTAGAGAAAAATATGAAGTCTCTATGAAAAATACTTATACTGACCCTAAGTAAAAAATTTAAAACAAATTTTGCTATAACAAAATGTATATGAATTTTAAAGTAATTCGGGTTTAATAGACTTACTAAGCATAGAATTCACAGAGCATTTGGTACTTCTGTTTGTGCTTAGGTATTTGCAAAGTACACTTAGAGAGGTTGGGAAAGTGAGATAAATATAAAAAAATTGTGATACTTTCCTCCATACCAAAAAAAAGCTGCTTAGAATTAAAACTTGAATTTCTAATTCTAGGGGAAAAAGAGAGGGCAAAAGTCCAACAGCCCACAAATCTAAAACATTTTCCAGGAATATGACAAAACTCTTAACTACTTAGCAGGGTTATTAGTGAATCAAAGTGCAAGTAATGCTTTCATAAATATCTAACATATTTGTAAATTTAATTTCAAAGTTTTAAATGTTTTCAAATAATAGTTATTTTTTAAAATGGTGATATATGTGAACCACATATAATACTTAAAAAAATCTAATTTTTCCAGGAAAAATGGCATCTCCGCCACCTATTACAAAAGTAAATCATAATCTCTCTCTGGAATAGGATATAAAAACATTTTGAGTAAGAGTGAAATAGAAGCATGGATTTAGATATGCACCAAATTCATAGTGATGCACTAATTTACACATAATATTTTTGGTAACACAATACTGGATGGTGTCCTTCACTACTTATTAGAATTCTGAGAATTCTAACATATATTTATACTAGTGCTGAACCAAATGGGGACATGAATTTTAAAAGAGAAAATTCTCAATAGCTATTTAAAGGAGAAATAAGACAAAGCTTCAATCATCTATGTTTTGAAGCTGCAGTTAGAGGAAACGGTATTTATATGGTTTACAACACCTTTCACAATGTAGTAAATATATATTCCAATTTTAAAAGAAAAACATTATGTTCCTGGCAAATAACTTCTCTTTTCTCCTAACCTTGGCAAGAATAATTATTAGTGACTCTAATTTCAAGATTTTTGTTGTTGTTGTTGAATTATCTTTCTTGTGAAGTATAATATATTGAAATAGGCATATAAATGGAAATTAAAGAGAAAATCTGCTTTTGGAATACAATGATTCTGAATTGCTTTATTAAGAAGCACCTTTTGATATGCTGGTCTGAACTTTTAATATAAAACCTAAACAGTACTTAACTGTTCTGAAGTAGAATTTTCTCCAGTTTTAATAACTTCATACATAGTAACACTAAGGACATCAACCTGTGCTCTCTAGATTTTTTAAAGTGTTCAAATAATTTAATGAGTTTAGATATGGCTCATTGTCAAGGTTGGGTGGATAGAGATTTCATGACAAATTGGCTACAGAAAGCTAAATAAACTCTTAATGACTGAATAATGGTTTGCATTTTGCTTGAGCCAAACAGATGTTTAAGCCATGTACCACCACATTCCCTGCTTAACATTCCTAAGTTTCTTTATTCTTCATAGTTTTCTAATGAACAAATAATTAGTTTTCCTGAGTAAGATTATAAAAAAGATAACCCTTCTACCAAAAGTATAAAGACAAAATGTAGACTCACAATACAAATTTTTTACATAGCTTTACAAGTGCAGAGATATCGACTGCTGCTCTTATGATTGCCCCATCCCTTAGAAGACTGCAGCAAAGGATTCAATTGTCTAAAATACTTTGCAGCACAGTAATTAAATGCTTCAGCCCATAAACATATCCCTCATCTATTGTGTTGCTAGGGAACACATGAGCAAAATCTATCATTCGCACTTCTGCTTCTGAAATCTCTTGGCAACCAGTGGGAAGATGATAGAAAACTTTTTCCAGTTGGGAAAGTACATTTCCATTTAAATGTTCCTGTGACATGCTTTTCCACCCATTGTCTTGCTCTATATTTTCAACTTCCAATGAAGTCTGACTGTGATGCTTTTTTGAACACATTTTTCTGTGACGAGCATACATCTTGGACAAGCTTTTGCCTACTGAAGCATCTATTTTCCCATTCTCTGTAGAATTTAACACATGAAAGTTATTATTGTACTCCAGGACATCTGCACCTGACAGTTGCCCTTTGGACAAAAACTTTTCTACCAAAGTTCTGTCATTTGATTTTGTAGTAGTTGGCCGAGATGAACCTTCATAAACAAACAGTAATGAACTTGCATAAAAGTTAAGCTGCTTCTGATTTTCAAACCACTGCAGAATATTCTCAACTTTCTGAATACTGGCAGCAACAGCATCTTTTCTTAAGCAGAATCCATTATGAAAAAACCTGGAAACTCCTATAAATAGGAAAATATTGGATTATAATGAAATTATGAACTCGCTATCACCTGGGAAGTGAATTCATCTTAGATAGAATTCTTCAACCTTTTCCCATCACCCCTTGCAATTAACTGAACAGGTAAAATTCTAGTCAGAGAAACTTGGACCTCAAACTTAATTTCTAGTGTGGAGGACTCTCTTACTAGAAAATGACACTTATGTAAAGTTAAATATGTAAAGTGAAATATACTACTTAGATTTAAAAAATTATTACACTAGGATTGGTAGTTTAGTTCTCTATATTCTCTTGAGGAACGTGATAAGATTTGCTTCATTTGCTAGTGTGAGGGATTTTTTAATAAGGTTATTTGTTTGTTAGAATCATACTCAAGAGCTAATCTAAAACCTAGGGTCAAATCACAGGCACTTGTAATAGCATCAACAGGGATCCCTGGGTGGCTGGGCAGTTTGGCACCTGCCTTTGGCCCAGGGCGCGATCCTGGAGTCCTGGGATCGAGTCCCGCATCGGGTTCCCGGCATGGAGCCTGCTTCTCCCTCTGCCTGTGTGTCTGCCTCTCTCTCTCTCTCTCTGTCTGTCATAAATTAATTAATTAATTAATTAATTAATCTTAAAAAAATTACCAACAGCCAAAATATCAAATAATGAACTATAATAAATCCTTTTGTTCTTAATAAAGTTGATTAAATCAGTCTTCACAAAAGTTAAGCTCTCTTTGGGGATCAACACTACTCCAGGTTGAATATGTTCTTCAAAATTGAGATTTTTAGATGTTTTAACCTATCAGATTATTAATAATCTTTTAAGATTATTTATGCTTATTTTATTATATTTGAGAATTTATGGGTATATATAATTTGATTTCTGCCCTTAAATAGTTTGTTCCTCCACTCTGGGACAGAAATTACTTATAAAAATATATTCATATTAGCCTGCAAAATATTTTAATAAAGAGCCAATTGAATATTATCCTGCTGTTGGTTAAGCAAACCAAGGCAAATACTGTTAAGATCACACAGTGTATGTTTGTTTTCTATATATAAAATAAAAATTTTTCTTCAAACTATTTACACTACACATAAACTCTTTCCCATCTTAGGCAAAGCTAAGAATAAGCGTTTAATAGAATAATATTTCCAGAAACCTATTAAGGTATTATTGTTTTTGTAATAGCTTGGTTATTTTAGAAGCATGTATGTTAACAGGCTTTATTTAAACTGCTTCTAAAGCCATTTATTTATTATGTAGTTGTAGAAACTTATAATACACAGTTAAACTACACATGGGACATTTCAATAAAAATACATTATATACAATAATACACATTTTAAAGTTCTCTTATGTAACAGTATACAGTTTTAATACACTATGATTTACATATTAGGATTTGAAGACAACTCTAGTTTAGGACTTGGACTGTATTACTGGTTCACTGATGTCCATTATTTTTTTTTTATGTATAACAATAAATAAGAAATGAACTAAATGTAAAAGAAAGCATTCATGGATCCATGGTTTTGGTGTATTACAAACCAGGGATTATGATTAATGCGATTTTATCAATTTAAGGGTTTTTTAGAGTTTACTTATGGATTGAATCACTATAACAAAGAAGAATTAAGATTGAAATTACTTTAGAATCATTTTGAAAACTGTGCAGTAATAGTATGGTTTTTCAATCCTTACCATCCTTTAGAGTTTCTTTTGTTAAACTTCTTCCATAGTGCTGGTTTTGTGTCTCATAGCTGTCAGAATGAACATGATAAACCTGTGAGAAAAAGCACTAAATATTAAAAACGAATAGTTCTCGGCTATATGAGATTTATACAGCGATGCAAGGATAGTAAAAGACAGGAAGATCTACACATATTTCATTCTAATGGATTTAAGAAGAAAAATATTGTATTGTATCATATCAATGGATGCTGAAAAGGCATTTAAAAATTTATATACTTGGGACACCTGGGTGGCTCAGCAGTTGAGCATCTGCCTTTGGCTCAGGGCATGATCCCAGTGTGGGGATTGAATCCCGCATCAGGCTCTGCGGGGAGCCTGCTTCTCCCTCAGCCTATGTCTCTGCCTCTGTGTCTCTCATGAAAAAATAAATAAAATCTTAAAAAAAAACATTATGGGGATCCCTGGGTGGTGCAGCGGTTTGGCTCCTGCCTTTGGCCCAGGGCGCGATCCTGGAGACCCGGGATCGAATCCCACGTCGGGCTCCCGGTGCATGGAGCCTGCTTCTCCCTCTGCCTGTGTCTCTGCCTCTCTCTCTGTGTGACTATCATAAATAAATAAAAAAAATTAAAAAAAAAACATTATGAAAGTAGAAAACAGATCCAACACATGGATGCTTAATGCACTTGAAAAAAACTGACATAAAATTATTTAAAAAAATGTATACCCTCTATTGATGAAAACTCTTTAAAAGGAGTTTAAGTGATGAATATTTCCAATATGAAAGAATTATCTATAACATTATCAATCCACCAACAGCTAGCCTCAAGTTTAGAAAAGGAAATAAGGAAGTATCTGTTCTAAAATATAAGAAGCTTTAAGAAAAAGTATTCTACCACAATTTTTTTTTATCATCTATCTAATATTGTTCTGGAATTTCTAGCAAATATAAACTGACAAGAGAAAGGGTATAATAATTTGGAAAGAAGGAGATAAAAATATTAATCTTTGTAGATAATGGTTGTATATTGGAAAATCAACTGAAAAATTAATCAAACAATAAGAACTTGAGTACAAACTGGTATACAGAAATAAGCTTTCATATATACAAATAACCAGTTAGAAAATGTAATGGCAGACCCCATTTACAAGTGCAACAACAAAGAAATAAAACATAGAGATAAACTAAGTAAGTATAAGTCTACATAAAGAGATCTTTAAAACATTCCTAAGACATACACACACACACTTAATGTTCTCAGAGAGGAAATTCAACATCATAAAAGAGATCAATTCTACTTAGTCAACAACTAAAATGTGATTATAACAAAACATCTTTTTTAAACCATATAAGCAAATTCTGAAGTTTATATTAAAAAATAAGAATAGGCAGGAAAAATCCAAATAAGAGTACTGAGGGAATAGCCTTGCCATCCTACTAGATACTAAAATATATTTTATTTATATTTTCCCACTTGATTGAAATATATGAGAAATAATTATATATTTTTAGTGTACATGATTATTTGCTATAACACTGTATAATGATTACTAAGATCAAGATAATTAACACATGCATCACTTCACAGTTAACTCATTTTTTGTGCATGTGTGGTGAGAAGGCTTAAGATCTACTCTCAGCCAATTTCAAATATACAGTACTATATTATTAACTATAGTCATCATGCTATATATAAGATCCTCAGAACTTATTCATCTTGTACCCTCCAACCTACATCTCCCCACTTTCCCCTCCTCTAAACCTCTAGGAGCCACCATTCTATTATTTCCATGAAATCAGCTTTTTTTCTTTAGTTCACTTATAAGTGGTACCACACATCATTTGTCTTTCTTTGTCTGGCTTATTGCACTTAGTATGGACCCTTCAGGTTCATCCACACTGTTGCACAGCAGGATTTCCTTCTTTCTTGTGGCTGAATAATATTCCATTGTGTGTATGTGTGTGTGTGTGTGTGTGTGTGTGTACACACCACATCTTCTTTATCCATTCATCTGTAAGTGACACAGGTTGTTTCCATATCTTGGCTATTGTTAATAATGCTGCAATAAACATTGGGAGTGCAGATATCTCCAAGATATATTGATTTCATTAAAACATATTTTTAGAATCAAATACATGAGAAGTTTGTATGTGATAACAGTACTTAAAATCAGTAGAAAAAGATGGATTATTTATTAAATAGCCATAGTGTGATTAGGTAGTGAACTGGAAAAAATAAGTTGTATTTAAACTTTATACCAGAATAAATTCCAAATACATCAAATATCAAAATGCACAAAATGAAATGATAAAAGTGTCCCCACAAAGATGGAAGACTCCTTGAATAACTGATATTAGGGAAAATATTTCCTACCAAAACTCAGAAACTCCCTTTATATACATTGTTTTTTAAAATGTTCATAGTGTTTTTGCCATGCAGAAATCAAAAGACAAGACACAGAGAAAAGGTATTTAAAATTTATATAATGAACAAAGGGCATGATTACTCTTATGGGAAAATGAACAAAGGATCTGAACAGTTCACATAACCCAATCAGCTCTCAAACATACCAGGAGCACAGCCCCTGCCCCAAACCATGAAAAATCATGTCTCAGACTTTGCCAAATGTCTTCCTGGAGCAAAACTCCCCCTGGTTCAAAACCACCACTCTATATATCAAGCAGACTGCCAATATCTACCAAAATATAAATGAATATAAGCCCAGCAATTCCCCTAGGAACTTGTCCCATAAATATGCTAGCATACTGGTGGAATGAGGTAGGCCTCTGTTTACTAATTTGTAATATTATTTAAAAATAGTGGGATCCCTGGGTGGCGCAGCGATTTAGCGCCTGCCTTTGGCCCAGGGCGCGATCCTGGAGACCCGGGATCGAATCCCATGTCAGGGTCCCGGTGCATGGAGCCTGCTTCTCCCTCTGCCTATGTCTCTGCCTCTCTCTCTCTCTCTCTCTCTTTCTCTGTGTGTGACTATCATAAATAATAAATAAAAATTAAAAAAAATAAAAATAAATAAAAATAAAAATAGCAAAAGACTGCAAAAACAATCAAAGGATTCATCAAAGGTAGTTAAATTGGGTAAAAAGGGTTAAATGATGATATAATAACAGGATATAAAACTGTGGAGACATCTTTATGATTTAAATAGGAAAAAAGTAAGACACAAAATCATGTTCAAAGTAGGTTTTATGATCAAAGAACACAATATATGCAGTATTTGTATATATTAAAAATATCTCTGGAAGGATACACCGGGGAAAATATATAGCATCCTATGTGTAAGGTGACTTCTCACTGTATATGTTTCTATACTTTTGGAATCTGAAGCATACAACAATGTATCTTCTTAAATATTAATATATTTTTAAGAGATTCATTTACTTATTTTTGAGAGAGAGAGTCTGTGCACAAGTGGAGGGAGGTACAGATGGAGAGAATCTCAAGCTAACTCCCTACTGAGCGCAGAGCCTGATCTGGGGCTCATTCTCATGACCCAGTCTTGGTCAGCAGCAAAGATATTTGTAAATCAGAAGATATACCCCAACTTTGAAAATATCTATATATGTAGCCAAAAAAATTTTTTTAAATCTACTTTTCTTTCTTTTTTTTTTTTTTTTTTAAATGGAAAGGAGAATTGGACAGGAGTAGGACAGACTAAGAACAAGACTTTTGAACAAGCAAAAGTTGGGGTGCCTGGCTGGCTCTCTCAGTGCGGCATGTGACTGACCTTTAATCTCAGGGTTGTGAGTTCAAGCCCCACATCAGACATGGAGCCTACTTAAAAACAAACAAAATGAAACACAAACAAAAATGAAAAACAAAACAACAAGAAACAAGCAAAAGCAAGTGCTAACCTTCCTGGATCATATTTCAATATATGAATTGAACTTAAAATGTCAGGAGCAAACAAATTCAAGTATCTTTAGCAAAACACCTAAAAAGATATACAGAGTCTGATCTTTAGACAATGCAATCAATACCAAAAGAGAAGAATCTTTTCCACAAGTAACTAGTAATCAGTGATTAAGAAAAGGTACTTCTCTCCAAAAAGTATTTCTTTGTCAAAACTTAAAGCTGTTGCCATAAATATACTGGAACATCTGAAAATTAAGTCATTTAAAATCTTAAATTATATGTTTTAAAGATATTTCAGGTAAGTTTCTATGAACTATATTTTAATTACTTTAGGCTAATAAATCCCTGTAATTACATAGGACTTGTTTTCAGAATCAATACAAAACTGGAAAATTAAACAAGAATGTATACAATAGTTAATCTATAAGGACACTACCTCAAAAATCAGTAAGTCCTAAAGCAAGTTACTGATATACTCACTTCTCTCAAGTCTGATACTTTAAGATACTATATACCCCACCTACCTACATACAGTATATTCCAGTCACCTTACATAAACTCCTGTTTCACAATATGGTCTTCTTCTCAGTTTTCTACCTATTAGAAACTTTCTCTTGTTGCCAGTTCAAAAGACAGGTATCCCCTGCTTTTCAAAAGTTTGTGTTATGCCACTTTACTTTTACAAAAGAACTACATTAATATCTGTTTTTGCTAGTCAAAAGAGATCAAAAGAGGATTTTCACTTCTATAAAGAAAAGCAAAAAGTGAAAATAGCATTTAATCAAATCTTTCATAGGAACACTCTACTTTCAGAGAGCAGGGAAAAACTGTACTATCTTTTCTAAAGTCACCCTATAACCTTCCTCTCTTGATTCCCTTGCTTTTATAGGGACTACTCTATTTCAACCTCTTTTGTAACAGATATTCCAATAACCCTTGTTATTAAATCAATGGTGAGTCTTTTTTTTAAGATTTCTTTTTCATATTTAAAGTCCTCTCTACACCCAGCATCCTGAAGCCAAAACTTGTATGCTCCACTAACTGAGCCATCCCGGTGCCTCAAAATTCATCTTTCTTTTTAAAGATTTTTTCTTTTTTAATTTCAATTTTAGCTAACAGACAATGAGATATTGGTTTCTGGAGTAGAATTCAGTGATTTATCACTTACAATACCCAGTGCCCACCACATCAAGTGTCCTCTATAATACCGATCACCGATCTATCCCATCCCCACCCACTTCCCTCCATCAATCCTCAGTTTGTTCTCTATCATTAAGAGTCTCTTCTGGCTTGCTTCCCTCTCTCCTTTTCCCCCCTCTTGCTATACATCTGTTTTCTTTCTTAAATTTCACGTAAGTGAGATTACATGGTATTTGTCTTTCTCTGACTTATTTCATTTAGTATAATACACGCTAGTTCCAACCACGTTGTTGCAAATGGCAAGATTTCATTTTTGAGTCTTATCATCTACACCATCTTGGGATCAATGTATAAATAAAGTATAATTACTGAAAGTTATTAAAAATAAAGAAACCCTAGGGGTGCCTGGATGGCTCAGTCAGTTAAGTGTCCAACTCTTGATTTCAGTTCAGGTCATGATCTCAGGGTTGTGAGACTGAGCCCTGTGTCAGGCTCTGGGCTGGGTGTGGAGCCTGCTTAAGATTCTCTCCCTCTTCCTTTGCCCCTCCCCCTGGCTCATTCACCCTCTCTCTCAAAAAAATGTTTTTAAATAAATAGAAAGATACTAAATCAGCACAGAAAATTGGCAAATTATTCTACCTACACAACTTCTTCTACTACTGGTTGAGCAGAACAGAAAAATATTTAAATGTATTTTAAATATTTGATATATTTGGTAAACTTCAGTCTAGTCAGTGACATCAAGGGATTTTTTGTTTTAAGGCAGACTTCCCTGGAGGGAAATTTTTACACTTTATAGAGTATTAATTCTAAAATTATCTAACTCTATTATTAGTCTATAAACCCACTATGACTAAAAAAGTCAAATTTACCACCTTCCAAAGAAATAAACTATTTGAGAAATTTAACTCTAACATTACTCTTATTAAAATTCAAGGTTTATCTTCCAATTTTAATATCCTAGAATTGTCTAAGCAAATCTATATTCACATCATTTTCATTTTTTAAAAATTTTTATTTATTTATTCATGGGAGACACATAGAAAGAGAGGCAGAGACACAGGCAGAGGGAGAAGTAGGTTCCATGCAGGGAACCCGATGTGGGACTCGATCCCCAGACTCCAGGATCACACCCTGAGCTGAAGGCAGATGTTTAACCCCAGGCGTCCCTCATTTTCATTTATCATCTCATACTTTAATCATAACCTTTCTCAGATAATTAAACAATATGTTAACTACTATGTAAAGGAAGTTACGAGAACAAAAATAACAGGAACACAAATTGATCCAGTATGATCCCCACTAAAATCCTAATTGGCATTTTTTGGCAGGAATTGACAATTACAACTTAATTCTAAAATGTATGTGTAAATTTAAAGATGATCCAAAATTAGCCAAAACAATCTTGAATAAAAGAAGAATAAAGTTAGAGCTGTTAAGATTTCTGATTTTAAAGCTTACTCCAAGGCTACATTAATAGACATTGTGGTTCTAAAAAAAAAAACAACTGCAAATCATACATTTGATAAGGGGTTAATATCCAAAATATATAAGGTACTCATAAAATTTAATAGAAAATATAAATTGGGTAGAGCTACTATGCAAAACAATATGGAGATTACTCAAAAAATTAAAAACAACTACCATATGATCCAGCAACTCTACTTCTGGGTATATGTTCAAGGAAACAAAAACAAAATATCGCAGAGATATCTGCGTCTCCATATTCACTGCAGCATTATTCACTATAGCCAAAATATGGAAACAACCTAAATGGCCACCAATAGATGAATGGATAAAGATATGGTGTACATATATACAACGGAATTATTATTCATTCATGAGAAAGAAAAAAATCCTGCCATTTGAAACAACTAGGGTGCACCTTAAGGGCATTATGCTACATAAAATAAGCCAGACAAAGAAAGACAAGTACTTCATGGCATCGCTTATGTGTGGAATCTCAAAAAAAAAAAAAAAAATCAAACTCATAGAAACAGAGTAAAAAAGTGGTTGCCAAGGGCTGGGAGGTGGGGAAATAGGGTAAAGTGAGTAAAAAGGTACAAACTTTCAGCAACAAGATGAATAAAGTCCTGAGGATCTAATGTAAAATAAGGTGACTATAGTTAATAACATTGTAGTGTATAACTGAGATTTGCTAAGAGAGTAGAATTTAAATGTTCTCACACAAGTAAAAGATAAATATGTGAGGTAATTGATGTGTTAATTAACTAGCTGGGCAGAATCCTTTTAAATGTCTATGCATATTGAATCACCATGATGTACACTTTAAATATCTAATAATTTTATAGGTCAATTATGCCTCAGTAAAGGTTAAATTTTTTTAAAATGTGATACTGGCATAAAGACATAATATGAATCAAAAACACAGAATTGAAAATCCAGAAATAAATTCTCACATTTATAGTTCACTTATTTTCAACAAGGGTGTCAAGACTATTTGATGAGGTCTTGAAAGAACGGCCTTTTCAACAAATGGTGCTGGGACAACTAGATATCCATATGCAAAAGAATTAAGTTTGTCGCCTTCCTCAAACCACACCCTCAAAATAAACTTAAAATGCATCACATAGCCCAATGTAAGAACTAAAACTATACAATCTTTAGAAGAAAAATAGGAGTAAATTTTCATTCCTTTGGGTAGGCAATGTTTCTTAGCTATAACACCAATGGCATAGGTAACAAAAGAAAATGAAAAAAATAAATTAGATTTCAAAATGAAAACTTCAAAGGAACTGTCAACAAAGTAAAAGAATGGGAGAAAATATTTGCAAATCATATATCTGATTAGGGATTTGTATAAAACTCATTAGTAAAAAGACAACCCAATTTAAAAATAGGCAAAGCATTGGAAAAAACATTTCTCCAAAGAGGATATACAAATAAGATCAATAAGCACATGAAAAGACGCTTAACATCATTAGCCATTAGGAAAATGTAAATCAAAAGCATAATGAGATACTACTTCACATCCATTAGGATGGCTATGGTTTAAAAAAAAAAAAAGGCAGTAACAAAGGCTGCACAAGGATGTGAAGAAATTAGAACCCTCATACATCACTGGCAGGAATGTAAAATGGTGCAGGAACTTTGGAAAAACACTACAGCAGTTTCTTAAAAGGCTAAACTTAAAACATAGGACCCATTAATTTCAAACTTAGAAATCTACCCAAAGGAAATAAAAACATATTCACATGTAAAAACTTGTGCATGCATGTTCATAAAAGCATTAATAATAGCCAGAAAGTGAAAACAAACCCAATGTCTATCAATAAATGAATGGATAGGGACTTTCAGCAAGATGGCGGAAGAGTGGGAGACCTCATTTAATCTAGCCCCTTCAATTTATTTAAAGAACTATCAAAGTATTCTGAGCACCCATGAATTCACCTTGGGATATAAGAAAAGAGTCTCTGGAACTTTACAAGTAAAAAAGCAACCACTTTTTGCAAGGTAGGAGGTGTGGGGAAGAGAATCTGAGAGAAAATAGGGGAAAATAAATGGAGGGGAGAGCCTCTCTAAGCTGTATATAGCCCAGGAAGGCAAAATTGAAACCTTGAGAAAGTTGCTTTAGTGAGAGACATCCCTGGTGCTCTGGTGGTGAAACGGGAAGAATTCGGGGGGCGGGGTGGTGGTGGTGAAGGACAGTGTGGTCTCAGGACCCTAGAGTCACAGAATTAACGGGGGTTCCTGAGATGGTGGAGTTCCCAAGCAGTGGAGCAGTGATACTGGTTAGGATCAGCAAATCCAGGGGAGGCTCTCAACTTGGGTTAGCCATAGACTTCAAGCCCAGCAGGACGATCAGGGGACTATCTCTACCCCGGGAATCTGCAAAGGACTGGAATGCAGGCACCCTCCACCTCCCCAAAGGGAGAGGGTAAACACAGGATCCTGACAGGTGGCCTCAGTGCCAGCACCCTACATAGTGCCATGGGGTGGGATACTCTGACTTCCCAGGGGAGGATCAGTGTGGGCACATACAGCCGCCCCAGTTAAAAATGAGGACCTTTTGTCCCTGAGGGTTTGCTGAGGAGCCGGGCTGGAGATCAAGGTGCAGCCATTTTTGTTTGGATTCTCTAAAGAGGCAAGGAAAACCTTCAGGAATCAAAAACACACAGGATCAGCTTACGCTGAGCCACACCTCCTGGCAAGGGGTTGTGCAACTCCAACCAGGCAAAGACATCTGAGAAACCAGGCAGCAGGCCCCTCCCCCAGAAGATCAACTGGAAAGAACAGGTGCACAGCAAATTTACAATTGCCACAAGACTGTAAAACTCTAGCACTAGGAGAAAAGCGGTTATAGAATGAATATATAGAATGAAGCTTTTTTTCTCATGATTTGTTTATCTCTCAATTAAAATTTTTTCCATTTTTTCCTTTTCAAATAGTTTCTTATTTTAAAAACTGTTTTTTAAATCTTTTTTTAACTTTCTTTTTTTATACTTACACTTCATAGATACTTCATTTTTGGCTTCCTTTCATTCTGTTCAATTTTATTTTTGTATATATATAGGTTTTGCTTTCCAATTTTGGGAAATATTGTCTTCAAGCACACAAACCAATACACATTTAGGAACAAGTGGATCACTGTGTTTTGTCCACCCTGTGAGATTATATTCTCTTTTCCTCCCTCTTTTTTCTTTTGCTTTTTCTTTGTTTTTCAGTTTTGCTTTCTGACCTCATTGGATTTGTCTAGTGTGTATTTTCCTTGGGTTGTGGTTGATATTTTTTAATCTGTTCACTTGTTCATCCACAATTCTCTGGACAAAATGACAAGAAGGAGGAAATCACAACAAAAGAAAAAACGAGAGGTAATACTATCTGCTGCAGATCTAATTGATATGGATTTTTTTGTATATTTTTTATTGGAGTTTGATTGCCAACATATAGCATAACACCCAGTGTTCATCCCATCAAGTGCCCCCCTCAGTGCCCATCACCCAGCCACCCGATCCCCCTGCCCACCTCCCTTTCCACTACCCCTTGTTCATTTCCCAGAGTTAGAAGTCTTTCATGTTGTCATCCTAATATTTCCCACTCATTTTCTCTCCTTTCCCCTTGATTTCCTTTCACTATTTTAATATCCCCCAAATGAATGAGACCATACAATATTTGTCTTTCTCTGATTGATTTACTTCACCCCGTATAATACCCTCTAGTTCCATCCACGTTGAAGCAAATGGTGGGTATTTGTCATTTCTAATGGCTGAGTAATATTCCATTGTATATATATATACCACATCTTTTGCTGCAGATCTAATTGATACGGATTTTTTTGTATATTTTTTATTGGAGTTCAATTTGCCAACATATAGCATAACACCCAATGCTCATCCTGTCAAGTGCCCCCCTCAGTGCCCGTCACCCACTCACCCCCACCCCCTGCCCACCTCCCTTTCTACCATCCCTTGTTGGTTTCCCAGAGTTAGAAGTCTCTCATGCTCTGCCTCCCTTTCTGATATTTCCCACTCATTTTTCTCCTTTCCCCTTTATTCCCTTTCACTATTTTTTATATTCCCCAAATGAATGAGACCACATAATGTTTGTCCTTCTCCGATTGACTTATTTCACTCAGCATAATACCCTCTAGTTCCATCCACGTCGAAGCAAATGGTGGGTATTTATCGTTTCTAATGGCTGAGTAATATTCCATTGTTATACATAGACCACATCTTCTTTATCCATTCATCTTTCGATGGACACCGAGGCTCCTTCCACAGTATGGCTATTGTGGACATTGCTGCTATAAACTTTGGGGTGAGAGGTCCTGCCGTTTCACTGCATCTGTATCTTTGGGGTAAATCCCCAGCAGTGCAATTGCTGGATCATAGGGCAGATCTATTTTTAACTCTTTGAGGAACCTCCACACAGTTTTCCAGAGTGGCTGCACCAGTTCACATTCCCACCAACAGTGCAAGAGGGTTCCCCTTTCTCCACATCCTCTCCAACATTTGTTGTTTCCTGTCTTGTTAATTTTCACCATTCTCACTGGCGTGAGGTCGTATCTCATTGTGATTTTGATTTGTATTTCCCAGATGGCAAGTGATGCGGGGCATATTCTCATGTGCTTGTTGGCCATGTGTATGTCTTCTTTGGTGAAATTTCTGTTCATATCTTTTGCCCATTTCATGATTGGATTGTTTCTTTGCTGTTGAGTTTAATAAGTTCTTTATAGATCTTGGATACCAGCCCTTTATCTGAGATGTCATTTGCAAATATCTTCTCCCATTCTGTGTTTTTTAGTTTTGTTGACTGTTTCTTTTGCTGTGCAGAAGATTTTTATCTTAAGTCCCAATGGTTCATTTTTGCTTTTGTTTCCCTTGCCTTCATAGATGTATCTTGGAAGAAGTTGCTGTGGCCAAGTTCAAAAAGGGTGTTGCCTGTGTTTTGAGTTTATCTTTGTGTATGGTATAAGAGAATGGTCTAGTTTCATTCTTCTACACATGGCTGTTCAATTTTCCAAGCACCAATAATTGAAGAGACTGTCCTTTTTCTAGTGGATAGTCTTTCCTGCTTTGTCGAATATTAGTTGACCATTAAGTTGAGCGCCCATTTCAAGGTTCTCTATTCTGTTCCATATCTATGTGTCTGCTTCTGTGCCTGTACCATACTGTCTTGATGATCACAGCTTTGTAGTACAACTTGAAATCCAGCATTGTGATGCCCCAGGCTCTGTTTTTTTTCAATATTCCCCTGGCTATTCCAGGTCTTTTCTGATTCCACACAAATCACAGGATGATTTCTTCCAACTCTCTGAAGAAAATACATGGTATTTTGATAGAGATTGCATTAAATGTGTAAATTTCCCTGGGTAGCATTGACATTTTCACACTATTAATTCTGCCAATCCATGAGCATGGAATATTTTTCCATCTCTTTGTGTCCTCCTTAATTTCTTTCAGAAGTGTTCTATAGTTTTTAGGGTATAGATCCTTTACCTCTTTGGTTAGGTTTATTCCTAGATATCTTATGCTTTTGAGTGCAATTGTAAATGGGAATGATTCCTTAATTTCTCTTTCTTCAGTTTGTTAGTGTATAGAAATGTCAATGATTTCAGGGCATTGATTTTGTATCCTGCCACGCTACCGAATTGCTGTATGAGTTCTAGCAATCTTGGGATGGAGTGTTTTGGGTTTTCTATATACAGTATTATGTCATCTGCAAAGAGGGAGAGTTTGACTTCTTCTTTGCCCATTTGAATGCTTTTATTTCTTTTTGTTGCCTGATTGCTGAGGCTAGGACTTCTAGTACTATGTTGAATAGCAGTGGTGAGAGTGGACATCCCTGTCATGTTCCTGATCTTAGGGGAAAGGCTCCCAATGTTTCCCCATTGAGAATGATATTTGCTGTGGGCTTTACATAGATGGCTTTTAAGATACTGAGGAATGTTCCCTCTATCCCTACACTCTGAAGATTTTTTATCAGGAATGGATGCTGTATTTTGTCAAATGCTTTCTCTGCATCTATTGAGAGGATCATATGGTTCTTGTTTTTTCTCTTGTTGATATGATCTATCACATTGATTGTTTTACGAGTGTTGAACCAGCCTTGCATCCCAGGGATAAATCCCACTTGGTCATGGTGAATAATCTTCTTAATCCTACTGGCAAGTATCTTGTTGAGAATTTTTGCATCTGTATTCATAAGGGATATTGGTCTATACTTCTCTTTTTTTGGTGGGGTCTTTGTTTGGTTTTGGAATTAAGGTGATGCTGACCTCATAAAATGGAGTTTGGATATATTCTGTCCCTTTCTGTCTTTCAGAACAGCTTTAGTAGAATAGGTATTGTTTCTTTCTTAAACGTTTGATAGAATTCCCCTGGGAAGCCATTGGGCCCTGGACTTCTGTGTCTTGGGAGGCTTTTGATGACTGCTTCATTTCCTCCCTGGTTATTGGCCCATTCAGGTTTTCTATTTCTTCCTGCTTCAGCTTTGGTAATATGTGGTTTTCCAGAAATGTGTCCATTTCTTCTAGATTGACTAATTTATTGGCGTATAGCTGCTCATAATATGTTTTTAAAATTGTTTGTATTTCCTTGGTATTGGTTGTGATCTCTCCTTTTTCATTTGTGATTTTATTAATTTGAGTCTTTTCTCTTGTTTTTAATAAGGCTGACTAATGGTTTATCTATCTTATTAACTATTTCAAAAAACCAACTCCTGGTTTTGTTGATCTGTTCTACAGTTCTTCTGGTCTCTATTTCATTGAGTTCTGCTTGAATATTTATTAACTCTCTTCTTTTGTTGGGTGTAGGTTTTATTTGTTCTTTCTTCAGTTCCTTTAGGTGCGAGGTTAGCTTGTGTATTTGAGTTTTTTCCAATTTTTTGAGGGATGCTTGTATTGCGATGTATTTTCCTCTCAGGACTGCTTTCACTGTATCCCAAAGATTTCGAATGGTTGTATCTTCATTCTCATTAGTCTCCATGAAACTTTTTAATTCTTCTCTAATTTCCTGGTTGACCCTTTCATCTTTTAGCAGGATGATCTTTAACCTCCACGCATTTGAGTTTCTTCCAAATTTCTTCTTGTGATTGAGTTCAAGTTTCAAAGCATTATGGTCTGAAAATATGCAGGGAACAATCCCAATCTTTTGGTATCAATTGAGAAGTGATTTGTGACCCAGTATGTGGTCTATTCTAGAGAAAGTTCCGTGTGCACTGGAGAAGAATGTGCATTCAGTGCATTCGGATGTAAAGTTCTGTATATATCTGTGAAATCCACCTGGTCCAGTGTATCATTTAAAGCTCTTGTTTCTTTGGAGATGTTGTGCTTAGAGGATCTGTCATTTGCAGAAAGCACCGTGTTGAAGTCTCCCAGTATTAGTGTATTATTATCTAAGTTTGTCTTTACTTTGGTTATTAATTGATTGATATACTTGGCAGCTCCCATATTAGGGGCATAAATATTCATGATTGTTAGGTCCTCTTGTTGGATAGATCCTTTAAGTATGATATAGTGTCGCTCTTCACCTCTTACTATAGTCTTTAGGATAAACTTTAATTTATCTGATATGAGGATTCTACCCCTGCTTTCTTTTGAGGACCATTTGAATGGTAAATTGTTCTCCAACCTTTCATTTTCGGGCTGGAGGTATCCTTAGGTCTCAAATGAGTCTCCTGTAGACAGCAAATAGATTGGTCTTGCTTTTTTATCCAGTCCAATACCCTGCATCTTTTGATGGGATCGTTTAGCCCATTCATGTTCAGAGTTACTATTGAAAGATATGAATTTAGTGTCATCATAATAGTCCCTGTTGTTGTGGATTATTTCTTTGGGCTGGTTTGGTGGTCACATATTCTTTCAGTTTCTGTCTATCTTGGAAGCTCTTTCTCTTTCCTCCTACTCTGAATGAGAGCCTGCTGGATAAAGTATTCTTGGCCGCATGTTCTTCTCATTTAGGACCCTGAATATATAGTGCCAGCCCTTTTCTGGCCTGCCAGGTCTCTGTGCAGAGGTCTGCTGTTAATCTAATATTTCTCCCCATATAAGTTAGAGATCTTTTGTCTCTTGCTGCTTCAAGGATTTTCTCTTTATCTTTGGAATTTGCAAGTTTCACTATTAAATGTCGAGGTGTTGAACGGTTTTTATTGATTTTAGGGGGGGACCTCTCTATCTCTTGTATCTGAATGCCTGTTTCCCTGACTAAATTAGGGAAGTTCTCAGCTATGATTATGTTCAAATATGCTTTCTGGCCACTGTACCTCTTGGCACCCTCTGGAACTCCAATTATATATAGATTTTTCCTTCTGAGGCTGTCATTTATTTCCCTTAACCTTTCCTCATGATCTTTTGTTTTTCTCTTTTCTCCTCAGCTTCCTTCCTTGTCATCAACTAGTCTTCTATGTCACTCACTCTCTTCTACCTCATTAACCCTCGTCGTTAGGACCAAACTAGGACTAATCCTAGTTTGGATTGCATCTCATTTAACTGATTTTTAATTTCAGCCTGATTAGATCTAACTTCTGCAGTCGTGAAGTCTCTTGAATCCTTTATGCTTTTTCCAGAGCCACCAGTAGCTTTATAATTGTGCTTCTGAATTGGCTTTCTGACATCGAATTGTAAATCAAATTCTGTACCTCTGTGGCAGAGTACTGTTTCTGATTCTTTCTTCTGTGGTGAATTTTTCTTTCTAGTCATTTTGCTCAGTGCAGAGTGGCTGTATGAGTGGCCTGTGTCAAGAATATCAACCACGACCTAAGTAAATTTCACCCTAGATAATTCTGCTGAGGTCAGAGACCAGAAATTGAAAACAAAGATCAGAACAAAATAAAAGGACCATTAAAGTGAAAAACAAATTTTGAAACAAAGTGGTAAAAAATAAAAGGCCAGGAATCCTAAAGAAGAAGAGAGAAAAAAAAGAAAGAAAAGAAAAAAGAAAAAACAAGGAGAAGAAACCAAAGGGGGTTGCTGGGAGATGCTGGTGGTGATGAATTTGTAGTGGAGGGAGAATGTAGTCTATCAGAAGGGTTCTAGAGGGTGATCCTATTGTTTCTGAGTATATTAAGTTCTGTATGTTAGAAAATGCTCAGTCCCAAATTTATATAAACCAGAAATACTTGTAGAGGGCCCTAACAATGACCACCAAAACATAAATGAGATAAAAGAGAGGGGCAGAATGGGAATGAGGAATCTCACAGAATGAAACAGCACCGTACACCACTTGGTCTGGGTGCATGCTGATCATGTTTTAGAAGGTATTAACTTCTGCCCTTGTAGAACAAAATGAGGTAGAGAAAACAACACAAAACAGAAAAAACAGATCTTGTATATCTCTCAAAATTAAGTTGATTATTTTGAAGGGAACCTAGAATTGGAAAATATATCTAGGACCTGTAATTATAGAAATATGAAAGTCAAAAAGGAAGAATCTTAAAAATGAAGAGGTGGTAAAATGTTGTAGTTAATGTCAGAAAAGAGAAAAAAATGGAAATTAACAGTCTCATATAAAACCGAGTTGTACTGGAAAAAGGAAGAAAAAAAAAGGGAGTGCCCTCTGGTTCTGTATACTGTAAATCCCTCGACTTCCTCTAGAGCTTTCCAGGGCTGCTTGGTCAAGAACGTGCTCTTCCCCTGTCCTTCCAGCTGGTCTTCTGGGGGAGGGGCCTGCTGTGCTGACTCTCAGGTATGTGTACCTGGGGGAGCTGCCTCGCCCCCACTGGGTGCCAGGCTCAGTGGGAGCTGTTTATTACCCCATGAATCCTCTGTTCCTTGGTGGCCCTGCCTCTCCCAGGCATAAGGTGACACAAGGAGGAACAACAACACTGGTGGTTGCCAGATCTCCAGCCCTGGAGTCAGCTCCCCCAGTAACTACTGCAGTCTCTGAGTCTGCACTGGCCTAGATGGTCCCGGGGCGGCGTGGGTGTGCTGATCTGCACAGGTAAGTCCTCGCTGTCCTGTGCCCTCCCCGCCTCCTTCTGTCCTGGGGGGAGTGCTGGATCGCTAGCTTTGTCCACCCAGCACCCTGGGATCTGGGACCTGTCCAGCTGGAATCACGCTCTGGGGCCGGGGCTCCCAAAGGCAGCAGGGTGCAGACCCCTCCATCTGGAGCCCCCACCTGACCCACCGGTTTATCCCCAAGGCCCTGCCAGGTGTGCTCCAGCCCTTTACTGAGATTGGCCCACAGTCTGTGGCACGCTTTCACATGGGTGCCCTTCCTCTATTAGTGACTGGAGGCTCCACTGCCCCTCCTACGATTCTGCTCGATTTCCCGGCTAAGTGCCTTTCCATCCAGGAAGAATCTGGTGCGGCTTTTTTTAAAGTTCCTGCTTTTCTGGGACTGGGCTTTCCTGTCCTGGGAAGCTTTTGCCAGCCGGCCTTAGCCGGGCACGACACGTGGGCCCTCCCCCACTTGATTCTTTTTAATTTTTTTCCCCTGCTTTCCTACCTTGCTAAAAGTGAAAACCCTTCTCTCTGTAGCATTCCAGCTGTTCTCTCTTTAAATCTCAGGTCGAATTCGTAGGTTTTCAGGATGACTTGAAAGTAATCTAGGTAAGTTGGTGGGCCCAGGTGAGTTGAGGCACCTACTCCTCTGCCATCTTGCCCTCCTCCTCCTGATACAGATTTAAGTAAAATGTCAGAGATGGAATTCAGGATAACAATTAGAAAGTTACTAGCTGGGCTTGAAAAAAGCATAAAAGACTCTAGAGAATCACTTACTGGAGAAATGAGATCTAATCAGGGCAAAATTAAAAATACTCTAACTGAGGTGCAATCTAAATGGGACACTCTAACGGCTAGGATAAATGAGGCAGAAGAGAGAAAAAATGACATAGAAGACAAGTTGATAGAAAGGAAGGAACCTGTGGAAAAGAGAAAAAAAAAAAAAAAACAACAACTAACAGCTCATGAGGAGAGGCTTTGAGATAGCAGTGATGCCATGAAAAGAACCGACATCAGAATTATTGCAGTGCCTGAGGGTGGAGAGAGGGGGAGGGAGGGAAGTAGAGAAAGAGAAGGCTGGAAAGTATATTTGAGCAAATCATAACTGAGAATTTCCTTAATCTGGGAAAGGAAACAGGCATTCATATCCAAGAGATAGAGAGGACCCCTCCCAAAATCAACAAAAACCAATCAATACTCCAACATGTAACAGTGAAGCTGGCAAATTTCAGTGATAATGAGAAAATCCTGAAAGCAGCTCAAGACGAAAGATTCCTAACACAGAGGAGACATATTAGACCAACAGCAGACCTATCCACAGAGAGCTGGCAGGCCAGAAAGGGCTGGCATGATATATGCAGCATACACACACACACACACACACACACACACACACACACACACTGGGTAAGCATGCAGCCAAGAATACTTTATCCAGCAAGATTGTCACTCAGAATGGAAGGAGAAAAAAAGCTTCCAAGCTTCCAGGACAGACATAAACTGAAAGAGTATGTGACTACTAAGTTAGCCCTGCAAGAGATATTAAGGGGGATCCTGTAAGCAAAGAGGGAGCCAAAAAATAACATAGACCAGAAAGAAACAATCTACAGAAACAGTGATATTACAGGTAATACAATGGCACTAAATTCACATCTTTCAATAGGTACTCTGAATGTAAATGGACTGAATGATCCAATCAAAAGACAGAGGGTATCAGAATGGATAAAAAAGCAAGACCCATCCCTATGCCATCTACAGGAGAATCATTATAGACCTAAAGACACCTCCAAATTGAAAGCAAGGGGGTGTAGAACCATTTATCACCATGGACTATATGGACATATTCAGAACATTCCACCCTAATGCAACAGTATACACATTCTTCTCAACTACACATAGAACTTTCTCCAAAATAGATCACATACTCGTTCACAAATCAGGTCTCAACTGATACCAAAAGGCTGGGATTATTCATTGCATATATTCAGACCACCATGCTCTGAAACTTGAATTCAATCATAAGAGGAAATATGGAAGGAACTCAAACCTAGAGGTTAAAGAGCATTCTACTAAACAAGGAAGAGGTCAACCAGGAAATTAAAGAAGAATTTTAAAAATTTATGCAAACTAATGAAAAGGAAAGCACAAAGGTTCAAAACCTTTGAGATATAGCAAAGGCAGTCCTAAGAAGGAAGTACATTTTAATACAAGTCTCTCTCAAAAAATCAGAAAAATCTCAAATGTACAAGCTAACCTTACACCTAAAGAAGCTGGAGAAAGAACAAATTAAGCCTACACCAAGCAGAAGAGAAATAATAAAGAATAGAGCAGAACTCAATGAAACAGAAACCAGAAAAACAGTAGAACAGATCAACGAAGCTAGGAGCTGGTTCTTTGACAGAATTAAAAAAATAAGTAAACCCCTAGCCAAACTTATCAAGAAGAAAAAAGACTCGAAAAAAATCACAAATGAAAGAGGAGAGATCACAACCAATACTAAGGAAATACAAATGATTTTAAAAACATATTATGAGCAACTATATGCCACCAAATTAGGCACTCTAGAAGAAATAGATGGATTCCTAGAAACCTATAAATTACCAAAACTGAAATGGGAAAAAACAGAAAACCTAAATAGATTCATAACTAGAAAGGGAACTGAAGCAGTTCCAAGCAGTTCCAAAAACCTTCCAAGAAACAAAAGTCCAGGGCCAGATGGCTTCCCAGGGGAATTCTACCAAACATTTAAAGAAGAACTAATACCTATTCTCATGAAGCTATTTCAAAAAATAGAAATGGGACTCGTTGTATGGGGCCAGCATTACCTTAATCCCAAAACCACACAATAATCCCAACAAAAAGAAGTACAGATCAATATCCCTGATGAACACAGATGCCAGAATTCTCACCAAGATACTAGCCAATAGGATACAACAGTACATTTAAACGATTATCCACCATGAAGTCCTGGCTTCAACAATCAGACAACAACAAGAAATAGAAGGCATTCGAATTGGCAAAGGAGTCAAATTCTCACTCTTTGCAGATGACATCATACTGTATGTGGAAAACTCAAAAGACTCCACTCCAAAATGGATAGAACTCACATGCAATTTGGCATCACGGCAGGATACAAAATCAATGCACAGAAATCAGTTGCATTTCTATACACTAAAAATGAGATTGAAGAAAGAGAATTAAGGAATTGATCCCATTTACAACTGTACCAAAACTCCTAAGATACCTAGTAATAAACCTAACCAGAGGTAAAGGGTCTGTATTCTAAACACTAAGAACATTTATGAAAGAAACTGAAGACACAAAGAGATGGAGAAACACCTCATGCTCATGAATTGAAAGAATAAATATTGTTAAAAATGTCTTTCCTACCCAGAGAAATCTACACATTCAATGCAATCCCTATCAAATACCATCAACACTTTTCAAGGAGCTGGGACAAACAATCCTAAAATTTGTATGGAACCAGAAAAGACCCCAAATAGCCAGAGTAATGTTGAAAAAGAAAACCAAAGCTAGTGGCATTACAATGTCTTACTTCAAACTATATTACAAAGCTGTGATCATGAAGATAGCATGGTACTGGCACAAAAATAGACACATAGATCATAGATCAGTGGAACAGAATAGAGAACCCAGAAATGGACTCTCAACTCTATGTTCAACTAATCTTTTACAAGTAGGAAAGAATATCCAATGGAAAAAAAAGTCTCTTAAATAAATGCCATTGGGAAAACTGGACAGCCATATGCAGAAGAATGAAAACTGGACCATTCTCTTACACCATACACAAAGATAAACTCAAAATGGATGAAAGACCTAAATGTGAGATAGGAATCCATCAAAGTCATAGAGGAGAACACAGGCAGAAACCTTTTGACCTCAGCCACAGGAACTTCTTGCAAGACATGTCTCTAAAGGCAAGCAAAACAAAAGCAAAAATGAGCTATTGGGATTTTATTGAGATAAAAAGCTTCCGCACAACAAAGAAAATAGTGAACAAAACTAAAAGGCAACCTACAGAATGGGAGAAGGTATTTGCAAATGACGTACCAGAGAAAGGGCCAGTATCCAAGATTTTAAAGAATTTATCAAATTCAACACCCAAAAAACAATCCCCTCAAGAAATGGGAAGATATGAACAGACATTTCTCCAAAGAAGAAACATAAACGGCCAACAGACATATGAAAATGCTCTACATTACTTGCCATCAGGGAAATCTGAAATCAAAACCACAATGAGATACCACTTTGCACCGGTGATAATGGCTAAAATTAACAGAGCAAGAAATAACAAATGTTGGCGAGGATGTAGAAAAAGGAGAACCCTTTTGCACGGTTGTTGGGAATGCCAGCTGGTACAACTACTCTGGAAAACAGTATGAAGGTTCCTTAAGAAGTTAAAAATAGAGCTACTTTATGGCCTAGCAATTGACCTAGCACTACAGGGTATTTACCCCAAAGATAACAGACATAGTGAAACGAATGGGCACTTGCACCCCAATGTTCATAGCAGCAATGTCCACAAGAGCCAAACTGTGGAAGGAGCTGAGATGTTCTTCGACATATGAATGGACAAGAAGATATGGTATATATACACAATGGAATACTACTCAGCATCGGAAAGGATGAATACCTACCATTTACATGGATGGAACTGGAGGGGTGTTACACTTATTGAATTAAGTCAGAGAAAGACAATTATCACATGGTTTCTCTCGTATGCAGAACATAAGAAATAGTGCAGAGGACCATAAAGGAAGGGAGGGAAAACTGAATAGAAAAAATCAGAGAGGGGGATCCCTGGGTGGTGCACGGTTTAGCGCCTGCCTTTGGCCCAGGGCGCGATCCTGGAGACCCGGGATTGAATCCCACGTCGGGCTCCCGGTGCATGGAGCCTGCTTCTCCCTCTGCCTGTGTCTCTGCCTCTCTCTCTCTCTCTCTGTGTGACTATCATAAATAAATAAAAATTTAAAAAAAAAAAGAAAAAAGAAAAAAGAAAAAATCAGAGAGGGAGACAAACCATGAGAGACTCTTAACTCTGGGAAACAAACTGAGGGTTGCTGAAGGGGAGGTGGGTTGGGGGATGGGGTAGCTGGATGATGAGCATTAAGGAGGGCACATGATGGGATGAGCACTGTGTGTTATACACAACTGGCGAATTATTGAAAATTACATCTGAAACTAATGATGTAAATATGTTGGCTAATTGAATTTAAATAAAAAATAAAAATAAATGAATGGATAAAGAAAATGTGGTATATATGGAGAATGAAATACTATTTAGCAATAAAAAGGAATACAATACTGACATATGCAACAACATGGATGAACTTTTGAAAACATTAACTGAAAGAATCCAGGCACAAAAGACCACCTATTGTACTGTATGATTCCATTTATATGAAATTTCCAGAAGAGGCAAATCTATAGGGACAGAAAGTAGATCAGGGTGAGGTGAAAGACCGGAAGAAAAAGGTGACTGCTAATAGGTATGACATTTCTTTTGAGGGTGAAGAAAATATTCTGATGTTGAATGTAGTGATGGTTGTGCAACTCTGCAAGTATACTAAAACCTGTGAATCTTATATTTAAATGAGTGAATTGAAGGATATATAAATTATATCTAAATAAAGCTGTTATTTAAAAAAATACAAACAGAACAACTTCTCCTTGTTTGGTGAAACCACATCCCAAGAACACCAAATGACACAAGGTCTTATTTATCCTGTATATGTATGTACCCAAAAGGTAACAGAAACCCACTGAAGAGTTTTTAAATAGGGGAATGTCATAATTAGATATACTTTTGCAATGTTTGATCAACAGATTGGAAGAGAGCAAAACTGAACTTGAAAGATCAGTTAAGAGACTAGAGACTGGAAAGGGATTATGGGAATTAAGATCAATAGGACTGATGGATGATTCTGAGATGTGATAGTACAAGTTTTCTCCTTTGTAAAACTGTATGTATGGTGGTGCTATTTATTGGGGTAAGGAATAATAGAAGTGTTACTATTGTTGTGGATGTTAGTTTGCAACAGGGATGTAACAGTTTTTTATGTATTTGTTCTAGATGTCTTGACATTATCCAGGTAAAGATCTAGCTATACAGACTAGGAGAGCAAAGAAAAACCAGAGGCAGAAGGTATACATTTGGGTGTTACTGTTGTAAATGAAAATGAATCAATTAAAAACAAAAAGAAATAGAAAGAAAAAGAGGGACTAAGATGGAACTGAGCAGAATACAACATTTAAAGAATAAACAAAGAAATGAACTGGTAAAGAAGACTGCAAAGTGTCTTTGCAGGAGAGGGTGTCATGAACCCCAAGAGGAAAGTTTCAAGAAAGACTTAAAACTGAAAGTTGTTTTCAAAGTAAAGTGAATAATGAAAACTGTCATTTGGATCTAGTAACAATGGAGATTGTCAAGGTTTTTAGGGACCTTAGTGAGAGCAAATCTGGAGGGATGATAGAATAGAAGCTAAACTGGAGTAACTTTAAGAATGTTGAGTGGAGGGGTGCCTGGGTGGCTCAGTAGGTTAAGGGGCTGACTTGATTTTGGCTCAGGTCATGACCTCCGGGTCATGGGATCAAGCCCCCCATCAGGCTCCATCTCAGCATGGAGTCAGCTTGAGATTCTCTTTCTCCCTCTGCCCTTCCCCACTTGCACATGGCATGTGCATGTGCTTTCTCTCAAAGAAATAAATAAGTAAAATCATTAAAAATATAAAAGAATACTGAGTGGAAAGGCAATGGAAATAACTGGTTCAGTTCTGGGAAGCAAGTTGAATCCACCACTGGAGGGCAGAGCACAGTAAAGGCAGGTTTTGATGTTTCATTACTGAAAAAGTTGAGCAATTTGAATACATTTAAAACAAAGTTAGAGTTAGGAGAGAGAAACAGAAGTTGAAGATATAAGAAAAACAAGAGAGAATCAATAGCACTAGGTTCCTAAAGAGGTGGGAGGGACCAAGATCCAGAGGACATAGGGAAGGGTTATGCTTAGACAAGAGGATGAAATATTCTTCAACAGGAGGAAGAAATAAAGAGGGAATGAAAGTACTTGAAGGTTAGGTATGTACATCTGTTAACAGAAAATTAAAGGAAATCCAGTCTGATAGTTTTTATTTTTTTCTGAAGCAGAAGGCAAAGTCACCTGCTAAAAGTGAGAAGGAAAGTGGGAGGGTGAGAGATTTGACAACAGTGAAGGTTTAAATAGTTGCCCAGTTAGATTCCTGTGGGATGTTTATTCTCTGTTTGTTTTAACATTATTCCATTACCCTTTTTTTCTTTTTTCTTTACCATATATCCACATTTAATTATAGTTTTCTAAAATGAAATAACTGTATAATATTTCTTTGGTTTTATTTATAATCAGAATACCAAATTCAACTGTGCTGTTGTTACCATCACATTAACAATTCATCTATATATAATACTTCCTATAAACTCTATTTAAAAATAAAAATGAAAACCTATATATCTTACACAATGAATTTCAAAACTACCCATTATGCTCATATAGGTAATCAATCATTTATCATATGTACAAATTTTATCTCCACACACCTAGAAGGCATATGATTTATTTAGAGGATTTTATCTACATTACTTAAATGTGGCATACTATTTGCAAAGATGGCCTCAACAATCCCTCCCATCCTTGTGCACACTGCCATTTGCATTGTGACTTCTCTATTCCAACCATCAGAAGGGGAATCTGTTTCTTTTCCCTATCATATGGGTTGGCCCTGTGATTTACTCTTTCCTATATAATTCCATAGACGTGACAGCAAATGACTTCCTAAGCTTTCCTGTAGCTCTCATGCTTGGCTTCATGGAATATGATGAAGCTCCAGCTAGCCTTCTGGAACATGAGGGATCACAGGGAAAAAGGCTCAGCCAACAGTACCATCTCCCAGACGTGAGACCGAGGTCATTTCAGACCATCTAAGCCCTAGCTGAGTCATCAAATGAGGACCCTAAGTGGACCCTCATGGACCCTAAGTGAGATCAGCAAATTGTGTACCTGAGCCCTACTCGGACTGTCAACCTACAGAATTATGAGCAAATAAGACAACTTTTAAAATATAGTCTGAAGCTGTAACCTAATTTTTAATTTCCCTTTTCTATTTTAAAAATATAGAAAAAAAGGAATATAAAAACTTAGTACCTTTCTGTGGAAAAATCATAAATAATATCACATTACTTATCACATTATTTTGCATGTAAACTTAAGCTCCTTTAAAATAAAATTACCAGAGTCATAGTCCAGTGGTTCAGCCATTCATTCACTTATTAATTACATACGATGAATCAGAGTCATTCCATACACTGACCATATATTAGTGAACAAAAGAGATTAAAATCTCTGCCTGCATTGGGGAGATATGGACAACCCAAATCCAAAATATATTATCTTCTAATATATAAGTATTATAACAACATCTACATTTTTCAAGGGAAGAACAAGTAAAGAGAAATGTTACCAATAATCACTCTTACCCTCATGCCAAGCACCAAGAACCCAATCTCTTCCATTAATGGGTACTTGCTGACCTGTTGCTTAATCTTCTCAGATGAGGCAAAAGGATCGTAACTCTTTCGCCCTATCTTTACATCCATAATACAGGGCTTATTAAATTTATGGGTCACATCTTCCAGTTTTAAGTATAAATCTGTTATTAAAGAAAAACTAATTAGTAATAGGCAAACATATTACTATTCAAAAAACTGCCAGGGGGAAAACAAAATAAGGAAATCTTAAAAACTGAGAAAAAAGTTAAAATAAAATCCAGAAACAATTATTATTACTCCATCTGAAGAAAAAAAAAAAAGACTGACCAACAAATTTATATCAAGTATAAATATCACAGAGATACTCTTGCAAGAAGTGATTAAATACTATTCAATCATAAGCAAAAGGTATGAAATAGATCTAAGGTTTCTACGGACATTAAAATGAGATTATTTCAAAAGCTGTTTCAGAAAGCATTCCCCTTATGTTTTTCCCCCCCTTTTGAATATATTTTATGTCATCTGTACCTCAGCAGATCTCTTAGTATTTTAATAATTTTTAAAATTCTTCATTTTAAATTAGTAATAGGAATAAATCCTTCCCACAGTGTACACAACAGAAATATAGCTTAAGAAAGGTAAATCAATCTAAATTATGGTCACTGCCAAATTTACATTCTAGTTTTACTAGTCTCAAAAGAAAAATAAATATCTTGCTTTTTAGAATATAAGTGTTCATCAAAAGTTCATCTGTAAACCACTTTGGCATCCTTCATACATCTTCCCACAGATATATATATATTATATAATATGTAATAATATAAAATATACATGATATTATCTATTACAAATGGAGATTCAAGTAAAAGACTATAAAAGTCCCATTTATTACATACTGTAGCTGAACTAATTATAGCTTAGCTTGAAAATAAAGGTTTAAGTACACTAAGGGAAGGAAGGAAGGAAATTCTTCCTCTTTCTACTTGATAAAAGAATCGTCCCAAAGTTCTGAATGAGCTCATAATTTTCTGTTATGAATGTGAGAAGCATGTCTCCTAAAAACTTTTTCTCAAAAACAGAAAAGATTTTATCTGCTTCTTACCAAAGTAACAAAGTTAGAGAAGGTATGTGTTTTCAGTGAATTCTGTAAGAGGCCACCAGAGAAAAAGGAAGACTCTTACCCTCTTTGCCTTTATCCTGACCCACAAAGAGTAGCAGTTATTTTTTTTTTAAGATTTTATTTATTTATTCATGAGAGATACAGAGAGAGAGGCAGAGACACAGGCAGAGAGAGAAAGAAGCAGGCTCCACACAGGGAGCCCAATGTGGGACTCGATCCCGGGTCTCCAGGATCACGCCCTGGGCCGAAGACAGGAGCTAAACCACTGAGCCACCCAGGCGTCCCAAGAGTAGCAGTTATTAAATTACAATAAAGAAGTCTGTGTTGAACCAAAAGTGAGAACAACCCTGGGTAGGCCTTGAGAAAGTTTTAAGCCTTCAGATTTAAGAGGCATAAATCTTTTCCCTGAAAGGATAAGAAATAAAAAGTTAAGTTTTATCCTTTAGTCAAAGGAAGATGGGAGCAAAGTCATGATTGTATAGAACTAGGTGAAGTCAAGCCCAAATATGACAAAAAACTATAGCCTAAGAAACCAGCACCCACACAAGAGAAAGTATAACACATTTTAAAGAAACACTCACAAACAGACATGTTCAGCAAAAGAAAACAAAAGGTCTGGAGACAGACAGGGGACTATTAACAGTGAAAGGTAAGGGCACAGTGGGAATACCCCAACCAAGAAACTGGAACCTAGTCAATGAGCTTTTGTGCTTTAAAATATAAGTACAGGATAGTGTGAAAAGATGGGGAAGAAAGCAGCAAAGAACTTCTGGTCTTCTTCAGATTCTCTCCTCCTGTCTCCAGCTACCTTGAGTGAAAGTAAACAGACTCATCCTTTTCCTATAGCTGTGTAAAAATTTCAGTAACATGGTTTATAGTTCAAATATCAGAAAAGACTAATTAAAACCTAATACAGTAAATTACTGGCATTCACAAGTATATCATTAATTTCCATAACGCAAGAGACTGCAAAAGTCCTATTGAGGTGAGGCTACGTAAGGGAGTACACAGAAAGTGAGTGAACCTAGCTAACTATCATAGCATCTTTATCTCAGTGTAGCATTATTATTTTCTACTTGACAATTTGGTAGTGATCAAAACAAATAATAAACTTTTTTGTAATACGAGATGACAGAAGCAAGAGTAGATTGCATTATCTTAACATAAAATCTCTATTTCCTCCTTCCCCTCTTGAGAAAGAGGAAAATACAAATGCAAATCTCATATATAGTAGGAATATAATAAATGTTTGCTGAATGAATGAATGTTTGCCCTTCTCATTCCTATTGCCCAGTGGAACTTTGGGTTTGGCCTTACTAACATAATAAATTGAGTCATTCAACAGTAAACAGGCCTGAGTATCTTGGGTTTTATTTCAACCAGCCAAATGTGTTTTTCTTTACTTTCAGGTTCTTGATATGTGATATATGACTCAAATTACCAAATAACTACTAGATTATTTATAGCCTTAAGTTAATAACCCTTAAATTAAGACATACTGAGTTGGCTTAGTCTTTTCTTTTAGTTCCTGGCCCTAATTTTTTTTTTAAGTGAAACTAAGAATTTGAGACTGTAATTTTTTTTTTGAGACTGTGATTTTTATTGTTCCCTCTAAGTTGTAAAAATAAACATCAAAACCTGCTTTAGAAAAAAAAAACCTGCTTTAGAGATGCAGAGTTTTTAAGAATATGTCATCATATATCTCGCAGCTTGTCACAAGTACTTTTGAATGAAATAAATACTTGAAAATGGGACATGATCTGAGCACTGAGACTTTTACTGATTTTTACAGGTTGTCATCACTAGAAATAAGTCTGAATACTAATTATCTCTGAAAAAATGCTATTAGCAAATTATTTTGCTAGCACAGAGCTTAATTCAAAGTAAGTCATTCTTGAGATTCAGTAACTTAAATGCTCAAAGGCATTTTACTACAGGGCTTTGCATGTAAGGCAATACCACAGACTGGATAACAAAGGACACTTTTTCAGCCAGGCCACTCAGGGTATAGAATGGAACAGTATTTTTTAATTTTCAAGTAAACAGAAAATATGTTCTAAATTCATCCAATGGACACCTTGGTGGCTCAGTGGTTGAGCATCTGCCTTTGGCTCAGGTCATGATCTAGATCAGGTAGGTCCTGGGATCTAGTTCTACATCGGGCTCCCCGTGGGGAACCTGCTTCGTTCTCTGCCTCTGCCTCTGTTTTTCTCACAAATAAATAAATAAAATCTTAAAAATAAAAATAAAACTCATCCAAAAAATCTGATGGACTAAGAATAACATAAATTTTCTATCTGGGACAGTTTTAAGTTCATTCTGACCAAGGTTAAGGAAATAATTAAACTACTTTAATATGATGTTTGGAAAAGAGTAATTATGGTATGATTTTTTTTTAATTATGGTATGATTATTTAATATGATGGACTTGCAAGATATGATTTTGAATGAAAAGAGGTGATTTTTACATTTTTACATATATAGGGGTATATTTATTTGTGTGTGTATAAATCATAAAGATTGATAGAATAATTAGAATAATAACTAGATTTACTTTTTTAAATTCTGTAAAGCTCTATTTAGGACAACAGATTCTGATAAGGCCAGTTTGCCAGAAGTCCAAGGACTGGCATTTGTGAAACTCAGATCTAAGGAGATATTCCATAATGCCTAATGGTATTTGTATAATAAATATAAGGACATCTACTTTTCATAAATACGTGGAGCTCATTACAAGAGGTCACACTCCTAGAAATAACTTAGTTTAGGAGTCTATGGCTGTAAGAGATAAATCTATAATTTATCTATTAATTTATGAAAAGTATACACATAATTTCTGTAAATCATTAATTTTTTGAGGTTAAAGTCACAAAAATAACTACCAGAAATAACTACCAGTGGTGTATTTCTAAATACATGCTGTTATAAGCAGATTACTAAGAAGATATCTAAGTCATTTTAACAATGACATGGTTAGCATGCTCAAAATATTTATACACTTCATGCTGTTGATGACAGTATAAGATTACCCAAAGTTACCATGGCTGAAGAAAGCTTTCCTATTTTAAATATATTTTCTGTTTAAATACATTTGATTATAATTACCTAAAATATGAATACAGTACTTACATTGTTTTATAATGTAAGCATAAGAAATTATTGTTAAGCATAAGAAATTCCTATAGCAAATTTTCTATGCTGGAATATAGTCCTGACACTCTAAGAAAGGCAGAAAATTCTCAGTATCAAAAGAGAAAAAAACAGAAATATTTGAAATACTGTAGAAAAACTGAAAGACCTACATATAACTAAACAGTAAAGATAAGATAATTAGATCCTTTAAAAGAAGGACAAGGGAGAGGGCATTTAGGAAGTTGAAGGGAGACTTACTTAGATATCCTTACTGAATATTTCTGATTGTATAAATTATGAGAACATGGGTTTCAAGTTGTATCAAATTCTTCCTCATCATCTCTAGAAAGTCTACTAGGTATTAATTTCCATCTCAATTTCTGAACCTCTCAACAAGGAGAAGAGGCCAGATGAGAAGCCCGGATGAGAAGCCCCTGCCCAACTATGAAGCCATATGGAAAAACAGAGAATGTTTTGCTTCCGCTTTCTACTGCAATTATCGGTCATTTCTGAGAGCAAGATAACCTAAAAGTAGAAAGAATTATAGGCCTCTTTGAGCCTCCAAATTTGACTTAAGTTTGAAGGAGAGAATAGACATGTATGCCAGCTTATTTTAGTCCATGCGTCCTAAAATTTGACTAGTGGCTAGATCCAGAAATGTAACAATCAATCAGGCTAGAGATTACATTTGAAAACTCTCAATATGCTCAAATCTACCTGAAGATATACTTTCCTCTCTCTCTAAATAATTATCAGTAAAAGGCTTTTGATGGTACATGTACTAGGCATCATATGTTTATACAGATACAAATGAGATTTAATATATACAACTAGCTTAAAATCTTCAAAGATAATTTACTAATATTTTATTTTTTAAAAATCCCTCAGTAGCATTCTAAAATTAGCTAATGGTGATGATGCTCGTATAATTCTATGAATATACTATGAACTACTGAACTGTATACTCTATAAATTCTTTTTCTTTTTTTCCCTTTTTTTTTTTTTAAGGTTTTATTTATTTACTTGACAGAGAAAGCACAAGCAGGGGGAATAGCAGGCAGAGGAAGAGGGAGCAGCAGGAGCTGCTGCAGGACTCAATCCCAGGACGCTGAGATCATGACTTGAGCTGACAGCAGACATTTCTGGGATCATGACCTGAGCTGAAGGCAGATGTTTAATTGATTGAGCCACCCAGGCGCCTTGAATTGTATACTTTAAATGAGTGAGTTTTACAGTACATAAATTATGTCTTGATAAAGCTATCATAAAAAAATCAAAAGAAAAAATCTTATTGGTCAGCACATTCTTTATGCTTCTCTCAAGTTAGAATAATTTGCTAAACAAATTGGCAGTACTTTCTATATTTTACTACTTTGAATTGTAAGAACTATCTCAAGCTTTATAAAACTACTCTGAGCACCTAAAAAAAGATGCCCAGAAGGGGAGAAAAAAAAGCCCAGTTATTCCTATGTAAAATACAGTAATGTAAACCATAACGTTCTACTAAAATTCAATATAATATTTGGTTTCATAATATAAATATTTCTATTTATTTCATTTGTTATCAGAAGGATAAAAACAGAAAAATGATCCCATAAACTCTCTAGTAAAATCAAAGCTAAACACCTGCATTGTGCAACAATTTTTGTCCAACTTCTTCCAGAGCTTTAAAAAACTGAAAAGGAACAAGAAATTCCGAGGCAATTGTTGGCATTACTGAGCCACTCTGTACAAATATATTTTTTTATTCCTGTCCTTCTCCCCCTTATATTTACATTTTCTCCTCTCTTTTCTCATTTTTCTCACTTCACCTTCTCATCCCAATAGCACCAATTTCTCCATTTATAGTCAAATAAGAGTATTAGAATTTTCAAAGCATTCTTACATAACATAACATGCATCTATCTTTTCGACTCTATGTGGTATTACTTTCAATTTATAGAAGAAAAAGTAGAAATCAAAAAGGTTAATGAGTTAACCAAGTTCAAAAATTTGGAAAAAAATCATGGTAAAAACCAAGTCTTTTGAGCTCAAAGTTACTGCTCTTTCTATTTTGACATCGATGTCCTTCTAGTCAGTACTAAAGACGAAAAAGCTGTTGACTACTAGCAAGTCCTTGATTTTTAAATCATACGCTAGTAATTCCAAACTATAAAATGTTATTTTTAAAAAATATTTTATTTATTCACTAAACAGAGAGAGAGAGAGAGAGAGAGAGGCAGAGACACAACACAGGCAGAGGGAGAAGCAGGCTCCAGGGAGCCTGACGTGGGACTCAATCCCAGGTCTCTGGGATCACACCTTGGGTTGAAGTCGGTGCTAAACCACTGAGCCACAGGGGCTGCCCTAAAATGTTATTTTTAATTAAAATATTTCTTCTCTCACCCAAATTCTTTCTATATACTCTAGTTTTCAAAATAATGATGCTGTTTCCTCAGTTATTCTACCCCTTCTTAACAATGTTTTTAAACTCAGTATTTCTTTCATCTAGATGTCGAATCTAGTACCATCCTCAACAACCTTTGTTAATCTTTCCATGTCACTCTACTGACAAGTAATGATTTGCTCAAAATTAATCAGCAACCAGAAGCGAAATTTGATGGAATCCAGATATCTTACAATGGAAATCTCTATAAGTAAAGGTGATCATAAAGATTGGTGAAATAATTTAAGTAATGTGTTGATCTGAATCAAGTAGATATATATATATATTTGGGGGGGAGGACTAGAAAGAAAGAAAGAAAGAAAGAAAGAAAGAAAGAAAGAAAGAAGAAAAAAAGAAAGAAAGAAAGAAGAAAAAAGAAAAGAAAGAAGGAAGGGAAAGAGGAAGGAAAGAAAGGAAACAAAAAGAAAGAAAGAAAAGAGAGAAGAGAGAAAAGAGAGAAGAAAAAAGCTAAGCTCACTCTTTTTTTTTTTTTTTTGTATTACTAAAATACAAAAGAATCCTAAATACCCAGGGAATCATAGATTTACTATTTCCTAAATGAGGATACTCAGGGAGATATCATGATTCCCTACAAATGCCAGTTGGCACACTTTGTAAATGAATAGAAGGACAACAACAGATGAACAAGCCCAAGCTAGAGACCCTTCTTTCCCTGTTCTCAAAATGTGGTCCAAGTACTAACTATATAAAAAAAAAGTGTAGCTTTTTAAAAAAGAGTTCATTTATTTATTCATGAGAGACAGAGAGAGGCAGAGACATAGGCAGAAGAAGAAGCTGGCTCCCTACAGGGAGCCTGATGCAAGACTAGATCCCTGGACCCGAGGATCACACCCTGAGCTGAAGGCAGATGCTCAACCATTGAACCACTCGGGCATCCCTGTAGCTTTTATTTTAAACAGCATATCACTAAACTCCAACATTGATCCACATAAACAAAAAACTGGGAGTTGAGTCTATTAACTTGCATTTTAACAAGCCTCTAGGTTATTCTTAAACTCAGTCAAGTTTGAAACTCTTCCCCCATTCACAAACCTTCTTCAATCATTAGGCAATCATGCTACTTGTTTAATTAATTGTATCTGCTCTGTCAAAGGCTTTAAAAAGGCAATACTCCTTCAAGTTTTCATTAAGAGATGCTATGCCCTTACATAGATCATTTTGTTCTCTAACCATGAAACTTAGCATTATTTTTTAAAAGACTGAAATTTTTTTTAAGAGAGGGAAGAGGGGGATCCCTGGGTGGCTCAGCGGTTTAGCGCCTGCCTTTGGCCCAGGGCGCGATCCTGGAGTCCCGGGATCGAGTCCCACATCGGGCTCCCTGCATGGAGCCTGCTCCTCCCTCCTCCTGTGTCTCTGCCTCTCTCTCTCTCTCTCTCTCTATGTCTATCATGAATAAATAAATAAATCTTAAAAAAAAAAGAGAGAGAGAGAGAGGGAAGAGGGAGGGACAGAGGGAGAGGGAGAGAAAGAATCTTAAGCAGTCTCCAAGTCCAGCATGGAGTCCGACGCAGGGCTCAATCTTACAACCCTGAGATCATGACATGAGTAGAAATGAAGAATTGGATGCTTAACCAACTGAGACACTCAGACTCCCCTAAAAAATTGCAATTTAAAGCATAGAATGAAAAAAAATGAAAAAAAAAAAATAAAGCATAGAATGAGATACAGAGGAAGTTATGCAAACAAAATATTTTTCTTGATTTTCCTACCCAAAATGGAAATATTAGGAAAATACTAATTATTTGGAAAATAATAAAAATAATAATTAGGAAAAAATAATTATTTCCAATAAATTAAGAAAAAAGATCATCTGTAAATTAACACAGAATTAAGTACATATTTTTTTATTCAATTATAACAAACTGGTCATTAATTTTTTTTTTTAAAGATTTATTTTAGAGAGCGTGCACACATGAGCGGAGGGTTGGGAGAAGGGGCAGAGGGGGAGGAAGGGAGAGAAGAAAAGAAGAAGACTCCTTGCTGACCTTAGAGCCAACAGGGGGCTGGATCTCACAACCCTGAGATCATGACCTAAGACCATAACAAGAGTTGGACCCTCAACGGACTGAGCCACCCTGGTGCCCCATTGGTCATGTTACATACCATTTAAGAAACTGGGTATGAAAAGCAAAAGTAGAAGTGCCTTTGTGGCTCAGGTGGTTAAGCGTCTATCTTCAGCTTAGGTCATGATTCCAGGGTCCTAGGATCAAGCCCTACATCGAGGTCCCTGCTCAAGAGAGAGTATGCTTCTCCCTCTCTCTCTGCCCCTCCCCCCGCTCATGCTTGCTCTCTCCCATGCTCTTCTTAAAAAAAGAAAGAAAGAAAAAACGAAAAGCAAAAGTATTAGTAAGATTTCCTTAATGAAGTAGAAAAAAAGACTAGAAAGGAAAACACATACATTCTGTCTGTATAATACAAGGCTTAATTTTATATAAAGCCTTTTAAAAAGCCATTCTCATGAATTAATAGCAAAGGATGGATTTTTGAGAAATGATTACCATTTGGTGCAGTGGGAGGCGACCAGATGCCGTAATATTTTGGCAAATATTTTCGTAGCTCTAAAAGAATACCATCAGTACAGTCAGCAGCATAAACCTGAAACAAAGAGAAATACATTTTTATGGTAGTGTCCTATAATACTTTACATTTGCCTCTACACATTTCTCAAATAAAACAATACTGCTGAATCATAATTTATTTGGTATGAATTTCAATTGGAAATACATTTGGAAGGAAAAAAAATATTACTGTGTGTCTCCAACAAAAAAAAGTATGTATTGTTTAGAGCACATTTTGGGGAGGGGGGTATCTAACTCTAGCCTTTCAATGTCCTTGAACTATTTTACAAATAAGTAAGTTGTAGATAAAACTTTCAGCAAATGCAAAATAATTCTTGTCCATAAAAATGTAAGTTCTGGCCAGAGGAGGTTTTAATTCACTTCCTTCCACTCCCATCCGTCATGGGAGGGTGGAATTTAGTGTCCACACATATGTACTTATTTCAACTTCCCTTCATTCCTTATAAATGCTTCTTGGGATGCCTAGGTGGCTCAGTGGTTGAGTGTTTGCCTTCAGCTCAGGGAGCGATTCCGGAGTCCTGGGATCAAGTCCCACATCGGGCTCCCCGCAGGAAGCCTGCTTCTCCCTCTGCCTATTCTCTGCCTTTCTCATGAATAAATAAATAAAATCTTTAAAAAAAAATTGTGCTTCTTTAGCTTCTCTTTGCACCAGTTTAATATCTGCTTGGTTCATTCATTATATAATTTGTTTAACAAAATCTTTAACATTTTTTTTATATCTATAAGGGAGTTACGGTTTTATCTTTAAAAAATTATACTTTAACTCAATGTAAGTCTAATTATTGCTCATGTAATTCCTTGATTTATAACCGATAATAATTCTAGAAAATACTAGAAATGTTCAGATATCCTGGAGCTAGATCCTTAGTTTTTTTCCTAGAAGAAAAGGGAATGAAAATATTTTTGTTTTAAAAACAACTTGTAAAGCATGTTATCCAATGAATTCTCACAATATGGCCTATCTAATTATTCAAAACCATTAAAGTTCGCTGGTGTAAAATGCTCATGAAGTCTTAGTATTGCAATTCTAATTATATTTGTCAAGTCATATTCATGTCAAGTAATTATACATACAACAGGATTCTACAGAATAAACTCAAGTGTGACAGAGACTCACCAAATACCCATGTAATACACTCTATTTCCCAGCTTCCCCTATTGAAATGTGAGAAGTGATATGAGTCACTTCTAGGCCAAGGTAATTAAGAGAAGAGTACACCTTATCATACCTTTGTTCCTAGCATAAAATCAGGAAGGGCAGTGTTCATGATGACATAACAACAGGATGGAGGAACCAAGTATATCTCTATGTACTTAAAAGAAGTCCACGATATATTTGTAAAAAAAAAGTATTTGTAAAAACACTAAAAAGAGTATAGAAGTAAACTTTCTCTTCTTAAATATTTTGAAGGGAGAGGTGATAAAAAAAACTTTCTCCCCAGAGAGAAGGATAAAATATAACAAATATTTTCTTAAACGCATAGCTGAGCTCCCAAGGAAACTCAAGAGTCTAAAATGAAAAGGAAATCAAAAGCATTAAATGGAGCAGTGATGTTTGGGTTTCATAAAGGTCTGCCTTGAAGAGTTGAACCAAAGGATCTCTAAATTTATGGACTCCGCATAGATGAAGACAGTTACTATACTGAAACAGAGAGAGTAAATGAAAATATTAAACAGTAAAAACCCAGGCATCATCTTCCTTCCCCTACCACTACACTCTAAAAATGCTACAGGTCACACTGATTAAGAAAAAGTTAAAAGTAGCAAAAAACCAAACAATATCAGCAGTAAAAAAGGAATCATATCTAATCCAATTATATTTTACTATTACATTAACAAAAAGTCAAGATCAGTGCCTAAAAATATATCCTTTCCCAGGGGTGCCTGAGTAGCTCAGTCAGTTTAGCATCTGGCTCTTGGATTCAGCTCAGGTCCTGATCTCATGGCTCGTGAGATGGAGTCCTGTGTCCGGCTCTATGCACAGGAGTCTGCTTCTATATTCTCTCCCTCTGCCCCTCTTCCTGCTCACATTCAATTCATTCATTCATTCATTCATTCATTCATTCATTCATAATACATAAATCTTAACAAAAAATCCTTTCCCAGGAAAGAAGGAATGACCAAAAAAAGGATATAAAAAAAGAAAGCAAAAAAGAAAGACAGACAACTGGCTACACTGATGATTTACATTTAAGTTCCATCAAGCAAGCCCTTAAGGAACAAAATCCTTATCTGATAAAAATTCTTCCATAAAATAGAAAAAGAAATGCCCCTTGATTCCTTTTATGAGTTAAAAGAAACTTGATATCAAAACCAGACAAGGAAAATATGTGAAGAAAACAATAGTTCAATCTCATTTTTGAGAATAGCTGGAAAAAATATTAAATAAAACACTAGCAAGCAAAATCCAGCAAGGCATATTATTAAAAAAATTAAAAGGACATCTACAAGTAGGCTTTACTCCAAACATGAAAGGTAATGATAGATTAGAAATCTATTATGGCATTTATGTTAAGATTAAAAGAGGAAACTCATAAAATCATTTCATCAGATACAGAAAAGGTAGCTGAAAAATATTCAATAGTCATTCATGTCTTAAATTGTTTCTTGAAGTAAAAACAGAACAGATGCTATGTATCTTCCCCTTTTTTCCAAGAAGCTAACTTCAATCAACTGCATCAGTGGGTGTCCCTTGCCCTCCTGCCATTCATTGTCTCTTAATAGTATCAGACAGTGGAAGGTAGGAAAAGTGTTGAGGTCAGGTTATTTACTTTTCTAATTCTCTCCTTCTCTGTTCATACTTTCTCATAAAGTTACCTTCCTTGGGCTCTAGTAACTTCTCCCTTTCTTTGCCCTTTCAGGCCCAGGGATGGTATAGCATTCACTCTTGAAGGTGGCCTTAAACTCTGACCACACCTTTGTAAACAGTCCCTTTATTAAACTGACAGAGTACACCATTTGTTTCTTGACAGAATCTTGACTCACACAGAAGGCAATTTCCTCAACCTGGGAAGAAGTATCTATCAGAAACTTAAGAGAGAAAGCTATACTTACAAGGAGAAATATTAGAAGCACTTCTATTAAATGAGAGGAAGATGCCCCCACCATCACTGTTTCTATTCAGCACTGAACTGGAAATACTTGACAGAACTATATGGATTCAAAAGGAACAGCAACAACAACAAAAAAACCCCTTCCAATCACAACAGCTTTACTGTCTACACAGTAAACAATTAGAATTAAGAGACCAACCAGATTACTAGATAAAAGAAATACAAATATCTATTTCATTCCTGTATATTAGCAATCATTGGGAAACAATTCAAAAAATTATAATAGAAACAAAAAATGAAGTACTAAAAATAAATTGAACAAAGTATATACAGGACTTTTATAGAGTGAATATAAAATACATTCTTCAAAAAAGAGGTTGTATGTAGCAGTTAAAAGCTAAACAAAATGTGGCATGAAAGTAAAATGGAACATTACTCAGCCATAAAAAGTGACAAAATATTGATGCAGACTATAATGTAGACAAACTTTAAAAACATGCTAGGGGCACCTGGGTGGTACCATTGGTTAAGTGACCAACTCTTGTTTCAGCTCAGGGCATGATCTCAGGGTCATGACACTGAGCCACAAGTTGGACTCCATACTCAGCATGGAATCTGCTTGAGATTCTCTCTCCCTCTGCCTCTCCTACTCATGCTCTCTCTCTCTAGAATAAATAACTAAATCTTTAAAAAAATACACCATGCTAAACAAAAGCTAGACACATACTGTATATTCCATTTACATGAAATATCCTAAATAGGTAAGTCCATAGAAAGAAAATCAGTGGTTGCCAGGGATGGTTTAACAGGTACAGGGTTTCCTTTTGTATGATGAAAATGTTTTATAACTAGACAAAGGTGATGGTTGAAAACACTTTAAATGTAATAAAAAAGTATTCCTAGTCATAGAGTTAATTAAAGGTTTAGTATGCCCTTTCCTCCTCCCCAACTTTGGAAATTCATGGCATACATCAGCACATTTAAGGTTCTAAAAAAACCTGTAATAAAAATAAAAACACTTATTTAAACTCAGCATTTCTGATAAATACAAGTAGTCTCTCAGTTAAGCAATTTAGCAGATCAGAATAAGAATCTTTACAAAATGAAATGGAGTATGGACGCCTAGGTGGCTCAGTCAGTTGGGCAGCTGACTCTTGATTTTGGCTCAGGTTGTGATCTCAGGATCATGAGATCGTCTGCCCCTCTTCCTCCCCCCGCTCCTGTGTGCATGTTCTCGCCCTCTAAAATAAATAAATAAAATTTTAAAAATGAAGTATAGTGGAAAATATTAGACTGTATCAGTAAAGATAAGCATTGTATTTCATAAAGCTTTTTTTATTTCAGTCACATACACAATACAGCAGAACATAAGTCAAATATATTTCTTACCAAGTCATCAGAAAACTATGAAAAACTCTTTGACTACAATGAAACAAATCTTACCTTACTTACCATATTATAGAATTCCAGCTCTCTTGGACCCCTTGGAGGTGGCTGTAACTGTTTCAAAACTGTGCCATCAGGATGTTGCAGGATACCTACAGAACAAAAATCAGATTTTTTTAAAATGCTTTGATAATAGTGTACCTTGCATCACAGGATAGATGTGTTCCTAAAGTTACAGATAAACCACTTTCATAAAAATTAAGGGGTTTCCATGTTTCAGAAATTTTAACATTTAACCAATACATTTCAGCACTTGGTATATGCAAAGAACCAGAACACAAATTCTGAATAGTGTGATTTTGTTGTCTCCAACTACTACACTCCTTAGAGCCCTCTCAGACTTTCTACTAAATAGAACATATTTCTAAATTTTTATAGAAATGGTCTTTCTGGGAGAGGTTATAGTTAGACAAGAAGTTAAAAGCAATAGTTTAAATTGATTCCATTCCTGTAAACAGAAAAAAAAATGTTAAAGGTGGTACTATATGAATTTCCTATTCTGTAGCTTTTTTATAAGGTTCTCTCATTTATCATAAGAAAACAACTAAAAATTTTTCCTGATTCAGATGCACTATGTACTGATAGTATGAGAGCACATAGCCACTAGGAAAAGTGGGGGCTGAAATCAGATACTAACACTGGCACTGTCCCTATACTGTTCAGACTTATTACCAAATTTATATGCTAAAATCTTAAATTTTTAAGTACTGAGATTTCAAAAAATCATGTGTTAGAATACAATAGGGTACAAATAAATATATTTATTTTGATAAAATATGTCACCTTAGTTTCTGTTTCTTTTGGCAAGTATCAATAATTTTTAATCATGACAAAAAATTCAGAATTTAATCAATAGCAGCAGAAATCTCAAGAAGTACAGTAATCAAGATTACTTAAGACCTAAATATAGAATAGAAAGAAGGTAAATATTCAGCCAAAAGACTGGTTGATAAGCAGCCAAAAGATTTTGGGAAATTTAAGGAGAAATCTAATATAACTAAAAATTACTGAAGAGAAATTCTGTTCTTGAAGATCGGGATGCTGAACAAGAAAGGCCTTGATTCCTATGGTAACAGACATTTTCTATGGGCTAATGAGGAGTGGTAGATGCAACGAAGCCTTGATGAACTGAATCCCACAGGAGGGAAAATGAAGCATTCATACATGAGGAGAGAACTATGCACCTTCCCTACCTTGATCCAGGGACCTACTCTAGATACAGGTGAACCTACCATTGGACAAATATATTTTACAGGCAAGCAGATATCAGCTACACTATAGGCCACCTTGTGGTAGAGCAAGATGGTTTAAAGACAACAGTCCTCTAACACAAAAACAGTCTGCTTGTCCCAGCAATTCTCCAACACACTACTCACTCTGTAACATTTCACACTCCAAGTTTTAAAAGAAAGTAGCTATGGAGAAGATAGTAATCCCAGGTATTCTCTGGATAAAGTGAATTCCAGGATCCAAAAGCAAATCAACAGTATCTTAAATAACAGCCAAACCCCTCCTAGCTGAAAAATTGGCAAGGTAAAAAAAGAAAGCAACTTGAAAGGGTGAGTCAGCAACATTAACTGGTTAAAATGTCCACACTACTCAAAGCAATCTACAGATTTAATGCAATTTCTATTAAAATACCAACAGCATTTTTACAGAGTTAGGACAGAGAATTCTACAATTTGCATAGAACCACAAGAGACCTTGAATAGCCAAAGCAATCCTGAAAAAGAATAACAAACCTGGAGGTATGACAACCCCAGATTTTAAGGTATAGTACAAAGCTGTCATCAAAACAGTATGGTACTGGCACAATAATAGACACAGATCAATAGAACAGAATAGAACACCCAGGAATAAACCAAGCCCATGATTCAATTGGGAGGTCAACAAAGGAAGAAAGAATATACAATAGGAAAGACAGTCTCTTCAACAAATGGTGTTGTGATAACTGGACAGCAACATGCAAAAGAATGAAACTGGACCACTTTCTTACACCATTCACAAAAATAAACTCAAAATGTATTAAAGACCTATTTGGAGGACCTGAAACCATTAAAATCCTAGAACAGGGCACAGGTAGTAATTTCTCTGACATCAACCCTAGCAACTTCTATCTAGATATGTCTCTTGAGGCAAGGGAAACAAAAGTAGAAATAAACTATTGGGACTTTATCAAAATAAAAAGTATTCCAGTGAAGGAAACAACAAACAGGGATGCCTGGTTAGCTCGGTGGTTGAGCGTCTGCCTTTGGCTCAGGGCATGGTCTTGGAGTCCAGGATGGAGTCCCATATCAGGCTCCTACTGCCTGTGTCTCTGTCTCTCTGTCTCTTGTGAATAAGTAAATAAAATCTTAAAAAAAAAAAAAACAGTAAACAACAAAACTAAAAGACAAGCCAATGAATGGGAGAAAATATTTGCAAATGATATAGTCAATAAAGGATTAGTACCCCAAATATAAAGAACTTACACAACTCACACCCAAAAAACCCCAAATAATCCAATTTAAAACAGGCATAAGATATGAGCAGACATTTCTCCAAAGAAGACATCCAGATGGCCAGCAGACATATGAAGATGCTTAACACTACTAATCATCAGGAAAATGAATCAAAACCACAATGAGATATCACCTCACACCTGTCAGAATGGCTAATATCAATAATACAAGAAATAACAGTGTTGGTGAGGATGTGGAGAAAAAGGAAGACTTGTGCACTGTTGGTGGGAATGAACACTGGTTCAACCACTATGGAAAATAGAATGCAGGTTCCTCAAAAAGTTAAAAATAGAATTACCATATGATCCAGTAATTCCACTAGTGGAATTACAAAAACACTAATTTGGAAAGATACACATACTGCATTTACTGCAGCATTATTTACAATAGTCAAATTATGGAAGCAACCCAAGTGTCCACTGATAGATGAATGGATATCATACACACACACACACAAACACACACACAGGAATATTACTCAGCCACAAAAAAGAATGAAATCTTGACATTTCCAACAACATGGATGGGACTAGAGATTATAATGCTAAGTGAAATAAGTCAGAGAAATGATTTCACTCATATGGAATTTAAGAAACAAAAAAAAAAAAAAAAGAAAAAGGAAAGGAAAAAAGAGAGAAACTAAGAAATAGACTCTTAACTACAGAGAACACATTCATGGTTACCAGAGGGGAGGTGGGTGGAGGAGATGAGTAAAATAGGTGATAGGATTAAGCAATGGACTTGTCATGATAAGCACTGACTGGGCAATGTATGGAATTGCTGAATCACTATATTGTACATCTGAAACTAATATAACACTGTATGTTAACTATATTGGAATTTAAGATAACATTTTTTTAAAGTTTTACCACCAATAAAGTATCACAGTTTGTAAACTATCAATCAATAAATAAAATAACAGACTAAGTTAATATAAGACTGGAGCTCAGCACCAGCTCAACTAAATTCCAAGAGGAATATGACTTATTAGACCATCACCCTAAACATAAGAAAGGGCTTATATTCTACATAGAGGAAACAAAACAAATAGTACACTTCACTCCCTATTCAAATAAAATATCCAAAATCTAATTTAAAAAAATTATGAGACATAAAAAATCAGGAAAATATGACACATAACCAAGAGAAAATATAGTCAAGAAAAGCTGACACACAGATAACCAAATAATTATAATTAATCAACAAGTATGTTGAAACAACAATCTTATATGTGCTAAAGAAATTATAGGCAAAAATAGATATAAACACTGAAAAGATGAGGTATTTCAGGAGAGAAGCAGTCTAAAAGAACAACAACAACAACAACAAAAAAAAAAAACCTCTGAAGCTGACATGATACAGAGTATCTGAAACAATTTTAATTGATGGATTACAATACTGTTTCAGAGAAAGGAACAAAGAACTTTAAGGATGATTCAAAATATCCAAATGCAAAGAAAGAAAAAGTATCTAAAAATTAAAATGGAATAGAGCACTAGGAACCTGTAGGATAATATCAAGCATTCTAACAAACATGTAGTGGGAGTATCATAAGGAGAAAAGAGAATAGGTCAGAAAAAAATTTCTAGACTTCCACTTTTACCTAAGATACAGAAACCTAAAAACCCCATCCCAAGAATCAGGGTCATAGGGCCTTCCTAATATTGAAGCTGGACCAAGACAAGGAACACCCCTTACACCCTTACATCAGGCTAGTAATCACCAAGTAATAAGCAACAGTAATCTACATTTGGAGAAGTGGCATGAACATGGAAAAAAACTATCTCTGAAGCATGAGTGCACAAGGAAGACCTAAAGCAGAGCACTAAACAGGAATGCTGAGAAAAATCCTCTGGCAAATCAACCCCACCCTAAACAAAAGATTACAACAGAAAAATTTCAAGCCTGTGGTGCTGTGAAGGTGTTGTCAGCTCCAGCTTCCATAACAAAATACCACAGACCAAGTGGCTTAAAAAACAAAAATTAATTTTCTCACAGTTCTAGAGGCTAGAAGTCACAGATCAAGATGACAGCCTATTCAGCTCCTGGTGTGAGTTGTCTTCCTGGCTTGTAGATAGTTGCCTTCTCATTCTGTCCTCATATGGTGGAAACAATGAAAGAGAAAACATGTTCTCTCAGATCTCTTTTTGTAAGGACACTTATCCTTTTGGATCAGGCCCACCCTTAAGTCCTCATTAATCTTAATTACCTCCATAAAGACCCTTTCCAAATACAATCATATTGAAGGTTGTTGTATCAGCACAGGAATTTGGGGCAACACATTCAAATATTCAATTCATAACAGAAAGTGACTGTAATAACAAAATTCCACCTTAGTTCAATCACCAATGCTATCTGCCTAGCAGAAGAGGCATATGCATTTCAATCATAAATATTATTTGCCTTCAGTCTCACATGTGATGTCCAAATTTAATACAAAATTAAAGACATATGAAAAAGGAAAAAATACTGCCAAAAGAGAAGATGCAACATACAGAACAGCTTCAGAGATGATACAAATATCAGAATCATCAAAAGAACTTAAAATAACCACAATTAACATATTAACATGTTAAAGATTGTAACAGAAAATGTAAACAACATGCATGCAAAAATGAGGCATTTAAACAGAGAAATTTCAAGAGTCATATGGAATGTTAGAAATGAAAAAGGGGGGATCCCTGGGTGGCTCAGCGGTTTAGCACCTGCCTTGGGCCCAGGGCGTGATCCTGGAGTCCTGGGATCGAGTCCTACATCGGGCTCCCTGCATGGAGCCTGCTTCTCCCTCTGCCTGAGTCTCTGCCTCTCTCTGTCTCATGAATAAATAAAATCTTAAAAAAAAAAAAAAAAAAAAAGAAATGAAAAAGGGACACCAGGGTGGCTCAGTTAAGCAACTACCTTCAGCTTAGGTCATGAATCCAGGGTCCTGGCATCCATCGAGTCCTGCCTTGGGCTCCCGGCTCATAGGGAGTCTGCTCCTCCCTTTCCCTCTGCCCCTCCCCTAGCTTGTGCTCTCTCCCCTTTCACTCACTCTCTCTCTTAAATAAAAACATAAAACAAATTTTAAAAAAGAAATGAAAAAGGAAGTAAAGAAACAAAATTATGTTTATTACGGTCTCATCAGTAGACATAAAAGAGGAAGGAATCAGGGAATTTGATGACAGGTCAACAGAAATTACCCAAACTGAAACACACACACACAAAGCGTGGAAAAAACTAGAAGCATGCATCTAAGATCTAAGGAACAATATTAAACAGTCTACGATAACTATAAGAATCCTAGAAGAAATAAAAGGCACACTCATGTTCACTGCAGCCATTATTCACAATAGCCAAGAAGTGAAAGTTACCTAAATGTCCATTAACAGATGAACTGATTAAAAAAATGTAGTGTATACATATAATGGAATATCTTTTAGCCCTAGAAAAGGAAATTATTCCATGCAACAACATGGATGAACCTTTAGGGCATTTGCTAAGTGAAATGAGATAGTCATAGAAGTACAAATACTGCATGATTCCATTCACATAAAGTATCTAAAGCAGTCAAACTCTTGGAAATAGCAATTACAATGCTGGTTTCCAGGTCCCTGAGGGAGGGAGAGGGGGATTTGTTATTCAAAGAATATAGTGTTTCACTTTTGCAAGATGAAAAAGTTCTAAGAGATATGTTACACAAAAATATTTATATAGTTAACACTACTGTACTGTATTCTTAAAATGGTTAATTTGGTAAATTTAATGTTATGTTTTTTTACCACAGTGAAAAAATTATGTATTTAATAGGATTACAACTATGTAAAATAAATGTATGCTAAAATTTCTATCTGTGGTTAGAACATTCTAGGTAATTTTTACTTTTTTTGTAACTTTTTCCAGAAGTTTCTATAATAAACATACTGCTTTTATTAGAAAAAAATGCATGACATAAGAAATCAAATATGCTACAATGATTAGGTATTCTATACAATTTCAATTATCTAAAGTTATTGAAAAAGATGAAGGGAAAAATAGTTTTAAATGACAGTGTATAAGGAAATACTTGACAAGACAATGTCTAAAATGTTCTAAAACTAATGAAAAACCTAAAAACACAGAACCACGATGTTCAGGGAGTTCCAAATAGAATAGAAAATACAACCTACCAGACATTTTAAATATAAAGACACAGATGAGTTAAAAGTAAAAAGATGAAAAAAATAAAATAAAATAAAATAATAAAATAAAATAAAATAAAATAAAAGTAAAAAGATGGGAAAAAATATACTAGCAAGTACTTCTGCTAAGAAAGTTAACATATTAATATTACTTTATAGTATTATAAAGACTATGTTAATATTAGACGTAGAATTCAAAAAAAGGAACATTATATGTAAAAAGGTACATTTCATAATGGTAAGTCAAATGGTTTTTTTTTTTTTTAATTTTTTTTTTATTTTTATTTATTTATGATAGTCACAGAGAGAGAGGCAGAGACACAGGCAGAGGGAGAAGCAGGCTCCATGCACTGGGAGCCCGACGTGGGATTCGATCCTGGGTCTCCAGGATCGCGCCCTGGGCCAAAGGCAGGCGCCAAACCGCTGCGCCACCCAGGGATCCCAGTCAAATTGTTTATACATAGCCATCCTAAATGTATATACCTAATAAGTGCTTCAAAATACATGAAATAATAACTGACATAACTGAGAAGATAGACAAAGCCACATTACTCTCAATAATTGATAAAATAAGTATACAGAACATTTGTAGTGATATATAAAACCAAACAATACTATCAAACAACTTAACTACATTGACACCTATAGAACGCTATATCCAACAGAATACACATTTTTTCATGTACAAATGGAACATTTATGAAGACTATGTGCTAAATGATTAAAAACAAGTTTAAATCTAAAAGGATTGAATATTCTCTGCCCATAATGGAAGTAATAAGATATTTGGGAAAATATCAAATAGATGAGAAGTAAACACACTTGTAATTAATCCACAGATCAAAATTCACATGGGAAATTAAAAAACATTTTAACTAAATGATAACGAAAACATAATAAAATCTGTGAAATGTACTCAAAGAAACTGCTTAGTACCTAGAGGAAAATGAGTAGTTTTAAATGGTTATATTAGAAAGTAAAAAAAAAAAGTTTCAACTTAAGATGCTAGAAAAAATTAATATATTAACCCAAAATAAGTGGAAAGATAGGAGCAAATAAAAACAAAAACAAAACAATGAAAATAAGAATGGACAACAGAGGGGAAAAAATCAATGAAAAAGATTCTCTGAGATCAATAAAACTGATAAAACTCTATCTAGATGGATCAAGGTAAAAACATAAATTACCATTATTAGGAAGAAGTGAAAGATGGGATTATCATGTTAAATCCTATAAGCATTAAAGCCATAAGATAATTATGAACCCATTTCAATAAATCCAACTTAAATAAAATGAATAAATTCCTTTAGACATAATTAAAAGAAGTAGAAAATCTGGGATGCCTGGTTGAGCATCTGCCTTTGGCTCAGGGCTTAATCCCAGGGTCCTGGTATCAAGTCCCACCTCAGGCTCCCCACAGGGCTCCTCCTTTTCCCTCTGTCTCTGTGTCTCTCATGAATAAACAAAATCTTAAAAAAAAAAAAAAAAAAAAAAGGAAATTCTGAATTGCCCTATGTCTATGAAGAACATTGAATTCATAATTTTAAATACCTTGAGACAACTGTAGGCCAGAATGGTTCAATAGTAAATTCTATTACACATTTACAGAAAAAAAGATAATAATAGCACTCTTACCAAATTTTTTCAGAAAACAGAAAAGTGGGGAACATTTATTTATTTATTTATTTCCCCACTAATTTTATGAAACCATCATCCTTTTAAAAACCCCAACAAAGACTTAAAGGAAAATTATAGATAATTATCTCAAATGAACACAGCGATAAAAATCTTTAATGTAAACCTAATCCAGCAATGTATACAGGATAATTTATCATAACCACTGGACTTATTCCAGGAATGCAAAATTGGTTTTAAATATTTCAATATGAGCAAGTATATTGATGTTTTGGGTAAGAATTCTCAATGAGAAAAAAGGGGTATATAAATACAGAACAGAGGAAGGTAAACAACAACCCTGTGGTATTAGGTTTAAATTATAGATTAAGTATGAGCCCAAATTTTTAAAAATACGAAATTATGTATTTCTTAGTTCAATATGCTGAAAGAACAGCAACCATGGTTAGGTAAGAAAATGTTCTCATTTTTAGGCATTACTTAATTATTTAGAGGAAAGGGGTCATGATGTCTGCAATTTAATCTTAAATGGTTCTGCAAAATCAAGTGCAGAAAGTGATAAAGCAAATGTGGCAAAATATTAATATGTAAAACCTACATGAATTATACACATTAGCTGATTATACTATTCTTACAACTTTGAAATTTTTCCAAAATAAAAATTATTTTAAAAAGCAATACAATTTACAGTAGCATCAAATATTTAGGGAATGCTGTGTAAGACCTCTACATTGAAAACTATAAGAGAAATTTAAGAAGGCCTAAATAAATGGAAAGATCTACTATGTTCATGTATTGGAAGATACAAGTATTATCAAGAAATCAATTTTTACCAAAGCACCCTATAGACTCAAAGCAGACACAAAAATCTTACCTTTTCTTGGGAAAAATTACAAGTTGATTTAAAATCTACATGAAAATGCAAAGGACCAGAAATCATCAAGACAATCTCAAAAAAGAAAACAGGATGCTTACTGTACCATACATCAAGACTCAATTCTTCAGTGAATTAAGATAATCAGATATTACTGCTATGATAAATTAATCGATGAAAATAAATACAAGTCCAAAAACAAATCCAGGAAACTGACTGCCAAAAAAGTGGAGTATATATGCACAATGGAGTACAACTGAGCTGTTAAAAAGGATAAAGCACTCTTCAAACCGATACTACTGATTTCTAAGATACATTAAATTTAAAATATGAAGTGCAAAAAAGTAAATATAGCATACTACTTTTTGTGTCAAAAAGAAAGGTGTGAAAATTTATATAGATCTGAGCGAGGATAAATGAGAAAACAATGGAATGGGATACCTACAAAGGATGCTGAAAATGAATGGAGTGACAGAGAATGGAGTGACACTTCTGATACATTTGACTTTTCAAAGCATGTTAATTTTGGAAGCATTCAAAAACATAAATTAAATAAAAATGAAGGGAAGGAACTGAATTTAAACACAAATGAATCCAACTATATTTCAAATAAATAATATTACCTTAGAGAAGGGTTAAAAAAAAATCACACAAAAAAACAAAAATCCCTAACCCAAATAGCTTTTGAAGAGTTTCCAACTATATACCCTTAAAATAAGGGAATCTCATTCTGAATTCTTAATTCTAGGTTTGTTTCCTGCAGTAGTATGGGCATACAAATTCTGAAAGTTATAGGATCAAGCAAAACAAACAAACCAAAAAACCCAAACCAAAAAACACCCATTAACAATGTCAAGAGCCAGGGTTCTCACTGAGGTAGATGGGAAATACAAATTTAGAATCAGGAGGGGAAGAAAAGAAAGAACTCTGTGGTACTGGAATGAAATCAGAAATATCAATATGAAATTATGATTTCTAAATATTTATACATTCTTCTCAGTTAAGTTCTTTTAAAAGGCCAGGAAGCAGTAACAGTCCAAAGGGAATGAGTACATCCAACACCCAGATCTTGGTTTCAAAATACCATTTCCCACTGAAAATGAACCAGGGCTCCTGAGAGAAATTGCTGATTCTAGAATTGGGAAAGGAAAGTATAAATCTAAAATAACGTGTGACAGAAAGGAAGGAAATGCTCCCACTCACCAAATCTAGGACAATTTGAACAGCAAAATAAATGTTCTATAATGGGTAATAACACTACAAAATAAGAATCCATGAGTCCAAACTATTAGTAAAAAAAACACATACATATATAGGAGTGAAGGGAGGGCTATTTCTTAGAATGCTGTTAAAATAAAGTGACAGAATTAGGGGAAAAAAGTCACAATTTTTCAACTTTCAGAGTAAAGATTGCTTCAGGGAAAAATTATCAATATATATGCAATCTAGGGGTGAAGTGTGATAAGGATCTGGATATGTGCATGATCTCAAAGTGTCTCTCCACAAACAGCTTACTGGTTGCAAAGGGAAAAATATTAACTACATACTGGAGAAGCCAGACCACACTGGACCAGATGATCAAATTAATATTACTAATAATGGGCATATAGACATTGTAGGCCTCCAGATGTGACCCCTTAAGAACACACTTGTATAATATTTCAGTCAGAAAGGTATCGCCTGGATCTTATAACAACCCATCAGAAATCCAAACTAAAGAACATTTCATCAAATAACTAGCCTGTACTCTTAAAAAATGACAATGTCATAAAAGATAAAGGCTGAGGAACTGTTACGAATTAAGATTCTAAGAGACGTGACAACTAAATGCAATATATAATCTTGAATTAAATCCTGGACTGAGAAAAAAAATATGATAAAAGACATTACTGGAACTGACAAAATTAGAATATGGATTATAGATTAAAGCATTGTATCACTGTTTAATTTCCCATATTTGATAAATATGCTGTGATTACAGAAGCACACACCAAAGTATTGCTCTGTAAAGGGGCAAAATAAATGCAACCTCTTCTCAAATAGTTCCCTCCAAATAAAGAATACATAAAGAAATTCCACAAAATGTTAAGTTCACCGTATTATCCTTGTAACTTTTCTGTAAGCTTGAAATTATTTTAAGTCAATTAGTTTCAGAACATATCTAATAAAATAGACCATAAACCAAAATAGACAATACCAGTTTAAATCCTTCTTTTACCCATAGACTACTTCATTTCGAGATCTTTAGTTGGATCAGGAAACAAATACCAGATTTAAACTATTTGTTTGAAACTTTAATGACTTTTGAAAAAAATTAAACATGTTAAATACTAAAACAGAAAAAGGATTTCATGCTAACTTTGGTGAGCTTGGGAATTTAAATTGATAGCTATTACACTTTTGTGAAATCTCCCTACAGAAAATGTTGCACAATGTGTAAGGTATACTATAATGTACAAAAATGTTTAATACATTATTTATAATAGCAAAAAAATAGTGAAAATATAAAAACCTACCATTTGAAGAATAAATTATGATACATCCACACTACAGAATATAACAGTTTTTTAAAAGAATGAAGTGTATTATGAACACAAAAATATGGATATACTACATAGTATACAATGAAAACAAAAAAAGTTGTTGATATATCCAGTTGTACAAAAAATTAGAGTTCTGTTCGTGTGTTTACATAAGTGCTCAGAAACAAAAACCTGAAAGAATGCACCAGCAGTAGTTTACCAGTGACTACCTCTGGGAAATGGAGAGTAGGTGTTTGAATTTTTTTCCTAAAAGATCATGTACTACTTTTACAATCTTAAAATAACACTTTTTATTCTTAGAAATAAGATTGAAATATTTTAGTGAAGAACATAAAATATAACTCTGATAGCAGAACTATAACATATTCTTATTATTTAACTATAACAAGATGTTATTATGTCCAAGTACCTTTGTACAACTGGTTCCATGTGTTTTCATTTTTAATTTAACAAAGCCAACAACTTCTTTTTGGAAACAGGTAATTTATGAGTCCTAAATTGAAAAATCCTTACTTAATGACAGTAACAAAAACTTTAAAAAGCAAAACAAATATACACACAATGTCTTTAAGAAACTTTATTCTGAGAATTTCAGTTGACAGCCAAACCAAAGTATAATCTACACAATGTACTTTACAACTGTAAGTGATTTATGACAGTAGAGAAACATAATAAATTCTTGAACTTTGAATTACTGACCATCTTGTTATTCACTTTATAAACAGGTAAGATTATCATTCAGGTGTCCTTTCCTTAACAATATATGCTAGGTTGTATAAATAACTATGAATTAAATTCAACAAAATATTTATTAGGTTGCTAGCACAGTATGTTTGCAAAATTGTGTATCAGTAATACAAAGACAATCCCTAGTCAAGAGTATCTTACAAATTTTCTTGAAGTTTATTTTAAATTGAATGCAATAAGTAAAATTAAGGACTCTTTAGAATCTCAACTACTTGGTAAATTAGGTAATTTGGGTGACAAATTAACTCAGCCACTCTTTGCAATATGTTTAAAGTCACATTTAGAGTACATTTGTGAATACACTGAATAGGCTCACTAGTACATACTTTGATAAGCAGTGGTTGCACTCTTAAACGACAATCACCATTGAGAGCATGTTTATGCTGGGATTTTTTTAATCTATCTTCCTTTGCACACAAGTCGATCTCTAAGGACCCTTATGGAAAATTTTTTTAGGCTTCTAAAATACTAAAGGAATAGTATCATTACAATTCATTAAAATAAATCAATGGTATGCAATATATAAATCTATGAACAGGAATTCCATAATTACTCTCAAACTTTCATTAGCCGAAGAGCCACACACAATTATGTGTCTGTGCTAAGCATCTTAAGAACTTTGTTTCCTTACATCTCACCTAAGCACCTTCAGAACTATATTTGTTTCCTTGCCCGTGTATACTAAAAGAATTGTCAATTTTCACTCTTTCAACATTTCCCAGTTGAACTAAGCCCCAATCCCTGTACAAGCCTGAGGATAAAAAGATCTGGTTTCTAACTTCAAAGAACGTACAACTCAGTGGGGACAAAAGCACAATGCATGACATCATCATTAACACCTAACTTTCACCAAGAGAAAAAGAAAGGTAGGTAAAGATAAAGCAGTAAGAAAAGTTGCTCTTTGGGGAATAACATGCATACATTCAAACAAATATTCATCCATTTTGAAAAATCCTGTTTGATGAGTTATCTGCAAGAATACACAGTGAAAAAATAAAGTGCTCTAAGGCAGGACCCTTGGTTTCCCGATTCTAACACACAGTAGCTGTGTGACTTCAGGCTTGTCATTTAACCAGGCTTGGCCTCAGTTACTCATCTAAAAACGTATTATTTCACTACCCTAAACTGGAATCACTTTACTAGCATAAACCAAATTGTATCCAGTGGTTTCCAAGTCTATGACCTGCACTACTCAAATACTCATATATCAGATTCCTCAAGTAATCACGGCCCAGAGAACCAGTGTTATCACCAAGAGAATCACCTGCGATAGGTTTGGTATTGTGCTTTGGAATGGCAGTCTTAAAAAGATCATCAAGAATATCTGAATGTTTTAACTGTGTACCTTTCAAGTACAACAACAGGGTATATTTCCTACCATGAATTCGAGTTTCTGCACTATGGGAACCACGCCTGCTGAGAAACCCAAGAGATACCAGAAAAACCTCTCAAGGGGACAGGGAGAAGAAGGATACTGGATAAGCCGAGACAAGCGTTCCCAATAAATAAGTGTGTAAATAAATAAATAAATAAATAAATAAAATAAGCACCATGTTTTTTCTTCCCCTCCAGCTATGCAGCTGCACACAGAAGAGAAGCACTAGATTAGCATCATCTGCATTTCATTCCGTGTCTTGTGCAATAGCTACCCGCCTATAATAAACAGACCTTGTGCTCAGGGGAAAATTTACTTCCCCGTCCAGTAAAAATGAAGTTCCTATTTTTCAACTAACAACGCCGTCTCCAATCAACATCCACCCTCCTAGGGAGACCAAGCCCTTCTGTCCCCGCCACCTCTGCTGCTGGCCTGACGCCCCCTACCCTAGAAATCTCCCCTCTTTCGAGCTCCTGCAGCAAGGGTCCTGAAGCTCTGGGGACCGCGGAAGAGGCCTGGGGAGCTGTGCACAGACTGGAGGGGAGTCCAGCCCGGCCCGCGAGCGCCAAGCTGCCTCGGCCGGCCGGGGGCTGGCAGAGGCGGAAGGGGAGCGGCGAGCCCCACGCCACCCCCACTTACCCACTTTGTCCTTCCCGTACATGTGCCCGGCCACCTGATGCGAGAGGGGCACGCAGCCGTTGAGGAAGCAGAGCCTGCCGCCTGCCGGCTTCGAGGTGCCCTCTGGGGGGGCTTCGCTCACCGGTGGGGTCCGTATTTCTGGGGGGCCGGGCGCCTCGAGTCGGAGGGGGGATGGTGGCTCCGTTGCCATAACGGAGAGCTGAAGCTGTGGCCACAGCTAGAGCAGGAAAAAAATAGGGCGGAGGGAGGGGGGCGCCGAAGAACCCGGGGGTCGCTCAGGCTCGGCCGCGAGGAGGCCCGGGGGTTCCCGCGGCTGGTGCCCGCTGAGGCCCGGGAAGGGGGCCCATGACGCCGCGGAGGCGCGGGCACTCCCCTGCCCAACTCACGGCGGAGCGCGGCTCCCGACTCCCGCTGCTCTGCCGCTGCGGCCACTGTTCCCGGCGCAGCCTTGGAGACGGAACCGGGGCGAGGAGCAGCGGCAGCGGCGCCCCACGCTCCCTGGGGCCCTGACGGCGACGGCGGCCCCACCTCCTGCGCCCCCGCCCCCTCCCGCCGTCCTCCAGTCCCCTCAGCTGCCGCGCGCGTCAGCGCCGCCTGCACCGCCGCCGCAGCTGCGAGCTTCCGACTGCGCGACCCGCGGCCGCCGCCGCTACAGAGCATGCCCAGAGGCTGCCCGACGGGACCCCCTGCAGCGAGGCGGGAGCTCGGCGCTGCCCGCGGTTGCTGAAGGCTACCGGATGGGGCCCGCGCGCTCGCGCTGTTTTTCACCCCCGCCCCTAAGCTGGCTTTACAATGCCAGCAGGGTTACTGTAGCTTCATTCATTCAGGGGGCGTTTCAGCGTTTCCTGGGGTCCGGCTCAAAGACTCCAGGGGCTTCCAGTTGTGAGGAGCAAAATTGGTCACGTGTTGAGAGTTGGAAGGCCGTAGTGCCAAGCGTGGCTTGCGAGCCCATCCTTTAACTGCAATCAACTCCCACCTCGCAGAGAAACAAGAAGTAAAAACAGGCAGCTTCTTAAAAGACTCACCTTCAAAACACCCTTTAATTCTAACGCCGCCCCCCAAATTGGGGCCCGCAAACCGCATTAATAAAGTATTTTGTAATCGACAATTTCCGACTGTAGAAGATAAAAAATAATCTTAGTTTCTTTTTTGAGTACATTTAAAAAAAAAAAAAAAAAAGAGCCGCTTTGTTTCTCTCCTGTTCAGCCCTTAGCGCAGATTCCATGGTCCTCAATAGATAACTGGCTCAAAAGCGGGGAGTGATGTATACCGGGAGCGAGATGAGGTTCTGAAATAGTACTCCACAATTGATATCTGTGTGTCTGCCACTGGCATTTTATATGAAAACGGGACGTGGCCTTGCAGCTACCGAACTGAGCAAGAAAGCTGTGGATAAAATCTTAGATACCTGATTATGTCAAGTGTTATATCAGCACCTGTTTTTACCCTTAGAAACCTGCACTCCTGGGAGAGACTTAAAATCTGGCCTAGAATCTCTATTCTCAAAGCGCTGCCCCAGGTTCCAAGACTCCGCCCCTTACGATTGCGCATACTCAGTTGCTACCTCTCTGGGTCTCTTCCTCCTCCCCACTTTTGCGGCTGTCAAAATCCAGTCTCAAGACTTCTTTAAGACTGGGACGCAGCTCCGCGCATGCTCAGCATCAGCTGGGGTGTAATACACACGTGCTTACGGCCAGCCGCGGCGCCTGCGCCGTAGCGGCCTGGAGTCGGTGCGCGTAGGACGTTTCTCGCACCTTGACTCCGGCCCTCCGCGAGAGCCTGTTTGTGCTTTAGTGTCCTGTGCACACACACCTTGCAAGCGACGGCGCCATGACTCTGACTTCCAGCGTACGAGGTGAAGTGGGGCCTGGGAGCGGGTGAGGCTGGAGGCCTGCGCACCGGTTGCAGCTTCCTCAGGCTCCTCTCTGGGATATTAGTTACCGTTGCCCTGCGAGCCCGCCAGTCCTGTAACCTTGAGATGTAGAAGGGCAAGCGCAAGGCGGGCCTGCAGGCTCTCTGGGCGGAACGGGGAAAGGGAGCGATGTGGGCATGGATTGGTGATCTCTCCAGGCACAAGTGGCATGGGGGCCATGGAGACATCTACCCAAGTCTGGACGACGTTTCCGTAACTAGCCATATCTTAAAATCTAATGGTCCCGCCGCTAGCTTTTTTTCTTGTTCTCCTTTGAGACACCTCTGTGTTTTTAGATCACAGAGCTTGGAGAAGAGGAAAGGTTTTTTGTTTTTGTTTTTAACTGCGCCCTCTCCTCAAGTTTAAATCACCGTGGAATCAGACTCATCAATTTCTTGCAACCCTGGAGCAATGCGTGACTAATCGCATTTTAGTTTTACACTTTTTTTTTTTTAGGGGAAAAAACCTAATCCGAGGTCTTCGGTTTTCCCAGTATTGTTTTTTTTTTTTTTTTTTTTTAAATCCCTCTGGCATCTGGCACTCTATGGCAGTAGTCCAGGAGAGAGGATTGAAAACAGAGCTTTGAGCTCTCAGCTTTCTTAGCCTCACTTCCTTTGCGCTAGTCTAGGGTTTGGAAACAAGTCCAATTAAAATTAAGAGACTTTCTAGAAGTCGATTAATGTAGAGCCTCGCTTTATAACAATTCTTGGTAGTGGTATAACTGTTAATATAATATTGTGCACCAGCTACGTGATACATGTGATCTTTCTGCCCTACTAAACCCCACACTTCATGATTTGATTACCTGTAACAGCAGTTAAGTAAATGTAAAGAGATTGTCCAGAAGTTAATTGAAAAGAGCCCTGTTGATTCTTTTGGTAAATATTGAGCATCTGGAGTGCCAGGTTCTGTAAAGGCCCCTTGTTAACATGAGACCCAATTTTGTAATCCATTCTTTAAATTAGAGAAATCCGCGTCTGTTGCCAAAAGTTACCTGGCAGAGTTAGGATGATAACCCATGACATTTTTAAGTTACTAATGAAGTATATAGGAGGTGATTATTTGCAAAACTTATTTCAAAGGATGCTCATCTTGAGAGTCCTTTAAATAGAGGTACCTTGGTGCAGTTAAAATAGAGAGCAATTTTGTTTTGTTTTGTTTAAAAACCCAAACCTGTGTTTTCTCAGGAATAAGACTGTTGTGTAAAATAAGATACTCATGTGACTTGAGCCACTAGTAATTTTGTAGGAAGAAAATTAGCACTTAACATGATATGGGCTGAAAAACTCCAACAAATGTTTTTAAATGTGGAGTCATATTGTGAAATGTGAGGTAGGTGAACCCTACGACTTCTTAACACTACCTGCTGACTAATCTTTCTTGCAATAAAGAGGAGTTTGTGGTGTTTTTGTTTTGTTTTGTTTTTAATCTAACCATAGGGGAATCCAAAGGTGACTTTCCCACTAGCTTGCTGTTTTCTAAGGGATAGGAAGTTGCCAGAGAAGAGGGTTCTCAGCTTAAACTTGAAGTACTCAACTTTGTTATGAGAAGTAAATACTCTTTATTTCACCTAAAAGTGTAAAGGTTGTTACTGAAACCTTTGTAAATCTCTTTATCCAGCACCTTCTTACCTTCTTCCTCAAATACAGTAGTGTGGCAAAGTAGGGACAGATAATGTATTGGTAATCCACCTTGTAATGGTTAGATCTCAAATTGTTCTCGATTTTTAAGCCACACTAAAAAAATCTAAATTTTTGATCTTTGAATTTGGGGAAGATAAATTAAGAAGATGTCTCTTCTCAACTAAATAGATTAATAATTATTAAGGGCTTAAAATAGTATTGGCCAGTGGTATGCACTTTGTAAGGATATGTTAAATGAAAAATAAGAGTGTGTATCTATGCAGAATTCTTGTTTATATTCAGAAGAAAAATAATGGGTTGTAGGTTATAAGTAAAATTAATGGGGATTAGGCCAGGACAGGAACTTGGGAGAGGCATTGGGGATAAGTGATTGGAATTGAAATCTAGAAATCTTATTCAGTGAGATGGTTCTTGATACCCTTTGGATAGGCGATACCAACTTTGCTTTTCCCTTATTGAGGAATAATCAATGTACTTATGCCCAACGTATTTTTTATTTAATATCTGATACTAGTTTAATATAGTTTCTAACTTCAAGCATCTTTCACTACTATGGAATCCTCTGTCTCTAGTGACTCATGCACAGTATATGACTTTTAGGAAGTTTACTATATGTCTTGCTCCTTTTAGAGGTACCAACCTCTCAAACTCATTGAATCTGCTCTTTCGGGTTATAAATGATAAATACATATTAAATGACATTAGGGACCATAGATGAAACAGGATTGGCAGTGAGTTGATCCTTGTTGGGGCTCAGTGAGGGTAAATGAGAGTTCATTATAGTAATCCCTGTATATGTCTAAAATGTTCCATAATAAAGTTTTATTTTTAATCTGAAGAAATGTTTTAAGTCTCACATGTGATACAGTAGGTTAAGATGAGGCCAAAGATAAGTCATATGTTATAAGAGCAATGTGATGGTAAAATGGACAGAGGTAGTTACAAATTCGAATTAGTAATCTGTTATTTCTTTTTACTCAGCTAACCTTGAACACCACCTGTATGCGAGGCCTTAAGAAAAAAAAATCATTACCAGGCACAGCCTGTCAATCTATGGGAGAGACCTAAGGATGAGAAAGATTTACACATAGCTCCCCTCCCCCTCTCCTGAAAAGGAAAGAACCTTCTGATTCTGTGACAGTTGACACTGGGCAGGAGAGGACCATTTTGAACAGAAAAGGGGCTAAAGGAACAGAAACAGGGTGAGATCTTGGTCTAAATTAAAGCAAAATAATTTCCACGGTAGAGAAAAGCTGAAGAATGGGTTACGAACAAGAGATTGTTTTCAATCTCTGAAAAATTCTGAGAAAAAAACAGTAATATGTTATACAAACCAGTATTATACAAGAGTAGATCAAGGAAGGAGTGAGAATGAGAAGAATTATTTAGAAATGTATTTTCTGCATTTTGTTTTTCATATTGGTTTATTCATTGTATTTGTATAGATAGAAAGCACTGTTAAGCAAGATTGGGCAGGGTGGGGTTTGATCTAACTAGGAGTACTTTGCCTCGAGAGATGTCTACGGAGAAGGGAAGTGAGGGTAAAACCAGAAGAGGTAGAAGTAGTGCTCAGGATTTTTCTGGACTCCAGTTCAGAAAGTGTCTGAAAGGTGCTAATTGCAATGTCCTTAAAAATTGGTTTTTGGTAAAGTCTTTTTTTGCTTCTGAGATTGTGTTTATTCTTAATAGAATATATCCACTATCAAGAACTAAATGTCACTTGGGTTTTATTGTTTTTATTTATTTTCTTGGGTTTTCAATTCTTTCTCTAATTGTTAACTTTTAAATCCATCATCATTCTTGCCCGTCTCTACATAGTTTCCTTTTCCTTCTTTTCCCTAGAGTTGCTGGTGGCATCCACAGCTTTTTGCCAGAAAAAACTGATTCAGCCTATAATGATGAAATGATAAAACAGCAACATATTTCTTATTCTGGGAACTTTTTACATTTGTCTCTAGTGAGATTAGAGAATTCGGTTTTGGGAAGGGGGGGATAATGGAAATTCTTAAGAATTTGCCTAGCTCTTTGATTCTAAACAATCCATTGGAGCAAATGCAAATCCATTTTTCTAGCACACATATGGTATTATGACATTTATATAGTGTCATAAGTGACCCTTGTTAGGGAGTAGGGTTACAGTTTGTGTTTTGATTCTCCATGGGGCTGCTACTTTTCAGTAACATCTAGAGTCAATTTCCTTTTCTTTCATATGCTATTTCTTCTTTTCTGTGTTATTTATTCTGCCATTTATTCCACTGTCAAAAATTCTAGGGAGGTAAAGGTTTAAAAAAAGAGTCACCATACGGATTCAGTGACTAATATGAGAAAAGAGAATAGAAGACTGTTTTGATGGCTAAGAAAGATTCATTTGGCCTATCATGAGTTTTAGGTAGAAATTCCTAAAAGATTCCCTTTTTATGTTGTGAGACAAATTAATCTTAACCAATGTTAGCTCTTTGGATTTCAGGCCTTTTTGTAATATGTAGGCACTATTAAAGCAAATCTGTTAAGAGATTACTTCACAATTCACCTAAAAAGTAGGGTGTAACTAAAATTAACAGTATTTAGGGAATTGTGTTATTTTACTCCTTTGGGATATTTCCTCCTTTTGAATTTATGCTACAGATAATATTTAGCAAATATAACTGAATGTATACTATGCAAAACAATATTTTATCCCATTTTGTAATAGGTACATTAGCTCTTCAGAGTGGATTTCCATTAGCTTAGAAACAGATTGCTATACCTCCTGATGTAGAGAGTACTTTCTCAAGGGAGTTCCATGGTAAATAATACATCAAAAAGAAATATCATGAACCAAGTTAGAAATCAGAGCAAAGTTTCAGCCCTGCTTGGAATTGCTACAGTGTAATATCATGAAACAGTACTAAAATTCAAGACAAATCTACACAAAATGTGTAGTTAAAAACATTCTTCAATGAGTCCAAAGGTTTGAAGCTGTCAAATAACTTATTAACTTGTTTTCTCAGTCATGCAGCACCTGTGAAGGACATAATGTTTATTTTAGAGTATTTTAGCAAGGAGGAATGGAAATGTGGGAAGGAAAATAAATTATCTTGTAGAGAAAAATACTGTGATTGAAAATAGAACCCAAGGAAAGTGCTAATTAGAAATGTTTAATAAAAACTAAATAAATTAAAAGAGAAGATCCAAGATAAAAAGAACTGTAAGAATGGTTGCTTCTTCCCATTACAGTTCTGTAAAAATGAGCTCCAGGGCAGGCCTGGGTGGCTCAGCGGTTTAGCGCCGCCTTCAGCCCAGGGTGTGATCTTGGAGACCTGGGATCCAGTCCCACATCAGGCACCCTACATGGAGCCTGCTTCTCCCTCTGCCTGTGTCTCTGCCTCTTTCTCTCTCTCCTTCTCTCTCTCTCTCTCTCTGTGTCTCTCATGAGTAAATAAATAAAATCTTTAAAAATAAAATAATTTTTTAAAAAATGAGTTCCAATTTAATGTAGAACATTATTAGGAAGGTTTATTAATCACATTAGTGCAATAAGAAATTTGACTCAATAGTGCAAATAAGCTGTACAGATAATTATTCATTATATGTTTTTATTTGTCCTTGGAATGTGTTTTTTGTACTTATCTCTCTAGGGCTTTATTTGATAGTCTGGGAACTTATTTCAAACACTATGAAGATCTGACTCAGGAAGTGCTGGGAAGCAGTCCAGTGTGTTTATCCTGACCCTTGTTCAACTTCTTCCTGCAGTTCACTCCATGCTGGGAATAGACAACTCTCTTCTGAGGCTGAGGCTAACCAGACTATGCAGAACTTTCTTCTCTCCAACATTCTGTGGAACTGGGGTAGTTAAGTGCTTGGGTTTCTAAGGGCTCCTTGAAAAGCAACGTGCAAAAAATAAATAGATGGCCTGTTAGTCAAGTAAATAATTGAGTAGAAAAAGGTCATGAAATTTAAAATGAAGTTTGTAGGGAATTCAAATCATCATCCACTGGTGGATATTGGAAATTTAGAATTTATTAAGTGAGAATATAACTGTAATTATTTTAATATTTTCTATGAAATGAATTAATGCATTCTAATTTTTATTCCAATGAGAAAGCACTTTGAAATCTAAAAAACAAAAAACTTTTGAATGACTTTGAAGCCTAGAATCCTGCTGGATATATTTCTTTGAATGTTTAATATTAAAAGTGACTTTATTCGTCCTTTTTTTGTTTTTTCTTCGGATACCAATTCTATTTGTGGTTATGCATTTTAAAATCAACAAAGGACCTTCTATTTAAATGAACTCTGATGAGTCTGCCAACATAATCACCTCCTGATTATTTGGGTGGGGGGAGTCTTTGTAATCTGAATTTTTTATGTATCAAGGTTTGTTTGTTTTTTTTTTAAGCAATAGGTATCTGCAAGCTTACATGTTACTTTAAATCTATTTGTGAACACTTTAAAAATTATTAAGCATTGTTTTTCCTTTTCCATCTATAAAATAATTTTGTTTCCCTCTCTATCTTAACTGAGCCATCGTCATTCAATAGAAAATACACAGTTGCCTCAGTAAAGGCTGGGGAAAGTCTTAACAAGAAATTGTTAATACCATCGTGTTGTGATTATTTTGTTAACAGTAAAAACCTTTGACTATTAGAATGCTTAACTCAAAAACTGGATTTCCTGAACATTCATGTTAGTAAAAATACACATTATTAGTGTATATTTTGGTTTTGATAATTATTCCTGTTTTTCTTTCCTGCTGTAGTTGAATGGATCGCAGCAGTTACTATTGCTGCTGGGACAGCTGCAATTGGTTATCTAGCTTACAGAAGGTTTTATGTTAAAGATCATCGCAACAAATCTATGGTAAACCTTCACATCCAGAAAGACAATCCCAAGATAGTACATGCTTATGACATGGAGGATTTGGGAGATAAAGCTGTGTACTGTCGTTGTTGGAGGTCCAAAAAGGTGAGGAAAACAAGTCTTTTATGTTAGTTCCATCTTTAATTTAATATTTCTTTTTAAACTATTCTATCAAAAATGTATCACCAGATATTATTAGGATACCTCCTCCTCTTCCTCCTCCTTCTCCCCCTTCCCTCCTTTTCTTTCTTTTCTTTTTCTTTTTTTTTTTTTAAAGTAGTCTCTGTGCCCATCTTAATCTCACAACCCTGAGGTTAAGAGTTGCACGCTCCACTGACTGAGCCAGCCAGGTGCCCCTTTTCTTTAACGCATCCTGTTCTTCTCTGTTTTACATGGACTCTTCAGGAATATCGTTCCTAAAATGTATTAACTACTGTGCACTAAAATTCCATTATTCCCTTATTGAGTTCAGGTGAACATAACTGTGTTTTTGGCCAAGAAGGGAAAAAAATCCCTTATTTATTCTTAGGATTTTCTCTCCAAATGGATCGTTGCTTCCAGTATCCCAGGAAAGAGTGTATGTAGCCTAAAACATGAAGAGAAACAGAAGGGAAATTCTTTTCATGAGCTTTCAAGCTCCTGGATTCTAGGACAAGTTTTAGAAAATTCAAGAGAAATTTGGAAAACTACCCTTGATATATTGACCCTGTATCTAAGCTTTCTTTAAGCTATAGCTCCTATAGTTAAATACATAATGGGGTTTTTAAAATCTTCTTTTGTGATAACATTTCATCGAGTTCCTTTTGGAGCTGTCATCTGTGATACCTGCAGCTTTTAGGCAACTTTTAGACAGTGATGACAGCTAGTGACCTAAAGATAGTAAAATGCTTTCCTAAGGTCATCTTGAAAAGCTTCATACGTTGAATGATTTCAGAATTTCTCATATATTGTGAGATACATGGTCAATATACTGTATGTACGGCCACTATTAGCATTTAAATAAAATGGATTTCACCAAAGATGACACTATAACACATTTAAAAAAGGACAATAAAAGTTATGTTTCTGAAAGCACATGTCAGGGACCACCTCTTCCCACAGTGGAAAGCCATTATCACAAATCAGGAAGAAGTTACATACTAGGTACTGGAAAGTGTATTCTTTTTTTTTTTTTTAAGATTTTATTTATTTACTCATGAGAGACACAGAGAGGCAGAGACATAGCTAGAGGGAGAGGCAGGCTCCCCATGGATAGCCTGATGTGGGACTAGATCCCAGGACCTCAGGATCATGACCTGAGCCAAAGGCAGAGATGCTCAATCAGTGAGCCACCCAGGTGCTCCTGGAAAATGTATTCTAACTCCCTTCCCCAATATAACAATATTGTATAATCTAGTGATCTAGTGCTTAGATAATGTCATTATATCTGAAGCTGCTTGATGAACATATAGAATGTGAACCAAAATTAATAGCCCCATTACAAGTTGTAACTTAAAAAGAACACTGTTCATTTGGTATGTGGGATTATTTGTAAGTACTAGTAGCAGCACTAGAAAATACTCTTCAGTAATATTCTGTAGACTAGACCTGGTTTGCTTTTTAAAATTTATGCCCGTGGTAGGTGTCCCCTCCTGTTGCTCATCAAAATATACAAAACAATACCTTTAGAGATTCAAGAATGTTTAAGTCATTTTGGTAGTTCTTTAGTCAATGATCATATAATGTCTACTATATATGCATGAGAAAAGTTAAATAGTAAAATAGCAGGTATCATAGATCTGTACAGTAGACTCAGTACAGGTGCTTAAAATAAAAGAAAAAGCTTACAGTGTGGGCTAGAATTTTCTGGGAAGGCATACAGATATACATGGGAGTTAAATTGCCCCTGGAAAATTTGTTGGTATTTGAATAAACTAGCAAGTTTGGGGAACTCTTTCTCAAAATCTATAGGAAAGGACCCTTGTGAGTAAGGTTGAGATCAGTGAAGAATCTAGTCTGGTCATTGCTCTTCCATCCCCTGAGGTATAAGTTCAAATTAAGGAGCATCTTGGGTATCTGTGTGTGGGGTTTGTGCCTCCAGACATTGGGGAGCTTCTTGGGTTTTTAGACAAAGTTATGATGCTTACCCCAGAGTGATAGCTCTAGGGATGGATAAAAATGAACAGATACAAGAAACATTTTGAGGGAAGGATAAGCCAAATGTACTGACTGATTTATGAGGGAGATTGGCGGAAAAAAACTGAAACTCGTTAAAGTATCTAAACGTGTTATTAGAAAGATGGTACTATTAACAGAAATAGGACTGCAAGAAGAAAAGCTGACTTTCTAGGACAGTGACCAGGAATTCAATTCCAAAGGAATTTTGAGGTGATGTTTGAATGGAAATGTCCAGCAGATAATCTGAAATGTGAGTCTAAGGCTGAGACATCAGGGTTGAAGATAGAGATCAGCAAAACTGATGAGTCAAACATAAGAATGCAACAGATTCTTGATGCAGATAAAAATCAAGGGCTAAGTATGAAATCTTAGTGAATTACTTACATTTTGGAAAGAGGAATGAGTCAAAAAGGAGATGAATTGAGCCAGAGTCAAAAGAAAACCAAGAATATCACAGTTTCACAGTGGAAATGAGAAAGTTTCAAAGATTTGGCTGTGAACATTGGCTTGTGCAGAGACACCTAAGTGAATATTATATAAAAAGTTGGATTACACATTTAGGCCATTGACCTTTTAGTGTCATTTCAACAGAATAATTAGAATAGAAGCTATGTCTAAGTGGGTTAAAGTATGAATTATTAATAAAGAAATGCTAGAAGTTTGAGTATATGTCAAAATTTTAGTAAACATGGCAGTGAATGGAAAGGGAAAGAAATAAGATGACTGTTTGAGTGAACTTTAAAGCATAGATTTGGGGTCAAATAAAGGGTGTTTGTTTTGGTTGGGTTCTTCCAGAGGGTAAAGTAGAGGTCAATAAAGCAAATAGGAAATTATGAGGACTAAGATCTTAAGTATTTCAGGAAGAACCACAAGCGCACACCAACTAGTGATTTAAATGTTTATTAGACTTTATAATTCAACAAAACATTCTGGGATTACTTTTTCATCATACAGTTTAGAGTTTCCAGATGGGTAAACTAGAGATGGTCATTTCCCCTAGGTAGATTTCGAGGAAAGGAATGCCAGACCAGTCTTTTTATTTCCCATTTTCTCTCTTATTTTAAGCTCATCTTTTATGCTGTTAGTGATCCTCTTTGCATCTAGGATTTGTCGGTTTTGAATTTTCACTGAATCTTAGGAACTTTTTATTCCCACATGAATCAATTAAGAGTTCACTTTGAATATTATTCATATTAATGGATGTTTTTATTCTTCAGATATTTTTGGAAACCCCACATTCCTGAGATACCTAAGGTTATCACAGTGGTGCCAGCTCACACACTTACATGCAAGATCACAGAAGATTTGCAATTAATGCCTTTGATTAGATGTCTCTATTGAGTTCATATTCAGTAATTTTTTTCTCAGACAAACCAGTTGTGTTTCTAATATGACAAAATGAAAACACCTTTCTACTTATCTTGAAAAAAGCTACATGTGATAGAAATTTTAATTCAGTTCTAATTCATTCTAAGGGTACAATCACTAGTAGCCCATTATGTGGGTCTAACATTTTTGAGTGGTCTTTCCAGGCCTAATGAATCATATCTTAACAGTGTGCAGAAATTACATTTTAAGATTTACCTTAAGATTTGGGGGCAGCCCAGGTGGCTCAGCAGTTTAGCGCCACCTTTGGCCCAGGGTGTGATCTTGGAGACCCGGGTTTGAGTCCCACGTCAGGCTCCCTGCATGGAGCCTACTTCTCCCTCTACCTGTCTCTGTCTCTGTCTCTCTCTCTCTCTTTCTCTCTCCTATCTGTGTCTCTCATGAATAAATAAAATCTTTAAAAAAAATTTTACCTCATTTGTCCTCCCCTCTCCCCACCCCACCCCTTATGCCCTCTGCTGTTTCAGAAACTGGCCTATTTCACAGTATTTCACAAGAGGGCTATCCATATGTGACAGGAGAAAGAAAAGAGGCAATAGAGAAGTGACTGCAGGGAAAGATACTATTTGAGACTGTGATGTCTTGAAAGAGGTAGAAGGAAATGAGAGTAAGAGCACAAATGTGAAACTTAGGAAGGAAGAGAGAGCCTTATTTTCGAAATAAGAAAATAGAACTTTGATGTCAGAGGGAAAAGTATGCAACATAGTCTTGCTAGATTCCCAGCCTACCCTCACTCCCCTGAGTTGTCTGTTGGCCGTTAGGAGGCAGGAGAGAGTTTGAACAAGGACAGTAGAAGGATGCATGCTAAGAAATAAGAACAGAGGAAGGGTGTGCCAGTTACGGTCAGGAACTCAACTGAAGTCGAAATGAAATGCAGCTGAACAGACTATGTAGAATCATTTTGTTTCATTTACAACTTTAGGATTTGAATTTTTTTTTGTTTGTTTTGTTAGTGGTGTGCTTGTTTTTGTTCTGGGGGTTGTATATGTGTTAACAGAAGTCTCCATCCTATTAATGGTTTGGAAGTGGATGCGTGGAGTCCATTTCTTCATACAAATAAAATTCAGAGTGTTGGTTACATAGCTTGTCCAATCTACATAAGGACAGTCTTGTAAAATCTTAATTTCTCTTAATATGTTTTACTACTATCTTACATTTTACTAAAGTAAGTACCTAAGAATGGAATAAAATGTCATGTCCTCTCAGGTAGTGTCAAATCTTACTGCTTTTCTTCCTCAACCAAAGAAAAAGACCATTTCTTAGAGCAGTTTATGGTAGTGAGTCAAAATAGCACCAGGCAACTTCCTTGGGAAATAGAAACCATACTCATTAAGAATACAAAGTTTGGAGAAGAAAGATAAATGTATTTTTTAATTTGTTGCAGATAGAAGAGATAAACAGGAACACTTACTTATTTTTATCTTCAAATACCCAGAAAACAGAAACATCACAACCTGAGATTGGGACCATTAAAAAGAAACAAATCTTGTGTATTTTATGAAGATCGATGATGTTAACTAGCTTTCCAAATGAAAAGCAAGAATCTCTAGGGTTTTTTAAAATCCTAATCATTTATTATAGCCCCTTCTCTAAACCATATAAAAATATGGGACTTGTAGTTTTCTAATTTAGTTAGCCAATATAAGATATTTTCTGGACATTTAGGAAATTCAGCCAATTTAATTTTCAAGCTTTTTTCCAGGATTCATTAATAACAAACACTGGCATGTAAGAACAGATATTTTAAAGATTTTATTTATTTATTCATGAGAGACACAGAGAGAGAGAAGGCAGAGGCATAGGCAGAGGGAGAAGCAAGCTCCATGCAGGGAGCCTGATGCGGGACTCGATCCCGGGACTCAATCCCAGGACTCCAGGATCATGTCTTGGTCCAAAGGCAGGCGCTCAACCACTGAGCCACCCAGGAGCCCCTAGAACAGATTTTAGAACCACTTAATGAGCTAAACTTTTTTCCATCAGTGTTTTGATTCTTTAGGTTTTACTTTTTAAGTATTGATACCACGTGAATTAAATTAAATATACCCTTTGCATTTTTTTTGTAATTTTAGCTCTTTGCTTGACAGTTCAACAAATTTCAAAATTTTAAATGAAAGAGAATAATTCGTGTTTTTGACATGTAATGTTTTTGTTGCATTATTAAAACTACTAGGTTACGATTAAAAGTATACACATATTTTCTTTCTCGCATAGGAAAAGTTAAATAGAACAAGACACTTCCTGAAAAACATAAATATTGTTATGTAATTTACCATTTGAATTTTAATGCCAACTAATTGGCATTCACTTATTTGAGAATCATGAGTTAATTTTAATAAATGTATCCCAGTAATATATACAGTATATTCTCAAGAATTTGCTAATCCAGTCTTGAAATAACTCATTTTGGTCCTGGCTGAAAAAGAAAAGTTTTGGTTTTTCATTAACTTAAAGTGAGAACTCTCTATTGAATAAATACAATGAGAATACCTAATCTTCACATGAAGTTTGGGAGAGGAATTTGATTTAAATCAATGATTCCTGGGATTAATAAAGTTCTATTAAAAGATATCTGTGTCTCTGAATAAAATGATTTTTGATTTTTAATCTTAATTTATGTTTTAAAGTCATAAAAGCTTTATTATAAAAGCATGAACCTTTATTAAACAACTGGCCAATATCTACTATTCACTGCTTTTTAAAGAAATATTTTTTCTTTTAAAACAGGAAAGAGGCAAATTTTGGTTTTTAGGCAGACTAGTTTATCATATAAAAAGTATATTCTCGGGGATCGCTGGGTGGGTCAGCAGTTTAGTGCCTGCCTTAGGCTCAGGGCATGATCCTGGAGTCCTGGGATGGAGTCCCACATCAGGCTCCCCGCATAGAGCCTGCTTCTCCTTCTTCCTGTGTCTCTGCCTCTCTCTCTCTCTCTCTCTCTCTCTCTCTGTGTGTCTCTAATGAATAAATAAATAAAAATTTTTTAAAAATATTCTCATTTTAGATGTATGGCTTTCTCAATCTTTTATAAGATGTTTTTTGTATATTTCTCTATAGATGTCTTTCCTGTTTTTGATTCTGTATTTAGAGGGAAATGATTTTTAAAACTGTATTATTTTTCTAGTATTTTCAAAATGAGATTAAATAAATAAGTAAAACATGCTATTTCAGTAAGTTATTTGAAGCTTTTTAATTTGTAAATACTTCATTTTTCAGAAAGTTATTTGAAGCTTTTTAATTTGTAAATACTTCATTTTTCAGAAATTTAATTTAAAACCTAAATATGTAAAACTGTATAGTAACATGTTTTATATGTGCCTTTTATAAAAAGTGAGGTCTTTTACAATCTAAACTTGTATTCTCACTGTAAAATAGTCTGTGTTTATATATTAATCATATGTCACCTTGAAATGCTGTTATTTGCTATGGGGTACATTTTAGTTTGATTTTTATGCATTGTTATGGCCACTTTCTTCATCCATGCCAAGAAAAAATGAAAGCTTAGGTTGATGTTTTTATGTTTTTGTTGCAAGGACTTGTTTTTTTTTTTTTTTTTTTCAAGGACTGTTTTAAACATGAATTTACTTTGTACCATATCTTATTGACCAAAAAAAAAAAAAAAAAGAATGGAAGCTTTATTTGTATATATTGCATTAATGTTGCCATCTACCCCAAAATAGATTATTTACTTGGAAACATTAAACATGCTGGTACCTTGACTTTTTCTGTAATTTTTAACTAGTTTACTATATCTTGGAATAATATACAAATAGTAAAATTAAAATTGAATTTCTTTTTTTTTTTTTTTGAATTTCTTTAACATCAACCAAATATTTTTTTTAATCTTAGAATACACACTTCTAATGTCAAAGTTTAAGATTGTATATTTTCAGGTATCTAAAATCATACTGCCTTCACTGTGAGTAATGAGGCAATTTTAATCCTAAGGCTAAGATTCCTGTTACTTTACTCTTGTACATAGGCCTCTTCAGTGCAATAATGTACCTTATACCAAACAATGAAACTCTAAATTCTAGAGTGTAGGTACGTTTCAGACATCAAGAATGAAACAAAGATGCTAGGTATCATCCTTTGATGTGAAATAGAAATAAACTACATAAATACAGAAGGAAAAAAAACCAAAATACTGATAATTGGACCTTCTAAATGTAAAGTCCTGAGGAGACACCTAAAACATTGTTGAATTCATATCTTTATCATTTAACAGTAGGAAGGATATACTTGCAAAAACCATTGATAATATATAGCATAAGTAGTTAAGTATGAAAATATACTTAATTATGCTAACTATAAAATATATAAGGCAGAAATAATGGTATCAGAGTATGTATGAGACCTACCTGAAAATGAGAATTCCAAAAGAATTTAATAGTACATGGGAAAAAAAATTCTCAACTTTATCTATTTGAATAAAGTTTAATAAAGGTAGGTAGAGAATAAATAGGAAAGGTCTAACAAGAATAAGGAAACCTAGCCCTAATCTAAAGCATATTTTAAACATGGTTATAAAGTCTGCTGTATAGAACACAAATACTAGATTGCAAAGTTAAGAGTGTCTATGGTTTAGTCAGCTTGGGAAATTTTGAGTATTTTTTAATAGCAGAACTTCTTTTAAATAATAATGTATGCTACAAATCAAAAGAATCATATGTTCTTAAAACACAGCGAAACCAAATCACATATTTTAGGATTTAACAACTTTGGAGTACACCTTGACAAGCACTGTGAGAAATTTACTTCTGTCACATTTTCTACCACCGGACCCCAAAATGTCAATTATATTAAATGAAATCATGAAAAGTAATGAAAATTTACCACATTTCTAGGAGAAAGATGTCTCCATGAAGAATGTTAAACAGGGAAGCACTGACATGTTTGTATGAAAGTGGAGAAGTTAATATGAAAAAATAAGCAAAATTAAAAGGCTTGGGAAAAATTGCTACAAAGGTAATCAAGAAAGGAATAATATACAAATTGATTTTAAACAAATGAACTAGGCTCTAAACAGACATGGTTCACTAGAAGAGAAATGTAACCGGAACTAGCATATAAACATGGAAAAAATATTCAGTATCCACAATCAAATATCACAAATGGAAATGCAATTAATGATCTGTGTATTATCCACAAGTTAGTGGATATACTTAGTGTATATACTTTACATATGCTCTTTAAGAGCACCTGTATAATGTGGTCTAGGAAGATCTTTTTATTAAGAGTTATCCTGTGTGTTAAATATGTAAATTAAGCATCACCCCCGCTCTACCAAGCTAATACTGATTTTATGATTAGACATTGACATTCTCTCTTTTCCTAGTTTCCATTCTGTGATGGATCTCACACAAAACACAATGAAGAGACTGGAGACAACGTGGGACCTCTGATCATTAAGAAAAAGGAAACTTAAATGGACAGTTTTGATGCTGCAAACCAACTTGTCATGATGTCATCTGACTGTTTAATTAGAATGACTACCACCTCTGTTCACCTCCCCTGGGTTCTAGATGTGATGTATTGCAAATTGCAGCTTTCATATTCACGGCATTTGCCTTATTTGTTGAACCATCGTGGTGCACATTTGTTTAAACAAAAAAAGGAAAAAGTAAAAACCAACCTCATGGCCTGTGGGTTATTTTGGTCTTGTAAGGATCCGTTTCTTTATGTTTAAAATAATTATATTAGAATATAGTTGTATGTCGAAGTTAACATATATTCTCAAAATCATGTATATGCAGGTTGTACTTAGAAGTTTCAAAGAAAATTATCACCTTTTAATATTACTTAGTTAACCTAGAAAGTAAATTGGATGTGATTAAGCTATATTAATGTCTTAATATGACCTTGATTCTCTTCTTGACAGAGTCGATGATATGGAAACTATAGCTTCCATGTTTTCATAGTTTTTAATCAAAATGAACTTGGAATGTTATTCTGCTTAATTACAAGTGGGCCAGGTCTAAAATAAAAGGGTGCAGTAGCTTCTTTATTCATTTTATAGGTATTTAATTGACCTATTAAAGGAACCATACTGGAAATTTAGATCAAAGTGATATTAGACTTAAAGTAGTCATGAAGAAAGTCTTAAGATGTAATGTTACAGAATTCTATTCCAAGAAGTGGCAAGCACTCAAAGCAGGGACATTGAAGGAATTGGAGCACATGATGTCAGATCTCTTGAACAGAAAGCCATGCATCCATGACAGAAATAGTAGTCACAAAGCTAGATCAAAGACACAGGTAGATTTATTTCCCACTCTTGATAATCAGGCACACAGCTGTTCTCAGTAAAGAAGCTATTTGGGGGAGAAAAGTAATTACATTTTCTTAAGTTGTGCGATCTTAAAGGCAAAAGTTTGAAGACAAGTTTTTATTTATATAATACTCTTCAAAGACTCAGACCAGAAACATTACATTCATTCCTGATTCAGAAAAAAAAATGTGAAAACTGAAAATAATTAGGAGCAATAAAAATATTAAGACAGGAATTGTTAATATGTGTATTTTTAAAGAAATTAGTTCTTTTATGGGTTAGAAGGAAAAATTGGGACAGAATATTTACATAACAATTCAACAAGGTAACAAAAATATTCTCATTTTTTTAGTATACTTGAATTCTCAGTAGTCATCACGTTTCTACGTGCTAAAATCCAAAATTACCTTGAAAATCACTGGAATCAAACCAAGTATTAGCATTTCTATATTATATATGATCACAGATATTTTTTAAAATGTACAATGTTGTATATTACAGTAGGTAAAGTTTATACCAAAATTGCGTATACTGGTTTTAAGCAGCCCATGTGACTTATTTGGATGTGTTTTTAAGGCACATTTTGAATACAAAATCTAAAATACTACAAACCCTGATTCTGCCTATCAGTTTCTTGAGGTGAATTTCTTTCTGTGCCTCTGCCCCCTGTTTTAAGTAAATAGGAGTGGGTCTGCAAAAGAAGCATCATACTTTTACAGGTTAATTGTTTTAAAAATAAACCCATGAACTCCCAGTTTCTGATAATGGGACATCCTTTTAACAGACTAAACTGTATTCTTAATTTTGAATTTGAAATTACATTGTTATGCATTTTTATAGCTAGTGCAGGGAGGGGGGAAATTAGTGCCAATTCTCAAAACTTTCAAAGGAATAAGATTAAGTGTATGTTTGTGGTGGAATTAGAATTGATAGCTGAATTGAAATGCAGATCTACATACAGCATTTTGATAGTTCAAACAATTAGATAAATGTATCCCCAGGGTCATGTTAAAATTTTGTTACATGCTCTTGAACTATAATTCCTTTAAGATATTAAAACTTCCATGTTACTTAACCTAAAAAAGTAAAGTGGGTATGAAGATGTTTTTACACAAAAAATTGTGTGCAAATACTGTTCTCACTTAAGCACCCTAAGGCATCTGATTGCTTTTTCATTTGAGAAAACCGACAAATGGGTTTCCCTCACACCACCACTATCTTTTTTTTCTCCACACACTAATGTTCTAATGATTTCTGAAACAGGATTTTGTGGTAGTTAGAGTTTCTTAGGAAGAAACTTGTTTTTGCAGTGATTGAAAGTGTCGCTAATCTGTTAGTACAACAGACATTTATTAAGCGTCTTCCATAGACCATGTAATTGAGAATGAAACATTTTGGAGAATTAAAAGTTCACAGATAAGATTATATGATACGGGAGAACTTGGTTCTTGTCTCACAGAGTCAAAGAATGAATCTTGTGGACACAGGAGAGTGAGTAAAGTGATAGAAGTTTATTAAACAAAGATACAGAGAAAGTTCTCATATGTGAGAGGGTTCCTGAAAGGGTTGCCACTGAGGGCTTGCCACTGAGGGTTGCCACTGAGGGCAGTCATTTATTGAGAACTGACTGGGAAGCTTGTGGCCTTGAGATTCTTGTGCTGTCTTGGCTTGAGTTAGGACTGGTGATAACATCTTTAATGGCTTACTTCTTCTTTGGGGTCTGGTTATTCTTTGTTGGTCATAGATGACTGTCTATATAAAAAGACACCCTCGCCCCTACACACACACACCTAGGGCAGGGTAGTCTGGCTTGCTCCCTTATCTCTGGTTTCCTTACACCTCAGCATTTTTGGGATTTCTGTGAGCCTGATTCTGTGGCCCCCTACCTAGCCCTGCCTATCCCTGCCTGACCCTAACAACATCATTTATGAGGTAGGTTATATAATTATAATTTGTGGTTTGCGGTTTTCCTTAATAAATTATTCTAGGTACAGTTGTGTATACCAAGTCTTTATACTACAAAGTAGGTGGATTTCTTTGATTTTTCATTAGTTATGAAGGATTTGGGTTTGGTTTTAAGATAAACATTCTGATTAGCAACATTAGTGCTTGTGTATCTGAGGTGTATTATCTACTAATTGTCAGAATCTATGCTTTCTCTCTGAGGTTAATGGTTAACACAAGATGATTTCAGGTAAAGCTACTCATCTCTCAGCTTCTATTTAAAAATGGTTGGACAGGGATCCCTGGGTGGCGCAGCGGTTTAGCGCCTGCCTTTGGCCCAGGGCGCGATCCTGGAGATCCGGGATCGAATCCCACGTCGGGCTCCCGGTGCATGGAGCCTGCTTCTCCCTCTGCCTATGTCTCTGCCTCTCTCTCTCTCTCTCTCTCTCTGTGTGACTATCATAAATAAAAATTTTTTAAAAATTAAATTAAAAAATAAACATGGTTGGACGAAGTGACATTTTAGGCAATTTGCAAATTCTAGGCCAACCTTAACTTTTCAGCATCCAAAAAGGAAATAAAGTAAAAAGTTGATAGGTTATAAGCTTGAATTTAATTTTTATTATAAGATTATTCCAAGTTTTGTTGTATTGAAGGAAATGTTGGTAATAGTATTAGTTGCTTTAAGTATCCTTACTTGGCAAAATGAAAACTTAACAGCTCTGTATTGGTCCCCACTTTAACTCCATGAAATCTAAAAGTCTGGGAACCACTAAGCCAATGTCCTATCTAAAGTTCTGAGACTTACTATCTTATCAAGGTATTAAAATAATACAGTTTTATTCATTTTGATATTTAGTTTATTTGAAATTTTTCTTATGTGATTACAGTGTGTTGAGGTTTCATGCAAAGTTATTAATCTATAAGAAATCATTTTTATTTATAGCCTGAGAAAAGGCTATATTTTTGTGGACTTTAATTTCATAAACAAAAGAATTGCATAAGTTAACTGAAGGTGCCAGGAATTATGACAAAGGGGGAAAACTGGGATTTATTTATTGATTAAAATCTTTAAAATAATTTTGAATATTGCCCACCTATCTACCTATGAGCTTATTACTGTAGGATAATTTTTTTGTTGTTGTTGGTAATATTGCCTACTAACATTTTCATTATTGGGTTAGGCAGTGAGTGACTTGTCCAACTTAATATTCAAGATAGATGAGAGATTATGTCTCTTACAGCCCTATCATTCATTACACTTAGCTAAATCTGTTATATTTCAAAATCTCCAACCGTGAAAGGTAGAGATCCATTTATGTACTTCATCTGCACAGAAATTCTTTTTCCTTGTCCCAAATTTTCTTGATATAGGCTTCATTTCTTCATTTTAGACAATAAGGCTGTGTGTTCACTTTAATACCATTTTTTATTCTTTTGAAATTCCTCAGCCTTCTTCTCTCCAATTTGTAGTCTGCCCTGTAATCATCACATGAACCTTTTCCTTACCTTTCACCTCTAGGCCCCTTCCAACAGAAAGCATTTTGATCATCACTAAAGCAAACAATTCTCTTAATACTATTGCTCTTAGGATCCACTGGGAAGCTGTTTCTAGCACAGAGGCTAAAATACATTGGCTTTCCATTGCTGGTTACTCTTCCATTCTGACCCTGGATGCCACCTCATGTAAATTCTCTGATAATAAAAATATTAAACCATAACTTAGATTTCTTAATTTAACATTGCCATACAGTGTATGCCCTTAAGTCCCTGTTCCTCCAGTACCTTTGTACTCCCAAAAGTCAAGTCACTTGTAGCAGCTTGCAGTTTATGGCTTTGTTACTCCTTTATGCTTTTGTCATCTTGTTTACCAAAGTCCTTGGTCATGCTACATGACTCACTGTTTTTGAAACCCTGAGAAAGAAAAATTTTCAAATTTTAATATTACAATATAACCAGTACCCAAAACAATTACAAGCACATAGCAGGTAATCAGTAAACACTTGTTTTAATTAGTAAGAGACTTGAATGTAATTTCAAAAGAATACAATGGTAATCCCCCAAAGTCAGTATTTGTCTTGCTCTACACTCAAAATCCTGGCTAGCTTTTTTTTTTTTTTTTTTTTTTTTTTTCAGATTTGCTCCTTTACATCCAGTATTATAAACCTTTGAACATGCCTATTGGGAAAATTTACTAAGTAGCTATATTATCCTGACAAGATTGGCTATAAATTAGTCTAATCAATACTTCTGTGCCTAAACTAGTATAAAAACCAGCAAACAAATACTACAATACAAATCAGCTTGCTTTTAGGCCAGTATGTACATGATGCATTATAATTGGGCGGGGGGGGGGGGGAATATGGTGCTTGGAATATTTAAAATCTCTGGACATTGCTTTGGGAGAAGAGAAAGCTGCTATGAAAAAGACCAAAAGTTCTGAAGTTTGTCAACCTGGAAGGCTTTCTAATTGCACTTATTACTTCTTTGCGGGTAGTGTGTACACTGGACAACAATTATAGGCTTCTAAGTCAGACATACTCAAATCCCTGATCTGCCACTTGAAGAAGTAATTTTCTGTGGGCTTCTGTGATAGTTGTATATGTCAACTTGACCACCAGAGTGCCCAAATACTGAGTTATTCTAACTGTATCCATGAGGTTGTTTTTGGATGAGATTAATGTTTAAATCAATAGACTAAAGCAAATTGTCCCCTCTAATGTGAATGGCCTCATCCAACCAGCTGAAGGCAGGAATAGAAAAAAACCTGACCCTTTCCAGAAGAATTCTTCCTGCCTGACTGACTGCCTTTGAACTGAAACATCTGCTCTTCCTGAGTCTCCAAAGCGTGCCAGTCTTTGGACTGAAACTACACCATTGGATCTCCAAGGTCTCCAGTTTGCTGACTCACCCTGCAGATCTTAGGACTTCACAATCTCATGAGCCAATTCCTTCTAATCACATAATACAAACTGTCTTGGCATCCTTATCATAAAATCATGTCCCCTGCTAAAAGTAGTACAAAAAAAGATATTCAGAGCTGTTTTCTGCACAAATAATACTGAGAAATGATTGAATATTGGCATACTTTTGTTAACATTCCCAGGACATTTTTCTAAAATGGTCCTGTTTTTCTGCATGAGAGGAGGAAAAGCAGTTGAGTTTTTGTTGTTTTTTTGTTTGTTTTTTTAAATTATAGGGTCTTCCTATAACAATCTCTACAAATAATTACTCAGCATCTACTGTTAGCTAGGCTGTAATAAGACTCAAATAATCTACCCTTACAGAGTTTATCAGCCCCCTACTCTTAGGAGGGGTAAAGGGTGGTGTTACAAGTAACAGGCCATTATTAATATGATTAGATGAGATGAAGGAGGTAAGTACAAAAGCTGTGAGAGTACAGGGACAAAAATCCAGAACCAGATATCAGGGCAGTAAGAACTGAAGAATGAGTAAGTGTTTGAAGAGGAGGGCAAGCAAGTTTCAAGTCTAGAAGACCAGTTCAGAGACCTCACCCTCTCATCCAATATGGCCCTGATTGGTTCTACCACTTATGTTGGCAGTGCAACTTTCTGTGGAATGACTGTATTAATAGCATTTTTATCCTAACTTTTAATGTGCAAAATCAAATAAATTTGTCATCCCTGACTAACCAAATGAAAGCAGACAAAGTTAGCAATAAACCCAGATAGAAGAGGCTGGCCCTATTGCTTTAGCCAGAACTTAAAAGGTCATATATTCAATGTATTCAACCTTGATCACGTTACCAGAGTCCAAGAAGTTAAATCAATGATGTTATATATTGTTTTTGTTGCCAAATGAAGAAATACCTGAATAGAAAGGTTTCATAATCTCAGTACCAATAGTGATGTTTTAAATTAAGCTATACCATAATGTAATGTTGAAAAGGAAAATTAATTGGGTATTTATTCCAAAACCATTCTTAGCATTCACTTAGTATTCACTGACCATCAGTGAGTATCCTGGAAGCCAAGATACTTCCAAGTATCTAACAAAGCCAAGAGCTACAGACTGCCTTTTCCACTGTGTGACCTTAGTCTGATCAATTAGCCTATTTGATCCCCTGTTATACAGGGATTATAGGGCTGACTATCTCACAGCACTGTCATGAAAATGAAATACATATGAAATCTTTTATATAGTGCCCACCATGTGATAAGCACGCTCAGTTGTTCACTACTGTCTATTGTTTTTCAGCTGTATCAGAATGCTGTGTGACTCAATACTACTACATTGCCATGACCATTTTAATTCAAAGAAATCTTTTTTTTTTTATCAAAAACTATAGTTGTTTGAGTATAAGGTTGCTTTGATTAATATACCCTTCATTTGATAGATACAGTCTAAAGACCCAGAACAAGAAACTAAAAAAGAACAAAAGCAATAAACACACCACACAAAGTTGATGAGATTGGAAATTCAAACCGAGAGAAGTAACCTAACATTCCTAAATGTTACACTTCCCTTTTCTTCCTTTGGCCTCTTCTATTAGTATCCACTTCATAGAATGAAAGCCTAGTGAGAAATCCAAATTTCTGAAGATTCCCATGTACTTGTTACCATGACCACCAGGGCAAATCCTGGGCATGCCTTTTTTTTTTTTTTTCTTTTTTTTAATTTATGATAGTCACACAGAGAGAGAGAGAAGCAGAGACATAGGCAAAGGGAGAAGCAGGCTCCATGCACCGGGTGCCCGACGTGGGATTCGATCCCAGGTCTCCAGGATCATGCCCCTGGCCAAAGGCAGGCGCTAAACCACTGCGCCACCCAGGGATCCCTGGGCATGCCTTTCTATTGCAAGGTAATAGGTGGAGAAAAGTCTCTTTTACAAAAGTTTCTCATTAGTACTTAATCAAGATTAGGACAACTACAGTACTGTTGACTAAAAGGAGTGTACCACTAGATTTCAAAGGAGTAGTTCCAACCAGCAAAATTTTTATTAGCATCCTAAGAAAAAAAGAGAACATAAACCCTGAAGGCAGAATCAAATAGCAAATAATAGCAGATCAAAGCAACTGATCTCAGACTGTTCTTTATCATAGGCACAAAAGAAAGAGCTCTAAGAAACTTCATGTGTAATATCAAGATTTCTAATATCCCATTGCCTTCCAATATATTTTAAACAATAGGAAACCTGTTAAAATAATACCTTTCTTGAGGTGAAGCACATTTCTCTAACCTTGATCTTCTAATTTTTCTGAAAAGTTTGAGATTTGTTTTCCTTCTTGGTAAGGATTGCATATATTAATAATTCTTTGAGAAGGTAAAATGAAGAAAACTATCTACATATATCTGTCTATATTCATATAGGTGGTAAATATGATGTCTTACAATAACAACCACATGCCAAAAAAGTCACTATAGATCTAAATCAAAGTATAAAGTGTGCAATTACAAAAGAAGCCTTTAGGAGTTATAAATTGTATTGGAAAATGTACCAGCAGAAAGTCCAGAGGGGTCGAAGAGAGAAAAGAGACCCTCGTGTTTCAATTGGAAAAGACTGTATGGAGAAAGTCAAACATGAACTAGGTATTAAAATACACATAGGGCAGCCCTGGTTGCATAGCGGTTTAGCACCGCCTGCAGCCTGGGGTGTGATCCTGGAGACCCGGGATTGAGTCCCACGTCAGGCTTCCTGCATGGAGCCTGCTTCTCCCTCTGTCTGTGTCTCTGCCCCTCTCTCTTTGTGTCTCTATGAATAAATAAACAAAATCTTAAAAAAATAAATAAATAAAATAAAATAAAATACACACAGTAAGGAAAGAAAGACCTGTCATAGTTGCCTGTTCAACTGTACTAGCATAAACCAATAGCTTCACGTCTTCAGAAATGTTTGAATGTAGATCAAAGCAGCCAAAGAACTCAGTGTGAAATGGAATTTCATGACAGCCTTCCTTTTTTTGCAAATGCCATCATATTCTCTTTATCTTCACTAATCACTTAGGCAATCATTTTAACCCAAATGACTTAAGAAATATCTTTGCTCCTGGGGTACCTGAGTGGTTCATTTGGTTGAGTGTCCAACTCTTGATTTCAGCTCAAGTCGTGATCTCAGGGTCATGGGATCAGGCCCTGGGCTGGGCCATGCTCAGCTCAGAGTCTACTTGTCCTTCTCCCTCTGTTCCTCACTCAGCTAGAGCTGTTTCTCTCTCAAATAAAATCTTTAAAAAGAAAAAGAGAAGAAAAGAAATATCTTTGCTCTTATTCCATTTGCATGATATGCCCTCTCTTTTCTTTCGCGTATGTGTCTAATGTCATTTATTCTCAACATCCACCTAAAATGCTATTTCTTCTGAGAAGCCAATGACAATCTACATATTCAAGGAATAAATATGAAATATCTTACAAATGCTTTGGATACCAATATGAATATAAAAACAGTAAATTCTAAAAACATAAAATGATTCCAGCTTAGCTGAAAAACTAATAATAATACAACAGTAAAAGGAAATAAAGCTAAAATATAAGTATGTGCAAAGTACAGTGGTTTAATCAATCCAAATCCTGTTCATGAGGGCTAGAGAAACCATCTTTACAGGAAAACTGGCATTTGAACTCGTAGATGAAGGATAAGTGAGATTTTCCCAGTCAGAGAATTAGAAGAAAGAAATTACAGACTGGGGGAGAAAACCCCATTGGAAAGAAAAAGTGAAGAGGGATTAGTTTGCATTGTGTGCTGGTCTCAGATGAAATTATTCAATGTAGTTCTTCTTGACCCACCCTGAATATCTTCTGGCACCATCATTCATCATTCCCAACTCATGCTCTGGAGTCAGCTATTCCAGTCTAATTCAGCTCCCATACCAAACTCTCTCTTGGAATGAGTTCTCTCTTCTTCGAATGCCTCCCCACACCTTTTTTCTTTTTTTCTGGATAAACCCAATTTCTTCAAGAATCAAAGAATTACTTCAGATATTGCATCATCTGGGGACCATCTCTACTCCTTCATTTGCAGCCTGCAGGACTATGCTTATTTTTTTGTCCAAGTACTTATTTTTTTAAGATTTTATTTATTCATGATAGAGAGAGAGGGAGGGAGGGAAGGAGGCAGAGACACAGGCAGAGGGAGAAGCAGGCCCCATGCCGGGAGCCTAACACAGGACTCGATCCCGGGACTCCAGGATCACCCCCTGGGCCAAAGGCAGGTGCCAAACCGCCGAGCCACCCAGGGATCCCTGTCCAAGTACTTATTATACTTAATGTTAAGCGTTTTCATTTAGGCTATAAAGTCTTTTCTATTTCTCTGCTATCTAACATTTGTTGAGTGAGTGAAGCAATCAACAAATAAAGCATAACACCTATTAAGTACCAGAAACTATGGTAGACAGGGGTAAGTGGAGAGGGGATGTAATAAGAAGGGATGCTCTTAAGGAGTTCACAGTCCAGGTAAGTCATAAGCGGCATTATCAGTGGCTGAGGATGCAAGGATAAGAGTAGGGGACACTGAGTTGTAGGAACCATTGGCTGGCACTGGAGGGAGGAGACAATAAGGGAAGAAACTTATTTTTTCCCCAGTATCTACTAACACAAAGACTGAACACTGGTAGACCCATGACCAAAAGAACAATAGGCAGTTTCTGTTTGTCTCTTTAAGCTAACATTGAAAAATCAGAAGATTTTATATAATAAGATGGATTTCTTCTTCATTTGAATAATTTGGTAACATGGAATCACATCTTCAGATGTGAGGAACAGCTGCCTTTTTCAGATAAGGCATTAATTCTTGCATTTAATATTTTTATATTAAACAAACTTATTTTAGCTAAGAGATGTGTGATTGGCAACTAAGATGGTGGCATAGTAGGAGGACCCTAGACTTGCCTCCTCCCTTGAACACAGCTAGATTACCTATTACATCATTCTGAATACCCAAGAAATTGACCTGAGAACTGACAAAACAAACTGCACAAGTGGAGGGAGAGAAAAGGCCACATCAAGGATGGTAGGAAGTGCAGAGACATCGTTTGAGGGAGAAACAGATCTCAGGTACTGCAGAAGGAAGATAGCTCTGGTGACAGAGAAAGGTGAAAGAGTAGGATACACAGGGGTATGTACAAGAAGAACACTCCCCCAAAGCCACTGGCTGAGAAATCAAGAGGGGCTGATTTTTGTGAGTTTTGCAACCAACTGGCTCAAAGACTAGATATTTAGAGGTCAGAAGACTTGGCTGGGATAGAGCCCTGAGAGTGCTGTCCTGCTCCTGGAGAGAAGGCACACAAAGCAACCTTGGGGCAGATGGTACTATCTGAGAATAGCTTAAAGCATGAGAGGAGAGATTACTAGCTCTTCTTGGAGCACATCTAGGAGATGTGGCAGTCATAGAGTACGCTCTTCTGGGACAAAAGAGCCAGAAGGTGCCATTTCCCTCCTCTGACCCTCAGCATGGGCACAGAGACACCTGCTAAGGGCAGGTAACCTGGATATTGGCTATTTAGCCTGCTTTGCTCCATATCCCAAACCCCTATATCTTGATGCCACTGCCCTTCTCAATCAAACTTGCATCAGTCCCAGCATGGCAAGACCCTACCCTAGAAAATCAGCATAGGACCCTGACCACAGCAAATCTCTAAAGCCTGGAGTTTTGAAATTCAGCAGGCTTGGCTGGGATAGAGCCCAAAGTACACTGTGCTGATCCAGGCAGACAAGCAACCCAGAGACAGACAGTGATCATAAAAACACTTGGGATATACAAGGGGGAAATTATTCTCTCCTCTGGGAGTGCTTCCCTGAGAGAGCAAGCACGAGGTCCCCTCTCTGGGGACAAAGGAGCTGGCTGGTGCCATTTCCCTCTCCTGGCCCTCAGCATAAACCAACTTCAGTAAACATCACAAAGCCAATACTGGCTGCCTCACCTGCTTACACCAAGTCCCACCCCCCCTTTGCTCTACTGGTACTGCTTTTCTCAGGCAAGTGTGCCTAAGGACCAGGGTGGCAGCTTCCTTCCCCAGGAGACCAGCACAAACCTTTGCATACACCATGTCTACCAACCCTAGAGTTCTACAAGGCTTCAGTTCGTGTGAAAGTAGCATCAGGGCTCATTTAACAATCAGACCAGAGCACACCTAGTTAAAACTCACCAAACTCTAGTCAAGGCCCCAAAACTGCCCACTGCAAGCAAGAATAACCTCTGAAGATGACTGACCTGAGGGATATAGCAGCCAAAACAGCAGCAGTATGCATGCAGCACACACCAGGCCCAATTTCTGAAGCTCCACTCCCTGGACATTATATGACCTCTTTGTAAAGTCATTACTTTCTGGAGCAGGAAACATAACAAGCTTCCCTGACACAAAAGAAGGCAGAGACCTAGACAAAATGCCAAAGCAGAAGAGTCATCCAAAAAGAGCAAGAAGTGGTCACAGCTAGAGATCTAATCAAAACAGATATAAGTAATATGCCTGATGGAGAATTTAAAGCAACAATCCTAAGGATACTCACTGGGCTTGAGAAACACATGGAAGACATCAGGGAGACCCTTACTATGGAGACAAAAAAGTTAAAAAAGCAACCAGGCAGAAATTTAAAAATGTAGTAACTGAGATCTGAAACAGACTGGATGCACTGACCACAAGCATGAGAAAAGCAGAAGAACAAATAAGTGATATAGAAGATAGAATTATGGAAAATAATGAAGCTGGACAAAAGAAAGAAGAATCATGAGAGCAGACTTAGGGAACTCTTCATATCATAGAAGACCCAGAAGAAGAGAGAGAAGAGAGCAGGTTTATTTGAGGAAATAATAGCTGAAAGCTTCCCTAACCTGGGGAAGGAAACTGACATATAAATCCAGGGAACTTGGATCAAAATATCCTGTATTTTGATTCAAGATATCCTGTATTTAAATTTGCAAAATACAGTGATAGCAAGACAAAAGAAGTCCCTACTTACAAGGGAAGATCATTAGGCTAGCTGCAGATCTTTCCACAGAAACTAAGCAAGCTGGAAGAGAAAGGCATGATATATTCATTGTGCTGAATGGGGAAAATTTGCAGCCAAGAATATTCTATCCAGTGAGGCTGTCATTCAGAATACAAGAAAAGGTAAAGAATTTCCCAAACAAAAGCTAAAAGAGTTCATGACCACTAAACCAGCCCTGCAAGAAAAATTAAAGGAGACTCTTTGAGTAGGAAAGAAAGACTAAAAGAGACAAAGACTAAAAAGGAAAAAAGAAATCTCCAGAAACAATGACTTAACAAGTAATAAAATGGCACTAACTACAGATCTATCAATAATTACTCTGAATGTAGGGATCCCTGGGTGGCGCAGCGGTTTAGCGCCTGCCTTTGGCCCAGGGCGCGATCCTGGAGACCCGGGATCGAATCCCACGTCGGGCTCCCAGTGCATGGAGCCTGCTTCTCCCTCTGCCTGTGTCTCTGCCTCTCTCTCTCTCTGTGTGTGTGTGACTATCATAAATAAAAATAAAAAAAAAAATTAAAAAAAAATAATTACTCTGAATGTAAATGGACTAAATGCTCAAACCAAAAGACATGGGGTGTCAGATTGGATTAAAAATAAAACTCATCTGTGTGCTGCTGACAAGAGACTCATTTAAGGCACAAAGACACTTGCAGATTGAAGATGAGATATGGTGAAACTTTTATCATGCAAATGGACGTCAAAAGAAAGCCAAAGTAGCAATACTTATCTCCAAAAACTAGATTTTAAACTAAAGGCTCTAATAAGAGATGAAGAAGGGCACAATATTATAATAAAGGGCACTATCCAACAAGAAGATCTAACAACTGTAAGTATTTATGTCCCCAACATGGGAGCACCCAAATATAAAAAACAATTAATAACAAATAAAGGAACTCATTGATAATAATACAATACTAGTAGGGGACTTTAACATGCTACATACCACAATTGACAGATAAAGCAAAAAAATCAACAAGGAAACATTGGCTTTGAATGACACACTGGACCAGATGGACTTCACATATATATTCAGAACATTTCATCCTAAAGCAACAAAATACACATTTTTCTCAAGTGCACGTGGGACATTCTCCAAAATTGATTGCATACTGGGTTACAAGTCAGGCCTCAACAAGTACAAAAAGACTGAGATGATACCATGCATATTTTCAGACCATACTACATGAAACATGAAGTCAACCACAGGAAAAAAAAATTGGAAAGATCACAAATATGTTGACGTTAAACAACATGCTACTAAAGAATGAACGGGTCAACCAGGAATTCATTTTAAAAAAATCTTTTTTCAACCAGTAATTCAAAGAAGAAATTTAAAAATACATGGAAACTTGACATTTCATTTCAATGAAAATGAAACACAATGGTTCAAAACCTTTGGGATGCAGCAAAAGTGGTCATAAGAAGAAAGTACAGAGCAAAAGTACAGAGCAATTCTTTTCCTCAAGAAGCAGGAAAAATCTCAAATATACAACCTAATCTTACAACTGTATCAGCTGGTAAAAGAACAACAAATGAAGCCTAAAGCCAGCAGAAGAAGGGAAATAATAAAGATTAAAGCAGATATAAATGACATAGAAACTAAAAAAAAAAAAAAAAAAAAAAAACCAGTAGAACAGATCAAAGAAACCAAGAGTTGATTCTTTGAAAAAATTAATGAAATGCATAAACCCCCCAGCCAGACCTATAAAAAGGAAAGAGAAAGACCTAAATAAATAAAATCACAAATGTGAGAAGAGAAATAACAACCATCACCACAAAAATAGAAACAATGATAAGAGAATACTATGAAAAATTATATGCCAACAAATTGGACAATCTAGAAGAAATGAAAAAATTCCTAGAAACATATAAACTACCAAAACTGAAACAGGAAGAAATAGAAAATTTGAACAGACTGATAACTAGCAAAGAAATTGAATCAGTAATCAAAAATCTCCCAATGAGTAAAAGTCCAGGGCCAGACAGCTTCACAAGGGAATTCTACAAAACATTAATTTTTTTTCTTAAAGATGTGTTACTTTATTTGAGAGAGAGAGAGAGAGCATCTGCATGTGAGCAAGCACAAGGAGGATGGGTGGAGCAAGAAGGAGAGAGAATCTTTTAAGCAAACTCCCTGCTGAGTGCAGAGCCTGACAAGGCTCAATCTTAGAACCCTGAGATTACAATCTGAGCTGAAATTAAGAATCAGTCACTTAATCCAGTGTACCACCCAGACACCCCTCTACCAAGCATTTAATGAAGAGCAAATATCTATTTTCTCAAACTATTCCAAAAAATGGAAATGAAAGGAAAACTTCCAAACTCATTCTCTTAGGCCAGCATTACCCTGATTCTGAAATCAAAGACTCCCTTAGAAAAGAGAACTAAGACCAATATTTCTGAGGAACACGGATGCAAAAATTCTCAACAAAATACTATCAAATCAAAGTCAATGGTACATTAAGAAAATCATTCACTACAACCAAGTGGGATTCCTTCCTGGGCTGCAAAGGTGGTTCAATATCCATGAATCAATCAAATGATACACTACATTAATAAAAGAAAGGATAAGAACTATATGATCCTCTCAACAGATGCAGAAAAAGCATGTGACAAAGTACAATATCCATTCGGGATAAAAAAAATCCTCAACTAAGAAGATTTAGAGGGAATATCCTTCAACATAATAAAGGCCATGTATGAAAAACCCACAGCTAATATCAGTCTCAATGGAGAAAAACTAAGCTTTTCCTCAATGATCAGGAACAAGACAGGGATGTCTACTCTCACTACTGTTATTAACACAGCACTGGAAGTCCTAGCCTCAGCAATCAGACAGCAAAAAGGCATCCAGATCAGTAAGGAAGAAGTAAAACTTCACTATTTGCAGATGACATGATACTCTGAATAGGAAACTCAAAAGATTCCACCAAAATATTGCTAGAATTGACACAGGAATTCAGAAAAGTCTCAGGATACATAATCAATGTACAGAAATTTGTTGCATTTCTATACCAATAATGAAAAAGCAGAAAGAGAAATCAAGGACCCAATCTCATTTACAATTGCATCAAACCATAAGATACCTAGGACTAAACCTAACCAAAGAGGTAGAAGATCTGTACTCTGAAAACTATAAAACACTGATGAAAGAAATTGAAGATGACACAAAGAAATGGAAAGACATTCCATGCTCATGGATTGGTAGAACAAATATTGTTAAAATTAACCAAAAAATGTAAAAAGGCAAGTCATACACAAGGACCCTCCCAAAATGATCAATAATCAGGTAGAAGATGCTCAATCTCTTGAATAATCAGAAAAATTCAGATTTTAAAATAATAACTTGACACTCATCTGATTATCAAAAAAGACTGGCAATACTAAATGTTTGGAGAGAATGAGGGAGTAAAAGTTGGCACAAAAGTTTAGAGTAATTTGGCAATATTGAGTGAGGTTAAAGATGTGTATATTCTATGACCCAGCAATTTCACTTCTAGAATTAACCCAGAAAAACTGCTTAATTTTAAGATCCAAAAAGCAATATCCATTAGAGATACAGTAATGGCAAAAAAACTGAAACAATCTAAATGCCCATGGACATGAGCTAATGGGTAAGTTGTGGTATATTTACACAGAAATTAAAATTAATTATTTAAATTGTATATGCATCAAAATTAATAATGCTCAAAAACATTTTTCTTGAGCAAAGAAAGGAAATTATTGATTGATAAAGTGTGATACCATTCATGTACAATTTTAAGACACAAACCAATATGATATACAAACCAATGTTATATATAACTAATATTTTAATATCGATATAGTTATATATCTAATGTTCTATACAGTTATGTATTCACAAATGTGTGACCAAGTTGTAAAAACATGCAACTGAGTCACACAAAACTTCAACATAGGAGCTATCTCTCCAGAAAGAAGTAGGGGAATGAGATGTCTAACTTTATTTTTAGTTTTTTTTGGGGGGGGACTTTATTTTTAATAATAAATATTGCAAAATATAAATATTCATTATATCTGGGTGGTGGACATTATATCTGGGTTGAGAGTCTTTATATAATTTTGACTTTTCCATATGTGTAAGATATGCCACAATTTAAAGAGTGAAAGAGAAGCAGACAAGCCTGATGTAGTACCAAAGACTTGGTCATCACTAGAAAGGAATAATTTTAAGTAACACATGATTTTCTGCTCACATTCTTCATTGAGCCAAGTCTCCACTCTCCCCATGTGCTCACTCCCAAAGTTTGCTTGAGAGTATTGGAGGTGAGGAAAGGGACAGGGGGAAATTCTTCTAATGTAAACTGAAAGAATAGTATAGTTTTCTTAAATTCTAGAAGACATAGTGATGCAAGGCATGGTAGGGCAAATTTTTCTCACACATTTCCTTTTTGAATCCTGGTATGTATTGTATTAGGGCCATGAAAACAGAGAGAAGCCAAGGTAATGTAAATAAAAGCCAAGAAGGAGATAGATAGGAGGCTAATTTTTTAAGTATAGTTCATACATAATATTACATTGGTTTCAGGTGTACAGCATAGTGATTCCAGAACTCTATACTATGCTATGGTTACGCTATGCTCACCACAAATGTAGCTACTATTTGTCACCATATAACTTGACGAGAGGCTAATTTTAACAGTGCAAAATGTTAACTTTCTTTTAGGTACTCCACCATAAGACCAGAGTACAGAGCATGCTGCTTCTCCCTTGTTTGTCCTGTTTCAGAATCTGAAAATCCCTGGCCAGCTGATAACCCCAGCAATAAGAACAAGCTAAGCCCTGGGAATGACGGATTTGAAAGGACTGAAAAAATGAGGAGAGGAAAGGAGATAGAGTGAGCCAAGTTTGGGGGCAATTATGGAGAGATTGGTCATGTAGAATCCCCCTAAATCTGGGAAATAAGACCATGTCTGAGCCTTTTGGAAAAGATGGAGATATACTCCACAGTTTCTTGCACCACGCACAGTGTAACCTCAGGGCTCAGCGCCCCAGAAAGCACAGTGCCATTGAAGTGATGTAGAGATTCAGGATATGAATGGTTGTTCGTTTTGGGAAGTCTGGTGAAAGTAGCAGCGGCAGGGCTTGTTGCCCATAACAAGTGCCCTGAGGAAGCAACTCTCCTGTGGGCACTGAATGCAGCAGCGGCTTGGCACCAAGCCCAGTGACAACACTGGAGTCAGGGACACACACAGTACACATACTAATGGAGGGTTTCAAATGGAGGACTACAGAGGAGCCCTTAGGATTCTATGATCTGGAGTTGGATGATTTCCATGCTCTTATCTATGATGAGTCTGTGCTCCTAAAAGAGTACCGGTTGTTTTCCTTTGTTATATATGGTATGGCTTTGGTTCTGGAGTTTGTACATTTGGGAAGATTCACCACATAGCATATTTCTTTAAGACATGTGTGTGTTTGTGTGTTTGTGTGTGTTGTTTGACAGAAAAAGTAGTGATAACATGTAAGTACTTCTTTCCAGGCAGCTCAAAAGAGAGAAAAAAGACTGATGAAGGAAATTTGGCCCAATGCATTCCAGATGTTAAATTATTGAAATTCTTCTGAACCAGGAGATGAGTGCCCACTGCTCAGAGATGATCCCTTCAAGTGCTGCCACAGCTTTCTTGGGTCTTCCCCCAAACTCTGCTCTCCTACCCAGGTCCCTGTGATCTAATAACTAAAGGTCTCCACAATCCTGTTCCAATATTACAGTACAAAGAAATTATCATAAAAAAGGTCTCTACTATTTCTATTTTAGCTTTTGCATTGCTTTACAAAGCTTTGTTTCACCCTCTCCTACTGGATAAATTCCTTTTTTTCCTTCCCTTTTCTACTACTCATATCTAGCTAGCACTTACTTTTCTCTCTATACTTATCTCCACCAAGCTCATTTTCTCCAGATAACCTTTGTAAGACTAAGACATAAAAGTGCTGAATCTTTCATGAGAGAAATGCCCAGCACATAGACTGTCCAGTTTCTAGATGGTCTTGGATCAGCTTATGCAGGCCTTGAGAGTGATTGAGTAAAGAAAGGAAGTTGAAGTTTCTTCAAAAATACATTTCTCCTAATCTCCTTAGTTCATTTCCTTTCAATTCTGACTTATTTTCGTTACCAGGTATTTTATACCTTGGTTTCTCTCCACTAGTCAGGAACAGGGACTGTCAGCCCTGTGTAGACCTGGACTTTAAACTGCCTTTCATCTCCTGGTGTGCATCTGTTGGGAGCAGGAATATGGCCAATTTGTGTTCTGTTTTCTCTTCTCTTTAAAAAGTATGAGGAATGTGTTTTTTCCCCTAATTCAGCTGCTTTCCTCTAAAAATATTGTCTCATTTCTAGAATAGGTAAATTTTTTTCAAATTTGTTTTGTCCACAAAAGGTACTAGGAATAGTCTTTAAATGAGTCGTTCCATCAAAGCCTGCTAAAATGGGTCAATTCTCTGTTTAAAGCAATATAAAGGTCAAATAAAAGCAAAATTGAAATCTCCCATTATTTCAATAGGTTGAATGAAATAAGTAAAATCTTCCTCAAATAAATAAGTAAATTTTCTTAGAAGAACTAACCAGGAATTTAATTTTAATACTTAATGGTATTTTTCCCAGATGACATAAGAATGAAAAAAAAAAAAGAATGAATGGCTCCTTTAGATTCAGGACTCTTAATATTTACACTAGTTAACATTAGCTGGCATTGCTAGAGAGATTAGCCACTGATCCTGATTCCTAAATCAGTTCAGAGCACACTATTTAGAGTTGCCTGTAGAAAAAGCAGCTTAATTACAAAGTCCTGAAATTTATAGCTTCCACTCTGGTTCATTGCTTTTGTACACATTTCACTGTAAGCAAAGCTCAGAATGGTTAAATAATTTGCACACATTCACATAGACAGGTCAAGATTCAAACCCAAGTCTCTCTGACTCTAAAAATCAGAGCTGTTGCACACAATTCCATTTTTCACTCAATCCCAGACAAAGATGAATGCTAAAATTATTATCTGCTGTATTTAAAAAGGAGAGAGAACATTTTGGATGAAGTCTGGCTGAAAAGTCAGTAGTTTCTCTCTACAACAGAGGGAAGAGAAAGAAGAGAGTGAAGAAAGAAGATACTTCAAGATAAAATGAAAGTGAGAGAAAAAAGGAATAGGGAGAGAAAAGACATAAGGGGAGTGTATTAGTTATCTGTTGCTGCACAAGAAATATTACCAGAAATTCAGCAGCTTAAAACAACACATCTTTATTCTCTCACAATTCTGTGGGTCATGAATCCAAGCACGGCTTTACTTGAGGGTCTCATGAGGCTGAAATCAAGGTGTTGACCAGGTTGTGGTCTCATCTCCTGGCTTGACTGGGGAAGGATCTGTTCCAAACTCTGAAGATTGTTAGCAGATATCAGTTCTTGTAGCCTGTGGACTGAGAGCCTCAGTTTCTAGCTGACAGCAGAGGGTATCTTCGGTTCCTGGATAGTTGTTGGCCAAAAGACACCCTCAATTCCTTTGTCCCATAGATGTCCACAACATGACCTTTGCTTCATAAATGACAGCAAGATGGGTGTTACACCTCATGTAATATAATTACAGAAGTGACATGCTGTTACATTTGCAGTATTCTATTGGTTAGAAGCAAGTCACAGGACCCACTCACAATCAAGGGGAAGAGATTTCACAGAGGCATAAGTACTAGGAGATGGGGGTCTTTGGGAGCCATTATAAGTCTGTCCACCACAGAAAGCAAGGAATTTAAGACCTCCAGACAAATTTGCCTTTCTCTGATTCCCCAAAAATCCCTGAAATCAAAACCTCATAAAATTCCTTTCCCATTTCTTCACTTGACAAATATATAATCATCCTTTAAAACACAGGTCAAATCTTTATTTAACTGTGAATGTAGATGCTACATTGTGGTCTCCCATTTGCACCTTCCATTACTCCCTCCTCTGTCATCCCATAGTGTTTTGTTCAAACCTCTAATAGAGATTCTAACAGAGTTGCTTGTTATGCAGGTCAGTGCCTTGGGACTTCTGTATTTGTTGAAGGGTGAGACAAAGTGACCCTTGACATCTTTTCCAAACTTCCAGTCTACGACTTTATAAAACTACTGCAATTTTTTTTAAAACTACTGCATTTTTGCTTCCATCTGGCATCCTATCTATATTTTCTTCTTAAGTTTGATATATAAGCAGAATTTTTTTCATGTAGGTCATGATAAAAGAATTGGAATTGGAAAGAGTTCTGAGTTTTATTCAGCAAAGCAAACCTTAGCCAGCATCCAGATGATCAATTCACCCTATATAATGTATTCTGTCTGTTGAGATAGGGAATGGATGCAGGGATAAGAATTATGATTCACAAATGAGATAACTAACCATCTGTCCAGGTTTGCACTAACCATTTGTGCAGAGATAGGAAGAAGTGAGAAACAGAGCAGATATCACATGTTTTGGCCTGTGTCACAATGGAAATAAAACAGGGATGATATGAGTCTAGGTGTTAGGGATCCATTAAAATGGCTTTCAAAAGTCAAAACTTGAAAGATAATAACAGGAAAGAAGCTGTAAAAAAACTTCAACAAACTTCATCCTTGCTCCCATGTCCCTCCCTGCCCTGGCACCTTTTCCTGTATAAACTACTTCCCTTTTCCTGACCTCTAAAGTACCTTTTTCCCCAAGATAATTTCCCTCTGTCCTCCAAGAAACCCAAACCCTCTTACTTCCTGGTTCTCTTCCAAGGCCTTTGCCCTCCTCTCCATCTCTAGCTACCCAAACTTTTTCTTAGCTAATCACATTGGTTGTGTTCATTTTTCCAGTGAATTTACCCAAGCCTGATTTCTGTTACTGAAGTCTTCTGCCTATCTGAAGACTGGGAGAGCTGACCATCCTGTCCCAGACTTCTCAAGGCTTTGAGAGGGCCCTCCGGAAGAACACAAAAGACCTCCTTTTAAGACTTCCCTGCACTTTCCACCTGTCTGAAAATGGGTGTTTGGGTGCAGTAGGATTTTTTCTTCTCTAGTGTTTGTAGTATGTCTCCAATTCTCCCTCTTACTGTCCATTTTCTTGCTCACTATTTTAAGTTACGCTTTGCACATAGTGCAGGATTCAGCAATATGAGATGAAATGAATCAAATGCATTTTTATGGTGAGCTGTTTTGTTAGAATCAGCAGACAGTACAAAGCATTAATGGATCAATCTTTCGTTTCTACAAGAAAATAATTTGGTTCCAGTTATGTTGAAAACCATCAGTGTCAATTGCTATGAAGGAGACTTGGGCACTGTTTTTAAAAATTAAAAAATGAATATACCATTTGACCCAGAACTTCCATCTCTAGGAATTTACCTGATAGATTTATTCAGAAATAATCAGATATAATCAAAGGATTTAGTTTTAATGTTACTGTATGATGCACTGTTTGTTATAGCAAACCAAAAGAAACAACAACTTAAGATTAAAAAATAGTGTTCAGATTGAATAAATTATAGCATTTGGCTAAAATAAAATAAAATGAAGTCATTAATACTCTATAATATATGTCTGTAACATGTTACATAAAAAAGCACATTTTAAAGAGTATGTATGTGCTTTAGTCATAGCTACCTTTTGTGGAAAAATTTATATTTGTGTGTATATGCATATATATATGGTAATTAAAAATCATAAAGTTTTAGGAAGAATCAAAAGCTTTATCCATAGCTACTGTGTTCTAAATATTTGTTACATTGAATACAGTGGCATTAGCTTCTGAAATCCAAGCCAAAACTTAAAGATGACTGGAAATAGTACAATTTTGTCTTAATTATGTAGGTAGACCAAAAGGACGTGAACTTTCTTTTCTAAGTAGGTCCCTCTAAATCAATTACATTCAGCCCTTAGAGTCCCGACAGGCCTGGAGGAGACACAACTTTGCACATTTTCTCATACAGATTTCTTTTATAGCTCTGTATCAAAATAATCCCATAGAGGCTCTGCTCTGTCCTTTTCCCACAGTCTTTTCAACTGTAAAAATCCTTTTCTTGATCCAATAAAAGTCTTGGGCATGTCTTTATGGGTAGGTGACATACATTATTCATATTATTTTATCTTTTTATATTTATTTGTATTATTTTATCTTTTTATCTTCATTTATGTGTTCTAAATTCCCAGTTGGATGCTATGCACCTGCAGGATAATACCACGTCTTGGAGGCAGATCTGGATGCAATCTCACTAGTTAAAAATCACATTGGTAAACCTTGTTTACTTTGCTAAACTCCTCTTAACCTCATCTGTAAAATGAAGCTAATAAAACCTACTACATGGGGTTGTTGTGATGATTAAATCGAGCAAACATGAGAACTGCTTGTACTAGCATCTGACAAGCAAGTACATGTGAGTACCAGATGTGAGTCATGTTTTTCCCCCCAGGTCCTAACAGAGTAATTCTTAGGAAGTCATTAGTATATCTGTACTTATGATAACATATGATTTTTAAAAAGAAAGAAACCAAACATAAGAGTAATTTTCAAAGATGATCAATGTAGCAGTAAAATGTCTTACATATCTGACATATATATATACCCATTCTATATGACCAAACTTGTTTCAGTATTATAAAAAGAAATGAATAATACTCTTAGCCAGAAAATAAATGCTAATGAAGTAGATTTTCTTTTATTTAACTTCATGTATATAAGCATGTTGGTAAAAATAAAAATAATTCAAGTATTTCAGTAAAAATTAAAAACTAAAGCATCAATGCTTTTTTTATTGCATTAGCATGTTTTTTTGAAACAGGGGGGAAGTACCTATCTATTGATCTGTGACAGAAATAAATAACATTTTCTGGTTCCAAGTGTTAACTTAGAAAAGTTTGTCAATGACCTCATATCTTCACATACAGTAGATTGAATAGCCAGGTTTGTTGATCTATCTTCAAAGCAAACAACATATTTTAATAATTTTAACTCGGAAAAGTTTCTTTCACATGAAGCAATAGACATACAAGTCAGGGAAAGTCTTAAACATGAGGATAAGTTTGGCAGTCTTAAATCAGATTTAACAAAAAATTCCAGAAATGGCAATACTCTTCATGTCTTTATTTTCAAGATACCATGATTCTAAAGACCTTCAAATGTCTCCACAATGAAATTTTTTCATTAAAATTATATCTTTACTAGAGATTACTTTTTCTATAATTTAGTAAAAGCTTCGAAAGTTTTTCATCTTATAAAAAAATCTGAGACAGTCTGCTGTTGACCTTGAAGAAACCTGCCATTTGTAGAGAAAGCCTCCTAGCAAGAAATCCCAGGCTGACTGTAGGAGCTGAATACCTCAGTCCTAGAATATCAAGGAAGTAAAGTCTGCCAACAGATAGTGACCTCCAAAGAATACTTAAACTTCGGATGAGATTATGACCTATCACCTTGATTTCTTCTGAATGAAATTGAGCAGAGGACTGAGCCCACCCATGCCTGAACTTCTGACCCAGGAATACTGTGAGAAATAAATTTGTGTTGTTGAAAGGAAAAGAAAGTCTGAGAAAATAAATGAATAATAGTAAATATTGGCACCTTTTTGATCCATTATTTTAAATAGGTGTCCAATGCTTAGAATTCAAATACTGACTTTTTAATTTCTTCTCGCAATGTAAGACCAGCATCTTTCATTATTTCTCCTGGCATTCTTCTTTGAACTTTTATTCTTTTTTTTCCTTAGAGGGAGGGGGAGGCTCATTGGGAGAGGGAGAGAGAGACTTAAGCAGGCTCCACACCCAGTGCAGAGCCTGACCCAGAACTTAATTTCACAACCTTGAGATCATGACCTGAGTTGGATGCTTAACCAACTGAGAGCCACCCAGGCACCCCCCCCTTTTTTAAATGTAAATATCCTATTTCCTTACATTTTGTTGTTATATAGCCTTCTCCTCAATTTCTTTTTTTTTTTTTTTTTTTTTTTTATGATAGTCATACACAGAGAGAGAGAGAGAGAGAGGCAGAGACACAGGCAGAGGGAGAAGCAGGCTCCATGCACCGGGAGCCAGACGTGGGGTTCGATCCCGGGTCTCCAGGATCGTGCCCTGGGCCAAAGGCAGGCACTAAACCGCTGCGCCACCCAGGGATCCCCTTCTCCTCAATTTCTATGTGCAGATCTTCAAAGCATAATTTTAAAGCTTATTGTTTCATCAGATATTATTAAAGTCTGATTCTTGCTGTTTACAAATATTTTGTATCTGATTATGCAAACATTTGTATCTCATCTAAAAATTTCCTACCAGAAAAAAGATAACTTTAAAAAATTGCTTACGTCTATCATTGTTTATCTTGAATCTCTTGTTTAAATGTACAAATATGTAAATTACAGAGGCTTGAGGCAGTAACTGCCCAATGACCTAAAATAATTTTAAATCATTTTGAACTTACTTTCAAAATTAATGCATGTAACTAAATTCCACTGGGTCAGAGACCAACAGCATAATTGAAAATTCTCCAAATTAACTTCCATGTAATATGCAAATATATTGAAGGATTTGTAATAAAAATGTGCTAATTAGAAGTTTACATATGCATTTCTAAGACCCAACAGGTTAATAAAATGTTCTAAACTTAGATTGTAGTGATGGCTATACAGCTATGAATATGCTAAGAACCATTGAATTATATACTTTAAATAGGGAAATTTTATGGTCATAAATTCTATCAAAATAAAGATGTAAAAACTAAAAAAAAACAAACCTCAAGAAGAACTGAAGTGATAGTTTAGAACTTAGATCAATGAAAGATTTTGGGGGGAGGAGTTATCTTATTACTGACATTGTGTAGAATTGCTGGCAGTTTTATATTATGCTTAAATTCTCTACAGTGAGCCCCATATAGTCAGTACCCAGGATGAACACCACCCTTGGCACTTCACTGGATCACTTATGTGCCCATAAGTCTATGTAATGTAATTGTTATTAAATTTTACTCCTTTAGGCTCTGAACTCAGGGCAGTTATATTATGGCTGCCCAAATGCTAACCACACAGTAATCCAGGGGATTGTGAAATCCAACATTTCATGACATATTCAGGGACGATTTTGTAGTTTTCCTGCTTCTGATACTGAATTTTCTCTCTTGCAGTTCCTCTGTTTATTTCTCCCTCGCTCATTCTCCCTCTCTCCCTCCAGCATCCTGTGTTAGAAATACCTGCGAATTGTTCCAAGAGGCTTAATGTTTTTAAACTTGTCATTTGCCTGTGGCTTTTTAACACACCAGCAAGATAAGATAAAGTGACTTTTCTTTTTTAAGGTATGAAGCTGGAGGTGCTATGTAGTTATAACACCTAACATTCACACTACCTAACCCTACCTCCTTTTCCTTCAAGGTAGGAGAAACTTCAATCCAGATATAAAAAGTCTGCTTTGTTTCAGGGTGACTAGTATGTTAATATTAATATGAGATTCAGTTGTGATGTGGTTTTGTGTATGTATGTGGATTTATTTTGCTCACAAGTCTTCATAAGAGCTCAGCTGAGATAGCTCACCCTTGTTCCAAGAAGCACTTGCCCTGGCAGCTTGAACATCCTGGAGAATCTATTTCCAAGATGGTTTGCTACCTGTGGGGCATGGTGTTTTTAATTTTATTTTTATTATTTATCTTATTGAAATATAATTTACATACTATACAATTCACCAGTTTAATGAGAATACCAACTGGTGTAGCCACTCTGGAAAAGAGTATGCAGTTTCCTCAAAAAGTAAAAAAGAGCTTTATCAAGTACAACTATCACTACCATCCAGTTTAAGAACTTTTCCATCACCCCCAAAAAGTTCCTTTTTACTTGTTTATAGTTCATCTGGACATACATTCCCAAGCCTGGGCAACTGGTTTATTTGATCTGCTTTATTTCAATCTTTATACTGTTATGGACATTTACCTTTGTTGGACATTCCATATAATGGAATCATACAATATGTAAGTCTTTTGCATCTGGCTTTTCTCACTTGGCATAATGTTTTTGATGTTCAAATATTTTGTAGTATGTGTCAGTAGTTTGTTCCTTTTTATTACATAATAACATTCCATTGTACAGATATACCTTCAGTTTATCTATTCACCAGTTGATGGACATTTGGATTGTGTCCAATTTTTAGCCATCGTGAGCAATGCTGCTATGAACATTCATGTATATGTCTTTTCATGAACATACATTTTATTTCTACAGGGTAAAATCCTAAATATAAAATCCCAGTGTTCATATGGTGAAGTTTATGCTTTTGTTAAGAAACTATAAAATTATATCTTCAAAGTCCCTGTACCATTTTACACTCTCACCAGCAGTGTATAAGGATTCCAGGTTGTCCACATCTCTTCCAAAACTTGTCTTTTTAATAAGAAATTTTTAATTGTGATTAAAAAACACAAAATGTATAATCTTAACTCTTTCTTTTAAAAAAATTACTTAAATTCAATTTAGTTAACACTGTATTAGTTTCAAAATAGTATTCAGTGATTCATCAGTTGCATATAGCACCCAGTGCTCATTACATAGTGCCCTCGTTAATGCCCATCACCCACTTACCTCATCTCCCAACTGGCCTCCCCTCCAGCAACCCTCAGTTTGTTTTCTGGAGTTCAGCATCTCTTATGGTTTGCCTCTCTCTCAAATTTCACTTTATTTTTCCTTCCTTTCTCCTATATTCATCTATTTTGTTTCTTAAATTCCATATATAAGTGAAATCATATGGTATTTGTCTTTCTCTGACTGACTTATTCTGTTTAGCATAATACCCTCTAGTTCCATCCATATCATTGCAAATGGCAAGATTTCATTATTTTTGATGGCTAGGTAATATTCCTGTGTGTGTGTGTGTGTATACACTAACCTTTATCCATGCATCTGTCAATGGACATCTCACCTCTTTCCATAGTTTGGCTACTGTGGACATTGCTACTCTAAACATTGGGGTGCAGATGCCCCTTTGGGTTAATATGTTTGTATCTTTGGGATAAATACCTAGCAGGGCAATTGCTAGGTCCTAGGGAAGCTCTATTTTTAACTTCTTGAGGAACCTCTGTACTGTTTTCCAGAGTGGCTGCACCAGCTTGCATTCCCACCAACAGAGAAGAGGGTTCCCCTTTCTCCATATCCTCGCCAACATCTGTTCTTTCCTGAGTTGTTAATTTCAGCCATTCTGACAGGTGTGACGTATCTCATTATGGTTTTGATTTGTATTTCCCTGATGCCAAGTGATGGTGAGCATTTTTTTTTTCTTGTGTCTGTTGGCCATTTGTATGTCTTTTTGGAGAAAGTTCTGTTCATGTCTTCTGCCCATTTCTTGGTCAGGATTTTTGTTTTCTGGGTGTGGAGTTTGATAAATGATAAGAGTTTGCTGTGGGTTTTTCATATATGGTTTTTATGATATTGAGGTATGTTCCTTCTACCCCTACGCTGCAGAGAGTTTTAATCAAGAAAAGATGCTGTATTTTCTCAAATGCTTTTTCTGCATCTACTGAGAGGATTATATGTTTCATGTCCTTTCTTTTATTAATGTGGTGTATCACTCATCTTTATACTCCTTTGAAAAAAAGTCTGTTCCAATCTTTTGCCCATCTTTTAAATTAGGTTGTCTGTGTATAATAGAGTTATAAACGTTCCTTACATATTCTAGATACAAGTCTTTTATCAGATATATAATTCGCAAATATTTTCACGAAGTTTATGGGTTGTTTTTTTCAATTTGCTGATAATAAGTGACCTTTAGTAGTTTTGTCTTATATTTGTTTTGAAGAATTCTTATAGCTGTCATGTCACTGTTGTTGATTATGTTTATTAGCTTTATCAGTTTCCTTCTTGATAGTAGTATTAAAATGCTTTCTGAAAAGTCTCGAAGGAAGGGTATCTGGGAAAAAATAGGAAGAAAAAATAGGGGGAAAAAAAGAGGAAGAAATAGGAAACCTATTGTAGGCTTTCAGGAGGGTCCAGGGTCAGGAGGGTCCAGGAAAAAATAGGGGGAAAAAAAGAGGAAGAAATAGGAAACCTATTGTAGGCTTTCAGGAGGGTCCATCCTAATTAACTATAATTAGGATGAATGTCCAATGCTAGGCAATAAGGTGTGGATTGGGACTATTCCAGAAAGTGATGTCTAGGGAGCAGAATCTCATATGATAGCACCAGTCACAATTCCTACCTCTCTTGTACAATTGAGCTGTACTGTTTGGCTGAAACTTCATGCTCAATATAGCACCTATTATTACCTCATGAAATGAGGGAGAAGTTAGAGTCTTTCCAGAATATATATGGTTTTCTAGGTATGGTGCTAGTAAATGTAATGTGTTCTCTCTAATCAATGCACTCTGGTAAAGTTATAAAGATTGAAATTGGAGAATCTGGGGGATTCAAGAGAAATTTCCTCACAAGCACTAACCATAATGGAAAGGCCAAAAGATAGAACTAAATGGAGAGTTTAAAGAGTTGGAAGAAAAGATGCAAAGAAATGAAAATAATCTTTTTAGATGCTTATTCTGAACTACTGAGTCCTTTATATAGTTTTGAAAATTTCATTCATCTATGGAATTGGTATTATTACTAACATATTATATATGAAAAATTTAAGAACTGGAGAGGTTAAAAAACTTACCTAAAGATACACAACTAATTAGTACTAGAATAGGGATATAAATCCAAGTTTTTTATTCCAAGGTCATGTTCATTCCACTGCACTATATTACCTCCTTAAGAAAGCAGACTTATTTTTCATTAAATTTCCTAATTTAGTTACCAGTAGGCCTTCTGTGAACTAACTCAATGTGACAGTCAATTCTTTTACAAGCATTCTCAATTACTCTCCCCTTTACTTCTGTCATGAGACTCACTTCCACCCTTCTTTTCTTCTGCAGAAGATGGAATTTCCTTAAAAAAAGATTTTATTTATTCATGAGAGACATTGAGAAATAGGCAGAGACATAGACAGAGGGAGAAGCTCCACAGAACTTTTTAACTTTGATGTAGATACATTTGTCTATTTTTGCCTTTTATTGCCTGAAACTTTGATGTCATATTCAAGAAATCATCACCAAATCCAGTGTCATGAAGGTTTCCCTCTATGTTTCTTCCAGAGGTTTTATTGTTTTAAGTCTTCAATTTAGGTCTTTAATCTATTTTCAGTTCATTTTTGTATATGGTGTAAAGTAAGGTCTAACTGTTATTTATGCAGACTTTTATACAAACTTTCAATTTCTTCTCCTCAACTCCTTACCCTCTCCTTCCAAGGAACTGGAGTTTTATTGTCTGAGCCTTTCTGGGTCAGCTGGCTTTTGTTTGCTCCTCTTGGCTCCCACTACACAGAAGTTTCTACCTACTTTTCAACGACCAATCCTTTTCCCTCTTACTCCTTTACTATAGCTATTTTCCAGAGTTCTGTTTCTTTTTCTTTTTCTGTATATTTTTATTGGAGTTTGATTTGCCAATATATAGTATAATACCCAGTGCTCATCCCGTCAAGTGCTCCACTCAGTGCCTGTCACCCAGTCACCCCATCCCCCCGCCCACCTCCCCCAGAGTTCTGTTTCTAGGGTCATACTCTCTTCTGTTTTCTCTTTACTCCTTTAGGAGCAATTTATATTTTCTAGTTTCAGGTCCATCCTCTCACATGATTTCTCTCATATATGTATTTTCAGTCCATGTCTCAATCTACCATTGGGGTAATTCGTCTTGGATACCTCATACATTTGATAACCTCAAATTGTATATGTGCTAAATTCAGTTTACCATCCCCTCTCTAGAAGATTATCAGTGTTAGCACCTTTATTTAAGTCACTCACTCTCATAAATTTGGAGTTCAAATTTACTCTTCTTTTTTTTTTCAATTTCTTGATCTAGTTGTAGTCTAGTTCCATGGATTCTTTTTTCAAAAGTTTTTCTTTGTATTTCTAGTGCTGTCTCCATCCTTGTGTAGATTCTCATTATCTTGGCCCTAAATACTGCAGTAGCAACTGAATTTGTTTTCCTTCCCCTATTATCTCCTCATCTAGTCCAACCTATGTTCTTCTACTAGACAAATTTTCTTTATTTTTTTAATTTTTTTTCTAGACAAATTTTCCAATTAATATATCACTGTCACCTGCCACTCCCATGATAAAAAACCTCCTCTAGTTACACTTAGGCTCAACTTTGTTTCTAGATCTAGCAGTCAACATCCTTTACTATCTAATCCCAATCATTGATACAGCTAACTGTATCTCCTTGCTAGTCCCCAAGGAAACATTGGGGCACATTTCATACTCATTTCCATGTGCATTTCCTTTTGTTAGAAAGTTCTTTATCTATTCATCTTCTAATCCAAATGCTTCACTCCATTCAAGTGCTCTTATTTCTACAAAGGTTTCCTTTACTCTCAAGTCCATAATACCCTTTATAAACACCTTAAACCTTTATCCTCTGTACCATATCCCTTATGCTTTGCACAATTTAGTTGACCTTCAGGAGATTTTGTTATTGAGCAAATAAATGAATATTATCTTGCACTAATACTTGTTTATTTCATTTTTTTGGACATATTCTTCTAATGTAGATTTTAAGTTTATGGAAGGTAGGAGTTTTATAATTTTTCTTTTGCATAATTCTTATCATCTAGTACAGTGTAATACCCTAAATAGAGGTAATCCTGAGGGCAAAGATTATTTATTGATAGTGTGGGCTGATGGCCAGATATCTGCATTTCTAATAAGTCTTTCATCCATCTCTCCATCTCATAGGATTTTGATGTACTGTTTGAGGATAGAGATCTTATCTATTCTCTTCACCATATGTCTTTAATGCCTGACATATAGTAGTTATTAGGTAATAATTTTAAATTGATTATGCATTTGACTACAAACCACATTTGGATACCATGGCCTGGGAGAAAGAACAAGAAACTAAATTAAAACTTTGAACTATGTGTGAAATACTTATGTTGCATATGTATTTGCATGTTGGGAAAATTCATATGAAGGTTTTGAAAAGTTTAAAGCAATTCCAAAATGTAAACTATTATTTAAGATGCTAAAGTTGTTTTTTGCTTTTTTTTTTTTTTTTTTTTTTTTGAGTGTTGACTTCTTTCTATTGGGTGGCAAATTTTCCCTATAAAAGAAAAATAACTGTGTAAGGTTTATTTTAGGTGTCTTATTATTATAAAGATGAGAAAAATAATCTTTTTAAGGGTATAAATCATAGACCTTTGACTTGGAAGAGCACCAAATGTTTAAGCTCCATTCACTTTAAACAAATACACCATTTATTGACTTAGTTATAGATGAGGAAATTGGGAGTTTAGGCAGATTTAAGGATTTGCCTAATGTGGAGATTCTTTCAAAGTGTTGTCCTCAGATGCCTCAGGCATTGGAATATCCTAGAAAGTTTGTTCAAAAGTATAGCTTCCAGAGCTCTACTCAAGACAGTAAGTTAGATTCTTTAAAGGAATCTGCATTTTTAGAGGCTTCTTGTATATTAGTGGCTTTTGGTATAGTGCTTCTCACACTCTACTGTTCATCTGAATTACTTAAGGATCTTATTAACTACAAATTTGGATACAGCATGCCTAGGTGGGAGATTCTTCATTTGTAACAAGTGCTCAAGTGATGCTTATGTTTTTTGCCCATGGACCACATTTTGAATAGGAAAAATCCAGAACAGCAGTTCTCAAGGTGTAGTCCCAGACCAGCAGCATCAGCACCATCTGGGAACTTGTTAGAAATACTACTTTTGTTCCCCACTCCAGATCTACTGAATCAGAAACTCTCATACATGTGAAAATTTGAGAACATATTAAAATTTGAGAACCACTGATATAAGAACTTTTATTGAAAATCCCTTGCCAGGGGTGCCTGGGTGGCTCAGTGATTGAGCTTCTGCCTTCAGCCCAGGGCGTTATCTCAGAGTCTTGGGATTGAGTCCCATATTGGGCTCCTTGCATGGAGCCTGCTTCTCCTGTCTCTGCCTCTCTCTCTGCCTCTCTGCCTCTCATGAATAAGTAGATGGAATATTTTAAAAAGAAAAAGGAAAGCCCTTGCCAGAACCTACCAGGTAGTTTGATTAGTTACCCCTGGTTGAGGTTTGGACATTTTTTAAGTTTCCTAATCGACTCTAGTGTGCATTCAGGATTGCAAATGATAGTTTGAGAATGTTGGCCTAAGGTGACACCTGTATTCTTAGGACCTAAATCTCTTGCATGCTGGTGACATCCTCTTTCCACCCTTTCTGTGGTTCCTAGACACCACCACTTCAGCATACTGGCCTGTGCTGGGATGCTATCTAAGTATCTCACCACCACTTCCTCCCCCAACCCCAACAAAATCTAACAAACCCCACCAGACACACACACACACACACACACACACACACTCACACACACACACCAACAGAGAATAGGGAGGGAGAGAAAGAAAGAATTATTTCACCTAAGGAGATGTTTAAAGATTCAGTTTCCCAGCCTGGGATAAGGTAAAGAAATTTGGCTTTCTTTAAAATTTTCTAGTTTTCAAGCACTTTGTCCTGTATGACCCTGTATACCCCATACTCTCCTCCCTTTGCACAAGCCCAGATTATTTTCTCACCTGAGACAACTTTTCAAATTGAAAAATGCAAATGCTTGGGTTAGTTTGAGTAAATCAATAGAATAGATAGCCTAAATTCTATGATGGTTGAATAGATTTTAAATCAAGGTATGACTTTTAGATGCTCCTTTCTGTGGGGAAGAGGCTGAGCTGAGAATAGAAAGTTATTTTTTGGTGCATCAGTAGACAGAATTCAAGTCACACATTTACAGCTAATTGCTTCTGAGAGTATAGTTTTATCTAATCTTCCATTTTTGACAATTCCTCCTTTTTACCAACCCTACCACTATCATAACTTCCCTCTACAAAAAAAATTACACTCTTTATCAAAGAATTCATAATGAATTCCTACTAGTCTTATGTAGGTAGTTAATTAGTACTGTTTGGCTAAATTTTTATAGTTTAATGGGGATCAAAACATCAAGCTAAAATAATGAAGTCCCTATAGTAGAACTCCATAGACTAACAAGAAAATGAGTAGAGGATGGAAACTTGGGAGAATGTGGGAATTAGTCTCTATATTAATTTTCTATTGCTGTCCTGTTTAATCCTTTCACCCTGAGCACTGGTAGGACCTGTGAATATGATAGAATAATCACCCTTTTGATGATTTTGTTATAATGGTTCTCCCTCTTAGCAGACTCAGAAATACTGAGAGACAGAGGGAGATATATTCTCTGTTGACCTTGAAGAAGCTGTTAGGTTGGGAGAGAGCATGTGATTAGAACTGGAGGGAGATTTCTAGGAGCCAGGAATAACATCTGACTGACAAAACCAGCAACAAAATGGGAACTTCAGTTCTACAGCCAGAAGGAACTGAATTCTGTATACAACCTGAATAAGCCAAAAGAGGACCTCAAATTCTAGGTAGGAATGCAGCCCTGTTGACTTCTTGCTTTTGGTTCTTCAAGAGGAAGAAAAAACAACACCAGATTGAAACTCAGATCTGCATCAAAGAATAAAGAGCAAGTAAATGGTAAACATGTGGACAAACATAAAAAAAAAAACTGTCCTTTTTCTGAACACTTAATGCAAAATTACAACATGTATCATAGGATTATAGTATTTGTAGATATAAAATGTAAGACAACAATAGCACAAAGAGCAGAGAGGTATGCCATTGTAAATTCTTACATTTAACATGGAGTGATACAACGTTAACTCTGGACAGACTCTCATAAACTTAGGATGCATATTTTTTTAAAGATTTTATTTATTTATTTATTCATGAGAGGCAGAGAGAGAGAGAGAGAGAGAGAGAGAGAGAGACAGGCAGAGGGAGAAGCAGGCTCCATGCAGGGAGCCTGATGTGGGACTTGATTCTGGGTCTCCAGGATCACACCCTGGGCTGAAGGCAGCACTAAACCGCTGAGCCACCCAGGCTGCCCTAAGATGCGTATTTTAATCCCTAGAGTAAATAACAGGGACAGACAGAGAAATGTAAAAATGATTAGCTAAACATATCATAAAGGATTTTTCTCACTTTTTTTTTTCCTTTTCCTCTTCCACATCCTTTTCTTTCCCTTCCTAAATAATTCAGAACTAAAACCAACAGGTAGGACCAAGCAAGTTAGGTGTCTATGCCAGAACTGGGAGAAATACAGTAGCCCAGACTGTAATATCAAAGCCCAGCTAGGTTGAGAAGGATATCCACATGGGGTGGGGTGAGGAAGGTGTGGTCATCAGAATTCTAATATGCCTTGTTATTAGTTTCCTAGAGCAACCATAGTGAAGTATCACACACTGTGTGGCTTAAAATGACAGAAGTTAATTTTCTTATAGTTCTAGAAGCTGGAAGTCCAAAATCAAGGTTGGCTAGGTTGGTTCTCTCTGCTGGCTCTGAGGAAACAACCTTCCCCTACTTCTCTCCTAGCTTCTGGTGGTTGTCAACAGTACTTGGCTTTCCTTGGCTTGTGGTAGCATAACTCCAAACTTTGACTCTGTCTTCACATGGACATCCTCACTGTTTCTGTCTCCTCTGTGTCCAAATCTCCCTCTTTTTCCCTTTAAAAAGACACAAATTATTGGAGTTAGAGCCTACCCTAAATCCAGGATGATTTTATTGTGAGATTCTTAATGAATTATATCTACAAAGACTCTATTTCCAAATAAAGCCTCTTCCTAAGGTTCTGGGTGTACGTGATTTTTTTGGGTAATACCGTTCAACCCATAGCAACTCCCAAGACTTTTACCCTCTGGTAATTTAACAGGCTTGTGAGACCCTGGGCAGAGAAACCATCTAAGCCATACCTGGATTTCTGATTTACAGAATGAGATAAATAGGTTTTGTTTTAAGACACTAAGATTGTGGTAATTTGTTACTCAACAATAGAAAAATAATACAGAGAGTATCTGCAAAGGAAGGCTGCCTGATGCAAGGTATAGTGGAGTGAGGAGGAGGGCATCCTCATGGAAGACATCCCAATTTGGAGTGTTGAAATTCAAGTAGAGATAGAAGAGTGTTTATCCAGAGAGTGGCTTAGCACAGGGTATCATAGCCAAGGTGGGTGAAGGGAGCATCATTGTAGGAGGGTGGTAATGGTGACTTTTCAGAGCCTAACCAGGATGGAGAGACATTCATGTTAGAGGGCGGTGGCCCAGTAGAGAGTATTAGAATCTAAGCTGAATGAGGGGAGTGTCCATATGGGAAAGCAGACCAGTGCAGGCTTTCAGAACCTGAGCTGGTGAAGAAGATATCTGTGTAAGAGGTGGCTCAGTGCTAGTTGAGAATGCCCAAGATAGGTGAGGGGTGAGGACATCCATGGAAAAGGAAAACCCAGTTGGATTGTCAGAGAGCAAGTGGAGTGAGGAAAGTTCTGATGGTGGTGCTGCCTAGGGTTGAGTATCAGAGCCAAGTGAATAGAAGACAGTATTCACATGGAGAGGCACCCCTACATGGGGGTGCCAGAGCTAAGTACAGTAAGGAAAGTGATCACATTGAGGGGAGAGTAACCTAATACAATGTATTGGAGCCCAAGTGTGTGAAGAGGGCTTTCGTATGGTGAGATAGACTCAGAACAGGTAGTTGGAAAAAGAATAAGATGAAAGGGGTGTCCATATGAGGGTTGAGGAGTGTGGCAGCCCAGTCCTGAGTGCTGGAGCCCAAGTATGATAAACAGGAAGTTTGGTTAGGGAATGGTGAGCTGTGGTCACAGATTAGTTATATCAGAGGAATTGACTAAATAAGCAAATATTTTTTAGTATAATGGGAGATATGGTATTGTTGTTAGAGAAGTGAGTTTAAAATGTGAGAAGGAAGAAAACTAGAATGAACTTTATAGTGTTGGAATTGAATTAGAGATATTGATGTAAAGAGATAAAACTATAAATGTAAATGTTCATATATGTATATACACACTGCATATATTTACCAACTTTGTCCACTGTAAGGGTCTGAGGATAACTACACCCAATAACAATGACACACTAAATGCCCAGATTTGGGTTTCTAAATAATATTACCATTAAAAGGAAATAGAGAAAAAAAAAGAGAGAAAAAAAATAAAAGGAAATAGAATTCCTTGAGGGAAATGGCTGAGTCCAAAATCGGGAGATAAAAAGTAGAAGATGAACCTCGAGCTAGTTTTTTCTGTCAAAAAGTAAGTAAAAAAATCTCAAAGAATGAGAGGAGATAGACAGAAAGGCAAATAAGTCAGTTTGAAGGGGCTACAACTCACCAAATCTGGAATAATTGAAGCATCAAAATTAATGATGGTGATAGAATAACTGAATAAACAAGGAAGTCATGGGTCCATAGTGATATAAATATGTAAATGAATAACTTAGCAGTTTGAGGAGGAACAGCTTACCTAGTCTCAAAGTATTTCATAAAAGGAGCGCCTGGGTAGCTCAGTGACTGAACGTCTGCTTTGGCTCAGGTCCTGATTCTAGCTAGGGTCCTGGGATCAAGTTCCGCATCAGGCTCCCTGCAAGGATCCTGCTTCTCCCTCTGCCTACATTCTGCCTCTCTCTGTGTCTCTTGTGAATAAATAAGTAAAATCTTAAAAAAATATATTTCACAAAATACTTATTTAAAAAAAACAAAAAGGGTAACTTTTCTGTTAGAAGCCCCTGATACCACCTTAAATCAAGTGATCAAAATGAATATCATCATTAATAGGTCAGATTGAATTTAAAATTCATTGAGAAACATTACAGCATCACTTCTCTAATATTCCTGCGAAACATGCATAATTTAGATCTAATCATGACAAGAGATCAAATTGAAGAACATTCTACAAGGTAAATGGCCTATAATATTCAAAAGAGCCAAGGTCAATAAAGTTAGGAAAGACTGAGAAATAATTCCAGCTTGAAGAAGGCTAAAAGACAACTAAAGGCAACAGAAGATTTTGATATGAATCCTTTTGCTATAAAGAACATTCTTGGAGCAACTGGCAAAATTTGATTGGGGTCTGAGAATTAGATGGTAGTATATGTCAATATTAGTTCACTGATTTTTGGCTCTTGTGGTTATGAAAGAAATATCCTTTTTTCATTGAAATTACAAACTAGTCTACTCATGGGTGATGGAGTATCATGTTGGGAACTTTAATATTGTTCAAGAAAAAGTATTTTATACTATATCTCCAACTTTTATTTAAGCATAAGATTGTGTGTTTTAAATTAGAAACTGTCTTTAGCCACAGCAATTTCTTACAAAATGTGCCTCCTAAGGCAGGAGAAATAAAAGCAAAAATGACTATCAAGACTTCATGAAGATAAAAGGATTTTGCACAGCAAAGGAAACAGTCAACAAAACTAAAAGGCAACCTGTGGAATGGGAGAAGATATTTGCAAGTGACTTATCAGATAAGGGGCTAATATCCACAATCTATAAAGAACTTATCAAACTCCACACCCAGAAAACAAAAATTCTGACCAAGAAATGGGCAGAAGACATGAACAGAACTTTCTCCAAAAAGACATACAAATGGCCAACAGACACATGAAAAAAAAAATGCTCACCATCACTTGGCATCAGGGAAATACAAATCAAAACCATAATGAGATACCACATCACACCTGTCAGAATGGCTGAAATTAACAACTCAGGAAAGTACAGATGTTGGCGAGGATATGGAGAAAGGGGAACCCTCTTCTCTGTTGGTGGGAATGCAAGCTGGTGCAGCCACTCTGGAAAACAGTACAGAGGTTCCTCAAGAAGTTAAAAATAGAGCTTCCCTAGGACCTAGCAATTGCCCTGCTAGGTATTTATCCCAAAGATACAAACATATTAATCCAAAGGGGCATCTGCACCCCAATGTTTAGAGTAGCAATGTCCACAGTAGCCAAACTATGGAAAGAGGTGAGATGTCCATTGACAGATGCATGGATAAAGGTTAGTGTATACACACACACACACACACAGGAATATTACCTAGCCATCAAAAATAATGAAATCTTGCCATTTGCAATGATATGGATGGAACTAGAGGGTATTATGCTAAACAGAATAAGTCAGAGATAGACAAATACCATATGATTTCACTTATATATGGAATTTAAGAAACAAAATAGATGAACATAAGAGAAAGGAAGGAAAAATAAAGTGAAATTTGAGAGAGAGTCAAACCATAAGAGATGCTGAACTCCAGAAAACAAACTGAGGGTTGCTGGAGGGGAGGCCAATTGGGAGATGAGGTAAGTGGGTGATGGGCATTAACGAGGGCACTTTTTGTAATGAGCACTGATGAATCACTGAATTCTACCCCTGAAACTAATAATACCACTAGCAGAAATCAAGAGTCAGCTGCTTAGTCAACTGAGCTACCCAGAGTCCCCAAAAGGAAATTAACTTTAAATATAAAGATACAGGGGCAAGTGCTGGTTAAGTGTTAAGTTGGTTAAGTGTTTGCCTTCGGCTGGGGTCATGATCCCAGGGTCCTGGGATGGAGCACTGCCTTGGGCTTCCAGCTTAGTGGGAGTCTGCTTCTCCCTCTGCCTCTGCCCTTCCCTGCCCCGCTCATTCTCTCTCTTTCTCTCTTGCTCTCGCTCTTGCTCTATCTCTCCCTCTAGCTCTCAAATAAATAGATAAAAATAAATATAAAGACACAATTATATTGGAAGTCAATGGATAGAAAAAAATACCAAGTAATAAGCATCACAAAGATGGTACGACTATGTTAATATCACACAACTAGACTTTGAGAGAAAATGTACAACCCCACATAAAGAGAACTTAATCTGAAAGATAAAATTATCAGTTATTAAGCAGACATAATAATCATAGATGTGTATGCATCTGACACTGGAGCTTCAAAATATATGAAGCAAAATTTGAAAGAATTGAGGGGAGAAATAGACAAATCTATAGTCAGCTGGGGATTTTTATCTTTCTTCTCAGTAATTGGTTAGAATAATTGACTGAAAATTACTAAGGACAATGAAGATTTGACTTGATTAATAGTTCTTGAAATCTATCCCCAACACTTGAAAAAGTCACATTTTTTTCAAGTGCATATGGAACGCTCTCCAAGGTAGACCACATGCCTGGGCATGAAAACAAGTCTCAATCAATTTCAAAAGATTGAATCTTACAGAGTATGTTCTCTGACCACAGTAACTTAGAAATTAGTAACAATATGATGCCCAGAAAAGCCCTGAATATTTAGAAATTAAACATTATAATTTTAAATGACCTAAATGAGAGCAAAAGTGAAAATTGAAAATTATATAACTGCTTGGGAAAACTTTTTGGTGGTTTCTTATATTACACATATACTATTCTATAACCCAGTAATTCAAATTCTAAGGTTTTGTCTTAGAGAAATGCCAATCAACATTTGTCTATAAAACAAGATGTAAAAAAAAAAAAAAAAAGGATGTATAAGAATATTCCTATTAGCTTTATTTGTAATAAACCCAAACTGGAAACAACTCAAATGTTTATCTCTCTCTCTCTCTCTCTCTCTCTGATATATATATATACATAATGGGAGAATCTCAAAAACATTATGTAAGCTTTAAAAAGTAAAACACAAAAGAGTATGTATTATATTTTCTATGCACCTGACATTGAACAACAGACAAAACTGATCTATGGTGCTAGAGAGTCTGAACGGTGGTTCCTTACTCCGGTGGAGAATGAATAGAAGGGGTAACAAGGGTATTTTCTGTGATGATAGATATGCAAATGATACTAGCTTGGGAAAGTAACTTCCCAAAGCAGCTAGTGCAATATTCCAGACTGTTTCTTTCTTATTTACAAGGACACTCTTATACTTGCCCTATAAAAAAGAAGAGTAAGGTGGGGGGATGGGTCCCACTTTCTGAAGCACAAAAATGGTGCCTCAAAATAGCCCAAATATATCTCTCTGTAGGTGAGACTTTGCTGGTGTCTTTCAGAAGCCTCTTTGCCCCCAAATACTTCAAACTTTCCACAGCTATTTGGACCATGGTGGTCAACCCATACTTTGTTCACTAACTGACAATTTACAGTCTAGAGTAAAAAGATGATCTGCACCAATAAGAATCTTCTTTTGGGGAGATGAAATAGGGAGTATCAAAAGGTACTTGGCCATTTACCAGCAGGAGCAGTTACTGGGAGAGTGTCAAAAAGTTAGTATCAAAAAGTGCTAACTCAGATAACCTAGGTGGCTTAGTGGTTGAGCGTCTGCCTTTGGCTCAGGTCTGCTTCTCCTTCTGCCTATGTCTCTGCCTCTCTCTCTGTGTCTCTCATGAATAAATAAAATCTTAAAAAAAAAAAGTGCAAGCTCAAGCCATGTATAAGAGAAGCTAAGGAGGAGCTGGAAAAATGAGAATGGGCCAATGTGCAGAGAAGGGAGACCTCGGGAAAGGGACAGTAAGAGTAGTCAGGCTCCAGACTTGTCGTAGGGGTTTTGCAAGGGTGGGGTGTGAGGATGGGGGACTTCCAAGTTAACTTTCAGATCCCATAAACTATTTCTATCATTCTTCCACTGTCCTATTCTCTTGGACATTTTCTTTTAAGTTACATGAGTGGATTTTTGTCCTTAATCTTTGTAATGTAGAATGTGATGGTCGTTATTGTTCTGGGCTTCCTGAAAAACTTTCCTCCACCCTCACCTTTTAGTAACAAACTCTGATCCCTGACCACATGGAAGAAAGGTGGACATATCCAATAGGCTCTTTGAAATATAAGAGTGAAACTGGAGGGACACGTGGGCTGGAAAAGATCATCATCATATAAATAAAAATAAGGAAGTATTTTTTTCTATTTGAAGTTATTTTAATTCCAGTTAGTTAACATACAGTGTTATTTCAGTTTTGGGTGTACAACATAGAGATTCAGTACTTCCATACATCACCCTGTGTTCATCAAGACAAGCGCATTCCTTAATCTTCATCCCCCATACCCACTTCCCCTCTGGTAACTATCAGTTTGTTCTCTATAATTAAGAGTCTGTTTCTTGATTTCTCTCTCTCCCTTTGCTTGATTGTTTTGTTTCTTAAATTCCACATAAGTGAAATTATATGGTATTTGTCTTTCTCTGACTTATTTCCCTTAGCATTATAAACTCTAGCTCCATCCATGTCATTGCAAATGGCAAGATTCATTCTTTTATGGCTGAATAATATATATATATATATATATATATATATATATATATATATATATCCTCTTCTTTATCCATTCATCATCAGTCGATGGACAGTTGGGCTGCTTCCATGTCTTAGCTATTGTAAATAATGGTGCTATAATCATAGGGGCACATGTATCCCTTTGAATTGCTGTTCTCATTTTCTTTGGATAAATGCCAAATAAGGTAATAGCTGGACCAGAAGGTAGTTCTATTTTCAACTTTTTGAGGAACTTCCATACTGTTTTCTACAGTGACTGCACCAGTTTGCAATTCCATCAATAGTGCAAGAGAGTTCCTTTTTCTCCACATCCTCACCAACACATGTTGTTTCCTGGATTGTTGATTTTAGCCATTCTGACAGGTATGAGGTGATATCTCATGGTAGCTTTGATTTGCATTTCCCTGATAATGTGATGATGAGCATCTTTTCCATTTTTTCCCAAATTTTTACTTAAATTCTAGTTACTTAACACATAATGTAACATTGGTTCAGGAGTAGAATTTAGTGATTCATCCTTTACATATAACACCCAGTGATGAGCATCTTTCCATGTGTCTGTTGATTATCTAAATGTTTTCTTTGGAAAAATGTCTGTTCATGTCTTCTGATCATTTCTTAATTGGGTTATTTATTTTTGGGGTGTTGAGTTTTAAAAGTTCTTTATATATCTTGGATACTAACCCTTTATTGGGTATGTCATTTGAAAATATCTTCTCCCATTCAGTAAGTTGACTTTTGGGGGTTTAAAAAATATTTATTTATTTATTCATGAGAGACACACAGAGGCAGAGATATAGGCAGAGGGAGAAGTAGGCTCCTCGAAGGAAGCCTTATGTGGGACTCAATCCCAGGACACCTGGATCAGGACCTGAGCTAAAGGCAGACGGACACTCAATTGCTGAACAGGTGTTCAGCAGGTGTCTCAGTTGACACCCAGGTGTCTCAGTTGACACCCAGGTGTGGCAGTTGACTTTTAGTTTTATTAATGATTTCCTTCATTGTGCAGATTTTTATTTTGATATAGTCTCAATACTTTATTTTTGCTTTTGTTTCCCTCTCAGAATACACATATCTAATAAGAAGTTACTACAACTGATGTCAAAGAGGTTACTGCCTGTGTTCTATTTTGGGATTTTGATGGTTTCCTGTCTCATATTTAGATTTTTAACCCATTTTGAATTTATTTTTATGTATGGTGTAGGAGAGTGGTCCAGTTCCATTCTTTTGCTGTCCAGTTTTCCCAGACCCATTTGTTGAAAAAATTGTCTTTTTTTCCATCGGATATTCTTTCCTGCTTTGTCAAAGATAAACTGACCATATAATTGTGGATTTATTTCTGATTTTCTATTCTGTTCTGTTGATCTATGTGTCTCTTTTGGTGCCAATACCATACTGTTTTGATCACTACAGCTTTGTAATACAACTTGAAAGTGGAACTATGATACCTCCAACTTTGCTTTTTTTTTTTCAGGATTGCTTTATTTGGGGTCTTTTGTGGTTCTATACAAAATTTTAGGGTTTTTTGTTCTAGTTTTCTGAAAAATGCTGGTGGTATTTTGATAGGGAATGAATTAAATGTATAGATTGCTTTGGGTAGAATAGACATTTTAACAATATTTGTTCTCTCAAAGGAAAGTAATTTTTATAGAAAACTTCCAACATATTAGTACTGGCACTATAAATTTTAACACCAATTAATTTTTATACATCTAGGGGTTATTATATCTATTGACAGATGAAGGAACTGAGGCTTAGAGAGTTTAAAGTGGCTTAGCCGTGGTCACACAGTGGGTAGCGATCAAAGGGATCAGTCTACAAAGCCCATACTTCTCCATCCACCCTGGGGCAGCCTCCCAGTTTATCAGAGTCCGCAGGAGGTCTACTTTCTTAGGAAGATATTGATGATGAGATCAAGGCTTGGGATTCTGAGGCACTCCAGCTCTTGAGAAGAGGAGCTAGCGACAGAAAAAGGAAATTCAGAGAAGTTTAGGACCCAGTTACTGTGGTGCTATGGAAGATAGTGTCAGTTATGTTTTGAAAACCAAAATGATGGTCAGTTGTCAAATGGTTCAAAAACATCAGAAAGGGTGAGGAGTGAATTGGATTCAGTTAACTAGAAGTTCAAGCGTGACTTTGGTGAAAACTGGTTCTGCTTGTGTTGAAAGAAGCCAAGTTTTAATGAGCACACAAGATCCTAAGAATGCAGTGAGGAGTGTGAGCATTGAGTAGGTACTGTGAAAGGAAGGGATGGAGCCTATAGTGACGGCGAATATGAGTTTGGAGTTCCAAGGAGAAGCAGACATGCAGGATTAGCAGTGGGTAGAGGAGGTACCTTTTGAAATAGGAACTAAGGAGGTAAGTAAGGAGTCATAATTGGTATGTCTCTCTGCATTTGTGAGCAATTTAGGCGATTTACATTTTTGAGAAGACCGTGAACTCCACAGAAGTAAAAATAACAGGATGGCTGTATTGGAAATTCTATTGGAGATCCCTGTGTTTTACGAGCTAATTTGTTCTCCCTATTTTACAGATTGGGCCCTTGAAGTTCATAATTTGATCAAAATCAAACTGCAGAAACCCGACTCATGACCGCACAGTTCTGAACCCGGGCTGGGGTTGAAGTCAGCGGTGAGTAAGCCGACGTCGCCCGGGGCGGCCGGCCGGGGACAGGGCTGGAACTACACTTCCCAGTGTGCCCGGCGGGGCGGGGCGGGGCGCGGGCAGGGAGGGCGCAGGCTCCTTCCCAGAAGCAAAAGCGGAAACAAAAGAGTCTCGCCGGCGTCCCCGCCCTCACACTCGCGCACACTCGCGCTCGGGCGCACACGGAGCAGGCACCGGCGCCCGGAGCGAGCCAGCGAGCCAGCGAGCAGCGAGCCGAGGACCCGTCGGGCTGAGCCGGCCGAGCAGGGAGCGAGTCGAGCCCGTGACGACCCTACGCCCCTCGCGCCCCGTAGCTGCCCCCAGCCGGCTGGTGTCCCCGCCGCCCTCCCTGACCCATGGCGCTGAAGAGGATTCAGAAAGTGAGTGCCCGGGCCAGGCCTGGGGCGACCGGGCGCGCTTCGGCTCCCTGCCCACGCTGACCCCGGCGATGGTCGCGAAAGACGCGCCGGGAGGGCACAGAAGGGGCCGGTGGGCGGGGAGCGGGGGCCGGAGATGCCGGCGGGGCCAGCGGGCACTGGACAGGTGAGGTGGGAGCAGGGGCAGGTCCCGGGTGGCCCGACGGACCTGGAGGCGGGGGCCCCGCTGTGAGCTCGCGCCGGAGCTGCTCCGGGAGTCCCTGGGTGGAGATCCTCCTCCGGCTCCAGACCTTCCCAAAATCTGTTCTTCACCGTAACAACTGGATTTTGCCCTGCACTGGTCTAGTTGTGGCCCCTGTCATGCTGTGTTTTCTCCATGCCGTTTCTTAAGCCCTTTCTTTTATGTTCTTGCTTCCCCGGGCTCCCGGAGAGGGCAAGGAAGGTGTGGTGGGCCTGCAGCCTTTCTCCTCGGTGCGGTGGGTTTTTTCTTGTCCTCTGCGTTTGGCTTCTGCTCAGATCCCCGAACGGGCTGGAAAAGCCCATTTGGGGCCCAGAAGCCAGGAGAAGCCTCTTGTGTCTTCTATTTTGGTGCCTCTTCTGCTGCCACTTCAGGTCACATAGCTGTAGTGAAAACATAGTTGCTGATACACAACAAGATGACCTCCTGGCTGTGATTCATCGTGAGTCAAGCCAAACAGGTTTTTTTTCCCCTCATGATAAACTTACATATAAAGTTCGAGACACAACAGAAACTGCCACAATTTAAGTTGTTTGATGCTTTGACACATGAGTATAGAATGAGGAGGAAATGTATATATTCATTCAACAAATATTTATCCATCCCAAAGGATTGCCTTCTCTTGCATAATACTGTATTGCTACTGTTTCAGATGTGAACATCTTACAAAATTGAGGTTGGGGCTTTTTTTTTTTTTTTTCTGTTCACTTTTATTTCTTGTTGGGTTATGGGTCTGTTCACTGACACAAGTTTTAAAAAGGTTTATAGTTATATGGAGAACGTTGAGAATTTATTTTTAAATGGGGAGGTGTTTCAGCAAGTTAAGCCAATAACAGACAGCTGTCTCATAAATAATTTTGGGAAGAAATCAATGCTACAGAAAATATTTATTAACCTTTTAAGGCATGAACTGATGGAAATATATACATTGTGTTCTCTGTCAGTACTGGTGTCATCTTCTGGTACAGAGGACAGCAACTTCCAGGTCCAGCCTTTTTTTGTTGTTTTTCTTCAAACATTGAATTTGTAGAATCCTGGTTTTTGTGTGTGTGCGTATAACATTTGAGGGTCTTCTCACTATAAAACATAAAGCTAACAATCCCCAATTATTGATTGTTTTCTGATTTGAAGATAATGCAATTACACATTCAAAATTACCCTAATTTTGAAGCCCTAATCAGCATCTTTGCCATACCTGGTATGCTTATTAATAATATGTAATCTTGGCTTACATTTGATTTGAAAAATACACATGTTCCAAAGAAGTTTTAAAACTCCATTTCCTTCTTTCCTACTTGGGAGAATTCTTCACAAGACTTGGCTTATAAAATAGGTTTTAAATAATGTAGAATTTGTCCACAGTAAGTAGGCATTCAAAGAAAATGGACACTATTTGTAAATACTTTGCTGGGCAGTTGTCAGTCATCATGCTGAACCAATGTATTTGGCTTATATCTATAATCTGGAATACACTCAAGTCATATTTTTATTAGCTGTTATTATTAGTTTATAACAGAATTGTCTGGTAAGAAAAAAAAAATCACATAGAATTGATTTAGGCCTGTAACAAATTGATACGTTGGAGAATAAATTGAGGATCCCATAACATCCGATCTCTGTATGCCAGTCTTTGGCTTTCCTTTTCTGTTATCAGAAAAGTTGACTTGCACAAATCTCCTTTCCACTAATCACATGTTCATATCATTCCTTCAAACTTTAAGGAATGTTATTTTGTTTGATTCTCCACTTCTGCTTTTCACACCTTCTTGATTAAAAGCCAATTCCAAGTAAGGTGTGCTGTTTGCCTTATGAACAGTTTGGTATCATTTTGGTATCATGAACTTCTTTGGTATCATTGGTATATAAATTCGTATCTGAATCCTGCGTATTCCAAGGAAAGAAGATACATATTAACTTTTGGCCTTTCTTTTTAAATATATTAAAATAACTGTCAGATACCTTCCAGGTCATTGGGTTGTACATTTCTTGTACCTAAAGTGTCAGACCTTAAAGCTGTGAGGAACCTCAGAGAATTGCAGTTTGGAGTTGAGTGGAGGGCAGGGGCAGGGGGCCAGCTTCCAGGGTAGTGTATCAGAAATATCTGTGGGACATTTTCAGACTGTCCCCACTGCTGCAAATGAAGAGATAGGGAATCCCCCAGATGGACTGGAGTGGAAAGAAGGTTGAGAACCACTGATGCTGTAGTCCATTCTTATTCAAAGAAGGAACCTGAGGCCTGGAATGAAGGAGTGCTTTGTCCAAGTTAATCTCTGAAAAAGTCACTTGACATATTTAAGAAAGTCTTAAAAAGTTTGTGACTTCACATTTTTCACTTCATATGAAAAGGTTAAAGATGACTGAATTAAAATTATATTTATATACAAAGCATGTAGATACCAGTGCTTAAAATCGATTTTATTTTTTTATTTTTTATACTAGAGTATGCTAAATGATTTAATACTCTTATTTAGACATCCAGTGTCAGTTTTGCATTTCAGCTCATAAATTTACACACCCATGCCCTATTTTTAGATACAGGGAAGATGTTATCACAGTCACCTAAATTACTAAAGGGAAAAGTTCAAACAAAGTCTGAGGAGAGACACCTAAAATATGTTTGAAAAAAGAGGATAGTTTTTCAGATGGGCATCTTTTATTTTCTAGAATTATTTTTAAATGTTTCTTTTATCAGTGCTATTTTTAGTCCTTGATAAACTTGTTTTGGAAATCACTTTTAAAATTATGAATGTTGTATCATAATACTGAATGTTTTGAAAACCAGGGGAAAAAAAAGGAGATCCTAATATAGTCATTAGGATCAATGATACAATATATCATTTGTATATTTACTTCTAGATTTTTAAAATTTGATAAATTGAAGTAATGATCATTATACTAACATGTTATGATAGGCTTTATTGCCTTTTTGGTCTTTTGAAAAGTGAAACAAGCATTTTGTTTTATAAATATAGCAAGACAGATAACTATTCCTTAGTGTACAGTTCTGTCCTCAAAATGGAATATTTGCTTTTTTAATAATCAATTTGACTTAAATATATATAGATAAACAGATTACAGTACAACTTTATAAATGTTTTGAGCTGCTGAATTTTTTGATTTGTACAATTCCACATTAAACTCTTTACATCAGTCTAGAAAACCTTAAGGATACTTAAGAAAATAACCCAGCTCTCTGTGGATAGAGCATCAAAGAGAAGAAGATCCGGTTTTTATTTCTGGCTCTGTGACTTAACTAGCTTGTTTCTCTATACATACAATGATACTGCACTAAGTACATCCAGCATGTGTAATATGTACTAGTTACTCTATGAAAGATGCTATTCTAAGTGTCTGACATATATTAATTGATTTAGTCCTTAGTGGGCCCAAGAGGTAGAAATGATTGTTATCCCCATTTTATAGATGATGAAACTAAGACACAGAAATGTTGGGTAATGTACCAGAATCATGTATCTAGTAAGTGGCAGTGCTGGAATTTGAAACCAGATAGCTGGCTTCAAATTCCATGCTCTTAACCATTTTAGTACGTGGCTTTTCTTATCCAAATGGACTCATATCTATTGTATTTAAATTGATAGACCTATAGAGTCAAATGAGTTTATGGATATTAGTGCTTTGCCAACTGGACAGTTCTATACACATGTAAAGTGGTATTATAATTAAGACTTTGGCATATTTAATCATGGGTCACTCAGTGTGTTGATTGTGCATTGTAAATCTCTGCTCTGAAGTAATGTACACTGGATCGTTAAACATGGTAAATGAATGATACAGTTTTGTTTATTTTTGTTCTATCACTTAAGATTTCTCCCCTTCAAAAGGATTTAGAAAAATTGTAATTTAGAAATGTTCTGTCAAAGTATCATTTCATTGTGAAGTTTTCTTTTGAGAAAACTATGAATTAATACAGCTATTTAGTTCTTCTAGTGGCTTTGAATAGCAGTCGACTGTTCAGATTGTACAAATGTTAGGAAGACTTGCAGATTACAAGATTATCTAAGATTCCAGATTGTTTCAGTAAAAAAAGATGTAACTTTAACAAAATTTTTTTAAAGGAAGAACACAATATTTATGCTTCATGGTAGATGAAGTGGTTTGCCTTGAGATGAAAGGAAGAAAGTGTTCTTTTTCTAACAAGCCACCGTGTGAATTTTTCTGCTTTTAAATCTTTGTAATTAAGCTTAATCTTCCTCCTTTTGCCCTGGTATCATGTATTTTTCCTTCTTCATCACAAGAGGTGTAAAAAAAAAACAAAAACAAGATAACCTATTGTAGTTTAAGAGTTCTGAGGTTCTTTCTTTGTGGAAATAGCATAGATCTAAATAAGGCCGTTTTTGCCTATTTTAGGAAGCCAAACACATATTATTATTATAAAAACCAACTTAGCAGGATGTGGGATTGCCCCCAGTATAGCATCCTTACTTGCTTTAGTTCCCTGAAATTTATATAGAAAACATATTTAATGAGTGCCAGTAATCAAAATAATAGAATGGATACTTTCCATCGAAACGGAATTAATGGTTATGTATAATGTATTAGCTCTCTTCCCTTCCCACTTCTTTTTAACAGTGGTTGAACTGATACTATGTTTAATTAAAAACAGGTATGGAGATACATGTTCTCTTAACCCTATGATGCTGGAATAAAAGATGTAGAGTATATAATCTAGATTTTTAGGGGATGGGAAAGATCCTCAGACCACCTCCGAACGTCTGTCTGAAGGCAAAACAGGTTCTATTTCTAGCCTGTCTTGGTCGAGAGATGGCCTCTTAGAAGCTTAGGTTCCTCTGCATTTTTCTGGTTCTAGGATGAATCTGTAAAGGTTTGAGTCACACACATTAGACAGTTTTAGAGGCTACTACGTTCCAGGAGTTGTCCTTAGTATGAGGAGGAAGCTACCATCCTGAAGCTTACAGTTTAGTGCTACCCATCCTCTCTCTGAATGTTTCTTCCACTTCTCTATTCATATTATTCTGGGGTTTTTTTGTGGCTCTTCTCCTTCAGTGATACCACATTGCTTATTAGATGCCCAGTCTGCCCTTTCAGATTTATGAAAGCCTTTCCAACAGAGATGAGGTTGGGGTATTGCTTCCTTCATCTTAAACTTCCTTAGTTGTACAAATAATGTGATGATTCTCAATCCAGGTGACCACCCTCCTTATGTGAGCAGAATTTGGATTTCTTTAGAGGGAACCAAACAGACCTGATGGCCTGGGCTCATTGTTCTCCAAACCAGTAAAACCCTGGCCTGTGTTTATGCTTCTCCCAAATGTTGATATGTTGTATTTTCATTTAAGTATTAAAAATGTTTTAAAAATTAAAAATATTTCCTAATTTCCCTTTTGATTCTTCTTGAACCCTTGAGTTATTTAGAAGTACATTATTTATTCTCCCAATATTTATGATTTACAGATAGCTCTCTGTTATTGATTTCTAAGTTAATTCCATTGTCCGTGAAGAACTTGTTATTTGACTCCTTTTAAATTTTTGGGACTTGGATAAATAAATAAATAAATAAATAAATAAATAAATAAATAAATTTATTTTTGGGACTTGTTTTATGGCCCAAAATATGGTCTGTATGTTTTACTTGCATAATAATGATGCCATTCAGGTGCTCAACATAGCTTTTGAATGAAAATGTTTAATAATTTCTAGGATTCATTTTGCCAGTTTCTGGTTGGTGTCTTTAGAGCCTAGGTTATTTCTAAGGAATGAATGCCAAACTAAGGTTTATACCTTCCCAGTGTCTTCCTGTATGTACTTTTATCAGCTTCCTGAACTGGGGTGATGAAACCAGTTTAGTGGGTCACAAACAGCATTTTAAAAAGTGAAATATAAAATATTAATGCTTTAGGTATAATAAGGTTAATACTGTTTCATGAAACTTTTATATATTTATATCCCTCTGTGTATATGTGTACTCAGTTGTGATGTATGTAATCCTGGGTTATTTTGTTATGAATTGCTATAAGGAAAATTCAGAAATCACTGTTCCATAACATAAGATCCATAGAAAAAATAAATATTATAAAAAAATACATGCCACATGTCCATACATATATATATATATGCATGTATGTATGTATATGTAGAGAGAGCAAATGAACATATATACACACACAAACAGGTACACACACATACACGTAATGTCAAATGTTGTAGCCTTGGAAACAGATCTATTTGATAAAAACTCTCAGTGCTCATTGTTTTCTACTAAAAGTTGTAGCTTTTTACAGTGATTGATTTACACCACAATATTCAAGAATAGTTCTGGGTGATACAAAGACTAATTGACTTATTCTGTGAAGACTTACTAAGTTCCTACCATATACCAGTTATATGGGATAGAAATGTAAGAAGTGATATTTAATGACAAATATTTGATAAATATTGAAAGATATGTTTGTCTTTTAAGTAGATTTTAAGAAATAGGCTGCTAGCTTTTATCATTTCATCTTTTTTCCTGAAGCATCGTCTTTCTTGATTACTCTGAAGTAAATGGTAGCTTTTGATAATGTAGCATTGAAAATGCTGTGTGTTGTGTGTCAAAATTCTATTATGCATTTTGAAAAGTTGTACATAATTTCCAATCATGTTTTTCTTGCCTCTCAGTGTCTTTGATCACAAACACTCCTCCTTATAGCTTACAGAGTAGTGTTCATTTCTAACCTTTTATAAAATATAAGCTCACAGGAAAAGATAAAAAGAATGCCTTTTCATTCCCTTACTCCTCACACTTTTGTTTCTCTTGAGCACAGCTGAAACTGTGCAAATGGCCTTAATTCGAGTGCTGGAGCATTGTTGGCTCCAATGTTGATTGAGAATAATGGGCTCTAGTTACTACAGCCTTGAGGTGAGTATTGTTTTGGTCCCGGAGAGTGCTGGAGTGGAAGTCAGATGGTCTGAGCCTTTGTTCAAGCTTTGGCTTTGTGACCTTGGCCAAGAAACTCATAGTTTTTAATTTTTAATTTTCTTTATGTAGAAGTGTTATGCCTTGAACTAGATAATTTCTGTGGTCCTTTCTGATTTATAATTTTAGGCACCCCTAAATAATGTTATTTGCTTTTTGTTTTGTTCAACTAACAGTAAAAATGGTTACGAAAACAAATATTGAGCAGTGGCAGTGCTCTGCTGCTATATGAAACTTGAATTAAAATTCTATTTACTTTGAGATGTCAGAATTGAAATAAATGTTGGCATCTTAATGTTTAAGATTAATGAGTCTTTTAAGATGTCTTACTCTTTGATTAAGAAGCAGTTATTTGTGATGCAAATAAGATATATTTCTGTTTTTGTAGCAGTATCATAACAAGCTTTTCTGATTCCATTTAGCCTCCATCTGTTTCACAGGTGTCTTTATACTTTAAAGACTGTTTTATCCACATATTTAGAAAACTGCCTTATACAACTACCTTACATTTAGTAGATTTTTTTGAATTCTAGTTAATGCATTTATGCAGCACCTTCTGTATGTAAGGCATATACAAAATGAAATGAGAAATATGGAAAAGTGATATAAAACCAGTATTATCTAAGAAATTTAAAACTATTAAGGGTAAGGAAAGTACCATAAGAAAAATATAACGCACTTTGAACAGAAAGAGTCAAAAGTAGGAAAGGCCAAATTTCATTGGGAAGATCAGGAAAAATTCTATGGAGAAGATGAAATTGGATATAGGTTTGGAAGAAAGCGCAGCATTTTTTAAAGACAGGATTTATAAAGGAAAGTACAGAATTGAAGGTACCAGAAAGTACTTGTCTTGTTTAGGAATGAACAGATAGTCCTGCTTTTAGGAAGTATTTGGGGGAATAGTAGACATAAAAGTTCATACTGTGGAGGGCCTTGAAGATCCATATTGAGAAATGTGTCCTTAATGCAGAAGTTTGAGGAAGCCGTTAAAGTTTTTTGAGTTAAGGAAGTAATGTTCTTAATCATATTTTTAGGTATGCATTCTTGCCCTCATAGAATATAAGAATGTTTACCATTTGTGATTACAAATCTGATGAATGTCATGAAAAGGGGAGTATAGAGTACTCTGGGAAGATCCTGGACCCTTTGAAGGGTTCAAGGAAAACCTTAAGAAAATGTTTAAGATGAGACATAAAGGTAAAAGTAGATAAAGCCAGTGAGTGTGGGGGGTGGGGTTGGGGAGGAGGTGCTTAGTAGTCTTCTATTGAAAAGGAAACTAGGGACAAGATAGCATTTTGGGGACTTTAAGTTATGACTGGTACAGAGAGTATTGGAAGAAAATGATTGCAGATACAAGGCAAGAGAGAAGGAGTCAGATGCTAGAACCATGATGATGATAAGCCATTGTAAGGAATTAAAATTTTTCTGTTAAGGCTAATAAGAAATATTGAAAGCATTTGATATGGTACTTTGAGAAGATGATTTTGAATACAATGTCTTGGTAGAGAAATAGGACAAGTCAGTGAAGACATTGCATTTATTCAAGTGAGATCCAAAGAGGGTCTGACTAGGATGGTAGCAGAGGACAGTTGGAAAGAGGGTTATGTGAGAAAAATTCTAAGGTGTTTCGACCACCTGGCGTTTTTTAATTGGTCTGACCCACACATGTCTACCTCTGCTTGGCCTTTCAAATCAGATCTCTGAGGCTCAATAGTCAAGGCAGTCTCTTCAGAATCCTTCTACCCAGTCTGTTCTCAGATACTTCAATAGTGTCTTCCTAGTTCGAACGTTTGGCTTCTGTAAGTGTCTCTTTTTGCTTCTCTCAGACTTTTTTGCCCTTTGGGCCTCAGTTTTTCTATATCCTGGAACTGTTCGAGTTGGAGAAATTTGGACATTCTAAACAACTTGGTACTGATTAATGTGAGGAGGTAGAAGGGTAGGGTGGGACATGAAGGGAAGAAGGAATCACATGGTGATTCTAAGGTTTAGAGTTTGGATTACTGGAAAAAAGTATATTTTTATCATAATACTTCATAAAATAGATGAAACACAATTTTTACTGGGATACTTTGGGTTTGTCTAAGATACATTCTTACTGATATACTTCCTATGATGGAAATATATATAAAGGAGGTGACCAGAAGTCTTCTCTTTAAGAGGAAGCTATGTTTTAAACTAGAGGCAAGATAGTATTTTGGGAAATTGAAAGTCATTACAGCTGCTTAAAACACTGGGGAAAAGTGGTTGCAGATCTGAGACATTGGGTAAATAATGTCCCTAATCTTGACCTCAAATGTTTATTCTAAATTGTATTCTTTATAGCTCTGATTCAAAAATACTATTTTGATGCAACAAAGTCAGTGGCGTCATGGCTTTCTTCATCTTCTTTTGTGTAGAATTTAGCTGCATTATTATTATTATTATTAATTTATTTTTTAATAGCCTTTACCAGAGATGTCTAATCCAAAGAGGTGGTGAAGCAGCTAGGACCAGTTTGTTGAAGTGAATTTGGTTCCTATAACTTGATTAATTGGATATTATCAGCATTTTGAAGCCTTCCAGGAAGAATCTACATGGTTAAAAATAAAGCTGTTCTTTAATTCAAGGGCTTAAAGAGGTTCTGTATTTGGAGACCTTTCTGACAATTGTTTGATATCTCTCTATTGGAATAGCTCTAGTCAGCTGGATAAGGAGATCAGAGTCTGAACTGTAAGCCCATGAAATGTTTACAGATAAACCAAATATAGCTCATATATCCCTTTAGAGACAACATCAAAAATGCAATCCAGTAACAATCACTGTCTTGTTTTAGGAGTTTTGAGGTAAAGATGATTGTGTCACATAAATTAATTGTCTGTTGAGCCAGGATTTTTGAAATAATGCTTTCATATGCTTTGGATTCAGTAATTTAGATTTTTGACTGTAAATCAGTCCCTATTCACAGGCAGTTTAATGTCCTTCACACATCCAGTGGAGTATATATTATATCTGTTATAGAGATTTAGACCGTCTGAATGTTGAAGCTAGAGAACAGCGAAGCATTTTTCAGCCTGGTCAGCATAATTTTTTAGAGAGTATTTACTGCATAGTGTCTAGGTGTGGTGGTAAATAAGGCAGCTCTGACTTGTTAGTTTTCATTCTCTACTGTTGAGATTGGACTGTTACCCTTCTGGGAGTTGAGAGATTAATGCAGGCCTCTCTTCTCTTACATTCCCTTCTTTGTTTCCTTTTATTTGCTTACTTTCTTTGAATTAGGCTACCTCATCTACTTTTAGATTTTAAGTTCCCTAGAGGCAGGGTCTGTGTCTAGGTTGGTTTTAGGGAGAACACTCAGCATATTGTGGGGGAGTTATAAACATACCATCTGTGCCAATTTAAAATTCAGTTTTAGATCTCTTAGTACTTTCCTTTGTGTCTATTTGATTATAGAAATCTGAACTAGAATAGAGGTGCTTAGCCATGTAAAGCTATATAAATACATTAAGTATACATTTTTGTGGACTTACAATGCTTCTATAGTTCCAGTCAAAATATAGGATAATATCTTGTAACCTACCTTTCATTACTATATCTTATACTTTTATTTATTTTTTGTAAAGATTTTATTCATTTACTCATGAGAGACACAGAGAGACAGACAGAGAGAGACAGACACAGGCAGAGAGAGAAGTAGGCTCCATGCAAGGATCCCGACGCGGGACTCCATCCTGGGACTCTAGGATCACAACCTGAGCCAAAGGCAGGCGCCAAATCACTGAGCCACCCAGGGATCCCCTATGTCTTATACTTTTATTTTGAAATTTAAATACCCTAGTTCTTTTTTTATATGAGTATTAACCACATTAGAATAGAAAATTGTTTTGTCTGGGGCATACTTTAATCAGTTTGATGATACTTATTGCCTGATCTGTGTTTAGGTGTAAGGTTGGTTTGTTTTAATCTTACTTTGTCTCAAAGGAGAAGGACATTGGATCAACTATGTATTTCAATTTTCGATTTTAAAAGTGACTGAAAATGAAATATACATTATGCACACACACAGTGTGTCTACTATAATGAATTCTTTTCATATATGGATTTATAACTAGCCTCACTGTTTGTTAGGCATCTGGTATCTTACAGGATTTCTACATTTTTCTGTTAAGTATGTTCCTGGCAGTAAACTTGCTGGGTCATTGAGTATTCTAGTATTCACCTTTGGTAGTGAATGTCAAACTTTCCCTCATCCACCAGCAGCATGAGAGTTCCAATTGCATCACATTTTTGCCAACACTTACACTTTTTTCTGGCTTTTTCATTTTAACCATTCTGTTGGGTTTTTAGTGGCATAGCATTTTGGTTTTAATTACATTTCCTTGATGCCTAATGAAACTGAGCTCCTTTTCATTTGTATATTGGCCACTTGTATAGTCTCTCTCTTTTTCTTTCTTTTTTTTTTATGGTAGCATCTTTTATAAAATGTCTATTCAAGTCTGTCTTTTAAAAATTGATCTATAGATAAAGTTTTTACATATTTGGTATGGGTCTTTTGTCAGATATATGTATTGCAAATATTTTCTCCTATTTGATGGCTTGCTTGCCTTTTAACACTTCTAGTGTGTCTTTCAATGAACAAGTGTTCTTGATCTTAGTCAAGTGCAAATTTTTCATTTTTTCTCGTATGGGTAGTGCTCCTCCAAGGTCATGAAGTCATTTTGTGTTTTCTTTTAAAAAACGTTTATTTAAAAATAAAAATAAAACCTTAAAAAAACATATAGAAGTGTTATTTTATCCTTCATATTTAAGCCTATGATCTATGTAGAATTGATTTTTGGATAAGATTTGAGGTGGGGAGGTCCAGGTTTATTTATTTTTTTTACCATATGGATACCCAAATGACCATCTATTGAAAAAAAATTTTCTTTTCCTCCACTAGAACGCCACTGACTTCACTTTTAATTTTTGAATGCTAAGTTTGCCATTGTTTTCATTCCATTTGCAATGCATTGACAAAATAAGTGCTCACGGTCCGACTCAGATGTCAAACACCATCACTTTTGCTTCCTCATCAGAAGTGCTATTTGTTTATCAAAAACAGTGATAATCCTATTGTCCATTTCTTTAATGTGCAACTAACTGTCCACAGTGAAGCTTTGTAGAGCCCTAGGGAAGCACACCATTGAAGTATGTGAAAGATATCCTCTGGATTTGGCTTATGCCCTGTGTGGCAAAATGCAGCAGCCCTGACTGCTACTTGTAATAACTAGCAAATACAAAAGAAAAAAGAAACAACAAAAAAATTAACTTTTCTGTGCTCTAGCAATCCACTTTTTTGCAAATAAGGGTTACTTATATTTAAGTACAGTATTGTAGAGTGCCACAGGTTTAAAGGGTTGGGGTAGGAAGTATCTCTGAGGCAAAATATGTGGCTTTTTAGAATTTACTAGATCTTATAACCTTTTTTTTTAATGTTTCATATTGTGTGTGTGTTTTTAAAGATTTATTTATGAGAGACATAGAAAGGCAGAGACATAGGCAAAGGGAGAAGCAGGTTCTTGTGGGGAGCCTGATGGTGGGACTCAATCTCAGGACCCTAAGATCATGACCCAAGTCAAAGGCAGACACTCAACTACTGAGCCACCCAGGTGCCCCAATATTTGTGTTTATTTTTTATTTGGAAGGTAATTTGGGTCAGTCAAGATATTTCATGCCAGTCCTTACTAGATCACACTTCTGTCCTAGGAAAAACTCTCTAGAACTCCTTAGAGTGTTCTAAATTTGAATAAATACATTCAGAAGGTGACCCTTGAAGTGTATAGCTATTCTTACAGGTATTTTCTTGGAGATACAATTACTTCTAAGTTTCTAAGAATCTAGAAGACCTCTTTCCTATACATTTTAAACTATATCTTATGAAATTATTTTTTTTCTGCAAATCAGTTCTCCTCAAATTTCATGTGTCAGTGTAATCATCAACAAATATGTTGGACCAGTGACTTAGGAGGATTATTAGTGTCATAATTTGATACCACTACGTCTTTAAAACATTGGGAGGGTAGAGTTGGGATGAGAGTATAAAAACAGAGTCATGATCCCTATTAGAAAAGATATGGAAATGCTTAATAAACTTCTATAATTAGTCAACTGGTTAAATTGGTCATGGGACAAAAAAAAAACCCAAAAACAAAAAAATTGTCTATGCCATGAACTGCAGCCCTGTTTCTGGACAGCTCTGTTGCCACGGATTGCCAGTGTTTGGAAGATAACTTTCCTTTAAAACTGATCAACTCAGCACAAACTCCTAACTCCTCCTGGAAAAGCAACTAAAAGCTATATATCCTGACAGTAGGTCAGCAGCATCCTAAATAAACAGTAAGGGTGGAATAATTTAGAGTTTTGAGGTCTTCTAAACCAGAAAAACCAAAACCAAAATTTGTAACTAGAATATTCTATGGCTTTGGCTACTTTGCTAGAATGTCATACATTCTGTAAATTGAAAATAATTGTGGCAGTAGCATGAGTTTTTAACATTTTAATGATTAATATTCTTTTGAGATTCATTTTTAGGTTTAATTATATGTTACTTAAAGGGCCATCCCAGTGTTTCTAAGTGAACTGCACTATTCTCTCTTAACACCTGTTATTATGATATTTTTTATTAAATGCAGTCTGCATATCAACATAAGGAATTGATTCTGATCCTCTTGTCAAATCTAATTATTTGTATTTCTAAGAACATTGAAATTTGAAATGTCTATTCCTTGCTGATCATGTTATTCCTTAAATTTTATTGATTAACTCAAATATCACACACTTATATAAAAGGCATTGTGCTAATAAGTATTGTGGAGGAATCCATGAATAAAATGCATTAAAGTCCTGGTTTAAAAAAAAGCTTTCTGGTAGAAGAGGAAAGGGAGGGAAGAAATTTGGTATATATTAAGCATCTTATTATACATACCAGGTATTGAGGTAGGTACTTTTGTGTTGTTGGGTATTTTTTTTTTTAAAGATTTATTTTATTTTATTTTTTAAGAGAGTGAACAAATCAGTGAGGGGAGGGGTAGAGGGAGAGGACCTCAGGCAGATTGTGTAGTGACCATAGATCCTATGGTAGGGCTCAATCTCAGACCCTAAGATCATGACCTGAGTCCAACGCTTAACTGACTGAGCCCTTCAGGTGCCCCGGTACTTTTGTGTTTTCATTCATTTGTCAATATAGTTCTTCAGGGTTATCAGTGATGTCCAGAAGAGGTACTTTGAGACTCAAAGAGGTTAAGTTGCCCATAGTCACACAGCTAGGAAGGGTTAGTGCAAGGCCAGATTTTACCCAAGTCTGACCCCAAAACTTACGTTTTTAAAGTGGCTGTTGAGAAGATGACCACTGTTAAGGAGAATGGGTATAATTTGGGAATAGGAACTAGTTTTTGAAGAAAAAAATTACAAAGGCCAGAGAACTTAGCCATGTAATATCAAAGTAATCAGGTGAAACCTGACTATATGTCTCTCAAACTTTTTGGTCTTAGGACCTCCTCGTATTAAGTGTTGAGGGGATTGCCTAGGTGGCTCAGTTGGTTAGGTATCCAACTCTTTGATTTCGGCTCAGGTTGTCGTCTTGGATTCATACTTGGAGTTCTCTCTCTCGCCCTCTGCCCCTCCACTTGCTTGTGTGCTCTCTCTCAAAAAAAAGTATTTAGGACTTCAGAGAGCTTTTTGTTTGTATGGATTATATCTATTAATATTTACCATATGAGAAACTAAAACAAATTTAGAAATAGTAATTTAGAAATAACAAAATTATTATGTAAACATAAATAATATTTTTATTAAAATTAACTTTTCCAGGGGCTCCTGGGGCTCAGTTGTTAAGTTTCTGCCTTCAGCTCAGGTCATGATCCTGGCATGGTGGGATCAAGCCCCACTTCAGGCTCCCTGCTTCGGGCAGGGAGACTATTTCTCCCTTTCGCTCCATCCTCCCATGCTCTCTCTTTCTCTTTAAAATAAATAAATAAAATCTTTAAAAAAAAGAATAACTTTTCTAAAACAACCGAGAAGTGGCATTGTTTTACATATGTTCAGATCTCATTATGTCAGGCTTATAGAAAATAGTTGAATTTTCACATCTGCTGAGGAATTCAGTCTGTTAAAATATCACATGTCGTATAACTAGAAAACTCTACTGTATACTCATTGAGAGTGAAAAAGGTAAATAACATCTTAGTTTTATTGTGAAACTAACATTGACCTAATAGGCCTCCTGAAAGCGTTTAGGAAAACTGAAGGGAGTTCTTTGGAATATTATTGGGCAAGTTTGTGAATGGGAACCCAATTGAGCATGTAAACTGGTAACTAGGTAATGGAAAGCCTTCACTGGTTGAGTGTGATTTTAATAAGCAGTGGGGAGCCACTGAAATTCTCTAAAGGAAGATTGAAATAGAGCTGTGCTTTTTAGAAGATTATTCTGCAAATAATGCATAGAGTTTGTGGAAGCAATTATAGTTGTACTATACCTGGTTTTTGAAGAAATTGTAGTGAGCAGTAGAACAGGTATTGAGAGTATATTGTATTCTCATCTGACTATATATAGATGATGGATAAGAGAAAGACAAGAGTCAAAACAATGCTGAAATTTTGAACCTGGTGACTTTGTGACAAATATTCCATTAACAGATGTTGGAGACACAGGAAAAGAAGCAATCCTGAGAAAGAAAGTGGATTAAGTTTGGCAATATATAAAAAAAGTTTTACATTATTATTTGTGTTGAAATAAATTTAGTCTTACAGAAAAGTTACCAAAAATAATAAAGTTCATGTGTATCTTTCACCTAATTTTTCCTAATATTTACAACTTACATTACCAAAATGAAGAAAGTAACATAAAGTACAATACTATAAACTAAACTACAGACCTAATTCAGATTTTACCAGTTTTTCAACTGTCCTTTTCTTGTTTGAGGATCCAGTCTGGGATCCTACATTGAATTTAATTGGTATGTCTTAGTATATATATTCTTTAATCTGTGACATTTCCTCAATCTTTCCTTGTCTTATAAAAATTATTTAGTGACAAGAGAAGATACTTATTATAGGTATAATGAAAAATACCAGTGTTATTTCAGTTTTTAAAAACGTCTAAGAACCTGAGTAAAAAAAAATCACTTTTTTCTTTAAAAAGTTATAAAAGTATTATTAAAAAGTTGAAATAATATAGAAGACATGAATGAAAAGTGACAACTCATTCCCAGAAATAGCTATAGCTAATAGTTTGGTGTGTATCCTTTTATTTATTTTGTATGCATGTATAGTATGTGTATATGTTATGGGATCTAATGGGCATACCCTTCTGTAACTTGAATTTTTAACTCAAAAACTTTTATAGGCACACAACATCTTTTAATGTAGCATATACAGATCTAGTTCATTCTTTTCAATGGCTGCACAGTGTTTCATCATGTGGCTGTATCATGAAACCATTCTCTTATTAATGGAGCTTTAAGTTATCCTTGGTTTTTCATAGTTAAGTAAACTGCCTCACTGAGCATCCTGATACATGTATTTTTGGGTATTTGGACAGTTATTACTATGAGGTGAAATTACTGGGTCAGAGACCATATGTGTTTTTCACATTCACAGTTATTACCAAATTGCCCTTCAAAAGGATGTGTCTTAACACTCCCTCCAACAGTGAATGACGTGTTCATTTTCCTCCAAAGCTGTGGATGAAATATTCTAATGTTAAACAATGGTTTGGTTTTGGTGACCACAATTCCTGTGGGTGTTTGACTATTTATGCGTTACTCTGGTTTTTTTTCTTTACAAAGCACTACTTTGTTTTACTTTTGTAACACAAACACACATACACATATACCTCTTAATTAAAAATAAATGGTTTTAAATGCTTTGTCTTTGAGACTTTTTTTTTTCCTTGAGACGTTTTACTTTTAAATAGCATGAGGTAAAAGCAAGGCCATGAAGAGGCCTAGATGAGGGGCTAATGAAACAGTTATTGGGAGGCTACCTATGGAGTGCATCCTAGATTTCAAGGTAGTTGGTGGAGTAGGAGGAAGTGAAAGCCAGGGTCAGAGTAAACCGAACTTTAGAGGGGCTTCCATGAGTAGAGAGAATGTGGAATTAATCTTTGGCTCTTAGGTAAGGACCTGACTGTTTGAGCAGTTGGTATAATTCAGTGTTAATTCTTACATAGATAGTGGAGAGAGGAGCAAAGGAAGAGATGACTATTCCTAGAATTTCCGCTTGAAATAACATAGGACTCACTAAATTATTTTTAATACTCCATATGTGGCTATGGTGATAGAAATAGGCAAATAAGAATGCCATTTAAAGCAGAAAAACCATGAATCAAATTCTAAGACTGTTTCTGAGAATCTTGGAGTAAACTAAATTGGAATTTAACCAATATAAGTAGTTCTTGGTTTTTTGTGTCTTACCTAAAAGTATACTGGCTGCCGAATAGGCTAAGAACAAAAGGGTGGGGTTTTTTTGGTTGGTTGTAGTTTTGTTTGCTATATATTTTCACCCTCTTAGCACATCTCAGAATTCCTCCTTTTTCTTTTTTCAATTTTAAGATCTATTTTTGTGGATGAAGGAGGGTATATATTGAGCCTTTTGTTTTCAGTTGGTCATTCTGTCTGCACCGATGTACCATAGGTTTAGTTACATATTTCCAAATATAACAGGGCATATTTCTAGACACATGGTTTGAGAAAGGGATAGAACATTAGAGATTTAGACTCCTAAAAAGTCTAGGATGTGTAAGTCTTCACCTAAGCATTAATGTCACTATTCATGAGTAATGATCAGTCTCACTATTAAGAATGTCTGATGTACTGTTCAGCTTCCTCTTTCCTATAATAAGTGAGCTTTAAATAGACAACTTAAGAACCTGACCTTTGCAGTTCAGTTGTGAGATTTTTCTCTTGTCCTGAGTTCAAACTGCTCCTAGCAGAGGAGGAAGTATCAGGGCACAAAGGGGTCCCTGGGTGGCTCAGTCAGTTATGTGTCTGCCTTTGGCTCAGGTCATGATCCCAGGGTCCTGGGATGGAGCCCCCTGTGAGGCTCCCTGCTTAGCAGGGTGCCTGCTTCTCCCTCCCTCTGCCTGCCCTTCCCCCTGCTTGTGCTCTCATTCTGTCAAATAAAGAAATAAAATCTTTAAAAATGAAAAAAAGAATCAGGGCACAAAAATAAAAGAACAAGATAACCTTGACTTTTCTGTATTATTTTAAAGGGATTTGAAGAACAGTCTAACATTTGAAATTTGAACATAATATTACAAATAAAGTATAATTGTGGGCTTTTTGTTAGTATATAAAATATATGTGTGTATTTATAGGTATGACTTATTCACATATATAGTCTCTCTGTAAAAATATATCCATGCAAATAACTTCATTTTTTTTAACTACAGAAACTCATTTTCAAAATAACTAGTTTTCTGCATAAAGTAAGGGCAAAGTAGTCCCATTTACCCATTTACACTAATGTTTAGAAAACTCAACATGATTAATATTTTCAGAAGCAATCTCCTAAAAGCCCAGATTAGAAAACTATTAAATAAAGCACAGTCATCTAAAATGGGTCTGTGACTTGGGAACACTCCTCCCCCAGGTATTTAAACTGGTTAAATAGTTGCATTCTGCTACTGGAGAATTGGCTGGTTGTTATCCATTCCATATTAACATTTACTTGAATACTTAGTACATGTCAGAGATTGCGGTTTTTCACATGTATCATTTCTCTTGGCTGTTACAGAAACTATGGATAAAAGTAGTAATGCCACTTTACGTTACAGAAAACTAAGGTTTGGAGAGGGGAAAATAATGTTTTGCCCAAGATCATGTGGCAAGTGAGTATGGCACCTGAATTTGAAGTTCAGAGCCTTGCTTTTTAATCTAACCATTATCACTAAGTTGAGGATTGAAATCTCCCTCTTATTGTTTAACTACACCTGGACCAAAGAAACTGCTAACTTTGCTAGTTAATTCTTAATCAGGAAGAAGGGTACAGCACCAGTTGTGAAGATAACAGAAACAAAAACAGAAATGAAAAGACCAAGATATACTGGAGAAGACTTGAAAGAACTAGACCAGAGTCTGCACTTGGCTCAGTTTTTAAGCTTAGGAATTTCTTAGGAAAGCCTTTCCTTATTTCTGTTAGAACACTGTTAGCCATCCTTTTCCTTATTTCTGTTAGAACATTGAACTCGTTGTAATACCATATTGTAAGGGTTCTAAGGTGCTTATATTTTTTATTTAAACATTTCTAATATCTAGATAGCATCTTATAATTGATATAGTCTTAAAATTAATTGATAGCTTTTCTCCCTAATTACTGGTACAAAAAATAAGGATGTCATTTATGGTTGTTAGCATCTTAGATTGGATGAAATAGAGTTTACATGTGTTACCATGAAAAGTTTTATATCATTCCAACAGGTTTAAATGCCTGGTATACATAATGATTTTCCAATTTCTAGTCTAGTCCTCTTAAGCCCCAGACCTACATGCTGAACTAAATTCTCCTTTGACACCGCAGGGATCACCAATTCAATATGTCTCCTTTCCAAACAAACTTGTCTTTTTAGTATTCTCCCATTTCTAAATGGAATCCACATTTGTACATTTGTAAGCTAAAAAGGTTACCAGTCTGACTACCAAGGTGTGAATCCCGCTTCCACCCTATACTAGTTTTGTGAGCATACAGTGAAGTGTGATGCCTTGTTCTTCATCTGTAAAATGGGGAGCATGATAACACCTGTCTCAGAGGATGGTTAGGACAATAAAACAAGGAGTAAATGTTAGCTGCCACTAATCTTCATGATACATGGCTGTGACCTCTCTCCTTACCTGTGTACATATAATTCATCATCAAATCCTGTGAGAAGTTGGCCCTTCAAAATATTTCTGTCCACTTTTATTTCATAGCTGCTTCTCTACACCAAGCCCTCATTTTTCTCTCCTTTAGTAACTAATAGCTTCTCCTCTTTCTCATCTCTTATCCATTCAATACAAAGGCCAGACAGCTGTTTTTTAAATCAGATCATACTGCTTCCTAAAACCTCCAATCTTTAGTATGATGTGTATTGTTCTCAGTTCTCTGCCTGGCCTCTGCCTACTTTTTTAGTCTCATCTTATTTTTTAGTCTACTTAACGGTGTCACTCATATCTCCCAAAATGAACTCCCACTCCTTTACTTTTTGATTTAGATGCCACTGCCTCAAATGATCTTCCAAACTAAAGTAGGTACTTCAGTCCCAAAGTATGATTTTTTTTAAAGTATAATCTTTTATATTGAATTTATTATACCTTTCATATTTGGGGTGAAGATAAGGGAATTGAGTGATTTCCCCCAGGCTCGTGATGCTAGTTATGGTAGAACTAGAATGCCAATCCAGGACTGGCTCCAAACTGTATCATTTCCCTGATCCTTCCTTTGCTTCCTTGAGAGCAGAAGAAAGCATATGAATCAATGTGCTATGCTTCCAAAGATGGCCTGACTTATCTCCTTTCTTTCTATTTAACCTTCAGGTAGGTTGTTCTTTCAATATCCACTTCTCTGTGAGTCATCACTCCGAAATTAGATTGTAAACGTTTGAAGTTCTTTTTCTATTCTTACAGTATAGTATAGCATTCTTATAGCAGTTCTTATATAGCAATTCTATAAATTACCTTGCATACAGTAGATACTTACTAAATATTTTTGTCTTAGGGGATATTAGAGAAAAACAATATTTTAATCCATTTAATATTTTAGGGTTTGGAGATCTCTCAGGAAGGAATTTAATACTTGCCATACTCTTCTACCAATTAGTAACAGAGTACATTTTCTGTTTTCATATTTTGAATAGAACTGCCTAAAATTATTTTAAATAATTTATGTCTTCATAGACTATTATGTTTGTTTCACTGGAAAAATGATTAACCTAAAGTATTTTTGCTTTGCTTCAGGAATTAAGTGATCTACAACGGGACCCACCTGCTCATTGTTCAGCTGGACCTGTGGGAGATGACTGTAAGCTTTGCTCTCTTGCTAGGATTTTGCTATCATTAATAATATAGGTTTGAACATTTGTTAATGACTCCAAAACTCCTTTGTTTGTTTCAGTGTTCCACTGGCAAGCAACTATTATGGGACCTGTAAGTATGATTCATATATATGAAATTAATTCCCGAAGCCATACTTCATTTTTGTTGTTTCACCTTTGATCAGATGTTTGTGGCTAAGGTTGAGTTTTCTTGTACTCTGAATCACCCAGGAAGCAAAATATGATTAAAGGATTTATGATGATTTTCTAGAGCACTGGTGGCAAATACATCACTGTGATGTTTTCCTTTTCCTTTGGCAAATCCTTGATTATTACAAATAGTCACGGATCGATCACCCACAATATGCAACCAGGCTATACATTTGCTTGATCTGTTTTTAAACACAAAAGTCAGTTGTTCAAAATTAAGCATAGTTATTCTCATATCAACAATTTTAGTAAAAAAAGCAAAACAATTTTAGTAGATTAGAAATAATTAACTCAGTAATGGAATACCTGCAAGTAACAAGCACCAGTTTGCAATAACTGTTTTCACTGTTCCTATGTATGAAAGAGAATTGGTGAGATGATTTCAATGCATCTGTCTTTGCCAACTCGTGAATTTGTTGTTTTTAGTTTCGCTGTATTGTACTGAACTCAAAATTACCTATTTTGTGACTGGCTTTATTTAATAACACTTACTACCCTTGTTAAGATGGTTTCTTTCTATACCTAAGAGACAGTTATGACTTGAAACAGGCTTTTCTTTCTGTGCACAAAAATCTGATTGCAAAAGAATGGGCATTGACTACTTTCTGGGTGAGACTATACTAGTAACATGTTTCCATTAACACCATTCTCTTCTGCCTCCCCTGAAAGAACTTTATCTAGTTACTCATAGAAGTCATTTTGCCTCGTGTTTCATTTTAAAAGACAATAAGTACTGAATTTTCAAAACAGGAGTCCTGGGCAGATGTCTGAAATTACTAAACTGTTACATTGTTAGTTTTTTAAAGGGTAAATGCAACATATTTATTTAAATAACAACTTTAAGAATCTAGTTATTTGTTTTTCATTGCTTACTAAGAACCTTCAAAATACTACTATTTAAAGGCCCACCCTTGCCATTTGAATTATAGCCCTTCACAGATATTTCTTAGGTGAATCACCTGTAGCAAATGGTTACAATTATGTTACTCATACCCCTTTATTTTAGTAATCTAAACATGCCACTCTATAATATCATTTGAATTTACTTACATTTTCTACATTCCTTTTAATTTTTGATGAACTGGAATTAAACTATATATAGTAAGATAATTATCCAGTACAGTCCTCTAATGTATATACAGAAACTCGAAGAAGTATTGATAGTCTTGCTAGTATTACCAAAGTGGTAATATAACATGATAAATTTAATTAAGTATAAAGGAAGGGCACCTGGGTGGCTCCAAGTTGGTTAAGCATCTGACTTTGGCTTAGGTCATGATCTTAGGGTCCTGGGACTGAACCCTGCATCTGGTTCCCTGCTCAGTGGGGAGTAGTAGTCTGCTTGTCCCTCTGCCCCTCCACCTCCTTGTGCATGCATGCGCTCTCTTACTTTCTCTCAAATAAATAAAATCTTTAATATACATATAAAGGAATATATGTGAGTATGTATATATGTGTGTGTGTATAAAGGAATTAAAATAGAATTTTAGGTATTTTGCTGCCTTTTTTCTTTATCATTTTTTTCTTGCTTGTAGCATTAAATGTATTTTCTAACTGCCATAAAGAAACATGGCCATATTTAAATTCCTCTTGTAAAGTTGACTCCTAATTTGGTTAAATGAATATTGAATTTATCTAGGTTTATTTTTAGCTTTTTTTGCGTTTTCCACATTATAAACCGTTACTAAGTGAAGATTGGAGATCTGAATGGTGTGTCACTGAACCTTTCCTTTTTGTAACTTGGTCTTTTTAGTTCATCTCTATTCTTGCCCCTTAATGGACACTCAGGGGTGCCTGGGTGGCTCAGTTAAGTGCCCAACTCTTGATTCCAGCTCAGGTCATGATCTCAGGGTCATGGGATCAAGCCCCACATCAGGCTCCCTGCTCAGTGGGGAGTCTGCTCAAGATCTCTCCCTCTCTGCCCCTCTCCCAGCTTACATTCTCTCTAAAATCAATAAGTAAATCTTTTTTTAAAAGACCATCAGATCTTGTTTTGTAAATAAGAATACTAGCCCCACCCCTTTTTCCCATACCAATTACTGCTGCAGAAAATTATTTTCTCAAAGCAATCTTAGTGTATACCAGTCTATTAAACTCTAGACTCATAAAAAGATCTGTTTAAGTCACACTACTGTGTGGGTCCTATTTTTGTGTTTAACTTTGATGTTGTCATGATTGTTGGAGAGTCTTCCTTCATATCTGCTAAGGGAAACCTATTTTCAGGGTAAATGATTTGAACTTGGGACAGAATAATGGCATTTTTTTTTCAAATCTATTTAGGGGGATATCATATCTCAGGTTACTAAAAAATACAATAATTACTGATGCAAATATTTGTAATTTCAGCCTGATAGCGCCTATCAAGGTGGAGTCTTCTTTCTCACTGTACATTTTCCGACAGACTATCCTTTTAAGCCACCAAAGGTACTTTAATTTTTATGATTGATGTGCCTCCTTTGCCAGGGATCTATCTTACTCTTTACTCCAAGATATGTACATGATGTTAAACACATCATGTCAAACACATGGGTAGATTAGCATGTTGAAACTATTTTGTAAAATAACTGAATTTAAAATATGCTTTCTTACTCAAATATTGGACTATATCTATAAAAGGTAGTATCTGTTATACTATAAATTAGCTTTCTTACCTTTTTTCCCCTCCTTATTAAAATATATGTAGTTTGGGAAATTTTTTATGGTCAAGAATCAGACTTTTCTATTCAGGAGATTATCTTTCCAAAGTTGACCCTATTTCTCAGTTCTTAAGTTCTTAATTCAAAAATTTATTGAGCATCTCCAATGTTCTATTATATTGAGGATTAAAAAAATAAATATGGTACAGTCTCTTTGTTAAGTGGGGTAGGAAAAATAAAAATGTGTTCTTATTAAATTAAATATAAACTAGATCTGAAGAGGAAATAAGTGATGGTGACATCAAAGAGGGAGAAATTTGTTAAATTCTGTCACTCAGAATAATTATTTCTGATTTTTAAAAACACCTGATTAACATCATATATATGAAACAATATAACAACTTCCTGGAAGATTAGAATTCTTGTCAGACTCCTTAGGATAGGTAACAGCCCCTCAGCTTTCTTGTGGACCAAGGTCAGCACCCTATTTTTAGATCCAAGTGTCACTTGCATGTATCAATGATAAATTAAGAAAAGGATTACTTTGAGGGATGATGAAAGCCATTGTTAATTACTTCAGGTACTACTCAGCCAGTCATATCAGCTATAAGAGTTTTATTTATTATCTTCCAAAATACTTCTCAGTTCCTGAGAGGAAAGGGAAAACTGACTTTATTTGCTTTTACACTCCCAGTAGTTAAAACTGTGTGCACAAAGTAGATGCTCAGTTTCTTGTTGAATACATTTCTCCTCTAAGGTTATATAAAATTGAGGACATTTTGCTCTAGCACAATTTTGTTCTGTTTTGTCTATAGTTCATGGATTGTCACATTTTGTTTTGTTTTGTTTTTTAGATTGCTTTCACAACAAAAATTTACCATCCAAACATAAACAGTAATGGAAGTATTTGTCTTGATATCCTGAGGTCACAATGGTCACCAGCTCTGACTGTATCAAAAGGTAATTTCGTTTATCAGATTTATAACAGTTGATAACAGTGAGACAGGAAAAATACAGCAGAGGTATCTAGGGAATAAAGTTTTAAAAAAAAACAATCTACTGTGTTTTTTCCCTGCTTTGATTTTGCTTTACTTTCATAGCTCTTCTTTTACTCTTTTGCTTTTAGCAGTTAGCTTGGCATGATTAATGGGCAAATTGTAATGATAAAATGAGAGAAATTTTAAATATGTTAGAGCTAGATATTTGGATAAGCCTGTTGACATTTTACTCCTTTAGTTTGGGCTTTAAAGAGAGAGATAGGGTATAAATAAGATTTTAGGACCATCTGTTCCATTTATTAAATGGGATTTTTGATGTAATGAGTAAAGTTATACTTCTCTTACATCATCTAAGAAAAAATACCAGATTAGACTGATAAATGATTTAAAATGAGAGACACATTTCACTTTAGAATAATGCAGGACATTTAGCATGTTAGTCTAAACTTACGGTAACCAATAGCATTATTTTCATGACTGATGATCCATGTGGATTCTCAGCTTTCACAGATATATAGCTTTTCCTTGTTAAATTATCAAATGTGTACATAGACCTTCGGAAGCCTTTTTGTTATTAGCCAATACTATATACTGTGCCAGTTCTCTTAATTCATGTCTTTTTTCTCTAATAGAAGAGAACCTAACCATTGGAAAATACTGTTTTGAGTTAGAAGCATCTGCTGAAGTAATTTAATTTGGTAGTTTTCCCTTGTTCTAGAATTTAAGAAAATTATTTCTCTTGAAGGATTCAAGGGAGGAGTGAGTCTATGCTCATTTTAAAAATCGCTTTAATAAATGCTACCTTAATGTTTAACTTAAAAGTGATTAGGTTTAGGGGTGCCTGGGTGGCTCAGTCAGGTAAGCGTCTGTCTGCAGCTCAGGTCATGATCTCTGGGTCCTGGGATCCAGCCTGCATCAGACTCCCCTGTTCAGTAGGGAGTCTCCCTCTCCTCATCATTCATTCTCTCTCTCTCTTTCAAATAAATAAAATATTTTTTTAAAAAGGTGTTTAGGTTTATAGGAAGCAGAGTCCACAGAAATATTTTAAGTATTAGGTAAGGAGTAGCCCTTCCTGTCAGCTGGTTATTATGAGTGGCAGTTTTTCTGACCAAAATGTTTGTATAAAATGTTCATGTTGATTCTGGTGTCATTTTAAAAAGCTTTCACATAGTATAACTGCTATGCACTAGATGTAAGAAAGTTTGTGTCAAAAGGTTACTCAATATACTCTTTCCTGGAATGGTATCACAAATGTAAGTCATTTGGCATAAGTGGTTAAGTACTTATAAAAGAAATGGCACACTGCCAGATGTTGAGCACTTATCTTCTAACACTGGAAACTTTTTATAAATATTAGTTAATATTCTTGGCTCCTGGAAACTGTCCTTGAAGAATTTCAAGGAGCCTCAGTTTCCTCATATGTAAAATGAGGATTATAAGAGTATTACCACCTAAGGTTGCTATGCATCTGGCACATAGAAGGCACTCAAGAATGTCAACTATTAATACCTTTTTCTCTATCTTAAAACATTTGATTTGTGTATATGATAGTGAAATCAGGGCATGTGGCTCTTGGCAGCAAGAATGAGAAATGAGGAATTTCCCTCTTGCTAATTAATAAGGTAGCTATACTTTGCTTATTTGTACATTTTTTACTTTTTTATATTTTAAATGTCTTATTTTGCTTTTTTATCATGAGTTTAGTCTAGAAACTCTGGAAATGTGAGCTAAGATAATCTACCCTATTGATTTAATATATACAAGGTTTAAAATTTTATTGGGCAGATGAAAGATAAGGAAGAAAATACTAATTTTCTTATTAGCCCTTAGCAGCCCCCTTTCACATGTGTCATTTAAGAATTAACTCTGCTTTATAAATTCACTTGTGGATTTGTAAGAGTAGGAAAAGATAAAGAAACATAGTAGAGGAAGGTGAAGATAAAATGTTCTTCCAAAGACTCCTCATACCCCCTCAAAAGTGGTGGCATGCAGCTGAAACATCAGTGAGGAACCAGAGTCCTTGTTCCTTACTTCTTCAGATACTTTAGATTGTTTTTTAAAATGTAGGTATTTGAAATAGTATTTTGATGTGGAAAGATACAACTACTTTTTCAGTTTTCATTTCTATTTAAAAATGTACAAGTTAAATATTGATAATTGTTCACATTATTATTAAATGAGTGTGATACAGATAATGTACATGGAATAAAAGATTTATTGAAAAAATCTGACAAATGTTTCTTTGTAGGCAAATTATAGCACTAAACTAAAGTAAAAAGTACATAAACATGAATCTAAAATGGTTTGGACTGTTAACTATAATTTGCTTTCCTTATTTTGAATTGATTAGGACATAGATTTTCTGAATTATAATAAAATAAAAAGTAGACAGTTTCCTCATTAAAGTTCAGAAATATCTCTAAGAAATATCTAAAATTAGGATACTGTTTTTAAAATGTTTTGATTAGCTATATATGTTACCTAAAATTATTTTTGTAGAGACCTCTTGAGATTAAATGTTTATAGTTACTATAAAGATGCATATTTTTTAAATAAGTAGAAATTCAGAGTTTAAAACATCAAAAATTATGGTAATTTTGTATTATATACCCTACATGCTAGTTTTATAATTTTTAATTTAAAATAAAAAATATTTGTTTCTAAGTAGTTAGTCTACAATGTAATTTAGCATGTTACTTTGTTCTCTTTATAAGTTCATTGTCTATATTCAGTCAAATCATTTTCATATATGTAATTGTGCAAAATAGATCATTATCTAATATGTTGTTCTCTTTTCAATCTAGTTTTATTGTCCATATGTTCTCTACTTTGTGATCCTAATCCAGATGACCCCTTAGTACCAGATATTGCACAAATCTATAAATCAGACAAAGAAAAGTAAGTGTTTACTTAAGTTTCTGCCTGGTTGTATTTCTGTGTAGTCTGCCAAAATAGAAGTATTATCAATACATTTAAGTACAATTAATTGTGTTTATTATACTAAGTTTGTTTATCTTTCCAATGGAAGAAATCTTTTATTTTAAACTTTATTAGCCTTTTTACAAAAGATATTATTCCTTCCCAAATAGTGTTTAATCCTTTACTATTTAATAGTACATCTTGTATTTGCACAATATGACTTTATTGATAAGAAAGAACTATATATAGTTCTGGGTGGTAAATTTTAAATAATTTGATAATGGGAAAGCATTGAATATTGTATTCCTTATCTTCTCCCAGGAAGAGAAGTTATCCCTAACCCCCTCCAAACTGACCTAATTTTCAAGCTGCTTCATCTTGCTGGTACTTTTGATTCATTTGCAGTTTACAGACAGTGCCCATTCAGGGTTGGCTTTTATAGATTTATGTTACAAATTGATTTCCTCATTTTGTTGTTTATAATTTAGGCTTGTTTTTATATTGGTTGTAGAGAAATCCATCAGTTAAAAATTACTTGTTTTCTGTTTTATTTATAATGTATGAACCTAAGTCACCAATATTGAGCCAATAATTGGCATATGAATAAGTATTGCAATTAAGTGTAAAAGGTAAAATATACAGTTTTATATAAATAGGGCTTCTAAAAGATTCAGTTTGTATGTTTTTACTATATCTCTTTTGTATGCCTACAGATACAACAGACATGCAAGAGAATGGACTCAGAAATATGCAATGTAAAATCAAAAAAATTTTCATATATACCAGAGTACTGTAAAATCTAGGTTTTTTTCAACATTAGCAGTAAATTGAGCACTGTTTACTGTTTCATTGTACCATGAAATCCTTTGAATTTTACCCACTTTACATGTATTTCTGAAGCAAGACAAAAAACAAACTTCCAAAAATACCCTTAAGACTGTGATGAGAGCATTTGTCATTTTGTATGCATTAAGAAAGACATTTATTATGGTTTTTAAGATACGTGGACATCTGCATCTTCAGCTTACAAGATCTGCAATGCATCTGAAAAACAACCAAATTATTTTTTGCTGAAACTAGATGTTTTTACATGAGAAATACCGTACGTGTTGTCTAAGATGTCATCAGTTTTATAAATCTGTATTCAGATTTCATTCTTTGTTAGCTCACTTTATAATTTGTATTTTTTTACTGTATAGACTAAATATATTCTATTTACATGTATGTCAACTCATTACCTTTTCCCTGTGAACAGTATTGAAAAAACCCAACAGCTGGTAATTAAATGAATTAACTGTCTGTCTCCCTTGTCTTAGGGTATTCTGTAGATTGATTACAGATTTCTTAAACCTGAAAGGATCTTTACACTGTAATTCTCAGTATCCTGATTATGGAGAAACACTTGTTTTGATTTTGTTATACTTGACTTAACTTTATTGCAATGTGAATTAATTGCACTGCTAAGTAGGAAGATGTGTAACTTTTATTTGTTGCTATTCACATTTGAATTGAATTTTTTTCTGTATAGGCAATATATATTGACACCTTTTACAGATATTAATGTAGCTTTTTCCATATAAATAAAATGCTTTTTCTACTATTTGTCTTGATTACTTAAAGAAATAAATTATCTATAAGTAAGGATCAAAACTATAAAATTTTGCATGAAAATTAATTCCAAGTTGTGAGAATGAGATCTGTTGTATTTGGCATTCATTGCCATTAATTATATAAATTTTATTGCTTTAGGTTTGTATCTGTTTATTATAGTATCAGTCTAGATGATACACATCAATACCTTGTTATAGAAGAGAATTTAGAATAAGTTGGTTTGTCTTAGATCACATTTTAAATGGATTATTTACTAAAGTACTCTGATGAGTGTAAGGCAGTGTCACTCACACTGAAGAAGGAATAGACCTGAAAAATAATTAGTTTAATTCATTAAAGTGCCCTCTAGATGGAACGGACATTGTATTTCTTAACATTTTAAAATCTAGAATTTTTAAAATAGTAGTGTAGTGCCATCACAGTTTGAAAGAGAACATCCATTTTTTACTATAGATGTTATAAAGAAAATTCTAAAATGATGCTTTTTTCTGTTTTTATAAATTTTCAGTTAGAAGTGATTTAAATAAATAGGTAATCTTTGCAGATTTTAAAGAAAGCTAGAAAGTTCTAATGTTTTAACTTGGAAAAAAATACATTTTTAATTATTTAGCATGGTTACCAAACTTGAGTGAGTGTCATTTTCAAAAAGAGTTGTAGCTCTTTGGATTATTGCAGTAGTTGTATAAGTGTACAAGAATCTGTGATGGATGTAGTCATTAGTAAAGCATCTAAATCACTTGAGTATTTTACCATGGATCATTATTATTAAAGCACAAATAACCCGTTGTTAGAAAATGTGTTTTTATAAATGAATGTAAAAATAATCAAATGAATTGTGAAATTGATGTTTAAGAAAATACAGGTTTAAAAAGTAACTATATTAAGTAATGTCTTGAAACAAACATATCATGAAAAACACTGCTTTACTAGGTATGTGATTATAAGCTACATTCACCCAGAATTTGAACACTCAACTTCATTAGACTTTAATATTTAGTATATTTTGATAGTAAAGGATTTTGTTTCTTGAATATCTTTCACTTTTTTAAAAACTTTGATTTGTGTGGCATTTATTTTTGGAAGTGTCTTTTTTTTTTCTTTATTAAAGGTTTTGAAACTCGCCTAATTCTTGTTTGCCTTTGCTTACATCTGAATTGTATACCAGACTCCAGAGGAGTGAGCACAAGTTCTCATAATTAAATAAAAACCTTAAGAGTTTAACAGTAGCATAGTGACTAGACAAGTCACCATTTTAGTTATGTTGTTTTTGCTTCATTTTGACAAGGATATATCAATTATCTTATACAACTGCAAGGGGCCTTTCTCCATAAAGTAACCATTAATTTAGAGACCCTTGAAGTGAGGAAAATGGGTAGTCTTTTGGAGATTTAGGATAGTATCCCTTGAAGTCCTGGATGTTTCAACACAGTTTAAAACCATATTTAAGTTGAATTCTGAACGCTTGTAATTGCCACATAGAGTAAATCAGATACAAGTTGTAAGGGCAACCTTACCCTCATCTCCCATATTTGCATATGATTCCTGAAGTACTTTACACCTGACTGTGTAAACTATATATAATTACTCATTTTTGCTTTAAGTTGCCCCCCTGACCCCCTCGTCCTTAAACTGTTAAGGGAAAATAAAAAATTTACTTTGTGGGTCAACTACTTAACAATTGCAAAGGATCATAAAGTATTAAATGAGAAATATACAAACACAGAGCACAAGGGCAGTCCTAAGAATTAATATTCAAAAGAGTAACTTTTTAAAAGACTTGAAAATACCACACGTGGGACACATGGGTGGCTCAGTGGTTGAGCTTCTGCCTTCAGCTCAGGGTGTGATCCTGGAGTTCCAGGATTGAGGCCCACATCAGGCTCCCTGTGGGAAGCCAGCTTCTCTCTCTGCCTATTAATCTGCCTCTCTCTCTATGTCTAAATAAATAAATAAATATTTAAAAAAATACCACATGTAGTTTTTCATTTCTTTTATTATTTTATCTCAGTGATCTGTTTATCTTTGTACATGATTTAGCCACTGCTCTTTTGCAGGATCCTGCTCTCACAGTTCTGTATTTTTAAGATGGGAAAGATTGGGGAAATTAATTTTCCTCTCAGATTGAAAGAGATTCTTGGTCATGAAACTATTTGTATGATGTTTATTTGTTGTACTCAAAGTCCAGTAAATGATGTTTGAGTCTACTATAGAATCATCAGTCCTGTTACTAGGACCAGCCATGGAAAATGATCAATGCTTTAGCCATGACCATATAAATAGAGCTTCAGTGTATTCAAATTGTTGGATTTGGTTTGTTCAAAAAGAACAGTTTATTGCTTATCTTTTTAGTTTGTTTAAATCTTTTAAGTGATTATCAATATAATAATAACAAACCTGAACTTTAGAAGTTCAGTTTTATCTCTCTATCATTTATAAACTAAGACTTTCAAAATATTTTTCCTTAAAACAGGGACTTAATTGCAATTCATTAGACCTAAAGTGTAATGCAGGTCATTTGTGAAAGTTCTTATTTTTTTAAATAGTATTTCTCTTTTACTGTTCTAATAGTTGTACAGATAAGAGAAGATTCATTTAATTTCACTTGTAAAAATTGCTATGTATGGATAACTTTCTGTACTGATTGACATTGGCAAGCTCTTCTTAAACAATTGATGTACTTTCACCAGGAGTTTTTCAGTAACAATGATAATTAAAAATTTGTGGACAGCTGATGTTTTTGGTTGTAGAAATAATCTGTAATGTAAAAAGTATGTTCATAACAACTTAATAGCTTTATATCACTTATTTGTATTATATTACAATTAAATTTCTGCTGCCATTATCCTGTTATATATAAATATAAGAATATTACATATGTATATATAATATACAATTTTAAATTGTAAATGAATTGAACTAATAGGAGGACGGAATATTCACCTAAAAAGTATTAACAATTGGAGCCATTTTTGTATAATAAGATGTTTCTTTAAAAGCTTTCTTTAGCACTCTATTAGGTTCTACTTGTAGAGGAAGGGATGTGCCTTAACTCATGAGGAAGTTGCTTTTATTCTGACAAATATATAAAATCTGAGCTAGGCTTTCCCAATATAATTTGTGTGAAGATCTCTTTAGTTCAAAAAAATCACTAGGCGTTGTGTATGAAATACAATAAACCCTTAATATGCGTCTTGTGGAAGCCAGTTGTGACACCACTTGTGTTGGCACTTCTGAAGCACTCATTTTTTAAAAAGATTTTATTTATTTTAGAAAGAGCATGACTGGGGGAGAGGGACAGAGGGACAGGGAAAGAACCTCAAGCAGACTTTGTGCTGAGTGTAGAGCCCCATGCAGGGCTCAATCCCAGGACTCTAAGACCACAACCTGAGCCAAAACCAAGAATTGGATGCTCCACTCACTGAGCTACCCAGGTGCCCCCTGACCCACTCATTTTAAGAGCCCATAACCACCCACACATTCAGTGTGTCAATGTGATTCACAAGACTAAGCATATTGTAATACTTAGCTAAGATTTATTATAGTGATATAGCAAAGATACACAACTCGGCCAGGAAGAGGGAATGACTAGAGGAATGAATCTAGAGGAACCCATGTGCAGACTTCCTATGCAGTCCTCAAAGAGCCCACACAGATTATACTCCAACAGTGAAATGCATTAACATGGGCACAGTATTTCTGCCCAGGGAAGCCTGTTAAAAGCTCAACGTCCAGGGTTTTACTGGGGGCTAAATCATACGGCACCCTTTGCTCACCAAATTCTGATTTCCCAGAAGAAAAGCAAGTGTTCATCATAAATCACATGCTTTTTTAAACAGTCTGGTCAGATTAGCACAGCTAATACAACCTTATCATATGGAGAAAATTTCAAAAGCTAAGGTTTTGGATGTCAGCTGAGGGCCAACCTTGTAAGTAAGCCCTTCTTGAATAGTCATGGTACCCTTGAAAATCAGCTGAACATAGAGGTTTATTCCTGGACTCTTCTATTGATCTACATCCCTTAATACCATACTATATTGATAACTGTAGCTTTGTAGTAACTTCTGAAATCAGGAAGTATGGGTCTTCCAGATTTGTTCTTTTGTGATATTGTTTTGACTTGTGTCCCTTGTGATTCCAAATGCATCTCAGGATCAGTTTTTCCATTTGTTCTGCTGAGATTTTAATTGGGATTGTATTGAACCTATAGAGCAATTTTGGTGAAGACATCTTTTGTTCTATCTATTGCTGAATGACAAATCACCCCAAACTAAGTAGTGTAAAAGAAAAACCTTTTTTTTTTTTTAATTATGCTCATGAATAATGTTGGATGAGGAATTGGGATGGGGCACAGTAGGGATAGCTTATCTATTCCATGATACTTAAAGCCTCCGCTGGGGGTTAGGATCTGGGGCTTAAATCATTAGGAGGATTCTTTGCCCAGATGTTGGGACCCGGACAAGTATTGTATACCAGAGCACTTATTAATAGTCTATGTGACTTGAGCTCACAACATGGTAGGTCAGTTCTAAGAGGGAGTAGCTGGGGACAAGTGTTCAAAGAGAAAATAGAGAAAGCTCCATGACCTTTTATAATCTCACCTTTGAAGTTACATAGTATCACTTCTGTTGTAGTTTATTGGTTGAAGCAGTCATAAGCCCTTCCGAAGGGAAGGGGACATAGTCTCCCACTTTTCCATGAGAAAATTTAAGGTCACCTCAAAATTCATTGTATGAATTCATTCATTCGTGATTTCCTCCATTCCATGAACACACACACATATACTGATTGTTTTGTAGTGTTCTGTATAGATGTCTTGCATATTTTTCATTGGATTTATTCCTAGGTATCTAATTTTTAAAATGTATTAAGGTTTTTTCATCTTATTTTCTGTTCTTACTATATAGAAATCAATTTATAATATTTGATTAGTATTTTGCAGCCTTGCTAAATTCACTTTTTAATGGTTTGTAGAATTTTAAGGTTTTCTACAATTATAATTATGTAACCTGTGAATAATGATAACTTCCTCATTTCCAATATATAATTTCCTTTTCTTGTTGCAATAGTTATGACCTCCTGTATCATGTTGAATAAAAATAGTGATAGCAAGTATCCTTTCTTGATTTCTGAGGAAATGCTTTCATTGTTTTAAGTATGATGTTTATTACCAAGTTCCTTCTTTTCCTTTTTTTTTTTTAATTTTTTTTTTCTTTTCCTAATTTATGAAGCATTTTTATCATTGTTGAGTTACATGTTAAATTTCATTTAGTGCTTTTTCCACATCAATCAAAATTATTATTGTATTTTTACCCTTTTTCCTCTATTAATGTAGTATGAATTATATTAACTGATGTTCAAATGTTAAAATATCTCTACATTTCTGAACTAAACCCCCTTTGTGATGCACTATCCTCGTTCACAATCACTAACTTCTGGGGGTATGCTAAGATGGTGGCATAGGAGAAGAATGCTAGGCTGGGCTCATCCTCAAGCACAACTAGATAACTATCAAATCATTGTGAATACCCAAGAAATTCACCCGAGGACTGACAGAACAAACTGAACAACTAGAGGAAAAGAAGAGGCCACGTGGAGGAAGGTAGGAAGTGCAGAGATGTGGTTTGGAGTAGAAATGAATCCCGGGTTCTGTAGACAGGAGAGAGTCCTAGTCAAGGAGAAAGATGAGAGAGAGTAGAGTACACAGGGATATGCACATGGAGTACATTTCCCCAAAGCCATTGCCTGGGAAAAAGAGAGGGGCTGATTTTTGTGAGTTTTTGCAACCAGCGGGGATTAAAGACTAGAGTTTCAAGAGGTCAACAGGCTTGGCTGAGATAGAGCCCTGAGGGTGCTGCCCTGCTCCTGAAGAGAAGGCATGCAAGCAACCCCAGGGCAGATGCCATGATCTGAGGATTGCCTAATGGGCATGGGGAGAGGATGTTCACTTTTCTTAGAGTTTATCTATGAGGTGGCTTTCACAGAGGTGCATCTCCTAGGACAAGAGACCACAGTCACCATTTCCCTTTCTTGCCCCTCAACATAGGCACATGGATAACTTCGTGAGGGTTGCTAAGCCAGATACTGGCTGTCAGCCTCCTTTGCTCCAAATACCATGACCCTGTACCCTGGTGCCACTGCCCTTATTGGTCAAACTTGCATCAGTCCCAGTACAATGAGTCCCTTCCCCGGAAGACCAATGCAGGTCCCCCTGCCACACTAGGTCCCTAAAGTCTGGAGTTTTCAAAGCAGGCTTGGCTGGAATAGAGCCTAAAGTGTACTATGCTGATCCAGGGAGACAAGCAACCCAGAGATAGCATGAAAACAGTGATTGAAAAATACTTGGGACACACAAGGGGAAGTTATTCACTCTTCTGGGAGTGCTTCCCTGAGAGTAGCAAGCATGAGGTCCCCTCTCTGAAGACAAAGGGGCTGGCTGGTGCCATTTCCCTTCCCCACTCCTCAGCATAAACCAACTTCAATAAACAGCATAGCACCAGCACTGATTGCCTAACCTCCTTATACCAAGTCCTGCCCCCCTGTGGTACTGATTTTCTTAGGCAAGTGTGCCTAAGCATCAGCTCACTGGGCCATTTCTCCAGAAGATCCAGAAGACTAGTACAAACCCTAGCATTCACCTCATCTACCAACAACAGAGCTCTGCAAGGCTTCAGTTCTAGTGGAAGTAGCATCAGGGCTCAATTATTAAGTAGACCAGAGCACACCTAATTAAAACTCTAGCGATCCAAACACTGCTCACTGCAGGCAAGAACCTCTGCAGACAACTGACCTGTTGGATAGAGCAGCTAAAACACAACTAAGTGCATACAGCATACACCAGAGACACTCCCTGATGCACCAGGCTCTGGATATTATATGACCTTTTCTTCAAAAAGCCATTACTTTCAGGAGCAGGAAACATAACAGGCTTTTCTAATAGAAGAAGACAGAGACCTATATGAAATGCCAAAATGGAGGAATTCATCCCAAAAGGAAAAACAAGAAAAGGTCACACCCAGAGATCTAATTGAAAGAGATATAAGTAATATGTCTGATGGAGAAATTAAAGCAACAATCATAAGGATAATTGCTGAGCTTGCGAAAAGCATGAAAGACATCAGGAGACTCTTACCACGGAGATAAAAGAGTTAAAAAGAATAGGCAGAAATGAAAAATGCAGTAACTGAGATTTGAAACAGACTGGCTGTAATAACCACAAGCATGAAAGAATCAGAGGAAAATGAATAAGTGATATAGAAAATAAAATTATGGAAAATAATGAAGCTGAACAAAAGAGAGCAGTCCAAGAGAACTCTGATTCGATCAAATATAATAACGGTATCATAGGAGTCCTAGAAGGAGAAATGAGGGAGAAAGGAGGCAGAAGGTTTATTTGAAGAAATAATAGCTGAAATATTCACTAACCTGGGGAAGGAAACAGACATCCAAATCCAGGAGGCACAGAGAACTCCTATCAAAATCAACAAAAGCAGACCAATGCCAAGACATATTGTAGTTAAATTCGCAAAATATAGTGATAAAAAAATCTTAAAAGCAACAAGAAAAAAGAAGTCCCTATCTTACAAGGGAAAACTATACAGCTAGTTGCAGATTGCTTCACAGAAACTAGGAAAGCCAGAACAAGAAAGTGACATTATATATATATATAAATTCAGTGTGCTGAATGGGTAAATCTACAGCCAAGAATACTCTTAGCAAATAAATCTACAGCCAAGAATACTCTAGCAAGGCTATCATACAGAATACAAAGATTGATAAAGTTTCCCAGACATGGGGCACCTGGGTGGCCCAGTCAGTTAAGTGTCTGCCTTAGGCTCAGGTCATAATCTCAGGGTCCTGGGATTAAGCCCTGTGTTGGTCTTCCTGCTCAAGAGCCTACTTCTCCCTCTCCCTCTGCCCCCTCCCCCCACTCACGCTCTCTCTCTCTCACTCTCTCTCTCTCTCAAATAAATAAATAAAACCTTTAAAAAAAAAAAGAGTTTCCCAGACAAACACAGACTAAAGGTGTTCATAACCAATAAACTGGTCCTGCAAGAAATATTAAAGGAGGAGATCCCCGGGTGGCTCAGCAGTTTGGCACCTGCCTTTGGCCCAGAGCATGATCCTGGAGTCCTGGGATAGAGTCCCACATCGGGCTCCCTGCATGGAACCTGCTTCTCCTCTGTCTGTGTCTCTGCCTCTCTATCTGTGTCTCTCATGAATAAATAAATAAAATCTTTTAAAAAAATGAAAAGAAATATTAAAGGAGACTCATTGAGTATGATGGAAAGACTGAAACTGTCAAAGACTTCTTTTCTGGAGAAAATCTCCAGAAACAATGACAAAACAAGTAATAAAATGGCATTAAATACATATCTATCAATAGTTACTGTGACTAAATGCTCAAATTAAAACACACAGGATTGAATTAAAAACAAGACCATCTATATGCTGCCTTTATAAGAAAATCATTTTAGACCTAAAGTCAGATTGAAAGTGAGGGGATGGAGAAACATCTATCATGCTAATGGATGTCAAAAGAAAGTCAGAGTAACCATACTCATATCAGACAAATTAGATTTTAAACCAAAGATTATAACAAGAGATGAAGAAAGACACTATATCATAATTAAGGGAACTATCCAATGAGAAGATCTAACAATTGTAAATATTAAGGCTCCCAACTTTGGGACACCCAAACATATAAAAGAATTAATAACAAACAGAAAAAAACTCACTGGTAGTAATACAATAATAGTAGGGGACTTTAAAACCCCACTTACAACAATGGACATATCATCTAGGTAGAAAATCAACAAGGAATCAATGGCTTTAAATGACACACTGGACCAAATGGACTTAACAGATATATTCAGATCATTTCAGCCTAAAGCAGCAGAATACACATTCTTTTTAAGTGCACATGGGACATTCTACAGAATAGATCACATAACAGGTCTCAAATCAGGCCTCAACAAGTACAAAAAGATTGAAATAATACCATGCATATTTCCTGACCACAATGCTATGAAACTTGAGGTCCACTGCAAGAAAAAATTTTGAGAAACCACACAAATGGAGGTTAAACAATATGCTACAAAGAATGAGTGGGTCAACTAGTAGTTGAACTCAAAGAAGAAATTAAAAACTACATAGACACCAATGAAAATGAAAATATAATGGTCCAAAACCTTTGGAATGCCGCAAAAGTAACTACAAGAGGGAAATATATGTCAATACAGGCCTCCCTCAAGAAGCAAGAATAATCTCAAATACACAACATAACCTTACCATTGTAAGGAGCTGGAAAAAAGAACAACAAATGAAGCTGAAAGCTACCAGAAGAAGGGAAATAATAAAGATAAGAGCAGAAATAAATGATACAGAAACAAACAAATAAAAGCCCAAAAAATCAGCAGAACAGATCAAAGAAACCAGGAGCTGGTTCTTTGAAAAAATTAATAAAATGGATAAACCCTTAGTTACACTTAGCAAAAAGAAAAGAGAAAGGACCCAAATAAATAAAATCACAAATGAGAGGGAGAAATAATAGCCAACACTACATAAATACAAACAATGATAAGAGAATATTATGAAAAAATATATGCCAACAAAGTGGACAATTCAGAAGAAATGGATAAATTTCTGGAAATATATAAACTACCAAAATGAAGACTTAGAGAACTTGAACAGACCAGCAAAGCAATTGAACTGAACCAGCAAAGCAATTAACAGAACCAGCAAAGCAACTGAATCAGTAATCAAAAATCTCCCAACGGTGCCTGGGTGGCTCAGTCAGTTAAGCAATCTGACTCTTGATTTCATCTCAGATCATGATCTAGGTGTCATGGGATCAAGCCCCGTGTTGGGCTCTGGGCTCAGCAGGGAGTCTGCTTCTCTCCCTCTGTCCTGCTCCCCCTGGCGCTCTCTCTCTCTCTCAAAAATGAATAAATAAAATATTAAAAAAAAAAATTTCCCGGGGATCCCTGGGTGGCTCAGCGGTTTAGCGCCTGCCTTCTGCCCGGGGCGTGATCCTCGAGACCCGGGATCGAGTCCCACATCAGGTTCCCAGCATGGGGCCTGCTTCTCCCTCTGCCTGTGTCTCTGCCTCTCTCTGTGTGTGTGTGATTATCATGAATAAATAAATAAATAAAATCTTTTAAAAAAAAAATTTCCTGACAACCAAAAGTCCAGGTCCAGAAGACTTCACAGGGGAATTCTAGCAAACATTTAAAGTAGAGTTAATACCTATTCTTCTCAAACTATTCCAAAAAATAGAAATGGAAAGAAAACTTCCAAACTCATTCTATGAGGCCAGCATTACCCTGATTCTAAAATGAGACAAAAACTCCACAAAAACAAAACGAAACAAAACAAAACAAAATAAAACAAAAACTACTGTCTAGTATACTAATACATCCCTGAGGAACGTGGATGCAAAAATTCTCAAAACACTAGCAAATCAAATCTAATAATAGTACATTAAAAGAATAATCCACCACAAACAGTGGGATTCATTCCTGGGCTGCAATATTTGCAAATCAGGGACACCTGGGTTGCTCAGTGGTTGCGCATCTACCTTGGGCTTGGAGTGTGATCTCAGGTGTTTGGGTCCTGCATTGGGCTCCCTGCAAGGAGCCTGCTTCTCCCTCTGCCTATGTCTCTGCCTCTCTCTCTGTGTCTCTCATTAATGAATAAATAAAATCTTAAAAAATATATTTGCAAATCAATCAGTATGATATACTATATTAATTAAAGAAAGGATAAGAACCTTATGACCCTTTCAATTGTTGCACAAAAAGCATCTGACAGGGCAGCCCGGGTGGCTCAGTGGTTTAGCGCTGCCTTCAGCCCAGGGAATGGAGTCCCAGGTCAGGCTCCCTGCAGGGAGCCTGTTTCTCCCTCTGCCTGTCTCTCTCTCTCTCTCTCTGTCTCTCTCATAAATAAATAAAATCTTAAAAAAAGCATCTGACAAAGTACAACATCCATTCATGATAAAAACCCTCAACAAAGAAGATATAGTAAAGGCCATACACCAAAACCCCACAGCTAATATCATCCTCAATGGGGAAAAACTGAGAGCTTTTCCTTTATGGTTAGGAACAGGACAGGATATCTACTCCATGACTGGTATTTAACATAGTACTGGAAGTCCTAGCCTCAGCAGACAACAAAGAGGAATAAAAAAACATCCAAATAGTCAAGGAAGAAGGAAAACTTTCACTATTTGCAGATGACATGATACTCTGTAGAAAATCCAAGAGGGCAGCTTGGTTGGTCAGCAGTTTATCGCTGCCTTCAGCCCAGGGCGTGATCCTGGAGACTCAGGATGGAGTCCCATGTCGGGCTCCTTGCCTGGAGCCTGCTTCTCCCTCTGCCTGTGTCTCTGCCTTTCTCTCTCTCTCTCTCTCCCTCTGCCTGTGTCTCTGCCTCTCTCTCTGTCTCTGTCTCTGTGTGTGTCTCTATGAATAAATAAATAAAAATCTTAAAAAAAAATCCAAAGACTCCACCCAAAATTACTAGAACTAATACAGAAATTCAATAAAGTCACAGGATACAAAATCAATGTCCGGACATCTGTTGCATTTCTGTACACTAGTGATGAAGTAATGGAAAGAAAAATCAAGGACTTGATCTCATTTACAATTGCACCAAAAACCGTAAGATACCTATGAATAAACCTAGCCAAAAAGGTAAAATATCTCTACTCTGAAAACTATAAAACACTGGTGGAAGAAATGGAATGGGAAACATTCCATACTCCTGGATTGGAAGAACAGGTAGTGTCAAAATGTCTACGTTACCCAAAGCAATCTACACATTCAGTGCAATCTCTATCAAAATACCAACAGCATTTTTCACAGAGCTAGAATAAATAATCCTAAAATTTGTATGGAACCACAAAGGACTCCAGATAGCCAAAGCAATCTTGAAAAAGAAACAAAAAGCTGGAGACATCACAATTCTGGACTTCAAGTTACATTACAAAGCCATAGTGATCAAGACAGTATGATACTGGCACATAAAAAAGACATAGATCAGTGGAATAGAATGAAAACCCAGAAATGAACCCATAACTATATGGTGAACTAATCTTCAACAAAGCAGGAAAGAATATCCAATGGAAAAAAAGACAGTTTCCTCAACAAATGGTGCTGGGAAAACTGGAGAGCAACATGCAGAAGAATGAAACTGGACCACTTTCTTACACCAAACACAAAAATAAATTGAAAATGGATGAAAGACTTAAGTGTGAGACAGTAAAATCCATCAAAATCCTAGAGAACACAAGCAATAAGCTTGTTGACATTGTCAGTAACAAGTTCTTACTAGATATGTCTCCTGAGGCAAGGGAAACAAAAGCAAAATGTACTATTGGGACTTCATAAAAAGCTTCTGCACAGCGAAGGAAACAACCAACTTAAAAAAAAAAAAAAGAAAGAAAGAAACAACCAACTAAACTAAAAGGCAACCTTCAGAATGGGAGAAGATATTTGCAAATGACTTATCTGATAAAGAGTTAGTATCCAAAATGTATAAAGAACTTATGAAATTCACACCCCCAAACCCTATGATCCATTTAAGAAATGGGCAGAAGCCATGAATAGAAGTTTTTCCAAAGAAAACACAAATGGCAACAGACACATGGAAAGATGCTCAACATCACTCATCATTAGGGAAATACAAATCAAAACTACAATCAGATATCATCTCATACCAGTCAGGATTGCAGAAATTAACACAGAAAACAACAGATGTTTGTGAGGATGTGGAGACAGGGGAACTCTAACACTGTTGGTGGGAATGCAAACTGGTGCTGCCACTCTAGAAAACAGAGTGTGGAGGGTCCTCAAAAAGTAAAAAATATAACTACCTACAATCCAGCAAAATCGTACTATCAGGTGTTTATGCAAAGGACACAAGAATACTGATTTGAAGGGATACATGAACTCTTATCTATTTATAGCAGCATTATCAACAACAGTCAAATTACAGAAAGAGCCTAAATGTCCATTGATTGATGAAAATATTGATATTTACTATTTTCTTTTTCTTCCTTTAGTTTGATATTTAATTTTTGTTTAGCCTCTTGAAATTGAAACAGATTTTAGCCTTTCTTCTTTTGTAATATGTGCACTTAAGACTATATATATATATATATATATATATATATATATATATATATTCTCCTAAGCCCCACTTAAACTATATCCTACCAATTTTGAAATATTGTATCTTCATTAGGTTAAAATATTTTCAAAGTCTTGTTTTGATTTTTCCATTTATCCTTGAATTATAGAAATGTATTATTCAATTTCTCAGCAGTTGGATTTTTTTTAGTTATATTTTTGCAATTGATTGCTAGCTTAATTTCTCCATGAGCAGAAAATGTAACCTGAATGTTAATTCTTAGAAGTTTGTTGAAGCTTGCTTTATGACCCAGCATATGGTAAATTTTGATAAAGATTCCATTTACATTTGAAGAGAATATGCATTTGTTGTTATTAGGTGCAGTGTTTATAATATGTGCTAATCAATCAAGTTTATTAATTGTGTTCACCGTGTGTATATGCTTGTTTTCATAGACATTAAGGGTAATACGTTAAAGTTTCCCCTTTATTAATGTGAAATTATCTATTTATTGGTTTATTTTTGTTTTAAAGATTTTGAAGAGAATTATTGGATATACACACACATAAAATTATGAAATCTTACTAACAGAGTAACCCTTTTCTAACTAAGGGATATCTCTGCTTCTAATAATGCTTTTGACTTCAAGTGTACTTTATCGAATATTTTTTTTAAGATTTTATTTAATTATTCATGAGAGACATAGAGAGAGAAGCAGAGACACAGGCAGAAAGAGAAGCAGGCTCCCTGCAAGGAGCCCAATGTGGGACTCCATCCCAGATCCTGGGATCACACCCTGGGCTGAAGGCAGATGCTCAACCACTGAGCTACCCAGGTGTCCCTACTTTATCAAATATTAATATAGCTTTCATTTTGGCTAACATTTACAGTGTTTATCTTTCTGGTTTTTAACTTTGGACCTTTCTATGTCTTTTTTAAAATGTGTGTCTCCTGTACTTAATATGTTGTTTGGTTTCATTTGATTCAATTTTTACCCAATATAACAATTTTAGTCTTTTAACTGGAATATTTAGTTCTTTGCATTTAATGGAGTTACTGATGATGTAATTGGGTTTGTATTATCCTGGGTTTTTAAAAATATGTTTTATTTTTCTTCTCTTTTCTTGCCTTCTTTTGAATTAATTTTTGTAATAGTCCTGTTTTTCCCTCTGATAGCATTTTGTTTTATTTTTTAAAAGATATTTTATTTATTTATTCATGAGAGACACACGGAAAGAGGCAGAGACACAGGCAGAGAGAGAAGCAGGCTCCATGCAGGGAGCCCGATGTGGGACTCGGTCCTGGGACTCCAGGATCACACCCTGGGCCAAAGGCAGGTGCTCAACCACTGAGCCACCCAGGTGTCCCCCCGATAGCATTTTAGACATTCTTTTATTCTTTCAAGTGTATGATTATCCTGAATAAAGAGATTCATCTTTGTCTTATTACAGTTTAATATATATTATTACTTTTATTATTTTCCTAGTAATGTAAGAACCTTATACTTCTTGGACTCTGTTATCCCTTTCCTATCTTATTCATCATTATTATCATGTATTTTATTTAGTTCTATATATAAGTAAAATTCCACAAGACATTAATATTCTTATTTTGCATGTCATTGCCAGTATACTTACCTCCAAAGTTACTTTTTCCAGTGCTCTTCATTGCTTCTCGCATTTTCATGTTTCCATCTGAGGTCATTTACCTTCTGACTAAAGAACTCCTTTTGGTAGTTCCTTTTTTTTTTTTTTTTTAAGACATATTTATTTATTTGAGAGAGAGACAGAGCACAATGGGGGGAGAGGGACAGAGGGAGAAGAAGAGAGAGAATCTCAGGCAGATTCCTCACTGAGTATGGAGCCTGATGAGGGACTCTATCCCACTACTCTGAGATCATGACCTGAGCCAAAATCAAGATTCCAAAGCTCAACCAACTGAGCCACTTATGCATCCCTAGTATTTCTTTAAATGCTAATATACTTGCGACAAGTGCTCCTTTTCTCCTGAAATGTTTTTATTTTGCCATTATTTTTATGGGATATTTTCACTGGGAATAGAATTCTAAGTTATCATTTTCTTTCACCCCTGTAAAGACAATCCACTGTCTTTTTTGGATTCTACCATTCTGCTGATAAATCAACTGTTAGTTTTATTGTTGCTGCTCTAAAAATAATATGTCTCTTTTCTTTTTTTCAAAGATTTTTTAAATTTCTTTTTTCAAGACCCTGCAATCTTGACCGGAGCCAAAGGCAGACCTCAACCACTGAGCCACCTAGGTGCCCCAATATGTCTCTTTTCTATGACTACTTTTAAGATTATTCTTTTATTTTTTATTTTTAGCAGTTTTGCTACAAAGTGTAGCTTTGTTGTTATCTTGCTTGAGGTTCACAGAGCTTCTTAAATCTGTAGGTTGATACATTTCATCAGTTTTGGAAAATCTCAAATATTCATCAAGTATTGACTCTGCCTCATTTTATTTCTTCCCTTTAAGACTGCAGTATAAAGTATATTTGAACTTTTGACTGTCCCACATTTCCTAACATGTTTTCTTTTTTCTCTCTCTCTCTCTCTTCTTTCCTTTGGGCTTTAGTTTGGAAATTTTGTATTCATCTTTTTTCCAGTTCACTAATCCGATATTCTTCGCATACAATCTGTTCTTAAACACACTCACTTGGGATGCCTGGGTGGCTCAGCGGTTGAGTACCTGCCTTTGGCTCAGGGTGTGATCCTGTGGTCCTGGGATCAAGTCTTACATCAGGCTCCCTGCATGGAGTGTGCTTCTGCCTCTGTCTCTGCCTCTCTGTGTTTCTCATGAATAAATAAGTAAAATCTTTTTAAAAAAAAATCCCACTCAATTTCAAATATTGCAGTAATTTCAGATTGTATTTTTCAGTTCTAGAACTATCTTTTTTTTTACATATTTCAGTTTTCTATTAAGTCCCTAAATTATTTTCTCCATTTTTTTCTATTTTTTAAATACTTAATCAGTGATTTTAAAGTCTGTCTGCTAATTCCAATTAACTGAATCACTTGTAGTTATGCTTTTATCAAAAGCCAGACAAGGTGTATAAAAACTGTTAGAGACACTAGATGATGTTATTTTCCATGAAAGAAGGCTCACTCTTCCCTCTGCAGGTGAGGATGATCACTTTAAGGCAATCAAGATCTATACTTAGTTTGCGCTGGTTTGCTGATTTGTCCAATTCAATCTATGCCTGGCTTACCCTTGTTTAGAGTACACAAGGCTCTAGGACTGTTTCCTCAGAGCAGAGGGACTGCAGGAAATTCCATTCTGCTTTTCAATATTTTTGATTCCCAGTTTTAGCCTTTTGCTTCTTAAGAAGAGCTGCAGAATTTGGCAGATATTTTGAGAGTGAAATATCCATATTTTTGAAGACTCCCAGATCTGCTGGAAACCACCAAAAGTACTACTGGTTTTTCTGTCATAAACAGTCACCCTCTGTCAGAGATCCAGTCTGAATCTCAGCCTTTCACCACAACCAAATCAACAAGTACTCCATGGAGAAAAAGGGCTGTAGATCATGAGTGTCTGTTCCTACCTCAGTTTTTTAACTCCCCTTTCCTCTGTCTCTCCACACTATGAGATTGCAAAAAAATTACACTATAGTTTCAAAAGTTTAGTTCCTTAGCTTCCTGACTGGCACAGTTTAAGACTCTGGTACATACCTTGAGAAGAAAACCAGTTGCATGTGGAGGTCCCTTAGTCTCCAGTTCTGTCCCTCCAGCACTGTGAACGACAGAAAGGTCTGCTTGTTTCTCTGCCCTTCAGTATTGGCCTGCTGCCTGTGTTAAGCCCAAATTTTTACCTTCTAGTTTGTACTACAGAAGAATGGTTATAAATACTCAAGAGCTTACCTTTGAGAGTCTCATGGTTTCTGCAGCAATCTCATCCCTTTTCAATCATAATTTTTTTAAAAAAGCTTTATTTTTAAGTAATCTCTACTTAATCCCCAAGATCGAGAGTCACACATTCTACTCACTGAGCCAGCCAGACACCCCATCAATTATAATTTTTATATTTCAGTTCTTCTGATTCTCAGGACAAACCTATCTGGAAACAGAAATCCCTATTGCTTCTCTCTCTCTCTCTCTCTTTTTAATGTACTACTACTACAATCTCCTCTCTGTCCTCAGACTGCCTTCAAATCCATCATCCACAGACATGTCAAAGCATTCTATGTAATCCAAATCTGTTCTTGAAATGTGTAACTCCCCACAGCCTCAGTAGTGGTTTTGCAGAGGGGCAAGAGGACGAAAGAAGAGAGGTTATGGGTTAGCCTTTGGATCCTACACTTCTACTTCAAACAGTGAAGCTCATTATATCTGACTTGTATATCAGAGTCCTGTGGGTTCTCACATTTGTTCCCTTTGCTTAAATCATCAACTGGCAGAATAAAGTACTAAGTATTGTGATCTGACCTGTGTTGCACTTCCAGACTTATCTTCCACTGCCTGCCTCCATCTTGTTGCCAATTGCAGGATTTCCTTCTTTCTCATGGCTGAATAATATTCCATTGTGTACATATACACATCTTTATTCATTCATCCATTGATAGACATTTAGGCTTTTTCCACATCTTTGCTATTATGAATGATACTGCAATGAACGTGGGAGTTCAGATATTACTTGGAAATCTTGTTTTCATTTCCTTTGGATGAATACCCAAAAGTGAAATTGGTGGATCATAATAGTTCTATTTTTAATTTTAGGAGGAACCTCCATATTGTTTTCCATGATGGCTGACCAGTTTACATCCCCATCAACAATGGACAAGGATTTATTTTTCTCTCCATGCTTGCCAACATTTGTTACCTCTTTGTTTTCTGATGATAGCTATTCTAATAGGTATGAGGTGAAATCTCATTGTGATTTTGATCTCATTGTATTTCTTTGATGATTAGTGATGTTGAGCATCTTTTCATATACCAGTTGACCATTTTTATGTCTTCTTTGGAAAAATGTCTATTCAGTTCTTCTGCCCATTTTTAAAGTGGGTTGTTTGGTTTTTTTGCTATTGATTTGTATGATTTCCTTATATTTTTAAAATATTAATTCTTTATCCAATTTATGATTTACAAATACTTTTTCTTATTCCATAGTTTTCATTTCCATTTTTTAAACTGTTTCTTTTGATTAGCAGAAGCTTTTTAGTTTAATGTAGTCCCACTTATTTATTTTTGCTTTCATTGCTTGTGCTTTTGATGTCAAAAAACTATTGCTGAGACCAATGTCAAGAAACTTTTTATGTTTCTCTAGGAGTTTTTTTTTTTTTTTAATTTATTTATGATAGTCACAGAGAGAGAGAGAGAGAGAGAGAGAGAGAGAGGCAGAGACACAGGCAGAGGGAGAAGCAGGCTCCATGCACCGGGAGCCCGACGTGGGATTCGATCCCGGGTCTCCAGGATCGCGCCCTGGGCCAAGGGCAGGCGCTAAACCGCTGCGCCACCCAGGGATCCCCTTCTCTAGGAGTTTTATGGTTTAAGTTTTATGGTTAAGTCTGTAAATCCATGTTGAGTTAATTTTTGTGAGTAGTGTAAGATAGCGGTCCAATTTCATCCTTCTGTATATGATTATCCAGTTATCCTGGTACTATTTTTTGAAGAGACTATCACGTCCTCACTGAATATTCTTGAATCCCTTGTCAAATATCGATTGACTGTATATGCGAGAGTTCTTTTATGGGCCCTTGATACTGCTCCATTGGTCCATGTGTCTATATTTATGTCATTACCATACTGTTTTGATTGATATAGCTTTGTAGCATAGTTTGAAATCAGGAAGTGTAATGTCTCCAGCTTTGTTCTTTCTCAGGATTGCTTTGACTATTCAGGGTCCTTTGTGATTTCATAGGAATCTTAGGATTTTTTTTATTGTCTGTGAAAAATGCATTGGAATTTTGATAGGGGTTGCATTCAAAATATATTGGGGAGTATGAACATTTTTACAGTATTAATTTTCACAATCCATGAACACAGGATAGCTTTCTATTTATTTGTGTTATTTCATCAAAGTTCTATAGTTTTCAGTTTACAGATTTTCACTGCCTTGGTTAAATGTATTCCTGAGTATTTTAGTGTTTTTGATGCTATCATGAATGAGATTATTTTGTTTTTCAGATATTTTGTTGTTGGTGTATAGAAATGCAACTGATTTCTGTATGTTGATTTTGCAGCCTGCAACTTTAATTTGTTAACTAGTTCAATGGCTTTTTAAGGCTTTTTAGGATTTTCTATATTTAAATCATATAATCTGCAAAGATAATTCTACTTCTTCCTTTCCAATCTGAATGCCTTTTATTTCTTTTTCTTGCCTAATTGCTCTGTCTAGGACTCAAGTAATGTGTTGAATAAGAGTGATGAGAATGGGCATATTTGTCTTCTTCCTTTTATTAGAGGAAAAGCGTTCAATCTTTTTTTTTTTTTGGAAAGGTTTTATTTATTTATTCATGAGAGACATGGAGAGAGAGGCAGAGACATAGGCAGAGGGAGAAGCAGGCTCCACACAGGGAGCCCGATGTGGGACTCGATCCCAGGACCCTGGGATCACCTGAGCCAAAGGCAGATGCTCAACCACCGAGTCACTCAGGCATCCCAAAGCTTTCAATCTTTCACCATTGACTGTGTTTGTCATGCATGGCATTTATTATGTTGAGGTATATTCCTTATTTGCTCAGTTTGTTAATAGCTTTTATTCTGAAAGGATGTTGTATTTTGCCAAATGATTTTTCTGTATCAATTGAGATGATCATATGATTTTCATCTTTTATTCTATTAATATGGTGTAAAACATTATTGACTTACATATATTGAACTATCGTTTCATCCTAGGAATAAATCCCACTTGATTGTGGTATATTATCCTTTCAACATGCTGTTGAATTCAGTTTGCTAATATTTTGTTTAGGATTTTTTGCATCTATGTTCATCAGAGGTATTGGTCCATAGTTTTCTTTTCTTGTAGTTTCTTTATTTGGCTTTGGTACAAGGTAATGTTCTCTCTTCTTCAACTTTTGGAAGAGTTTCAGAAGGATCAGAAAAATTGGAGATAGATTGCTATTTATTCTTCAACTGTTTGGAAGAATTCACCAAGGAAACTCTCTAGGTCCAGGCTTTTCTTAGGTAGGGGATTTTTGATTACTGATTCAATCTCCTTATTATTGGTAGGTTTCAATTTTCTATTTCTTCATGTTTCAGTCTTGGCAGGTTGTGCATTTCTAGGAATTTATCTGCTTCTTTTAGCTTATCCAATTTATTGGTGTATGTTCATAGTAGTCTCATGTCCTTTGTAATTCTGTGGTTGCAGTTATAATGTCTCTTTTTTCATATCTGACTTTATTCATTTGAGTCTTCTCTTAGTCTAACTAAAAGTTTATTGATTTTGTTTATATTTTCAAAAAATCAGCTCTGGATTGACTCATTTATCATTTTATAGTGATATCATTTTATAATTTATCTCTTGTTATAGTTTTCTTTTTTTTTTAAATAAATTGTAAGTTTTTGCTTGTGGCTACTACTAGGCCTACATGAAACATCTTATAGATATAACATTCTATTTTATGCTGGTAACAACTTAATTTTTACATACAAAAATTCTGTCCTTTTACTTTCCTACCTTTTATGTTTTTGATATCATCATTACCTCTTTTTATATTGGTATTCATTAAAAATTATTATAGCTATAGTTATTTTTTATATTCTTATCCTTTACATTGGAGTTAAGTGGTTAACACATCTCCATATTATGGTATTAGGTATTCTGAATTTGACTATATATTTACCTTTACCATTGGATTGTATATTTTCAGGTTAATTGGTGTCTTATTATTTCTGCTTGAAGAACTAATTTCAGTATTTCTTTTTTAAATATTTATTTATTTATTCATGAGAGACACAGAGAAGCAGAGTCATAGGCACAGAGAGAAGCAGGCTCCCTATGGGGATCCTGATATGGGACTCAATCCCAGGACCCCAGGATCATGCTCTGAGCCAAAGGCAGATGCTCAACCGCTGAGCCATCCAGGCATCCCCATTTCAGTATTTCTTATAAGACAATTCTATTGGAATACTAAGTGAAATAAGTCAGTCAGAGAAAAGCAAATACCATATAATTTCACTCATATGTGGAATTTAAAAAACAAAACAAATGAGCAAAGGGGGAAAAAGATAGGCAAACCAAGAAATAGATTCCCAAATATAGGGAACAAACTGGTGGTTACCACAGGGGAAGTGTATGGGAAGGGAATAAAATAGGTGATTAGGATTAAGAAGTGCACTTGTGATGAGCACTGGGTATTGTATGAAAGTGTTGAATCACTGTATTGTACACACGAAACTAATATTATGCTCCTAACTGGAATTTAAATAAAATCTAAAGAAGAAGCAGAAGAAGAAGAAGGAGGAGAAGAAGAAGAAGAAGAAGAAGAAGAAGAAGAAGAAGAAGAAGAAGAAGAAGAAAAGAAAGAAAAAGAAAGAAAGAAGAAAGAAAGAAAAGAAAGAAAGAAAGAAAGAAAGAAAGAAAGAAAGAAAGAAAGAAAGAAAGAAAGAAAGAAAGGAGAAAGGCTATTCTATTAGGATAAACTCTCTCAGGTTTTGTTTTTCTGGGAAAGACTATTTCTCCATTTCTGAAGGACAGCTTTACCAGACAGTATTGTCAGTTGGTACGTTTTTTTCTTTCAGCACTTTTCCTAGCCTGCAAGATTTCTGCTAGAAATATGCTAATAGCTTTATTGTGGTGAGGAGGGTCCCTTGTGAGTTACAAGCTTCTTTTCTTTTTGTGCTTTTAAGATTCTCTACTTGCCTTTGATCTTTGACAGTTTTATTTACTGTGTTTGGGAGATAATCTTTTTAAGTTGAGTTTGGTGACCTATGAGCTTCATGAACTTGGATATCTAAATCTCTCACCAGATTTAGAAATTTCCTAGCAATTGATTCTTTCTTTCTTTTTAAATTTTTTGTTTATTTATTCATGAGAGACACAGAGAAAGTGATAGAGACATAGGCAGAAGGAGATGCAGGCTCCCTATGGGGAGCCTGATGCAGGACTCCGGGGTCACAACCTGAGCTAAAGGCAGACACTCAACCACTGAGCCACCCCGGTGCCCCCTCAGCAATTATTTCTTTAAGCTTTCTTCCCTGCTTCTTGACTCCTTTTGGAACTTCAGTAATTCTCAAATTGTTTGTTCATATGTTATCCCATCGATTATGTAGATTTTCTTAATTCTTTTTCATTGTTGTTGCTGTTGTTTTGTTCTCTGACTAAATAATCTCCAAGTTCTTGTCTTCTGACTTGGGTTCTTTCTTCTGCTTGTTCCATTATGATGTTGATGCTCTCTATAACATTTTTGCATTTCATTCATTGAATTCTTCAGCTCCAGAATTTGTTTTATTCTTTTATGATTTGTATCTCTTTATCAAGCTTCTCTTTTCATGTATTTTTTCCCTGATTCTGTTGAATTGTCTTTCTGTGCTGGTGTGTTTTGGTTTTGGTTTGGTTTGGGGGTTTTTATTGTAGCTCATTCAGGTTCCTTAAAACAGCTATTCTGAGTTCTTTACCAGATAAATTGCAGATCTCTAGGTTTTGGGCATCAGTTCCTGAAGGGTTTCACAGTTCCTGTGATCCTTTCATGGTATCATTTTCCTTGCTTTTTTATGTTCTTTGAAGTTTTGCATTGTGGTCTTGATAATCTGACAGACACCTCATCTAGCCTTTCCTAGCTGCCTTCAGGAGAGAAATAACTTCCATCAGCTCTGCTAGGGTTTCTGAGGTTTTCTCAGATCTTCTACACATCTGTTCCATTCTTCTTGCTCCCTCTTGTGGCAGAATTCTTAAGCTTATATACCTTCTCTTGATCCTGTAATGTACCAGGTTGAGTGCTGACAGCTTCCTTCTTGTTTTTCCAAAGGTGGCATTAAAGCTTTAATTTGTGATCTCTCTCTGGCCTACAGATTCCAGCTGGCTCTCTGTGAATGCTCACTAGCCATATGCCAAAGTTTGCTCTCACAGCTGTCATCAATGCACACAGGAAGCTGGATACAGGTTGTAGATATGTTTGCGTAGTGTGTGTATGTGTGTGTGGGGGGGAGGGGGGATGGCACTGAGGACTGAGGGTGTCCATGGGCCAGGTGAGAGGATCTGTGGATAAAGTGTCCCCTGCAGCTAGTTGGCTGGATTCTTGATGGAGTCCACAATAAAGTTAGTAAGATCCACATCTCTTTAATACCCTCTGAGAATCCTATCTGATTCTCCTTCAGTCTCTTCCCACTCTCCAGTCCTTATGTTTATGATTCAGCCCTCTGAACGGGCTGAGAGAAAAATGAGCTCCTTTCACAGTATTCTGCAGAGCTGGGGAAGTGAATTCCTCATCCATGTGCTCTCACTTTCCCTTGTTAACAGGAGAAATCATGGGCTCAAATATCTCTTGGCCTTAAGCTGTGCACTGTCTTAGGGGAGAGGTGAGGACTCTGTTCTTCCTTTTCCAATGTGTCGACACTCTTTTTTTTTTTGCTTCAATATTGTCCTGGAAAATTTCTGGAAACCTGGACTTCTACAATGGCTCTTTGGGCCTTGATTGTCTAAGAGTGTTTTGTAGGGACTCCTAGATGGTAGTTGAGAGGGGCTGGAGTGGATCACAGGCCACTGTAATGTCCACAGCTGAGACCAAGGTTGATATGCTTCTTACCAATCACACAGGTGGTAGAACTCCCAGGTCCCTTGGCAAATAGTGCTAGATCCCACAGCTCCCATCTAAGCACTTTTGTTCATGGATGGATGTCAAATTGTTGGTGGGGGGTGCACAGATGAGCTATGTCTTATTCAGCCATAATGCTGACATCACTCCACCCCCAGTATGTATCTTAATAATTGCATTTACCATGCTATATTATCAGTATCATTAACTGTGAGATCCTTGGCATTTCCCATTTTTGACTCCCCAGCACTTAGCACAGTGTCTGGTACACAAGAACTCAAATATTTATTGAATAAATAAATGATTGACATAAGCATCAGAAGATACTTGGAATTTTATTTTATTTTATTTTTTGATACTTGGAATTTTAAATGGCATGTTTATATTGGGAAGGCATCGATTTATATAAATGAAACCTAATAAAGACAAAAAATAGAAGTAAGTAGAAATAAGAAATAAATAATAGCATTGGTAGGTCTGTGTGCAATTAAAGAGAGAAAAATATTACATGGAGAAGGCAGATCTATTGAAGGTGAAACATTGGTCTGATAGTCTCTAAGAAATCAGTGTAAGTTTTTAACCAGCAGACTGATGTAATGAAAGCATTAGGAATATTTATTTACCAAGGATAGAATTTGAGTAGGGATAGTCTGTCATACTAGAATCCTCAAAATATTTCTTGGCTTCCATAGACTAAACTGGTCAATGAAATCCTGCTGGTGGTACTGAGAAATGCCTTTGGAGTGTGAGCTGTAGCAATGTGCTAGTTCAGAATCTCAGTCTCTTTCCTGGACTTAGCAATAGCTTCCTCACTCATCTCCTTCTTTACAGTTTTCTCACTCCCATCACTTTCTGTGCTCTTACCAAAGAGATGTTTCTAGAAACAGTGTTACCTGCCTAAAAAATGGCCTTTTGCTAACAAACTCCTTAGCATATTACACACAGCCCTTTACAACCTAATGCTGCCCATCTTTTTTAGATTTGTCTCATATCACTCATTTCCATATACATATATATGGAATATTTATATGTATATAAATACTATATATATAGCATATATATATATATATATATAGAGAGAGAGAGAGAGAGAGAGAGAGTACACCATGCTCTCAGGTTTATCTGTGACTTGCACATACTGTTTCCTTTTTCTGAAATGCACCTCCACCCTTCCCCACTTGAAAAAACAGTTCAAATGTCACCTGCTTTATGAAGCCATCCCCTCCTCCCCCAGGCAGATTTAAACAGATGGATTATGCCTTAGTCATCTTTGTATTTTTAGAAGTTATTGCAGTATCTAGCATAGTACTGGCTTCTACTAGGAACTAAATTTAAAATAATTTAAAGATGAATATCATTTATGTTTTGGTAACAATGTAAATCAAACAGATTTATATAAAGTAAAAAGTGACTACCATCTACACACTCTTGCAATACTCAGGTACAATCACCATTAAACCCAATTTTATGTGTATTATTTTACACACTTTTTATGCATTCACAGACATGTGAACATGTGTGTGTAGTTTTAAAAAATTCAAGCCTAATGTTTTTGAATGACTGACTGAATGAGTGAATAAAGGAACTTTTTAACAGTACTCATTAGTTAAAGAAGTAAAGAAAGAGTCTTTATGGGGATAGAAAAGTAACAATAGAATGTGAGCATTGAAAAATAAAACTACTACAATTTCAGGATTCATTTGTCTGTGTTGTCCTTACATACAATCAAATATAATTTCAAAGCTGCAAACTGTGGAGTCATAGGTGGATATTTATAACAAGATGCAACCAGAAAGATAATCCTTTCTATATATCTCGCTCTGAAGACCAGTTTTCATATCAGTACAATATAAAGAACTCCACATTGTAGGATTTTGAAACAGTTAGAGATAATGTATTAAAATGTCAAATACCAGGGATCCCTGGCTGGTGCAGCGGTTTGGCGCCTGCCTTTGGCCCAGGGCGCGATCCTGGAGACCCGGGATTGAATCCCACATCGGGCTCCTGGTGCATGGAGCCTGCTTCTCCCTCTGCCTATGTCTCTGCCTCTCTCTCTTTCTCTCTCTGTGACTATCATAAATAAATAAAAATTTTAAAAAAAGTCAAATACCAGAGGGGAGGAGAGTGGGGGATGGGTGAAATAGGTGATGGGAATTAAAGAGTGCCCTTGTGATGAGAACTGGGTGTTGTGTGGAAGTGTTGAATCACTGTGTTGTACCCTTGAAACTAATATAACACTGTATGTTAACTGGAATAAAATTTTTTTTAATTTTATTTATTTATTTATTTATTCATTAGAGACAGAGACACAGGCAGAGGGAGAAGCAGGCTCCATATAGGGAGCCCGACAGGGGACTCGATCCTGAGTCTCCAGGATCACACCTTGGGCTGAAGGTAGCGCTAAATCGCTGGGCCACCCAGGCTGCCCAATAAAAAAAAAATTTTTTTTAAAGATTTTGTTTATTTATTCATGAGAGACACAGAGAGAGGCAGAGGGAGAAGCAGGGAGCCTGATGTGGGACTTGATCTTGGGGCTCAAGATCACACCCTGAGCCGAAGGCAGACTTTCAACCGCTGAGACACCCAGGCGTCCCCAAAATAAAAATTTTAAAAAGATATAAATAGCCATGAAATAGAATGTTTGGCACATAATTGAGCAATAAATTATAATTTGAATCCATTAGGTGTTTTACAATAATACAAAGGCAAATACTGGAAAGTTATTTTGTTTATTAATAGGATTATTCTATCAATATAATCATTCTGGATTTCTTTCATTCTTTAATTCAGCTTTTGGGAATATTCAGCAATATGAATTTGGATTTTGTAATTTGCATAAAATTATAGCTATTCTTTTTGCTTGTCCTACCTACTGCTGACTCATAGAATTGGCTTTAAAATAGAAAGGCTATATTTATTTTACATAATGTTGCTACAGCAATGGCTAAAAATAACTTTGATTTGCTCTTAATAATTAAGACTGCATCTAGACTTTGTTCTAATTGAGAAATAATTCATAACTGGGTAACTGGGAATTGTTAACATGCAATAGATCTTTTTTCTAAATTTTCTCTCCCTTCTATCCTTTTGTTTACTATTTTATGGAAACTTCAAATGTGGTCATAATAGATCCTAAGTAATGAAAATGTTTTGGAGGAAAAAATTACATACATAGTTTTCTTTGTATGTAATTCATTAAAATATTGATATTTAGGAAAGATACACTAGGAGATATTCAGATTATAATTTTTTTTCCCCTCTTGCTGCAGTAAATTGTTATACTTTGGTAATTTTCATGTGTTGTTACTGTTTTCCTAATCAGAGTGTAACCTGTTTGGGACAGGAACAATGTCTTAATCCTTTTTGTGCCACTTTCAATACCTATTATAGTGCTATTTAGTTGATGATAAGTAAATTGTCTTTAAATGTGGTGTTTACAGTATAATCTTTTTCTTCAAAGGTTTTATTTATTTACGCATGAGAGACACAGAGGGAGGCAGAGACATAGGCAGAGGGAGAAGCAGGCTCTAGGACCCGGGGATTAAGACGTGAACAAAGGCAGATGCTCACCTACTGAGTCACCCAGGTGCCCCTCACATATAATCTTATTTCTAGAAATAAATTTTACTTATGAGTTCAGAATGCATCTATTCTGAGCCTATTCAGGTTAAACCTGAATTGTGCTAAACCTATTAGGTGATTGCTCTTATTTTAGTGAATTATTGTGCTAAACCTATTAGGTGATTGCTCTTATTTTAGTGAATTATTTATCCATTATAATTACAAAAGCAAGACTGCTTTCTTTAGGAATATGTTTTCTTTGAGTGACATCAGTGTATGTAACTCTGCTATATAGTAGGGAGTTATCTTGGTCTCTGACTGCTGCTGCTGTTTATTGGTGCTACCCTCACCTTTACCAGTGTACAAGTACCAATAAACCATTATCATTACTTTCATATGTATTTTCAAAAATTTTACATGGTTCCCATCTCCACACATTAACTGTCCCTTCTATTGGCAAATGATACTTCTAACAGGTGTTGCTATTTTCTATGGAACCAAATTACTATATAAATAATTTGTCTAGATACGAATCTTTTCACTATTTCTGTTTCTCTCTTCCTCCCTCCCTCCCTCTACCCATCTGTCATGCACAATATACTGTGCTAGATACTATTAGAGGATAGAAAAAAGCATAAGGCTTGGTCTTGTCTTCAAGAGCTTACCATTTATTGAGGAAAAAAAAATTGTGCATATAAAAAAGATTAAACACCAGAGCCGTATATGATATGTCACAAGTAAAAAATATAAGCTCATACACTATAGAAGATCCAAGAATATTTTGGGCTGGAATGGTAAGCTGTGTTGAATGAGTCTGAAGGATAGTCTGACATAATGGGGAAAGCATTAAGACAGTGAATTAGAAGACCAGGTTTTCACTTCTACAACTTACTAATTAGTGTAAACTTTTGTGTCTTGTGCTTTCTGAACTTAATTTTTCTCCTCTATAAATTGGAAACTATGATCATGATAAAGTTCTGTGTCTGCTTCTTCAATTTATGAATAATATAATCAAATAAAGTTATAAAAAATGTTCTGAAAACATTAAAGTATGATTCTAACCTAAGGGTGTTGTTTTAATTTTTCATCACCTACCATAGTTTTATGTTCAAACATCACTAATTTAACAGATTTTAGAAGTTCAATAGGAAGAGAGGAGCAGTGCTGGTATATAATATGTAGGTAGGTAATTTAATAAGGACAGGATATGACAAGGTAGTGATGGTCTGTGATGCAAATCTGACATTGGGGAAAATTCACACCATATCTGTAATTATTTAGAAGCTAATAATAATTTTCACAAATAATATAATTATAGCTATTATTTGTTGAGTCTACTATGTCTGTAAATGTACAAGGACTTCTTGTACATTTTCTAATCTTCACAATAAGAAAAGAGAAAGTAACAAGACCAGGATTAGATCTAATTTCTGAGTCTGTATTCTTATCAAGTAATTTCTGTAACTTTGGCACATATGCAAAATGCAATGGTAAACTCATTGCCAAATGAAGTGGTTTGATGTATTTATTAAATCAGAAAAAGAACTAAGTATTTAAATAAGAAATTATTTTTAAGCAAAGGTTAAGTGGGAAATGAAGCTATAGGGGATACAGAAAAGCCAGTTTGTGCAGGACTTGTATGCCATGTTTGAATATTTAAACCTTGATTCCGTAGATAATCAGGAGCCATTGACGGTTTCAAATACAGAAACGTGATCATTGCCTCCCTGGCATTGTAGCAGGATTTCTTTTCTTTTACTGCCCATAGTTCTCAGTCATGCTGCTTTGAAGAATGAAGAGGTTGACTAGACAAAAGTGGTGGGCAGCAAAGCAAAGTTTATTGAGCCATACTACAAAGCCCCTGAAGAGGGAGGAGGCTGGAGAGGGTTGCTGCTGGAGTTTTTAAGCCTAGGGGTTTTTATGGACTCATCAGCGGGCTGTTTTGATCTGATTAACCCTTGACACACCTGTCACCCAATGAAGTTTTTGTCATCTACCTATCACGTGGACAAAGGTGGAGGGCTCTTTCTAGGGTGGTGTAAAATCCTTTTAAGAGTTGTTTTCTCTTAAGGCAGGGGTGGGGGAGGGGTGGGGGAGGGGTGGAGGTGTCCCTCCCTACCATCCTTCTGACTCTCCCTCATTAGCTTAGAATCTATCTCAATAAACAAGTGAATGAATGAGATTTGTCTTTTGGAAAGACTGACTTGGTGGGTGACAGGGTGGAATATGGTTAGGAGAGAAGATGAAATTGGCAAAACTACCTTAAGAGTTTGGGAAAAGATGTCAGAGCATTAACCAGTGGTATACAAGAGCTGGATGGTATTGGCCTGGAGAACCAATTATATATATATATATAAACCTTATATATAAACCATATATGTATGTATGTATGTATAAATATAATACGAACATATTACTGGCCTGGACAAAAGCAACAGCAAATGGACTGGAGAAGAAGGAATACTTGCTAGAGTAGTTGATTGATGGGGGAGAAGTGTTGTCACCAGCTAGACCCCAAGACCTGAACTTTACTGTTTGCCTGCCTGCACCCACTCACCTTTGTCCACATTTTCCTTCCAATTTATCTCCTACCTCAGGCAAAAGACCCTAGGGCATAGCACCCTGAGAAGGAAACAGAAACTACTCCTTGATCTATGATAACAACTCTGGGCAGAGTTCAGCAGGCCTAGACCACCCAGACCAATTTGAGATTCACTCCTCTCACACCTGCTCAGTAGGCCATGGAGTGACCCATGGAATGACTGACGGTTACTTTTACCTCATTATAATACTAAAATCTCCACCAGAGGAGGACCACAAGCCTCATTTGAGCCTCATTTACATAACATACGGTTAAGGTATGTTTTCTTAAGGCGCATGTGCAACCTACCTTATCCCCACCTGTACAAACATTGACAAGGCTTCCCCATCTAAATATTCATCCTAACCCAAATAAAAGGAACCTGTTTAGCTTTGCTCAGAGAGTTATGGCTTTGAAATTTATTAACTATGATCTCCTTATTTGCTGCGAATAGTGTACTTAGTGTGACAACTACACTGGTGTAGTTTTTGTGACTCACCAGAGAGCAAACTCCCAGTTGTTCAGTTACAGTTGTGGAGGCCGAGAAAAATCAAGGCCATTCCACCTCAAATTTAGCATTAGCACAAGTACAGCCATCTTAGGTCCCTGGGAATAAGAGCTGAACTTTACAGGAAAAACTGCAGAAGGTCCTCAGCAGGGAATCCCATATAAGAAAGACAACAGAGCCCAAGCCCATGGCAGAAAGTCCCATATTAGAATGAGAACAGAGCTCAATGCCCTTGAAAGCCCCATATCAGAATGTAAACAGAACTTGAGAAATTTCTCCACCCCTTCTGAAAATCCCCTAAACCAGCCTATAAAAAACCCAGCTGTAACCTACTTCCGGATGTAAGTCCCTGCTCTGCTGTGTCGCGTATACTTGGACCCAAGCTCGAGCTTATAAATAAACCCCCGTGCGCTTGCATCGGTGTCGGCTCCTTGGTGGTTTCTCAGATTCACAATCTTGGGCACAACACAGTGGCAATGGGAGAGATTATAAAATGATTTATGAAATTATTAGCTTGGCTGATTGAAATGGGATACTGGTGTCTCTTCCCAGGAGGAGTTTGAAACAGGAGAAAGTGAATTCATTTCAGGGAAAATTGAAGTATCTGTGAGACATGATGGTAAAGATGTCCAGAAAATAGTGGTTGTACAGACTTGGAACTAAAATGAGGTCTGGATTCAATATAAAATATAGGAATCATGAGGGTATAACTAATAGTTGAAGTCATGAGAATAGATAAACTTTTAAAACAAAAAAGTAACAGAACCCTGGGAAAGGTTGTGGCAAGTCATGTTTCATAAAGTAAATATAAATAAATCATATGCCTTTTTGTTCAAAAAGAGTTTGGGTAAATAGGTAAGATTATAGTTTCTTTGCAAATGCTGCATTTGGAATAAAATAAAATTACACTGCAATGTAAATGAATGTTAAGGAATATTGGCATCTGGTGAAAACAAATAGATCAGATTTATAAGACCTATACAGCAAGATTTATCAAAATGCCACTTTATTTTTTAAACAGTTTATTTTAGTGATAGAGGTCGTATGAGCAAGAGAGGCAGAGAGAAAGACACTATGCTGAGTGTGGAGCCCAGCGGGAGAGCTGGTTCTTGTCTCATGGAGTCAAAGAATGAATCTCGCAGACACTGGAGAGTAGTAAGGTGATAGAAGTTTATTAAGTAAAGATACAGAGAAAGCTCTCAGAAGTGAGGGGGTCCCTACAGAGTTGCCACTGAGGGCTTGTAGGGTTGGTCTTTTATTGAAAGCCAACTAGGGAATCTAAATCCTCTTAACATCTATCTCTATTGATATCACCATTGAGTAAGGACTAGTGATAACATCTTTAATGGCTTACTTCCTTTTTAGGGTCCGGTATTTCTTTTTTGGTCACAAGTAGCTGTTATAACAAGACCCCACCTCTGGCACATGGGACAGGATGGTTTAGTCTATCTATCTCTGGTTTACTTTCAACTCCACATTTTTGGGATTTTTGTGAGCCTGATTCTGTGGCCCTCTACCTAGCCCCATCTGTCCCTAACTCGCAAATACGGGGCTTGATCCCACGACTTTGAGATCATGACCTGAACAGAAACCAAGAGTCAGTTGCTTAACCAATTGTGCCACCCAGGTGCCCCTCAAAATGACACTTTAAAACAACAAAAAGATTTTTTAAATATCCAAAAGAAGTTTAACTTATCAAACATCTGAAAGAACAAAAACATTCTAGAAAATATAGAGAAATGAATTATATTAGAATTCAGGTAAAATGTAACTATAAGGTAGTGTATCCTATACTTGCCTCTATCTTGGCAGTATGTTTTATTTCTTTGCTTCTCTCATTAGACTTTACTGGGAGTGGGGAACTATTTTGTCTTTTACCTGAGTTTGGGGCCTTGTACATAGTTACATAATCAGAAAAAACCCGTTTCTTCTATGACAAGATGGGAAGTTTGAACAGATGACCTGGAAGGTTCCTTTCAACCCTGAGAGCCTGAATAGGTGATAGAAAGAATAGAAAAAGTGATAGTTGCTTACTTACTACTTGAAGAAGTGGGCTTAGTCCTTTGTAGCAGCAAATGGCCAATGTTTCAAAGCCACCACAGAAAGGCAGATGACTCTCAGCTTAATATTACAGGGGTGAGAATTTTCATTTATTCAATTAAGAGTTAATAACTATAGCTATCCAACAGAGGCTATTTCAGGAGGTGGTTATCTTGGAAATAACTGGAATGTAAAAGCTGATCGTTAGATACTTTTAGTTTAGGTCTTCCCAGTCTTTTTCATGCTATTGCCTGCACAGAAAATGTACAGCGTATCAATCAGTATTTCAAGGCATATTTGTCACACCTTCTCAGGACTTTGGCAAAACTATAGTCCAACATCCTCACCTGATTCTTAGGGGATGCAATATTTCGGGATCAAACTTTAACGTTAAGGCTGGGTCTAGAGTCTCTGCACAACTAAACAGTCGAAGTCTCCTCCCCACAAATTAAGCAGGGTTGGATGTCAGGCTTGAAGACTGAGTCTGGGAGAGTTGCCGTGGATGGGGGGACGGTCGAGATCAGTATTGCTTTAACTGTGGTCCCATGACCACTGGCATCAGAACTTGTTAAACCGTGAGGAACTTGTTGAGAACAGACTCACGGGCCTCACACACACAGACCAGGCCCTGTGGCAAGGCAAGGACATCTGCACTTGTAGGTCTGAAAGCACGCTCCGCTTGCCACTCGCCTACGCCCACCCCAGTAGTATTTCTGCACTCCTGAGCTCCAGCTGCGCCTTGAACTGCGCGGCTCTGCTCTTCCCGCGACAACCCGCCAGCCTGACCTCGGAGCAGCGCGGGCGGCGCAGTTACCCCGCGTCCTCGCAGTGAAATTGTCTGTTACGTACTAGCCCTCTCGGTCGTCACAGACGGACGCCAGCCAGCACTGCCTTATCCGGGTGAGACCTCCGCAGTGCCTCCATCAGCTTCCCGGCCCCGCGGAGGAACCGACTGCGGAGGGGTGGGGGCCGGGGTCAGAGGCGGCTCAGCTGCGCCCCTTGGAGGCCAGGACCCTCCGCAGGCGAGCCGGGCTGCGGTTTCCCTTCTCCGCCCCCGAGCTCCTCCTCCTTTGCAGCCCCGCCCACCGGGAAAGCCGCTACGACGCCTGCGCCAACTCTGCCTTGCCCCGCCCCCGACTACCAACCGGATGTTAGCGGATTTCCCATGGTGCCTCGCTAGTGGCGGGCATGAGAGGAAACTGCAGAGGGTCGCCCGCGGGTTCTAGTCTTCGTTGTTGGAGTTGTTCTCTTGGCGTCGCGGGGCTCTACGAGATTGGCGCTCGGTCGCTGCGTTGTAGGCTGGTGCAATGGCGCTTTTCCGGGGCGTGTGGAGCGTGCTGAGTGCCCTGGGAAAGTCCGGAGCGGACCTCTGCGCGGGCTGTGGAAGTCGACTGCGCTCTCCTTTCAGGTAGGACCGCTCGCCTGCCACCCCGGGAGGTGGCGCGCCCAGGACGCCCTGGGGTTGGAGTGTGTACTTTTTGCCCCTCCTAGGAGGTCTAGGCCCTTTGATTCAGACCTCGACTTTGCCAGGGTGGCTTTGAGACCAGGCCTTACTCCAGTAGTCTTTCCCGCCCCTCTCCACCGTCCCCCCCCTCCTCCCCGCCCCACCGCACTGTCCAACCTTGTAGCACTGGTTCGGAGCTTTCTGCGAAATCGCGCCAAGACTCTCCCGCCATCAGTACAGGCGTTAAGGAGGCAGGGCCCAGGAGCTGAAGTATACGTGCTCTCCTCCACTTTGCCCTTCCGAGGAGGCGTAGATAAGAGCTTTGATGCTTCAGTTTTGCAGGTCTTCCTTCTGGTTAGGACAGGGTTTTAAATGTTACTAACACGGTGTCATTGTAGCATCTTGATGACATCTAATCTGGGATCTGTGTTCATATACAAATGAATATTGGTACTTAAATACTTGATCTCGGTTGTTTTCTTTGTACCTAGTTTTGCGTATGTACCGAGATGTTTTTCATCCACCGCGAATTATTACCCAAAGAAGCCTCTGACTTCATACGTTCGATTTTCTAAAGAACAGCTACCCATATTTAAAGCTCAGAACCCAGGTAAGGAGTTTTGGAGCATTTACTCTTTTCTGAAGTGATAAAGAGGTCACTAAGAAGTTAAACTTCAAACTTGATACGCATTTTCAAAGCATCCGGTGACTGCGGAAACATAACCATTACTTTTAGTGATACGTAAAATAGGAAGTATGACATTTTTTACCAAGTAGAAATCCCTTTAAAATAATTGAGAGCTTATGGAAGATATTTTATCTTCTTTTTAAATTTTTTTTTTTTTTAATTTATGATAGGCACAGAGTGAGAGAGAGAGAGAGAGAGGCAGAGACACAGGCAGAGGGAGAAGCAGGCTCCATGCAGGGAGCCCGACGTGGGATTCGATCCCGGGTCTCCAGGATCGCGCCCTGGGCCAAAGGCAGGCGCTAAACCGCTGTGCCACCCAGGGATCCCTATCTTCTTTTTAAATTACTGTATATATTTTTTATTGAAGTATAGTTGACGCACAGTATTAACGTTAGTTTCAGATGTGCAACAGTGATTCTAGTGATTCCACAGCTTTCTACATTATGCTGTGCTCACAAGTGTAGCTACCATCAGTCACCATACAACGCTGTTACAGTATCATTGACTTTATCCTCCTGACTTATTTAATGGAAAGTATTTTAGAAATAGCAGTGTGTGGAGTGGAAAGCTCCCAGGGAAGAGGCTGGAAAAACTGAATTTTGGGGATCTAGTTGCCATTAGCCTGGAGGACCATTGATGAATCATTTTCTCTCTCAGCTCTTGCTTCAGGGAATTGTTAATGGAGTTGCAATGAAATAACTTAGGTGGATGTGTTTTGTAAACTAAAGCTCTAAACAAATTGCTGCAAATTTTAAGAGTTTTTTCACTGTAAATTGGTTGCATTCCTTATTAAAAGATTTTCAGGTAGGATGTTTGTTGGCTCCCTGGAAGGGCTGTGGGCCTTCATTTGGGGCTATAGTGGTGTAAAGATAGTAACTAAATTAATAATAGTCAACTTTGTTTATAATTTCTAAAGCTCTTTCATGGGGCACTTGTGGAAACCAAATGAGCTGTAATGAAAATTCTCACATTATAAAAAACTGGTTTAAGAGACATGTTTCAGTAATACATTTTTAAAATTTGATAGTTCAAACTTAGTGGTTTCTTAAAATGTTTACATACATCCCCGGCATTCCAATTAAGATGAGGAAGGAAATGGGGAAGAATGAATTGATTTTAGAATAGTCTGTTTGCAAGTAGTAATTCTGTAATTGAAATACAAGATGTTACATGAATCAAAACTGTATTTTACTGTTTAGTCAGGTTTTTTTTTTGTTTGTTTGTTTGTTTTGTTTTAAAGAGTTATTTATTTATGATAGACATAGACAGAGAGAGAGAGGCAGAGACACAGGAGGAGGGAGAAGCAGGCTCCATGCCGGGAGCCTGACGTGGGACTCGATCCCAGGTCTCCAGGATCGCGCCCTGGGCCAAAGGCAGGCGCTAAACCGCTGAGCCACCCAGGGATGCCCTTAGTCAAGTTTTATAAACTTAATAATTCTTGAAAGACTGGGAAAAAAGTTTTGTTTGAAATAAAAAGCAAAGAGCTTGAAGAAGTTGATTACCCAACTGCTTAAACAAATAATTTTTGATGACTATTTTGTGGGTATGTGATATACTTCTTACTGTTTAGATAACAGATTTTAAGAATGTTTGATAAAAAAAAAAAAAAAGAATGTTTGATAAAATATGAATTATCATATTTAAATTAGTTGGTTAAAGAAAACCTAAATCATTGTTATTAAGTTGTGTGTGGTATAGAGGCGTCTGTAATAGAACTTAGAGCTAATGGATTATGCTTTCCTAGAAGTCTTTAGAAGTTAATCCTGAGACAAAATTGTGACCTTTTTCATTTTATTCCAATCTGTAGATGCAAAAAATTCAGAACTAATTAGAAAAATCGCCCAACTTTGGAGGGAACTTCCTGAATCAGAGAAAAAAGTAAGCATATTGGTTTTCAGCATTGCTGACTAACTATTCTGCAGTTAAGAACAATAGTCATGTCCTTTGAGGGATCAAAACAAATTTTTTTTAACACCCATTATCTATAAAGGAACTTCACACCTTCAGATTCACATAAATGATTAGAATATGGATATATGGCAGTGGTGACGGAGGGTTTGGCAGCAATCTGAAATTGAAGACTAATTGTTAAACTCTCGCCTTGGTTAGCATGTATGTGAAAGATACATGTTTTTAATCCATATACATGTGATTCCAGAGCACGTTTTCCACTTGGTGTTTCAGTCTGTCTTTATATGAAGTCATGCAGTTGTCTTTCCCTGGCAGGTGTGCTATTACGTACTACTATCAGCAGTAGTTTATTGACTTCTTATTTGAGTTTTTTGTTTATAGATCTATGAAGATGCTTATAGGGCAGACTGGCAGGCATACAAAGAAGAGATAAACAGAATTCAAGAACAGTTAACTCCAAGTCAGATCATGTCTTTGGAAAAAGAAATCCTGCAAAAACGTCTAAAAAAGAAAGCATTAATAAAAAAAAGAGTGAGTATCAATGAAACATTCTTTTCCTTTGGCAAAGGACTGAAATTTATATAACTATGAATAGGCGAGTTTTTCTTATTTTGATATATATCCCTAAATGGTAGAATGTCATAAGGCATATTCCATTTAGGAAATAACGACATAATTCTTTTTTGCCACTAGTACCAGTTGGCGTTGAGTCTGTCTTGGAAACCCTTGTTACTACTTTCAGATGTATCTGAATTTAAGATACGTAGTTAGGACTAGTATGAAAGCTGTATGAACAGAGTCAGGAAACAGCCAAATCAGGAGTAACAAGAATCTTTTCTTCTGGGTCTTGTCTAGAATAACCTACTGATTTGAATTGTTTTATAAATAATGGTGAGTTTTATTCTGAATGTTGAATAGACTGAATTCATTAACGCATCAGAGAGAAGTGACTTATTGTATCTAGTCAAGGAAAAAGTACCTATAAGATGAAATTCTATTTTTCCTTATTAAAAACCCCACATGGTTCAAATTTGTAATTCCCAGCTTAAGGTTATTAATTAACATAAATTCTATTGCTTGATAGACTACAGTTTTGTATGGAACCAGTGTTAGGTATGAGGTGGTCAGCTTGCTGGTCTAGTACTTAAACTATAGAAGATGGTCATAAGAGGCACATGGGTGGCTCAGGTCATGATCTCCAGGTCCTGGGATCGAGTCCTGCATCGATCGGGCTCCTGGCTCAGTGGGGAGTCAGTTTCTCCCTCTCCCTCAGCCTCTCCCCCTGTTCATGCTTTCTTTCTCTGTCTTGAATGTATAAATAAAATCTTTAAAAAAAAGAAAAAGAAAATGGTCATTAGCGTTAAAAACTATGTCTTTAGAAAAATAGATTTGAGAGTTTAATGTGATGCCAACATTTCTCTCCCTGACTCTAATGTCAAGTCCTCCTAGCACCAGAGTTGAGGACTCACCCATTTTAAAGTAGGTAACCTAGATAGTCATCTAGTCTTCTGGTTCAATTGGTAGAAGGAAGCCAGGAAAGATAATAACAGAAATAGTGTCTGCTTAGGGATGGTATTTGGAGGTGTGAGTATTAAAGTTTATTCTCCCTCTTTTATTTTCCCTTCCTCTTTAATGCACCCATTCAGTGTTAAGAGTGGGAAGGACCAGAAATGAGGATTGGGAGGTGATACAGGATTTCCCTTTCGTATGTTTCTTTTCTTCCTTTTTCTTTCTTGTCTTCATATTCCATTTATTTATTTATTTATTTATTTATTTTATTTATTTTTTTTAAAGATTTTATTTACTTATTTAAGAGCGAGAGAGTGAGAGACCATGAACAGGGGAAGGTGCAGAGGAAGACTCCTGGCAGGAGCAGGGAGCCTGATGCAGGGTTCGATCCCAGGACCCTGGGATCATGACCTGAGGCAAAGGCAGATGCTTAACTGACTGAGCCACCCAGGCGCCCCTATTTTTCAAACAGATACTGTACTTCGCTCTCCACTCACCAAAAGGCTTCTTCACCAGCTGAAGTCCTACATCTCCTCTGTTGCAGCTCCAGCCTTACCTCTTTCATGGAGTAAACTGCTACACTATTTCTTCTTTTAGCTTTCTCACTTTTTAGCTCTGCAGAGGTTAGCACTTTTTATTTTTTTTCTCTGATACTTTCTTCCTGGCCCTGAATCTGCTAGGTATAGGAATCCCATACGTGTACTGATTCCCCAGGATACTCAGTACTAGGCCACTGATCGCTGGGACTGTACATAAGTATCAGAAGTAACAAATACACTGGAATTAAAATGAAATCACTGTGTTTTATGTTCCCTGTGGCTAAAACTGATTTTTGCATTTAAAACATAGGTTAAAGCCATTCATTCATTCATTTATTTATTGTTTTTAAAGATTTTATTTAATTATTTGACAGAGAAAGCACAAGCAGGGAGAGCAGGAAAGGAAGAAGCAGGTTCCCCAGTGAGCAGAGAGCCCAATGCAGGGCTTGATTCCTGGATCCTGAGATCATGACCTGAGCCGAAGGCAGTTGCTTCACTGACTCATCCACCCAGGCACCCCTGCCTTTTATTTCCTTTAAAGATTTATTTATTTAGTTGAGAGAGAGGGAAAGAGCACATGTGAATCAGTGGGAGAGCAGGCAGAGGGAGAGAAACTCAAGCAGATTCATTGCTGAGTGTGGAGCGTGATGCGGGGCTCAATTCCATGACCCAGAAATCCTGACCTGAGCTTCGGCTCAGGAAGTCAGATGTCAGAAGTCAGATGCTCAATCTTATTAAATAGGTAGTCTAGTGTTCATGAGTTGTGGTAGAGGCATGTAGTGACCTGGAGATGGTAGTGTCCTGTAAGGATGAAGCTGAGATTGTTTTAACCTTTAAAAAAGATTTTGTACATATATGCTTAGTTATTCCATTTGTGGAGACCATGAAAATAATATGTAAAGGAAGTGTTTTTATATGGAAAAGAACTCCTAAAATCTGTTACAATTTTCAAAACTTGGTGCTATCAAAAAAATTCTCATCCTAAGAATGCACAGATAGTTTGTATAAGAATCATAACACTGACTTACAGAAACTTTCCATAATGCATAGTAGTGAATAAAGTTTCTGTAGGTAAAGTTAAGTCTCACAGAAGTTAAAACTCTAACTCTTCCATTTTTGTTACTCAGGAGTTAACAATGCTTGGAAAACCTAAAAGACCTCGCTCAGCTTATAACATTTTTATAGCTGAAAGGTTCCAGGAAACTAAGGATGGTACATCACAGGTAAAACAGAACCCCATTTGTTTTTAAATATTTGCTTATTTTGATTTTTAAAATATTTAGACAGTTGTAGGGATGCCATATGTTAGGAGGTGAAGAACAGTAGTAAATTATTATAAATAAGTACTTTATACAAATAAGGTCCTCTTTCTTGTATCTCTTTTAAAGGAAAACCCTTTTTCTTTCCACATACAATTAATTTGAGTACTTAGTGGCCAATATATGTATAGGCAATTTTAAAAAATTTAAATAACATTTTCAAATTGAAAAAGTTCTGGAGACTTCTTATCTGGCAATTCTTAACTATTTTGTAATCACTGGGAAAGAATGAGTAGAGTAACAGTATTTTATACTGAGATTTGAATATAACTTATTGCTTCATATTATATTCTTTAATAAAATTTCGGTGATGCCCATGGGTATGTACTATACACATGAATACCATCATATGAATGTGTCAAAATAAAAAGCTTGTCATTCCTGCTGTGGCTTATTCTTTATTTCCTCCTTAGAAGCTTCAAATGGGCAATCGTATTTTTCTTTTATAATATGATAGGTAAGAAAAGCATTCAGATCCCTATCCATAACTCTTTTATCAATCTGAGATGAAGGCTTTTGCCAATCTGCCACATTTTGTGTTATTTGGATCTGTAGTTAATTTCTCAAGTCTGTTGAACATTCGATTAATGTATATGTGACACAGACTTCCCTGGCTATATACTTTCACTGATATATTCCTTGGGATTTTATTTTTTTAAAGGTTTATTTATTCTAGAGAGTGCATGAGGGGAGGGCTAGAGGGAAGGGGGGAGTAGGGAGCCTGACATGGGGCTCAGTCCCAGGACCCTGAGATTATGACCTGAGCTGAAATCAAGAGCCAGATGCTTAACCTTTTGAGCAATCCAGGTACCCTACTCCTTGGGATTTTAAAATTTGGCTTCTATGACTTTACACTTCTAAAATACATGCCTGTTTATTTTCTTAGTTGGAATTTGCTCAGTCACTGACTTACTTTGGATTTTTTTTTTTTTAAGATTTTATTTATTTGAGGGAGAGAACAGAGCGAGTGAGCAAGACAGTGTGTGTGCGTGAGTGGGGAGGGAGGGGCAGAGGGAGAGGCCCCCCCCTTCCCTGCCATGTGGGGCTCCATCCCAGGACCCTGGGATCATGACCCGAGCTGAAGGCAGACATTTAACTGACTGAACCACCGAGGCGCCCCAGGATTTAGTTTTCTTACCAGGATAAGAAAGTTAAATGCTAGAGAACTCTTCTAAATCTGTAGTTCTCAACTCAGACTGCACCTTAGAATCACTCAGAAAGCTTAATTAATGGCTGAGGGACTCTATCCTGGGAAATTAAAATTAATGCAATTGTCATTTTTAATCATTTAAAAAATATTGGTTATACATCCTCACAGTTAAAAGAATCAAAATAAGACTTGTTATGAAAGGGACCAATTTTCATAGCCCTGTCATACTGCTTACTCCAGAAGCAGAACCCTTTCACTGTTACCTCATTCTTGTGGTATTGACCTCCATATTTCTAAATAATACCTTATATTGTTACTTCTTGATTTTTTTTCCAATTTGAAGCATTATCTATATTTTAGGCATTACCTCCCACTATTTAAGACCAACATTTAATACTTCCTCATCCCATTGTTCATGTCTCCACTCCCCTGCCTCCCAGTATAGTTATAATTTTGGTTAGGTCAGTATCTACTATGTTGTTATGGTTTATGTAAATGTTAGTCATAGTAAGGTGTGCCATTTGCTATGATTATTTTTCCTTTTTTACAAAACTCATTCCTACCGAAGTTCATTATATTTTGTGTTTCTGTTTCCTTAGCTTTTTATACACTATCAGTAGTTTAGCTTTAAACTCTTAGGTGTTCACCAGCTTTCAGTGCATTTAGATGCATTCACTATTCTGTCGGTTTCAGTGTGAAGCTCTGATTTGTTCCAGTTTGGTTGTGGCCTTTTATGCTTAGTGCACAGTTGACACTTGCTTTTGCTTCTTCTGTTGTCTTTCTTGGTTTACTGATTTCTGTTACAGCATCTCCCCAGTGAGAGTACATGGGAGATCAGTTTTTTTTTTTTACTTTTTGCATGTCTGAAAAAATTTCTATCCTTACATTTGTTTGATAGTTTGGGCACAGAATTCTAGGGTAGGAATCGTGTTCTTTCAAAATTTTAAAAATATACCTTCTTCTCTTGTAGCTTCCTGGTATTGCTTTTGAGAAATATAAAACAGTTTTGACTGTTAGAATGTGATCTCCTTTCTTTTTTCTTCCCTTCCCCCCTTTTTTTCCTCTGTTCTAAAAGAGAGTCTTCTGAGCTGGTCCTCTCATTTTCTTTTCTGTATTGCTTTCTCGTAGCTTCTTTTGCTTTTCTTTCTGGGATATTGTATATAGTTTTACTTATTCTCCTTGTTTTCAGTATGACACCACTGGCTCCAGCTATACCTGGGAACCACAGAATAGCTCTATTTTGCCCTTTTGAGAGGATAAATCCTAGAATCTGCCCATGGTGGGGATTTAATCTCCTTTTCAAGTGAATTTCAGTCAGTCTCCTATTTTAAGCCCAACTTTCACCTCTGTTTTCTTCTTATCTGATGCTGCCAATTCCTGAGCTTTTTGGGAATTCTGCATTATAAACCGGTTTGCTTTTTTGGCTTTCCCCAATGCCAGCTTGGGAATCTGCCTTATTGGTTAGGTAAGTCAGTTACCATTTCTCCACCTGCTTTTCAGCTTCTAAAATTTTGTGTTGGTAGTGCTCTTTCCTGTTATTTTGTCCATGTAGGCTTATGCCATTAAAAATGTTTATTCGTTTATTTTTCTTAAAAAAATGAGCAGTAGAAAGGTATTGCCACAATTCTGGAGGCTGGGAAGTTTAAGATCAAGGCATCATAATTGTTGCCTACTGGTGAGATCTTTCTTGGTTCATAGCTGGTACCATCTCACTGTGTCCCTCACATGATGGACACATGATGTTTAATAGGTTTTAGGAGTAAACATCTTTCCGTCTCTTTAATTTTCTTTAATGGATTATTTTATTTAGGTGAAAGCTCAGATCATTTAGGGATAGAGCTTTGTAAATTACTGTTTAATTCAGTGAATATAAAACTTTATGGATTAAATATAAATAAAAAGTTAATTAGAGAAAGACTTGAGAGCATTAAAGCAATTCCTTCCAGAGCTAAGAGAGCAATTATTTAATGAGTAACTTTCCTGGAGTATATTAGATGTGTTTATAAAAGTAAGTTTTAAAATGTTCAAAAGGTAATGGTTATGTAGTCTCAGATACTATCTGGTACCTCCATTTTTGTTGATGGAAGAAATTTAGGGCTCAGAACAGTAAAGTTCACTATTCTCATTCTGCTTCTCCTTCAAATCACTGGTGATTTTCTCTTAGCTTTAAACAGTTACTTTTCAGACCGTTTTCCCTCTCTCCTTCACACTTGCCTTCTGCCCCTCTGTGTCTCCCTTTGCCCCTCATTCTCTACCCATTCATTTCTTCAGTTTCTGCTTTCTGGGAGCAAGAGCACAAGGTATATGAGGGGTGCTGACTCTTTTCTCTCTGCCTCTCCTCCAGCCATGGGTTCCCTGAATCCCTTTATTTTATAAATGAAGAACCAAGCCTAAGGGAGGTAATAATGACTTTTTCCAAGTCATAAAATTAAGTTCAGCTAAGTAGAATTAAGAACTAGTGTTGTATTGTTCCTATGGCTACATTTAAATACTTTGGCACAAATTTTAGAATAAAACATTAAAATACAGGGAAGAAATAAAAACAGTCTTTGGGGATGACTGGGTGGCTCAGCGGTTGAGCATCAGCCTTTGGCTCTTGGGATCCAGGATTGAGTCCTGCATCGGGCTCCCTGCGGGAAGCCTGTTTCTCCCTCTGCATATGTCTTTGTCTCTCTCCCTGTGTCTTTCATGAATAAATAAATAAATCTTAAAAAAAAAAAAAAGAAAAATGTAGTTTTTGAAGTTAGTCTATCCTAGAAATTTAGGTTTATACTTAAATATTAATATTGCTGAGTCAAAAAAGATATATCCACACAGCAAAGGAAGCCATTAACAAAATGAGAAGGCAACCTACTGAATGAGAGAAAAATATTTGAAAATCATATAGCTGATAAGGGCTTAATATCTAATATATGTAAAGGACTTGTACAACCCAATTGAAAAATGAGGAGAGAATCTGAATAAATATTTTTCCAAAGACGACCTACAGATGGCTAACGGGTAGGTTCAGCATCGGTAATGATCAGGGAAATGCAAATCAAAACCACAATGAGATATCACCTCACACCTGTTAGAATGTCTATTCAGAAAGATGAAAAAAAAATAATGAGTGTTGGCAATGATGCTGAGAAAAGGGAACCCTTGTACATATTTCATGGAAATGTAAATTGTAGCTCACTATAGAAATCGTATGAGGTTCCTCAGAAAATTAATAGAATTACCGTATGATCCAACTATTCTACTTCTGGATATTTATCCAAAGTAACCAAAAACACTAACTCAAAAAAATAGCTACACCCCCATGTTCATTGGGCATTATTTACAATAATCAAGACATGGAAGCAATCCAACTGTCTATCGATGAATGAATGGATAAACTATGGTGTGTATATACAAATATACAGTGGAATATTTAGCCATCAAAAAGAATGAAATCTTCCTATTTGCAATGGCACAGATGGCCCTTAAGGGCATTATCCTAAGTGAAATAAATCAGAAACAGACAAATACTGTATGATCTCTTGTATTTGGAATCTTGAAAACAACCAAGTTCATATATACAGAAACTGAATTGGTGCTTGCCAGATTTTGGGATTGGGGCTCAAAATGGGTGAGAATGGTCAAAGGACACACACTTCTAATTTTAAATAAGTCTTGAGAATGTAATGTACAACATGGTGACTATAGTTAATAATACCATATTGCATATTTTATTTTTTAACAGATTTATTTATTCATGAGAGACAGAGAGAGAGAGACAGAGACATAGGTAGAGGGAGAAGCAGGCTCCTCTCAGGGAGCCTGATGCGGGACTGGATCCCGGATCCTGGGATCATGCCCTGAGCTGAAGGTAGATGCTCAACCGCTGAGCCACCCAGGCATCCCTGTATTGCATATTTTATTATTTTTTTTTAGATTTTATTCATTTATTCATGAGAGACACAGAGAGAAAGAGGCAGACACAGGCAGAGGGAGAAGCAGGCTCCATGCAGGGAGCCCAGTGTGGAACTTAATCCCGGGTCTCCAGGATCATGCCCTGGGCCAAAGGTGGCGCTAAACCGCTGAGCCACCCAGGCTGCCCTGTATTGCATATTTTAGTTACCTGGAATAGATCTTAAAAATTCTCATCATAAAAACTTTTGTAACTATTTTATTATGACAGATGTTAACTAGACTTATGGTGGTGATCATTTCACAGTATTTACAAATAAATAATCAGGTTTACACCTGAAACTAATAAAATGTTACATGTTGATTTTATCTCAATAAAAAGGATAAATATCCTTATCTCAGTCATTTTTTTCTGTGTTTTAACAGTTTAGTAGTTTTTATTTAGAAAGTTAAGGCTGATGAGAATTTGTGATTATTGATATCTGAGATTTTAGAATGATTTTAGAATGGATAATAGTAAAAACTTTAACCACTTAAGTTTCTGTATCTGGTGCTTAAAACATGTGTTTTACAGGTAAAGCTGAAGACTATAAATGAAAACTGGAAAAATCTCTCTAGTTCTCAAAAGCAAGTAAGTATGGTTTTAGTTTCTAGTGTCTAGTTAGAATATCTGTGAGAAAATATACTAGGGCAAGGCTTGATTCATGTGAAAACAACTTGGTACCATTAGTAACACAGTTAAAGTATTTTAATATTATTTTTATATCCTTAGAAATAGTTTGGCTACTTTTTAACTGCGAATAAAATTGGTATTTAAAACAATGTCACTCATAACTTAGTGTTCATTCTACTCAGTGAAGATTACTCCTTGCCTCTTCTCCTTTCCCATATCCCAAGCCCTAAAATTTTACCAACTTTATTAATTCGTAAAAAAATCTTTATCTCTGGCCCTTTTCTCATCTTTTATCTCAAAAAAACATTCTTCAGTCCCTTTTTATACATGTAGAACAGTAAGGTGATTTCTAGAGTATATGGAACATTCCATATATTAATTGTAAAGGATTCTTCTAAAGAAATCATTTTAACAGTCACACTTTCTCTCAGGTATATATTCAACTTGCTAATGATGATAAAATTCGTTATTATAATGAAATGAAATCTTGGGAAGAACAGATGATGGAAGTCGGACGAAATGATCTTCTACGTCGCTCAGTAAAGCACCAAGGAAAAGATGACACTGAGGAGAATTAAAATAGAAGATTGAGTTATGTTCGTAATGGATAGACACAAGACACCAATTAGGTCTCAGTACCTGACGCTGTTGAAAATTAGAAAGGATAAAGTTGGTGAACATTTTATATTTAATTCCTTTTTCTTTAGCCCATGGACTTCTGTCAGTTCAGTTCATTTTGTATTAGTATCTTGCTTTGGAAAACCCAAACAGATAAAAGTTCATGCAAAATGTATTTTGTGTTAAGGAACTACTGAGGATCAAAATAATCCATGAAATGTAGCAGTGAATCATTTTACCTTTGATAAAGGTAAATCAGACTGTGAAGTTTTTTTTATACTTGATGACTGGAAAAAGAGTATTCTTGTTTCCTTATATATATGGAGGCAGGAGTTTCATATTCAAAACTGTCCCAAATTGTAGAAGTCATAGTGTTCTATGATATAATTGTACATTTTAAAAGAGCACCCACAACTCCTCTAGGTAAATTTCAATTTCTAGGTATAATTCACATATTCAGAGTTGATGGTTGTACATGCAAGGAATTGCTGATTTCAGTTGCAACTTTTTATAAAAGGGAGAAATTTATAAACCTTTTCCTCATTGTCTTTTTCTTAAAGTACAAACCAAGAAATTATGTACCAAATCTATGCATATTGTTTTATACTGCATAGAATAAAAATTTTAAATGTTTCCTAATTATATGTTTTAAGATGAAACATTCATTTTGCAGATTTTGGTTTTTTTTTTTTTAAGTAGAGATATGTATTCTGAATTATTTTCTCTTTCTCATGTGAGTATATTTATCCAGAAAGTAGATAACTTGTCTGGTGTAAGTTTTAAAATGAGAGATCTAAAAAACAAAAGTCTTTGAAGACTTGGAATTTAAGTGGTTTTGTCCATACAAGGCACAGCCAGTTCTGGCCTATGAACCAAATCCAGCCCATTGCCTGCTTTTCATGGCCTGTGGGCTAAGGATTGTGTACAATTTTAAGTAATTAAAAAGAAAGCATATTTTAAGAAAATTAATATGCAATTCTGTGTCCATAAATAAAGTTTTATTGGAACACAGTTATACTTTCTCTTTTACTCATGATTTGTGGTTGCTTTTGTACAACAGTGATAGTTGAGTATTGTTTCAGAGACTACATCTTTACAAAACCTAAAATAATTACTATCTGACCCTTTACAAAGAAAGTTTGTCAGCCTGTGGTCTATAGTATAGAGTAGTATGACTAGTGTTCCAATGTATAAATGTGTTGGGATAGTTCTTTAAAACTCAAGAGATTCTTGTTTTAGGATCTTTGTCACTATTAGCTTAAGAGGAAAGAAGTCAAACCACTGAAGAAGCTAAGCAAACTTGTTCCACAGTGTTAGCAAGGAAAATTATCTTTAGTTTCAAATTACATTGCAGTATAATTTTAAAAAAAGGTCCCTCCAGCCTGGAATGAGATCCTTTTAAAAGTATTTGCTGTGGCTTAGTAATATGAACTTTAAGAATTTTCCAGTTAGCACGTATCACAAAACCCTTATCAACTATTAGCATTTGTTTATCCTCTTAAGAGAGTCAAGTAAAGGTTTTCAAAATCCATACCACCTTTTTGATGAAAATCATTCATCTTTCATCATGAGTTCATAGGAACAGAATAACTCAAAATTTATATGTGCTTTATATTAAGATCAAGAAATGGTAGGTAGCCTCTAAATTTCCAGAAGACCTTCAAAGATTTTTGTTGTTTCTGGTTGGAAAATCAGTAAGAAGTCACAAAAAAGGTGACTTGTTATGTATACTGAGATTGATGTATACTGAGCTTGACAAAGGCAGGGACTGAAAAGAAAAATATAATGAGGGAGAATAAGATTTAAATGTATAAAATTGGGTGTTTTCAAACAACTGTCCCTTGTGGTTACGAATACAGGACAGTCTGCCATTAGTTAAATAGATATACTATGAAAACAAAATAGATATACTATGGTTCTAAGGCTAGAGTATTTTGGGGAAGAAGAGGAGGTACGCTATTGTGTATCAGTCTTTCTTATTTGGATTTCCGGGAGAGAATTAAGCCCTAACTCCCTGAGGCATCTAGAATGATACTGATTATATACCACCTTTAGGAGAGTGGAGAAAGTCATCAGTCAAATAATTTACTGTGTCCTGTACTTCAAATGAGCCCAGGGAGCATATGGGAGTCAATGCTGGTAGTGAATATTATAGAATGAGTGAGATGGAGAAAGGAATTTTGTAAATACTTGACAAATGTACAAAACACATCTTTGCAATTACATTCTAAGCTCTTGTAGCATTTTACCTATGTATGCTATTTTATACTGAACACATTTAACACATTCAAAATAAATCTTCCTAAATATATTGGGAGGTTCACTATCTAGTAAGTTCTCAGGTATTTTACCCTCATATAGGAAGAAGAAGTATGGAATAATGGAAAGAGCTAGAGCAGAACAAGATTTTGATAATACCAAATTTTATTAGGTTTGCTTTGTTTCTAAAAGAATGTTACTGTTCATACTTTAAATATTAGAATAATCTTATCCCACACATTTGTTAATAAACTTTAGTACATGCTGAAGACTAGTATGCCAAATGCCATCTAGGTGAACAATATACAGTTTCTCTTAAAAAGAACAAGCACTAAAAAAAAAAAAAAAAAGAACAAGCACTTACATCGGTAACCAGTGGCCACTCGCATAAAGCCTTTTTAGACTTAAGTTGCCCCAACAAAGTAATTGCTATAGGAAGTACAGAAGAGTTTTAGAGAGAAAGATGCTGAAGAAACGAAACAGTAGTGTTTATACTGTTCTAAGCAGTTCATCATAAAAAGATTTTTGTACTTTTGTTCATAGGAGTACCAAAATTAGGTTTTAAAAATAATTTGATGACAGTAGAGAACTGTGATTATTTTACTTTCTGACATTTACTCAAAGGATATCGTGTGCACAGTCAGCCTACTGTAATCATGTAATTTTGCTATTGTTTTTGGCTAACTCCTTTCTTCGAAATGCCATTTTAAGAATAAGGCATATGTTTTTATGGTTGCTCTGAATGTCTATATTTAAATTTGTGAATTAAAAGGGTATTACCGTAAGTGGATTTAAAGTCACTAGAAAATTTTATTTTCCTGACATCTGCTGTACCTAAAATAATCACCACCAGGTTGTGCTAAAACATCATGAAGTTTTTATATAGTTAACTGATGGAACCCATTATTCCTCTTAATTTTATCAACATTCATTTTAAGAATATTCTCTTCCTTTCTTTCTTGTCCCCAACCACCTTCCCTCCTTCTCTTTATAGCACCAGGCTCTTAGAGACAAATTTGAAAATGTTACTAAGCACAGACTGTGTTTTGAAATTTTAAAGCAGTAATAGCTTTTTATAAATTGAACCTTTGGAAAGAATAAGAAAATGAACATATTTATTACTTTGAATTTGTAAAACAAAGCATAATTATACAAAGTTGCTTTCATCAGTTTCTTAACATTGTTCACAAATAAAGTACTTTGGATAATTGATTAAATTATTGATTATAGTTAATGGAGAATATATAAAATACAAAACCATTTCCTAATATATTTAAAAGATTAAAAAACATTTTACTGGCTAAGGAACTAAATACTTAAAATTGATCCTAAACAAGAATTTTAAATAAGCTAAACATTTTTTTTCACTTTAACAACATTTGAAACACCCTCATATAAAATGGTTTCTGATTTACTAATGGGATGTGCAACAAAATATTTGGGTTTACTTTTTTGCTTTTATTGAATGAATTTAGAATTTCTCAAGTTTCATTTCTCCTTCTCCACAAATCCTGTAGAAAATATGGGAAGAACAAAGAGTGTATTTTGACATAGTGACCTTTTATTATATGACTGAGAATTACCAGCCTTAAAAAAGTTTGATTTGGTTATATCCATCTCTAAAGTTCTATTTAAATTACCTATTTATACTGGAAATTTTTTGCATCGAGTTGGGTGAGATTACATGATGGCGGGGGGGTCCAGATTTTTATTAATTTATTATTATTTATATTTATTATTTATTATATTTATTATTTATTATTATTTATTAATTATTTATTAATTGTTGAAGAATTATGAGCATTTTCCACCAAATTTGGATTTTTTTTTCCCTCAGTCACCAGTCAGAACAGGTCCTCAATACTTGTGAATTAGGGTGAACGAGAATTTTTACTAGTGGCAGGTAATTGATTGGATAATTAATTGGATAATTGTTAGAAGAGGCCAGTAGTTTGTACCACACTGGAATTTATACCCTGACTAGAAAATACTCAGGTGAGGATAGTGGAGATTTGTTAAAAGCATAGAAATTTTCTGTTAATTTTGCCATTAACAACATCTGATTATGTATAAGCTTAGTATCAGATAAAAGTTAGACCTAAACAACTCAGGATATTTCCCCTAAGCTATCTCCTCACCCTCCTTGTCCTCCAAAGCTCCTACTTGTCCTCTGTAATAAGAGCTTGAATGACAATTTGAATGGCTGGTGAGACATGTTACAACCTTTAGCCAATACTATTATTGACTGAATCCAAGGTAACCTTGGATTCAGAAGGGAAGTGTCTCTCTTTTTTATTTATTTATTTATTTATTTTTATTTTTTATTTTTTCTCTTATTTAATGGAAAATGGGAATTGATTGTTGATGAGGTTGCTGAATACTAAGAACAAGAAAAAAAGCAGTGTACATTAAGAAAATAATTAGAACTAGCTCTCTTATAAAAACCAAATGATGAAAAAAAGGTTGGAAAATGGTGAGATGAAGCCTTCCCTTTTCCAAAATTCATTAAAGTGGCTAAAGAAATGCAGACAAATATAGCAACATTAGAAAACAAGAAACAGTACCACCGAAAGAACAGCAATTTATAGGTATTTTTGGAAAATAGGAGATGGGTAGGGGATTAGTAGGTGTTCATAAGTGTCAGTATAATCAAACCACATAAGGTAAGTGAAAAACATGGCAGTATCACCAGTTCTGAGTAGTGGGGGGTGTGGTAACAAAGGTTATCCCTTAAGGTTGTTGGAGAGAAATTGAGGTTGGGTGGAGCAGGAGAAGAATTAAGAATGGACAGACTAGAGTTTGTTTCTCATTAGTTATTTTGCTTAAGGAAAGTAGAACAATATGATACTGCATGGTGGCCTCTATCCAAACTAGGTGCTATGATTCTTAACCCTTACTCAAAAAAGAATCTACCCTAGAGCTTTTAAACATACAGATGCCTAAAGCCAGAATCTGAAGGGTAGAACTGAGCACTGGCTTTCATAAATTATGGTAAAATAATGTACAGCCGGGGTTAAGAACCATTTGGGGGAGTAACACTGTAGTTTGGCTTCCCAACCTAGTAGTAGTAGAGGCTGGTATTACTCTGAGTGGGTTATAGATAGTGTAATCATAATCCATTATCCAAGCTGGAAGGTTTTTGAAAAAGCAGTAACTGGTAGTCATACCTGAACAACAAACAACCTGGAGCATATGGTCACTCTAGTTATAAGTGTGCTTAGGTATTCCTTTCACCTCTCTGTATTTAAGCTATTGCCTGGAAGAGCCCAAGTTGCATAGGAGCTGCTTCTGTTGACTCCAGTATTCCTTGTGAATGTTACCATTTTTTTGTATGCCATGATGTGAAAAAGATTGATAAATACTGTTTCTAGCTAACCCCAGGCTGCTTTTAACACCTGTAGTAAGATGTAAATTTCTTGTGAAAGAGCACCTCTGCTGGTCTTGAATCCCCAATTAAAACATACTTGCTTTCTGTTTAAGTCCATATGGAGCATTCTTCAGGCTAGACAATATGTTAGGTCATAAAAGAAACCTCATGATTAAAATCCTGCAAAATCACAATGAAAAAATGAGGAAATTTGGGAAATACATAAATATGTGGAATTTAGACTTCCGTTCCTAAATAACCAAAGTGTGGAAAATAAATCACAAGTGAAATAGAAAATATACTGGGATAAGTGAAAATGTAGATAACCTATTGTAATGGGATAATAAAGCAATGCTTTAGAGAGAGAATATGTACAGTTTCTACTGCCTACATTATAGATCACAAAGCAACAGCCTAACCTTTCACCTTAAGACTGGAAAAAGAGCAAACTAAGCTCAAAGCAAGTGGGTGGAATGAAATAAGATTTAGAGCAGAAGTTAAAATAGATAAAACAATAGAGAAAAATCAGTGAATCCAAAAGGTGGTCATTTAAACTAATCAAAATTGACAAACTTTGCTGGATCGGCCTATGAAAAAAGATTGAAAATACTAGATTCTGAAATGAAAGAGGGAATTTTACTGACTGTACAAAAGTAAAAATTACAAAGATGTTATAAGCAATTTTATGCCAACAAATGAAATGGACAAATTTCTAGAAAGACAAACCATAAGGTAATAGTATAGCTGGTAATTCAGAAGGAAGTGAAGGTGTTTTTCTAAAACTGGTTGAGATAAGAATTTTAAGTGTCTTAAAGTTACTCAGCAGTGGAGGAACTAAAATTACAAAATTGGGGGAAAGGAGTAATGTTACTGTGATTAAAATATTCATCTTTTCCTTATATGTAAATAAAAGGTACAATTGTTATTTAGAGCTATAATCAAAAGGTTATAAGTGGAGTGGCTAGCCTGAGGGATGGAAACGGGGAGGGCAGGGCAGGAAGTGAGACTTATTTCTCCTATCCTCATGTTTTAGTTTCTATATATTAAATAATTTTTAAAAATATTTTGAGAGAGAGGGTGAGCAAGCATGAGCAGCAGTGGGGGGATGAGTGGGGGAGGGCAGAAGAAGAAGAAGCGGACTCCCCACTGAGCAGGGAACCTGATGGGACTCCACCCCAGGACCCTGAGATCGCGACCTGAACCAAAGGCAGACACTTATCCGACTGAGTCACCCAGGCGCCCCTTAAGTAATTTTTAAGTGCAGAACTGAAATATGCACAGATATTTTGAGGAAAGGAAAAAAACAGTATGAACAAGACCTCATATTCCTAAAGCTTTTAAGAGGTTGGCCAGGATTCAGACATTATTCTGACTCTTAACCATTATATTGTCTGTCTTCTGAGTGCTTACTGTTACAGGTATTATAAGCACTCTGTATGAGCCTACTTAGTATTTAATACAACCTGATGAGGTAGATACTACCATTTTTTTCATTTTTTGCAATAGAAAAGCTGAGTTACTGGATGTTGAGTAACTTTCTTAAGTGACAGAGCCACAATTCAAATCTAGATAGTAGGACTCCAAAGCCCTCACTCTTAGTTACCCTATCATTTTGAAATCTGAACAACAAAATTTCAAGAAACCAATAGTTTATTTTTATTTTCTTTAAGATTTTATTTATTTATTTATTTATTTATTTATTTATTTATTTATTTATTTATTTATGAGAGACACAGAGAGAGAGAGAGGCAGAGGGAGAAGCAGGCTCCATGCAGGGAGCCCGATGTGGGACTCGATCTTGGGTCTCCAGGATCACGACCTGGGCGGAAGGCGGTGCTAAACCGCCGAGCCACCCAGGCTGCTCCAATAATAGTTTAAATAAAACTATAATATTTCAAATGACAAGTATGCTTATCTGTTATTCCAAAACTCACTTTTAGTATTTTTTACCCTGAAGGAATCTATAATTTTCAACTTTTACTATATGAATATGTTTCTCTTTGGCATCACCCCAACTATGATACTCAAGTCTGTCTGCATGTACCCTTAGGACTGATTCTTTAAAATGGTGGCAGGAAAAGAAAGGTGGTGAATTTAGGGAATAGATAGGAGAATGGTGTGGTTGGAGTGCCCTAGATAACCGGGAGAGTATGAGGCATGGTCAGTGGTAGGGAGGTCAAAGATCTGAGATGCTGACAGTTGATTAACTATCAGACGATATAGGAGGAGTTCACATTTGAGGGAATGTTCATATTTTAAGTTGCACTTTTGAAATTTAAATTTCAAAATTAAAAATTTTTTTTTGGTTGGTGCATTTTAAGTTTTACTGAGATATAGTCGACATATCGTATGATTTAAAGCATACAACTGAAGCGTTTATTTAGTATATTTACAGAATTATGCAACTATCACAATCTAGTTTTAGAATTCCTTTAAAAAAAAAAAAAGATTTTATCTATTCATGAGAGACACAGAGAGAGGCAGAAATATAGGCAGAGGGAGAAGCTGGCTCCTTGCAAGGGAGCCTGATGCGGAACTCAATCCTAGGACCCTGGGATCACGATCTGAGCCAAAGATGGACGCTCAACCACTGAGCCACCCAGGCACCCAAGTTTTAGAATGTTTTCATCACTCATGTAAGAAACCCTGTCTATCCCCCACCCTTAGCCCTAGGCTAACCGTTAATTTACATTGTGTTTTTGTCTATTCTGGACATTTCATATAAATGAAATCATGCAGTATGTGTGATTTCATTCAGTGTGGTATTTTCAAGATTCATCCATGTTTTGACTTGTATAAATACTTCATTCCTATGGCCAAATAATATTCCATTGTACAGAAATACCACTTGTATTCATTAATCAATTGACAAACATTTAGACCATTACAAGTAACACTTTGGGATTATGAATAACAATATGACATTTGTGTATAAGTTGTGTGGATATTCGCTTTCCTTGAATATATATCTAGGAAATGCTGGGTAATTTGATAACTAACTCCTTGAAGAAGTCCATTCTGTTTCCAAAGTGGTTATGCCACTTTACATTTCCACCAGCAATGTATGAGGGTTCTAATTTCTCTGTATCCTTGCTAACACTTTTTTCCTTTTTTTTTTTTTGAGCTATAATTGACATACAACATTACATTAATTTCAGGTATACAACATAATGATTTGTTGTCTGTATATATTGTAAAATGATCGCCACAATAAGTCCTGTTAACATCTGTTATCATATATAGTTACAAAGATTTTTTTTCTTGTTATATAAAGATCTATTCTCAGCAACTTTAAGATATGCAATACAGTGTTAGTAACTATAATCACCATGCTGTACATTATATCTGTAGGGCTTATTTATTTTATAACTAGAAGTTTGTATCTTTTACCTACTTTGCCTCCCCCAACCCCCACCTCTGGCAATTATCAATCTGTTCTCTGTATAGTACATATTTTTATGTCTTTTATTATAGCTATCCTTAGGATTTTAACTAATGTTTACATAATGACTAATGATTGTGAACATTTTTTCATGTGTTTACTAGTCATTTGTATATCTTCTTTAGAGAAATGTCTATTCAGATCTTTTGCACTATATAAAATTGTTTAGTTATCTTTTTATTATAGGGTTTAAAGAGTATGTAGTCTAAATATAGGTCCCTTGTAAGATACATGAATTGCAAATATTTTCTCCCATTCTGAGAGTTGTCTTTTTGCTTCATTGATGATACCATTTGAAGCACAAGTCTTAATTTTGATGATGCCCAGTTTATTTTTTCTTTTGTTTCTAATGCTTTTGGTGTCATATTTAAGAAACAATTGCCAAATCCAAGTTTCTGAAGATTTACACCCTCTATTCTAAGTGTTTTATAGTTTGGCTCTTAGATTTAGATCTGTAATCCATTTTTAATTTTTATGTTAAGGTTACACAGGGAGTTAATTTTTGTGTATGGTATGAGGTGGGGATCCAGCTTCATTCTTCTGCATGGGGATATCTTCTGTTCTTGCACTATTTGTTGAAAAGACTATTTAGTTCCAATGAATTATCTTGATATCCTTGTGAAAAATCAATTGACCATAGATATGTTTATTTTTGAAGTCTCACATCTATTAGATTGATCTATAAGTCTGTCTTTATGCTTACCATAATCTTAATTACTGTAGCTTTATAACTGTAAACTGTTTTATAACTGTAAGTTTTATAACTGTAAACTATGAATTCTTCAACTTCGTTCAGCTTTTTCAAGATTGTTTTGGCTATTCTGGATCCTCTTGCATTTCCATGTGAATTTTAGGATCATCTTGTCAATTTATGCACAAAGTCAGCTGGGATTCTGATAGAGATTGCACTGAATCTGTGGTAAAAATTGGTGCTTTTTAATATTTCCATTGTTTTGTCTTATCAATGACCTCTTCATATTAATTTGCATTTGGCAGATATATATTTGTTCTCAGCACAGTTTTGGAGGATGATTATGGGTTAACCTAATAGTGAGTGGCCACAGTGCAGCTAGTAGTCTTCTGTATTGCAGAAAGACAGAGGAAACAGTACACCCAAAGGCCTTATATTGGGGATGGCAAGAATTAGGTTGATTAAAGACATGTTTAAGGGGTTGAATCCATAGGACTTGATAATTGAGGGTATATGAGAGATAAGGCAGAGAAAGATATCAAAGATTTTTCCCAAGTTTCTTTGGGCAACTAAGATGGGGAATGCTGAAATATCTGTTTCCTTCAACCTGGCCATTTCTCTGCCTAGATCTGTGGGTTTCTTGCCTTTCTAGACTATTGTTTTTCTAGAGTTAAAGAAGAAAGACAAGGCCAGGCTTTAGATTGTAGACATATTCACAAAAATGGTGAAGCTGGGAGGATTAAAAGTTGCTACGTTGGATAGAGCCAAGTGTTAATTTTTATGGAGTTAATCATACTGTTGTGACTTTGTTAAATTAACATTTGTTAAGTAGAGCTCTGGGGTGCCAGATGGTAAGCCAGGAGAATTCTACAATAGAGAAGTTTATTACTACTGGTCCTGGAGAAGGTACTCTGCATGCCTAGAGGGCTCATACAGGGAAGTCAAGGCAGAGTGTAGGTAGTAAGACCAAGGCAGAACCTGGGCATATACCTTTATTAGGGTCCTTGGGTGGAGTGCTTTGGGGTTCCCAGGCTAAGTTCAGATTGGTTAATTCAAACCAGAAAAAGGTGGATTTGGTAAAATTCTGGGAGTCTTACATGTAGGGCACACAAGGTGAAGGTCCTGGGAGGTGAAGGAGAATATTTATTAAAGGTCAGTTGAGGGAGTCATATCAGGAACTTGTACTTACTTGTGATTCTGTGGGGTATTTACTATTTACGGCAAGAGCTCAAGGGAAGGGCTAAAGTCAGCTTGAGGCCACTTGGCCACACAAAAAGGTGGCTGAGACAGCAATGTGAGGGAGTAGTTTAGCTAAAACTCAATACAGAGGCCTGAATGTGCATCTAAGGAAATTTGAGAGTACACCTAAGGAGATTGTACTACAGATAGGGACAGACAGATCAATACTGTGAGTGAGGATATAGGATCAGAGATGTCACTATAGGCAGAGGCTAGGTTGTAGTATCTAAAGTTGGGTGTTCAATTGACAGCAAATGTGAAGAACTTTGTTGGCAGAACCAATATCAGGTTCTAGAACCAAGAAAGAGGAAAAAAGAACATCATCCACCTGGAGTCAAGAAGCTCATCAAAACGAGTCTCTCACAAATTAAAGTAAGAATCATCTGCAAAACATGTAATGCAAATTTCTGGGTGTCTTATAGATCAACAAGAATCTCAGATGATTTTGCCACAAATAGAATATTGGTCATACTTTAAAAAACACTGAAAATTATCAAAAAGACTAATGATGAAACACACTATTAGTTATATCCTTTCTTTAGGTCTAGGACAGATCTTAACACGTTATGAATGGAGACTGGGGTTATCTTCTAGTAGAGCCCTACAAGATCTTTGGCCAGTCTGTGTGATCATTCTTTAAATAAGTGGTTCTTGACCTGGTGGGGATAGGAGGGAGGGCTAGCATTTTGCTCCTCAGAATATTTGGCCTTTTCTATCTGGAGGCATTTTGATTGTCAAATCTGGGGCAATACTGCAGACATTTAATGGATAGAGGACAAGGCTGCTGCTAAACATACAATATCCAGGATATTCCCCACAACAAAGAATTGTCTAGTCCTAAGTGTCAATCTTGCTGCTATTGAGAAAACCTGCTCTAAATTCTGTTCTAACATAAGATCTTGAAATAAAAAGAGGAGTAATTGGTGGCAAGATTTAAGAGGCATAGCTAAGGTAGTTCTAATTCCTTTTCTTTGGAAGTTGCTACCATTAGCAACATCCACACAACCACCAAAAGACATACTAAGTTTTATGGGAAGAGAAGGATTAAGGGGAAGGGTATATAGATTCAAAGGAAAGCCCCAGGAACTCCTCTTACCTCTCTCTATTCCATGAAGACTGATTCATGATGATGGCTCTTTGCAGTCTTGGAAGTCCTTGTAAAAGTGACCAGTAAGGAGAGCTTGTATTTGTATAGCAGTTTCAGTTCACAAAACACTTGTACATTCCTTAGCTTATTCTTTGATTTGGGAGGTACCAGCATGGCTGCTGTAACAAATTGGCACTCTGTGAATTAAAACTACAGAAATTTATTCCCTAAAGTATTGGGAGTCAGAAACCTGAAATCAGTGATTCAGCAGGGCTATAATTCCTCCAAAGGCTGAAGGGGGAGAGTCTGTTCTTTGCTTTTTCCAGCTTCTGGTAGCTGTTGGCATTCCTTGGCTTGTGGTGGCTCTATTTCTCTCTCTGCTGTCTTCTTATCACCTTCTGTTTATGTGTCTCAAAACTCCCTCTGCCTTTCCCTCACAGGCATACATGTGATTGCATTTAAGGTCCCCTCAGATAACCTGGGATAAGGTTCTCCTCTCAAGATCCTTAACCACAGCAGCCCCGGTGGCTCAGTGGCTTAGCGCTGCCTTCAGCCCAGGGCATGATCCTGGAGTCCTGGGATCGAGTTCCATGCTGGGCTCCCTGTATGGAGCCTGCCTGTGTCTCTGCCTCTCTCTGTGTCTCTTATAAATAAAGTCTTTAAAAAAAAAATCCTTAACCACATCTTCTGCCACATAACAGGTCCTAGGCATTAGGGTGTAAACATTTTCTTCTGGAGTCTCTACCATTTAGCCCACTGCACAAGGTAATAATGACCCTTATTTTACGTTATTTTCACATGGCTAATGAATTATGGAATTTGGCCTTAGAGGCCAAATGCTAGTCCTATCTTTTAACGCTATACAAAAATTATAACAAGAGAGAGAAGAAATAGCTAAGGCAGAAAACAAGAATAGAAGAGAATAGGGAAGTAGATTAAAACATTAGTTAAATTGCAAACTTGGGATTTGGGATAGTTAAGCAAAAAGAAATACTGTTGTGAAAAAAGGCTAATAGATGAGCCCAAGGGCAATGGTCAGTTAATGTATTACTGAATGAATTACTACCATCTGGGGTTTTTCTTTGTCACCATACCTCCCATGGTTTAGTGCTCCAGGCCTGGGATTATCTACAGAGGAGATAATGTCATTTACTTACAATAGTTGGTACAGTGCCTTGCAAATAATAGCATTTCATCATTGAGAGCCACCATAGTTATCAGCCATAGTTATGAGTTAACATTTTTGTGCTCAAGTTATATAAGGACTATTGATTAGTTGTTTTTTTTTTTTTTATAAAGTTTGCAAATCATTACTTGACAGACAATTATCACACTCAGGCAGGTGGTAATGCAGCTTTCATTTTTCCTGCTCCTTGTTGAGTGTTATCCTATTCAAGCTGTTTTTAGATTAAAGCTATGGTCAATTTTGGCTACACACTAATAAGCTGGGGATCTTCAAACACCATGACATTCCTGCACACTCCAGGCCAATTTAAAGAGCCTGGGACCTGAGAGAAGGGGCACACAAACTTTTTACTTTTATTTTTTAATTTTCACATTCACATATTAAAATTAATATGTAGAATTTTATTTTATAGTTTTAAAGAGTTGTAAGTATTAAATTTCTATCATCATAAATACAGATTTAAAAATATAAAAGTCATCATTTCTTTAAATGTATATAATGGAGACTAAAAACCATAGTGTAACATGATAACTTCATTATCACTGGAAAACTTCCTATTATTCTTTTCCATTCCCCACCCCACATAGAATTTTATCCAATTAATGTAATATATTCTTATCCTTAAATGTCTTTTATTTATTACCCTCTCATTAATGGAATAGAGCAAATATATGGATATAAATTTGGATTGTGCTTTTAAATTTCCTGTGTCCACAGGCTTTAAGTACTTAGGATATTTGGATTGTGGTATCATTATAATTACTATTAGAACACAATTAATAAATGCAACATTTATATATTAATAAACTTAATATGGTATATATATATATTTGATCCACATGATTTATTTTTATAAAATGAACACTGAACAGATAATCTGATGGATGTAGGAGGACTTGGCATCTTTGCAGTTATTCTATGTTGGTGAACCTTAAAAGCCAAATCTTTTATTTTATTTAAAAATTTTTTATTAAGATTTTATTTTAACATAGTGTTATATTAGTTTCAGGTGTACAAAATAGTGATACAACAATTCCATACAACACCTGATGCTCATCATGACAAGTGTACTCCTTAATTCCCATCACCTATTTCATCCATCCCTTCCATCCACCTTCCCTCTGATCATCGGTTTGTTCTCTGTAGTTAAGAGTCTATTTCTTGATTTGTCTCTTTTTTTCTTTGCTCATTTACATTGCCTTGTTTTTGTTTTTGGAGCAAAGCAATAGAAGTTTATTAAGCAGAGATACAGAGAAAGCTCTCATAAATGAGAGGGGTCCTGACAGGGTTGCCCTACTTTGTTTCTTAAATCCATATATAAGTGGAATCATACATATATTTTTCTCTGACTCACTTATTTCACTTAGCATTATACTTTTTAGCTCCATCCATGTTGCAAATAGCAAGATTTCATTCTTTTTAATGGATGAATAATATTGCATCATATATATGATGTGATGTTGGTGAGGATGTGGAGAAAAAGGAACCCTTTGCATGTTGGTGGAAATGCAAACTGGTGCAGCCACAAAACAGTTTGGAAGTCCCTCAAAAAATTACAGCTAGAACTACTCTACAATCCAGCAATTGCACTACTTGGGTATTTACCCAAAGAATACAAAAACACTAATTCAAAGGGATACATGCCCCCTGATGTTTATTATAGCATTATTTACAATAGCCAGGAAATTATGAAAGGAACCCAGGTGTCCATCGATAAATGAATGGATAAAGATCCAAGATTTCACTCTTTTATGGCTGAATAATATTCCACTGTATATTTATACCACTGCTTCTTTATCTATTTATCTATTTAGTTTATTTTTGTTTTTGTTTCCCTTGTCTCAGGAGACATATCTGGAAAAATGTTGCTAAGCCTGATATCAGGGACATTATTGCCTGTGCTATCTTCAAGGATTTTTATGGTTTCAGGTCTCACATTTATGTCTTTAATCCAAGTTAAATTTATTTTTGTGTATGATGTAAGAAAGCAGTCCAGTTTCTTTCTTTTGCATGTAGCTGTCCAGTTTTCCCAACACCATTTGTTGAAGAGACTGCCTTTTTTCCCATTGCATATTCTTTTCTCTTTGTCAAAGTTTAATTGACCATATATAATTACAATATATAATTGTGAGTCATTTCTGGGTTTTCTGTTTTGTTCCATTGATCTATATGAATATTTTTGATCTAGTACCATAGTGCTTTGTTCACTACAGCTTTGTAATATAACTTGAAGTCCCAAGTTGTGACATTTCCAGCTTTGCTTTTCTTTTTCAAGATTGCTTTGGCTATTAGGGTCTTTTGTGTTTCCAGACAAATTTTAGGATTGTTTTCTCTAGCTCTGTGAAAAATGCTGTTGGTATTTTGATAGGGATTGCATTAAATCTGTAGATTTCTTTCGGTAGTATAGACATTTTCACATTATTTGTTCTTCCAATCCATGAGCATGGGATGGCTTTCCATTTCTTTGTGTCTTCAATTTCTTTCAAATGTTTTATAGTTTTCAGAGTATAGATCTTTCATCTCTTTGGTTAAGTATATTCCTGAGTACTTTATTATTTTTGGTGCAATTATAAAGAGATTTTTTAAAATTTCTATTTCGCTGTTTCATTATTTGTGTATAGAAATCAACAGATTCCTGTATGTTGATTTTGTATCCTGTGGCTTTACTGAATTAGTTTATGAGTTCTACCAGTTTTGTTTTGTGTCGGTAGAGTCTTCTGAGTTTTCTATATATAGTATCGTGTCATCTGCAAGCAGTGAAATTTTATTTCTTCCTTGCCAATTTGGATGCCTTTTTATTCCTTTCTTTTGTCTCTTTGCTGTGACTAGGACTTCCAGTACTATTTTGAATAAAGTGGTGAGAGTAGACATCTTTGTCTTGTTCCTAAACTTAAGGAGAAATATCTCAGTTTTTTCCCCCAATGAGTATGATGTTTGCTGTGGGTTCTTCATACATGGCCTTGATTATGTTGAGATATGTTCCTTCTAAACCTATTTTGTTGAGGGCATTTATCATGAATGGATGTTCTATTTTGTCAAATGCTTTTTCTGCATCTACTGAAATGATCGTATGGTTCTTATCCTTTCTCTTATGGATGTGATGTATTATATTGACTGATATGCAAATATTGAGCCATATTTGCATGCTGGGAATAAATCCCATTTGATTGTGGTGAATGATGTTTTAAAAAACGTATTGTTGAATTTGGTTTGCTAGTATTTTGTTGAGGATTTTTGCATCTATGTTTATCAGAGATATTGGTCTATAGTTCTCTTTTTTTGTGGTGTCTTTACTTGGTTTGAATATCAGGATAAGGCTGGCCTGATAGAATGGATTTGGAAGTTTTCCTTCCTTTTCTAGTTTTGGAATAGTTTGAGCAGAATAGGTTTCTATAATGTTGGTAGAATTCTCCTGTGAAGCTGTCTGGTCCTGGACTTTTGTTTGTTGGGAAGTTTTTTTTTGTTTTTTGTTTTTTGTTTTTTTTTTGTTTTTTTTTTGTTTGTTTTTTTTTTTCTGATTCAACTTCCTTGCTAGTAATCAATTTGTTCAAATTTTCCATTCTTCCTGCTTTGGTTTTGGTAAGTTATATTTCCAGGAGTTTATCCATTTCTTCTAAGTTGTCAGTTTGTTGGCATTTGGATCTGTTATAATTGTTTGTATTTCTGTAGTGTTGGTTGTTTTTTCTCCCTTTCATTAGTAATTTTGTGCATTTGGGTCCTCTCTCTTTCTTTTCCTGCTAGAGGTTTATCAATTTTGTTGATCTTTTCAAAGAACCAGGTCCTGGTTTCATTGATCTGTTCTATTGTGTTTTTTTTAGTTTCCATGCCATTTAGTTCTACTCTAATCTTTATTATTTCTTATTCTTTTTTTTAAAGATTATTTATTTACTTATTTATTCATGATAGAGAGAGAGAGAGAGAGAGAGAGAGGCAGAGACACAGGCAGAGGGAGAAGCAGGCTCCATGCCGGGAGCCCCACCGGGGACTCCATCCTGGGACTCCAGGATCATGCCCCAGGCCAAAGGCAGGCACTAAACCGCTGAGCCGCCGAGCCACCCAGGGATCCCCTTCTTCTTCTTCTTTTTTTTATTTTTATTTTTTAAATTTTTATTTATTTATGATAGTCACAGAGAGAGAGAGAGGCAGAGACATAGGCAGAGGGAGAAGCAGTCTCCATGCACCGGGAGCCCGATGTGGGATTCGATCCCGGGTCTCCAGGATTGGGCCCTGGGCCAAAGGCAGGCGCCAAACCGCTGCGCCACCCAGGGATCCACCCCCCCCCCTTTTTTTTTTTAATATTTCATTTATTTATTCATGAGAGACACAGTGAGTGAAAGGCAGAGACATAGGCAGGGGGAGAAGCAGGCTCCATGCAGGTAGCCCGATGCGGGATTTGATCCGCATTCTCCAGGATCACGCCCTGAGCCAAAGGCAGACGCTCAACTGCTGAGCCACCCCGGTGTTCTGAATCTTTATTATTTCTTTCCTTTTGCTGGTTTTGGGTATTCTTTTTCTAGCTCCTTTAAGTGTAAAGCAAGATTGATTGAGATTTTTTCTTGCTTTTTGAGGTAGGCCTGTATTTCTATAAACTTCCCTCTTAGAACTACTTTTTCTGCATCCCAGATGTTTTGGACCATTGTGTTTTCATTTTTGCTTGTTTACATGTACTTTTTAATTTCTTGGTGACTCAGTAATTACTTAATATTATATTATTTAAACCCCACGTACTTGTGGTCTTTCCAGATTTTTTTCTTGGGGTTGATTTCTAGTTTCATAGGGTTGTGATCAGAAAAGATGCAAATTCTTTGAATTTGTTGAGGCTTGTTACGTGACCTATTATGTAATGTATTATGGAGAATGGCCCACGTGCACTTGAAAAGAATATGTATTCTCCTGTGTTAGGATGGACTGCTCTGATATATCTGTTAAATCCATCTTGTCCACTGTGTTTCAAAGCCACTCTTTCCTTGTTGATTTTCTATTTGGATAATCTGCACATTGATGTGAGTGGGATGTTAAAATCCCTGCTATTATTGTATTATTATATATTGCTTCCTTTATGTTCATTAGCTGTTTTATGTATTTGGTTGCTCCTATGTTGGGTGCATAAATATTTACAGTTGTTATAGTTTCTTTTTGGATTGTTCCCTTTGTTATTATATGGTATCCTTCTTTGTCTTGTTACAGTTTTTTTTTTTTTTTTTTTTAAGTCTGTTTCATCTGATATAAGTTTTCCTATCTTGGCTTTCTTTTGACCTCCATTTACATGATAAATGTTTGTCCATCTTCTCACTTTCAATTTGTAGGTGTCTTTTGGCCTGAAATGAGTGTCTTGTACAAAGCATATATGAGTTTTGGTTTTTAAAATCTATTCATTCACCCCATGTCTTTTGATTGGAGTGTTTAGTTCATTTACATTCAAAGTAATTATTGATAGATATGTATTTATTGCCACTTATTTACTTGTTTTGTAGTTGCTTCTATAATTTTTCTCTGATCCTTTCTTGCACTCTTTCATGGTTCTCTGGTTTTCTTTAGTAGTATACTTGAGATTCCTTTTTCTTTATTCTTTGCATATCTATCATTAGTTTTTGATTTGCGGTTGTTGTTAGGTTAGTATACAACATCTACATATCTCAGTCTATATTAAGTTGATGATCACGTAAATTCAAACCCATTCTTTATTCCTCTTCTCCCCACATTTTAGGTATATGTTGTCATATTTCACATCCTTTTATTTTGTGAATCTTTTGACTGATTTTTACAGATATACTTATTTTTCATATTGTCATTTATGGTCTTTCCTTTCTACTCATAGAGTTCCCTTAAACATTTCTTGTGGGTCTGGTTTAGTGGTCATGAACTACTTTAGTTTTCATTTGTCCAACAACCTCTTTATCTCTTCTTCTATTCTGAATGATAGCCTTGCTGGATAAAATATTCTTGGCTACAGATTTTTCCCTTTCATCACTTTGAATATATCATGCCATTCTCTTCTGGCCTACAAAGTTTCTGCTGAAAAATCCACTGTTAGCCTTATGGAGTTACCCTGATATGTGACTGTTTTCTTTTACTGCTTTAATTTTTTTTTTCTTTATCACTACTTTTTGCCATTTTAATTACTATATATGTCTTGGTGTGGGCCTCCTTGGGTAGATTTTTTGGGGGAACTCTGTGCCTCCTGGATCTTGGTTTCTGTTTCCTTCCCAGATTATGGAAATTTTCAGCTACTATGACTTCAAATACATTTTCTGCCTCCCTTTCTCTCTGCTTTTTTCTGGAATCCCTATAATACAATACCTAAATATACTTGATGGAGTCACTGAGTTCCCTAAGTCTATTCTTGTTTTTGCATAATTCTTTCTTCTCCCATTTGCTCAGCTTGATTAATTTACATTACTCTGTCTTCCAGATTATTAAGTCATTCTTCTGTTTCCTCTAGCCTGTTGTGTATTCCATCAAGTGTATTTTTAATTTCATTTATTGTGTCTTCAACTCTGATTGTTTTTTACTCTCTTAATTTAAGGGCCTCACTGGTGGCCTCCATTCTTTACTCAAGTCCAGTGAGTGTTTTCATAATCATTACTTTAAATTTCTTATCATGCATATTACTTATATCTGCTTGCTTAGGTCTCTTGCTGCAGTTTTGTCCCGTTCTTTCATTTGGGACATTTTCCTTTGTCTCCTCATTTTGTCTAACATTCTGTGTCTGTTTCTGTGTGTTAGGGTAGTCAACTATGTCTCCTGCACTGGAAAGTAGTGGCCTTATGAAGATGAGGTCCTGTAGTGCCTTAATGTGTAGTGTCTCATGTTCACCAGAACCTGGTGCTTCAGGAAGTTCTCCTGTGTGTGTTGCACATGCCCTGCTATTGTGGCTAAGCTGCTTTTGTTACAGTTGATCATCTGTAATGGTTCTCCTGTGGTGTTAGTGGGCCAGCCTGGGGACTCATTGAGCTTGAGTCAGACCAAGTGTTTGCCCAAGATGCAGTAACACCAAACTGTAGGGTGCTTTCCCTGTGTTGTCCTTCTGAAAGCTTTCATTGGTGAGTGGGGCCTACAGATAGACCAGTTGTCTGCCTGCAGCATTTTGATGTGGCCTCTACCTGATAGGTCTGTGTGATTATCTTTTCCTCTCTCTGGGGCAGGAGTCACTTTGGAGTGGTCTTGGTCACTGTAGAGGCTGCTTGCACACTGCCAGACCTGCAGCATTGCCCTAGATGGGCTCTGGCCAAGAGTGTTTTGGGGTGAATGGGTCCCCTAAAGCACAGAGCAGGGTTGGTTTTGTGGATGGGACAGTGATGCCAGTGAGCTTTGTGGGCCATGGGAGTAGCCCTGGCACTGAAGTACCCATTAGTCTCCACAGAAGCACAGTGCAGGCAGCAGTGCAGCAGGGCAGGTGGTGCTGGTAATCTTTGCACTTCTCATTCTTCTGAGGAAGGGGCTTTACCACAATGGACTGAGGTTGGGTGGAAGGGGCCAGGTGGAAGTGTTAGGAAGTTAGGTAGCTCTGCCCTTCCTACTCTTTTCAGTGTAGTCTCTTCTCTACATTTAGTTGTGGAGTTTATTCTGCCAGTCTTCTGGTCATTTTCTAAGTTATTTATACTGCTGTGAGTGTTCTCCAGTTGCATCTGTGGGACAAGATGAACCTAGGGTCATCCTATTCCATCATCTTCCCTGGAAGTCAACATGGTATATTTAAACATTGGAATGCACAGCAATAGAAAGGCATGTAATACTTAGGTATACATTAGCATGGATGAATTTGAAAAGCATTGTGCTGGGGTGTCTGGGTGGCTCAGTCAGTTGAGCATCTGGCTCTTGGTTTCAGCTCAGGTAATGATCTCAGGGTTATGAAATCAAACCTTGCCTCGGGCTTTGCACACAGCATGGAGTCTACTTGAGATTCTCTCTTTCCCTCTCCCCCTTCCTCTGCTCATGCTCTCTCTCTAAAATGAATAAAATCTTTAAAAAAGAAAAGAATTAAAAAAAAAGAAGAAAAGCATCATGTTGAGTGAATGAAGCCAGACATAAAATTGTATAGAAAATGAAAACCAATTTATAGTGACACAGAGCAGACTGGAACTGGCAGTAGAAAGAGGGATGGACAGCAAAGCATTAAAAGGAAACTTATAGTGATGATGGAAAAGTTCTGTAACTTTTCTGATGGTGAGTTCACAGGTGTAATTTATCAAATTCATTGAATTGTAGAGTTTATACATCAATTTGGTTGATAAAAATGTTTCAAGTTTTCATGAATATTAAAATCTTATTGGGAGTATATAGAAAACTGTCTCTCAGTTTTGAACCAAAGCAAATAGGGCTTCTGTAGATTCATCCCTGTCACCCATATCTGACCTATTCTATACCTAACTCATCTCATTTCCACCTACTTCTTACCCACCAGATCCATTAAGTGTTGAATAAAAGATGAACGAAAGTGGACTTAAAACTGAAGACTTTTCAAGTTCGTGTATATTTGGGTCAATAAGATCACTCATTAAACATTTTAAACCTTTCTAGGGATTTTTATAAGGGTACTCTGTCTGACACAAAAGCAAAAACAAAAAACTTAAAATTCAAAATTCAATCGATTCAGTGATTTCTGAGACAAAACTAGCAGGTTATAGCATATGAAACTCAAGAGTACTAAGTGTAGTCATTGGTGAACTAACTCCAGTGATGATGTAGGGTCTTGACTATGAGCCAAGATTCTTTAAAGCTAAGTACTCATTCCTCTTCCTTACAATGAGAATGCCAGGCTTAGGAGGAAAAGTAAATTTGAGGGAAGGTAAATTTATAATGGTTATATAAATGTGTTCACTTGCTCAACTTGAAGCATAGAACAATTATGTGGGGGAACAAAACTCTAACAGCCTCTAAAAAGATGGTTATTTACATAAACTGAAAGAATAGACCAGATGTAAAGAAGTAGGAGAAAACTGTGAAGCCAGAGAGGTGGGGAAGGATGTTAATCTCCCTATGGGGCTTCTATTACATTCCCTTCCTTGTATAATAACATGACAGGTTTATGCTTTCAGTCACAATCAATGAAACCTAGTTTCTCAAGCCTTTATCATTTCTAAATCAGAGCAGTGTTTACTTTTGACAAAAATGTCAAGAGTTAGGTAGATTTCTGTACTACATACGTTAAGCACCCAAACCCAACAATTGGAGATAGAGAGTCAGAACTGGGTCAGAAGAAACCGGCACACTCATGGGGTTATTTTCAGCAACTAAAGTACCTACTGAGCTCTGAAGTAGATCAAGAAAACAACAGTCTCTAGAATGTCCAATCCAGTGGCCAAATTAAGGATGAGGTGAAGGAAAAATGTGCAGTGTTCAGAGGGAATTCAGGCAGTAGGCATTTCTCAGACAAGTAGAAGTAAGTAATGCCTCAGAAAGCAGGCAGAAGCTAGGGTAGATGAACGCAAGAGAGGGTTTCTTACACAAAGACTGGGGAACATGTCAAGAAGGGCAGGGTGCAAGAAAGGACTCCAGGTCCAGCAGGAACTATCAAGACACCTTGTAGTTACAGGGACTGACCTGGAGCAGTATGATATATAGGGAAAACTCTCTTCTGAGAGCACTAAGGAAGCCACAGATCATTCAGATTTTCTTAGAATTTAGGTAAGATTGGGAAATTGCAGTTCAAGATGAATTTCAATTAGAGTCAGAAGTCTAACTTTGACAGCAATATTGAGAATCAACATGGCACCATGAGACTAGTGCTTCTCTTATAGTCCTTATAGTCCAAATTAGCTATGTTTATACTGCATTTAGAATAGTACCTTACATAGTAAGCAATGCATATCAGGAGATGTATCTTACAATAGGACATAATTTTGTAAAAATGCAGTGCCTAAGTTCTCACCCATTTAGTATATAACAAAAGTTATGTTGTACTTTCCTGAATGAAATATAAATTTGGAAATTTTTTGATTAAACTTTTATTTTTTTTAAGATTTTATTTATTCATTCATGAGAGACACACACACACACACACAGAAAGAGAGAGAGAGAGAGAGGCAAGAGACAGGCAGAGGGAGAAGCAGGCTCCATGCAGGGAACCTGACCTGGGACTTGATCCTGGGTCTCCAGGATCATGCCCTGGGCTGACGGTGGTGCTAAACCGCTGGACCACCCAGGCTGCCATGATTAAACTTTTAAAATTGCAAATGGAACTGAATATTATTGATGGATTTGAAAAATATTGCAGAGCTGATAAAAAGAATAATAAGTGGTATAAAAAAAGTATGAATGTTCATATGTATCTGCACTTCTACTTTACCTGAATCACATCTAAAAATAACAAAGGAAGTAAATGAAAAATAAGTGGCAAAAGACAAGTAATGGTTAAATAGACTATAAGAAATAAAAATAATTGACAAACCAGTGAAGTTACAATACTCCTGTATTGTGTAAATAAACTATATAATACAGTATATGCAATACATAGAACTGTATTAAATTATATGAATTATTATTTAAAGGATATCTATCTCATGTTCTCTAAGAAGAAAAGTCTCACCGGGCAGCCCAGGTGGTTCCTCGGTTTAGCACTGCCTTCAGTCCCGGGCGTGATCCTGGAGACCCAGGATCGAGTCCCATGTCGCATGATCCTGGAGACCCAGGATCGAGTCCCATGCTCCCTGCATGAGGCCTGCTTCTCCCTCTGCCTGTGTCTGCCCCCCCCCCCATATCTCTCATGAATAAATAAATAAAATCTTAAAAAAAAAAGTCTCACTATATCAATTGAAGTAGATAAAACATTCTTAAGTCATCAACTGGACAGTCAATTGTTTTGTATTCATAAATCCAGTTTTCCATCTGGATTTATGAATGAGTGACTCTGAGTGACTAGCAATGATCTTTATTGCAGTTCCATTATAACTATTAAAAAATGACATAGATAGCCTCAAGCTCAAAAGGACCAAAATATACATGTTTGTGGAAGGGCCTCTTGCTTCTGTGAACAAATCTGTCCATGAGCAGTAGCTGAATTTCAGGGCTCTTTTGAAGTTGAACTTGAGGCCAAATGGTAAGGATTCCCCTCTCATAGATCCTTGATCTAACTTCAACTCATTGAGAAGACTTTAGTTTACACAAATTTAAGTTCTGTGGTTGTTCTAGCACTATTTCTCAAAGACTGGGCCAGGTATCTGCTACGTCAGAATGGCTTCTTGTGCTCAATAAAAAAGATAGCAACTGAGTCAAAGACCATAGTATATACCTTGCCAGAGAAGATTTGCAGATGCCAAATAAGCACATGAAAAGGTGCTCTTCATCCTGTCATCAATTAAATGCAAATTAAAACAACAATGAGATACCACTACATATTAGAATGGCCAAAATCCAGAACATAGACAACACCAAATGCTGGCAAGGATGTGGGACAGCAAGAACTCCCATTTATTTGTGGTGGGAATGCAAAATGGTATAGCCACTTTGGAAGGCAATTTGATGGTTTCTTACAAAACGTACTCTTACCATCCAATCCATTAATCATATTTACCCAAAGGAGTTGAAAACTTATATCCACACAAAAACCTGCACACAGATGTTCATAGAAACTTTATTCTCAGTTGCTGAAATCTGGAAACAATCAGGATGCTTTTCAGTAGGTGAATATGGATAAATAAACTGGGGTATATTCAGACAGTGGAATGTTATTTAGCACTAAAAAGAAACGAGCTATCAAGCCATCTAAAAACATGGAGGAAAAAAAAATAAAAACATGGAGGAACCTTAAATGCATGTTACTAAGTGAAAGAAACTAATCTGCAAAGACTATACTGTACGGTTCCAACTGCATGTATGACATTCTGGAAAAGGCAAAAGTATGGAAACAGTAAAGAGATCAGTGGTTTCCAGGGGTAGGTGGGGAGGGTGGGATGATTAGGTGGAGCATAGAGGATCTTCAAGGCAATGAAACTACTCTGTATGATACTATGATGGCAGATATATGTTATTATACATTTGCCCAAACCCACAGAATGTACAGAGTAAGCTGTAATGTAAACTATGGACTTTGAATGATAATAATGTGTCAATGTAGGCTTATCAGTTGTAAACAAATGCACCACTCTGGTGGGGGATTTTTTTTTTTTAAGATTTTATTTACTTATTCATGAGAGACATAGAGAGAGAGAGAGAGAGAGAGGCAGAGGGAGAAGCAGGCTCCATGCAGGGAGCCCAAGTCAAGACTCCATCCCGGGTCTCCAGGATCAGGCCCTGGGTTGAAGGTGGAGATAAACCGCTGGGCCACCCAGGCTGCCCTGGTGGGGGATGTTGATAATGGGGAAGGCTGTGCATGTGTGGGGTCATGAGGTATTTGGGAAATCTCTGTACCTTCCTTTCAATTTTACTATTAATCTAAAACTGCTCTAAAAATAGTCTATATATAAAACAAAACCCCCACCAGTTCCAGCACCCAATCCCAGACTTAGAGGGTCACAATCTCTGAGGACAGACCCCTTGAGTCTTCATTTTTTGCAAGTAACCTAATGATTCTTATGCCCACTAAAATTTAAAGTCTACTGAATTGGAGTATTACATGTACTTTCTCAGCTCAGGCTGCCCAGTTCAGGAATGGCTCAGTACCCAACTGGCTAATACTGAAGGCAAAAGAGTCTGAAGCAAGTTGGATTAGGCTCTGGTTCTTTCAGCCAGCAAGTATTCTTCCCAGGCTCTCTCATTCATTTTGTTAACCTCAAATGGCAGTGTAATATACACACTGTTCTTAATTTTGTTATTATTACATTAGTTATTATTACAATAGTATATCAGGACATAAAGAATTGCTTTTTTTAAAAAAAGAAGATTTTATAATTTAAGTAATCTCTACACCCAATGTGGGGCTCTAACTCACAACCCTGAGATTAAGAGTTGCATGCTCTACTGACTGAGCCACCCAGGCACTCTGAGGAATGCTGTTTCTTCTCCTCCTCCTCCTCCTTCTTTCTTCTTCTTCTTTCTTTCTTCTTCTTCTTCTTCTTCTTCTTCTTCTTCTTCTTCTTCTTCTTCTTCTTCTTCTTCTTCTTCTTTTCTTCTTTCTCCTCCTCCTCCTCCTCCTCCTCCTCCTCCTCCTCCTCCTCTTCCAAGCCTGTGCTATATTCTATTGCATGGCTATATCATACTTTTTTAAAAAACAGGTTTCCTAATGATGATTGTTTCTAAACTTCTGCTGTTACAAAAATTCTGCCATAAATAGGTCTTGTACATGTACGTACATGTCATTTAGCACCTCTGGGGATATATCTAAGATAAATTCCTTAAAGTAGAAATACCAGATTGGAAGTATTTGCGTTTGTAATTTTTTAAAAAAGATTTATTTATTTATTCATTCAGAGATAGCGAGAGAGAGGCAGAGACACAGGCAGAGGGAGAAGCAGGCTCCATGCAGGAAGCCGGATGTGGGACTCAATTCCGGGTCTCCAGGATCACACCCCCGGCTACAGGCGGCGCTAAACCGCTGCGCCACCAGGGCTGCCCTGCGTTTGTAATTTTGATCTGTGGTCCCAAATTGTCTTTCACAGTGGTAGTCCCAATTACATACCCCTAGCAAAATGTGGGCACTGCATAACTTTTAATGACTGCTTATTATTCTATTGTAGGGATTACCATAATTTGTTTAATCCGTCTTCTGTTTGTGAACATTGAAATTGTTTCTCTATCTCACATGTATTTTGTTCTCAAAGCCACACTATTTTGTTGTATCATGACTACACTACTCAATATGGGGATTTGACAATCTAGGGAGGGTTCTTGCCCTTATTTTTGTTATTGTCATAACAGCAGCCCTAAAACTCTTTTCTAAGTATTTCTCCATCTATGATCTCACTTTTGTGGCCAGACCTCACCTCTAGCCTCTGGGAATTTCTTCTGTGAACCCAGCAGGATGACATCCTTTAAGTCAAATTCCAAAGCTTTGAAGCAGATCAGCAGATCAGGGCCCCCTAATGATTAATTACACACAGCCCTGACCCCACACAGCTTCAAGCTTGTTGTTTTTTATAGCCTTTCATCCCTGCATCCTTCAATCCATCTCTTCCCCAGTGGGAAAGCAAACAGTAGAGTGGGAAGAGCTTGATGCATGTCCCTCAGGCTATGCAGAGGGCTCTGATCTGTGCAGTGACTTGTTTGCAAACAAATTCTTTCACTTAGTGCCAGAGGACTGAAGAGAGAAGTGGGAATGGGGACACTCTGGCACCTGGAAACTGAAGGTTTATCTGCATGAAACAGTATAAGAAGTGTTTTATGCTGAGCATCTCCAGCTTGTCATATTTTGATTTTGCTCTAGCCTCAAACTTGGATGGTTTTTTTTACTGTTTGTTAAGAAGTTACCAAATATTTAGAGGTTCTTAGAGACTGTGGTCTTGGAGTGGAAATTGTTCTCAGAAAGAAGTGTTAAAGCCATGATGGCCTTTTCTCATTAATCTCCTTGGCTCTTCTAGCCTGGATCCAATTAGAAATCAGAATGAGAGTGAGATGATACTAGAAATTATTTTGGCCAGAGACCCATGAATAGTTAAATCTTACCAAGGAATAGCCAAGAAAGGCATATAACAAAGGAAGGTTAGCAAAGAAAAACAAAGTAAGGATTGATTGATAAATGTGCTCTTGACCCCCAAGCCCAATATAGACAACTAAGTCATAATTCTGGTTTACTACAAGATGGCCATGAGGAAGGAGGAGGGAAGAAGAGATTATGACAAACTACTTCCTGTGAGCATGGACCCTGGACCTTACCACTTTAGCAATTTGGAAGGAAGATAAGAGAACCACATTCCTATAGATGCAATATTGGAGGAAAGCATGTTCCAACCAGGGAGAAAGTAAAGGCACTGAGGAAGGAGCATGCTTGATATGTCTTAAAGGACAGATCCTGATCCCTGGATTTTATTACTTAATCCAAGATTCTGGCAGGTGTTTTGAATTACAACTGATAGCTGTGGTTTTAATAATTTTAAGTATAGAAGCCTTCATTTTTTGCTTGCACTGAATAATACTTTGTTCAGAACTTTGTTTTGATCTGTTCACATACACTTATTCCTCTTGGCATATGAAATTCTGAAAATCAGTGATGTTATCCTTTTCCTAATTATGGTTGGGAAGCCTTTAAAGATAGATTATAAATAAAGAAATGTCAAATTCATGGATATTGGCAATGAATTAAGTTATTTTATTGGAAGTCTTGACTTTGATCCATAATTTGTTAATAAGTCATTCATAAATTAATTGATCATCTGCTTTCCCAGTCATTGCATAAACCATAAAAATAAAGTTTCCCCTTTCAGATTATAGTGGAAAAAATAACTATACCTGGAGGTTTGAGTCAGTAACACCTTGGCAAAACTTGATTTGGATGTCAAGTGGCAAATCATTTGGAAATAGTTTTGGTGTCCTGTGGGTTTTTCCCAGTTTCTAAGAAGTTCAGATATCTATAGTTATTTATCCCAGAAAACTACAGCTAGATACATTTTTTATCATCAGGTTATATTTCAGGGTTTCTCAAAAGTAGTTTATTCCGCAAACATCAGAGGGCAGCATTTGATAGGGATTCCATAAAGACAGAAAAATTCTCCACATCAAACCAGCATAAATGCTCCATTGAGCTATGCTTTTCTCTCTTCTTTCCTGATTCCTCTTCTGGTCTTTGCAAGACAGCAAATGCCTTCACCTGTGGCTTTTCACTACTCAGTACCCTCTCCTTCCTCTACCAACAGAGCTAGCTGGCTGAGGTTCATCCCTTCCTTCTCCTTTTAGGATGCCTGTCTGTACCACAGAGGCTGGAAAGCCAAAAACTCTATCTCATGATTCCCTTGTAGAGTTAGGGTTGCAAATGTGATTTAAATTTGGCCAATTGGATGCACTTGTGGGATATTTGGAAGACAGGTATGTGTATGGTGGAGTGCTGATTTTGTTTTCTGTTGACAAGCATGGTGTAGAGGGTTTGGGCTTTCTGTAGTAGCCTCACAATATCCATCTACTAGCTCTGTGGGGCTCAAGGCATGGGATGCTGGACATGCAGCTTTTGCTGATGCCAATCAAGCAAGAGCAGTGTGACTTCAAAGATAACAGCTACAGCAGCGGGGGCATTGAGATTCCCGGATTGCTGTTTAGGCTGAGTTCCAGGGCAATTTCCTGATTCTCAGCCTTTTGGATGAGGACAGAGTAGCTGGTTCCTTGGCAGGTTAGTTCTGTCTTCTGGGAGCCATTCCTGGAGACCCTGCCTCAAATTTGTTTCCCTATATTTTCAAATACTTTCTATGCACCCAATTATCTGCATTTCTTACATCCCTTTCTGCTTAAAATAGCAAAACTGGTTTCTATTTTCTAAAACTGATCCCGGAATCGACTAGAGGTAGGCAAAAGCTCCAGCTCAAGCCCAGACCATGGTCCATATCTCTGTGATCTTTGTAGCCATCAGGTGAACTGAACTGAAATACTAGCATGAAATCTAGGGAATAACAAATTACTTCTTCCTATGTGCCTTGCCCTACTTCCAAAGTAAGTTACTGTGATTCTACTGCTGCCGCTGACATGAAGATATGAAGTATCTTCATATCTGACACCAGATATGAAGTGGTGATCTCTTGGATTGCATGGTGGCAATTAAGCTCAAAGGCACAATTCATTCAATAAGAATTTACATAGATGACTGTGAGAGTCTTTAGAAAGGGTTATCAGGAGCTAACCACATTAACATTAGTGTATCGTAGCTTCCCTGTCCTCCGGAGACACATGGCTGATGGATTCTGATATAACTAGCTTGAGGAATCCACAGATCTAAGGATGCTTGCCAATTTCCTCAGCTATTCTACATACCTTTCTTTTGGATGAGGCATAGCTTGGATGTGTTCCCTGACACTATTCACACACTAGCATGAGAAATATCTAAATGCATTTGACCTCATAGCATAGATCCTAAACAAGATATTTATTCATGCTTTTCAATATCTTCTTTTGTGGTATTTAAACTCTAAGAGCCCTTTACATGAATTCCCAGTATATCAGCCACTCTTAATGACATTATTACTCATTGTTGATGTATTAAATAGTCTCTGGTAAGTGGACTCTTTAATAATAAATGCTTATATTTTTTATATAAGATAATTGACAAAGACTGCAAATCCCACCTACTATATAGAAGATCAACCTCACAGCTTGATGTTTAGGGAGACAAAAGATGAAATTCCTTAACTTTTTATGACCAGCATGCTGTAAGAATCCCTAACTCTTAGAGATACAGGCCTGAGAGTACTATAAGAATTGGAGAAGGAATCAGACATTTCCAAGCATTCGATCCCTCTTGAAAAACAACAACAGCAGCAGCAATAGCAAAACACCACCATTGAAATTTCATTGCATAAGGAAGCCATTCTCTCTTCCTCCTCCATAGAAACTATTCTTTTTGCTACCCTGAGAGCTCTCTTCCAGGAGGAAGCTAATAATCCCTCTCATGCGGCATCTACTGTCAGCAGACTAGGGACTAGGACCATATCCCATTTTTCCTTGTGGTCATGTGCAAAACTGGACATTTCAAAATAAATTTCTGAAAACATTGCAGGAATTAGCAAATTCGTACCAGCAAAGAAAGTAAGCAATCTTTTTAGGAATAGATATTGAGGCTATTTTGCTCAGAAGCATAGATGATACTTTTAGATGGGGCTAAATTTGTTTCTATGGGTGCACAATTCTCTTATGGTCTATACCTTACAATTCCCCCCTAGACCAATGTTCCTGTTAGGATTCTTCAGTTATAAACAGTATAAATCAACTCTGGATAACTGAAATGGTATAGGAGTTAGTAGCTTGGGCTTTCCTTGGTGCAAATTCTGATTCTTTAATTTACTGATTTTATGTCACTGGGCAATCAAACTAATCTCTATCTGCTTTCATTTGTAAAAGGGAATAATAAAAATACTATACACTTCTTAAGGCATTGTGAGGAACAGATGGAAAATTGCACGTCAAGTGTTTGGCACACAGTAACTATTTAGTAGATTTCAACAATGATTTTATTTCTGTCTGGCCTTTCCTGCATTTCTCAAAAGAATTGTTTACAATAAATAAATAAATACCTGGAGTTCACCATATAGAGTTTTTGATGCTTATAAATAAGCTTTCCTTCCCCTGAACAAAAGCTTGCAATTTGCAGTGGTTGCCCTTGTGGTGTTAAATTTGGAGTTCATACTTGAAACCATTTATGTCAGTTGGGTTCCAGAGTAAGCAGACCCTGAGACAAAGTTGAGAATGCAAGAGGTTTATTGGGAGGTAGTATCTGTAAAAGGCAAAAGGGGAAAAGAGTGGGATTCAGCAGGGAGAGCCTTCAGACTATGATGTAGCTCTGACACCTGTGAAGGGAAAGGAGGAGAAAGCAGTTTTGGGTGAGAAGATCCTCAGATCTGAAAACATCAGCCAACCTTGTGGTGAGCTTTAAAGCAAAGATTGTGTATTAGAGTATGCATTGATGGCTGGGCAGTAGTGTCTCTGCTATGCTGTTATTGGCTGGGGAATGCCTTAGAAGAATATGGCTTTAGCTTAGAAGTTAAGGTAGATCCTGAAAGCATTAACAGCTGAGGCTGCTGGCAAGTTCTTTCTTGAAGGGAGGTTCTGAGTGGTAAACATCCATGGCTGCCACAGTCCCCTCATACTTCTGGGCAGCAGCTCTCCTAGGGTTCTAATGAGACTCTTTTCCTAATGGGGATGTTATAGGCTCCAACTGATATTCATTGTCTGTCCTTCTCTAGTGTCCATTCTAAATTCCCCTTTTCCTCAGCTACTATTTCTCTGGCCTCAGTGGCTTGTCTGTTGGTTTTTCCCAAAAGTTAATTCCTAAGGAGACTGAGCCCTAGGGAACCATATTCTTCTCAGGTTAGGATGGCCACTCTTGTTCACTCACAGTTATAATTGGACAAGGGAGTAACTGGGAAGTGTCCCTAGTGGATCACTGGAATACCACACATGTTTCTCTATCACAATTGTATCACAGCAACTCTGCCTCCTACTAACCCCTAACCTATTTAAGGCAGTGAATCCTGTTCTTGCTTTTTGTTCCTAGATGCAAGGAGTTCAAAGTGGCCTGATAGATCAATGAAAACCTTGCTATGTCCCTTTTTGAACCAGGACTTCTAATCCTGCCCAGCCCAGAGTTGTGGGGACTAAAGCATAAAGTCCCCTAACATCATTGCAAGTGATGTTAAGTGGGGCCACTCCTGCTTCCACCCTTTGGTTCTTGGACCCATGAATTTTTCCTATTGGGTACAGAGCATCCTATACAGTACTCTGATTCAGTGTGTGTACTGCAACCTGGAGGATAGTACCCTGTCCTTGCAGAGCACTGTCTATGAGTTAGTACTTCATCAGTCATTTCATTATGTTAACAGTTTGGCAGCTGCTGGGTAGTATGACCAGTGGATCTCATGGTCTTGAGCCACTTCCATACCTTTTCTCTCCCCTACCTTTAGTGGGTTCCCTGGTCAGATGCTATACTATATAGGACTCTAAGGAACTATGAATCAGGTGCTCCCTAACCATAACTTCCAAATCTGACTCGACTCATTTTTAGATTCAGACTCCCAGGTTGGAAAATGACTTCCATAGAAGTCATTTGTTAGGGGGCACCTGGTGACTCAGCGGTTGAGTGTCTGCCTTTGGTGCAGGTGGTGATCCCAGGGTCCTGGGATCAAATCCCTCATTGGGCTCCCTGTGGGGAACCTGATTCTCTCTCTGCCTATGTCTCTGTCATTCTCTGTGTGTCTCTCATGAATAAAAAATAAAATCTTAAGAAAAAGAAGTAATTTTTTAGTTCAGGTTCAATATAATCCCTGATTGACAGACATAACCCCCTTGAAAGAGATCAACAAGCCCAAAGATGGCGAAATCCATGATATCAATGCCATCATTTCCTTTCTAAGATCTCATAGTAGACATCACTAATTTTTTGTGACTTTTCTTTTTCCACTGAGTGCATATACAGCCTCAGAATCCTTTTCAACAAACTCTAGAAGCAGCTAATGCTAAACAATCTGATCTGTCACATTGAATTGAAATCTATGCGCTATTATGATCTAGCCTTTACCTGAGAGATAGCTAGACTGAGAATGCATTGTTACTTCCAACAGCTACCTTCATTTCTGTAGGAACATGAGGCCTCGTTTCACATTTAAATCCCCCCAATATGTACATAAGTGCTTAATAAATATTTAAATAATAAAATTTATAGAAAAATGAAAAATAAAATATTTAAAGACTGTTTCATAATTTGCTTCAGATCACCCAGAGTCTGTTGATTTATTAAACATTTATTGAAAACCTACTATGTTAAACATTAGTGTAAGAGCTGGGAGATAGAGTTGAACAACACACATAAGCTGTCTATCCTTACAGAGCTTTTTCATCACAGATAAAACTCTATACCATTAAAAAAACAACTCCCAAAAAAAAAACAAAAAAAAAACAAAAAACAAAAAACAAAAAAACAACTCCCCATTTCTTCTCTTCAGTCCCTGGTAACTGCTATTCTACTTTCTGTTTCTGTGAATTTGCCTATTCTGGGTGCCTCATATAAGTGGAATCATATAGTATTTGTCCTTCAATAGCTAGCTTATTTAACTTAGCATATCTTCAAGGTTCATCCATGCCATACCATGTATGAGGAGATGACTTTTTTATGTTTTAATTTTTTAAAGATTTTATTTATTTATTTATTCATGAGAGACACACAGAGAGAGGCAGAGACACAAGCAGAGGGAGAAACAGGCTCTCCATGGGGAGCTTGATGAAGGACTCGATCCCAGGACCCCAGGATCATGACCTGAGCCAAAGGCAGACACTCAACCACTGAGCCACCCAGGAGCCCTGGGAAGATGACTTTTTCAAAAGCTTTTAATTGATGTATAATATGCAAAGAAAAAAGTTGATAACTCCTTCTGAACTGACGACGCAGGCCCCTCGGCACCACTTCTCAGAGCTCCACTCACCACATCAGCGAGCCTGTCAGTGGGGGGAGACATAAACACAACCATTGTGTTGATATCAGTGCTAGCAAAGATGTCAAGAGCCAAAGCTTGAGAAGAGGGGGGAGAGAATTGGGGTAAATAGCACCTAGGTAATAAATTTAAAATTACTAGTGTCACAGAAACACCCCTCTTGCGCCTTTCTAGTTATAGCTGTCACTGGTAACCTCTATCCTGACTTTTATGGGTATATATTAACTTTACCTACTTTTTAGCTTTATATAAATGAAACCATTCGGGGCACCTGGGTGGCTTAGTGGTTGAGCATCTGCCTTTGGCTAAGGTGGTGATCCTGGGGTCCTGGAATTGAGTCCCACATTGGGCTCCTCATGGAGAGCCTGCTTCTCCCTCTGCCTATGTCTCTTCCTCTCTAATGAATAAATAAATAAAATCTTCTAAAAAATAAACTATACAGTATTTACTATTTTTCAATCTGCTTTCTTTTGTTTAATATTATGTTTGGTGGTAATCATCCATATTGTATATATAGTTCATAAAATTCTTATTCTTTTATAGTATTCTCTTGTGCAAATACACCACAATTTATCCATTAAACTGTTGATGGGTACTTAGATAGTTTCTGTCCTCAGCTATTATAAATAGTGTTGCTATGAACATTCTCATATATGTCTTCTGGTGGACACATGAATGGATTTATATTACTTATAGCATATATAATATATATATTGAATATATGGTGTATAACATGAATATATAGTGTGAACATGTTATATATATTCCTATATATATGCAGTCAGAAGTAGAAATGCTGGGTTATAGAATATGTATATGTATATGTTTAGCTTTAGTTGCTTTCCAAAATGGTTTACCCATTTAGAAAGGGTCACGTTTAAGCTGTGGCCTAAAAAACAATGGAAAGTGGAAGCTGAACTGAGATTTCTATACTAACATCTCTCCACTGCTGTGCCAAAAATGTATCCTTTCTTAAAGTGGTTAGATTCCAGTGGGAGATGTCCTCTACCTCCTTTCGGCTGTGGTCTCCCAGTGACACTTGAGTGAGAGGAACCTCTGTCATTTTGGTCAGACCCGGGGAGACAGGAGATGCTGACTGATGACTCAGGCCCCTCGGCTCCACTTCTCAGAGCTCCACTCACCACATCAGTGAGCCTGGCAGTGGGGGGAGACATAAACACAACCGTTGTGTTGATATCAGTGCTAGCAAAGATGTCAAGAGCCAAAGCTTGAGAAGAGGAGGAGAGAATTGGGGTAAATATGTCAATGGAAAAAAGATCAAATGAGGGTTTGAAAGTCATGTCTAAAGAATTGTTTAAGTAACAATGGCAAATGAAACACAAGGCCTCTACAGCTAAAATAATCAGTGGTACCTGTTTCAGATTGCTAGGCATGTTTTTGGGAGGTTTGAGGACTCAGAGTTTTGCCAGTTGTGTGGCCTGGGATGAAAGCCATAAACAGAGGTTGGAATTCAAGGCTTTCTTCTCAACAGAAATGAAAGGAGGCCAAAAAACTGGCCACAGTAATGCCTATAAATGCTGTGCGGGTGTGAGCCATTGACTATTTGTCCTGGTTCAGGAAGCATAAACAAAACTGATAGAAATTGGTCATTTTAGGGAAAAGTTTCCAGTGGGAAAGAGAAAAGTTTACTGGCTTTGCCCTTTAGTGGTTTAGAATTTCCTCAGAGTATAGAGAGGTTCCAGTGTATTTCTTTCAGGTGCTGCTCATAAAGTCCTATCCTTTGAAGAAAAGAAACAGAACAAAGATGGTTGGTGTGTTAAAGTGAGGTTTCTTTCTCTCCGTGTGACCACAAGTCACTGATCCCTTTTTGAATTGCATGCTATGTCTTTAAGTAGCCAAACAGATATGCAGTAATAATAATAATAATAATAATAATAATAATAATAATAATAAGCATTAACTGCCCTTAACCCAGGTCTAAAAGGGATTGAGTCTTATACCACAATCTCTTTTCATTATTTTTCTTTCTTTAGTATGTACAAAAAGTGAGGTTTTAACAGTATCCTAGGGTCATCATTCCAAACTTTAGTTGAGTGCTCATGTTGATAAAGTTGTAGATGTAGAAAGGATTAAACACTGAAATGCATATATTCTCCAACAGTTTTGTTTGTGTGTTCCAACAGAATTTCTTTTTCTTTTTTTAAATAGATTTCATTTATTTATTCATGAGACACACAGAGAGAGAGGCGAAGGGAGAAGCAGGCTCCATGCAGGGAGCCCGATGTGGGACTTGATCCTGGGACTCCAGGATCACACCCTGAGCTGAAGGCAGATGCTCAACTGCTAAGCCACCCAGGTGGCCCTCCAACAGAATTTCTCATATGAGATAACTTTCTTTCATTTATTTGTTTCTTATGAATCCTCTGGGAAAATACAAGTTTAATTAGCTAAGAAAATTCTGATTGGTTGGGTTTCACTTATATTGGTTTCCCTATAGTTGGACATAAAGGAAGGGAACAAGGGGGAAAGAGCCCATTTAAACATGGGACCATTTGATCCAGTTTGTATGATGCATTACATTCAAATAAATACTAGTTTGACAAATGAGACTAATCCGAGGGTAATTCAAGTATTTACCAAGACTCTCAAAGAACGACAAAATAATACCTAGGAGAATTCCTTATAATTACTTCATCTCTCATCCATCCCTACCCACTCTAAAGTTCTTTTCAAAGACTCTCTCAGCTCACCAAAAATCTATTTCTCAAATCTGTGTACACTCAGAGCTCTGGTCTCCCCTACCCCTCACTTTATTTTCCTCCCCTAACAAAGCAAATGTTTTTTTCTCCTTTTAAGATTAAAAAAATGTATATCCTCAGGCTGTCTATTATCTTCCAATGTTCAGATCCTTCTATCCATTGTCCTGATTGGTTTCATAGAAGCCCTGGAAGTAGGAATACAGTCACAGAGGGCAAAGTTGTGAACTCTTACACTTTAATGCTTTTGGTGCCACTTGCACATTTTTTAGTGGACTATTTTCCAGTTTGGAAAAAATGGCAAAACACTTTTGTTGTTGTTGTTGCAATAGAGGCAAGGATGGCAGAGTTACCAAAATCCACAATTTTGAAGATTGGAGGAAAGAAAAAGTTGAAATGTACAAGAAGAGAAATAACTTTGAGCATAGGTAAAATTCTGCTTACTCTTATTTTCCCCTCCTACGATGATATCTCACCTGCTGATACTTTTTTCCCTTGGGGTCCTGAGAACATAAGTCAATAAGCCATCCCCTTGGAAATTTATCTACTTTCTTATGGTTATTTGGAAGAAGAAAACTATAAGGGAGAGAACAGAATTTAAAGGTCAAATTTGGCCATTTTCTTGCTATTTCATATCTACTCCCAATTGGATCTCGTTTCTCTATTAAAATCAGAGCATCTGATCTCTGCTTATCTAGGCACTGGGATGGGCCAATGCTAGTATTCAATGCTGAACCTGAAGTAGGAAGACAGCTAAGGTGCTTTACTTGGAGCATCCAAAAACTAGAACAGCCAGAGAGGGAGTGTAAGCATGCAAAGTAAACACATATACACAGTATGATTTGATAAGACATAAATATAACAAAAGGTTAAAGAAGAAAAAATTCTAAATGCATCCTAAATGTAAACATGGTAAAGAGATAGCCAGATAAGAGTGTTTTCATAGTGTGGCAGAACAAATAAAGGAATGTTTCTCAACAAATAGTATATTTAGAAAATTTCCATGTAATTTATACGTGTCTAGAAAGAGCTGTTTTGAAAGCACCTAGATGTCTTGGGATTAAACTTCTCTGCTCTTAGTGAAGGATGTGATCTCCTGTTCATTTATTTATTAACACAAAATACGTTTAAATAAAATTGTTGTGTAGCAAGCACAGTATTAGGCACTAAGAGTAGGACATGGAATAAGACCAACATGGTCGTTGCCCTCTTGGAGCTTACAATATAACAGGTAATACATTGAGTAGGTTATTACTCATTCAGACATTGAATTGTGTACACTAAGAATTATGATGCAGAAGTACATGGTGTTTTCAAGCTAGTTAGGGAAGGCTTTATAGAAGAATATGATTTTAAAAAAAAGAAGACAGAGTTGCTTTCCTTTCTCTGGCATATTAAACCAAGTAAATATGCGTTGAGAGCTTCAGGTGTTACTACTATCACCTCTGGGCATTGTCTTTCTCCTTCGAAAAGAATACATTAGCATCAGATTAAACAAAAGCTCATAAAATGCATGATGGCACACTGACCAATCAAAACATACCAAGCATTCTTTTCCAGAGGATTGGGAAAGAGATTCATTTTGAAATAATTATCTGGCAATAAGTTCAACCTGAAAAAAACAAACATGAAGCCATAATTATTTTCCAAAGAACTGGAGACTTATCCTACTTTCTGAAATTGTATAGCTCTTTCATAGCACTGGAAGCTCAATGCCATGTTTTATGTTCTAAGGGTAAAAACATGATGTCTGTTTTATTTCACAACATGAATTGAAAGCATTTGTGGGACAGGATGTTGTTTTGGTTCAATAGGTTGTTCAAGGTTCCTTAGGAGTTTTATCCAGTAACTACTTTCAGCTTTAAGGTATTAATGTTTCCACTTGGTTTTCGGATCCAAAGACTGCGTAAGCAGATTTTTCTGTTTTTGGTGCTTTACTCTACTGCTAGTGTGGTTTAAGGTAATCAATCATATAACAGAGTAATAAAGAACTCTGGCTAAGAGTTTCTACACAAATAAAACATGCATTGCTTTGAGTGGACATGGCGATTATTCAAGGATTGCAGGAATAGCTTTGAGTCAAAACCTCAAAAATGTCCCAGATTTGCAACTCATGAGCTATTTGGGAAGGCTGTCTCTCATGTTAATTCAGGTAAGATGCTGGCCAGACTCACGTTAAGAATACTAGAGTACCTGATGGGAACAATAAATGACTGGTTCCTTTGGGCTCTTCCAGCAAGTCTCTACTCCTCCTTCAGGGATCTTTCTGCCAGACTCCACAAGGAAAACCTGCTCTACTCTAATCTTTCCCTGGGGACCCAACTCCAGGTTTTGTGTTTAGGATCACAAGTAAGTCAACTTTGTCATAGACTTTTCTCTCAGGACCCTTTCCCTCAGGGGTCCATCACTCCTATCTGCCAGTCCCCGAACTTTGCTGCTGCCCTCCAGAGGTCCAAAGTTCACCACACTGGGGCCCTACTTTGGTCTCCCTACTTGGCTCAATATTGCTAAATGATAATATCCCCCAAATTTAATGCTTCCTCACTGCATTAGTTCATATATTTTCCTACAAATGCTTCCCTACTACATTAGTTTACTATTGTTTCCAACAAATTACCACAATTGTAGGGCTTAAAACAGAACAAATTTATTATTGGACAGCCCTGAAGGTCAGAAGTCTGAAATGGTGTCTTTGGGGCTAAAATCAAGGTGTCAGCAGGGCTACATTCTTTCTTGGAGGCTCTAGGGGAGAATCCATTTTCTTGCCTTTTCTGGTCACTAGAAGCTTCCCTCAAGCCTGTGGTCTCCTTCTATCATCAAAGCCAGTAATGGCCAGTTGAGCCTTTCTCATATCATATATCTCTGACTTTTGTTTTGTCATCACATTTCACTATGACTCTTACTTTCACTTTTCATCCTTGTGATCACATTGGGGCCACCGGAATAATCCAGGATGATTTCCTATATTGAGGTCAGCCAATTAGCAATCTTAATTCTATCTTCGTTCTTCACTCTGTCTTGCTGTGTAACATAATATATTTGCAAATTCTGGGGATTAGGGCATGGACATGGGGTCCTTAGTCTATCTACCACACTCATCTTCAATCCTACAATCAAAAATTACTTTTATTAATCCAGTGACTTCCTACAATGCTGAAAAATAGACCTGGCAATTGAATTCAATAAAAGATGTTAAATGCAAATATGTAGGACAAGTCATTACTCATTCTCCTGTGTCTGTTTACATATCATAAGTATATGATGGTCTTTTTCTGTAGAGAACCCAGACAAGTCTTCAGAATCCTTTTTAACATAGTATTCTTGGTATCTCCTTCCAATTTATTAGATTTAGTGTTAAGATGAAACTCATTTGATACAGCTGCTTTCGTGGGTCACTTCTTCCTTTTAATTGGGACTTCTGGATATGCAATGTTTTAACCTAAAGGAATTCTTTTAATTGTAAACTTTAGAGTACCAGTAATCAGTGTCTGGAGACAATTGTGCTCAGGGTGTTTTCCTGGAATTTTTAAAGGTATAACATATGTGCCAATTTCTGTTCCACTCTTCCTAAGGCCACCACTGCATGGGATAGGGGATTGAATGATCTAGGACAGGGTTACTGAATCTCAGCACTACAGGCATTTTGCATGGGATAATTCTCTGTTGTGGCCACTCTCTTGAGCATTGTAGGATGTCTGGCAGCATCCTTGGCCTTTATCCACTTGATGCCAATAGCTCTTCTCCAGTGAAAAACTTCTCTAGATACTGTCAGATATACTCTGGGCAACAAAGTAGCCCTCAACTGAGAACCACTGCCCTAGTAGAATGAAGTGGAAACCACCTATTTCTGGAATTAGTGTTAGAAAGGTATACTTTTGTTGTGGTTCTTTGACTTCCCTTTGGCTTATATTTAATGGTTTCCACCCCCCGCCCCCATAGAAGACCCTATCACCAATATCATTTCCCCACGTCTTCATTTCAGATATCCAAATCCCAGACCAAAGTGGAAGCCCTTTTGTCAGCATGAGCACAAGTATTGATTCTATTCATTTTTAAATCTCAGCTCAAGCACACTCCCTCCAGTAACCCTTCTCTGCCCTCTTCCAAACTCCTGTTGGCTAAATCTTCAAAGACTACTCTCGTAATCCTTGTCATTTTATTTATGGATACATGGCTGACTGACCCCAGACAGACTACTTTGAGAATGGTTTTTATAACTTACTTAGGTACAGTACTCTGCACATACTAGGTATTTAACAATTACTTAACAAAACCTTATTTCTTTCACATAATTTAAAGAGTCCCATTTTCTAAAGCCAGGAAGCAGTCATTTTTACCTTTTTTAAAGAATGTCTTGGTATTTATTTATTTATTAAGATTTTATTTATTTATTCATGAGAGAGAGAGAGAGAGGGAGGGAGAGGCAGAGACATAGGCAGAGGAAGAAGTAAGCTCCCTGCAGGGAGCCCAATGCAGTACTTGGTTCCAGGACCCTGGAATCACTCTCTGAGCTGAGGGCTGATGCTCAACCACTGTGAGCCACTCAGGGGTCCCTAGATGTCTTGGTATTTAACTCCATGTTGCTAAATAATGCCTATATTGCTGCCTTTTGATTTTTCAGTTTTAAGCAGTCTATGTAGGACAGATATTTAGTTCTCTTTACATACATACAAATTACCAATCTTTAGGAAGTGAAAGTTATATTATTAATGTGTACTCTCAGCACAACCTTCTCAATATGGTTATACCATTGTTCCCAGTTGAATAATATTCATTGTGTTTGTCATTATTGCTCTATAAATGCTTTTCACAGCTGAACTGTGTAGAATACGATTGCTATTCCTTTTCTGCACATTTTTTTAAGTTAATACACATCCACAATCCCTAATTTGCAATCCCAAAATTCAGAAAGCTCAGAAGACCAAAACCAAAACAAAACAAAATTTTTTGTTGGCAGCAAATTCATTTGACAGCATCTGACCTGAACATATCTGGCTATATATAGTTTGGTATGTATTTCTTATAAACAAGAACATTCTGTTGTATAAACTCTATATAACCATTAAAAGCAGGAAATTAGCATTGCTACCATACCATCTAATCTTTAGATTCCATTCAAGTTTTTCAAAATGTCCTAATAATGTCTTTTATAGCTAATCCTAAATTGCAATTCCAAAGTTCAAAAAGTTCCAGTTCAGAATCACTACACCACAGTCTTTTCTCTTTAGTCTCTTTCAATTCAATCCAAAATAGTTTGTCCAATTTTCCTTGGCTTTCCTGACCATGAAACTTTTATAGATTATAGGTCAGTTATTTTGTAGAATGTCCCTTCATTTGAGCTTATTCGATATTTACCATTAATTAGATTTACTTTATGTATCTCTGGCAAGAAAATTATAACAGTGATGTTATGTTCTTTTCATTGGATCCTACTAGGTGGCACATAATTTCTATTTGTTCTATTACTGATGTTTATTTTGATCACTTGGTTAAGGTAGTTAAGTTTGCTAGGCTTTTAGCTGCAAATTTACTCTTTTGTCTTTCATAATTAATAGATATTTTGTGGGAAGATTCTTTGAAGATATTGAAGTACTTTGTTTAAATATCTCACAAAACTTTCAGTTTATTAACTTTTAAATTTAAGTTAATTTTGAGCCATGGTTTCCAATTTTATTCAAAGGATTATAGAGCTTTAATCTATTATTTATTGTGATGCTCAAGTCATCCTAGATGTGACCAGTGGTAGTTCCCTCAAGATGATTTTTGTTCTTTTGACATATCGCCATCATTCTTTAAGCCTTTCCTTATTTTCTAGCACAGGAATAAAGAATATTCCAGGATCATCTTCTACTTTTCTTACCCCTATCTTGGAACTATCGCTCCAAAAGAAATTTAATTTTAAGATTCCATTTAGTGGATATTTAGAGAATGAGATCTGGCTAATAGGTGCGCTCATTCCTTTTGAAGGTATCACTGCTCCCATGCCCTCTTAGTGGACATAGCTAGAGAATCTATGTATATGTATATTTATATACACGTGTGTGTATATATGCATATTTATCATATACATATATAATATTCACATATAACAGTACACATTTACATTCAGATTTACCTCTCTATCAATCTATGCATTAAAAACTGAATTCTCATTAACTTTAATTTTATTTCAGTACTGCAGGGTTCATCCTAGTTTTCCTTCTTTCCATGCTTTTACTCCCTTTCTCCCAACAGTTAGGAAACTGATTCCCCTTATCCTTAACAGATTTACCTAATTGATGGATTCCTTTTATGCAATCAATATCCTATCATTGCTGCTAGCCCCTCCTCCATTTTTATGCTCTCATCATTTCACTGGTGCTCTGACACCATGCAATGGTCCTGTGACCAGCCTTATGATCATTAGTAATCTCTCCATCTTACTCCTCCCTAAGCAACCACTGATGTTCTATGTATCTCTACAAATTAGTTTGAATTTTCTAGAATTTTATGTAATTGAAATTACACAGTGTGTACTCTTTCATTCAGCATAAGTAATATAAGATTTATTCATGCTGTTATATCACTAGTTCCTTTCCTGTTATTGCCGACCAGTATTCTATTGTATGGCTATACCACAATTTGTCTATCCATCTGCTGATGGACATTTGATTTGTTTCCACTTTTTGGCTATTAAAAATAAAGCTGCTATAAAAATTCCTGTGCAAGTCTTAATGAGAGCATGTTATCTTCCTTTCTTTTGGGTAAATACCTAGGAATTACATGGCTGGATAAAATTATAGGTATATATTTAACTTTTTTGTTGTTTTGGTTACACATCTGCCTTTATTGTACACAGCAGGTGGGACACTTCCAGCAATAGTAAAAAAAAAAAAAAAAAAAAAAAAAAGATTTATAAAACCAGAGATTCAGGTATACCACTTGATTGCAACCCTTGGGAATTCATATGTAGATGCTAACCCAGGGCAGCAGGAAGAGGACTCCAAAGTCCATGAAAAGCCAGGCTACCAAGGAGATAAGGAGCTCTTTGTAGATATCCCAAGTGTGGTGCAGGTAACCTCATAAAAAAAGGACCAAGTGGTGAAAAACATGCCAATGTCCAATAGCAGCATGGTCAGATGGGGGAAAGCAGCCAGGTTCACTGGGCTGATGTATCTACTCATGGCCTCAGGCTCTGTTTTGCCAGGCACAGTGTAATCCACCACTCTGCCACCAGTATAACACGTTGGCTGGAGCAGTATATGTTTAACTTTTAAGGAAACTGCCAAAATCTTTGTCAAAATGGTTTGCCACTTTACAATCCTACCAGCAGTGTATGAAGTTTCAGATTTTCTATACCCCCATCGATACTCATAAAGTCATCTTTTAAATTGTAGCTATTTTAGTAGGTATGTAGTAGAGCCTCATTGAGCTTTTAATTTGCATTCCCTATTGACCAATGATAATTGAGCTTATTTTCATGTGCCCTCTTTATGTCTTCTTTGGTGAAGTATCTGATTAAATCTTTTCCTAATTTTTAATGTCTTGCTTTTTTCTCTTATAGTTGAGTTTTGAGCATTCAAAGGATACTTTGGATGCAAGGCCTTTATCAAATATGTGCTTTACAAAGATTTTTCCCAGTATGTGACTTGCCTTTTCATCCTCATTCTTTAATTTTCATTCCTCCATTTAAAGAAAAATGGCACTTTTTAAAGAGCAAAAGCTTGAATTTTATTAAAGACCAATTTATGAATTAGTTATGAATTGTATTTTTGACATATCTAAGAAATCTTTGAAATCTAAGAAATCTTTGTTTAACCCAAGGTCATCATAAGTTTTTATATTTTTGTTGCTGTTATAAGTAGTAGTCCTTTTTAACGTTAATTTCCAAATCTTTGTTGCTAGTACATAGGTGTAATGCCATATAGTTCCTATCCGTCATGTCTGGGAGCATAAAAGGCCTGGTTTTCCCACTCTTAGTCATGTTTAGATTTGAGTTGAGATAGTATCTACATGATTGATCCATTAAAAAGTTCTCCTTCAACCTTTCACTTAATATTTCTGAACCATTAATGTTGCCTAGTTGAATTATTTCATTAGGAGTTGTGAACTGGTGATTTTCTAATACTATCATTCTTGCATTTACTACCTGTGATTAATTTATAAAGAAAAAATTTCTTTGGTCACTAATTTTGTTGGCCTACAGTACAGCATACAGGGAAAGCAATATAAAAACTCTATTCTTTCCTTTTATTTATAATTTTTAGGTAAGGATTTCATTCTCTAGCAACTTTTGAATCAAAGGGTTTTCATTTTGGGAATATCATTATGGATTTGTATAATTTGATATCCTTCAATTCATTGGGGCCATTATTTTTAAGTTGCCCCATCTTTGGCCAGAATGAGCCTCTTCTAATTGGCTCCTGTGTTCTTTCAGTATTATACTAGTAGCCATTGATAGCTTTCTTGCTTTAAGACTGGACCAGATGTCTCTGCTTCATCCTGCACATTAAAAAAATTTTTATTTATTTGTCAGAAAGAGAGTGTCAAGCAGGGGGAGGAGCAGGCAGAGGGAGGGGTAGAAGCAAGCCCCCTGCTGAGCAAGGAGCCTGTTGACACAGAGCTTGATCCCAGATACCCTGGGATCATGACCTGAGCTGAAGGCAGACAATTAACCAACTGAGCCATCCAGGCACCCCTCATCCTGTACATTCTAAGTTATAGATTTGGAATTGCCATTTCTAAAAGTCTAAAAGGTGCTTTGGTTCTCTTTTTGGAGAAATAGTATAAAGAGATTACAATCTAGATACTAGGGGCACTCATTACTCCTGGAGAGTCATTGTTTCTTTTAGTGGTATATTTTCATAAGCAGAAGTATTTAATTTTTATCAAATTTATTAATATTTTTCTTAATATTGACCTTATACTTTTGTGTGTTTTTGGGGGGATTATTTCCTTACACTGAATTTCTGAAAATATTCTCCTATATTTTCTCCTATAATATCTCCTATATATTTCTATAAATATATATCCTTGCCCTGAAGTACTGAAAATATTCTCCTATATTATCTACTATATTCTTCTATATTACCTATTGTTTTGTCTTTACTACTTAGTACCATGAGCTAAGTGGAATTGATTTTTATTTCATTGCATAGTTGAAATGTTCCAATATCATTTTTCCCCAAAATGATACTCAGTGTTCCTGCCATCATGTGTTGAAAAGTCCATCCATATCTAACTACTCTATACCACTACCTTTGTCATAAGTCAAGTATTCATATATGTGAAAGTCCATTTCTGGAGCACATATATTCTATTCAATTTGTCTACTATACTTGCACCACTAACTTCTTTTAAGTGTTATATTTTATTTTTGATAGAGCCAATATTCATACTATAATTAATTGTTTTTGTATTCTAGGTTTTTTGTTATTTTATATATATTTTAGAATTGGCTTGTTAGTATTCCTCCAAACCTATTGATATTTTTATTCAGTTGCATTGGAATTCTAGATATGTTTGTGGAGAACTGTTCTCTTAATAATATTGAGTCCCCTAATTAATGCACATAGTCTCTTTATTTGTTTAGGTCTCCTTTAGTTTTCTTTATCAAAGTTTTGCAATCTTTTGCCATATGAGCCTTACAAATTTTGGGTTATAATTATTCCTGTGTTATTTAATATTTTTGATGACATAGAAATGACATATTATTTTAACTTTTTTTACATGTTTGCTGCTGATATATAGAAATAACAAATTTTATATTGATGTTGCACCTAACAACCTTGCTAAACTGAATTATTTGTCACTAGATTATTTTTGTATTTCTAGGAACACAATCATATCACTTGCTAATAATGACACTTACATTTGTGTTTAACCCTTGTATATTATTTCATTTTGCTTTATAGTTTTGGCTAGGACCCCTAGGACAATGTTGACAAGTGGAACAGTGACATCCTTATTTTGTTCCTTATATCAGAAGAATAATTTTCAGTGTCTCTGCATTAAAAGTTATGTTTGCTTGTAGGTTAAGATTTATTTTTATTTATTATTTTTTAGATAAGAAAGATCACTTATATTTTAAGTTTGCTAACCTTTTCTTTTTAATCACAAAAGAAAGTTGAATTTTATCAAATGTTTTTCTGCATCTATTGAACTGATTGTATGAATTTCTTCGTTAACTTCTTAATATGACAAATTACATCGAACAATTTTTTTAGCTATTAAACTTCCCTTGATTTGCTGGTTTAAACCCATCTTGATTCATCCTTTCGCTATACTGCCAGGTGCACATTGCCACTTTAGTGAAGTGTCAAGGGTGACTAAAGGTAAGTGCATGTTTTTAGTCTGCCATATTTACTTCTAAATTAGTGCTCATTAATTTTTGCCAGCTGATTTACTGTCTTGGCACCTTCACTTCTGTGCAGTGTTTGTCCCCTGCCACTTCTGTGCAGTGTTTGTCCCCTGCCACTGCTCTCTGCTCTGAATCCTAGTACTGCTAATTGCATTGTCTTCTGGTTGCAAATGTAATATAAGTGTTTCCAGCGTTGTGCCCATACTGCATTCAAGTATTTTATTTATACTATGTGTCTTTTATTAGACAGTGAACCTCTGGAGATCTTAGTCTTTCATTTTTGTATTTGTGCTTTCAGTTGCCTGACACAATACATGACTAGTAAATCTGTGATGAAAGGAAGGCTAGAGAGGAACCTCTATTTTCCCTTGATATGTATTAAAAATCTGTTACTGCTACACTGCCATTTGGCAACAGCTAAGAATGACAGCTGCTAAATGGTATAGGAGAATTTGTCTAAATGCCCCCTGGGGTGTAATAAATTACACTAGTGCAGAACCATTTTATTTAACCCTTCAAAGAATTTTCAGAATTATCTTCTTTGACCATCACAACAAGTGTGAAATAGGTAAATTAGTCGCTTTAGTCCTGCTTTATATTTAAGTAAATACAGCCCAGAGACACTAAATATTTACTCAAGACTATGTGGCTAGTGTTTGGCCAAATTTGGGTTAGAATCCAGGTCTCCGGACATTTAAACCCAGGCTCTTTTCAATAGACCAATGGTTCTCCAAATATGGGTCTCAGAGGCTGCCACTGAATGATGATGGGAAATAAAATGGAGAGTAAATGACCAGGGATCTGAGCTCCTTACCCAGTTTTGCTTTTGTTCCCTTCACATATTAGTGCCGCATATAATTTTTCATTTGGAAAAGAACTCTGTTGCTATTAACAACATGAATTCACTAGTCTTTAAGCACACACTTGCTTTCTGGCACCATGTGATTCAGGTTTATTCTTTACAATTCTTGTTCTAGATTCAGTATCAGCCATGTCTTCAAGTAGTTCTGTTCCTTTTCATTGAGAATGGGATTTAGAATATAACCTATGAGTCCTAGGTGTATTCACTGTTACTGGGGCCTCATTGTTTCTAGCTCCTGGGAAATTCCTTAAAAAAAACCCAAATCCTGAATTCTTGCTGATACTTCTAATTCAGATCCAATATCACAGGGTTATTTCTTATCTTCTCCCATTCCATTTTGGTGTGTCTCTTTTTCCATAGTGAAAACCCTGCTTCCCAAGCAATGCCACAAACAATATTTACTCATTTGCTGTATTCTACACTGCACATAAAACAGCTTTAGAGCAATATCACCCATACCCTTATTCAAAATAGAACTAAATAGAACTCAAAATTTATCTTTAAATTTTTTAAATTTATTTTTTAAGAATAATTTGTTTTTATCCTCATGCTGTATCATACTAAGGGTAAACAGTCAGGGAATTCTGTTTAAAATTTACTTGAACTAATTATTTTCCCTGTATGGTTATGTGCTCTATCAATTTGACTTATAGGTAGAGTCATATGTTTCTGTTTGTATTCAATTTTAGAGTTTGGGTTTTAAAAAGCCATTTTTATTTAACTTAAAAATATCTGCAATATTTACATGTTTACAGGTGAATATATACATTTACTGCATATTATTAACAATATATAATGAAATATATTATTAATTACTAATTGTTAACATATATATTTACACAAACATAAATAGATTCCTATATCTTCACTCTCAACCTAGTTCCTAACCACTCTACTCCTATCTATCTATCTATCTATCTATCTATCTAGATAATCATTTTCATCTGTCATTGGTTATCTTTCCTCTGCTTCTTTTTCAACATAACTATATATATGTCCTTATTTTCTCTTTTTTCCTATAAAAATGGTAATGTACTTTGTACACTGTTGTATCTAGCTTTAAAATTTTTAAAATATTTTCAAATTTGTCAGGTTATAATTTTGCCTTTAGTACTTTTTGTTTCTTAAGAATTCCTTGCCTGCCCAAAATCATAAACATTTTCTACTAAATTATCCTCTAAAATTTTTAAAGTTTTGCCTTTTACATTTAAGTCCTTAATCAGTCTAGAATTGATGTCATGTGTGGTATGAGAAAGTATCCTTTTTTTTTTTTTTTTTGGTATGAATATCTATTTATCCCACATAAATTGCTGAATATTTTTTTACCCACCAATCTTCAATGTCAGTTCAGTTATATATCAAGTAGCTACACTTTCATGGGTTTGCTTCTAGGCTCTTTATTCTGATTATTTGTAATTCCATCTATTCCTGAGAAAAATCTCTTATTTTAAAATTTCAGATGTATTTTTTCATTCTAGAATTTCCATTTTAAGGATTTTTAAAAATTTATTTGAGAGAGAGATACAGAAAGAAAAAAGAGCAGGAGCAGGGGAGAGACAGAGGAGCAGGCTCCCACTTAGCAGAGAACCTGATAGAGGGCTTGATCCCAGGCCCCTTGATCATGACCTGAGCCAAAGGCAGATGCTTAACCAACTGAGCCACCCAGGCACCTACAAAGGTAGAAACATAAGGTTGGCAGCAGACCTGCCCACAGAGACCTGGCAGGCCAGAAAGGACTGGCATGATATATTCAGGATACTAAATGAAAAATATGCAGGTAAATATACTTTATTCAGATAGGATGTCATTCAGAATAGAAGGAAAGATAGAGCTTCTAGGACAAAGTCACTAAAAGAATCTGTGATCACTAAACCAGCCCTGTAAGAAATATTAAAGGGGATCCTTTAAGTGGAGAGAGAGCCGAAAATTAACACAGACCAGAAAGAAACAGAGACAATATACAGAAACAGTGACTTTACAAGTAATACAATGGCACTAAATTAATACTTTTCAGTAGTTACTCTGAATGTAAATGGACTAAATGCTCTAATAAAAAGACACAGGGTATCAGATTGGATAAAAAACCAAGATCTATCAATATGCTGTCCACAAAAGATTCATTTTAGACCCAAAGACACCTCCAGATTGAAAGTGAGGGTGTGGAGGACCATTTGTTATACTAATGGACATCAAAAGAAAGCTGGAGTAGGAATTCTTAGATCAGACAAATTAGATTTTAAACCAAAGACTGTAATAAGAAATGAAGAAGAATACTATATTACAATAAAACAGTCTATCCAACAAGAAGATCTAACAGTTGTAAATATTTATGCCTCTAACACAGGAGCAACCAATTATATACATCAATTAATAACAAAATTAAAGAAAAATATTGATAAAAACACAATAATAGTAGGACTTTAACACCTCACTCACAGCAATGAACAGATCATCTAAGCAAAAGATTTACAAGGAAACAAGGGCTTTGAATGACACTCTGGACCAGATAGACTTCATCAATATGTGCAGAGCATTACATCCTAAAGCAACAGAATACACATTCTTCTTGAGTGTGCATGGAACATTCTCCAGTGTAGGTTACACACTGGGTCACACATCAGGTCTCAACTGGTACCAAAAGATTGGGGTAATTCCCTGCATATTTTCAGACCACAATGCCTTAAAACCTGAACTCAATCACAAGAGAAAATTTGGAAGGAACACAAATACATAGAAGTTAAGGAGCATCCTACTAATAAATGAATGATTCAACCAGGAAATTAAAGAAGAATTTAAAAAATTCATGGAAACAAATGAAAATGGAAACATAACTGTTCAAAACCTTTGGGATAAAGCAAAGGTGGTTCTAAGATGGAAATATATAGCAATAGAAGCCCTCCTCAAGAAACAAGAAATCTCAAATACACAATCTAAACTTACACCTAAAGACATTGGAGAAAGAACAGCAAATAAAACCTAAATTCGGCCTGAGAAGAGAAATAATGAAGATTAGAGCAGAAATCACGAAATAGAAACAAAAAACCCCCAGTAGAACAGATCAATGAAACAAGAAGCTGGTTCTTTGAAAGATAAATAAGATCAATAAACCCCAAAAGAAAAGAGAAAGGAGCTAAATAAATAAAATTATAAATGAAAGAGATTACAACCAACACCGAAGAAATAAAATTATAAAAACACATTATGAATAACTATATGCTGACAAATTAAGCATTCTGGAAGAAATGGATGCATTCCAAGAGACATAATAAATTACCAAAAGTGAAACAGGAAGAAATACAAAACCTGAACAGACTCATAACGGGCAAAGAAATTGAAGCAGTAATCAAAAATCTACCAAACAAACAAGAGTCCAGGGCCAGATGGCCTCCCAGGGGAATTCTACCAAATATTTAAAGAAGAATTCTATTCTTCTGAAGGTGTTTCAAAAAATAGAAATGGAAGGAAATTTTCCAAACTCATTATATGAAGGCATTACCTTGATCCCAAAACCAGACAAAGAGCCACGAAAAAGAAGAACTACAGACCAGTATCTCCAATGAACATGAATGCAAAGATTCTCAACAGGATACTAACCAATAGGATCCAACAGTACATTAAAAGGATTATTCACCATGACCATGTGGGATTTATTCCTGGGCTGCAAGGATGGTTCAACATCCACAAATCAATCAGTGTGTTACACTATATTAATAGAAGAAAGGACAAGAACTATATGATGCTCTCAATGGATGCATAAAAGGCATTTGACAAAGTACAGCATTCTTTCTTGTTTAAAGTCTCAGCAATGTAGGGATAGAGGGAATATACCTCAATATCATAAAAGCTGTATATGAAAAGCCCACAGTGAATATCATTCTCAATGCGGAAAACCTGAGAACTTCCCCTTGAGGTCAGGAACGTGACAGAATGTTCACTCTTACCACTGTTATTCAACATGTACTAGAAATCCTAGCCTCAGCAATCTGATAACAGAAATAAAAAGCATCTAAATCAGCAAAGAAGAGGTAAAACCTTTACTCTTTGCAGATGATGCAATACTGTACATTGAAAATCCAAAAGACTCCACCAAAATATTGCTAGAACTGATACAGGAAGTTGCAAGGAGTGGCAAGGATATAAAATCAATGCACAGAAGTCAGTTGCATTTCTATACACTGAGACTGAAGAAAGAAAAATCAGAGAATTGATCCCATTTACAATTGCATGAAAACCCACAAAATACCCAGGAATAAACCTAACCAAAGAGATAAAGGATCTGTACTCTGAAAAGTATAGAACACTTAATAAAAAAAATTGAGGATGACATAAAGAAATGGAAAAGCAATCCATGCTCATGGATGGAAGAACAAATATCCTTAAAATGTCTATGCTACTTAGAGCAATCTACACGTTCAGTGCAATTTCTGTCAAGATGCCATCAGGACACCTGAGTGGCCCAGTGGTTGAGCGTCTGCCTTCAGCTCAGGTCATAATCCTGGGTTGCTTGGATCAAGTCCCACATCAGGCTCCCCACGGGGAGCCTTCTTTTCCCTCTGCCTATGTTTCTGCCTCTCTATGTGTGTCTCTCATGAATAAATAAAATCTTTTTAAAAATACCATCAATATTTTTCACAGAGCCAGAACAAACAATCCTAAAATTTGTATGGAACCAGAAAAGACCTCAAATAGCCAAAGGAATGTTGAAAAGGAAACCAAAGCTTGCAGCATCATATTTCTGGACTTCAAGCTATATTACAAAATTGTAATCATCAAGATAGTATGGTACTGGCACAAAAATAGACATTTAGATCAATGGAACAGAAATGGATCCTCAACTGTATGGTGAACTATTCTTCAACAAAGCAGGAAAGAATATCCTATGGAATATTGGAAATGGAAAAAAGGCGGTCTCTTCAACAAATGCTGTTGGGAAAATTGGACAGCCACATGCAGAAGAATGAAACTGGACCACTTTCTTACACCATACACAAAGATAAACTCAAAATGGATGAAAGACCTAAATGTGAGACAAGAATCCATCAAAAGCCTAGAGGAGAACATAGGCAGTAACCTCTTTAACCTCAGCCACAGCATCTTCTTCTAGACACCTCTTCAAAGGCAAGGGAGACAAAAGCAAAAATGAATGATTGGGGCTTCATCAACATAAAAAGCTTTTGCACAGCAAAGGAAACAGTCAACAAAATAAAAGACAGCCTACAGAATGGAAGAAGATAATGCAAATTCCTTATAAGTATCCAAAATCTATAAAGAACTTATCAAACTCAACACCCAACCCCCAAAAAATCCAGAAAAAGAAATGGGCAGAAGACATTAACAGACATTTCTCCAAAAAAGACATATAAATGGCCAACAGACACATGAAAAAATGCTCACCATCACTTGGCAATAGGAAAATACAAATCAAATCTGTCAGAATAGCTGAAACTAACAAGTCAGGAGACAATAGATGCTGGCGAGGATGTGGAGAAAGGGAAACCCTCTTACTCTGTTGGTGGGGATGCAAGCTCGTACAGCCACTCTGGAAAACGGTATAAAGGTTCCTCAAGAAGTTAAAAATAGAGCAATTTATGACCCAGCAATTGCACTTCCAGGTATTTACCCCAAAGATACAAACATATTAATCTGAAGGAACACCTGCACCTTCCATATTTATATTTATATAAATATGTTTATAGCAGCAATGTCCATAATAGCAAAGATATGGAAAGAACCCAGATGTTCATCGGCAGACAAAGAAGATGTGATTTATATATATAACAGAATATTACTCAACCATCAAAAAATGAAATCTTACCATTTGCAATGATGTGGGTAGAACTAGAGGGCATTATGCTTAGCCAAATAAGTCAATCAGAGAAAGACAAATACTGTATGATTTCACTCATATGTGGAATTTAAGAAACAAAACAGGATCATAGGGGAAAGGAGGGGAAAAAGAAAACAAGATAAAATCAGAGAGGGAGACTAACCATGAGACACTTGGCTCTAGAAAACAGAATTGCTGGAGGGGAGGTAGATGGGGGATGGAGTAACTGGGTATGCACTTTACTTGATGTAATGAGCACTGAGTGGCATACACAACTAATGAATCACTAAACTCTATCTCTGAAACTAATAATACACTCACTATATATTAATTAATTGAGTTTAAATACAAATAAAAAATAAAATTTCATTAATTTTATAAAATTACAAAAATTTTATATTCTCTCAGACTTTATTCAGAAAATATGTGTATTTTTCATAGATGTAATTATACCCCCATGTTAAATGTGTTTGATGCATCATAATTTTGTATTATTTCCTATCATCTCACATGAATAAATGAGTTTCATCTTGCTGATATTCATAATTATATCCTTCCTAATGTGCATTCCACTTTTTTCATGCACCCCAACTTTTTAACCATTATTCAATTCATCAGATGTTTATATTGGTACTATGAATAATGCTCCATGAACATGTTTATATATATGATTGGTATCTCCCTTTTGTGGAAGATAGATTGTCAGCAGTAAGTTATCTGTGGTAAAGGAGATACATTTAATATTGTTTTATCTCCATGTTTACTCACTAACACCCTGACATTACAAAGCCCTTAGAGTTTTCTGTATATCTTTGTATTTCAGATCATTACTGAAGGGACTTTGTCTAGTTTATGGTTGTAGCATCCAACATAGTGCCTATTATTAGGCTAGTAATAGTTGTGTTTTGAATCAGTAAATCAATGGAATGAATGATTAATTCACTTGTCATATGAGGAGAGTTTCAACTCATTTCTTACCATCTGGATGCACTTTGATTTCAAGTGTACCTTGTGATATTGGCAAGATCTGGAGAGCTATTTAGATAAAGAGTTACTCCTGAGATCTGGATTTTAGAAAAGTCTGGAATGTTGCCCTGAGAAAACAATCTGCAACAATGTCTGGGATTTTTGCTTTTGCTTCCTGGACCACTGTGCACCCAAATATTTCCACAAGCTGCTTTCTGAAAAAGGGACTGTGATCTTTTCTTTCCGAAGGAAACTTTCCCAATACTTTTACCTCACTGCAACAGGCCTTTGCAGGGCAGGCTGTTTGAGCCAGAATGTTTGAATGTCTTGGCGTTTTATTCTCTCCTGGTTTCAGGAAGCAACTAGGTTCGTGATCACCTTAAACTGAATCACTCTTTCTGTTTTGTTGTTTAAAGCTTTTTTTTTTTTTTTTTTTTTTTTTTTGTAAAAGGACTTAAATAATTTTGGTTGAAATCAAAGTGTAAAAAAAGATGTTTGGTTTTTGATTTAGCTAATTAACACCATGGAATAATGCAATGGAGATCTTACATCAATGCCATTTGTCTTTTACCAACAATAATAATTACTATTTATGGCATTTTATGGTTTCCTTATATTACTTCACTTAATGATTACAACAACTCAATGAAGTAGATACTATTATGTGCATTTTGTGAATTAGGAAAATAATGCTAAAAGTCTTGTCACCTTTCCATGGAATGGTGGGGTAAGGGTTCAAAGCTGATTCTGATACCAATGTCTATACTTGTATATCCATTTAAGTAACTTTCATGTAAATTCTACTCTCTCATGGTTACAACATGAGAAGACGACTCCAATTTGTCCTGTTTGTAGAGGTAGAGATAGATTCAGAGTTTATGTTCATTCTCATCCAAGTTTTTATAGAAATGAATGATCATAACCAGGATGTGAATGTGGAACTTCTGTTTCCTCATCCCATATCCTTTCAACTGCTCCCACTCTTGATCTTTTCTCTGAATCCTTCACTTTATAATGGAAGAAGCTGGGTCCCAGAATATTGCAACAATTTGCAAAGGTCATACAGCTAGTTAGCAAGCTAAGACTAGAGCCTACATTTTCTGTGTCTTAAGCTAGTGTCTTCTTTGTTATGTCTATGTGGCAAACAAAAGCTCATGGTACAGAATGTGCTTTGTGAATGATATTCCAAACCAGAAAAGACATTAATATAGGCCCTCCAGTGCAGAGACCTTTAACTCATCATTTTCATTTAGTTAAAATGTCCTCCATCACTTGAGATGTCTAGTCAACCTGTTAATCATCAAATATATACTGAATGACTAATATAAATGTGCTTTGCACTAGAGACCAGCCCTTGAGTGGGGTCTCTGTCATCAGTATATGAAAAGTCTCAGGATTTGCTACTCACCCTCCCCCAGTATAGACCTCAAAAGGGCCAAAGTAAATAGAATTTTCCGCCTTAACAGCTGTATTTATTTTGGGCTGTTTCTCCACCTACAACATCCATTTGCTATCCTCAGAGCTTCTGAACCTGTTTATTTTCAACCTCCCAGAGGCAGCCAGCTGTTGTATTCCTTTATCGTGGCACAAAGAAGTCAACAAGTTCTTCTGGAGAGAAACAAGCCATTTCAAGGGCTTAAAGGATAAAACCCAAAAAAGAGTTTACCAATTGTGGCTATTTCCTGAGCAAGACACCAATCCTGCTCTCAAATATCTTACTGAAGTAGCTTAACAAGATATAATTGGAGACAAAACCTGAGCACTGAAAGTTAAGGAGTAATTTAAGCTCAGGCCTTAAATTATACTCAGTGAATGTGATTAAACAGAATCTGCTAGTTGGTGGGTTTGACTCAGCTTATAGAAATATTTTGAATTCCAAGTTTGTTTGTGTATGTTTGTTTTTTAGTGATTCAGTAATTAAAAATTGAGAACATTTACCTAAAAATCCAGATATCTGACTTCTTTTGAAAAAACAGATCTGTTAGTATGGGTTTATCCTCATGTGGGGTAACTATTAACTGGAGAAGTGAGCGTGTCAGATGACATACACACTCCTCAGCTTGCCACAGTCCTCAGCATTCACTATTTTCTTCCCAATGTTAGGCCAACATTCAATGGGCTTGTATCCTGAAAATTGCAGTATTCTTTTTCTCATACTCATTGACTAAATGCTGTGCTGGGCCCCACAGGCATGTGAGTATTCCATTCCTGTCAGGAACATTGCATGATATAAGTTTAGAGGAGATGAGATCCTTGATGGCTGGAGTAGATGTCATACTTGTTGACTTGTTGGGTGGCTGCTATTATGAGTTGAGCACTGGGTAGGCATAATACCTCATTAACTACTCAGAAAGCTCTACCAGGTAAGTATTATCATTCCTATTTTACAAATGGGAAAAATGAGCCTCAGAAAGGCTATGTGGTCTGACTACCAGAAGTCTGACTAGTGAGTAGCTAGGATTCAAAACCATCTGGATGCAGGTAAGTTCATCCCCTTAGATGCTGCCTCCTGGAGAACTAGGAAGTAATAAAACTGGGTCATGAACCAAGACTGACTCCAAGCCTAGTGGCCATTCTAAAATGTTATACTCCACCAGAGGCACAGACCCTATGGTTTGCAAAGGAATAGCAAGTAAATATCTCATGACGAATCAAGAGGAGCAAGAAGAAAGAACCATTTCCATTGAGAAATGACTTACATGTCCAGGAATAAGTTCTGAAATACATTGTGATAAATAATGTATTAAATTATAAATAGCCCAGTCCATAACTGAGTAGCTGGCCTTCTGCTTCTGGGGTAGGTTGAAATTTCTAGCAGACTACTAAGCTACTTAAAAGTACCACTAGGTATTTTAATGTGAAGGATCAAGTCCTATGAAGAAGCTATACAAGAACTACAAATTCCAAGTGGTCTGAGAAGTTAAAGAAGCAGTAAAACCTATATTCTGGACCTTGAAGGCAGATCTAGGTCAACCATCTCCTGGGTAGTGCCTCCCAGGGGCTGGACCTCAAAGAGACTGAAGGCCTATGTCAAAACTCATCACTTTGCTTAAAGCTTATTCTGGGCACTCAAAAGGTTTAAATATTACTTACTCTGTTTTCTATTTTTAAAAAAAGACTTTTTGGTAATTTTTAAAGCTTAGATTTAAATCCAGGATTTTTTTGGTTATTTCCACTATATTCTGCCTTCCAGAAAACAGATGGTGGAGAGGGGAAGGGAAGGCATTCCAGGTAGAGGGTTGCTGTGTTAGGAAATTTCAGATTTTGTTTGGGTAGAGAAGGAAACAAAATAGCAAAGACTGAAGCCTCTGACAACAGTCAGCAATTTCATGCTTATCCTGTTACCACAGATTGCAGAAGACTGACCATGTGGTTCCCAGTAAGGCTTCCAAGGGCCACATCCCTAATGGCCACTCTACTTTTTCACATTTTTCTCCCCAGTCATGGCCATTTAACCACACCTGCAGGATGCACTAAACTCCAACCTTCTGGATCAATTCTCTTCTTGGCAAGGTAAGTTGTAGGCTGATTGATAGGTAAACCATAAGCCATCTTTAATTTGAGTGATGTTAAACAGCAACAAAAACCAAAATGACAATTACTATAACAGTAATAATAGCAATCACTTTTACTGATCTATTTTTGTGTCCTAAACACTTTGTTATGTAATTTATATTCTTTATTTCATTACATTTTTATATGAGCCTTTGAGATATATATTATAGGAGACAATTCTCTGTCAACCTATTACATTTCTGCACATCTTATGAGTGAGGCACTGGCTCCCCTTTGTTCCAGACTAATTTTTGAAGAATGCTTGTATGGCAAACAGCATGGAAAATAGAGATAATGTCTTCTGTCAGGTTTCTTAAGCTCAGGATTCCCTTTTGTAACACAACCCTCTTTGCACCCCTGTATTGGAAATGGGCCTTGGACAGTCAGCACAGGAATGCTGGCCCTCTGGCTACTGCTGTTGCCATAAGTCATAAACTGTCCTTTGTCTCTGAACAAGGAATTTTATATCTTCCGACATTCATGAAACTGTAGCAAGCTAACCTATTAGTTTGCAAGTAGGGTAGCATCTGACATTATACTGTCAGATGTTATTATTCGCATTTTACAGAATAGAAACTGAGATTTTAGAAAGGGTTTAAATTAGATTTATTATATCTGATCTTATACTTTAGTATTCACCTGGATATCCTGCTTTGTTATAGAAATTAAATACCCATTTTGGAACCTATTTCTGGCACATTTGGGTTTATTCTCAGTTTATTCTCTATTCCTGAGATAGTCCTCTATCCATCAATCCAAGTGTTTATTGAGCACATAATATCAATCTTGTTCTCATCAGCGATCCTAGGGAATGTCTTCTTTCTTTGAATGCAAACTCCTGTAACTAATAGTATCATGGTGGAAATCAAGTAAAAATTGTGGATATGAAAACATCTAATACAAATTATTCTCAAATATTAGGTTGCATCTGAAATACTTAGATATTTCTTTTATATATAGATCCCTCAGGCCTCATCCCAAAGATTTCTGAATTAGGAGATTTAGGTCAAAACCAAAACTCGGATTTTTTTTAATGGGAGTCTCAGGTAATTCTGGTACATTTGGGTCCTAGGCTTCTTTGAAACGCATTTATCAATGGGATAAAATAGGTCCTTTACAAGGTACACCAAGATTCCCACCGTTTATGCTCTGTTTACTTACACTATTGTTCCTTACTTTGTGCTTTATATTCTAGCTACTATAAGAATTATAGCTTATAATTCTTTCCACTTCTACTCTTCTGTACTTTGAGAGTCTTTCTTTTCTACCTAGAATAACAAACTCCTATTCATTCTTTAGCTCATCTGTCTCCTCCTTTAGGAAGCCTTACCCATATGAAGAGGGGATATCCTTTCCCTATCCTTCCAAAGTTTGCTGTGCTTACTTTTATCATTTACTTCTACCTTTTTTGTAAAAAAAAAGATTTTATTTATTTATTTATTCATTCATTCATTCATTCATTCATTCATGAGAGTGAGTGCCCATGTGCGTGCGCACGAGAGAGAGAGAGAGAGAGAGAGAGAGCACAAACTGGGAGAGAGGTGGAGGGAGAAGGAGAAGTGGACTTCCCACTGAGCAGGTTGCTGGATACAAGCCTCAATCCCAGGACCCTGGGATCAAGACCTGAGCTGAAGGCAGGTGCTTCACTGACTGAGCCACCCAGGCACCCTACTTCTACCTTTTATTTTTATTTTTTTTTATTTATTTATTTTATTTATTATTTATTTTTTTTAATTTATTTTTTATTGGTGTTCAATTTACTAACATACAGAATAACCCCCAGTGCCCGTCACCCATTCACTCCCACCCCCTGCCCTCCTCCCCTTCTACCACCCCTAGTTCGTTTCCCAGAGTTAGCAGTCTTTACGTTCTGTCTCCCTTTCTGATATTTCCCACACATTTCTTCTCCCTTCTCTTATATTCCCTTTCACTATTATTTATATTCCCCAAATGAATGAGAACATATAATGTTTGTCCTTCTCCGACTGACTTACTTCACTCAGCATAATACCCTCCAGTTCCATCCACGTTGAAGCAAATGGTGGGTATTTGTCATTTCTAATAGCTGAGTAATATTCCATTGTATACATAAACCACATCTTCTTTATCCATTCATCTTTCGATGGACACCGAGGCTCCTTCCACAGTTTGGCTATCGTGGCCATTGCTGCTATAAACATCGGGGTGCAGGTGTCCCGGCGTTTCATTGCATTTGTATCTTTGGGGTAAATCCCCAACAATGCAATTGCTGGGTCGTAGGGCAGGTATATTTTTAACTCTTTGAGGAACCTCCACACAGTTTTCCAGAGTGGCTGCACCAGTTCACATTCCCACCAACAGTGTATGAGGGTTCCCTTTTCTCCACATCCTCTCCAACATTTGTTGTTTCCTGCCTTGTTAATTTTCCCCATTCTCACTGGTGTGAGGTGGTATCTCATTGTGGTTTTGATTTGTATTTCCCTGATGGCAAGTGATGCAGAGCATTTTCTCATATGCATGTTGGCCATGTCTATGTCTTCCTCTGTGAGATTTCTGTTCAAGTCTTTTGCCCATTTCATGACTGGATTGTTTGTTTCTTTGGTGTTGAGTTTAATAAGTTCTTTATAGATCTTGGAAACTAGCCCTTTATCTGATATGTCATTTGCAAATATCTTCTCCCATTCTGTAGGTTGTCTTTGAGTTTTGTTGACTGTATCCTTTGCTGTGCAAAAGCTTCTTATCTTGATGAAGTCCCAATAGTTCATTTTTGCTTTTGTTTCTTTTGCCTTCGTGGATGTATCTTGCAAGAAGTTACTATGGCCGAGTTCAAAAAGGGTGTTGCCTGTGTTCTCCTCTAGGATTTTGATGGAATCTTGTCTCACATTTAGATCTTTCATCCATTTTGAGTTTATCTTTGTGTATGGTGAAAGAGAGTGGTCTAGTTTCATTCTTCTGCATGTGGATGTCCAATTTTCCCAGCACCATTTATTGAAGAGACTGTCTTTCTTCCAATGGATAGTCTTTCCTCCTTTATCGTACTTCTACCTTTTATTAAAAGTATGTGTCTGTCTCCACTACCAGACTATAAACTCAATGAGGGCAGGAAATCTGTTCTTTTCACTTTTATACTTTATATGGGAAGACTCTATAGGGTACTATAGTATCTGGTTCACAATAGGCACTTGGATTTGAAATCAGTTTTTGTTGAATGAATGAAAGAATGAATAAATGGCAGGATAATTGAAGCTGTTTGTTCGCAGAGAGCTTCAATATAAAGTCTTATTAAGGATACATTCTTGATTTTCTTTAAAACATTTATTTCATCTGAGATAACATCAGTAATGAAAAGAAAGGGATATAGTACAAGAAGCTAGATTTTAGCATGGGTAGAAAGAATAAAGGCAGTATTCCCCAGCCTCATTTTATAGAAAAGGCAACTGACGTTCAGAAGAAATAAGTGAGTAACCCAACATCACACAGCCTGCTGGTGGCAAAGCAAGATTTGAAAATGTTATCTCTTGGCTCTCAGTCTCAAGCCATCTATCTATCTATCTATCTATCTATCTATCTATCTATGTATCCATTCGTTCATTAAAATTTTTATTATAATCACCAGGTACTTATCATAAGTTACTCCTTAATCCCTGTAACCTATTTCATCCATCCTGCCACCCCACATCCCCTCTGGTAACCATCATGTTGTTCACTAGAGTTAGATGTCTATTTCTTATTTTCCATCTCACTCTGTTTTTTTTTCCTTTGCTTGTTTGTTTTGTTTCTTAAGTTACATGTATAAGTGATATCATATGGATTTTGTCTTTGACTGACATATTTCACTTAGCATTATACTATCTAGCTCCATACATGTAATTACAAATGGCAAGGTTTCATTCTCTTTTATGGCTGTGTATATATTGTGTATATATGCCACATCTTCTTTACCTATTTATCTATTGATGGATAATTGGGCTGCTTCCATATCTTTGCTATTGTAAATAGTACTGCTATAAACATAGGGGTGCATGTATTCCTTTGAATTAGTATTTTTATATTATTTGGGTTATTACCCAGTAGTGTGATTGCTGGGTGTAGGGTAGTTCTATTTTTAACTTTTGGAGGAACCTCCATATTGTTTTTCATAGTGCCCGCACCAGTTTGCATTCCCATCAACTTGTACCAGGGTTCCTTTTTCTCTACATCCTTGCCAACACTTGCTGTTTCTTGTGTTGTGATTTTAGCCATTCTGACAGGTGTGAGGTAATATCTCACTGTGGTTTTGATTTGCATTTTCCTGATAATAAATGATGATGAGTATCTTCATTTTTCTATTAGTCATCTGTATGTCTTCTTTGGAGAACATCTGCTTATGTTTTCTGCCCATTTTATAATTGGATTATTAGGTTTTTGAGTGTTGAGTTTGTTAAGTCCTTTATTTATTTTGAATACCTACCCTTTCTCAGATATGTCATTTGCAAATATTTTCTTCCATTCAGTAGGTTGCCTTTTAGTTTTGTCAATTGTTTTCTTTCCTCTATAGAAACTTTTATTTTGGGATCCCTGGGTGGCGCAGCGGTTTAGCACCTGCCTTTGGCCCAGGGCGAGATCCTGGAGACCCGGGATCGAATCCCACGTCGAGCTCCCGGTGCATGGAGCCTGCTTCTCCCTCTGCCTGTGTCTCTGCCTCTCTCTCTCTCTCTCTCTCTGTGACTATCATAAATAAATAAAAATTTAAAAAAAGAAACTTTTATTTTGATGTAGTCCCAATAATTTAGTTTAGTTTTTGTTTCCTTTGCCTTAGGAGACATATCTAGAAAGATGTTGCTACTGTAGCTGTTTGTTTTCAGAGAGCTGCAAACTGTTTTCAGAGATTACTGTCTGTGCTCTTTTGTAGGTTTTTTATGGTTGTAGGTCTCACATACTGGTATTTAATTCGTTTTGAATTTATTTTTGTGCATGATGTAAGAAAGTAATCCAGTTTCTTTCTTTTGCATGTAGCTTTCCAGTTTTCCCAACACTATTTGATGAAGAGACTGCCTTTTACCCATTGAATATTCCTTCCTCCTTTGTTGAAGATTAATTGACCATACAGTTGTGGATTTATTTCTGAGTTTTCTGTTTTGTTCCATTGACTATTATATTTCTATTTCTGTGCTAGTACCGAAGTGTTTTGTTTACTACAGCTTTGTAATGTAACTTGAGGTCTGGAATTATGATGTTTTCAGCTTTTATTTTCTTTTTCAAATTGCTTTGGCTATTCAGGGTCTTTTGTAGCTCCAGGCAAATTTTAGGATTGTTTGTTCCAGTTCTGTGGAAAATGCTGTTGGTATTGATAGGGATTGCATTAAATATGTAGATTACTTTGGGGAGTATAGACATTTTAACAATATTTGTTCTTCCAGTCCATGAGCATGGAATGTGTTTCCATTTCTTTGTGTTGTCTTCAATTTCTTTCATCAATGTTTATAGTTTTCAGAGTACAGATCTTTTACCTCTTTGGTTAGGTTTATTCCTATGTATCTTAATCCTTATGGTGCAATTGTAAATAGGATATTTTTCTTAATTTCTCTTTCTGCTGCTTCATTCTTGATGTACAGAAATGCAACAGATTTCTATATGTTGATTTTGTATCCTGTGACTATACCAAATTCATTTATCAGTTCTAGTATTTTATTTTTGGATGGAGTATTTCAGGTTTTCTATGTATAGTGCCATCTCACCAGCAAATAATGAAAGTTTTGCTTCTTCCATACTGAATTGGGTACCTTTTGTTTCTTTTTCTTGTCTGATTGCCATGGCTAAGATTTCCAGTACTATTCTTGTTGAATAAAAATGGTGAGAATGGACATCCTTGTGTTGTTCCTGACCTTAGGGGGAAAGCTCTTAGTTTTTCCCCCATTGAGTATGATGTTAGCTGCAGGTTTTGATATATGGCCTTTAGTATGTTCAGATATGTTCCCTCTAAATCTACTTTGTTGAGGGTTTTTATCATGAATGGATGTTATACGTTATCAAATGTTTTTCCTGGGTATATTGAAATGATCATATGGTTTCTATCCTTTCTCTTATGAAGTTATGTATTATGTTGATTGATTTGCAGATATTGAACCACTCTTGCATCCTGGGAATAAATCTCACTTGCTCATGGTGAATGATTTTTTAAAAACTATTATTGGATTTGGTTTGATAGTATTTTGTTGGGGATTTTTGCATTTATGTTCATCAGGGATATTGAGCTATAGTTCTCTTTTTTTGTGGTGTCTTTTATAGGGTTTGGATATCAGGGTGATGCTGGCCTGATAGAATGGATTTGGAAGTCTTCTTTCCTTTTCTTTCTTTCTTTCTTTCTTTCTTTCTTTCTTTCTTTCTTTCTTTCTTTCTTTCTTTCTTTCTTTCTTTCTTTCTTTCTTTCTTTCTTTCTTTCTTTCTTTCTTTCTTTCTTTCTTTCTTTCTTTCTTTCTTTCTTTCTTTCTTTCTTTCTTTCTTTCTTTCTTTCTTTCTTTCTTTCTTTCTTTTTTTTTTTAGAATAGTTTGAGAAGAATAGGTTTCTATTCTTTAAGTGTTTGGTAGAATTTATCTGTAAAGCCATCTGGCCCTGGACTTCTGTTTGTTGGTAGTTTTTGATTACTCATTTAGTCTCCTTGTTGGTAATCAGCCTGTTCAAATTTTCTTCTTCATCTGTTTCAGTTCTCATAGGCTATATGTTTCTAGGTATTTATGCATTTCTTTTAGGTTGTCCAACTTGTTGGTGTATAGTTATTCATAATATTCTCTTATAGTTGTTTGTATTTCTGTGGTGTTGGTTATTATTTCTCCTCTATCATTTGTTATTTATTTGAGTCCTTTCATTCTCTCTTTCTCTCACTCTCTCTCTCTCTCTCTTTTTGATGAGTCTGGCTAGAAGTTTATCAATTTTGTTGATCTTTTCAAAGAACCATCTCCTGGTTTCATTGATCTATTCTATTGTTTCTTTAGTTTGTATATCATTTATTTCTGCTTTCATCTTTATTATTTCCTCTGTTCTGCTGGTTTTAGGTTTTGTTTGTTCTTCTTTTTCTAGCTCCTTTAGATGTAAGGTTCAGTTGTTGATTCAAGATTTTTCTTGCTTCTTGGGGTAGACCTGTATTGCTATAAACTTCTCTCTTAGGACTATTTTTGCTGTGGTCCTAAAGGTTTTAAGCCATTGTATTTTTCATTTGTTTCCACTTACTTTTTAATTTCTTCTTAGATTTCTTGGTTGACCTGTTCATTGTTTAGCAGCATGTTATTTAACCTGCATGTATTTGTGGTCTTTCCAGATTTTTTTTTTTTGTAGTTGACTTCTAGTTTCATAGGATTGTATTCAGAGAAGATGCCAGGTATGACTTCAATCTTTTAAAATCTGTTTTGTGGCCTATTACATGATCTATTCTGGAAAACGTTCCATGTGCACTTGAAAAGAAATGTGTATTCTGTTGTTTTAGGATGGAATGTTCTGAATATATCTGTTAAATCCTTCTAGTCCAGTGTGTCGTCATTCAAAGCCTTTTTTTCCCATGTTAATTTTATTTGTATGATGTGTCTATTGATGTAAGTGGGGTATTAAGGTCCCGTACTATTATTGTATAGATATCAATTACTTCCTTTATGTTTGTTATTAACGGTTTTATGTATTTGGGTGCTCCCATGTTAGGTTATCTTTTTGTTGGATAGTCTCCTTTATTATTATATAGTGCCCTTCTTTGTTTCTTATTACAGTCTTTGTTTTAAAGTCTATTTTGTCTGGTGTAACAATTGCTACCCCAGCTTTGACATCCATTTGCATGATAAATCTTTGTCCATTCCCTCAATTTCAATCTGCAAGTGTCTTCAGGTCTAAAATGTGTCTCCTGTAGGCAGCGTATAGGTTAACAAAACCTATTTATAAACAAAATAGGTTTTGTTTATTTTATCCTTTTTGTCAACCTATGTCTTTTGATTAGAGCATTTAGGCCATTTGCATTCAAGGTAATTATTGATATATATGTATTTATTGTCTTTTTTCTTGCTCTTTTAGGTTTTTCTCTTTTTTTTAAAGATTTTATTTATTTATTTGAGAGAGAGTGTGTGTGTGTGAGAGAGAGCACAAGCGGGAGAGGGGGCAAAGGGAGAAGGGGAAGCAGACTTCCCATTGAGCAGAGATCCTGATGTGGGGTTCAGTCCCTGGACCCTGTGATCACGACCTGAGCCCAAGGCAGATGCTTAACCAACTGAGCCACCCAGATGCCCTCAGCTTTTCCTTCTTCATTATAATCTGAGTTCCATGCAAATCAATTCCATAACATGAGAAGTTACTATGAATCGACCAGAAATATAGGAATATAATATACAATCCAAAATAGATATACAGCATTCAGGTATGACACAGAGTAGCCTTGAGATCTGTTGGATATGGTTGTTCAGGTATAGGTTCCTAAAGATGGGAAAAAGTAGCTTTAATTATCAAGACTTCTGTGGCCATATTAGATATTAGAACATCTAAGCATCAACATGTGACCATGCAAACAAAGGACCTTAGAGTTGCGTTTAAAAAGCATTCTGTGAAAAAAAAAAAAAAAGCATTCTGTGCATTGTGAAAAGAGTTACTTTCCAGAATCAAGCCCACTTTAGGCTTAGGACTAGGTTCTAACTACCTAAAACTATTGACTAACATAAAGTGTTCCAAATGTGGCTATTCTGATTCAGAGTTTTTAAAAAAAGTATTTACAAAAAGAGTATAAAGTTTTTCTGAATATAATGTAAGTAAGCTTCCAGTCCTCACTTCCCCAATACTTGTTTTACAATTCTGGCTCCTGCACATATTTTGCCTTTTTTATTTTAAGATGTGTCAATTGTACCTTCAAAACAGGTCGTTTTTTAAATAGTAAAAAGTATTCAAAATAAGCAGAAATAAAATGCCTTTTGAAATTAGTTGAGATCAATGTACTTCTACTCTTTGGGATCAGTTTAGCTAAGTGAATCTGGCACTGTTGCTGAATAGGAATTGGTGATAAGTGTAAAAGCAAAATTTGATCAATATGCTTCAATCTGAGATAGAGTCCAATCCATTGTTGCTCTGGCATATGTCAGTTACTATATAAAAAATCAAATGCAATGTCAAATCCAAAGACTCAGAGAAAAGAGTTCATCCTTTAGATTTAGGCAAGATAAAACCTATTCTTATTTTCAAGGCAGAATTTTACATGTTCATACTTGTTAAGCCGTGTTTATAGAAATCATCTTTGACTGTCTTGGATGTTGTCTCTTCATATTGTATGTGAAACTCCAATATATTTAATAGAGATTCATCATCCAGTCAAACCCTTCACATATTCTTCAAACCAGTCAAATTTGGGATCCTCAACATTTTCTGTGTCAATATAGTTATTTATTTATTTATTTATTTATTTATATTTTTAATTTATTATTTTATTTATTCATGAGAGACACAGAGAGAGAGAGGGAGAGAGAGAGAGGCAGAGACACAGGCAGAAGGAGAAACAGGCTCCATGCAGGGAGCCTGATGCGGGACTGGATCCTGGGACTCCAGGATTATGCCCTGGGCTGAAGGCAGGCACTAAACCGCTGAGCCACCCAGGGATCCTCAAGTGTCAATATAGTATAGAGTTAACAGATTCAATGAAGACCTATTCTTTTCCTTGTCACATTGTATGTCTAGACACCATTTAGATTAGGTTTAGAAGGTGGGAAAGCATATGTATTTCTTGAACTGAACATCTTAAAGTAGAGGTGTAGAAGGAAGAATGAGATCATGAAGAGGCTGGCTACTGGCTGCAGAGCACAACCAGTTGCTCTGGTAGTGACATTAGCTGGATTTGGGGGCAGTTGAGGTATTCTGGGAAGAAGTTACTTGAAAGTGTTACAACAGTTGATTGATTTGAGTAAATCTGTATGAGTAGGAACAGCACTAGAAGCAGCAGCCTCAGTCCAAGCCTGGACAACATTGCTCTGCCCATGTCCACTCTGTCAGCACTGGTGCATGGTTTGTCTCACTGTGTGTGGGGTAAGTAGAGAACTGCTGGCTTGGGATGGGTGCAGGCAAGGTCATATTTATTGCCATTTTGTTAACTGTTTTGTGGTTGTTTCTGGAGATTTTCTCTGATTCCTTCTTGTCTTTCTTTCATGGTTTGCTGGTTTTTTGTTAGTGATATATTTGGATTTCTTTCTCTTTATTCTTTGTATATTTATTAGTGATTTTTTATTTAGGGTTACCATTAGGTTTGTATATAACATCTTCTGTATGTAGCTGTCAATGTGAAGTTATTAGCTATTTAATTTTGAATCCATTTGTTATTCTTCTCCCCCCACATTTTATGTATATGGTGTCACATTTTGCATCTTTTATTTTGTGAGTTACTTGACTGATTTTTAAAAAAGATTTTATTTATTTATTCATGAGAGACACAGAGAGAGAGAGAGAGAGAGAGAGAGAGAGAGAGAGAGAGAGACACATAGGCAGAGGGAGAAGCAGGCTCCATGCAGGGAGCCTGACATGGGACTCAATCCCGGGTCTCCAGGATCAGGCCCTGGACTGAAGTGGCGCTAAACTGCTGAGCCACTGGGGCTGCCCCTTGACTGATTTTTTAAATAGAAATATTCTATTTACTGCTTTTGTGTTTCCTACCTTCATATTGTCACTTTTAGTCTTTCCTTTCCACTCAGAGTCCCCTTTCATATTTCTTGCAGGGCTGGTTTAGTGGTCACAAATTCCTTTAGTTCTTGTTTGTCTAAGGAACTCTTTATTTCTCCTTCTATTCTGAATGATAGCCTTGCTGGATAGAGTATTCTTGGCTGCAGGTTTTTCCATTCAACACTTTTATTGTATCATGCTATTCTTTTCTGTCTTGGAAAGTTTCTGCTGAAAAATTCCTGATAGCCTTATGGGGTTTCCTTTGTATATAAATTGTCTTCTTTTGTTTTGCTGTTTTTAATTTTTCCTTTATCACTATATTTTGCCATTTTGATTACAATATATCTTGGTGTGGATCTGCTTTTGTTGATTTTCATTGGAGGTTCTCTATGCCTCCTGAATCTGGGTATCTGTTTCTTCCCCCAGATTAGGGAAGTATTCAGCTATTATTTCTACAAATAAATTTTTGTCCCCTTTTCTCTCTTCTCCTTCTGAGACTCCTAAAATATAAACGTTATTATATTTGATGGAGTCACTGAGTTCTCTAAGTTGATTCTCATTTTGCATAATCCCTTTTTCTTTCTTTTGTTCAGCTTGATTACTTTCCATTACTCTGTCTTCTAGGTCATCAATTTGTTCCTCTGCTTCCTCCCACCTGCTGTTGATACATTCTATCAAGAATGTTTCTCATTTTGTTTATTAAGACTCTCCTATGTTATTCCTTATCTTTGTGTTAATGGTCTCACTGATGTCCTCCACTCTTTTCTCCATTCCAGTGACTATCCTTATGATCATCGCTTTAAATTCTCCATCAGGCATGTTACTTATATCTATTTCACTGTGGTCTTGTCATGATTTTCATTTGGGAGAAATTCCTTTGTCTTCTCATTTTGTCTAAGTCTTTGTGCCTGTTTCTATGTGTGAGAAAAATCTGCTACATCTCCTGTTCTTGAGGGTAATGACTTTATGAAGAAGAGGAACCATAGCACCCTTCAGTGTAGTGTCTCTTGTTCCTCAGTTCCTGATGCTTCTGGGAGTGTCTCCAATGTGTACTGTGCTTTTGTGTCCTGGCTGCTTTATCTTTCAGGCCAGTTCATCTGCAGAGGCTCTCTTTACTTATGTATGTGTTTGGTCCCTGGCATGAAAATGGCACATTTTAACTAAGCATTCTTTGGTCTGCCTGTGAAATAAGACCTGTTGCCACTGCCATTGGAACTAAGGCCTTGCAAAACTTTTGGGTTGGGAGACATGGTATTGGCGGGGATTTGGGCCAGTCTTCTGGGGGTAGGGATCTGCTGCACTGAGATTGAGGGAAACATGACTGGAAAGAGCAGTCCTTCTGCAGCATGGGGAGTGGGACTTGGTGTAAGCCAGTTAGGTAGCAAATATAGGCATCACAGTGGTTCCTGTGTTACAGCAACCACAGGAACCACAGGTGGCCCTGTGCAGGGGAGATCAGGGAAAGAAATAGTGCTTGCCAGTTCCTTTGTACCCAGAGGGGTCTCTCTATGAATGCTGCCTCTGGGAAAAACTCTTGAGATAAGCATCTAACCTCCCCAATGTGTGCCCCAGGCACTCTTCAGATCACTGTTTCCATACAGTATGTCATCAGGCTGTTTGCCCTTCTTTTTCTCCAGGAACAACCTAATGTCCTCCAAGCTCTCCCAGAGCCAAGCAGGTTGGCTTTTAAAATTCCAGATCCCTGGGTGGCTCAGCGGCTTAGCACATGCCTTTGGTCCAGGGTGTGATCCTGGAGTCCCGGGATCGAGTCCCACATCAGGCTCCCTGCATGGAGCCTGCTTCTCCCTCTGCCTCTCTCTCTCTCTCTCTCTCTCTTTCTCTTTCTCTTTCTCTCTATCATGAATAAATAAATAAAATAAAAAATAAAATAAAATTCCAGGCTTGAAGCCCCACTGGTTGCAAGAACTCATGAAATCTGGCCCTTCTTACTTTCCAAGCCAGTTATTATTGGGCTTTGTTTCCCTGTGTGATTCCCTCTATTAGTCTGTCTCTTGTCCTTCTTCACGATCTTGGCTCCACCCCCACCACAACAGCCATCATTTGTTTTCTCTTCTAAGCCACATCTCCATACTTTCTACCTTCTTTAATGTGGCCTCTTCTCTACCTTTAGTTGTGGGGTTTGTTCTGCCAGACTTCAGATAGATTTCTGGGGTATTTATGATGATATAACAGTTATCTAGTTGTATACATGGAAGTAGACAAGCCTACCTCCCACTCCACCATCTTCCCCTTCCCAAGCTCTTTAGATTAACCACAGTCTTTCCCTTTCTCTAAGTTACAGACCTACTCGAAGTCCATCTAAAGTTTTCACCATCTTGGCTTTTTTTGACCTCATCTGATATTGATAATGCTGTTATTTCATATTATCTGAATGATTCCTATGCCATGTTTTCTTTACATAAATTTGCTTTCTCTGATAAAAACATTATTGGTGTATTTTAAAACCTTTATTGTGTTTATTTTTACTATTTAGTTAAATTTTTGTTTTTTATCCTGTGAATCGAATTTGCCTCCTCATTTTGGGTGACTAGCTTTGATCTGGTAGATTTTTCTAGAGAAATCTCTCTTTCATTAGTATTTAGGGCCTGGATATGTGGTATATTAAAAAATAGAGTCTCCTTGGGGTGCATAGGTGGCTCAGTTAAGTGCCTGCCTTCAGCTCAGGTTAGGATCCTGGGATGGAGTTCTGCCTCAAGCCCCCTGCTCTGCGGTGGGCCTGCTTCTCCATCTCCCTCTGCCTGCCACTCCCCCTGCTTGTGCTCTGTCAGATAAATTAAAAAAAAAAAAAAATAGAGTCTTCTTGGTTTCCCCAAATCATCCAAAGCACAATCAACTCCATGTGTATTTCTTCTTTCACTTTTATAATCAGATGCAGAAAATCTTTAACATTCTATTGAGTCTTCCAGTTTAAATCACAACACATGATAAATTACATGGGGGTGTTTAATTTGCCTTGCAATGGAAACCTTTATCTTTTCCCTGAGGCCTGACTGTAGTTTAATAAAATAAAAAAGAAAGGCCCTTTGAATAGATTTTGTGCAACATGGTGTCTTAACCAGGTCTGAATAATTTATCAGGCAAGGATCTTGTTTCTGTTTATGAAATAGTATTTTGGAGACCATTAGGGTTAGACCTGTGCAGTAGTCAAAAAGTTCTTCTTGAGTTCCAGCTAGGAATATGCAAAAAAATTTGTTGCTGTAACTGTTCAAACATATGGCTAGGTTCAGGGAAATCTGTTAACTTCTTGTGTTACATCCAAAAGTTTCTAATTATCAACAAAAGATGGCATACCAGCCCGATTACTCTTGATGTATTCCAGTCAAGGATTCCAAGTAATCATAGTTGTGTGGGTGTATGTGGTCTGAAATAACAGGAATCAGTGAAAATTTCGAGCATAAATACACAATGGAGATCATTTACATATCACAACCAGACAAACGCGTCCCACTGAGCTGAATGTGCTTTCAACAGGAAGCAGGAATTTTGGGCCACCTCCCAACCCCTGATTCATAGCCTTTGTAAACTATTTGAGATACATTTTGTTTCCAGTTTTGCAACAAACTTCTCCAACAGCTTTTTTCCTTCATAGGTCAACAAACTTGAGAAAAGTATTGCCTCTTACATAAGATAATAAGAAATGTGAAAAGTTATTGTTAGGACCTGGTTACCCCCAAAACTTGGACAAAAATATTATAGACTGTGACATGGAAGCAGGTTTATCTTGATGAACTTTAGTATGTCCCTTCAATTCCTAGATAGCTTTTATACTCCTTGGAATGCATTGGTTGGGGATCTTTTTAAAGGTTGCTTATATTTAGCGACTCTATGAGCCAAAAAATAGCGAAGTAAGAAAGGGAAAAAGGACTTGGCATAGCTTCAGGAAAATACATGCTGCCTGCTTTGAAGGCAAATCATTCCCAGGGATGAGGCCACAGGGAGATCCCTGAAGACAAACTCTTGACTGCGTAGGTCCTGTGGCCACGCTCAACATTGCCTTAATCTATTCAGATACCAGCAAAAGCTACCAATCCTGTTCGGGAAAGTAGCAATAATTCAAGCTTAATCTTCCCAAAATGCAGCTCAGACCATGTCACTAGATTTCTATTGGTTCTTTGTCATTTATAAAACCAAGCAAACAGTCTAATTCTCAATGCTCTCCTATAATAATTTTTCAAACTTTCATTAACCACAGATTTTAATAAAAACCAAGTTACTGGCTAGTCCACGAAATAGCCCCAGTCTTCTCTGTTTTGTTGTGTTTGTTCATGTGGTATTACAAGTACTATTGATAGCAGTGCTGTTATTAATTCTTATTAATTCTAGTATTTGTTGAGTACTTACCGTGTGCCAGGTCTCATAACAATCTATAAGGTAAGTACATAGAGTTACTAATTACTTGCTTAAGACTGCAGAAACTGCAAAAAAAACAAAACAACACAAAAAAAAAAAATAAAAATCACAAGGACCACAGAAACTGCAAATACAGAATAAGGGCTTTGATTCTCTCATATCACATGTCTTACACGAAAGTCCTCATTATATTGCATCGGAACTTCTGTAAATAATCATACCTCTGAGTGAGTTTATTTTCTCTGCCAATTTTTAAATAATCACTTAGCAATTTTTCTGGTCTTCTAGCCCACTATGGTGAACTGGTGGAGAGTAGGGATCACACCTTTGTGTTTTCTGTATCCCATACAACATCATGTAGTAGGTGTATAATAGTCATTTGTTCTAGGCAAAGCCACTGATTATCCAGATAGCAGAACAGAATTCCACAAAAGAAACTGGATTAGAACAAAAGGAGGATTTGGTGAGGTTGATTTCTGGCATCCCAGCCTTCTCTTTCCTCTTCCTCCTGAGAAAGGGTTCCATTCTCCATGGCACCACCAGAACCAGGAGGAAGAAGGATGTAAGGGTTCTATCAGAACCAGGCAATTTTGTTCTGGAGCTGGTTTGTACTAGCTCTTGAGGGTCAGTAATGAGTATGTTTTCTAGAACATGAAAACTTGAAATTGGCCATGTGGGAGTATTTATACCATGGAAATTAGCAAACCCTACAAATCAGTGTTTCTCGCCCCCCACTTCACCTCCCAATAACTTGTTTGTAATACAATAGGACCTGCCTAAAGATGAGACCCATGATCACAATTGCCTCTTGCCTTTTCCCTGCTCCCTTAGACCCTCTCAATGTTTGGATCTAGCATACTTTGTTAAGTGTCTTCTATGAAAAAATATTCTGCCTGGTAATATGAAGAATACCATGATTACAGCTATCTGGTTCCTCACTGAGAAAATAAGAGATACATGAATAATAAGAATAATTCCTAAGTATATCATTTGTTTTTTTCCTCTTCATTTATTTTTAAGTTAAAAGTATGTATATTTCATATATATGAAAGTATAGGGAAAAATGTGTCATGCGAATAGGGACTTTACTTTTCACTACTGCTGCCTGAATGCAGTGTGAGGCATGTGATAGATGTTAAACAGTAAATGAATGAGATGATATACATAAAAAACTCTTGATAATATAATAAAACACTAACAATGCTTATCTCTAGGTCATTTTAATTTTCTTTTTTTTCTTTTTTTTGGGGGGGATGGGATCCCTATATATATTTTGTATGTATTTTTGCAAATTTTGCAATTTTTAAAAATCATGTGCATGTATTTCATTGAAAGCCAAACAAAAATAAAAGAATAAAATAAAAGAAAAAAGAACTAGAATTATGTAAAATGACAAACATTAAGAGCAAGAAATCACAAAAACATCCTACTGAAGTCTACTTAATTACAGGAGAGTTTTTTGGGAAGACTTCTTAAAGGAAGTGAGACTTGAGGGGTGCCAGGGTGGCTCAGTCTATTACACATCTGCCTTCAACTCAGGTCATGATCTCTGTGTCCTGAGATTGAGCCCTGCATTAGGCTTCCTGCTCAGGCAGGAGTCTGCTTCTCTCTCTCTCCCTCTCTCTGCCCCTCCCCACTGCTCATTCTTTCTCTCAAGTAAGTAAATAAAATCTTTTTTTTTTTTTTTAAAAAAGGAAATGTGGCTTGACATAGGTTTAAAATCTCCTTCCGGGATCCCTGGGTGGCGCAGCGGTTTGGCGCCTGCCTTTGGCCCAGGGCGCGATCCTGGAGACCCGGGATTGAATCCCATATCGGGCTCCCGGTGCATGGAGCCTGCTTCTCCCTCTGCATGTGTCTCTGCCTCTCTCTCTCTCTCTCTCTCTCTCTCTGTGACTATCATAAATCAATAAAAAAAATTAAAAAAAAAAATCTCCTTCCCTCAGAGTCATGTTAAGCTAGCTATCAGAAAAACCAGGGATCCCTGAGTGGCGCAGCGGTTTGGCGCCTGCCTTTGGCCCAGGGCGCGATCCTGGAGACCCGGGATTGAATCCCATATCGGGCTCCCGGTGCATGGAGCCTGCTTCTCCCTCTGCATGTGTCTCTGCCTCTCTCTCTCTCTCTGAGTGACTATCATAAATTAATTAATTAAAACCTTTAAAAAAAAAAAAAAAAACAGAGAAGGGCTCATTCACACTAAGGGCTGAATGACTGGCAGCTGTTGATGCTATCCTTCCCAGGCATCCAAACTGTTGGATTATGCAGTAAAATCTTTTATAGCTTTACCAACTTTTCATTTGCTTCTTTACCAATTACTAAGAAATATACATTAAAATCTCTCACTATAGTTGTGGGTTTGTTGGTTTCTCCTTCAAATAAAGTGCTTCAGTCTGTGTAATTTTCTTTTTTTTTTTGGATCTATTTTCCAGATCATTAATTTTCCCTTCATCTGTGTCTAGACCAGTGTTTAAACTTCCTTTTTAGGTTCATTTTTGATTATTAATTTTTATCTTTAGATATTTTATTTGTTCTTTTCCCCATCTTGGCTTAACAATGTTGATAACTTTAAATACTTCTGTAAAGCTCTTTGCATTTATTTTGTATTTGGTATCTGGTAATTCCATCATCTGCTGTCGGTTGTAGGACTGACTCTGCAGATCATTCACATCATGATGTTGATGATTTATTTCCAAATATGCTTAGGGAGCTTAAAATTTTCTCTGGGACATCTTTGAGGTCTGCCTTTAAGTCAGTTTAATTCAAGAGAGAATTGGCTTTTGCTTTTTTAAAAAAGATTTTATTTATTTATTAATGAGAGACACACAGAGAAAGGCAGAGACATAGACAGAGGGAGAAGCAGGCTCCCCGCAGGAAGCCTGATGTGGGACTCAATCATGGTCCGGGATCATGCCCTGAGCCAAAGGCAGATGGCTCAACCTCTGAGCCACCCAGACACCCCAGCTTTTGCTTCGTCTAATGTTTTATGGCACCATTAACCTGAGGGTGCTTGGATAGTATGAATTCTAACTCCAAACCTGTGTGAGGCTTGCTATGAGTTAGGAATTATTAGGGGAGTTTTTTTTCTCTCTTATTCTGTTCCATATGGAACTTCACCAAGGGTGAAACAGCATAGTGTTCCCACCACCTATTCCTTTATTGTTTTCCCCTATTTCATCTGCTGCCCTCATTATCTGTGAGGGGCTCCTGAATTTGTATAGTAGAAACCTTCCACATTGCATCAATCTCAAGATTGTCTTTTGCCACTTGAACATAGACCATTAAACCCAAATTGTTGGCTACTAAAGACGATGAGCCTCTAGTGCTTCCATTCTTCTTTGGATTTGTTCTTTTTTATTATTTTCTCCTTTTTTCCCGCTGGTTCAGCCATGTATTTTAAAAGATGCATTTTATATCCTAGAAAAAAATTTAGATATTCTATACTGGGATGGCTTCTCTGGAATCTAGACTGCCTTAATGCCAAAAATAGTTTCCTCTGTCCAGGCAGGAGCTTGCTATATCAAGTAAGAGGAGTTACTCTCCATTGCCTTGCTTCTCCTCCACAAAGTTTTTCCATCTTCATCCTCTCTTCATAATCTCATCTATTTCAACCAAAAGATAAAAAAATCCCATTTCTTTGAATGTTTGTTATGTGCTAGTACTGCTTTATGTTCCTTACATGTTTTGTTTAGTATAGTCTTTAGGGTACCTGTGATATAGGTAAAATTTTAATCTTTATGTTGCAAAGGAGGAGACTGAGGTTCAAATAGGTTAAACTTATGTGTCCATAGAACTCTGTGTGCTTGCCCTACAGACTATATGATCTGTCATGACAGATTGATGGAAAAACTAATGTGAAATTCCCAAGCAAGTGTTTTGAACTTAAATAAGTTTAGTAAATACAGTTAATGAAAATTAAAGAGGTTTATTAGCAAAGAAATCTCAGCCTTTAATATATTAAGTGTGTACTGTGAGTCTTTAATGGAATAAAATATGTAGTTTTTGCTAAACTCTTTTGACCACACAACTCTTATCCAAGGGAGAATCTCCAGCATCTGTAATGCCATAGAATACATCTTGGGAAATGTTGCTCTAAAATAGTCAAATGTATCCCTCTCCTTGAAGCATCAAAAGTTTTGGAAACTCTAGAGAAAGATGAAAAAGAGTCTTTAAACTTTATGGTAATGATAATAAAAACATCAAAAACAGGTACCCAGCTTGATGCTTCTCATCATGCAGATTTGTTTTCAAATGATTACTCCAATATTCACAACTAGCCTCAAAGGGCTTACCATCAAGGGCATTCAAAAGACTGTCACAGTCTATAATTGACTTACTTTCTGAGGGGGATTCTCTAATTTCCTAGTATATGAACAGCATTGTTGGCACAAGTGAAGCCTCAGGAAGACATTAAAAAGGGTAACACTCAGGGGCATCTGGGTGGCTCAGTAAGTTAAACATCTTTGCTTGGATTGTGATCTCAGGGTCCTGGAATCAAGCTCTGCGGAGAGCTAGCTTCTCCTCTCTCTGTATTTTCTCCCTCTCACTCTGTGCTTGCTCTCAGTCTCTCTCAAGTAAATAAATAAAATCTTTAAAAAAGATAACCCTTACTGGGAAATAAACATTGAGTGATGCTAAAGTCCTAAGTGGTGTCACCAAAAGGTATACACAAAAATGTTGACAGTGAATATCATTGGGTGGTTGGATTATGAATAATTGTTATTTTTTCCTTTAACTTATCTGTGTTTAAAAGAATTCAATGATATTATGTATTATTTTTAGAATTTAGAAAAGCAGTTTTGAAAAAGGAATTTTGTAATGACTTAAAAGGACAAATAAGTTTTAAAAATTGAGGAATTTGATTCTCAGAGAGGAAAGTAACTTTTTCAAAGCATATAGTATGTCAGAAGTCAAATTGGGTTTCTTACTTCCCTGACTAGGACCCTCCTCAGAATACTGCACATTACCCTACAGTCACTGAGAGTGAGCTACTGGCAGGACCGTCCCTCCTCAGGAAAGGAGTCCTCCAAAAAGGATAAACATGCATCTTCTGGGCAGGTGGGTCCCTCTCCCTCTCTGGACAAATGGGAAGGCTGTACTGACAATTCTATGGATTCTCTTGCCTGTACTTCAAGATTTGCTAATGTTTTTCTCACTAGGGCAGTACCATGAAAAGAGGAGGAAGGGCTTCCTGTAAGAGTGTGGGAGAATTAGTCTCTCTCAAGTAACCATCCTGTGATTCATGAAGCATTGTTGTTGCTGTTTTATTCCAGCCAGTTTATTGCTGTTGAGCACCCCCAGAAGACATGGAGAAAGAATATCACTTTGCTTCCTCTCTAGGGATGAATGACTAGAACCACCTAATGTGAAAGTTTGGGGAATCTTTCACTGCTGAGGTTGGGAGATTGGGAGGTCTGTGGTGATTCTGGAACTCATTTTACAAAATAGACAATGAAGTAATTGATGCACTGTTTTCAATTAAAATTGCATTTTTGTGGTTTTTTTCTTGTGAAAATAAAAGCTTGGAAGGATGATGGTATAACACTGGAGAAAGGGTGTTGGAACCTCACCCACCTGTATTTGCCTTCCTTTACAACTTGAGCAGTAAAAGTTGGGAAGTGGGGGATGAAACAAGGACTGGGAACAGATATCCTTCTCACAGTGACATGGAATCGTAAGAAGCACGTAGAAAGCCTTGGTACCAACATCTTAATTTTTTTTTTATATGGGGAAACCAAATTCTACCGATGAAGAAATGTTAAGTATTTAACTGTTTATTGAGTCCTTTAAAGCTCTTCAGAGTGTCTATGGGTTCCTTGTACTAGTTCCACGTACTTTCTTATTCTTCCATTAAAAACTGCTTTATCTCAAGCACTGACAATAAAATACAATCAAAGCTTGAAAAAAATAAGTAAAGCATCTAGTATGTACTAGATACTGTGCTAGGCATTGAAGGTAGAGCAGAAAACAGTATAGCTGAATCCCTGCCTTCTGCAATCTAGAGACCCAAAGAGGTGAAATGACAAAACAAACCCTGAACCAGAATCCACATCTCTTAGGTCCCAATTGGTAATCTTTCTTACATTTCCATCTAATATATTTTAGGTACTTAAGATTTTCTTTATGATTTTAGGCAACTCACTAAACATATAAGCTTCATTTTTACTAACGTACAAAAGTAAACTTGTATGTTTATTCATTCAATTATTTATTTACCAAATATTTACTGAGAATTCTCTATATCCCAGGCATAAAGCTCACTGGATTCACAGGATAGAGCCTTTTTACTGAGAGCGAATTTACATGTCAGCAATGCTCTCCAAATAGTAACCAAAAGGTAGCTGGAAATTCAAGGGTTGGCTGTATTTTCTTTTTGCCATTCAAGGTTGACTTTCATCCTAGGGACCTGAAATCCAACTTGGATTTCCTCTTCCCTTTTCCTTCTCTCTCTCTGTTTTTTTTTTTTTTTTTTTTTTTTTTTAAGATTTTATTTATTCATTAATGAGAGACAGAGAGAGAGGCAGGGACACAGGCAGAGGGAGAAGCAGGCTCCACACAGGGAGCCCGATGTGGGACTCGATCCTGGGACTTCAGGATCACACCCTGAGCCGAAGGCAGGCGCTAAACCGCTGAGCCCCAGGGATTGCCTCTCTCTTTTTCCTATCCACCCACCAATCTCCTTTTCTTTCCTTCCATCCTTTTACCTTCCTCCTTTCCTTCCTTTCTTTCTCCTTCCCTCTCTTCTTTGTATCCACCATCTTTACACTTGAAGTGTAAACCTTAACGCCAGTGAATTCATTTGTAGGAAGAGATTTAAAATCCTAAAGCTGAACACTTTCATTGTCACAGGCAGTATATCGTTGCTTTGTAGCTTCTACAAATTGTAACTTTTATTTATTGTTCCTAAATAAGAAAGAACTTCTAGGTTTCAAGATTTTATTTAATATAGGGGACATGAATACTGGATTATATTCACTACTATATCAGGAAAACATGTTACTGGCATTAACCCCCAAATGGGCAAGGGCAAGAGGGAGAAAAAGGAAAAATACAGGGTGACATGATTGATTTTTGACAAGTCCAGATAAAAAGGAAGAAAAAATACCCATCCTTATCAAGGTAAAAAAAGTACTGGCCCTTATCAGGGCAAATAGTGTTATCTCCCAAAGTATACAAGAATTTCCAATATTAACTAACCTGTACCCTTCAAAGACGTTTTCTCATAGCTAAAGAATCACATTCATGTTGGCAGCTGAGTTGTAAGGGCAAGAATGTGGTTTCTTGGATCATTGCCTCATCAGAATGGAGAAAATATAGAAATAAGTGGTGCTCATCTGTTTGTTTTTTCCGTTTACTTGCATGTAATTTTTTCTTTCAATTTTCAGGTTAATGAAAAGTAGTAACTTGAAGTTAGCAAGAGTTTATGGACTTGTTGCTTAACACTGCATAACAGCCCTTTCAGCGTCTTTTTTTCAATAAGTAAACAAGATGAATTTGCATAGTTTTTGAAGATCACTATTATAGCAGCTCAGAGACTGACCATCCCATTGAGATATTCTTTCTGTTAATTAATCTGGGAGCTCTCTTAGCCACTCTACATTCATTCACTGTACGTGTGTGTGTTTCAGCAGACACTGGGAGCCTTCAGCAAGTAGAGTTGATGGCAATATGGTCTAATTGGTGAAAAAAGCAAATCCTGGCTGGAGAAGCACAAAGCTGGCTTACTTTCTTTGCAGGATATTCGTGCTGCCAGGACTTGCTTCTCTTAGGGCTAGAGGCACTCTCCTCAAGACCAAGTGCATGTCATTTAATGCATTTTTGTATAGGTAGAAAAAAATGATAATTCCTTTAGTTCCCTTCTATCCCAGAGCAGGAAGATTATAAACAAGATGGTAGACTGAGAAGAAAATTATTCTACAGAAAGTCCCACTTAATACTCCATTTCACCATGTTTTTATTCTTTTACTTAATGTTTATACTTCTGTTTCCTCTTCTACAACACTGTGGTATCATATTGTAAATGCAAAGTTTTTTGCAGAGTGCCACAGGTAAGTGCTTAGTATCTCTTAGTCATAATTACTATTATTGGACTACTGTTGCCACTACTCCATAATGCTACTACTGCCAGTATTTCTATAATTACTGCTCTGGGTCATCTCAGTATTGTGTTTGTACACCTTGCAAGTACAATATTATTTCAAATTTCATGGAAATATGATGTTTAAGAAGTCTGTCTTTAACAAAAAACTCAGTTCATACTGGCTTAAAAAAACTTAAGAGAGTTACATGGCTAGTAATACAGTGAGCTAAATAACCTGAAATCTTCCCACTGTAAACCAAAAGAAATGCTGGGTAAATTTTTTTCAGAAGATTTTAAACTATCAATTCAAGTTGAAAAATAGTTTTGGACTATTAATATTATCTGTATATTATTATAGATTAGTTTTGATATTTGTGTTTTTTCAGGAAATGGTCCGTTTCTTCTACACTGTCAAATTTTTTGTGTGTAGAGTTGCTCAAAGTATCCCTTTATCCTTTTACTCTCTATAGGGTCTCTGAATATAGAAAATATAGGATATTTTCTCTTTCATTCCTTATAGTAATTTTTGTCTTCTTTCTTCTTTTGGTCAGTTTTGCTACAGGTTAATTTGTATTTTCTTGATCTTTTTACATAACAAGACTTTGATTGTTTTGACTTTCTCTATTGTTTTTTGGCTTGTCTATTTTCAATTTTATGGACTTCTGCTTTTATGTTTATGATTTCTTTCATTCTGCTTATGTTGAGTTTATTTTCTTCTCCGTTTTCTAGTTTAATGTCCTTTCTGTAAGCATTTGAAGCCAAAATTTCCCTTGAAGCACTGCTTTAATCATCATGAAAATTTTGCTATGTTGTGCTTTATTTTTGTTCAGTTTAAAATATTTTCTAATTTTTCTGAGAGCTCTTTGATGCATGGATTCATATAGAAGGGTGCTGTTTAATTTCCAAGTGTTTGGAGATTTCCTATTATCTTTCTATTATTATTTACATTTTAATTCTATTATACTGAGAGAATATACTTTGCATGATTTTAAATGTTTTAAATTGTTAAGGTTTGCATCTTGATGAATATGCCACATGCACTTGAAAAGAATATGCATTTTGCTGTTGGTGGTGAAATGTTCTAAAAATTTCAGTGAGATCCATTTAGTTGATGGAGTTGTTCAGTTCATCTATAACTTTGCTGATTTTCCATTAGTTCTGTCCACTACTGAGAGAGAAAAGTTAAAGTCTCCAGATATAGTTGTTGATTTGCTCATTTTTGTCTTTAATTCCATCAGTTTTGCTTCATGCATTTTGAAGCTCTATTAAAGGTGCAAATATATTTAGGAGTATTATGTCTTCTTAGTGAAATGTACATTTTATCATTATGTGATGCCCCTCGTCATCTCTGGTGACTTATTTTACTCTGCAGTTTTCTTCATTTGATATTAATACAGCTACTTCAGCCTTCTTTGGATTGAGTTTGCATAGAATCTCCTTTTCTATTCTTTCACTTTTAACCTGCCCATATCATTACATTTAAAGTAAGTTTCTTAGAGACAGAATATACTTGGATCATTTAAAAAAACTTTTGTTGTTGTTGTTAGTTTTGACAATCTGACAATCTGTCTTTTTTCTGATAATCTCTGTCTTTTAGCTAGCATTTCTCAGCTAAGGATGCTTTTGACACTTCTCCTACAGTGTGACAATCAAAAATGTCTTCACATATTGACAAATCTCCCTTCTTCTTTCTCTTAATCTGTCTCTGTGTCATGTGTTTATTTGCCAGATACTTCTTGGTGGGAAAAATACTCCCAATTGAGAGCCATTGCCCTAGGGATTTCAATACGCATCCATGGTACACTGGTTATAGTCTACCTTACCAGTGCATTTCCTGGAAAATGTAAGAACCTTATAACTTGATTTCATTTTCCCTGTCCTACCTTTTGTGCTATTGTTATCATGTATTTTAATGTATATGTTCTAAATTTTAAAAGACATTGTAGTCATTGTTGCTTTAAATAGTATTCTTTTATATTTATCCACATGTGCTTTTTCAGTGCTTTTTTCCCAGTGCTTTTCTTTTCCTTCAATTTTCTATTTCTAGCCAAGGAAATTTCCCATCTGCCTAAGGAATTCCTTTTAGTATTTATTTCAATGGTGTGTTGCTGGCAAAGTAGTCTCTTTATTTTTGTTGAAAGGAAATAATTTCACTGGCAGTTCTAGTTAGGCTGGTTTTTTTCTGTCACCACTTTAGAGATGTCATTACATTGTCTTCTGACTTCAGTGGAATGTCAGTTTGAGTTCTACAAGAAGGAAACACCAACACAGGATTAAAAGTGCAACAGATTTATTGGGGGGAAATGCCCATGAAAGATAAAATGAGGAGAGGAGAAATTCTGACACTCATGAAAGAAGAGAAAGAAAGAAAGAAAGGAATGGGTCAGAAGAGACTCATATTGTAGAATAGTTCTGAGAAATGCTTGGCCAGGCCAATGAAGATCTCCTGAGCCAAGGCTATTAGAGAACTCTTCTGTCTACTGAAATGACCTGATTCTAATAACTCCATTTTGCTCATTCGTTGGCTGGAAGAAGCCCAGAGGAAATGTGACATGACATGAAGATTTTATTGGATCCAAAAGTGTATTAGCTGTCCATCAGATATGCTTGTTGCAGTAGGAACTCTTTTTTAAAAAAATTAAATTCAATTTAATTGAGAGTCAAGACCAGAGGCCAAACTTCGAATCTGACAGGATAGCCGGGCTGCCCCACAGGATTATCAAGGAAACCCAGTGTTTGCTAGCAGAACCAGTTCCTGCATTAAAGCAGAACCAGATGAGAGCAAGGCCTGTTATTTTCATGTGGTCTTTGCTGGTCCCCAGGACTTCCCTTTTGAGGGAGGGACTTTTAAACTTGAACTATTCCTTCCAGAAGAACACCCGATGGCAGCCCCTAAAGTATATTTCATGACCAAAAATTTGTCATCCTAATGTAGACAAGTTGGAAAGAATATGTTTAGATATTTTGAAAGATAAGTGGTCCCCAGCACTGCAGATCCACACAGTTCTGCTCTCAATCCAGGCTTTGGTAAATGCTCCCAATCCAGATTATCCATCAGCAAGTGATTTAGCAGAGCAGTGTAAGACCAACGAAGCCCAAGCCCTAGAAACAGCTAAAGTATGGACTAGGCTATATGCCATGAATAATATTTAAAATCGATCTAATCAAGTGTGCATCACTTCTGTTCTGCCAAGACTTCTTCATTTTTGTTTGCATTTAATGGACACAGTCTTAGAAACATTATAGGATAAAAGTCCAGACATCTTCAGTCTTTTGGTGATTAAATGCACATTAGCAAATCTATGTCTTATCCTGATTCACTGTTGTAAAGCATGAGCAGAGGCTAGAAGTACCATCTGGATTGTTGTGAAACATTTAAAAGCAGTGGCTGCCTTCTGCTTTATTCATTTCTCCCATTATGGTTTAAGGATAAAGCACTATGAATGAAGATAGTTGTCAGGGTTAGCTACAGGGGTGTGGATGTTTTTCTTCCTTTCTTTCTTTCTTTCTTTCTTTCTTTCTTTCTTTCTTTCTTTCTTTCTCTTTCTTTCTTTCTTTCCTTTTTTCTTTCTTTCTTTCTTTCTTTCTTTCTTTCTTTCTTTCTTTCTTTCTTTCTTTCTCTTTCTTTCTTTCTTTCTTTCTTTCTTTCTTTCTTTCTTTCTTTCTCTTTCTTTTTCTTTTTTAGGGTAGAGGTAGTTTTATTTTATGGCGACCCAATTGCTTTGGTTAAAATAAGCAGTTTTTTGGAATATGCTCTCTAACCAAGTCTAACTTTATTTAGACACTGTAGATGGAGGCCTGATTGTTTGAGCCAAAATAAAGAATACAGCCCTCACTAATAACATTGTGACTTTGCTGTTGAATGTAGAATCCCTCCTTCAAGAAAAAGCTTGTAACCATTTTGTATGGTTTGTCTGGAAACTTCTGTAAGTCTTATGTTTTAGTAAAGTATTTTTTGTTATTCTAAAAAAATAAAATAAATTCAAGTCAATTTAATTAACATATGTTGTATTATTAGTTTCAGAGGTAGAATTTAGTGATTCATCAGTTGCATACAACACTCAGTGCTCATTACTTCAAGTGCTCTCCTTAATGCCCATCAACCATTTACCTCTTCCTTCCACCCATCTCCACTCCAACAACCCTCAGTTTGTTTCCTAGAATTAAGAGTCTCTTATGATTTGCCTTCCTCTCTGTTTTCATCTTATTTTATTTTTCCTTCCCTTCTCTTTTGTTCATCTGTTTTGTTTCTTAAATTCCACCAATTCATCTGTTTATCTGACTTATTTTGCTTAGCATAATTCCCTCTAGTTCCATCCATGTCACTACAATTGGCAAGATTGCATTCTTTTTGATGGCTGAGTAATATTCCATTGTGTATATATATTCCATTGTATGTATATTTATACATATACATACATATATATAATACATAAATGTATATTACAATACAGAAATGTATGTATATATATATATACACACATACAATGGAATATACATTGTGTGTATATATATACATACATTGGAATATATATATATATACATATATATCACATTTCTTTATCCATTCATCCCTCAGTGGACATCACTGGGGTGAATATACCCCTTCAAATTACTATGTTTGTATCCTTTGGATAAATACCTAGTAGTACAATTGCTGGATTGTAGGGTAGCTTTATTTTTAACTTTTTGAGGAAACTCCATATTGTTTTCCATAGTACCTATACCAGTTCACAGCTCCTTATTTGATGAGACATTTGCAAATATCTTCTCCCATTCTTTTGATTGTCTTTTCATTTTGTTGACTCTCCTTTGCTGTGCAAAAGCTTTTTATCTTGATGAAGTCCCAATAGTTCATTTTTGCTTTTGTTTCTCCTGCTTTTTGCTGCATCTGAATTCAAAGAGGTGGCTGCCTGTGTTCTTTAGGATTTTGATGGATTCCTGTCTTACATTTAAGTCTTTCATCCATGTTGAGTCTATTTTTGTGTATGGCATGAGGAAATGGTCTAGTTTCATTCTTCTGCATGTGGCTGTCCAATTTTCCCAACACCGCTTGTTGAAGAGACTTTTTTCCATTAGATATTGCTTCCTGCTTTGTCAAAGATTAGTTGACCATAAAGTTGTGTATCCATTTCTGGGTTCTCTATTCTGTTCCATTGATCAGTGTGTCTGTTTTTATGCCAGTACCATACGGTCTTGATGATAACATCTTTATAATATAGCTTGAAGTCCAGAATTGTGATGCCACCAACTTTGGTTTTCTTTTTCAACATTCCTTTGGCTATTCAGGGTCTTTTCTGGTTCCACACAAATTTTAGGATTGTTTGTTCCAGCTCTGTGAAAAATGTTGATGGTATTTTGACAGAAATTGCACTGAATGTGTAGATTGCTCTAAGTAGCATAGACATTTTAAAGATATTTGTTCTTCCAATCCATGAGCACGGATTGTTTTTCCATTTCTTTATGTCATCCTCAATTTTTTAAATAAATGTTCTATACTTTTCAGAGTACAGATCCTTTACCTCTTTGCTTAGGTTTATTCCTTTGAATAGGTTTATACCTATTCCTTAGGTTATTCCTAGGTATTTTGTGGTTTGGGGTGCAATTGTAAGTGGGATCAATTCCTTGATTTTTCTTTCTTCGGTCTCAGTGTATAGAAATGCAACTGATTTCTTTTTTTTTAAATAATTTTTAAAAATTTTTATTTATTTATGATAGAGAGAGAGAGAGAGGCAGAGGGAGAAGCAGGCTCCATGCACCGGGAGCCCGATGTGGGATTCGATCCCGGGTCTCCAGGATCTCGCCCTGGGCCAAAGGCAGGCACCAAACCACTGCGCCACCCAGGGATCCCTGCAACTGATTTCTGAGCATTGATTTTATATCCTGTGACTTTGCTGAATTCTTGTATCAGTTCTAGCAGTTTTTGGGTGGAATCTTTTGGGTTTTCTGGATAGAGTATCATGTCATCTGCAACAGGATCTCTTGGAAGATCTGCGGGGCACACTTCCATGGCTATCACATATAATTTCTTTTGAAAAGTATTTATCTGTTATTCTTATTAATAATATTGTAAAAAATAATCTACATATCCCATTTCATACAGTTCCAGTACAGTTATAGGATAAATTCCTAGGTCAGAGATATATGCATTTTTAATTTTGGTAGACACTGCAAAAATGTTCTTCTTAGAGATTGTACCAGTTTACACTTCCACCACCAACATATGAAAATGTGTATTTTATTTAAAAAATGAAAGTGTGTATTTTACAGCACCATTGCCAATATGGTGTGTTAATTTTGCAGGCTTGTGAGCACAGGAGTGGCATGATCAGAGTCTTGATTAATGAATAAGAATGTTAATTCAGTGACAATTTGATAGATGGGTCGGAAAAGACCAAGGATAAAGTTTACTTACCTCATAGTTTTGTTTCTGTTTCTAGTGACCTACTGAGTAAACGCTAACTGTATTCATGCTTAAAACATTCTCCAACTGTTTCTATCAGGCTTTTTTTTTTAAGACCTGGAATGTGGATGGCTTGAAGTCCTTTCATGGGCTCAGTACAGATGTTAGGAGATTTTTTTTTGAAGATTTTATTTATTTATTCATGAGAGACACACAGAGAGAAGCAGAAACATAGGCAGAGGGAGAAGCAGGCTCCCTTTGGGGAGCCTGATGCAAGACTCAATCTCAGAACCTCAGGATTATGCCCTGAGCCAAAGGCAGATGTTCAAGCACTGAGCCACCCAGTTGTCCCAATGTTAGGAGATTTTTTATGGCTGCAGTATAATGCATCTGTTTTTCACACCAATCTCAGCTTCTGAGTCAGGAAGAGCTAGATTTGTGATTCAAGAATAGAAGGAACAGAGATGGCTGTAATTTCTCCTTAGGGCTGTAGCAGAGGAGAAAATCTGGGGACAGTAAAGAACATGAGATGATATCTCTGTTAAGAAGAAATCTGTTCCTGCCTCATTCTTGGCCCAAACAGCTGAAAGCCTGATAAAACAATATTGCATGTTAGTTTCAGGAATGTAACTCAGCCATTTCAGTGTTTCCTTTCTGGGTCTCTGTGGACTTCTAACCCTCACTTTAACAGTAAGGCTATATTATCCTCATTTTCTCCTGCCATCACTCGGCTGTTTTCCTTTCTCCTGGGTCCAGTGAGTCATTTCCTCAAGTCTTCCCTGGTTTGGCTTCAACAATTTAGGATAATCATCAAGAGCTGCCCTTTTTTCCCCTTCAGGCTTGAATTCCTCTCACTGTTAGAGACCCTTTGCATCCCAGTGTCTGAGGTGGGTGGTTCCATCTAATATCCTTCCTTAAATCTTAGTGTGTGTGCTAGAGAGCCTGACAGACAGATCATGTGAAAAAGGTAACAAAATGAATGTTTCAAGGGGAGGTGAGGGGAGAGAGAGAGACTGACTCATGCATCATCCAAGTTGTTGATATGAATGCACTATTAAAATATTTAAACTATTGGAAATTTCCTTCAGAATAACATGAAAACATTCAATTCTTTGTGAGAAACTAGATGTGACTTTCTGTTCTGTCTCCCAAGTAACTGTATCCCTTAATTGTTAAGCACTGAGTCTTGAAGTGAGACAGGACCTGGGTTCAAATACTGACACTACCACCTTCTCCCTGTATAACCATTGGCAAATTATTTGACTTGCATGTGTTTTTGTTTCCTTATCTGAAAAAAAAAAAGGAGAGCATGATAGTATTCATCACACAGGACTGGTGGAACAATTTAATGAGGAAAATCACAGGAAGTGCTCCATAATTGGCAGCCATTGTTAACTGTCATTCCTAATTTAATTTATGCCTGCCATTCATATGATTTCCTGGGATGTTCACATGGTATTTAATAAACAACTAGGTCCAGATCAGGTATCAATAAACTACAGTCTACTAGTCAAGCCTCATCCACACTCTGTTTTTGTAAATAAAGCTTTATTGGAATATAGCCATATCTGTTTGTATATATGTTGTCTATGGCTGCATTTGCTGTATAATGGCAGAATTGAGTAAGTGTGACAGAGATTATATGATCCTCAATGCCAAAAATATTTACTAGTTGGCCCTTAATAGAAACAGTTTGCCAATCCCTGGTCTACAGAGTCATATTTTAATGATTTAAAGTATATAAATAGGGCAGTCCGGGTGGCTCAGCGGTTTAGTGCCACCTTCAGTCCAGGGCCTGATCCTGGAGAGTTGGAGTCCCACATCCGGCTCCCTGTGTGGAGCCTGCTTCTCCCTCTGCCTATGTCTCTGCCTCTCTCTCTCTGTGTCTCTCATGAGTAAGTAAATAAAATATTTTTAAAAATAATAAAATAAAGTATATAAATAGTTACGGGCAAATTTGTAATTCTGTGTCTCAGTTTCTCTAACTGAAAAATGCATATGTTAAATAAGATGACTCTTAAATAGGATCTTTCTAGAACTATTCAGTTATCATTGTAATTCTAGGAGTCTGGGATTTTGTAATTGGTATGCTCTTTCTGGTGTATTCTTCTGTAAACCATAAGGAGAAATAAAAAGCAGAAAACAAGCCTCAGTAACTTAGATGTCAAATATTGTGGTAAATCATGAGAGATTATTTGTTCCAGAGAGGGAGATGGCAGTTTTGTGAGACTTAAATTTTTTTCTCTGGCTAGATGCAGAAAATCTTGATAATCACTGCACCTTTTACTGGATGATATAACAATTTTCCTAATTCTTTGGCTTTTTTTTTTTTTTTTTTTTTCAGAATCATTCTTTCTGTCTCTCTACTGCCTGTCCTCCATACCATTTTCTTTTCCCGGTTGGCTTCTGCCTTTTTGTCTTCCTCCAGCATGACCCCTTTCTCCAGTGGTTTCTCAGCTCTCTGTTCTCCACCCTCTCCTTCCTTCAAATGTGATGGAGGTAGAAGCAGATTGTCAAGTCTCCCAGCCATCCTCAGGTAGGATAACTGTACTGCTGCTGGATAGCTTGAGGCCTGAGTTTCAAGCAGTTGGGTGGGGGTGGGGGGGACATGGACAAATGAGTCATATGAACAGGAAGATACCACCAACTGGTAATCTATGTCCTCTGAAATTTAGGATTGAGAAGCAAGGAAGGTTGCAGGAGTTTCATAATTTCCAGTGGGTACCTGGGGAAGAGCCTTAGACCATGAGTCAGGATATTCTTTTTTTTTTAAGATTTTTTTTTTTTATTTGTTCATGAGAGACACACAGAGAGAGGCAGAGACATAGGCAGAGGGAGAAGCAGGCTCCCTGAAGGAAGCCCAATGCAGGACTTGATCCCAGGACCCCAGGATCACTCTCTGAACTGAAGGCAGATGCTTAACCATTGAGCCACCCACAGGTCCCAAGTCAGGACATTTTGTTTCAGCTCTGCCATGAACTAAGTGCAGTATATTTGAGCTGGTCTTTTATCTTCCAAAATTTGGATACAACATGAAATAAGATTATTATTCAGTGTAAGCACTGAGTTGCTATTCAGATCTTGGAGAAAGGAATTACTTTCATTCTGAGGTTTTATTTTTAGGAACCAAATCAAAGATGTAAGCAAGAGGGTGATAATGATGATGGATGATGATGATGATGATGATGATGATGATGATGGCAATGCAGAGGAGATGGAAAAAGATGATCCTTTAACGCAAGTATGGGGGTCAAAGAAGCTGCTTATTTCTGAGACTTTGCCTTTGCATTTCTGTAGGAGACAAAGGAAAATGAAGCTTCTCTTCAGACTTTTGTTAGTCCCTTGGTCACCCAGATTTTACATTTTTGAAGTGGTATAATTTTAAGGGAACAAAACTCTTCCTCTTTATATACCACCATCCTTATTCTTTAATAAATGCATATTGGGTTTCTTTTGGTAAGAAAGGCCTACATTAAGATGAAAATATAACATCTGAAAAATTTATTGCCCACCATGAAAACACTAGCTCTAATTACTTCACAAATTTTATTCTAATCATTTAGCAAGACCTAACAGAATGGAATATAAGACTGAACTATTTTAAAAGGGACAGGGGAGCTAGAAAAGTCAAAATTATCATGGTTTGGAATACGAGTTACTTCTAAGAAGTTATGGAGATGTTTGGGAACCAGGTGGAAGGTTAAGACTTCAGGAAGCCTGGAGTGAGGATATGAAGAATAATCCATGGAAAGTGGGAGGTATTATAGGGAGAAATGAAAATGATCTTAGCACCATTTGATATAATGGTATAACAATGTTATAGTAAAGGCCAGTAATGCAAGAAATGAGAGTCTTCCAACAATTCAAACATTCCCCTATATATGCACACATACAGTGTGCATACTTGCATGCACAAGTACACATACACACTGCATTTCATTGATTCCATGACTCATATTGTTTTGTAGTTGAACATCTCTGAAACTGAGATGCATCTTACAGTCATTGGGTATTATGCTTTAGTTGGTAGCATTTTTTTCCCCTCATTACAGGTAGATAAAGAAATTGTGCATATTAAAATCTACAGTATCTTCAACCTTGTCTGTGTGAGAGAGAGAGAGAGAAAATGAAACTGTCTCATCCAAGAAATGTCTGAAAGAATGCATTGACTACTTATTTTATTACTTTAGTGATTGTTATTATCTTAGATTTTTGGACCATTTTTAAATGTATAATTAAATTGCATTAATTTTGTTTTCACAATATTGTGCAACCATCCCCACTATTTATTCCCAAAACTTTTCCTCACTTCAAACAGAACTCTGTAATTATTAAGCAATAACCTTTATTCCCCTAGGTCCTGGAAATCGTATGTATGTAGGTAGATAAGTATTTTGAAGTATAATTAACATAGAGTATTATAGTAAAACATAATGGTGTGCAACATAATGATTCAATGGTTCTGTACATTACACACTGCTTATCAAATAAATGTAGCTACCATCTGTCATCAAAAAACATTATGATAATCTTGCTGACTATATTCCCTATGCTTCTCATCTCCATGACTTATTTATTTTGTAGCTGGAATTTTGTACCTCTTAATCTCCTTTGTCTGTTTCACCCCACTCCCACCCCCACCCATCTCCCCTATATTTGTTCTCAGTACTTAGGAGTCTGGTTTTTGTTGTTGTTGTTCATCTCTTTTTTCCTTTGTTTGTTCATTTGTTTTGTTTCCCAAATTCTGCGTATGAGTGGAATCACATGGCATTTGTCTTTCTCTGTCTGACTTATTTTATATAGCATAATGCCCTTTAGGTCCACCCCCATTATCACAAAAGTCAAGATCTTATTCTTTTTTTATGGCTGACTAATATTCCAGTGTGTGTGTGTGTGTGTGTGTGTTTGTATGTGTTTTCTTTATCCATTCATCTACAGATGGACACTTTGATTGTTTCCATATCTTGGCTATTGTGAATAATGCTTCAATAAACAGGAGGGGTGCATGCATTTTTTCAAATTAGTGTTTTCATTTTCTTTGGATAAATACATATTAGCAGAATTACTGATCATATGGTATTTCAATTTTTAATTTTTTGAAAAACCTCCATACCATTTTCCATAGCGGCTACACTAATATGTATTTCTATAACAGTGCATGAAAGTTTCTTTTTTTTTTTTTGAGAGTTTCTTTTTTTATACATCCTCATCAACACTTATCATTTCTTGCAATACTTATTATTTCTTGTTTTTGTTCTAGTCATTCTGGAAGGTGTAAGGTGATACCTTGTCATGGTTTTGGTTTGCACTTTCCAGAATGATTAGTGTTGAGCATCTTTTCATGTGTCTATTGACCATCTATATGTCTTCTTTGGAAAAATATCTATTGAGATCATCTCCCCATTTTTAAGTTGGATTATTTGGGGTTTTTTGGTATTGAGTTGTGTAAGGTCTTTTTTTTTTCTTTAGGGATTTATTTATTTATTTGGGGGGGAGAGAGAGAGAGAGAGAGAGAATGAGCAGGAGGGGCAGAGGGAGAGAGAATCTGAAGCAGATGGATTCTTGGTGCAGACACCAATGCAAGGCTCAATCTCATAACCCTAAGATTACAACCTCAGTGGAAACCAATAGTGAGATGCTTAACAACTGAGCCACCCAGATGCCCCTGTATAAGTTCTTTATGTATTTTGAATATTAACCTTTTATGGGATATACATTTGCAAATATCTTCTCTCATTCTGTAGGTTGCTTTTCTGTTGGTTTCCTTCCCCACGCAAAAGCTTTTTATGTTGGTATAGTCCTACTAGTTTATTTTTGCTTTTGTTTCCCTTGCCTAAAGAGACATACATAGAAAAATGTTTCTATGACTGATATAGAAGAAATACTCCCTATGGTTTTTTCTAAGAGTTTCATGGTTTCATGTCTCACATTTAGGTGCTTAATTCATTTTGAGTTTATTTTTGTGTATGGTGTAAGAAAGCTGTCCAGTTTCATTCTTTTGTATTCAGCTGTTCAGTTATTCTAACACCGTTTGTTGAGAAGTCTTTTTCCCATTGGATATTCTTGCCTCCCTTATCATAGATTAGTTGGCCCATATAAGCATGAGTTTATTTCTGGGCTTTCTTTTCTGTTTTATTGATCTATGTGTCTATTTTAGTGCCAGTACCATAATGCTTTCATTGCTGTACCTTTGTAGTATATCTTGAAATTAAGGATTGCGATATCTCCAGGTTTGTTATTTTCAAGACTCCTTTGACTATTTGATGTCTTTTGTGGTCACATACAAATTTTAAGATTATTTGTTCTAGTTCCGTGAAAATTGCTTTGTATTTTGATAGGGATTGCATTAAATCTATAGATTACTTTGGGTAGTAGAGATATTTTAAGAATATTGTTTCTTCCAATTCGTGAGCACGGAATATTTTTTCATTTGTTTGTGTCAGCTTCAGTGTTTTTCATAGTATTTTATAGTTTTCAGCATATGGGTCTTTTACCTTCTTGGTTAAGTTTATTTCTAGGTATATTATCATTTCTGGTGCAATTGTAAATGGAATTATTTTCTTAATTTCTCTTTCTGCTGCTTCATTATGAGTGTATAGAAATTCAAGAGATTTATGTATATTAATTTTGTACCCTGTGACTTTCCTGAATTCATTTATCATTTCTAGTAGTTTTTTGGGGGGGAGTCTTTAGGGTTTTCTATGTATAGTATCATGTCATCTGTACATAGTGTAAGTTTTACTTCTTCTTTACCAATTTGGATGCCTTTTATTTCTTTTTCTTGTCTGATTGCTGCAGTGAGGGCTTTAGTACCATGTTGAATAATAACAGTGGGAGTGGACATTCTTGTCTTGCCTTGATTTTAGGAAAAAGCTCTGTTTTTCACCATTGACTTTGATATTAGCTGTGGATTTTTCATATCTGGCCTTTATTATGTCCTTTATATATCTGTTAGGTTTATCTGGTTTCATGTGTCATTCAAGCCACTGTTTCCTTGTTGATTTCTGTCTGAATTATTTATCCATTAATGTAAGTAGGGTGTTAAAGTCCCATTCACTCCCCTCCCGGCGCTCCCCCCAAAGGCACCTTCCAGGGGCAGGAGAGGGGGTGTGCTTCTCTTCTCAGAGGAAAAGGAGGGGAGTCAGCAGGACCTTCTTTCACTTGGGGGGGGGTGGGGGGTGGGGGGAGCGGCGGTGCGTGTTTCTTTGCTGCTGCTGCTACTCTATCAAAGTGCCTCCAGGTAGGGAGGCCGGGGTAGCTCAGCGGTTGAGCGCCTGCCTTTGGCCCAGGGCATGATCCCGGGGTCCTGGGATCGAGTCCCTCAGCGGGCTCCCTGCGTGGATGGAGTCTGCTTCTCCCTCTGCCTGTGTCTCAGCCTCTGTGTGCGTCCGTGCATGTGTGCGCATATGCGCGTGCGTCTCATGACTACCTAAATAAAATCTTCAATCAACCAAAAAAAAAAAAAAAAGTCCCATATTATTATTGTATTTCTGCCAATTTCTCCTTTAAAAAAAAAGATTTTATTTATTTATTCATGAGAGAGACACAGAGAGGGGCAGAGACACAGGAAGAGGGAGAAGAAGCAGGCTCCCTGCAGGGAGCCCCATGTGGAGCTCGATCCCTGGACCCAGGATCACGCCTTGAGCCAAAGGCAGGTGCTCAACCACTGAGCCACCCAGGTGCTCCAATTTCTCCTTTTATTTTTGTCAATTAAAAAAATCTATTTAGGTACTCTTACGTGGGGCGCATAGATAATTTACAATTGTTACATCCTCTTGTTGGATTGTTCCCTTTATCATTATATGGTGTACTTCTTTGTCTCTTGCTACAGTCTTTGTTTTAAAATCATTTTTCCCAATATAAGTATTTCTACTCAGCTTTCTTTTCACTTACATTTGCATGGTAAATGTTTTTCCATCCCTTCACTTTCAATCTGCATGTGTCTTTACGTCTGAATTGAGTCTCTTATAAGCAGCATATGGATGAATTGTGGTAAAAATGGTGATAGGAGGATCCTGAGCTCACCTCTTCCCCTGGGAACACCAAGGTAACAGCTACGTTTGTACAACTAACCCTGAAAATGACCCAAAGCCTGGAAGAACAGACTTTCCACATTTCTTTGCAGAGAGGAAGCCACATCAAAAAAGGGCAAGGGGGGCAGAGACATGGTTAGGAATGAAACTCCTAGTGAGACTAATCATAAACAGGGTGACACCACAAGCATACAGAAATGAAAAGAGCAGAGCCCACACCAGGTATCCCAGGCATGGAGGACCTCACTGGGAAGACAAACCCCCATATCTTTCAGTTTTGAAAAACAGTTGGGCTTAACTGTGTGTGTTTTTAAAACTAGTGGGGTTTAACTCCAGGTAATTTAAAAATCAGTGCACTTAGCTCTGGGAGAGCTAGAGAATGATAGGAAATAGAGTCCCCCCTCTTAATGAGCCAGCATAACACACAACCTTGCTGAGATACAGCCCTAGGGAAATGAGGAGATAACCACATATACCAGTCCTCCTGAGCCTTTCAAGTGGCAGCATAAGAGAGTACCCTGCAATTTTGGGGTAACTGCAGCTCCAGCAGATGGACTGAGGGCAAATGCCTAATCTGACTGTAGGCTCTGTTGACCAATGAAAACCATTTAGGGGGCAGGGCAGGGAGAGTGCCCTGCAGTTTGATGTGCACAGAACTGCAGCAGACAGACTGTGCAGAAAGTTAGCCTGATGGCTGCCACTACCCAACTGTGAGTCCAGAATGGCCTCAGACATGCCCCTCAAAAGTGCAGGGAGCAATCTCTGCTCAGTGTGCCCACCGTAGGCGAAGTGGGCCATTGCAGACAACTGGACTGAAGGCAAACCTGGGTGCACAGTAGGGTGCATGTACTAGGGTGCACACAGCCCATATAGAATACACTCCTGAAGCAACTTGTTCTGGTGAAGAGGGGGCATTGTGCTATAGGGTACCACAGGACTTCGGTAGGTCACTACTTTTCAACATCAGAAAATGTAGCTGACCTTCCCAATACCAGAAACAAACACAGACAGTTAGACAAAATGAGGAGACAGAGGAATATGTTCCAAATGAAAGAACAAGACAAAATCACAACAAAAGAGCTAAAGGAAACAGAGATAAGCAGTATGTGTATAATTCAAACTAATCGTCATAAAGATACTGAACTTAAGAAAAGAGTGGACAATCTCAGTGAGACCTGCAATAAAGAGATACAAAATATTTTTAAAAACAGTCAGAGATGAATAATTCAATAACTGAAATTATAAATACGCTAGAAGGAATCACCAGCAGTTTAGAGGATGCAGAAGAATGAATCAGTGATCTGGAAGATAGGCTAATGGAAAGCAACCAATCTGAACAGCAAAAAGAAAAAAGAATAATAAAAAATGAGAATGGATTAAGGGAACTCAGCAACACCATCAACATCATCTGCATTATAGAAATCTCAGAAGAAGAGAGAGAGAGAAGCAGGCAGAAAACTTATTTGAAGAATAATAGCTGAAAAATTCCCTAATCTGAGGAAGGAAACAGATATCTAAATCCAGGAATCACAAAAACCCCTAATGAAATTAACTGAAGTCGATACCAAGACACATAATAATCAAATAGTAAAAAGTAGTGATAAAGAGAATTTTAAAAGCAGCAAGAGAAAAGAAAACAGTTACCTATTAGGGAAACCCCTTAAGGCTATAAGCTGATTTTTCAGCAGAATTTTTGCAGGGCAAGAGAGAATGGTATGATTCATTCAAAATGCTGAAAGGAAAAGTCTTCAGCCAAGAATAACCCTATCTGGCAAGGATATCATTCAGAATAGAAGGAGAGATACAGCATTTCCCAAACAAACAAAAGTAAAGGAGTTCATCTCCACTAAACCAGTCTTATAAGAAACATTAAAGGGAATTCTTGGAGTGGAAAGAAAAGACCATAACTAGAAGTAAGAAAATTATGAAAGGAATAAATTTTACAAGTAAAAACAAATATATAATAAAGGTAGGAGATTAATCACATATAAAACCAGTAGGGGTTGCCTGGGTGGCTCAGTCAGATAAGCATCTGCCTTTGGCTCAGGTCATGCTTTCAGGGTCCTGGGATCAAATTCTGCAAAGAGCTCCGTGCTGGCAGTGAGTCTGCTTCTCCCTCTACCTTTCCCCTCTGCTTGTGATCTTTCTCTATCTCAAGTAAAATCTAAAACAACAAAACAGTAGGGAGGTTAAAATACAAGAGGGTAAAAACAATTATATCTATGTTTTAAAATATGACATTGTATATATAAAGTGGTGGTAAAAATGTAGTGCTTTTAGACTGTGTTCAAACTTAAGCAATCATCAACTCAATATAAACTGCTGTAAGTTGTTATTTATGAACCTAATGGTAACCACAAATCAAAAATCCATAATGGATACACAAAAAAGAGAAAGGAATCCAAGCATAACACTAAAGAAGGCCATCAAACCACAAAGGGAGTGAATAAGAAAAAGGAAAAGAATGAGAACTACAAAAACAGTAACAAGTAATAAAATGGTGATAAGTTCATACCTACCAATAATTACTTTAAATGTAAATGAACTGAATGTTCCAATCAAAAGACATAGGGTGAATGAATGGATAAATAAGTTATTCACTTACTTTTCATTTATTAACATTTTTTTGAGAAATAATCTTAGCAATCACTGAACCCAATATCTTCATTCTACTGATGAAGAAATGGGCCTCATGTATTATGTTACTTTGTCACCATTATGTGTATTTGGGGAGCAGTGGTCTGAGTGAGACTTCAGAGCACATCTATGTGTTCATTACTTCACACAAATAATTTACTAATTCAGTGTGTTGGGAGCCCCAGAAATGGGATGTGTTTGGAGCCGGAAAGTCTAAGAGTGATGAGAGCTGTGCCCTGTAAAAAAGTGCCCCTTGGTAACTTAATCCACAGGAGAAGGAAAGTGGAGTATAGAGACACTGATCATGGCCTAGGGCAATCAGTAATAGTGTGGTTCAGTTTTTTTGACTGTACATACTTCCGTCTTCCTTCCTTCCTTCCTTCCTTCCTTCCTTCCTTCCTTCCTTCCTTCCTTCCTTCCTTCCTTCCTTCCTTCCTCCTTCTTCCCTTTAAATGGCTGTGAAGCATGATAGGATAGTGAATTTAGAGGCATCAGGGATGGCAGCAGAGTAGGAGGACCCATGAACATAACTAGATAACTATCAAGTCATCCTATGTACCCCAGAAATCAGCCCGAAGGCTGACTGAACAAACTCCACAACTAAAGGGAGAGAAGAGGCCACACTGAAGAAGGTAGGAAGTGTGGAGATGTGGTTTAGGGCAGAAATGAATTGCAGGTGCTGCTGAGGGGAGGGGCTTGTGCTTGTGGAGAAAGAGAGAGAGAGAGAGAGAGAGAGAGAGAGAGAGATGGAGAGAGAAGAGCACACAGGGGAAAGCACAAGAACATTTCCCCAGAGCCATTGGCTTGGAAAATGAGAGAGGCTGAATTTTGGGAATCCTTGCAACCAATGGGGCTTAAAGCCTGGAGTTTTAAAGGTCAGTGGACTTGGCTGGAATATAGCCCAGAGGGCACTGTCCTACTCCTGGAGAGAAGGTAGGCAAACAACCTTGGGTGTAGACAGAGTGGAAACAGTGATCTGCAGAATGCCTGGGGCACATAGTGGGGAAGTTATTTGCTCATCTTGTAGACCGTCCCTGGGAGGCAGTGTTCATAGAGATGTCTTTCAGAACAGGGGAGCTGGCTAACACCATTTCCCTCCTCTGCCCCTTAGCATAAACATTGAGCCAAGTGAGGGAAGCAGCTCAGCCGGACACTGGCTCCCTAACTAGCTTACACCAAGCCCCACCCCTCTGTGCTCTGATGGTACCACCTTTCTCCATCAAGCTTGTTTCAGTCCCAGTATGGCAGGGTCCCTTCCCCAGAAGACCAGTCCAGTCCCCTGCCCAAACCACATTTCCCCACCAGAGAGTTCTGCAGTGAGTTGGTGTCAGGTCTCATTTCACAAGCAGACTATAAGACCATATTGAAGTACTTCAAGTAAAAGAATATGCTTGTTGAAAAAAACAAGACAAAACAACAAAAGGATGCAGTAGTTCATGTTTCAGAAGGGTTAGGTAAGATACTGATTGAAAAGTTTCCATTTGGTTTTTAAAATTTGGAGTCAATGTTGACCTGAACACAAGCAGATTTGGTTGCATCAGAGAACAGAGAAGGCAGATTGCATTCAGTAGATGAATAAATGTAAGGCGAGGAAGGAAAGATAACCTCTGTTTCTACTAGTATAATTATGAAGAAAAAAGCCAATATGGTATCCAGAGAAATAGATTAATAAAGATTTTGTTTAATAACAAAAAAAGATAGTGAATTTAGTTATCCCTTTGAATGATGAGGGTGCCTCTTGCCTTCTTGGTCACAGAAGAGATAACTATTGTCCTATGTTCTCTCTCTACACTTGTTGGGATGAGTCAGAGTTGTATTTGTTATATAAGTATAGGCTTGGGTTTGAGGGGCCTGAATGAGACAGAATGGCTACTTTTGTCCCTTCTGAAGGCTCTAAAATTGGACCGCCTCTTTTTTAGCCCCCTCATTACCATTGATGTTGTATCCTCTTTTCCCCACCATTTTTTTCTCCAATTAAGTGATATTCTGATCATCCTCAGATCAAGTTGGAACATACCTGAATAATACCCTCAGAATCTCTTATTCAGTTACTCCACCATTTTAGCCATGTGGTTTGGGGAATCTTGAACCATAATTTGCTCACCACACTTAGGGTTTTTGAGTAGATTACATGTAATAATGCATAGAAAAGTATTTTTTTAAGATCTTATTTATTTTTTCTAAGATTTTACTTATTTATTCATGAGCGACACACAGAGAGAGGCAGAGACGTAGGCAGGGGGATAAACAGGCTCCCTGTGGGAAGCCCAATGTGAGACTCGATCCTGGAACTCCGGGATCATGCCCTGAGCCAAAGGCAGATGCTCAACCATTGAACCACCCAGACGTCCCAAAGTTTTTATTTATTTGAGAGAGAGAGCATGAATAGGGGCAGAGGGAGAGGAAGAAGCAGACTCCCCCTTAGCAGGAGCCCTTTGTGAGATTTAATCCCAGGACCCTGGGATCATGACCTAAGCCAAAGGTAAACTCTCAACCAACTGAGCCACGTAGGCACCCCAATGCATACAGTCTTCAGTCATTTCATGGTGTATGCTTTTGGAGAAGTGCAGAGAAGTGTCTTCATATCCACTTTCTCTCCTACTTCCATCTTCAGTTAAGGCTGATCCTATTGTTTACATAGGCATTTCTTCCGGTACTAAATGCCTACTTGATGCCAATCCCAGTCATGTGTACACCGATTCTACCTCATATCTTCCTGACGGTCACTCTCATTTAACTCCACTGTTCTAGGCCTTCGAAAACAGAAACTTCCTTTTTAAATAAGTACCTCCTTCCTTTCTCCTGATGATGATACCCCGGTCAAATTACAGTTCAGATATTTCCACCTCAGATAATTCTCTCACATAGCTCAAAATCCCTTTAACATTCTCTCTTTCTCTCCACCTCTGCATAATAAAGTACACTCTTAGTAGCAAACTTAAAAATGACTTGGACCATAAATAATAAGGACAGAACATTGTGGTAAAACAACAATATCCAGGAAGAAGAAGCTTCAATATTTTTCTACTTTTATTGCATTTATTCAGATTATAAAAGTAGTGCTTAGTGGTTTAAAAATGTATTAAGGAGAAAGAGAGAATCTCATATAACCTCAACTATAAGAGGCAACCATTGATAACAGTTTGGGGCATATTGAATCTGTTTTTTGTTTGTTTTCTGGCAGTATTAACTTTTAAGGTGTAATTAGGCATAATGGAGAAGAGTTGATTTCCTGAAATTCTAAAGTGCCTTTGAAAAACCCCAGACCTACTCTTAGGAATCAGCATAAAGCCTCCAATAAAATCTATTCTTCTTCAAATCAAACATTCAAAATACATAAGAATTCTTACTCAATTTACTGTTTTGTTTGTAACTACCAATACTACAGTATTGTATTGCACAATGTTCTTAATAAACAAAATGAGTTTCAAATTCACAATAGGTAAAATAGGCCTAATCTTGAAATTCAGCCAATATTAAAATATTATTTTGGTAAGAAAACGTGTACCTATAAACTTTGGGAAAATAATTTGGAAACAGTATTTATTTCCAAGTGAAAGCAGCTTTTGGTCAGAGGTATACAGAAAGGACCAGATTTGGAGCAGATTTCATTTTGTTAGGTGATAAAGAAAACCTGGCTTAAGATCCAGTTCTGGCTTAAATGATAAAACCTTAGGCAAGTCATTAAACTTGCTTAGTTGTTTGGCTCTTGCTGGATAATGTTGTAGTAGGTATCATCTGTATGCATTGTGGCTGCCAGGAAGGCAACAAATCACGGCTTGAAAATTAAAAATGGGACTGTTTTGTTTTTTTAAAAAAAGCCCAGTCAAGTTATTTTAGAAGAAAAGATGATTTTAGGACTAAAACTGGCAAAGGGTAACAAATTAAAAACAGTGAGTCATATAGACAATGAAAGTGAAAACCTGGGAATTACCACTTTTCAAAGGCAGCATAGTCTGCATTGTTGTGCTTTTCTCTGCACACTGATTATCTCTGCTCTCCCATAATGTTGACTTACGGATGATCACTCTGGCCATGAGCTGGACTCTGATTCAGATTTTAATGTCTTTGAAACTTGATTTCTCCAGCTAACTGAGCCAGTCCATCTGCGTCCAATTTCAAATTCCTGGGATATAAAAATCTGATTGGCCCATATTGTATCAAATGTCCAACCATCATCCAAAGAATTGTGATTTAGAAATGGATGCAGTAGTAGCTAGGCATGGAAGTAGATTCTCTTAGAAAAAGCTGTGGCAGCAATGGTTGCCATCTTTGATATAACTTAAGAGAAAATTGGGACTTTATATCTTCTACTTTGGAGGGGTTTTATTTTATTTTAATTCAATTCAACAAATATTCAAATCTCTTCAATTCTAAGACATTTTTAAAAAAAACTTAATGCATCTGATATCTAGTCATGTCTCACCATCAGTGTTCATTTGATGATTTATGTTGTAGTGTTTCTCCTTCTTCCTCCCCCCACAGCTAAAAACTACTATTAAACTGGTGAGATTTTAAAACCAAGGAAATACCACAGATATTATTGACAGAAAATCAATTGCTTCCCATGGAGTTCATAATAAACTTGGCACTAGATATGGGCCTGGGTTAGAAGGTGGGGAAAGATTCCAATATCTTTTTTTACACCACCTCTTAAGTTCTGCACCAAAAGAAAAAGGCTGTATTCCTCTTTGTTGTAAGAAATGAAGTCCATTAAAGATTCCGAGGTGGTCTCAGGATTTATAGTCCTGAGAAGCAAACATTTATTTTATAGAATAATAACTATCAGCGCTGACTGAGCAGGAAGTCAGCACTAGAGCACGTATGGGCACAAAATGTAGCATTGTATGCAACAAAATTTCAGGCAATTGCCTTGTCTAATTTACTCAGAATTTTAATAAAAGAATGCTTCTTTTGGAACTGAAGTTCTTTCTTGGTTTCCGCCCAAACGTGAGCATTTTTGGAGAAGGTTAAATCTTTTCAGATGTTTTTGAGGTGTACAAAGAGGAAAAGTTAAACCATTCTCTATTATGCATACTTCTAGCTTCTGTTACCCAAATGAGTTTGAGCTTTAATATTTTTGTTCTATTTTGAGAATTCCACAATGTGTTCAAAGAGTAGCTTATGAAAAAAAAGTCTTCTCAAATCAGTCCTAAAAATAGCTTCATTTGTACTTGCTTAGAAGAGTAAACTTTTCAAGCTATCTGAGAAGTACACATAAGATAAGGCCTATATGTAGAAACTCATCAATTGGAAAACTAACAGATAAAATTTGTTAAAATTTCAGAAAGAAAACTTGAATCAAGTTTTAAAAAATTTTGTTAACCTTTAAAGCATACAGGGACTGGAAAAACAGCATTCAAACTAATTATTGAGACTGAATTATATAGTGAGTCAGCTTTGATGCTTATTAGCTGTGTGTTGGTTAAATTGCTGCTTCTTTCTGTATTTCAGGTTTCTAATTTATAAGAGGATCAAGATAAATAACCTATATCAAAAGTTGTTGTGAGTAATAAATCAGGCAATTAACAAAGCACATAGAACAATGTGTGGCACATTGTAAGCTATCAAATGTTCTCTGTTAATTACACTAAAACGACTTGAAGATAGTTATATATACCATTTAATAAAGAAATACACACTGCAATACTAGCAATCAGTTAGATTTTCAAATTATTATTTTCAAACTCAATAGCATCTTTTTTTATTTCAGTGATTTCAAGTTTTTCCTTGTAGTTGGTGCAAGTTCTCCCTTTCAAACTGTAAATAGATTAGACCATTTGAAAGTGGGAGAGTTTCTGGGTATAAGCTTTCAATATGCATAGTAAAAATTCCATGATTCTCACTAGACCACACATTTGGAGATATTCTTCTGACATTTGATCTGTTTATGGAAAAACAAAAGATGACTCATGTATGAACAGTAGAGTCTGTTGGCTCCTGGGCCCATCTGTTCCCCACCATCTCCAGTGTTAGCTTTGCCTAAGAACTAAAAAGCATGCAAATCACTGATGCCACAGAGACCTTTGAATGGCTTAATACATTTCTTTTGTATGATGCTAATAGATTCCTGACTTTTCATTTTAAGGCTGGCTAAGCCACCAGTCCGTGATTATCATTGGTGATATTTTGCAAAGTGTCTTGAACAAAGCAGATAGTCAATTTGATCAGTGTGTTAATAAAGGAAGGACAGAGTTCCACAATAGTTGAATGTTGATTTCTAATTATATATGTTCCTAAAATTTATGCTATGGATTATTTTTAAATTAAATTTAATTAACATATTTTGTATTATTGGTTTAAGAGATAGAGATAAATGATTCATCAGTCCTATATAATACCCAGTGCTCATTACATCACATGCCCTCCTTAATGCCCATCACCTAGTTACCCCATTCTCTACCTCCCTCCCCTCCAGGGACCCTCAGTTTATTTCCTAAGATTAAGAGTCTCTTACGGTTTGTCTCCCTCTCTAATTGCATCTTGTTTTATTTTTTCCTCTCTTCCCCTATAATCCTCTGTTTTATTTCTTAAATTCCACATACGAGTAAGATATATGATAATTGTCTTTTTCTGATTGACTTACTTCACTTATATCTTCTAATTCCATCTATGTCATTGCAAATGGCAAGATTTCATTCTTTCTGATGCCTGAGTAATACTATATATATATAACATATATTTAAATATATAAACATATATAAATAAACATTTATATATAAATATCACATCTTCTTTATCCATTCACATCTTCTTTATCCATTCATCTGTTGATGGCCATCTGGGCTCTTTCCATAGTTTGGCTATTGTGGACATTGATGCTATAAACATTAAGGTACAGCTACCCCTTCAGATCACTATTTGTATCCTTGGGGTAACTACCCAGTAGTGCAATTGCTGGGTCATAGGGTAGCTCTATTTTCAACTTTTTGGGGAACCTTCATACTGTTTTCCAGAGTGGCTGTACCAGCTTGCATTCCCACCAACAG